>NC_082663.1:12705000-13955000 GCF_025265405.1 Mesoplodon densirostris
AATATGCCGGCAACATATTCCCTTAACTTTCCTTCATCTGGAAATGCCTGGATTTACCCTTTTGTTCCTGATATTTTTCCTGGACATGGAATTCTGGGCTGACAGGTCTTTTCTTTCAGCACTTAGAAAGTGTGCCACTTCCTTTGGGCCTTCATGACTTCTGATGAGAACTCTACTGTCATCCAAATTTTTTCTCTTATACGTAAGATGTTTTTCTCTCACTTTCAAGATTTCTTTGTTTTTAGTTTTCGCACGTTTGCCCATGTCTTAGTGTGGATTTACTTGTGTTTATTCTGTCCGAGATTCATTCAGGTTCTTGAATCTGTAGGTTTATATCTTTTGCCAAATTTCAGTCATTTTTTCCCAGTACTTTTAGAGCCCTGCCTCCTTTCTTCTCTCCTTCAAAGACTTCA
This sequence comes from Mesoplodon densirostris, assembly GCF_025265405.1. Lineage (NCBI taxonomy): Eukaryota > Metazoa > Chordata > Mammalia > Artiodactyla > Ziphiidae > Mesoplodon > Mesoplodon densirostris. The sequence goes on from NC_082663.1 coordinate 12,705,414, forward strand.
GTGACATGAGTATGTAGACATTTTTGACTTGGTCCCACAGGTCTCTGAGGCAGTGTTCTTCCCCTCCCCACCTCCCCGAGCTGTTTTCTTTTTGTTGTTCAAATGGGGTACCTTCTATCGGCCAGTACACTGAGTCTTTCCTCTCTCCACCCATACACTCCTATGTTGAACCCATACACTGAGTTTATTTTGGCTGTTGTAGTTCTATGTTCTAAAATTTCATTTGGTTTTTCTTTATATTTGTTCACGGAGACTTTTGATCTTTTCATTTATTTCAAGCATGTTCATAATTGTTCCCTGAAGGGTTTTTATCGTGGCTGCTTCCAAACTTTTGTCAGATAATTCTAACATCCCTGGCGTCTCATGATTGGTGTCTATTGCTTATCTTGTTTCATGCAAGTTGAGATTTTCCTGGTTGGTATCATGGATGATCTGCACTTGACAGGGAGACATTTTAGGTATTATGAGGTGGTGAGACTCTGAACCTCCGTTAAACCTTCTGATTTACCTGGCTTCCTCGGACACCTTTCCAGCAGGGGGAGGGGGCTACGTGCTGCCTCAGTAAAGGTGAGCAGGGTTCTGGGTTCCACGAGGCCTCCCCAGACACCATGGGGAAGATACAAGTCCTGACCCTGCACTAGGCCTCCTCTGACACCACCCCAGTGGGGAAGGGAAGGGGCCTTGTGATTGCTTGGTGGGATGGGAGCGGAAGGGTAGGCTCCCCACAGAATCCCCACTGCTAAAAGGGGTTGGAGGATCTCGTTACTGCCCTTAGGGGACGTAGGTCCCAGCTCCCTATTTGGCCCCCTCTAACACCACCTTGGCTGGGGGCAGGGGGTGCCCCTTGTAACCTGACAAGGGTGGGGATCTAGGCTCCCCCCGCTCAGTCTTTGCTGCTGGGTGGGGGTGATGGCCAGTGTCTTCTGTAGTGCCTGGCTGAGTGAAAAAGTGATTGCCTGAAAGTTTTTGTCTTGCAAGGTTGCCCCTTCCCTGGTCCTTTGTCTAGAGAGAGCAGGGCTGTGTTTGGACCCTCGTTGACTGCATCTATTGGCATTTCTGAATTGCAGACTTCTTCAGCTCTCAGACTGGGATATCCGAGGCAAAAAGAAAGCCAGAGAACTCAGCTGGGTTCTCAGCTTTGAGCTCCCTCACTGCTCTGCTTTCTTCCCTTCACCTTGCAGAGTCTTCTTAAGTTTGTTTTATGTAAAATGTCCAGGGTTTTCATTGTACTTAGCTGGCGAGAATAATAAAAGTATATCGAGCCCAGGTTCCCAGAAACAGAAGTCCAGAATCAGTGCTTCTCTTTTTATTTGTTAATTTTAAGATTATGTGACCTTGGTCTCCTGAGAGGTACAAAAACAACTGCATAATCTTCTTTTCAAAAGCGACCAATTTTATCAATTATAAAAGGGGGGAACTACACAACCAGTAATGGTCAGAATTTAAGTTCATTGTACATTTTACTGTCTGTGCCTTTTCTTGACTCATTTCTTGTTGAAGCCTTATTTAACTACCAACACTGCTATTCTACTCCTATGCCACAATAACCAGACAGAATACCTAGGCAAGGATAACTGACGAGGATGATAAGTAATGGCCAGGCTTCTGAGAGCCAGTGGCCTGGACAGGAAGAGGTGGGCCCGGGACAGGACCGGAGGGCCTGCAGAGGATGCGTGGCCAGTCCTGGTCTCTAGAAACCTCTGGAGGGAGAGAAGGGAAGAGCATTGCCTCAAGTATCTTCTAGAAGGGGGCATGCGATGAATTGTCCAACAGAAGTTCTGAAGGAGCAGAAAAGAGCAGGGTTTCCAGACTGGCCTCGGGTTGGGTCCAGGCGTCAGGTTGCTCCAGCAATGACAAGGTTGGGAGAGAAGGGTATGATTCTGCTGTAAGTTACGGCAGCAGAACATTTGCTTCCGTAGAGATCTGTTGCTTCCATTGGCCGTTTCTCATTTACAAGTCAAAGCTTTTATAGGGGTTTGTCTTTGACTCTGTGGCTCTCATTCTATTGAAGCCCCATTGCGGAGGCCTCTTCTCAGGACTGCTGAGTTTACCAGAGCATTTTCCTGCTTCCTCCTTCCATGGAATATAAAAGGTAAAGGGCTTGCAAGGCAAAGCCTCCTGTGAAAGGCCAAGAAAAATAGAACCTTTAAAACTAATTGCCTCCTTTATAATTACTGCTTGTAGAAAACATGCATCCCTGCTCCATTTTTGAAGACTAAAAAACCTTTCACTGGATATTACCCTATCCATCAGTTTCTTTATAACTAAGTTTACCTCATGTGAATGTGCTTTTACAGGAAAGAAGAGGTCAGAACAGGTGACATTAAACAGATTTTTGAGACACACCTACTGATAATTTGAGAACTCCCTATAGTGCTGGGTGGTTAAGATATGGAAATGAAGGCTTCCCTGGTGGCGCAGTGGTTGGGAGCCCGTCTGCCAATGCAGGGGACACGGGTTCATGCCCCGGTCCGGGAGGGTCCCGCGTGCCGCAGAGCGGCTGGGCCCGTGAGCCATGGCCGATGAGCCTGCGCGTCTGGAGCCTGTGCTCCACAGCGGGGGAGGCCACAGTGGTAAGAGGCCCGCGTACAGCAAAAAAAAAAAAAAAATATGGAAATGACCTGGTTTCCCTATTTATTTTAAAATGCTCACACCAAAAGAGAAAAGGTGCGAAGCATCACTTTTTTGCAAACATGAAAATTACCTCATGGCACTAAGCTCTACCACGCCAGGAGTTATAATATTCCCCAAAGGTGGGAAGAAGTCGGTGTTCCTTTATTTTCTCTTTGAATTGCGTGGCCAAGTGGGCAAAATCGGGAATATAAATGAGGGCAGGCGTTGCAGCTGTGCAGATGTTAAATTCACTTGCCTCCACTCTCCTGGACCATTCCTGTTTTCTTTGATGCTCTCTCCCCTCTGTGGGATTTAACAGGTGTCAGCGGGGAGCCACCTTCTCTGATGACACGGGCTCTTTTGACCTCAATTGATTTCATCCTTTTGTATAACACTGTGTTAGTTGCCTGTGGCATTTAACGAATTACCACAGACTTGGTGACTTAACACTAAAGTTCATCCTCTCGGGACTTCCCTGGTGGCACAGTGGTTAAGAATCCACCTGCCAATGCAGGGGACACGGGTTCAAGCCCTGGTCCGGGAAGATCACACATGCCACGGAGCAACTAAGCCCATGGGCCACAACTACTGAGCCCGCGTGCCACAGCTACTGAAGCCCTCGTGCCTAGAGCCCATGCTCTGCAACAAGAGAAGCCACTGCAATGAGAAGCCCACGCACTGCAACGAAGAGTAGCCCCCACTCGCCACAACTGGGGAAAGCCCGCGTGCAGCAACGAAGACCCAGCGCAGCCAAAATAAATAAATAAAATAAATAAAACGTTTAAAAAATAAATAATGATTATCCTCTTACAGTTCTGGCGGCCAATGTCAGTCTTACTGAGCTGAAATCAAGGTATAAGCAGGGCTGTACTCTCTCCAGAGGCTCTACAGAAGGATCTATTCCTTTCCAGCACTTCCAAGGTGTGTCTGATAGTTTCCAGCATTCCTTGGCTTGTGGCCACGTCACTCCAATCTTCAAGGCCAGCATCATCAAATCTCTCTCTGCTCCGTCCTCACGTTGCCTTCTCTTCTGTGTATATAAAAACCTTCTCTGCCCTCTTTTATAAGGACATTTGTGATGGCATTTTAGGCCCACAGGGATAATGCAGGAGAATCAACCTAGCTCAAGGTCCTTAACTGAATTATATCTTTGCCATAAAAGGTAACATTCATATGTTCCAGGGATTAGGACATAGATGACTAATGAATCGTAATTTTTCAACACAGCACGCCACCTCTGTGCCAACAGTTCCTAGCTTTACGTCTCCAGTTTGGCAGCATCTTATAAAACTAAACAACCTTTACACCCCAGCAGTCCTGCCCTTAATATTTACCCAAAGGAGCTGAAAACACGTCCACCCAAAAACATGCACACACATGTTTACAGCAGCTTTATTCATAATTGCTAAAACTTGGAAGCAACCAAGATGTCCTTCAGTAGGTGACTGAATAAATAAACTGTGGTCCACCCATACAGTGGAATATTATTCAGCTCTAAAAAGAAATGAGCTATCAAGCCATGATATGGAAGAACACTAAATGCGTAATGCTCAGTAAAAGAAGGCAGTATGAAGGGGCTATGATTCCAACTATATAACATTCTGGAAAAGGCAAAACCAAGGAGACAGTAAAAAGATCAGTGGTGGCCAGGGGTTCGGGGTAGGGAAGGATGGACAGGTAGAGCACAGAGGATTTTCAGGGCAGTGAAACTACTCTGCATAATCCTATAATGGTGGATATATGTCACTATACTCGTGCAAACCTGTAGGATACACAACACCAAGAGTGAAATGAAACTATGGACTCGGGGGTGGTGATGGTGTATCGATGTAGGTTCATCAGTTACAACGAACGCACCTCTCTGGTGCGGGATGTGACTAGCCAGGGTGGCTGTGTGTGTTTGGAGAAGGGGGCACATGAGAAACCTCTACGTTCTGTTCAGTTTTACTGTGAACCTAAAACTGTTCTGAAAAGTAAGTCTGTTTTTTAAAGGGCATTGGCTCCCAGGATTGGCAGACAAAGGACCGCAATCCAAAGTCACAGAGGATACACAGATGACAAGTAGCACTGGAAAGGTAAGTCAGCATCACTAGCCATTGGGGAAAAGCAAATTAGGACACGGGTGAGTTATCACTACTAGTACCCCCATTACAACAGCAAAAACGAAAAACAGTGATGACACCAAATGCTGGCGAAGACGGAGAAGCTGGATCACTGGTTCCCACGTGGCTGGTGGGAACCTAAGATGATACGATCACTCTGGAAAAGAGTTTGGCAGTTTCTTTAAAAACTAAACATACACTTACCGTACAACTCAGCAATCACGTTGCTGGGCATTTACCCAGGAATGCAGTGAAAATGGACATGCGCACACAAAGCTGTACACAATTGTTCATAGTGGCTTTATTTCTAATGACCCCAAACTGGGAACACCTACAGTATCTATCTTACAGTAGGTGAACAGCTAAACCAACTGTGGTCCATCCACATCCTGGAATACTACTTAACAGTGAAAAGTAACAAACTACTGATACGCACAATGACTTGGATGGATCTCAAGGGAAGTACACTGGGTGAAAAAAGCCAAACTCAAAGGTACATACTGTGTGATTCCATATATACATAACACATTCAAAATAACAAAGTTAGGGAGGGGAACACAGCTTAGTGGTTACCAGGGGCTGAGGGTGGTGGTAAGAGAACTCTTATGAGGGAACCATTCTGTACCTCGATCGCAATCGTGGTTCTACAGATCTACACGTGTGATAAAATGGCATAGAACTGAGCACATCCATTGTACCAGTGTCAGTTTGCTGGTTGTGACATTGCACTATAGTTACCTAAAATGTAACCAAACTGGCTGAAGGGTTTAAGGGACCTCCCTGTTCTATTTTTGCAACTTTCTGTGAGCTTATAATTATTTCAAAATAAAAAGTCCTTGAAAAGTCTTGTCCTTCTCATAGCCAGCCAGAGGCGGAGCTGGCCCAGGACTCATGTTTTAGCATGAGTTCAGCCCACTTCCTCCCCAGACCACTAGGACAGACTTTCCTGGAACCATATCCCACAGACAAAGTTGCCGGGACCAGGGATTACCCCAAGAATACCCTTCCCTCTGATTCAGGAGCGGGAAGTCCCTCCCCTTGCCCTCTGGAGGCTCTCTACAAAGCCCATGCCAGCCCCCTCTCCCACCCGGCTCCTGCCTACCTCTTACCTCTTCCCCTGCTAGGCCAGTGTGAGGCCAGGATGGGGGTGCCGAGGAGGGAGCCCATCCTCAGGGGCTTCTCCCTCAGCCAGCACATGCCAGTCTCAGCCCCAGCCTGCACCCCGTCGCTCCTAATCCCCTTGGGCTCCACACCCCAGAGTCCAGGCCCAACCCCATTACTGCACAGTCAGGAAAACTTTCTCACTGGAAGGGGAAGCCAAATTCCATGGGCTGGTCCCCGAGGGCATCTGTGTCCCTCTGGCTAGTTGGGAAGGGGGTCCTGGGTACTTTCTAGCTTCAGCGGACTGCCAGCTGCCCTGGAAAGCTAACCACTACCTATGCACCGTTACTTGCCTAGGAAATTTTATCCATAACCCCTGTTTCCTATTGGACCACAGTCCAGCTTAGAAGTTGGGACCTGATCTGCTAAGGTGGAAAGTGATGGGCTGTCCTTATCCTAACATAACCCCCGTGAGTAAAGTCCTTAAACTATCTGCCAAAAGTCTGGGCGGCTTCTACCTCGTATTATGTTGACTCTGTGGACACAGTGCAGGTTGTTTTTAATGAGGGTGCCAGCTTCAAATTTTTATATTTGTGTTTATAGGACTGCTTGCTTCTATGATTAATCTAAAATTCTTTAAATGTTTGCTTAAAAATTGCTGTTTGAAAAAAGTCTTTTCATAAGGCTATTTATCATTTTGCAGGTGCCTGTAAAAAGAGAACATCGGTTTATTATTAAAAAAACAAAAAGATCTGTGACACTAAATGGAAAAGACCATTTCCTTTCATTGGGTTCCATACACCATTTAAATACATAACACTGTCCTTCACTTTTAAATGACATTAAGGAGAACTAATCTGTCCTAGTATTGACTTTAGGTGGCATTTGGTCTTTTGCCAGGGAGCTTGGCAGTCGTTTCTTTTAGGTTAAATTGCTGCCCAGGCCGGGAAGGAAAACAATGCCTGGAAGATAAGCAAAGTAATTATTAAAAAAAAAAAAAAAAAAAAAAAGGCTTGAGCAGATAGCTTTGCTCTCACAATTAGAGACCTGGAAATAGGTTTCCATCTGTTGGAAGTCTGGCTGCACCTGCTCTTTGCTTAGTCTGGTCTCACTGCAGGGGGACGTCTTTGCTTGCTTCACCAAGGAATAGTAGCTGTCAGCTCTGGCCCATAATCGAAATTGACAGATTCTGGACTTGACATTGAGCAAAGTGGTATTGAAGTCCTAACTCAAGGCAAGAATTTCCAGTTCCACACCAGTGATAACCCATTTGCACCTCATATCTTAAAGTGCTCCCAAATTTGGAAAGCAGGCAAATCAAACGTGTTTCCATAAAATAATTTCTAAGAAGGATTTGTGAAGCTGAGAGGCCAAGGATGACCTGACCACTGCATGTCCACTGGCGTGGTCAGAACCTTTCCACTCTGCCTCTAACTTCCACAAATGGGTTCTATTCCACGGTTCTGTGTATTTTTCTTCCTTGGGAGCATTTTGATTCCTGAGGAAACTCTAATTGTCCACAGTTGGGAATGATTGTGAAATCTTATCCTCCGTATCAATGCGTGCCAATGTCCCCAAGGCATTCATTTTTCAGGGTGGGTGAAAAAGCCCAAAACAAGGAAGCTATTGCTCAGTTTGAGTTAAAAAAAAAATTTTTTTTAAGCAAATGTAAATCATAGTCATGAAAGCAGGGATTTGGGGGGTGGTAGCCAGGTACTTTATGAAAGAAAACTGACTCATTTCTCATAATATTTTTTAAAATAAAATACATAGGAAAAATCTACCAGAAGGTGCATAAAATCTCTTCACTGAAAACTGCAAAATGTTGCCAAGAAATTTAAAAAGTACTAATTAACAGAGGGAAATACCACATTCATAGATTGGATGGCTCAATATTGTAAAAAAGTCAGTTCTTGGGCTTCCCTGGTGGCGCAGAGGTTGGGAGTCCGCCTGCCGATGCAGGGGACACGGGTTCTTACCCCGGTCCGGGAAGATCCCACATGCCGCGGAGCGGCTAGGGCCGTGAGCCATGGCTGCTGAGCCTGCGCGTCTGGAGCCTGTGCTCGAGGCCACAACAGTGAGAGGCCCGTGTACGGCAAAAAAAAAAAAAAAGAAAAGAAAAGTCAGTTCTCCTTAAGTTCATCTATAGATTCAATGCAGACCCAATCACAGCCCTAGCAAGGGTTTTTGTGGAAATTGACAAGCGGATTCTAAAATTCATATGCAAGTGCATGGGGGAGGGGGAGGGGAGGGGGAGGGGAGGGGAGGGGGAGGGGAGGGGGAGGGGTGAAACTCCAGTAATCAGGACACTGGGATTGACACAGGGACAGACAACCCAGTGGGACAGCCTAGTTTTATCTTTGGTTGTTCTAGGCTATGCCAGGATTCAAAGAGACCATGATTGCTTGGGAGAAGATCCTGGAATTCATACCACCTAGTAAATGGCTGGTACTTATGAAAAAGACCTGATCTGGACCCACAGGTTAGAGAATCATCAGAATGTTGACGTCAGAGGTATTAAAACTTTCCTGTTAAGAAAAGAAGGCAGAGCAAGCGGTAAGTGACGGAGGGGACGGAGGCTGGAGCCATAGGCCTGTCATTCAGAAAGTGATATCACTGTTACTTTAAGGACATATTTTTCTAAATTTCCCTTTCATTAACTTCCCCTTGGGAGATGTGTGGTTTAGGCCAACTGACTAGATCATCATCAATTTGTGTGACCCCTCACCCCAGACCAACACTCAAGAGTTCCACAGGATGCCAGGCGAGCATGAACACGAGGTCTCCACTGGTCATTTTGGGGACATTGAAAATGCTAATGTTCAGGGTATTCTGAAAACCTCCAAAGATAGATCTAAACCCAAACTAAAGGATCACTCATATTGGATCAATTGAATAAGGTACCTTCATACAAGGGAATACTATACTATTTATTCAATCAATAAGGTCATTTCTCTGTGGATTTGGAAAAATCACCAGGATGAATTTAAAAAAAAAGAAAGCACAGTGCAAGACAGTATGTGTGGACCCCTGAGTGTAGGGAATGTTATTTTTATTTAATCCTCATAGCCATGTATAATTAATCCTATTAACTGGTGAAGAAACAGAAGCTCACAAGATATAGAATCTGTGGTCTACAGAACAATTATATGTGTTTAATTCTACTGGAGTCTCATGAAGAATTTGATTGTTAACTTCATTCCGGCCCCCTGAATCCTGGGCATGTGTCTCGCTCAGCTCCATCACTGCTCAAATGGGGTCCCTGGGCCAGCCGCATCAGCATCCCCCAAGAGCCGGTTAGAGAGGCAGAATATCGCTTCCTGCTCGGATTCTTAGCCCCAGCCATTCCTTCCTGCTTTCAGCCAAAAGTAAAGAGTGCCATGCTGGTTTTAACTTGTGGAATGCATGTATAAGCCTAGTGGCCAATGTAAAACTCCACGTGGTGGAAAAGAACTTACGATTGCATCCTGCTCAAGACCTGCAATTCGCTGCTGCATGAAAGCATGTAAACCTGTGGTAACAAAAGTAATGAGAGAAATCCATAGACAAAGAGACGACTGATCTTAAGTCTTCTCATTACCTCATGACTTCTCATTACTTCATTCATGACCTAGTATCTCTGTCCATGCATATCTATGAGGAATAAAGAATTAAATCAGGGCCTTCCCTGGTGGCGCAGTGGTTAAGAATCCGCCTGCCAATGCAGGGGACACGAGTTCAATCCCTGGTCCAGGAAGACCCCACATACCGCAGAGCAACTAAGCCTGTGTGCCACAACTACTGAGCCTGTGCTCTAGAGCCCGTGAGCCACAACTACTGAGCCCACGAGCCACAAACTACTGAAGCCCGTGTGCCTAGATCCTGTGCTTCGCAACAAGAGAAGCCACCGCAATGAGAAGCCTGCGCACCGCAACGAAGAGTAGCCCCTGCTCGCCACAACTAGAGAAAGCCCGCGTGCAGCAACGAAGACCCAACATAGCCAAAAAAAAATCAATAAATAAAATAAATCAATTTATTAAACTAAAAAGAATTAAATCTATTTCAGCCTAAGAAAATGCAGAATGTCAGGCTCCATCTCAGTCCCGCTGAATCAGCATTTTAGCAAGATCGCCAGTGCTGTGGACGCTCGTTCAAGTCTGTGCAGCGCACATGGGGGTGAAAAGCTTTGCTCTGCTGTTATTGTATAAGCTTCTGAGGGTCAGTTCATTAGCATCAAAACCACAGACACAGAGATGAAATCTTTTCACCCGTCAATGCAGAGTTTTAAAAATGACAAAGATAAGGGTGGAAAGTTACCTGGGAATGACACGATGCATCTCCAGCCTCTATATCCGGATATAAATAGTTGGGGTTATTTTGGAGCAGGGGTGAGGAAGAGAACAGAGCCAGAGAGCGGGAGCAGCGGTGAGTCAGATGGGCCTCTGCGTCTCGCTGCCTTTGTCCCTTCACGGTCCAGCCCCGTTTCTCCCGGTGAGTAAACACGCCAGGCTTTATTAGTCTCGCATGATAAACAAGACAGAACACTTGTACAAAGAGCATCGAACAACGTCCTGCAAGAGGAAAGTTTTTAATCCATAAATTACAGCAACAACCTGGAAGGAAATCGAGGTCCTTGGCCAGGCACGAGACTCTTAAGAAGTATGTTTCCAGAATATACAGACAGCCAGGGCCTTGGGAGTAAGAAACACGGTGCTTTCACATCGTCTCTTTCTGTATCCCTTCTTTGCTGAATTGGTGATAAAATTGTAATTACATGTTTAATAATGAAAGCCCAGTGCCCAGTAACTTAAAACACTTAGGTTTGAATATCCCACTCATCAGTTTGAGTTGTACAAAAAAATGTTTTAAGACTAAAATTAGAATTTGAGTTTTATGTTCTTCTTTTGGCCAGAAGTCCTATTAGCGGCAAGGTGTAATTTGGCGAAGGAAGTTTGTTAGTTAAGACAACCAAAGAATGGAGAGGCCAGTCTGTCAAAAGAGGCATCAGTGGTTTTGGTGAAGTCACACAGGGGGATCCAGGGCATTTTCTTTTTCTTTTTTCTTTTTTTGGCCACCCTGCATGGCATGCGGGATCTTAGTTTCCCAACTAGAGATCAAACCCGTGCCCCCTGCAGTGGAAGCACAGAGTCTTAACTACTGGACCTGGGAAACAGGGTCATCTTTTCTGTCTTGGTTTCATGTTAGGGTAGGACCAGTTTGCCTGGGTTGTTTCCAGGTTTAGCACCCCGGGAACCCCCTCAGTCCAGGGCAAACCAGGACAACTGGTCACCCTCCCAACCTCTAAAGTGGGAACGATCGATCTGTGAGTGGAGGAGCACCGGCAGGGGTCCCGGCACCCAGCGGCCCTCTCCAAGCGCCAGTTGGGTCTAAATCTGTGAGTCAGCAGTGCTGGGCCGTTCACTGTCTGCAGCACATGCTTTGGAAGAGAAAAGGGTGGGGGGAAGGGGGTCATTTCCCAAACATAGGCCCACTGGTCCCCAATGGAAACTCTTCCAACCAGGGTGTTGTTTGTAAAACCCCGCTTTTATTTGGAGAAGGCTCCTTGAAAATGCTTCCTGTTTTTTTTTTAAAATAAATTTATTTATTTGTTTTTTTTTTTTTTTTTCTGCTTTGGGTCTTTGTTGCTGCGTGTGGGCTTTCTCTAGTTGCGGCGAGCGGGGGCTACTCTTCGTTGCGGTGCACGGGCTTCTCATTGCGGTGGCTTCTCTTGTTGCGGAGCACAGGCTCTAGGTGTGCGGGCTTCAGTAGTTGTGGCTCGCGGGCTCCAGAGCGTAGGCTCGGTAGTTGTGGCTCATGGGCTTAGTTGCTCCATGGCATGTGGGATCTTCCTGGACCAGGGCTCGGACCCGTGTCCCTGCATTGGCAGGCGGATTCTTAACCACTGCACCACCAGGGAAGTCTGGAACATTTCCATGGGCTTTCATAGTGCCCTTTTCGTTGAGATTTTATTCTTTCTCCTCGCACCACATCAGAACTTAACCCAAAACCAGAACATCACCCCCTGCACAGGGGTTATTCACGAGTTCAGTTGGAGACCCTTCCCCGCAGGGTAGGATGAGATCAGCCTGTTTCCTAAGCCGCAGGCTCACTGGCAGGACGGCATGACCCGGGTCCCTTCTAGCCTCAGCAAAGGCACCACATGGGCTCTTGAAGGCTCAGGGCTTCCTCAAGTGTCCTCAAGCCACGGGGGCCTTAGGCAAAGGGTGCACATGCCTGGGAGTCTGAACAACCCAGCCTCCGGTGCCTCAGCAGCCGTGGAGGTGGACCTAATGAAACAGTAGCAGGGCCCTATGGTCCTTGCCCCCCCATGTCCTCAGCCTGCCTTTTGTCTGTGGAAAAACTTTGGCCAAAGAATAAGTTTAATCAGAGAAGTGAGAAAATGCAGAAACAGAGGAACAGTCAAAGGAGACCAAATAATACTAGTTTAGTCATTAAGCAACGTCAAGGACCTTTAGTTCCTCCTTAAGGGCTACAGATAATATCCCAAGCCATCTCCTGTGAGCTGTCTTATAGATACTGAGACCACCACCAGGTGGAAGAAGTTAACTACACGATGACCAGGTTGTAGCCACGACATAAGCTGCCACAGTTCCGAGAACTGGCCTCAAAGAAATGGAAACAAACTGACCCCGGAACTGAAGATTAACTGTACCTAAAACAATCAAGATGATGCTGATCAGACCACCGATGACCAATTTCAAGGTGACTGTCAGAGCTGACTGTGCTGTTTCTGCATGTCGCCCCCTCCCTCTGTCTATAAAGGTTCTTGCCCCCTGATTGTCGGGGGGGTTGGGGGGAGGTGGCCTTTGGACAGGCGTCTGCCCTCCCCCCTGGTTGCCAGCATCCAAACTAAAGCAAACTTTACTTTCCGCCAGCCTGTCCTCTTTACTGGCTTTTGAGCGGTAAGCAGCCGGACCCCACTTTCGGTTACACTAAGATTCTGCACCCAGTTCCAAGGTGTGGGGTTTCTCCTACAGCACCAAGCAGTTCTCAGACACCAGCTGGGTGTCCTACAATTCAATTCAATTCTGACACTCTTTGCCTTCCACTGGGGATGGGCCGGCGCTGGGTTTCACGTGTCGAAACTTTTGAATATCTTCGATCTTAAAGCTGGGCTCTCTCTCTAGGGCTTCCTTGGTGGCGCAGTGGTTGAGAGTCCGCCTGCTGACACAGGGGACATGGGTTCGTGCCCCGGTCTGGGAGGATCCCACATGCCGCGGAGCGGCTGGGCCCGTGAGCCATGGCCGCCGGGCCTGCGAGTCTGGAGCCTGTGCTCCGCAACGGGAGAGGCCACAGCGGTGAGAGGCCCGCGTACCGCAAAAAAAAAAAAAAAGCTGGGCTCTCTAGCCACACGTTCCCCCATGGATGTATGAAGTCACTGTTTATAAATTGATAAGTAATTATCCCAACACACTTTGTTCTGTCCAGTTTAACAGCATTGAGTCTGGGAGGAGTTGCTCTGCTGTCCTGGGTTATTCATACACAGTAAATACGTTGACTTATATATGTATGGCCTTTGAAAATAAAGTATCTCATGACATGCTCTCCCCAGAGTTTGCATCTGTTATAGCAATCTCATTCCCCCAGGAAATGTGTTATAAATGATATGGAATGATATATAAGATAGATAGGTAGATAGATTAGATAGATAGGTAGGTAGCTAGATAGATAGACAGGTAGGTTGTTGGTTTTTTTTTTGCGGTACGTGGGCCTCTCACTGCTGTGGCCTCTCCCGTTGCGGAGCACAGGCTCCGGACGCGCAGGCTCAGCGGCCATGGCTCACGGGCCCAGCCACTCCGCGGCATGTGGGATCCTCCCAGACCGGGGCACGAACCCGTGTCGCCTGCATCGGCAGGCGGACTCTCAACCACTGCGCCACCAGGCAAGCCCCAGACAGTTTTTTAAAGCAAGATGTCAAATGGGGTATAAAGAGCTCCTGTTTGTATAAAAAAGAGAAGGAAAAGGGAGACTATATACATTTATGTATGTGAAGCCCCTCTGGTGGAATATATAAAGACACAGAACGTTGGGGAAGGAACACAGTGGCTGAGTGACAGGGGTGGGGGAGGACTCTCAGCTCTATGTTCTTTACGTGTGTCTTGGCTTTTATAATATTGAAATCAATTTTAAAACTTCATGCTTTTAAATGTCATTCTGGCCAAAGTAACTACTCCAGCCAGTGAGTGACTTTTTTTTTAAATGAAGAATATCAAGTTTATTTCTTCTAAATAACTGCTTCTTTAATAGGCTCTAGAGCGAAACATGTCATCATTTTGTGGACCTGAATATTAATAACCTAGGATGTTTTTCTCTTAGTTTGTTGGTAAATTTCAACCCTTTTATTCGAGTTTCATTGTATGACTTCTGTGCCTTCATCTAGTGCCATTTCTGTGTTAGTTTAAGGAAGTTATTGTTCATCCTCGGCTCCTAAAAGGAGATAAAATAAATGCAACTGCGCTTCCCTGGTGGCGCAGTGGTTGAGAGTCCGCCTGCCGGTGCAGGGGACATGGGTTTGTGCCCCGGTCCGGGAAGATCCCACATGCTGCGGAGTGGCTGGGCCCGTGAGCCATGGCCGCTGAGCCTGCGCGTCCAGAGCCTGTGCTCCGCAACGGGAGAGGCCACAGCAGTGAGAGGCCCAAGTACTGCAAAAAGAATAATAATAAATAAAAAAGGCAGCTGACGACCACCGTATTCCTATATTCTAGGGACCGGCTCTCACTCACAGCCAGGGGCCAGCTGTCACTCCGCTCTGGCCCTCATCCCAGCTTGTCCACCTTAGCTGAGTCCTTCACACATAGCTGAGTCCCTGGGGTGGAGAGCAGAGCCAAGCCTGGCTCAGTGCCCATCCAGGCGATCCCCTGTCTCCTGCGTCATGGGCACGACCCTGCACACAGGGACCCTGCACACAGGGACCCTGCACACACGGGGTGTCTGCTGGGGAGCCGGCATTGCATCCATCATCCCTCGTGCCCATGCACAGGTCCTGATGTCCCTACAGGTGGTGGCTCTTCCATCCCCCACAAGGCAGGTTCAGAAAGATGCATCGTCAGGTCCCCACCTGTCCTGGTTGTGCGCAACCCCGGGCCACAGGGAAGTCCCAAGCTTCAGCCACGTCGGTGGCCACGGGCCAGGAGGCGGTCCCACGTGGTGGGTAAGAGCCCAAGCTCCACCTGGTTCCCCATCTGTAAAACTGGGATAATGATAGTGCTTACCTCACAGGGCTATTGTGGGGATGAAAGGAATCATCACATAGAAAGTCTCTAGAACACTGTCAGTCACACAGTAGCTCTACTATTTATTACTTGCAGGGAACAGCAGAAGCTCCACCCCATCCTTCTTAGAAGGCATTAGTTCAAGGAATTCCAACAGAACACCGTGGGAGCAGAGAGTGACTTCCCCCTCCCACATACGGGAGATAGATTTTCTGGTCATTTCTCTTGTAGGAGTGGGCCAAGTTAGTTATGTGATTTAAAAAATGAAGGTGGCGTTTACTGCAGCTGGATGTGGTGGGACAACTGTGTATATGCTGTATGTCTACGTGCATATCCATACAGGGAGACACACACACACACACATACCTCCAAGGCAGAGCAGACCTTGCAAAGAATCAGTGCTTTGGTTACCAAAGTCTTTGCAAGGGCCCACGGTTCCCTTCCACGTTGTAGAAGAAAGAAGTCGTTTCACCAACTGCTTCCTCATTCTCTATAAATTCAAGCCACTGTTCTTCAAACATGTGGGTTCTAGAGGGAGAAACCAAGATCACCCTGGGTTTGTTCTGCTCCACGACAAGGACCCCCTCTCCCCTGGGCTCAGCTTCCGGCAGGTCAAGTAGGCTCCTGTGGGCAGCCCAGGGCCCGATGGCTGCTCACTTTATTTCTCCGGTAAGATGTGCCTGGAATACCAGATTTCCAGCCTTGGGCAGTTCATAGGTTAGGGATCTCCTTTGTCCCAGTAGATTTTCTCAGTGTTTGTCTGCACTTCCTGTGGTGTGCTGAAGCCAGACTCTCTAGCAATTCCAATGCAGGGGAAAACTCAGGCTGGCCACGCCCCGAAGTCCCTAAGTTGTGTGTTATTTATGGTGCATTCCCGTTCACATCGTGGGCTGAACTTGATTTCCCCTCAGGTACTAACGTCAACAAGATATTTTATGTGGGATTAATTTCTTCGCATTTGACATAAAAGGGAAAACCTCAGCGTCAGGCTTCTCCCTGGGGGATGTGGAAGGAACGTTCCCTACCGTGCCTGGCAAGCCCTAACCCTGCTTGTCTCACGTGGGAGACAATCTCAGCTCACATCTCCTACCCCGACCCGAGGCTTCTGGAGCCTGGTTCAGTTCAGCTGCCCTCCTTACTCCTGTCGCATGTTTGCCTTCACTCCCAAAGATAATTTATGATGAGAAACTGCACCCTCAAAGTCAAGGAGTGTCCATCTGTCCAATGACAAAGATGGCCATCGGGTTGCAGAGGCGATACTAAATCCTTCTGGAGTTTCCTTGTTTTTAATTCATTTTATTAAGGTATAGTCAATTTACAATGCTGTGTTAGTTTCTGGTATACAGCAAAGTGATTCAGTTATACGTGTGTGTGTGTATTCTTTTACATATTCTTTTCCATTATGGTTTATTATAGGATATTGAATGTAATTCCCTGTGCTATACAGTAGGACCTTGTTGTTTATCCATTCTATATATAATAGTTTGCATCTGCTAATCCCAGACTCTCAGTCCGTCCCTCCCCTGACCCCCCCTCCCCCCGGCAACCACAAGTCTGTTCTCTATGTCTGTGAGTCTGTTTCGTAGATAAGTTCATTTGTGTCATGTATATATATTTTTTGGCTACACCATGTGACATGCAGGATCTTAGTTCCCTGACCAGGGATCAAACCCATGCCCCCTACAGTGGAAGCACAGTCTTAACCACTGGACCGCCAGGGAATTCCCTTGTGTCATATTTCAGATTCCACATATAAGTGATATCATATGGTATTTGTCTTTCTCTTTCTGACTTACTTCACTTAGTATAATAATCTATAGGTCCATCCATGTTGCTGCTACTGGCGTTGTTTCATTCTTTTTTATGGCTGGGTAGTATTCCACTGTATGCATGTACCACATCTTCTTTATCCCCATTCTTCTGTTGATGGACATTTAGGTTGTTTCCATGTCTCGGCTATTGTGAATAGTGCTGCAATGAACATTTGGGTGCATGTATCTTTTCGAATTATAGTTTTGTCCAGATATATGCCCAGGAGTGGGATTGCTATATCATATGGCAACTCTGTTATTGGTTTTTTGAGGAACCTCCATACTGTTTTCCGTAGTGGCTGCACCATCTTATATTCCCACCAACAGTGTAGAAGGGTTCCCTTTTCTTTCTGGAGTTGCTTGGCATGTCATCAGACACAACATAAATGTATATTTCAAAGTCTGCAGCACAGACTGATTATAGATAAGCAGGTCTTGAAGCAAATCTCAGGCAAGAACATCTATAGTCTTAAAAGCAATTAGAGAGTGATGATTTGCATTATGAATTTAATCTTCCTAAGGATTACGTAAAAGTAATACAGTATTGTGGAAACTAAGAAGGGATTCCATCACCAACATCACCCCTCTTGACATTTTGGATGTTTTATGACCTTTCACTATTTATCCTATGCAAATTTTACATAGATGGATTTACAGTTTGATGTCTTGTTTTCTAAAGTCTAAGTTGCTTCCATGTGCTTTCAAATGTTAATATTTATAATTATAGTGACTGCTTATTGTATTGCCTGCTTAACATGCCCTAATCTGTTGTTCAGGTTGTCCCAGCTCTGGTCATTGGGAGCTCTTTCTGATTGGCTCCTTTGTCCCTTTGACATACCCCTATCTTTTTTGTGTGTGTGTACTTCCTTACTTTCTGGTACTAAAGATGCTTCAGATTCATCTTGTATTTTCCCCACCCCTGCCATTCCTCTAAGGCATCCTGGTTCCTTTTACTGGAGAATGTTTATTTAGAAACAAAGATCTGGGTGCTGGTTTCATTGACTTTTATCTAATGAAAGAGGTCCTGCAAACCAGGTGACACTGATTGTTTTCCAAATTTGTATAATTTATTATATAATTTATATAATTATAATTTGTATAATTAATATAATTGAGATAAGAGAAGAAATCTATAACATTAAGAACAGAAAAAAATCATTAGATAACAAAGAAAGGATGATGATGATATGATTTAAACACCAGACTCAGCCATGTCTAAAACCAGAAACAACCCAGATGTGTTCGTAACGTGAGCCATGAATTCCCTTTTTTGTTAATGGCAGTTTTAGTCATGACTCCTTCACCCCCAGCTGCAAGAGTCCTGAATAGTTTGCATACTTAAATAAACAATAACTTGCACAGGTTATTCAGTGGGGTCCTGTCATAAATCAAACTGAAGGTCTGATGGCAACCAGTGTGCCCAGAAGAAGACAGACTCTATTTTGGTCTAGTCTGTACTTTCTTCTCTGTGCTCCAGACCACCTGGGTTGGCAGGACCTCTTCTCTCTTAACACTTGTATGGAAATTCTCTGTCACATCCCGGGTAACACCAATAAGCATCCTCTCAACAGCGAGGGCACAAGGTGTGGCCAAGAACGTCAGCTTTCCTTGCCACATGCCCATTATTTTGTGGGCTACAGTATTACCTAAATTTACAAATGCATTCTGCCATCACAAGAGAATCATTAAGCCATACTTAAACTATAGATGATCCCCCTAGCGATGCTTTCTCCTAGCTGGTTACTGTGTGTTCTGCCCTGTTTTTTTTTTGTTTTTTTTTTTTTAAGCATTGACTAATTTAATCCTCACATCCACGGTGGCATTGGTACTTTTGTTTTTAATTAATTTATTTATTTTTGCTGTGTTGGGTCTTCGTTTCTGTGGGAGGGCTTTCTCTAGTTGTGGCAAGCGGGAGCCACTCTTCATCGCGGTGCACGGACCTCTCACTATCGCGGCCTCTCTTGTTGCGGAGCACAGGCTCCAGACGTGCAGGCTCAGTAGTTGTGGCTCACGGGCCTAGCTGCTCCGCGGCATGTGGGATCCTCCCAGACCAGGGCTTGAACCCGTGTCCCCTGCATTAGCAGGCAGATTCTCAACCACTGCGCCGCCAGGGAAGCCCCATATTCTGGCCTGTTTTGCAGACATCTTATGGCATAATGGCAATGCCCATCTGGAAATGCCAGCCAACACAACTCCCACCAGCCTTTCCAGGCTCCAGAAGTTAGGCTGGAACACTCGAGAAGCTCTGAACAGTGCCCAGAGCCCCTCCTGGTATTGTAACTGCCTACCAACAGTCAGCCCTCAAAGAGGAAATTCTACAGACGACGTTACAGAATTACTTCTCAGTTTTCTTTCAGTGGGACACTTGCCAGAAGGCTGGGGGCGGGGAATGCCCTAGAAAATCTGGAGAGACAGCTTGTCCTGACCACAGGAATAAACCAGCAGCTTCTAATGGGAACAGGGGTGGGGAGAGGAGTCTAGAGCAGGATGGGGTCTGGGATGGCTCTTTACTGTCTACAGTTTTTGAAGCTTCACACAGAATCTACTTTTGATCGTTGGCTGAAAGGGAAAGACCTGGGTTAGATGGCTTTCCCCTCCTCGGTTAAGCACACGATGGTACGTGTTGGAATTCCACTCCTCACTCTGGGACTCTGTTACTGAGGGTCAGGGCGGCCAGCGGCTGGTCCTTCCAAGTGTGGGGAGTCGGGGGTGTCCATGGTTTCCCCATAGTTACGCTTGGGTGGTCAGAATGGCTGGCGGTGCCTGGTCTCCTGGCTGAGCTGCCCACAGTGCTTTCCAGGGTGCAAGGAGAAAGACACAGAGTTTTCCAGACAGAGGCATGGCTCCCGTGACCCCTGGCTTGCTGACTTCTCCCTCAGCAACTAGGAGAGGAAAATTTTCTATCATTATGGTGTAATGAGGAAGCTGTTTTTGAAATACCGACTGATGAATTTTCCTCTTGGTTCCCTGGGTTGTTTCTCCTTTTCCTTCTCCTTCCTCTGGCAGCCTTGCCTCCAGGAGAGAAAAAAGAGTAGCCCTGAGACCAAAACAGGGAAGAAGGCTGATGGTAAGAGAAGTCCCAGCAGACCAGAAGAGGAAGGAGAGAGACTTTGCTGCTTCTTGGGATCAGAATCCCATGGGGATGAGGACACGTTAGAAACACCAAGTTAGGGGAGAGAAGTGGGGCAGGAAATCCCCGAGCAGAAAGCTGGTTCCTGGCTTCCCCAGGGGCAGCCTGGGACAAAGACGAATGCTGCTCAGAGAAGGCCTCATGTAGGCCTCAGGCCACAGCCAACCTCCATCGGCCGAATTAGGAATGGCTGAGCGTGCTGACTCTCTGGGCCGGAGGCACTCGTGCGTCCGCCCTCCCACCAGGACCCCACTTCCCAGCAGGAGGGTGAAAGAAGCATCCAGATAGGAGGGTAATAGTGCCCCAAACCCTGAGACATGCACGTGCAATCCCATGGTGGGAGGGCACAGGAGCACTGGAGCAGTGGGTCAGCGGCCGAGCAGGACGGGAGGGCAAGAGGCAGGGACCAGGACCGGGGCTGATGCACCCCAGCCCCGCTCCCAAACCCCAGGCAGGGCTGGACGTGAGGGGGTGGGGGGCTCTGGCGTCAGGACATCAACCAGTCTGCCTGCCGAGGAGACCGTGAGAACATGGAGGAGGGGGTACAGAGACCCCTGGGCGCCTGGAGCCTCCCTGAACCTGCCATCTTGAAAGGGAGAAAAGAGAGAGCACGCCCTCAAGGAGGGAGAAACAGCCCTGGTAGAAACTGGAGCTTCAACTTAGTACTTACCTCTAAGGAGAGTGAGTTAACCCCAGAGAGAGAACTTCTTATGAGAAGAACCTGGGTCCCTTTGATTAATTCTGAATTTAGCCGTTCAACAGATATGTGTTGCATGCCTACTGTGTGTGTGCCAGGCCCTATTCCAGGCACGTGAGATTCAGCAAGGAGAGATCAAGTCCCTGCCCCTGGGGGACTCACATCCTTGTGGGAGAGATGGAAATGTATTTGGGAGGGCGAAAGAAGAGTGTTATGGGCTGAATTGGGTTCCAACCCCCCCAAATTCATTGTTGATGTTCTAACCCCAAGTATTTGACTGTATTTAGACACAGAGAACTTAAAGAGGTGGTTAAGTTAAAATGAGGCCATGGGGCCAGCCCTAACCCAAGGCTACCAGTCAGTAACCTCATAAGAAGAGGAAATTTGGACCCACAGAGAGACACCAGGGGTGGGCACCGGAGGAAAGACCGTGTAAGGACACAGCAAGAAAGCAGCACCTGCACGCTAGGGACAGAAGCCTCAGGAGAAACCCACGCTGCCGACCCCTGATCTTGAACTTCTGGCCTCCAGAGCTGTGGAAAATACATTGCTGTTGGTTACGTCACTGCGTGCCAGACACCACGAAACACTTCACTTACACCCTCTCATTTATTTTCGCAAGGACACTGTGAAGTGAGGGCTGTTCCTGCCCCATTCCACCGATGAGGAAACTGAGACATGGGGGAGGGAACTGCCCACAGCCCGGCCGCTGGGAGGAGGTACACCTGGATGGATGTCCCTCCGCCTGGTTGTGGAAGGGCAGATACTACTACCATCCGCCCCCCTTCCACCCAGTAGCTGGTTGGCTTTTTTAACCCAATAGTTAGTCGTTGGAAAAACCAAACTATAGGTCTGGAGAGAACAAGGCAGGAGAAGTGTCCTAGAACCACAAGAATAGCCAGTTATTGGAAAAGCTGGTTAGCGCAGGGAACTGAAAAAATGATCCATGCATGGCTTCCACATCTTACCTTAACTAAAGTATGTACATGTCCATTCATTCCCCCATCTCTCGATGTGAGACCAAGGCCTTTGCTTTGCCCACGGGTCTGCCTGGGGGACTGTTAGGTCACTGTTCTTAAATAACCACACCTGAAATGCAGTTTTTTCAGGCTGTGATTTTTCAGGCTCTTTCTTCTTTAAGTGATATCTGAATAGATTTGCTGGACTCTCCCTACCCACCCCCATCTTCTTCCATCATTATCTTGTTCATCCCTAATTAATAGGCTTTTGATTAATTAATTTGTTTAGCCAATAGCCTCCAACTTCGTTTTCATAGAAGCAACTCTCTTCTTGTAATCGCATCTTCAGAGGGCTATGTAAACTTTTCATTATACATTTGTGATAATCAGTTGCAATTGGTGGGAAACAGACAACACCGATGCTTGGGAAACGTGTCACTCAACTCAGCCGATGGGGGCAGAAGTGCTGGGGGGTGTTCTCCGGGCTGGAGGGCCAGGTGCGGGCACAGAGCAACCTGAGCAGCTGCTTATCCTGCTCACAAGTCACTTACAAGAGCTTCTGCTGCATTGGCTGGAGACGGTGACTGAGAGAAGCTGGAGAAGAAGGGTGGTATTACCCCAACCTGGTCTCCCAGCTCTACCCTCCTGTGATGTTGCCCCCGGGATGCGGCCCCTATAAAGTCCAAAAAGTCACACGCTGTTAGAGTGGGCTTGTAAGGGGCAATACCTGCCGGGGTTTGGGGGCACACTGGAATATTTCTATTTGTATGTACGTTTTTTGAAAACTCGCTTAGATAATGTGAAAATTCAGGCGAGAGACATTCCTAAACAATCAAACATACGCTTCTGTTAAAAAGAAATTCGCTTGTCCTAACTCATCCTGATCTGAAAGTTGGCCATTGTGGTGGTCCACACTCCTCTGTTTGCACAATAGGGAAGGAGACTGGGTCTCTTTAACAACCCCCGAAGCATAACTAATAAAATTATATTGATTTTGTTCTAATTTTTAAAAATTGTGGTAAGGCTTCCCTGGTGGCGCAGTGGTTGAGAGTCTGCCTGCCAATGTAGGGGACACGGGTTTGAGCCCTGGTCTGGGAAGGTCCCACATGCCGCGGAGCAGCTGGGTCCGTGAGCCACAATTACTGAGCCTGCGCGTCCGGAGCCTGCGCTCCGCAACGGGAGAGGCCACAACAGTGAGAGGCCCGCGTACCGCAAAAAAAAAAAAAAAAAAAAAAAAAAAAAATCTACACAAAAATGCTTTTTATTAATGGGAACAAACTTATACCCAGATGCCATACCCCAACTTATAAATCTTAATAACATCTTCTTTTTGAAGACACTCTCTTATTTATTGTATGTTATGCCTGTAACTTCTAACCAACAACAACAAAATTTATGATTTTTATTTATGACATTCACTGTTGTCCTGAAGATAGATTATAACCCTTGGAGGGAGTGACAGCCAAGTGACGCAGTGAGACTGGATTTCCCCAGTCTGTTCATCCTCCTTTACATGCCCAGTGTGTGTGCACATCTTTGTTAATCAGTTTATACGATCATCTCATAAATGTTGGCCAGCTTAATAGAAGTAGTCACCTGATTGACAGTTACCCACTTCTGGCTACTAACCTAGTAATGCCCGAAAAAGAACCCATAGGAAAATAAACTATATCCAAGCTTTAGCCCACTTTCTAAACAGAGAATTTTCCTGTCAGAATCACCTGGAAACTTTAAACCACAGAAACCTCAGCCCCATTCCAACCTCCATCTTAGAATCTCTGGGGCTGGTGGTCTGGAATCTGGTTTTGGTTTTCCAAAGTCCCTTGGGTGATTCCAACTTGGGAAGGACTTAAAGTAAAAGACCTTGTAAGATAGAGTTCCAGTCCTTTCAGGATAACTGAAATAACATAGCATTTAAATCTGGTTTCTCTGAATCCAAGGAACTACTACTGCCCAGTGGGGTTCCCTTGATACTGGACGGCAATGCTGAGGATTAACCCAGACAACCAAAGAGCAGGAGAAGAAAATACCTTTCATCAGTGGGCAAGTCCTTTTGACCCCTCAGGACCTTCTCCATCCCTCACATTCATCACTTTGTACCCAGGGTGATTCAAATGTGCAGCCAGAGGGGCAGAAAGCCAGGCGGTGTCCTAATGACCAGCACTGGTTATGGACTTGATTTGCCTGGTCCCCTCCTTTTCCACACGGACGCCTCAGTCTGTTCCCTGGAGATACTGCGCTTCTGTAAACTTGACTGGGGAAGGGGGAGGGGACACCCACACCAGGTCCCCACCCAGCTCCCTCCCCTGGATGGTGCACCTTGACTCTCTCCTCCCTTTTCCTCTTCTTAATCAGCAGAGATCAAGAAGTTGAAAGTCCATGCGGCTCTCCCAGGAAACTAACCACATGGCGAGCTGAGTGATTCTCAGACTCTCCCTGTTTACATTCAAGATGCCTGTAAATGACAGAGGCCTCCCATTTGCCTCTGACCTTCAAGTTTTTTTTTTAGATGTACTTCTTTTTTTTTAACATCTTTATTGGAGTATAATTGAATCAGCGATACATATACATACATCCCCATATCCCCTCCCTCTTGCGTCTCCCTCCCACCCTCCCTATCCCACCCCTCTAGGTGGTCACACATCACCGAGCTGATCTCCCTGTGCTATGCGGCTGCTTCCCACTAGCTATCTATTCTACATTTGGTAGTGTATATATGACCTTCAAGTTGCCCAAGTGAATTCCCACCAGAAAATCCTCAAACTGTAGTTGGAACAATCGCAGCAGTTCTAAATTTCAACCCTTTCATTTGTAGCGGTTTGGAGGAAAGCTCTTCAAAAAAAATTTTTTTTTAAGGAGGGCTTTAGAATACATTTCTGCCTGTGCACACTGATGTCTTGCGTTTTGTCTTTGTACACAGAGGGCAGCCCTAGGAACTGGAGGCAGAAGAAAGACTGCAGGGGGCGAACCCAGTTTGCAATAACAAGCCTCAAATCAACCCAATAAAGCAAAGCTGAATTTCTGTGGTCACTGACAGCTGTCTGTTATTATTATTTTCTTTAAGGAAGCAAAGAAAGAAGAAAAGAAAAAATTTTCCATGCTTGACTCCAAGGGTACCCAGCAACAGGACAGGATAACGCTTATTCCATGATTTCTGTTGCTTCTGTCTGAGTGGCTGCTGAAGTGTTTTATGAGACTTTGCTTCAAAGCAAACCAGTTAGAGGCAGTGAGTACCCAGGGTGGTGAACTCAGTTCCTCTCTGTTTTCCTGTGGGCCCTGCAGGGTGAGACTGTCGCTGCCCCTGCTACCTGCTATAAAACCATCTTTACCCTGTGTTTTTAGTCGGGGGTGATTAGGGCCCTTTCGTGCCTCACCTACCCATCTCCTCTGTTTGCCCAAGCTGCTCCCGGGGCACACAGCAAATGGTCAAGGTGGAACCCGTAGCATCGTGGCTGCAGAGCAGGTGAAAGTGAACTTGCTGCCCTGTAGGAGCCAGCATGGGCGTGGACATGCTTTCCAGAAGTTCAAGCTGCCAGCCGTAGAGTAAAAACCATGTGAAACTTGGGTTCTACACTGTCTTCATTCAGAATTCATTCAGGAGATGGCCAACCATTCTCGGTCTCTACCTGGGACCAATGTCTCTTCCAGCCTAAACGTGTCTGAAATGTGAACTGCTGAGAAATACCCTGACCTGTAAATGGGCAGGAAAGCAATGACCTAATTTAAAATTTCTCTTTAGTTCTTCACAGGGATAAAGAGGACATGCGGAAGGTGGGAAAGAAGTAGGATGAGAGATTCAATTAAGTGAGCAAAGCGGGGAGTTGGCGTTCTCCACCACGAAAAAGAAATGGCCATTATGTGAGTGATAGACATGTTAGCTAATGCTATGGTGGTGATCCACTGCAATATAAAAATGTACCAAATCAACATGCTGTACGCCTTACACTTACACAACGGTATGTGTCAATTATATCTCAATAAAGCTGAAAAACAAAGAGGGAGAGGGGAAGAGGGATGGGGACAGGGAGATGGCTGACTGGGCAACTTCACCTCCCTGAAGGATCAGGGATCTGGGTGTCTTTGAGCCTTGCTTTGTAGTATGTTGAACCAACTTAAATATTGTGATTATTTATGCATAACTGTTTTTATTTTTACTTTTCAAGATAATAATTTCAAGATAGTATGTGTAATTGTTGAGTCACTGACAATGCTCCTAAAGGGGCCAAGCATGAGACCAGTGACATGCAGATTGGAGAGACCGTATCTGGGAGGAGATTAAGTATTTCTGGAGCCTTGTGTCCTCATACTACCCTCATTTTTGGCCTTAAATTTAAGCCAGTTCCTTTAGACCTAGCAGCAATATCCGAGCTGTTGGGAGTCAAGAAAGGCTTCCAAATGTAAAACACTGGATTTGTTTATACTAAAACTCGGTAACATTCATTGAGTGATAACTCCAATTAGGACTAAGTCACTCAAAACCACGAGGTCCTCCCTTACACATCATATAAATGACACTCCACAGGGCGGATCCCACTTCTTTTTTTAATTTTAATTTTTTTATTTTTTGCAGTATGCGGGCCTCTCACTGTTGTGGCCTCTCCCGTTGCGGAGCACAGGCTCCGGACGCACAGGCTCAGCGGCCATGGCTCACGGGCCCAGCCGCTCCGCAGCATGTGCAATCCTCCCGGACCGGGGCACGAGCCCGTGTCCCCTGCATCGGCAGGCGGACTCTCAACCACTGCGCCACCAGGTTTGCCCGGATCCCAATTCTTACTCAGATCTTTTGCTCTCCTGTGATCCTGTGCGTGGAAGAGGTCCTCCTGGTGTAGTTAGAGATGCTGCTTCAGACCAGGAGTTCCCAAATCATACCCCACGTGATTCTGGAGCTCAGCCTGGGCAGAAAGGCAAGTAGCAACCCTCTCTCTGGTTCACACAACTCAGGAATATTCTCTTGGCCTTCAGGGCAGAACTGAGAACATCACAAATGTCCCGTGCATCACCTGCAGGACTTTGGAGGGCTGGGATCAAAGGGAAAGGGTTGAGGGAGTTAGCCCCAAGAACTGCAGCAAGAAAGGAAGTCTTGAGAATACTGAGTGCCTGGAAAATGGAAACTTTCCTCATTTTTCTCTGGCGCAGATTCGTGACCACACTTCATAGCTGTTATTTTTAAGATGTTGACATTTTTATGGACTGAGATCTCAGCCCCGCCCGTGAACATGGTGCGCTAAAGGGTGTGGGGCCAGAGCCTGGCTACCTCTCTGTTAGGTGGAGTTCCAGGGCCATCATGGAGGTAAAGACCTCTTTTTGCATTGTTTTGTTGCAAAGATGTTGATTTTAATGAAAACTTTTTTCCCTTTCCTTTTCTTTCCTCTATATCATTAAGTTTTACTGTATTCACAGAGACTTGTGTTTGAGGGAGGCATAGGACTTTATTTCTTGTGCTTATTTGCTGACTTATATAATAGAGTAAGATAATGACCCCACTCGCATTTATGGCTTCTGAGGGACTACTGATTATGTTACATTTTTCCAAAATAAATACTTTTTGGAAATTTATATGTATTTAGTAAGAATATATATATTTACTATATATACAACATAGTCATATATATGGTTATATATACATACACATATTTACTGTACAAGTATTTTCTATTTTCTATTCATAATATATATAAAATAGTAAGTATGTATAACTAGAAACCACATAGCTTTTTAAAAATAAATTTTATTGGAGTATAGCTGACTTACAATGTTGTGTTATTTTCAGGTGTACAGCAAGTGAATCAGTTATACATATATCCACTCTTTTTAATTTTTTTTAATTTTCCATTTCTTTTTTTTCTTTTTCTTTTCTTTTTTTTTGGCGGGGGCCATCTGTGCTGTGTGGCCATGCGGCTTGTGGGATCTTAGTTCCCCAACCAGGGATCAAACTCATGCCCTTGGCAATGCAAGTGCAGACTCCTAACCACTGGACCGCCAGGGAATTCCCCTATCCACTCTTTTTTAGATTCTTTTTCCATACAGGTCATTACAGAGCATTAAGTAGAGTTCCCTGTGCTATACAGTAGGTTCTTATTAGTTATCTATTTTATATATAGTAGTGTGTATATGTCAATCCCAATCTCCCAGTTTATCCCTCCCCCACCCTTCCCCCCCGTAACCATAAATTTAAAAAGCACATAGCTTTTAAAAGCTTGTAACAACAGCAAAACTCCCAAGCTTTGTGCTCTATAACTTCAACTCTTTTCCTAGTTCTTCTGGTATTTCTTTTCATATTTCTAAATAATATACCTTTTCTACTGTTTATCATTTTAGACATTATCTTTTGACTTCCTGCTACAAGAGATGAAAATGTCTGTTACTCTTTCCCACATTTGTAATCTCCTCCTATCCCCCTAGCACGGTATGTCACAATTTTCTCACCTTATTATAACGATGTCAATATTGCCCATCGATGAGCCAAGAATTATGATGTAATATATGTTTCCCTTCTTGTACAACTGCTTGTTCTTCCTGGCGTTCATTGCCTCACTTCCTCCACTTGCTTGGTTTCCTAGGTACTCCTATTTTATTTTTTTTCAAGTGTGCCATCAGCTCCACCAGGTACCATATTACTTTTCAAAAGCTCAAATGCATTAATACAAAACCAATTCCACTTTTCTCCCTGGAGGCCTCCCTTCTGGAATCCTCCAGCTTCCTGTCTCAACTGGCCTGATTGATCTCTGGACCAGCTGCACACACAGCTGTCCTCTAGGTACTTCCCTTGGCCACACTCAATGGCATTACCAAGGCCGTCTATCTCTGTCTCCATCTCCGGGGATGGCCTGCCATCACACTTGATACAGTAAGATGGCTGTAGCCACTCTGGCCTCAGATCCTCCCCGACAAAGAAAGGGTACCGGAACGTTCCACGCCCAACTTATTTTGAGCGAAAGACTTTTGAGGTACAAATGAACTTATTTACAAAACAGAAATAGAGTCACAGGTGTAGAAAACAGATTTATGGTTACCAAGGGGAAAGGGTAGGGGACGGGAGGGATGAACTGGGAGATTGGGATTGACATATACACACTACTCTACATAAAACTGATAACTAATAAAGATCTACTGTGGAGCACAGGGAACTCTACTCAATACTCTGTAATGGCCTATATGGAAAACGAATCTAAAAAAGAGTGAATATATGTATATGTTTAACTGATTCACTTCGCCATACAGAAGAAACTAACACAACATTGTAAATCAACCATACTCCAATAAGAATTGAAAAAAAAAATAAAGGCTTTTGAGAATCAGCAGACACAGGAAAAACTCCAAAAACAGGGCACAAGTTGGCATTTTTGGTAAAGGAAATTTATATTTTTGAAGTAAATTTCCATTTGTCAAGAGGTCTCCCTCTCCTGTAGTAGGAAGAGAAGGACTTTTGACTCTTATCAGTGGAGAGGACACCGATTTAAATCTGCATAACCAACCTTACTAAACAACCCTGGTTTAGCACAGCTTTCCTGGTCACCTTCTCCTAGTGTCTCGCTTGTCCAAAAGCCCCAAACCCCTCTTCTTTGTTTACCCTCAGATGGCATATAAGCCCAAGTTCTAGCCACCTCTTCGGGCTACCCATCACTGGGTGTCCCCATGTAACGTGCCATGCACACGAGAAAAAACTTCTGTTTGTTTTTCTCTTTTAATCTGTCTTTTGCCTGCCTAATTTATAGGATCCCAGCCGGGGTACCTAAGATGAGTATAGGAAAAAAGATCTTTTTTCCTTCTCCTCTACTAGCAACCCTAGTGAAAAGTAGCTTCTTTATTCTAATGTCCATATTCCAAACCCAGGGAAGGCTCCAGTTGGCTCTTCGTGGGTCATTGACCCCTTCTGGACCAGAGCAATGAGGTGATCTACTGACCCCTGTGATTTGCATTCCCTTTAAGACATCATAGAACAAGGGAGGGTGGGCATGCCCTGAAAGAAGGGGCCTAGCTGACCCACCCCGCATGTCCACTGCAGTGCTGAACCAAGAAAAGACCAACGGAGGGGCATTCAGTTGGGAGCCAGGGGACCAGGGCTGTATTCTTGGTTGTACCTACTAAGTAGTTGCACGACTGTAGGAAAATTGATGGGCTTCTTTTCACCTCAGTCAATTCCCTTCAAAGGAGGGGTCTAGAGTTGAGTTTGTGTTATTATCCAAGATACTAAAATCTTATCCTCTGTCCAATAAGAGCTTGTAATCATATAAAGGGTGCTTGGTCTTGGATGCAGGTGTAGATCATAAAACAATAATGGAAAAGAAAAGTGAAACTGGAAAGTAAGTGTTCCTTGATTAAAATTATACTCTGGGCCAGGCAGTGTTGAATGTTTTATTTGGATTATCACATTTTTAACTTCCAAGAATTCTTTCTTGTTCTCTGATTAATCCAGTTTCTAAGCATCTTGTTACATCTCTGTACCTCTGTTTCCTCATCTGTAAAATAGGGACAATAATCTTACCTACTTGGTGAGATTTTGGTGAGGATTAAATGAGATGATGCATGTAAAACACCTGGAAGTACCAGGAATATAATAATCATTCAGTATATATTATCAAGATTATTTTTAGCTATTCTTCTTCTTGGTTTCTTCATAGTGGGCATTGAAGGGGGAAGCTTTCTCTCTGTTCCGTTATCCCTCCTCTATCTACCTTCCCTCATCTAAAAATGTGATGCAATTTTTTTTTTTAACCTAGTGGTGTTTCTTCTTTGATTTTCCATTTCCTTGTTTTCTTTTCCTCTGGTCATGTTAGGTTAGAAGAGACAATGCATTCAGGGAACCTGCCACTGTTAACCACCGTCTACCAATTTTCAACTTTTGGTAATTTAAATTTTTCCTTGTTTTATCTTGTTTTATTTAACCCATGACATTTCTCAAAGGCTCACACTTAATTGTGTGCGCTTTCTCTTTCTCAGTGATAAAGTGTGAATAATCATATGTAATCCCCCCCGTAGTATCTGGAACATAGGAAGGGCTGAATGAAGCTTTGTGATGCTCCTCCGCAACCCCCCATCTCTATCCTCTTTGTGGTAATACGTCTCCTGGTTTCCAGCTCTAGGTAGCCACTAAACGAGCTTCATTCTGAACTGGGCAAGTGGGTGGAAGCAGCGCATCTCCTCTCCGCAGTCAAGGAAGATGCCCGTGAACAGGTAGGATTTCAGCAGGGTTTAAATGATGAGCAGAGACAGCCGGTGAGCTGTGTGTAAGGGCTTCCTGTCACAAGGTGCAGCTTTCAACCATGCTTGAAGATTGGACAGGCATGAGTGAACCAAAGGGTTCTTTGTTGGTGTGTTATCCAGAAAAGGATAAACCATACCAACAATGAGTTTCCAGGAGGTCTTGTCATTGGCTCATTTATTCATTCATCCTGCAAATACTTATTAAGTGATTTCGGTGTGCTAGGAGCTGGGGATACCGCAATGCACAGACAGATGAAGTCTGTGCTTCCTTGAGTGGTCTGATCCACGGTGTAGGGTGAAGTAGCTTTGCTGGCTCTCAGGAATCTTATTCAGTGCCACATAAATGTTATGCCAACCACCCCCCCCCCTCCTAATTCCTGTCTCTATTGCTACCTCCACCTTAGAGGCTGAAAAAGCTCCTGCTTTCTCTCCCAGCTTCCACTGAAGTCAGGGCAGTCACATGACACCCTTCTGTAGAATGTCACTTACGTGGTTGTCTGCTGGCGGCTTCTGGGAAGGATACCTATACCTGGTGCTGTCTCTTCCCCTTCTCCCTTCCCTGAATTGGAACACGATGCTTAAAGCCTCAACAGCCATCATGTCAGAAGGACCGAGAGAGTCACAGGATTGAGCAGTGGATTCAACACCAACGATGCCTGCCTCTGGACTTCCTGTGACCTGAGACTCTTACTCATTTTCTTCACCATAATTTAGATGTGTTGTTCGTTATAGCTGGAAACATTCTCAACACACCAAGACGGCAATCGAGGTAAACCCCTTTACTTGTCTTTTCCTTCTTAAAATGAAACTTCAAAAATGTTTCCAACTCGAATATTCTTTAAAAAATTTAAATTGCCATTGGCCGATCATTTACCTTTTTTTTTTTTGCGGTACGCGGGCCTCTCACTGTTGTGGCCTCTCCCGCTGCAGAGCACAGGCTCTGGACGCGCAGGCCCAGTGGCCATGGCTCACGGGCCCAGCCGCTCCGCGGCATGTGGGATCTTCCCAAACCGGGGCACGAACCCGTGTCCCCTGCATCAGCAGACGGACTCTCAACCACTGCACCACCAGGGAAGCCCCCTAATATTTTTGACTGAGCAATAAACTTCTTCCACTTAGGGATCATCACAGAGTAGAAAGCCAGTCTGGCAGCCATGAACAAAAAATCCTTCAAAGTTCCATCAGCTTCAAGCTCAGATTCCAAAGTGGGGCTTGACCACCCCCAGAACTGCCACATGGCTGCTCTCTTGAGCAGAGGTGTGAGGATTCTGACTCTAACATAAAGGGTGGAAAAGCAGGAAGATTCCTATATGCATCTCAATAAAGGGAAAGAATGCCTGCAGAGACACAAACATCATCGACGACTCCCAAGCCCCTGAGATTTGCTGAAAAACCATGCCAGACATGGTAGGACTATCGTTCCTAATGGAAACTCAACCCAGAATGTCACAGACATGCAAATTGAAGCAAAAGCTAGTGTGATGACAGAAATCCTATTACAGAGCAGGGGGTCAGCAAAGTACATCCTGCAGGCCTACTACGGCCCAGCATAGGTCTTGTAATTTTTATGAGCTGAGATTGGTTTTTACATTTCTAAATTGTCAAAAGTAATGAAAAAAAGAACAATATCTTGTGACATGTGAACATTACATAAAATCTGAGTTTCAGTGTTCCTAAATAAAGCTTTATTGGAACACAGCCATGCTCATTCATTTATTAATTATCTAGGCCTGCTTTCATGCCATAATGGCAGAGATGAGTGGTTACCATGAAGAGTATGTGGCTTACAAAGCCTTAACTATTTGCTCTCTGGCCCTTTACAGAAAGTTTGCCCACCTGGGGCCTGAGCAGTGACTATTCCACAAGAAACATCAATAGTGTATGAAACCAACCTCAGATAAAAGGGCCAAAACAAGGAGGCAAGATTCTCTATAACACAAAAACGTCCCCCCAGTTTCTTAGGGGATCATGTGTTAAAATAACACTAAAAATTATACCAGTAATATATAATTTTGGAACACTTGAAAAATACTGAGAAGTAAGCAGAAGAAAATAAAAAATAGCCTTTAATCTTATCACCCATGATAACAACTGTTAATATTTTGGAGTTTACTCTTCCAATATTATTCTGTGCGTAAATATTTTTTTCTACAAAATTTGGCTGCATACACTGTATTAGTATTATTTCAGTGGTGACCGATAGGAAACCTATCTTAAATAGGCTTGAGCTATTAAAAAAAAAATGGGAGTAAGGGGAGTTTTTTGGCTGATGTAACTGCAAGACACAGGAGTATTACTGCTGCAGGTACGGCTGAATTGAGGAGCTCAAACAATGAACTGGGGCTCTTTCTCCATCTCTTGGTTCCACTTCCTCCATATACATGTTAATATCATGCAGGGTTTTTTCTTATAGTGACAAAAGGGCTGAAAAAGTCCCCATCGCACCTTTAACCCACATAGTAACAATCCCTCCTGAAGGGAAGAAAGAGTGTTTCTTCCCCAAAAAGAAACAAGTATGTCTTTCCAGTGTCAATCAATATCTTTGACACTATGAGTTTTATTTTTTATTTGCTTCCTGATATGTAATCATTTAGATGCACCACAAGTTGTTAACTTTTTTTTTTTTTTAATTTGGCATGTGGGATCTTAGTTGTGGCACGTGGGATCGGTGCTCAGGCTCTTTGTTGCGGTGCCCGGGCTCATCTAGTTGCAGCGTGAGGGCTTCTCTCTAGTTGTGCTTCACGGGCTCCAGAGTGCGTGGGCTCAGTAGTTGCGGTGCAGGCTCTCTAGTTGTGGCGCGGGGGGCCCTAGAGTGCGCAGGCTCAGTAGGCGCACGGGCTTAGTTGCCCCACGGCATGTGGGATCTTAATTCCCCGACCAGGGATCGAACCCGTGTCCCCTGCACTGGAAGGCAGATTCGTAACCAACGGACCACCAGGGAAGTCCCAAAATGCACCACAAATTTTTAAAACAACCTGTTGGAGGAAATCTTCATCTCACAATCATGATTATAGGATTAGATGGGATCTGAGAAATCATATCCAGAACATTCTATTCCTTTTACAGTAAAGGAAATGGAGACCTAGAATGGGTAAGCGATTTCTCATTATCTTTCAAGTAACTGATGATGGAGAGCCAGATCTAAATGTTTCCAAGGTTCACTCTTTTCCAGCGGCTTTCTCTTAAATGTCAACCCTGAAGCAAAATGTCAGGCTGGAAAAGCAGTCAACTAACAGAGTGTGCGTACCCAGGGAGCCTGAAAAATAAATTCTTTTTTTCAGAGAAAAAGAGCAATATGGTTTTCTTCCCTGCTCCTGGATTTACTTACAAAAGTGAGGGTGGCATGGGGGTAGACAAAGCCACAAAGGCTGCTGTTTGTCTGTTCCTCTTTAACTAAATATAAAAATGTGCTTTGTTGGCTAGTCAGAGCTGCGAGCCCAGTAACACATCTAAAAGTTTTAGAGATCGTGCCTCTTCATGTATTTCATGTATTTTCACTTAATCATCAAATTATACAGCAAAATTGTCTTTTCCTTTGTATATTTCATGTGGCGAGGCTCCGGCTGCCTCTGTCATCTCACAGAGCTTACCAGGCGTGAAAGAGGAAGTGCCAAGCTTCAGGAGACGAAGTCGTTGACAAGGACCTCTGCGTCCTCAGAGCCCATTTGCAGAGAAAGAGAAGGAATCGATCTGCAGACTCACTGAGCCCAGCCAAGAGGAGGCAAGTGGGTGGCAAGCCCCTGAAGAGAGGCACGATTCCTACATTCTGTACTCTGCAAGGGCTCAGGCAGTGTCCCCCAGACTTTGAGCAGGAGACCCAGGGGAGACTGAGATCTTGTCCCTGGCCTTGGGACCTCACGGTCAAGTGTGGGGAGATGAGTACTGGCTGCAGTGGGAACACGTGAGAGGGCAGTGGAGCCAGACTGCTGACTCATCATGGGGCTTCCAGCAGGCTTGAGCCGAATCTGGAAGGACCACTGGAGTCAGCCAGGTGAACGCACACCGGGGTAGTGCAAACACCAAGGTCAAAGGCCGCAGACGGTGAGCAAGCCCCGCTCTATGCAAACTGCAGGCAGGGCAGATGTCAGGAATTTGGGAACAAGTGAAGCCATCTAATTTGCTGGAAAAAAAAAAAAAAAAGGAAACACTAAGTTCTGGTAAGTTCTGGTCTGGACGTACACAAAACTGTGAAGTTCTTCTCCACACACACCACCCTCACCTCCTTCGGTTCCCTTCGTGGCTCTCAGCTGACCTCCTTTATCCCTCTCGCCAGCTCTTAGGCTGTCTCTGCACTCTCCTTACCAACCTCTGCTCTTAGTGGGAACCAAGGCTTGTTGACACTAAGGTGTGAATGACGGAGAGGATAGTGTTGAAATTGAGTTGACTGATACTATTTTTACAGTAGACAAAATCCCAGGCCAAGGAACGCAGTTTAAACTGTCGCATGAGGCCCCAGCTGGGACAGCTTAAGACTTCAGCATCAGGAGTCACAGAAGCGTCTGCCAGTGCCCTCTGGGCAGCTTCAGGGTTCTTTAGACCTGCTTCTACTCCTGCCACGTCGGCCCCTCTCTCAAGGACTCTCCCGGTTTCTCTGCCAGTTTAGGCTTCACACCTTGGCTTCCCCATTCCTGCTTTGACCCTCTGGGTTTCTCAGCTTTGGCTGTGAAATGCCAGCTTGGATCTTGGCCTCACACATTTGCTCTGCCTTGTGCTGTGATGGTGGACATGGTGCATCTCAGCCAGGCCCTGGACTGGCATGTTGCAGGTGGACCAGGGTTCTCTGAGCCTCAGCTCATTCAGGAAAAAGAACAGACGTGGCTTTCAGGGAATCATTGAGTTCCCGAGAAGTGATTTTTTTTTTTTTTTTTTTAGGAGATACTTTCCATACGGCCCCAGAAACTGGGTTCAACTCTCTAGCTGCCATTGACTAGCGGAATGACCTAGTTCCTCAGTTTCTTTGTCTGTATATTGGGAATAATAATAGTACATATCTCAAGTGGGGGGTTGAATTAATTAATACATGTGGAGCACTTAGTAGAGGCTGGCACTTCATGAGCGCTCGATTAAGCTCTACCATCATCATCATCATCATCAGTACCTGTTAACCTCTATGCACTGCCCTCTGTTTGAAAAACTGACCCTACCTGATACAATGCAGAACCAAAGTAAAGATAAGGGTCTCTCAAATTTTAATTTTTATAGATATCAACAGTGATGGCATAATGTTTTCAAAGACAATAAGTAGTCAACGGACTTAAATGACGTTTCTCCAAAGAAGATGTACACATACCTAAGAAGCACCTAAAAAATGCTCAACATCCCTAATCATTAGGAAAATGCAAGTCAAAACCACAGTAATATATCACTTCACACCCATTAGGATGGATATTATTTTAAAAATTGAAAATGTGCCGGTGAGGATGTGGAGAAAATATAATCTTTATGCATTATTGGTGGGAGTGTTTTCTGCTGTGGAAAAAAGTATGGCTATTCCTCAAAAAGTTAAACATAGAATTACCACATGATCCAACAATTCCACTTCTGGCTTTATATTCAAAAGAATTGAAAGCAGAGACTCAAACAGTTATTTGTACACTTAGGTTCATGGCAGCATTATTTACAATAGCCAAAAAGTGGAAACAACCTAAGTGTACACTGATGGATGACTGGATAAGCAGCAATATGTGATATACACATACAATGGAATATTTTTCAGCCTTGAAAAGGAAGGCCATTGTGACATGTGTTACAACAGCAATGCATCTTGAAGACATTATTATACTAAATTATGTGAGCCAGTCACCAAAGGACAAATGCTGTACGATTCCACTTGAGGTTGTTAGAGTAGTCACATTGAGAAAGTAGTCAAAGGCAGAAAGTGGAATGATGATTGCTAGGGGCAAGGGTTAAGGAAGGGGGAGGAATGGGGAGGTACAGTTTAATGGATACAGAGTTTCAGTTTGGGAAGCTGAAAAAAATTTTGGAGATGGATGGTTGGTGATATTTGCACAACAATGTGAATGCACTTAATGCCACTCAACTATACACTTAAAAATAGTTAAATGGTAAATTTTATGTTATGTATATTTTACCACCAAAAAGAAAGACAATGAACTTGGATAAGGACAGTTGGAAGTGAGTACAGTTGGGAAAATTCCCCTGATTCTTAGTAGTAAGTCCAATCATTGCCTTCACTCACACATTCACTCGTTCTCATTCAATGAATACTGAATAAGTACCTTCCACGTGCCAGGCACAATTCTTGGGGCAGGAATTACAGCAACCGACCAGCAACTCCCTTTGCAACCTCCCAGCTAGAGGAGGATATTTAACTAGAAGCCCGTTCAACGAAGCAAACTCTCAATAGAAATGAAGATTGCAATTATTGCCCAAAGGTGTAACGAGTTCCACTGTTCTCAGAACAAACGTCAACTTGTCCTAGCCTGAGGCTGATCCAGATATGAATGAGTGAGCCTTGAGTAACGTGAAAAGTTTGGCATAGCAATGGAGAATACGTTTTGCAATGTCTTCAGGGGTTCTGGATATTCACATTCCATTCTCAGAGTTCAAATGGTCAAGAAAACTTTATGAAAACAAAAATTCTCAGAAAATATTTGCTATGCTTTATTGACCAGTGAGCCTCCCCCTCCCCCCACCTTTCTCTCTTCTGCTGTGGACCATATCAGTTCCGTCCATGTGATTAACTGGAGTAGCCGTTGCCCCTGGCCACTCAGTCCAAACTCTCCAGCATCACAATCAAGCGATGTGCTTCTAGGCACAATGCTAGGCACTGACTTTGTCTTCAGTTGTTCTAAGGTCAATATTTCCGTGAGTGTAATAATATGTGTCAGCATTTCAGCTGAGGCAATTGCTACAGGCATCTTTGTTGAATGCAACCTTTATGAAAGTATGGCCTCACCCATTCAAAAAATTCAAGCTCTACATAATAGGTCCATGAAATATGATTTTATTATACTGGGCTCAGTGATAGTTATTTTTCTAGTGCAGCACCAGCCAGATAGTTTTTTTAAGCCTATGTATTCAAGATGTGATATAATGTAAAAGGCAAGAATGTGTGTTAGTAAAGGCAATAAAGGTTTGTCACAGTCTATATATATATATAAAAAAAATTCAATCACTGAGCTAGACACTAAGGATTCTAGATCAGAATTCTTGCCCTTAAAAAGCTCACAATCCATGTTGATAAAAAAGATCGATAGCCTCGTAACTGTTAAGACAGGTAGTAAATCACACTTGGGTAGACCAGAAAGCCAATCAGAAATCTCTAGGTGTAGTTACATCCTCTACTTGATGAATAATTATGTGGTGTTTATTATGTGCCAAGCATCACTCTAAGGGTTTGGGATATATTTAATTACTTCATCCCCATAACAATGCCATGAGGAAGATACTCATTTGAGCTCCATTTTACAGATGAGGAAACTGAGGCACAAAAAGTTTAAATAATTGAGCAAGTCCATATGGCTAGTATGCAGCCAGGCCAGGCAGTCTGGTTCCAAGGTCTAGGTCTGTAAGTACCACACAAAGAGGCCTTCCACTCAGCTTTCAGAATAACAGTGAACATTACAGCAAACCATGGAACCCTGACTGTGAATTAATTGAAAGGATTTTAGGCTGAGTCCAAACAGCTGTGCTCATAAATTTTCTCTTGTGGGAGGAGGGGAAAGTTACTGGCTCATTTGTTTTGTGGTTAAAGGACTCAAGAAAATTTTATTTTATTATATCACAAGAAATTAGTCCTGGTACTTTCAGCTTCTAGAATAGACAATTTATACTCATCACAGCTCATAACTTTGTTTAGGTTTAATTATACACAGCAATTTTAAGTCATTTATTTTGTATAACAGGGCTCTATACACGCAAATCATGGTTTATGGCTGTGGAAAACTACCCCTCTAGGTTAAAACCTGACTTGGTTAGAAGGGATTTTTTTTTTTCTAAACATGCAGCAGAGTTTGGGAACGTTTCTTATTATCTTCTGTGAATCGTGGGTTGCAGAATGGTGGGGTGGTTGAGAGATCAGACCTAGGTTCAAACTCTGCACCAGCATTTACTGAGCCTCAGTTTCCTCATCTGTAAACTGGAGA
Source organism: Mesoplodon densirostris (assembly GCF_025265405.1). Classification (NCBI taxonomy): domain Eukaryota; kingdom Metazoa; phylum Chordata; class Mammalia; order Artiodactyla; family Ziphiidae; genus Mesoplodon; species Mesoplodon densirostris. Next base: position 12,744,351 of record NC_082663.1, read on the forward strand.
TAACAATAGTACCTACCTTGGGACTTCCCTAGTGGTCCATTGGTTGAGAATCTACCCTTAATGCAGGGGATGTGGATTCGATCCCTGGTCTGGGAACTAATATCCCACACGCCCCAGGCAACTAAACCTGGCCGCAACTAGAGAGAAGCCTGCAATGAAGAGCCCACGTGCTGCAGAGAAGACCCAGCGCAACAACAAAACAACCAATAGTACCTACCTCCTGGGCCAGTGTGAGGATTAGGTGAAATAATACGTAAAATAAGACATAAAAGGATTACCAAAGTGCCTGGCCTGATGTCAGCTCTCAGTCAATGTCCAGCATGATATTAATTGCTGTTGCTCTGATTCAGAATTTTCCTGAAGGTGCCAAAGACCTGTGGGATCCTCTAATCATTTGCTCTGAGACTCAGCGGGGGGAAGCGGTTACTTGCAGACATTGCCCTAAGTATACTGGAGCCACCTAAAATTCCAGGGTGTTTCCCACATCTTTCTTTAGTTATGGAATTTTTCAAAAGGTACCAAACCATGTTACATGCAAGTCTGTTTGTCTCTGGAGTTGTGTATATTGGAGAAGGAGGAAGTGTTCACCAAGATTTTAAGTTTCTTCCTTTTTCTCGTGAAAAAAGAAGGTCATCTGACAAGGAAATCAGGGGTGAAAGAACCTTGTTGTGAGTGCCTTTTTATTGTTGGACTGTTTATTTTTACTATTCGTTACTGCCTTGTTTTTTCCTTTTGATAAACCACTTTAACAGATGATCAGCTTTGTCCATAACCGCTCCTAATGTAAACTGAGTTCTAAGTAAGCACAACCCCGTTCTGCTGAGCCGCAGGGAAATCAAGATCAGGAAATCTGCCCAGTCTAGTGGAACAGGCCCTGGGTCAACAGCTGGATTCCAGTCTCGCCCACCCATAACCTTGACCGACCAGCGGTTTAACGTATGGGCCAGGGAAGGGAATGCTGTAACTTTGCCATGAGAGGAAAATGGGACCAGTCCCTCTCCCACACCATCTCACCCACCCGTATTCCTTCCTTCCCACTCAGTGGGCCTTCGATATAAAGTGCCAGGGAGGTCGTAGGACCCGTCCAGGTGGAATCCCCAGGATGTTTCCCGAGAAGCGGCGTTTGCATCCCAGCAGTATCTTTCCCAACCCCGCCCCGCGGAGTACCAGCGGCTCTGCGCAGCCCGGGCTGGCGAACCAGAAGGCGCAGAGACCCCGCCCACCCCGCAAGGCCCCGCCCTCAAGGCCCCGCCCCCCCGCCGCGGCCTCCCATTGGTGGCCCGGTGTGTCAGTCGACCAGCGGGCTCCCGGGGCGGGAGCGCAGGCTGCGGTCTCCTCCCGGCGCCTCTATCGCACGCCAGCCGCCGGGGAGCAAGAGGGGGCGCCGGCCGGCTGCCGCCGCGTCTGACAGACCCACCGGTCGAGGCTCCGCGCACATCAGCAGCACGCGGCCGCCATGGCGGCGCGGAGGAGCCCCCAGCAGGAGCGGGAGCGGCAACGACCTCGCGACCCCGCCGCAGGTGGGCCCGGGGCCCGGTGGGGCGGGGCGGGAGCCGCGGGCGCCCGGGAAGCGCTCTCCCCCGCCGGCCGTCGGCGCAGCCCTGGGTTGGAAGGTTCGGGGCCCACCATACCAGGGGTGGGAGGTCCGGGGCGCCCTGCCCGGGGCGGGGAGGGGGACGGGCTGCAGGGTTTGGGGGGGCCGTCGGGGGCGGGGGTCGCCCCTCAGTGAGGAACTGCGCCCTCGGGCCGAGGCAGCGAGCGACCCTCCGAGGCAGAGCAGTCGGGTTCCTGGAAAGAGAAAGCGGGTCCTGCGGGCTCGGATGCGTTGCGGCGGGGTGAGGTGCCCCGGCAGCGGCTGGGGTCGGGCCCTGGTGTCCACTGGCGCCGGTGTCCCCTTCTCGGTGTCCCCTCCGAGCCCTTGATTGTTGTCGGAGGGAAGTTGACGGGTTTCGCGCTTTGCTGGCAGAGGATGTGGCCCACACCTTCGCAGCAGTCGAGACCTGATGAGAAACAGAGAAAACTCTGGCTTTTGAAACAAAACTGTCACCAGGGCCGGGAGCTGCAGCACAGTGTATGGCACAGGTGGCCGGGGACGCCGCGCGCCACCTGTGTCGCGGCGTCTCTGCCCTCTGCGTGCGTCGCGGGGCCCTCACCGCACGAGTGAAGGGTGCTTTCCTTCCCATGCTTTCAGCCCCAGGTCTGAGGAAGGTGAGCTGCTTCTCAGCTTGGAGCACATTCCCGATTGTGTATTTCCCTGGAGGCCCCCCGGGGGTGAGAGCCCACTGGTGAATTTGGGGAGCACGCCTGTTCCAGGTGCCACAGCGTCAATGGGAAGTTCCTGGGACTGCTTCTTAGTCCGGATTCTTGGTCACAGCAGGAGCTTTTGATTCGCACAGCAAAGTGTCGGGTGTGGTGAAAGCAGCCCGGTTCTAGGAGACAAGACATGAGTTCTAGACATCCTTTTGCCCAGGACTGCGGGCCTCGAAGCTTCTGGGTCCTGGTCCATAAAATGAGGGCACTGGGCTAGCTGATCCATAAAGCCCCTCCCAGTCTAGAATTCTGTGATTGACGTATCTCCCACTCTCAAAAGTTTGGAGAATGAACTCATTTTCAACCTTTCTGCACCTTGGATTCTTACAGAATTAGCCAAATATTTCCTGGGGGTGTATCCATCTGAACTTTTTCTTATGTGATTTTCTTCCCGTCTCCCTGTGTTGTTTCGGCAGAGCAAAGCTGGAAGCGGAGGTGGGGCACAGCTGGGAAAAGCTGGCTGGGGGGCGCGGAAGGGTATCTACTCTGGGCTTAAGGTAACTGTCAGGAATTTTCCCTTCCAGTGCACCAAGTTCAAGGTGTGCCGGCACTGTGAGCACAGAGAGAATTCTTTCTTCAGCTCCAGCCTAAAAGGAAACATTTTCCTTCCTTAAAAAATAGTTCGAGGGCTTAGGAAAAGGAAAACCAACACTGCAATCGAAAACACATGCCCGCAACAGAGCCTACAAGAGAATGCTTACAACCAAGCGGTCCACAGTTGCTATTTTTTGCCAGCCTGTTTGTCACTTTTATACTTCCACTCTTACGTTTCTGTGAGATGGATTAAATAGCAAATAACATGTAAGTTTTGGCACCATGTGTTTCAGCTAAGTAGAAGTTCTTGATTGGCACAGTGACTGAATTTGAAAGTGATCTTTCCCCTGGCTCCCCGCAGCGGGTGGGCGCTGTCCTGTGTATCTGCAGCCCCCAGCCTTGTCCCTGCCACAGTAACAGTGGGTAGTGGAGTTCTCTTCACAGTGCTGGACGCGGAGACACTGCCCATACGTAGTCTTATGTAATCTCTACAACCGCCGTCCTGTGATGCTCCATTGAATGGTCACGGAATTTCCTCAGAGTTTCCAGCTAGTAAGTGGTGCCGGGATTCAAGCCCTGGCGGCCTGGCTTCTCCTGCAGCATGTTCTTAACCGTTGCCCGCTTCTGTCTCCTAAAACAGTCAGGCTTATACCTGGGAGCACTCCAGGTTCCAAGGGTACCTCATCACAGTTAAGCTGTTCTAAAGTAAAGTTGGCTTATCAACTTAATACCACTGTTGTTGCTCAAGGGAACTCACAGGTGTGTGTGCAGGAGAAAAAGTCATCGTTATCAAGCTAAAACTTCCTACATGTGTGTTTCTTTATACGTGGCTCTGAAGTCTCTATGTACCATTTAAAGGACTTAGTGGACTAGCGTATCTGACCTTTCTCTCCTGCCCACTTGAATCCTCTGGTCCATGTTTAGTTACTTAGGACAATCTGTTCTCAAGACGCAGAGGTTATATACACATTTATTGATTTGTAATTAATTGAATGGAAGAACACTTAAATGTCACTTTACAATAAGTCAACAGGGAAAAGTTTTTGTTTATACACTCATTTTTCCATTGATCTTTTGTTCTAGTCATACTCTATTTTTCTACTTTTTCATTTAATTGAGCTGGAATAGACAGGTGCCATCATGTTTAAAATAAGAGGATAATAAAATGTTTATGTTCATTTCTAGGAGACTAAGGACCCTTGTCTGTTAGTACTGTTGCTGGGATTCCCAGGTAATAAGCAACAATCCCAGAAACTGTGGCACGTAAGATGCTATGCTCAATAAACCCCTGAATTAAGTTTAATAGTAAGTCTTTCATTGTTGATTTAACCGGGTGAGTCTGACTTTGAGTTTACGTGGGACTGTTGGATGTTAGATACATAGTAATTGAAAACACCTTATTAGCTCTTTCTCTGCTTGCCAGTGTTATTGATTTTTATTGAATATGAGTTAGGGTTAGTCTTCTGGCAGAGGGAGTAATAATGTATCGATAATTGGAAGTTAGCTTCTCAAGAGTCCTCTCCCAACTTAGAAGCAGAATCCCAGCCCGCTTCCCTGAGCACCAGCAGCTGCCCAGATACCTGGGTTTGGCCTCTTGGGTGGGGTCTGAGTGCCTGTGACCCCCAGAGCCACAAGATGCCTTCCTGACCTGGCCTGGACTGTGGGTCGCCCGCACTCCGGGTGGGCTCTGTGCCGTGGGCCCACCTCAGAGGTCAAGCAGGACATCCAATGCTGAGGCCCAGGCAGCCAGAAGGGACCCAGAAGACCTGGGGGTCCCGGTCTCGGCCTGTCAGGCTGTCCTGGAGGCACTGCCCAGATCTGGGGGGGCCAGGAGCCCAGGACCACCCCTACCCCTTTCTGAAATCTTGTTAAATATAAATCAAATACAGCTGTCTTTTTCACTGGGGAAAAAAAAAAAAAAAGTATCCTGCCTTCTCGTGTGCCCGTACAGTGGACCTGAGCTCCTGTTCCCCCCAGGCTTGGAGGACCTTGTGGGCACAGGCCAGTTCCCAAGTGGTTCAGGAGTGGAGGTGGGCAGGAGCGTGGGCTTTGAACCTTGTGTATCTCTCCCCTAAGCCGGGGCAGAGAGGGTTCCCCGGAGCGTCTTGTCTCCCAAGTTGAAGAGAAGTGGACTGAACTTCTTCCCTGTAAAGAGAGAACCTTTCCCTGGGTCTTGGAGTGACACCAGGCACATCGTGGGTATATTTGTTGATCTGTGACAAGAAGGCCTCAACTTTGCTGTGAGATCTCTAAAGTGACAGGAAAACTGAGTGCCCTGTGTCTTCCAAATCGCCTGCCAGGATAGGTTGAAATGCTGTGGGAGAAGCAGAATGGCTGAGAGGACAGGGGAAGTGGAAGAGATGGCCAGCCAGGCCGGCGTGGGCGAGGACAGTCAGTCACCATCCAGATGTGAAGGGCTGAGTGGCACTGAAGTCAGCGGACCCGATCAGCTCTGTGTCATTTTACTTGGTATTTAACAAAGGAACTGGGAGTTCAGTTCGTAGCTAAGGCTGGCCTCGCACCTTGAAGTGCAAACGTAGCCAATCGAATTATTAATATAAATGTTGGGTCCCTCAGTTTTGCACCTGAAGCAGTGCAAGCCTCGGGTGCATCGATTCCTTCCTCTGAAACCTGAAATAAAGAGAAAAATCACTCAACCTGAGAGTTTATTCGATCAGTTTTATCCACGGTGTATCCCTCTCTTTTGTTTCTTAAACATTTGTTAAACTCAGTTTGGGGTACTCAGCTGATTGTCATAACAGAGGACTGGTACGGCCACTGCTTATAGACCTACCTTGTACTGCACTGTTCCTCATGCTTGGATATTCCAGCATCTTCTCCCACATATACCTCATGATTCATTCAAAGTTTGGAGCCTCTAACATGTGAAGGTACAATTCTCCTTTCCCTCCCCGCTCCCCCAGGCTCCTTGACCTTCCTCTTTTATTTCTTGCTGTCATTTAGAAACGGGGGTTCCACGCAAGCCCTTGTGGAAAAGGCTCTTTATCACAATTCTGCTTTCAGGTCAGCTGGTGTAATAGACCTGCAGACCTAAGCACGCATGTCTCGGGTGGAGTATTTGCTGGCATTTGTCAAGGTCTCATGTATCTTCTGTACACGCTCAGGCATCTTTCCTGTAGTGCAAGTTTGGAGTAATGTTTTGAGTTTAGTGGAACATCAGTTGTTTCACAACTACTTAAAATCCTGTGCCTGTACCCCAGCGTGACTATTTCACTAACATAACTCTGAAACATGTTAACATAAAGAGGCGCTTGGAGGAGGATGGCGGTGAGTGGCCTGGCCTCCTTGTGTTTGTTTATAGGGGAGGAAGCTGAGGTCCAGGTTGCTCGACTGTCTAGGACCAGACCTGGAGTTGAGTTCCTGACTCCCTGGGGCCTGCTCATTCCACTACCCTGAAGCCATCCCCCGAGGTGACCGCTTCACAGCCTCACTTCCTGCTTTATATTTACATGAGTGTATTTAAGGGAAGGGAAAACAGAGTGGTGGCTCACCATTTCGTTTTTTTCTTTTCTTTTTTGTTTTTTTGCCACGCTGCACGGCTTGTGGGATCTTAGTTCCCCGACCAGGGATTGAACCTGCGCCCCCTGCAGTGGGAGTGTGGAGTCCTAACCATTGGACTGACAGGGAATTCCCACACCATTTCTGACATGCATGTTAGAAGTCAGAAGGGACCAGCAAGAGAGAAGCTGGTAGGCAGGATTAGGTATGGTGGGATAACAGAACAGCCCCAAATAAGTGAATTAAGTTTATTTCTTTTATGGCAAAGCTCAGACGTGGCTCCCCAGGGCTGGAATGGGCTCCACAGTGTCAGAGGCCCAGGCTCTTTCCACTTTGTTTCCACCCTGCATGGGTTTCACGCCCACAGCTACTTCCTGGTGCAAGATGGCTGCTGAATGTCAGTTATCACACCTACATTCCAGCTAGTAGGGAGGTGGGAGGGCAAGGAGTACACACCCCTCTCAACAGAACCTTGTGGAAACCGCACATCACACTTCTTGGCCAGAATTCACGTACATGGCTATACCCAGCACTTAGGGAAGGTGGAATGTAGCCTTTATTCTGAGTAGCTAGGTATCCAGCCAAAGTCAGGATTCTATTCCTGTGGAAGAAGAGAGAACAGATACTGGGGTTGGCTGGCAGTCTCTGTCGTGGAGACATGTGGACTGGATTCCGACTACATCGATTCATTTTATTTATTCAACAAATATTTATTAACTATCTACCATGTTTCTAGGGACCAAGAAAGCAGAGAGAAAACAGACACAGTCCCAGTCCTTAAGACATTTCCCTACACAGGGAGACAGACACTAATCAAACACAAACACAGTTGTGTAAACTGTGATGAGTGCTGTGAAGGAAGGAAAAGAACACCGTGTGCTGTGAGAGAGTGGAGCAGGGGTTTGACCAAGCCTGGGGGTTGGGATTGTGTGCCAGAGAAGCTTGGCCCCAGGAAGTGACATTTGAGCTGAGAGCTGGAGAATGAGCAAAGTGAAGGGTGTTGCAGATGAGGGAAGAGCATGGGCAAGAGTGAGCCCTGATGGAGGACCTGAGGGCCGCCAGTCATCTTGGAGCCAGAGGAGGAGGTGAGAGAATAGGGGAGAGTCAGGGTCAGACCAAGGGGCACCCTGGAGGCAGGATGAGCACCCGTCCTGGTTTGCCTGAGACCAAGGATGTCCTCGGCCGAGGAGCTTTTCACCACTAAAACTGGGGGAGTCCCAGGCAAGCCAGGGGGAGCTGGTCAGCCTCCCCGGAGGTCACATGAGTAGTTGGGTTCCTTTATTATTGATTTCAGCAAAGTTCTTTTTTAGGTAGGCATAGATCCCAGCCTTGGAGAAATAGCAGCTGACTAGTAAAAGTAGCCCCACCTTGGCCAAAGGGAAAGAGACACAAAACACAGGCAGCACTTACTTGTAGCTGACCAGTGAGACTTTTCTCTATCTGGCATGATTTCCCCTAAGGGTAATTTTGGAAATCAGTTGGCGTGTGATAGTACATTTGAACTAACAGAAACAGCCGAGGATGGAGGAAGCCCTGACTCCAGAGCGGTGTGTCTCGCCACCAGTGATACATTGGAATCACCTGGGAACTAAAGAAAAGACCGGCGCCCAGCCAATAAATAGATTCTCTGCAGGTGGAGCCAGGGCAAGGATGGTTCCCTCTCGGTGGCAGCGCCTCCCAGGCTTTGGTTACGCTTGAATCACTGGGGATCTTGTAGAACACAGATTCTGCTTCCATGGGGCCCGAGGATTGTCTTTCTGAGTGCCCAGCTGGGAAGAATGTTGCTGATCCATAGACTTTGAGTACAATGCTCTATAATGTTTGGCGAGTTTGTTTTGAAGCCTCTGGTTTCTTTTCAGGAGAGCAGATCTGAAGGACCACGTAAAGGTAGGTGGGTCCACGAGGGGTAGAGGCTAGGGGAGGAGGACAGGGACGCCCCCCGCCCTGGGCTCCCATCAGGGGTGGGCCCAGCCCGACTTCTCAGTTGGTTTCACCAGTGGCTGGGGTTACGTGGTGAGGCCGGTTCCTGGTTACGGGAAGACCAGCTCTCCGAGGCCTGTGGCTGGGATGGTGCAATAGGCGATGCCCCATCACTCTCTCACTTGTTCAGAGGCCTTTCCAGATGACTCCACTGGCTGCCAGGATGTGGGTCTTTCCTATAAGTAAGAAAAGCCAGAAAGATTTTTGAATAGGAGATGACACGTCCATTGAATGTAAAGAAAGATACAAAAAACAAACCAACAAAACACACACACCATTGGCTTCAGAGCGGAAAATGGCGTTGGAGAAGGGAAGCCAGTTAGAAGGATGAGTAACCACTAGCGACAGAGGCCGAATGATTCCGATTAACGGAAAAATCACTGTGTGGCGAAAGTGGCTTGTCTCAGGGTGTACCTTATTTCTCTCTTGGTCACGTGTTCATAAATGATCTATTTTGGGATGTGGAAGACAAGCTTAATTTTTTTTTTTTTTTCCCCTTTTTTTGCGGTATGTGGGTCTCTCACTGCTGTGGCCTCTCCCGTTGCGGAGCACAGGCTCCGGATGCGCAGGCCCAGCGGCCATGGCTCACGGGCCCAGCCGCTCCACGGCATGTGGGATCCTCCCAGACCGGGGCACGAACCCGTATCCCCTGCATCGGCAGGCGGACTCTTAACCACTTGCGCCACCAGGGAGGCCCGACAAGCTTAATTTTTGAAGGTCTAAGAGTTGAGAGAGGGAGCACCACGGAAGCCATGACAGGTCAGAGCAGTGACCAAGTCCAGGAACGTGCAGTTTAGCAGGGATGTGTGTCAGCTCCTGGGTCTAAAAAGCACGGAGCTTGCACACGGGATCTGGATAACCCCTTGCTTCCCTTCCCAGGTTCAGAACTAACTAAAAGGTGGACACGGAAGTCAGGGATTTTTTAAATACCGGCTCAGTCATAAAATCCCTGTGTCTTAGTCAGATGGCCAGATGGGCTTGCAGGCGGTGCCTGAGCTGTACTCTCCCCTCAAAGGTCAGGCCTCTCTCCCAGAGACACAGCAGCCCCGAGGGCACCTCTCGGCAGGCAGGCAGATCCTAGTGGAGAGGAGGGGGCTGAGCTGAGCAGAGGGTCTTACACCTGCCATCAGGTAAGTCTCCCGCCCTCAAGAAAGAGGAAGAGGAGAGGCTAGAGGGGTGGAGGCCAGTACCGGGTCTCCAGGCCAGTTCTTGCGCCTGGAGGTTTGAGGACAGTGGGATGAGAGCACCTCTTCTCTTTCCCCCTTCAGCAGATGGGAGACTTGCTGAAGCAACAGGTCTGAACGGCTTTAGGTTGGTGGCAGGCTGAATACTAACACAATTGCAGGCTGCATTAGTGTGCATGTATCATCTAGACAGAGTCTGGCCAGCCACGGCCCATGGGCCAGATCTGTCCCACTCAGTTTTTATATGGCCTGTGACCTATGAATGGTTTTTACATTTTTTAATGGTTGGAACAGAGATCAAAAGAAGAATACCATTTCCCGACATGGGAAACTTCCATGAAATTCAAATTTCAGCATCCCTAAAAAAGTTTTCTTGGAACACCACCCCGCTGTGTACTGTCTGATGGCTGCTTCCCCTGTGTCGGGGACGATCTGAGTGGACGGGACGGAGACCAGATGGCTGGCAGTGCCTAAAATACTCTCTGAGCCTACACAGAAAACTTGCTGACTCCCGCTGGAGCATGAAGAAGTGGTCACGTGGTTGAATTCTCTCCCGCTTGGTCACACTCAGGACAGTGTGTTCTGACCAGCGGTCTCACTCTGAGTGTGGGGTGGGTCCCGAGAAGAGTGACCGGGATGATGAAGAGACGACGCCCCTGCCCCTCGCCACCAAATCACGTCAAGTGAGGCCTGGGGGAGAGAAGGGGGCGTGTCTGACCTAGAAGAGAAAAAGGCACAGCGGGAATGACGGCTGCCTTCTGAGGTCATGCTTGTTAATTGTTCTGAATTCTTGAAAGAGAATTGCTCAGGAAGCGCAGTTGTGTAGTTAATTCAAAGGGCACTGACCTTGGGTCAGAACATGTGGGTTCAAGTTCAGGCTCCTGCTTGCTTTCTCCGGGCTTCAAAGATGAAGTGTGTGTGTGACAGCTCATCAGGTGGCCAGGTCCACAGTGAGTTAAGCTTCAGCTTTCACCTCAAAAGTGCTTTCCAGCCAGTGGGGGACGCACTCATGAATCCACTGAACCGGAACCCACCTGCAGTGTGGACAGTGTGTGTGTGTGTGTGTGTGTGTGTGTGTGTTTGTGTGTGGGGAACCGGGGGAGAGATCCATTCTGCTTGAGGGCCTAGTGTGACTCAGGCCTTGGAGAACCAGTGGGATTCCAGCCCCTTCGGCCCAAGCATCCCGTGTTTCTGTCAAAGATCTAAAAGGCTGTCGTGTGGAGGAAGAATCAGACACATTCCTCGTGACCCCAAGCAGTAACGATTCAAGTTGTGGTGACAGATCTGGTCACACAAACCTCTTGCCTCTTTGTTGAGACAAAGTGATTCATCTGAGGTCCCGCAGCTAGAAAGTGGAGGCATAAAGACTGGGTCCCAGCCGTGTTCTGCCAGCCTGCTGTCTCCACCAGGCCAGGGCCAGGGAGTCTGCCTGGCTGGGTACAGTGACCTGGAGTTCTGGGGTCCCCGAAGCCTATCCCACCTACTGCTTTTGTGCTTTTGTAGTTGGGTGGGTCTTAAACCTCTGCCACGTGGTTAGAAAATTAACGTGATGGGTGGAATTGAACACACCTAATGCTGTGCCCAGTACATGAAAATGCTCTGAGCTATGATGTTATTAAAAACACGCACACAGTCCCCTCAGTGTTTGGCAAGGAGCATTTCCTGCTGTGTTTGATGACTCTTGGTTGGCAGGAGCCTCGGGTGAAGCGTGCCCAGTCCCATGGGACGTGGGATTGCACGTATAGCCTTGTTACGTTGGTTGCACGACAGGGCTACCCTTGTGTGTCTCGCTGGTCATGACTTTCGAGATTAAAATCTTCCACGTTGGGGGTTCTCTTCCTCAGTGGAACTGATCTTGTAGTTGTTGGTTATAGAACTCTTCTAAGTGGGAGGCCGTTGTTTCTTAACTGAGCAGGATTAATACGTGAAATTCAAAAGTGTAGAAAGTCTTTTGACCTCACCATTTCAGAGATTTATTAAGGGGATATTTGTTGGGGCTTCCCTGGTGGCGCAGTGGTCTGGGCAAGCTGATCAGTAGCCTTTCCTGACAGCAGAGCATCGCGCCTCCAGACCAAGAGCTCCCTGGGGCCAGAGCAGGTGTCTTTTCAGCTCACTGCTCGCCAGCCTGGCGCTCAGCCCAGGGTAGGAAGAAGTAGGCGAGGGGCAGGAGGGAGGGGGGCTTCCCGGGTGCTCCCAGCCCACTGTACCACGTGGCTTGTGTGTACTCCTCTCTGGGGCACCCCCACCCCTTCAGCACTCCTGCCACAGAGAAGGGGCGCGGCCGTCCCGGGCCCTATTTGCTTCCTAACCCATCCATCTCTCTTGGCCACTCTTCCTACCTGCTAATCAGCCAGAATATGGCATTGAAGCTGATAGAAATATCTGTTGTATTTATTATATTAAATTTAGTATTTTTCACCTTAAAGTTGTCAACAAGGTGATTTTCCCATGTGGTATGTCTCGCTGCCCCTGCTGTCTGCAGTGTCGAAATTAGATCGCCTTTTCCGCCGTTTAGCTCAGGCCTAGTCTCCGCCCCGCTCAGCCCGCCCCGGTCAGTGGGCCGGACCCGGGGCAGACGAACCGAGGGTGGAGCGAGCTCCCCGTGCGGGGCAGGGGCCGGGCCCACGGCAGGTGTGGAGGCAGGTGTGGAGGCCAGCCGGACCCCGGGGCTCTCCCTGAGAGCGCGCCTGGGCTGGGGCCAAGTGCTGTCAGGGTGATCACTTGGTTTCCGGCTCCTCTGGGGCTTTTAAGTTTTGTTTTCAGGTTTGTTTTTTTCTTTTTGGTTTCCTGTTTGAGTGTTTGAATTATTTCAGTTTTGGTACAGTTTAGAGAACGGAAAAAAAAAAAGGCTGAGTAGAATTTTACCACAAGAGAACAGTGGCTTTTTATTTTCTCAGTTCTAGTCAATGGTCTCATCTGCCACATGTAGCCTGAGTGATCACAGGTCAGAGTTCCGTGTCAGATGGCCCCACGGCTGGCTTCAGGAGGCTCTGGTGTCATTACCCAAAGGACGTCGCAACTACCTGAGTGTTACCTCGGATTGTGTGGGTTGAGGTCTCCGCAGACGGTCACGCTGATGACTGGGGGGACGTGTAAGACCTAGCTCATCCTCTTTCCGCTGTCATAGGAATGTCTGGTGCCTCATGTATCACCTCATTCAGCCACCACCGGAGCGGTCCAGCCCAAGAGGGTTAAAAAGAAATTTCACTTTTATCTCTTGATGAGCATTAAAAAGGATCAAGTCCATAATTCCTGGCAACGCTTGTTTTCCGCCTCTTCGTTGCCAAAGCCACCCCTCGTCCCCTACTGCCTGGTTTCTTGCCCTTGTCCTCGCGCCTCTGTTTATTATGTTGAAAGACTGACTCCATGGTGCTGGAACTTCTCTCTTTTGCTGTTAGTCCGGGGGGCGCCCCCCAAGGCCAGCTCCCCGTTAGGCAGGGCACTGGGCAGCGGAGGGGAAGTTGGGCTGGCGGGTGCTGACTTCTCCCTGGCCGGCCGGCCGAGGGGACCCCGGGAGGATCCTGACGTGGAAGATCTTATCCCGTCTCGGCTGCTTTGGGGGAAATGAGATTTGACTCAGGAGATCATCAAAGCTGTGATCACGATAGTATTTTGCTGGGTGCCTCATTGATGGCGTTCTCCTCCGTGTCTGTTGTTTTGAGTTGTAACCCAGTTATTGACACATGCAGGAGAAATTTTTTAAACTCTGTTTTTAAAGAGTCTGGATTCCACTTGCTGTAGCAGAGCTGGCTTGGGATTCACTCAGCTCCATCATTCAGAGGCAGGGCAGGCAAGTGGGACAGCGTCCAGCTTCCGCATCGCAGTGCCCCGTGCGTTTGAATTCTAGCTCTGCGGCTCATTTCATCTTTCTCTCCCTCGCAGTGTCCTAAGGTGATAAAATAATAATGAACATGCTTTGGGTACTTGCCGCGTGCCGGGCCATGAGCTCGGCACTTTTCCCAGCATTTCCTCGGAGCATCCCGCAGCTCCAAGGGGGCCTCCGTGTTGCCAGGGTAACGGCAGCGAGAGGAGCCCGTGAGCCGCCCTGCGTCCCCGGCGCTGGGCTGTCCTGCTGCCCTCCCTCCCGGGGTTAAGGGACAGGCACTTGGGGGCACGGAGTCACCCACCCCGTGTACTGCAGGGCCAGGGCCTCCTTACGCCACTGCGTTTCTAGGAGCAAATGAGACAATTCCTGTAGAACGCTTGCCCCAGGGTCTGGCACATAGCAGAAGCTCAAACTGTAGCTCTTTTAAACTGTCACAAAAGCCCCACTCCTGATAATATTTTCATACGAAGTTATGTGAACACCTCGGGGTTCTCTCTGAGCTGCAGCCCACTCCCCTGTGACCTCCTGAGTCCCGCCTCCAGGCCGCTCCCTGGTACCCGCACCGGCCCCCATGATCCGCTCCCCGGCCCTTCTTGGCTAGTACCTGTGGCTGCACTGGGTAGAGTGGATACAAGGAGTTTAGGCTCGTATTCCTGGTTTGCGTGGAAAGGGGGTGTTCAGCCCTCACATGTTTTTTTCTGAGAAGTTGATCGTATCGCCCTTTCTTGGGTGGGAGGTGGGTTTAATTTCAAGGATTAGGGCAGTAGGCTAGGGAAGTGCGTGCGTGCGTGTGTGTGTGTGTGTGTGTGTGCACGCGCGTGCATGTGTGTGTAGGTGTGAGGAGACCAGAATCTGCGGTGGGTCCCCTTGGAGGCCCTGGCAGCTGTCGAGAGGCCTCAGGCTCAGGAGAAGCCCCCATTTCAGGGGTCTCAAGTCAAATACCCCGAGGGGCCGGGCAGCATCTTTTAAGAATGCAGCACGTCGACTGGAGTCTGTGTGTGACAGATGAGAGCAGTGCCCATGGAGCGGGCAGCAGCCAGACCCCAGCCCAGTGACTGCAAGCCCTCCAAGTCCACACGAAAACCGGGACGAGCCGGTGGGAAGCAGGCAGATGCTCTAAAAGGCTCTTCACAGAGGAAGAACTATGAACGTGTTACTGCAGCGAGAAATCATAACCGGTCCTGGGGTTTAGGGAAATGGAGGCTCGTACATGTGGCGGGAGTGTCAACTGTTTGAGGGGGCGCTTTGGCAACATCTGGAACATCTGGAAATGTGCACACCCTTTGACCCAGAGTTTCCTCTTCTAGAACTTAGCCTAAAAGATACCGTGAGTCCACGAGGACTGTTGGAGGAAAATGTTTGTAAAAGTGAAAAACTGGGAAACAATCCAAATGCTCGTCAACAAGGCAGTGAATATGTATACATGTGATGCTCTCTCTTTATACTAAAATATTATGCATTCTTTAAGAAGAATAATGTAGACTTTTTAATAAAAGTCTGAATTATATATGCAAAGGCATTATAGCTTACATTTTTAAACAATTCATTAAAAACTTCGTACTAAATATCTAGGTAGAAGTAAATACATAATTAACAGCTAATCAATTGTTCTAAACAGGTAAGTACCTGCTTTTGAAAATGTACTTTTCCAGTAAAGGGTACATGATGTCTGTCTCTTGTAAGCTTATTTCTTAGAGCTGCATATGAATGTACAACGATCTAAAAATAAATAGTTTAATTGAATAATAAAAAAATGTACTTTTAAATAATTATAAACATGCATATTTTTATTTGCTGGTAACTTTTATTTCTTTATTTGCTGGTAAATTCTTTCTTTATTGAGAGTATATATATTTCTTTATTGAGAATGTATAGCAACTTTACTGAGATATGCATATCAAATATCCATAGGATCAAAAATGCTAAAATTGTAGATTCTGAATCCAGGAGGCTTTTACTACAGTTAATCATTGGAATTTTACTAAACCAATGTGCCAGGGAGGGAACTATTTCACAATGAACCCCAGGAGGTTTGGCGACCATTCAAAAGTTCTCTTCCTCATTTGTACTTCAGCATTTTACGTGTTCAAACATAACATAATTAGGAATCTGCTGCACATGGTAAAATATTGCAAGTATGTAGTTTGGGCTCTCCTGGCCTGTGAATTTTCTCTCCTATCACATCAGGAATCGTAGTGTACCCTGTAAGCTGCACACCTAGCTCCACCCACGACTATTCTAAGTGGCCCACTTTCTGGAAATGATGTCTCTGTGCCTGCTGAGTCTCGTTCTGTGCGTTCAGATGATGGCATGTGTTATGGCCCATAATGACCCAAGAGTATCGCCGTGGGCAAAAGTGGGTGGTGGCCACATGGCAGGAGACGCCCCTGGTGTGACTGACTCCTGTGGGCTCGGTGCTGAGCAGACTCCCTTGATCATTCTTGGATTTAACAGATATTCTACACAGTGCAAGGCGCACTGTGCTAGTTCTTAAATGATTTCATTCCATCTTTCTCCAGCGAGGTCAGTATTTTTACTCCCATTTTACGGTCAAGAAAATTCAGGGTAAGAGAAATGAGGTGTCCCACAGTCAGACAGCTGAATAAGTAGGAGAAACGGGTTTTAAATTCGGGTCTGAGGGATTCCGGAACCCATGCGCTTTATGTTCCCTATTCCTCTTGAATTCTGTAGAACAGAGATATCTTTATATATGACACTGATTATAGGAGAACTAGGTGTTTCTTTAATTTTTAGATTGAATTTTCAAATGCTTTAAAAATGTTTATATAAATCAATGATAGACTCTTTACAGGTAAAATTATCCAGTGTATCTTTTTTTTCCTCTTAAACAAAGCAGGCTTGTGTAATTGTGATGTATGTTTATTTTATTTTTTATTGAAGTATAGTTGATTTACAATGTTAATTTCTGCTGTACAGCAAAGTGACTCAGACACATATATACATTCCTTTTTATATTCTTTTCCATTATGGTTTATCGAGTATATTAAATATAGTTCCCCATGCTATACAGTATTATTATTATTGAATTTTTGTAGGAAATGACCAAGTGCACTCCTGGACACTCGTCACCAGCCAAGCCTTGGATACCGCGTGGAGAGTCGCAAAGGGGTCAGTGACGCTGGCAGTTTCATTTCTGGTGGGCACCCTCTGGTACTTCAGAAGGCTACATTTATATTTAGGGCACCGGCTGAAAAGGTATGTGGCTATGTCGTCTTTAATTTTCAAAAATGCCCTTGCTGTTTAAAGTAGAATTTTGATATTATCGTTCCCTTATCTTTTAGGTGGATTGGATATCTGCAGAGGAGATTCAAAAGTAAATATTTTCATGCATATGTTTCCTTATTTTTAAAGTGCAGAGAGGGTTCAAGAAGGGAAAGGAAAGGGAAAATTCACCACCTTGTATCTTTGATTTGGTTCAGGGAACCTCAGTGTGGAGGCAGAAGTTGATTTACTCAGTTATTGTGCAAGAGAATGGAAAGGAGAGACACCCCAGGCCAAGCTGATGAGGAAGGTGTGTCTGTTTATACAGCTCGTGGTGGGTGGAGAATCTGTGTGTAAAAATCGGGAAACACGCATTCCATTCTGCTTCACCAGATGTGGCACCAGGAACCACTGTGGCTCTAATTAAAAGCCAGACAGCTGCTAGACGTTGCCTTCGGGCCTCTCACCTAGAGCTAGTGCCTTCGAGGACTTGGGTAGATTAGGCCCGTAATTTCAGGACACTTGAGCCTTGTACCCTTTTCAGCTCCCTCCTGGCCAGGCCT
Organism: Mesoplodon densirostris; assembly: GCF_025265405.1. Classification (NCBI taxonomy): domain Eukaryota; kingdom Metazoa; phylum Chordata; class Mammalia; order Artiodactyla; family Ziphiidae; genus Mesoplodon; species Mesoplodon densirostris. Next base: position 12,761,489 of record NC_082663.1, read on the forward strand.
ATGAACCCATCTGAACATGCAGTGGAGACTTCTGTCCTTGAAGGGATTCAGGCATCTTGACATAAAACATCTTGAGGATTTTTAGAACTTTCCATCAGACCAATCTTGGTAAATATTCCCAGCAGTGCTGTCCAACCTTGTCACTAGCTAAAGCTCCCCGCCCCCCGCCAAAAAAAAGAGTGAGAGAAAGAAAAAGAAAAGTACATTTAAATGACACTTTAGCATGGACTTAAAAGTATATATGGTATTTTTCACTGTGTTCAAGTTGTAGACATCATCTCCCCAGAATGACATTTCCTGGCTCTGGGCTTCCAGGAAGTTACCAACTAAAGTAGCATGTAATGGACTCCATACACACACAGGTCACTTGAAAATTGCACGTGTTCGCATTCATAACTTATAATGGTTTTGTTTCTTTGTCCGCTTTATTTGGGAGTAACACCTTGCTGCAGATGCAGGGGGTTTGCTTTCTTTGTTCTCTCATCCAGCGGAACTAAAGACAGCCTCTCCCCCCGTGCTCATAGGCTTACGAGGAGCTGTTCTGGCGGCGGCATATTAAATGTGTTCGACAAGTAAGAAGAGACAACTATGATGCGCTAAGGTCGGTGCTCTTCCAAGTCTTCAGCCAGGGCCTCTCTTTCCCATCCTGGATGAAAGAAAAAGATATCGCGAAGGTACGTCCTCACACCGGAAATGCGGGAAAGGTCGCACTGATGGGGACTGCAACACAGATGCTCGGGGTCTTCTGTGGGTGGCTTTGTACACAGGGCGTCAGGAGACTGAAGGTCCTTTAGCCCAGTCCTCTGTCTCTCATGTCAGTTTGCAAACAAATCATCTCAGAAGGATAGTCGCACTCCATTTTGTTTGTTTTTAACGCCGGCGTCTTTTCTTGAGAAGGGCATCTGTCCTTTATAAGTTAGGTGGTCTGCTAAAATTCACTTTTCTACTCTATGGCTATTTGAGTGTTGACAAGCACAGTGTGTAACCTCCACCCCAGAGAATCCCTTGTATCCCTTTTTGTCAAGCCTTCTCTCACCCCCAACCCCAGGCGACCACGGATATGTCTTCCGTCCCTTTAGTTTTGCCTTTTCCAGAATGTCACATAAATGGAATTATTCGGTGTGTAGCCTTTTGAATCTTCCTCTTTCACTTAGCATAATGTATTTGCAGTTCATCCACGTTGTTCCATGGATTTGTAGTTCACTCCTTTTATTGTTGAATGGTGTTCCTCGATATGAATATCACATATTTTGTTTATCTATTCATGAGTTGAAGGACATCTGGATTGCTTCCAGTTTATTTATTTGGGTCTTAGTTGAGGCCGATGGGCTCCTTAGCTGCAGCTCGCAGGCTCCTTAGTTGTGGCATGTGAACTCTTAGTTGCGGCACGCATGTGGGATCTAGTTCCCCGACCAGGGATCGAACCCGGGTCCCCTGCCCTGGGAGCATGGCGTCTCAACCACTGTGCTACCAGGGAGGTCCCCAGATTGCTTCCAGTTGTTGGCAATGATGAATCAGGCTGTTATAAATATTCCCATACAGGATTTTGTATGAAGGTAAGTTTTCATTCCTTTTGGGTAAATACCTAGGAGTGAGATAGCTGGGTCACATGATAGGTTTATGTTTAACTTTATAAGAACCTGCCCACTCTTTTCCAAACTGGCTCTGCCATTTTGCCACCAATAACGTATGAGCTCCAGTTGCTCTACATTCTCAGGTTCGTTGTTTTGGTTTTTAGCCATTCGAATAGGGGTGCATTTGTATCACTGCCTTTTGTTTGCATTCCCCTAATGGGTAATGATGTTGAGCATCTTTGCATGTGCTTATTTGCCATCCACATTATCTCCTTGGAGAGGTCTCTGTTCAGATCTTTTGCCCTTTTTTTTTTTTTTTTTTTTTTGCGGTTCGCGGGCCTCTCACTGTTGCGGAGCACAGGCTCTGGACGCACAGGCTCAGCGGCCATGGCTTACGGGCCTAGCCACTCCGCGGCATGTTGCATCTTCCCGGACCGGGGCACGAACCCATGTCCCCTGCTTCGGCAGGCAGACTCTCAACCACTGTGCCACCAGGGAAGCCTCGCCCATTCTTTATTGGGTTGTTTTTTTTTTAATATTGAGTTTTGAGAATTCTTTATATATTCCGAAAACGAGTGCTTCATCAGCTATGTCATTTGCAAATATTTTCTCCCAGTCAGTACCTTGTTTTTTTCATTTTCTTAACAGGTGAAGCAGCACAGTCTTACGAATAACCTTAATTTTTATTTGAATGTAGCATGCCTAACCACAGGTGTACCTTTAAGGATGGAGGAGCAAAGAAATATAAAGTATTTGCACATATATAACTACACATGGTCTATTTCCTTCACATCTTTTATTTAGAGCTGTTTTTAGTGGTAGTTTAAGTGCATCTAGTGGTTAAGTGTATGCTGTGTGCCAGCCCTGCTGCTAGTTGCTGAGGGCAGAGAACTTAGCTGAGGCCCCGGGCTCCACAAGCTCAGCTGGGTGGGAAAATGTATCAGATACCCCCAGTGGATCAGGTTCTTACGTATTGTATAATCTTACTTAGTCCCAACAAGAGGCCTGCAAAATGGATCGTCCTGTCGTTGATTTTTGACAGTTGTCATTGTCTCCATTACAGTGGAGGATGAGGCTAAGAGGTTACATAAACAGTGCTGGGTGAGTCATCTCTCGGCAGGCGAGTGACAGAGCTGGTTTCCAACCCCAAAGTGCGTCCTTGTACAATCTACATTCCCCTGATGTACTGTGTTACTCTAACGGCGCTTGGCTAAAAATAATTTCTAAAGGGGTATACCCAGGAAGTTCGGGAAATGTTTCATCCAAAAAGATTGTTTCTGTGGACGTAATCTGCATTTAGGTTTTCATCAGTTGTGAAACTGTGCATTAAGAAGATGATCCAGATCACTTAATCCACAAATCTAAAACAAGACTGTGTTTTTACTTAACTGTTGTTATAGTCTTTTAAAACGAAGATTTCTGAATGGGATAAGATTATCTCCTGTGACATAGTCCAAATTGTGTGTCAGACACGTTGAGATACTGATCACTGTTGGCATCTACTTCCTTTTCAAGCTTCCTGAAAAACTGCTCTTTTCACAAGGTTGTAATTGGATCCAGCAATACAGTTTTGGTCCTGAGAAGTATACAGGTTCGAATGTGTTTGGCAAATTACGTAAATGTGTGGAATCATTGAAAGCACAGGTGAGTCTTTAGGGGGGAAAGCATGCGCCCCACACGCAGCCCCTTTTCTCTCATGCCAGGCATGTCGCTCTATGCCCCGCTAGTAGAAAGTGCAGCAGGAATAGTCTTCTGGCAGCTGACCACTTCCTTCCCTGCTCTTCTGTGTCCTTCCCAGTAACGAACGGGAGCGATGCTGTTCTACACGATGATTACACCCATCACGGGCTAAGAGGGCTTTTGTGGACTGGCCGGGAAACCTTAACAATCACGTACCTCTGTCGTTTCCCCAGAAAAATGTGGTGCAAGGTCCAGACAAGGCACTGGGAAATGCCCTTCTGAAATGTGCCTATGTGTAACTTGGGGACAGGACAGATGTTATAATTTGACTAAGATTGTTTTTCCTGCCCTGAATAAACACAGATTTTTAGATCATTGAAATGAATCCTCCTTGGGAAATACCATTTCTCTGCCATGGTTTTCTGATCTGTAAAACTAAAATATGAATAGTCTTAACCCTGTACAGTTAGTTATTGTGACGTTTTAATGAGAGAATGCACGTAGATCGCTTTATACTCCGCCCTGGCACACAGTGAGTGGTAAAGAAAGAATACTAATTAGTACTATTGTCACTGGAATGTCCTTTGTGTCACCCAGCACCCTTAGAGGCAGCTTTAGGAAACTGACTTGTTTAGTATTTTACCTAGTGGGTGGTGCTTTTTTGAAAAACTAGTTTAAATGAAATATTGTAAAAGTAATAAGTACTTAGGGTTAAAAAAATCAGGGTCAAATGATATAAAATGAAAAGTTAAAGTTCGATTCCCCTCTATTAATCTCTGGTTTGTTTTATAAGTACTTTAAAAATTATGCAGTAGTGTATGTATTCACCTTTCCTGTTTAAGTTTCACTTTACATCTGTGTTTTTAGTGGGCTGAATTTAGTGGAATTAAAGATTATCACAAGAGAGGAAGTATGTGCAACGTCCTTTTTTCTGACGCTATCCTGGAATATAAACTTTACGAAGCTCTGAAGTTCATCATGCTCTATCAAGTCACTGAGGCTTATGAACAGATGAAGACCAAAAAGGTCATTCCCAGTCTTTTTCGACTCCTGTTTACCCGGGAAACCTCTTCCGACCCTTTAAGCTTCATGATGAATCACCTGAATTCTGTAGGTGACACGTGTGGACTAGAGCAGGTAAATGGGGCAGGAGAATCGTGTGTGTATAATGAAGGATGATGCTGGCAACACTTGAGCACATAGGTGTTTGTTTGTTTGTAGTTTGCTTTCAGCCATGATAAGTCCAGCTGCAAAGAGGTGGCGGGTGTGTATGATTGCCCTCAAATGAGGAAAAGAAGAGTGATAAACCTTCCTGCCCGGTGCTGGCTGCTGCGTCTTTGCAGCCCTGGGGCTGGCGAGTGGCAGTCCTGGGAGTGTTCCTGACCTTCCCGCTGCCTCTCAGGCAGTAACAGGCTTTCCCACAACAGAGGTTACCCAGGAGGAAGTCCAGCTGCAAACTGAGGCAACATCTGGAAGAGCATTTGGCTACTTAGTGCAGACAAATAGAAGTTATTGACATTTTAAAAGAAGTCCAGACAATGCTTTCATTTCCCCATAGAAAAGGGCTTTCGTTTTGCTTTGCTTTGCTTTCCTTTCCTAGGAGGTGCTCAAAATCATCTGACATTTTAATAAAAATTGATTTAAAACGATTAAAAAAAACCGTTGGAAAAACAGTGTAACTTTCACTGTAAGCATTCCTTTATTAGATTTTTTTTCCAGGCAGCTTTCCTTGTGATTGCTTCATGCTACTCCCCAGAGACGTTTCTCTGCTTGTCCTCTGCCCTCCACGCAGCGGACGTTCGTTCCCAGCTCTGTGCCCACTCCCTGGTTCATGTGTGGGTCAGCAAGTACATCGTCATCTCATGAGCTGCAGAAGAATACCCGCCCTCTGCTGGTGAGAGGTGGGAAGTTGGAAATGTGTATCTGTGACCTCTCTTTCATCTCTTCCCCAGATTGATATGTTTGTACTTGGATACTCCCTGGAAGTAAAGATAAAAGTGTTCAGACTGTTCAGGTTTAACTCCAGAGACTTTGAAGTCTGCTACCCAGAGGAGTCGCTCAGGGAGTGGCCGGAGGTCTCCCTGCTGACCGAGAATGACCGCCACTATCACATTCCTGTCTTTTAAGTCAGCCTGGACCAGGCACCAGCTCTCGCCGGTGACAGTGGTCACACTTGCAAGTAATGTTTCTAGAAAAGCAAAGCTAGTATTGCTGCCATTGGAGGAATCAGGGCCTCCCTCTCCAGGATGACAGGTACACTGGACGGAGACCCACGTGCCTTCCCTTTGTTTCCAGTGATTTCCTCCAGAGCCCCTGCACTGATGTATTTGTGGGTTGGTGGTTTGACCTTGTCTGTAAAGGCTCTGGTCATTTCACACACAACAGAGCACAATGATATTTAGTTTGGGAAGAACAACAACAGGAAGAAACCGAGAAGAAAATAAGTAGGGGAAAAGGACTAAAGGGAAAGAATTTTTTGTCTATAATCTTTATGTTCTTTGTTAAGAATCTTGTCTTTGACTGATTTTGGATCTTCATAAACATGGCCTTATTTTATAAGCATTACCTTCCCAGGAATTTCTATGGTATATTGATTTTCCAGAACCATTCGATTAACTTTAAAATTGTGTGTGTGTGTGTATTTACACTCACACACAAACATGTATAATTTTATCTATACATATCTAAACACATACGTACACATAGCCACTACTTTGTAAAATTTGTTTTATATCTTTTTTTTTTTTTACTGTTGCATCTGGCCAGTTTAATATGTTTTATATAGATCAAAAAGATACATTCTGTAGATTAAGGCAACTGAATGACAATTATTGTACTGTCACAAAAATATTAAATGGTGTATTTAATGTGTATTTACATGTGTATCTAATGTGTGTAGGGAGAATCCTGCATCCTAATCCCCAGAACCTGTAAATATGTTGGGTTAAATGGCAAAGGAGAATAAGGTTGCAGGTGGACTTAAGGGACTAATCCACTGACCTTGAAATAGGGAGAGGAGTCTGGGTTCTGCAGGTAGGCCCAACATAATCACAAGGGTCCTTAAAGTGGAAGAGGGACTTGGGAGAGGGTCAGTCAGAGGGAAGTGTGAGGTACGGAAGGACAGAGACAGATGCAACATTGCTGGCGTTGGTTACTTACAGCAGATACAGGAAGAAAGTTACTGCAGGTTCAGGAAGGAGCCACAAGCCAAAGAATGTGGGCGGCCTCTGGAAGCTAGAAAAGGCGAGGGAACAGATTCTCCCCTAGAGCCTCCAGAGAGGAACGTGGCCCTGCCCACACTTTGATTTTAGCCCAGTGGAGCCCGTGTCAGACCTCTAGCCTACAGACCTGTAAGACAACAGATACGCTGTTTAAGTCGCTAAGTTTCTGGTAATGTGTTACAGCAGCAGTAGACAGCTCATATACTCAGGCTAACTAGCTTTTGGTCATCTTTATTCTGGAAATACTTTTTCAGTTTATTGTGGTAATCTTTATTTTGGAGGTACTTTGCTCGTCTGTTTTGAATTTCAACAAATATTGAATACAAAATAACCTTTAAAATCTTGGCTAATGATCTACTACTTCAAAGTTACACATCCCTTCTAAGAACGTCTTAACATGTTTGACGCTAACGTTTTCTCACATTTCTATATTTGACTGTAAATAAAAAAGAGGTATGTTAAATGCTGTGGTGTATGAAAATAACATTCAGATTCTTCTGTAATGGGGACGATCACCTGTATGTACTACATAAGCCAGTGCTGTGCCTGCGGTCATTTTGTTTTCTGGGTGAAGAGTTGGAGAGTAACGAGCTCGGATCCAGGGGCTTGCATTACCTTGACAGGCAGGCGGAGCAGGAGTTCTCACTAGAACTCTACAGCCCTTTCCTGCTTGGAGGCATCTATGGTTTTGCATCACCCCTGTCATTTAATTGACACTGTTGCAAGTTATCCCCTTGATGTGTTACTGTGACCAAGAAGAAATGGAACTCTCCCCTCTGTGTTCACAAGCAGATATGATGACAGCCTGCAGCAGTTCTGCTGAGACTGATACACATAGAATTGCTGCCCCGGACTCCTGGCTCCACCTGAGCCTGTCCAGGTATGTACCTGGCACGTGTGTGTTCCCACTGGCCTTGCATCTCCTTATCCAGTGCAATGATTTCCACATCAATCCAGGACTGAAAGGAAGAACTTTTTCACAGGGATGGGCAGCCTATAACTCTGTGACATATCAACCCGTGATGTTTATCCTTAACTGTGTTGGGGCGATGGGGCAGGGTGGGAAAAGAATTCTTTAAAAAAAGAGGGGCAAGACCAGAGATTGTGGAAAACATTTCGATTCAATGAAAGTAAAAAATAAAGACGACTTCTCAGTAGTTGCTGTGTTTTGGGAAAGCATCAAAACACAAGATTTTAAGGGAAGAGGTACTGGGTGTTTTTATGTTTTTAATTCAGTTGTATAATTGAATGTAACAAACTAATTAAAAGGAACTGCATATAAATTAGCACCACTTTTAAATGCCAACAATAAATTGGAAGTGAATTTCCTGTGTGATGCCAACATTTAATGTCTCTCTAACCTTATAGGGTTCAAATGATGAGAGGAATTTTAGCAAAGATGAAAACATATGCCCTTGTCCTTTTTTGATTTTAGAATAAGTTTCTCTCTTAAATTTTGGCCATGTGTGTCCACACTGAGGGGTTGTATGAATATTAGTACAAGACTGACTTTTTTATTGTGGTAAAATATACATAATATATAATTTACCATTTTAACCATCTTTAAATGTTTAGTGGCATTAAGTACATTCACATTGTGCAACTATTATCACCATCCATCCTTAGAACTTTTATCTTCAAGACTGACTTTTTTGATAAGCAAGTTTAATTCCCCTGCTTGGTACCTGGATTTATTTTCCCTTTCACATTATCTTTCTATCGTGCCCTTCTAATCTCTTTCCTCCAGCCTTAAAAGACCCTCAGTGTAAAATCCAACGTGAGGGAGGTTTAGGTGACCAAATGAGTCTTGCAAATTGTGTTTTGCTTTGTCTCCAAAGTAAAGAAATAACTACAGATGGCTTCTGGTTTCACCCTAGGAACACTATCATTTGAAAGGTCCCCAAGAAACTGTATTAGTTCAGGGCCACCTTAGTGACTTGAATTTCTTGGATGTGGGCCTTCACAGCCCTGAACCAAAGTCATTTCCACTCACGGGGGAGCCAGGGGAAAGCCCCAGGGCCTTCTCTGGTGTACGGGAGAGCCCAAGGCAGAGCTAGCATAGATAGGTTCAGCCCAGCCTCCAGGAGAGAAGAGCAGCCCATATCAGGGGCATTCCTGTTACTTTTCCAGGGACTTTCTGCAAATGAATTTTGGATGGAAATATTTGTTTTTGTTATATATCAGATGATTTTCTCATATTTTAATGAGATCTAAGAAAGACCATTTTAATTCTGTCCAAGCAGGCCTTGGGGAGGAAAAAAATATATCTACTTTATGAGTACTCTGAAAATGTTGGGAATCCACATTAAAGAAGGTATATGTTTTTTAACTGATAACGGACTTGATATGTGAAAACCTATACAAATAGGAATAAAGGAATGACTAATTCAGAATTAGTTCTCTTAAATAGCAAGTTTCTAAAGCTGTGTGATTCTTTTTATAAGAATGTGTTTCACACTGCTTAAGACTAAATTGTTACCGTGTAAATTTTTAAAATATGTATTTTTATAGATCTAAAACTTTAACGGTCTATTGGGTTGCTTGTCATACGTTGAATATTGTTTCATTACCTTAGTATTGACTATACTTAGGTTTCTATACTTTTATACTATATAGTATAAAAGTATATAGATTATACTTTTCTCTATAGTCACTCCGTTTCCTTCAAGTCCTGTTTGTCACAATGTTTGTTTCATAGTCAGACACAAAATTAAGTGGGTCCAAACGGTACAATCACTTCTATATTATTTGCTGCAAACAGTTGAGTCGTCCGTCAGTTCACGTTGGTTTTAATCCTGTCATACTCCTCTAGGCTAAGAAAATGAAAGCTTATCTGGACTACATTTATGCTTAATATCAACATGGTTTATAAGTGATAGAAAAACTACTCACATATTCAATCAGCCCTGGGCCAGAAGGCTCTGTAGAACAGCCGGAAGTGCATGCCATATGTCTGCACTGGAAGACCATAGAATGCGCTTTAGGAAGCAAGAGCTCAGCGTGGAATGAGTGTGATTCAAAGGCAGCGTGGAGGCGTGGACCCCATGTGGGACGTTCAAGTCATATTCCTATCCGGTGTCTCTGGGGAAAATACCACTCTCTGTTTAAAAAAGAAAACACACCGAAGTTCTGAATGGAATTGACCCATTGGTCCTCACAGTCAACGTCATCAGGTCTCAGATTATGTAAGTCATTTTGCTGCCACCTCTGTCAGTCACTGGGACACTTTAGTCGAGACAATTTCCTAAAATTTTTTTTTTTTTTTTTGCGGTATGCGGGCCTCTCACTGTTGTGGCCTCCCCCGTTGCGGAGCACAGGCTCCGGACGCGCAGGCTCCGGACGCACAGGCTCAGCGGCCATGGCTCACGGGCCCAGCCGCTCCGCGGCATATGGGATCCTCCCAGACCGGGGCACGAACCCGTATCCCCTGCATCGGCAGGCGGACTCTCAACCACTTGCGCCACCAGGGAGGCCCCTAAAATTTTTTTAAATGCTCACTTTAAGTATTTTCAGCTTAGTCTAGATGGGTTGTAAAACCCAGTTCTGTACAAGTAGTTTATTTAATAAGGAATGTGCCCTAAGAAGCATTCCTGAGGTACAGAAATACTTTTTCCATGGAAATAATATTCTTTGTTTACGAATAGGCTTTCTTATTTCTAACTTATAAAACCTCAGACGGAACATCTGGACAGAACCATGCAGAGGATGGTAGTTAAAACTATCAGCATAGCATTCTACTATTCTGTTTTACTCATCCTCGAGTTTGAAAAGGTGGGGTGAAGGTCAAATCAGTAATGCTAGAAGGCTTCATGGACAACGTATAACTTTACTCCATTGCTCCTTAACCATACATCAACACCTTTACAAGGACAAACATGAAGGCCTGAGACTTTCCTGGCCCCATGTCTTTTTATCACTGTCATCCCCAAAGACAGAATCTGGGAAACCACTTGGGATCTACTTCATGTAAATTCAAGTCTCAGCTTTTGTCCACTGCTCAGTGTGTGCATGGACTTCCTTTGGGTGCTGGCTTCTCTGTTGTCATGAGCTTCATGGGAAGGACCCCAGGGCTAGGTGATGAGAAGCAGCTGGTGTAAACTGACAGTGGGGGTGAAGACCTGAAAAGTTGCGTGAATGTTCTGGAACTTTCCGTATGTGATTCCAAGTAGACACATTTATGACTCCCTTAAATAAAAAAGGAGCAGAGATGAGGTGATACCTGGTGAAAATGATGTTTATTATAAAATATTCGTATCATTATAGCTAAATAGGAAAGATAACTATATGTTTATATCTCTCTTATCAGAAACTACCCTTAGCTATAATTAAGCATGCTGGACAGATTAAAAGAAAAACTCAGCACTGGTGTATATTTGATCTATGTTTAAATTCATTAGTCAGAAAGTGGTAAATGAGAAATTAATTTTTCCACTTGGTTTATATTTCACAAGATAAGAGTGGACACTTCAGTCTGCTTGTGAGGCCAGTTGTATTACTGGTTTCATTTTCAGCTGTCCCTCCTGTGTGTCTTTCTAGGTGCTAGCAGACTGGAAGACACTCCATGTACTGTACAGGAAAAGGAAATGTCACATGATTCTCTTTTTAAAGCAGGAAGTAAAGTGGCTTTTTCCCTTTGAAAATTGTAACAGAACAGTGCTTATAAAACTATCTGTGGTGAATCTGTGGTGATGGACCCGTTCTTAAAATTTCCAATTCTTTGCAGACTGGCACTTTTGTAAAATTAAATTAAAATGTTGCACTGAGATCAAATTGCTATAGAAGTTTCTAAACACTTGCTCTCAGTTTCTGTACACATTCTTGCAGATGCGCAGAAAGAGTTTGCTGTGTGGCACTGGTCTGTAGAGCACGCTTTAGCAGCAGTGAAACATGAGTTTCAGGCAAGGGTCAATAGCTTCTGATATTTATCTGGGAGTTTGGGAGTTTGCCCAGAATGGGAGGGCAGTGCTTTTGTTTTGTTGTTTTGCTATTGGTCCAACTTTTGTGTAGAGTTGTCCAGTACGTGCCTTGCTCAGGGCACCTGACTGAGGAGGTGCATGGGGGCTGGGATCTCTCCTCTGAGTCATACCCTCTGCTTGGCAGAGGTCCTTGGATCAGCCATCAGATAGTCCCAGTTACATTTGCTACTTTTTTGAGAAGGCTTCCATAGGTTTCTACATTCTCTTAGTTGAAATCAGCAAGAACCTCCTTTTGATTTCAGTTCATTATGGTTAACAAAAATCTTCATCACATTTATTTCTTTACTGGATTTCAAGCTCCTGTGGGAAGGAGTGTGGGTCTTATATGTGACTAGTACAGTGCTCATACTAATATCAAATGAATTCTGAATTGCAGGTTGATAGTGAAAGCCACACTCAGCTGTTAACCTTCTTGAAGAAGCAAAGAATCTCATAGTGTGATGATTTTTTTCCTTCTTTTTTTTATTGATCCAGGACTTGAAGAGACCAAGTTTTTAGATGTAGTCCTGGGGAGAGAAGCTTCCTGAAGTTAATGATACCCCATATTCATCCAGTCAGAGAGGCCTATGGAATGGCCACAATAGACATAAGAGGTCAAACCAAGTATTGTTAACATTTTATCTTTAGTGAGGTTAAAATTAACCAAGGACATTGAGTTCACTGAGAAACAGGTTCTTAAACAAATATAGCTCATGAAAAAACCTTGCTTATTGGGGTCACGGACTCCTAACAATGAACAGAACCTTAATATGTCTGGGGAATGCCATGTTGCACTGCTGGTGGAAGAGGCCTGACCCCAGCCTGGACTCTGCAGAGCCTCCTGGCAGGTTGCACGTAGGGGACAGTGGTGTAGGGTGAGGCTGGTGTGGCAGACAGGGAAGCAAAGGCATAGCAGCCTGAGACCACCTCAGGTATTTATCAAAGTCAGAAGCAGGACGCAACCCTTGGCGTACACAACTGACATCAGGAAAAATGAAGGCCTGGAAACTTACCACCAACACAGAGGAAATAATTTTTGGTGGCAAATGGGACAGGAGAGAGTTCTTAAACAAAGGTGGCTTGTAACGGTCTCTTCTCACCAGACACATCCATCATGCCTTGGTCCTGCGGGTCTTCACGCATCTGACAGGCACACTGTGTTTGACCCTCACAGGCCTCGTCGATGGTGGCCTGAAGAGGGGGCATGGGCTCAATGTCTGTAATAAGGATGAGTTTTGAGCAAATCCATGAATTCCAGTTCTGTGTGGGATTTTAGTGTCAATGACAAATGTTTATGAGCCTAAGTTGCTGTTTTATGATTAATATGAAGTACTGCCTGAGCCTAAAAGACAGTCTTGCCAGAAACGCAAGAAGTATGTTTCTAACATATTTTGGGTTCTGTTCAAGCAGTTAGGTTGTGAGGATAGAAAACCACTAGTCAGTTCCATAAGGAGAATCCCACAGGCCGACAGGGCAGGAAGTACAGCCCGTCCTCCTGGAAGGCAGCTGAGACCTAGAGAGCCAAGAAGTAAAGCTTCCAGCAGCATCTCTCACAATCCACGGAGAGACGGTCTCATCGCTCAAGATTTCCCCGCCTCATTCACTCTGTACATGATCTCTCTCTCCTTCCTTTCCTCTCTTGGTCTCTCTCCACCTCCATCTCCCACTCTTCATCCTCCGGGCACACAAGGGTGCTCCTGCCACTGAAGGAAGCTGCATCTTAGTTCACCAGTCCGAAATCCTGAGAAGTAGAATCTGATTGGCTCAGCCGACCTACGGTCCTTGAACCACGTGCACAACTCTATCCAATCATCCGTGGCCAGGGCATGGGGCCCGGGCGCCTGCAGCACAAAGTTTCTGGGAAGCAGGTGTGTTCAGGGCGTGCCTCAAACCATATCAAATACACGTGGAGTTTTCACAGGTCAGGTGCACACACGAGTGACCTTCAGCGAAGGAAGAAGAATCAGCGTAGTTCAGAGCGCCTCGTAATTAAGGTTGGTGATCATCCAGTCAGCATCTTTGCCGATGGAAATGTTAACGAGCTCATCAGAGAAGAGCAAAGACAAATGCAGATGACATCAAAGCCTTAGGGTAAGAGTCACACAAGGTTGCCCTCATGAGGCAGTTTTCTTAGTGGTTGGAGGGAAGATAGGAAGAAAAAGAGTTACAGGTGTCCAGAGGAATTCCCTTCGTGTGCAGGTTTATTGCTGTTGATCTGCTTAAATAGCCTAAAAGACACACACGTGCTGTTTTTAAAATGCAGACCGAAGTCCTGCGAGCTTTCCTGCAGCTTTTTGATGGAAAGGGGATTTACAGTTCTGTCCTCTAAACCTCAACTACGTGTGTTTGCAGCCCCATTTTTGGCCTGCGCTTGGCTAGCTCTGTAAAGTGCTCTGGCTCCAGTACTTGCACTTCATGTTGCAAAGGGTAAATTTGGCATTGTCTGCGTCCTCCAAGTTCCATGACGACTTCCTTAATTTGTTGTTCTCTTTGTGCCCTGGGTAGTAAATTCTTACCGACAGGGGAGATTGGCTCCTGCACTCTTAAGCCTAAGCACCAAGGTTGTCTGGAACCTTATGCACAGAATTCCCAACAGCTCTATCACAGGTTAGTTTAATGTTTACTGTAATGAGGTATTGTTTTCCCTATGCCTCTTATTCCTTCTACAGGATATTATATGTGTTAAGACACAGCCTGGAGCCAGGGAACAGATCAGAGAGCCCAGACCCTTAGAAGGGTAAACCTGCTGGTTGTTCTCATCTGTCAGATTACGTTTGTGGCTTTCTAGACACGAAGTAAATAAAAACAACGGGAAACCTTTGGAGAGCCTCATGGTGGATATCAGGAAAGACCGTTTGGTGTCGTAAAGGAATGTTCACTAAATCTATTCCTGGGCCAACTTGTGTTGGGGACATTAAAATTACCAACATTTCAAAGGTTAACAATGCAACTAAACTAAGCCAATGTAAGTTTAGGCTTAAACATACAGAGAAGGGGAACTATTTCCCACAAGCTAATGGTCGGCAAGACCTAATGGAATGAGTGTGTTGAACAATGCTGTAAAAATCACATAACAAAAGCAGTCAGACTTAAAGCTTCATTTTAATAACCTCAGACACCAGGTTGAATATCCATGTGGGAAGAAGCAAACACCTTATAAAATAGATATTGTTGGTGCTAAACCTATACTTACCCCAGCTCAGGGAAAAAGAAGTAAATAGATATGGTGGAATGATTTCAAATGGTTCCAAGCCATCTCCCTTACTTTACTCTTAAACCATCCCCAGATAATGAGATTTTCAAAGTCAGTTATTGTGTTGAACAAAGGACAGTGATGAAAAATAGTAACCAAAGTCATTTTCAAATGAGTGAAACAAGATATGCTTCTTCAAATATGAAGAAATCTCTCAACATAAAACCATTTAACAACTTTTATGAAGTTTAGGAATTAAGCAAAGACGTGGTAAAGGACAACTGCTTCAAAATTGTAGCAATGCCTCAAAGTTCCTATTTGTAGGCTGATGGTCATAAGGAGATGCATTAGGACCTCGCAGATTAATGCAATCTTCAGTGCCATTTAATCCTAACAGGGACCAGAAAGTTTAGCATTATCTATGTAGCAGGCCAGAAAGCTGCCAAGTCCTTGTATACAGAGAGAATCAAGTATCACACTGAATTACTGACCTGGTAATTAATGATCCACTATCCGCCAGCCACTTTTCTTTACAGGAACATTCTAACTGTTTCTCAGCATCCAGCCATACGTTTGGTCCCTCTATGCAACTGCAGGCAACCTCAGTTCCATGTTCCCCCACAGCAACTCTTTGGTCTCAAGCTGTACCATGTGGAGAGAGGATTTTATAAATCTCTTGCCAAGGTTCTTTCAGGTCAAGGTCAAGCCACGAATCTTTTCACATTATGCCTTCAAGAGACCAGCAGCCAAAGTGACTGTTCAAGAGACCCAGAGGGTCACACCTTAGTAGTAGAGCTAAACTAGCCCAGAATAGAGACTACTCCAGATATACCCTTAAACACTTAAAAAGAAGCCACGAAAGGATCAAACCAATCTGATCTTCCAGGACTTTAACTAGCTTCCAGAACAAAACCAACATTCTTTAAAGGAGGATAGCTAAGTTCAGATACTCAATGACCTAATAACTCCATGTTCAGGATCCAAAAAAAATGACTAGACATGCCAAGAATCAGGAAATATGACCCATAACCAGGAGGAGAAAAAGAGTCAATAGAAAAAGACCCACCAATGACAGAGATGGTGGAATTAATATTCAAAGACAATGAAATAGCTATTACAAACATGCTCAACATGTTTAAGGATCTTTAAATAATATGAATATAATCAGGAGAGAGAGTGAAGACATAAAAAACCAATTGGAACTTCTAGAGATGAAAATTAAGATATCTGAAGTGAAAAAATACACTGGGTGGGACTAACTGCAGCTTAGACGTGGAAAAAGACCAGTGAACCTGAAGCTGTAGCAGTACAAACTATTCAATCTGAAACATTAACTAACTAACTAAATAAGCCAGGCCTCAATGACCTGGGGATAATATAGAGTGGTTCATTATATGTTTGATTGGAGTCCCAGAAAAGTGTGTGTTGGCAGGAGGAGAGGAGAGGGAGACAGAAAGATATTTGAAGAAATAATGGCTGAAAAACTTCCCAATTTAATAAAAACTATGAACCCATAGATCTAAGAACCTTAAGGAACCTGAAGTAGCATAAACACACACACACACACACACAATAACATCAAAGCACATCAAAATCAAATTTCTGAAAGACAGTGATAAAGAGAAAATCTTAAAATCAGCCAGAGGAAAAAGGCACGTGGTGTACAGAGGAATAAGGATAAGAATGAGAGCAGATTTCAGAAATGATGCAAGTCACAAGACAATGGACATCTTTAAATTGTAGAATGAAAAAAAAAATACTGTCAACATAGAATTCTATATCCAGCAAAAATCTTCTTTAAAAATTTTACCTTAAGGTGAAATAAAGACTTATTAAGACAAACAAAAGCTGAGAGGCTTTGCCATTTAACATCACTATAAGTATTGTTAGATGAAGTTCTTTAGATAGAAGAAAAATAAAACCAGATGGAAACTTGGATCTAACAAAGGAATAAGGAGTACAAGAAATGGTAAATATGTGGGTAAATATGAAAGTATTTTTTCATTTTTAAATCCCTTCTATGACTAGTTAACTATATAAAGCAAAAATAAACATGTTGTGTTCATAACTTATGCAGAAATAAAATGTACAGCAACAATAGCACAAAGGAAGGAAGTAGGTTGTTAGAAGGTTATGATACAATATTGAAACATTATTAATTAAAGTATACTTGGTAAGTTGAGGATATGTATTATAAACATTAGCACAACCACTAAAAGCTCAAAGGAAGAGGTATAGCTAAGAAACCAATAGCAGGAAATAAGGGTAAAAAATGAACAGAGAACAGATGGGATAAATAGGGAACAAACATCCAGATGGTAGATTTAATCACAACCATTCCATGTAAATGGTACAAACACTCGAAATAAAAAGCATGAATTAGATCCAGCTGACTGGAGGGAATTCCTCATGCCCTGTGAAGTGGAAAAAAGCAACATACAGAGTTGCTGTTAGTATTTGTTTATCTATGGGTAGTAGGAGGGAGAGGTGAGGGAAAAACAAAAGGAGACTGACAAAATGGAAACATATGCAGGATAAAATAACAAGAAGTGTTAAATATAATCTATGACAGTGTTGTTGATAATAAAAATGTGTTCTGAACATAGACCAAGATTAGAAGATGACATGAACATGTGAAAACACTGAATTGACCTAGGATGTGATTGTGGTTAATTTTATTCTTAGATTCTTGACCTTCCGTATCGCTTTTATAACAAAATATTGAAATTTAAAAATAAATGTATGAGGTTTGAAGATACAGAAAATCATGACCCAAATTCCCTTTATAGTGAGTGGTTCTTGGACTCTCTCGTTTCGTGGAAGGAAAATGAAGACCTTTTGTGCAATAATTCTCCCAAGATAGTTCCAGCCCTGTAAATGCTTTAGCATCTTATCTGGTATTAGCACAGGGCACTGGCTGTTGTTGTAGGTAGTCATTTAACATGGAAAGAAACTCCACCTGAAGCTAGAGTTGGTCAGAGTTCTTTGGTTGCAGGTAGCAGGAACTGACTTTGGCTGACTTAAGGGAGAGAAAATCATTGGGAAGACCAGAAAATTAGTCTTGGAATTGAGGCAGCTCCAGAAGGAGGAAGCAGGAATTCCAGGGATGGTCCATAGCGGCAGCAGGCTGGTTGGGTTGCTTCCACTGGAACTAGTGAATTCCAGTCTTACTTCAAACTTACATCACGGGCTCAAGTGTCAAAGTCCCAGAAAAAAGCACTGGGCTCATCATGTGCTCACTCTCTAGATACACTAGGACCTACTAGGAGGTGCTCAGGACCCCTTAGGGTCTTGGTAGCAGGAGGGCTGCTTCCTGTAATCACAGTTCTACCAAAGTCACATGCACATAGAGAGGGAAGGCTGTTTCCCCAAAAGAATTCAGGGTGTTCTAAGGAAGGGCTCATGGACACTGGGTGACCAAAACACCTTTCTTGGTACTGGAAAAAGGAAGAGGAATCATGGGAACTTTTTCACAGGGTTGAGCGTCATACCAAGAATGTGGAGTCTTGGGCCTCCCTGGTGGCGCAGTGGTTGAGAGTCCGCCTGCCGATGCAGGGGACACGGGTTCGTGCCCCGATCCCGGAGGATCCCACATGCCGCGGAGCGGCTGGGCCCGCGAGCCATGGCCGCGGGGCCTGTGTGTCCGGAGCCTGTGCTCCGCAGCGGGAGAGGCCACAGCAGTGAGAGGCCCGCGTACAGCAAAAAAAAAAAAAAAGAATGTGGAGTCTACCTGCAACACAAGATCCCCCTGCATTCCTGAGTCTGGGGTCCAAACTGAGGAGGGCAAGGTTTGCAAATGCTTTTGTGCTACGAATCTGTGGGAATTGAATTTATGATCCAAAGCCCAATATAATAGACACGATAAGGCTTGCCTTTAGCCTAAAGGAATTTGATACAGTGGTTTGTGTTGGTGGCTTATTTATAAATATTATATGAATTTTTTCAATATACATTTGTTTCAGTCTCTCATCTCAAGTGCTCCCATAAATATGTATTAATTATTATGGGTTGGGGTTTTTTCTGATGGGGCTTTAAAACTGACCAGAAAGAAACCACATTAATACATTTGGGAAAAAGATATTCTAAATATAATAATGTTGCTGGGTGATATGAAATGATATGGCATGATTAAATTAAACCTTGAAGAAGAGTATAGACAGGTGGGCAAGTCAGGAAAATCATTAAGGAAATGAAGCAAACTGTTGAAATTCTGTGCCCCACAAAAGAATAGCCATCTTGCTGATGGGCTTATAGTTGAAGAAAGCAATAAATAATCACTAAAGGAGAAAGTAAGGGTTAGATAAAGAATAAATGAAATGGAAATGGGAAGTGTTTGCTTTTGAAAACATTTGGACTCAAGATCCATTCCCAGCTTCTCAGAATGATAGGGGTTCCTGTGTGTGCCTGCTCAGGGTGATGCTCTTCCTTTTCCTCAGAAACAGAAGTACTATTTATGACGTTTGTGTTAAGAAATTCCAGGGCTCCTACGGAAATGTACTTTGACCTCTTACACAACATTTTTACTTAAGCCAGAGCAAAGGAAATAATGGACGTTGAGAGATCAAATGGCTGCCTTCTACTCTGTTCCCTTTAAAAATCAATAATTTTTATGTACTTCTTTTTCTTCTTAAGGAAGCAGCATCTGGCTTCATGGAATTTGGCAGAGTTAAGCATCCTGTTCTAGTTATGTTGATTTTTAAATACAAATAGGATTGGTAAATGGCAACTAAAGTTGAACCATGTGAGTAAGAATGAGAATAATGAAAGCCAGTGAGACTGAACCATACATTTTTAGTTAGGTCTTTGTAGGTCATCTTTTCCCTCTCCCACCCACAGTCATACGATGAAAACATGACGTCACATGATTTGACACAATTTTTCTGTTCAAACATTTGTGGGAACTTTCTATATAATTTCTTATTTTGAAGTGCTATTTTTTACACAATTCTTTTATAACAGTGTTGTATGAGGTTAGAATTAACATCTACCATACAGATAAAGTCTATTATGACAGGACTGATCACATGGAAATATGTATAGGGGACATGCAGCTGCAATTATGTGCTGAAGTTCATCTTTGGACTAAATTTAGAAAGGTGAAGGATTGGATACATAGCTTTTAATCCTTTCCTCATCTTTAGGAAAGGGGCCCATTTCTAGGCCAGGGCCAGGATTACGTCTTAGAAATTTGTGCCCATGTGAAGCATGGTTAAGAAGATGATTCTTACCATGAAGGCTCTTAACAGAATTAATCTTAAGCCTGAGTATGACCCAGACACTAGTCTGGGCTTCTAGTGTCACAGGATATTACGTGCGCCCACAATAAAATAAATTGCTCAATAATGTAATGGGATGATTTGCTCAAAAATTCGGTAATAAAAACCTTTCATGAATACAAGTCATATGACTTATTTCACAAATATTGTCTTAGTTTATCATGCATGTATAATTATTCACAAGGTTTAGATAAGAAAATGAAGCTAATAGAGGCAAGTGACTTGTCTAAGAACTCATGCTGAGTGAGTGCCTGGCATACAACTATATATTTTGCTAAGTGGATTAATGAAGTATTGCAGCAGATCCTTTGTCTTCTGGTCAACTGCTTATGAAATGTACAAATGAAGACGAGCATGGCTGTCATAATATACAGCAGTGTTGAAAAGAAGAAAAGCATAATAGAAATGTCACTTTTAGAAAACTTTTGCAGGACTTTAGTAGCCGTTTGGAAGCTAGTTTTGAAAAGATGGCAGGCAAGGGAGCTGTCCTTGGTGCTGAACCTTCCATGAGGCCAACAGGTCAGAGGATGGCCTTAACCAGTTTTCCTACATAATTTCTTCTGGGCTTCTATTACCAATGACAATACTATCAATAAAAACTTATATTTCTAGGAGAAGCAGAAGATGGCGGAAGAGTAAGATGTGGAGATCACCTTCCTCCCCACAGATACACCAGAAATACATCTACACATGGAACAGCTCCTAGAAAACACCTACTGAACGCTGGCAGAAGACCTCAGACCTCCCAAAAGGCAAGAAAGTCCCCACGTACCTGGGTAGGGCAAAAGAAAAAAGAATAAACAGAGACAAAAGAATAGGGATGGGACCTGCACCTCTGGGAGGGAGCCGTGAAGGAGGAAAGGTTTCCACACACTAGAAGCCCCTTCACTGGCGGAGACTGCGGGTGGTGGAGAGGGGAGCTTCGGAGCAGCGGAGGAGAGCGGAGCAACAGGGGTGCGGAGGGCAAAGCGGAGAGATTCCCGCACAGAGGATCAGTGCCGACCGGCACTCACCAGCCCGAGAGGCTCGTCTGTTCACCCGCCGGGGCGGGCGGGTCTGGGAGCTGAGGCTCGGGTTTCGGGTTTCAGTCGGAGCGCAGGGAGAGGACTGGGGTTGGCGGCGTGAACACAGCCTGCAGGGGCTAGTGCACCACGGCTAGCCGGGAGGGAGTCCGGGAAAAAGTCTGGAGCTGCCGAAGAGGCAAGAGACTCTTTCTTTCTTCCCTCTTTGTTTCCTGGTGCACGAGGAGAGGGGATTAAGAGCACTGCTTAAAGGAGCTCCAGAGACGGGCACGAGCCGCGGCTAAAAGCGCGTACCCCGGAGACGGGCGTGGGACGCTGGGGCTGCTGCTGCCGCCGCCAAGAGGCCTGTGTGCGAGCACAGGTCACTCTCCACACCCGCCCTCCAGGGAGCCTGTGCAGCCCACCACTGCCGGGGTCCCGGCATCCAGGGACAACTTCCACGGGAGAGCGCACGGCGCGCCTCAGGCTGGTGCAACGTCACGCCGGCCTCTGCCGCGCAGGCTCGCCCCCGCACTCCGTACCCCTCCCTCCCCCCGGCCTGAGTGAGCCAGAGCCCCCAAAGCAGCTGCTCCTTTAACCCCGTCCTGTCTGAGTGAAGAACAGATGCCCTACGGCGACCTAAACGCAGAGGCGGGTCCAAATCCAAAGCTGAGACCCGGGAGCTGTGCGAATGAAGAAGAGAAAGGGAAATCTCTCCCAGCAGCCTCAGAAGCAGCGGATTAAAGCTCCACAATCAACGTGATGTACCCTGCATCTGTGGAATACATGAATAGACAACGAATCATCCCAAATGGAGGAGGTGGACTTTGAGAGCAAGATTTATGATTTTTTCGCCTTTTCCTCTTTCTGTGAGTATGTGTATGCTTCTGTGTGAGATTCTGTCTGTATAACTTTGCTTCCACCATTTGTCCTAGGGTTCTATCCGTCCGTTTGTCGTTGTTTTTAAATTTTTTTCTTAATAATTATTTTTTATTTTAATAACTTTATTTTATTTTACTTTATTTTCTTTCTTTTTTTCCTTCCTTCCTTCCCTCCTTCCCACCCTTCTTCCTTCCTTCCTTCCTTTCTTTCTTTCTAATTCTACTAATTCTTTCTTTCTACATTTTCTCCCTTTTATTCTGAGCCGTGTGGATGAAAGGCTCTTGGTGCTGCAGCCAGGAGTCAGTGCTGTGCCTCTCAGGTGGGAGAGCCAACTTCAGGACATGGGTCCACAAGAGACCTCCCAGCTCCACATAATATCAAACGGCAAAAATCTCCCAGAGATCTCCATCTCAACACCAGCACCCAGCTTCACTCAACGACCAACAAGCTACAGTGCTGGACACCCTATGCCAAACAACTGACAAGACAGGAACACAACGCCACCCATTAGCAGAGAGGCTGCCTAAAATCATAAAAAGTCCACAGACACCCCAAAACACACCATCAGACATGGACCTGCCCACCAGAAAGACAAGATCCAGCCTCATCCACCAGAACACAAGCACTAGTCCCCTCCACCAGGAAGCCTACACAACCCACTGAACCAACTTTAGCCACTGGGGACAGACACCAAAAACAACGGGAACTACAAACATGCAGCCTGCAAAAAGAAGACCCCAAACACAGTAAGATAAGCAAAATGAGAAAACAGAAAAACACACAGCAGATGAAGGAGCAAGATAAAAACCAACCAGACCTAACAAATGAAGAGGTAATAGGCAGTCTACGTGAAACAGAATTCAGAATAATGATAGTAAAGATGATCCAAAATCTTGGAAATAGAATAGACAAAATGCAAGAAACATTTAACAAGGACCTAGAAGAAGTAAAGATGAATCAAGCATCGATTAAAAACACAATAAATGAAATTAAAAATATTCTAGAAGGGATCAATAGCAGAATAACTGAGGCAGAAGAACGGATAAGTGACCTGGAAGATAAAATAGTGGAAATAACTACTGCAGAGCAGAATAAAGAAAAAAGAATGAAAAGAACTGAGGACAGTCTTAGAGACCTCTGGGACGACATTAAACACACAAACATTCGAATTATAGAGGTTCCAGAAGAAGAAGAGAAAAAGAAAGGGACTGGGAAAATATTTGAAGAGATTATAGTTGAAAACTTCCCTAATATGGGAAAGGAAATAGTTAATCAAGTCCAGGAGGCACAGAGAGTCCCATACAGAATAAATCCAAGGAGAAATACACCAAGACACATATTAATCAAACTGTCAAAAATTAAATACAAAGAAAACATATTAAAAGCAGCAAGGGAAAAACAACAAATAACACACAAGGGAATCCCCATAAGGTTAACAGCTGATCTCTCAGCAGAAACTCTGCAAGCCAGAAGGGACTGTCAGGACATATTTAAAGTGATTAAGGAGAAAAACGTACAACCAAGATTACTCTACCCAGCAATGATCTCATTCAGATTTGATGGAGAAATTAAAACGTTTACAAACAAGCAAAAGCTGAGAGAGTTCAGCACCACCAAACCAGCTTTACAACAAATGCTAAAGGAACTTCTCTAGGCAAGAAACACAAGAGAAGGAAAAAACCTACAATAATGAACCCAAAACAATTAAGAACATGGGAATAGGAACATACATCTCGATAATTACCTAAAATGTAAATGGACTAAATGCTCCCACCAAAAGACACGGATTAGCTGAATGGATACAAAAACAAGATCCATATATATTCTGTCTGAAAGAGACCCACTTCAGACCTAGAGACACATACAGACTGAAAGTAAGGAGATGGAAAAGATATTCCATGCAAATGGAAACCAAAAGAAAGCTGTAGTAGCAATTCTCATATCAGACAAAATAGACTTTAAAATAAAGACTATTAGAAGAGACAAAGAAGGACACTACATAATGATCAAGGGATCGATCCAAGAAGAAGATATAACAATTGTAAATATTTATGCACCCAACATAAGAGCACCCCAATACATAAGGCAAATACTAATAGCCATAAAAGGGGAAATCGACAGTAACACATTCATAGTAGGGGACTTTAACACCCCACTTTCACCAATGGACTGATCATCCAAAATGAAAATAAATAAGGAAACACAAGCTTTAAAATGATACATTAAAGAAGATGCAATTAATTGATATTTATAGGACATTCCATCCAAAAACAACAGAATACAAATTTTTCTCAAGTGCTCATGGAACATTCTCCAGGATAAATCATATCTTGGGTCACAAATCAAGCCTTGGTAAATTTAAGAAAATTGAAATTGTATCAAGTATCTTTTCCGACAACAATGCTATGATACTAGATATCAATTACAGGAAAAGAGCTGTAAAAAATACAAACACATGGAGGCTAAACAATACATTACTTAATAACGAAGTGATCACTGAAGAAATCAAAGAGGAAATAAAAAAATAGCTAGAAACAAATGACAATGGAGACACGATGACCCAAAACCTATGGGATGCAGCAAAAACAGTTGTAGGAGGTAAGTTTATAGCAATACAATCCTATCTTAAGAAACAGGAAATATCTCAAATAAACAACCTAACTTTGCACCTAAAGCAATTAGAGAAAGAAGAACAAAAACCCCCCAAAGTTGGCAGAAGGAAATAAATCATAAAAATCAGATCAGAAATAAATGAAAAAGAAATGAAGGAAACGATAGCAAAGATCAATAAAACTAAAAGCTGGTTCATTGAGAAGATAAACAAAATTGATAAACCATTAGCCAGACTCATCAAGAAGAAAAGGGAGAAGACTCAAATCAATAGAATTAGAAATGAAAAAGGAGAAGTAACAACTGACACTGCAGAAATAAAAAGATCATGAGGGATTACTACAAGCAACACTATGCCAATAAAATGGACAACCTGGAAGAAATGGACAAATTCTTAGAAAAGCACAACCTTCCAAAGCAGAATCAGGAAGAAATAGAAAATATGAACAGGCCAATCACAAGCACTGAAATTGAAACTGTGATTAAAAATCTTCCAACAAACAAAAGCCCAGGACTAGATGGCTTCACAGGTGAATTCTATCAAGCATTTAGAGAAGAGCTAACACCCATCCTTCTCAAACTCTTCCAAAATATAGCAGAGGGAGGAACACTGCCAAACTCATTCTACGAGGCCACCATCACCTTGATACCAAAACCAGGCAAGGATGTCACAAAGAAAGAAAACTACAGGCCAATATCACTGATGAATATAGATGCAAAAATCCTCAACAAAATACTAGCAAGCTGGGCCTCCCTGGTGGCGCAAGTGGTTGGGAGTCCGCCTGCCGATGCAGGGGATACGGGTTCGTGCCCCGGTCTGGGAGGATCCCATATGCCGCGGAGCGGCTGGGCCCGTGAGCCATGGCCGCTGAGCCTGCGCGTCCGGAGCCTGCGCGTCCGGAGCCTGTGCTCCGCAACGGGGGAGGCCACAACAGTGAGAGGCCCGCATACCGCAAAAAAAAAAAAAAAAAAAAAAAAAAAAAAAATACTAGCAAGCAGAATCCAACAGCACATTAAAAGGATCATACACCATGATCAAGTGGGGTTTATTCCAGGAATGCAAGGATTCTTCAATATACACAAAGCAATCAATGTGATACACCATATCAACAAATTGAAGGAGAAAAACCATATGGTCATCTCAATAGATGCAGAGAATGCTTTTGACAAAATTCAACACCCATTTATGATAAAAACCCTGCAGAAAGTAGGCATAGAGGGAACTTTCCTCAACATAATAAAGGCCATATATGACAAACCCACAGCCAACATCGTCCTCAATGGTGAAACACTGAAACCATTTCCACTAAGATCAGGAACAAGACAAGGTTGCCCACTCTCACCACTCTTATTCAACATAGTTTTGGAAGTTTTAGCCACAGCAATCAGAGAAGAAAAGGAAATAAAAGGAATCCAAATCGGAAAAGAAGAAGTAAAGCTGTTACTGTTTGCAGATGACATGATACTATACACAGGGAATCCTAAAGATGCTACCAGAAAACTACTAGAGCTAATCAATGAATTTGGTAAAGTAGCAGGATACAAAATTAATGCACAGAAATCTCTGGCATTCCTATACAGTAATGATGAAAAATCTGAAAGTGAAATCAAGAAAACACTCGCGACTTCCGGGTAAGATGGCGGAAGAGTAAGATGCGGAGATCACCTTCCTCCCCACGGAAACACCAGAAATACAGCTACACGTGGAACAACTCCTACAGAACACCTACTGAACGCTGGCAGAAGACCCCAGACCTCCCAAAAGGCAAGAAACCCTCCACATACCTGGGTAGCGCAAAGCGGAGAGATCCCCACACAGAGGATCAGTGCCGAGCGGCACCCACCAGCCCGAGAGGCTTGTCTGCTCGCCCGCTGGGGCGCGCAGCGCTGGAAGCTGAGGCTCGGGCTTCGGTCAGAGCGCAGGGAGAGGACTGGGGCTGGCGGCGAGAACTCAGCCTGAAGGGGGCTAATGTGCCACAGCTAGCCGGGAGGGAGTCCGGGAAAACTCTGGAGCTGCCGAAGAGGCAAGAGACTTTTTCTTCCCTCTTGGTTTCCTGGTGCGCGAGGAGAGGGGATTAAGAGCGCTGCTTAAAGGGGCTCCACAAACGGGCGCGAGTCGCGACTGAAAGCGCAGAGCCCAGTGACGGGCGTGGGACGCTGGGGCTGCTGCTGCCGCCGCCAAGAAGCCTGTGTGCGAGCGCAGGTCACTGCCCACACCGCCCTTCCGGGAGCCTGTGCAGCCCGCCACTGCCGGGGTCCCGGGATCCAGGGGCGGCTTCCCTGGGAGAACGCACGGCGCGCCTCCGGCTGGTGCAACATCACGCCGACTTCTGCCGCTGCAGGCTTGCCCCGCACCCCGTGCCCCTCCCTCCCGCCCGGCCTGAGTGAGCCAGAGTCCCTGAAGAGGCTGCTCCTTTAACCCTGTCCTGTCTGAGCGAAGAACAGACGCCCTCCAGCGACCTACACGCAGAGGCGGGGCCAAATCCAAAGCTGAGACCCAGGAGCTGTGAGAACAAAGAAGAGAAAGGGAAACCTCTCCCAGCAGCCTCAGAAGCAGCGGATTAAAGCTCCACAAACAACTTGATGTACCCTGCATCTGTGGAATACATGAATAGACAACATATCATCCCAAATTGAGGAGCCAGGAGTCAGTGCTGTGCCTCTGAGGTGGGAGAGCCAACTTCAGGACACTGGTCCACAAGAGACCTCCCAGCTCCACATAATATCAAACGGCAAAAATCTTCCAGAGATCTCCATCTCAACACCAACACCCAGCTTCACTCAACGACCAGCAAGCTACAGTGCTGGACACCCTAAGCCAAACAACTAGCAAGACAGGAACACAACGCCACCCATTAGCAGACAGGTGGCCTAAACTCATAAAAAGTCTGCAGACACCCCAAAACACACCACCAGACGTGGACCTGCCCACCAGAAAGACAAGATCCAGCCTCATCCACCAGAACACAGGCACTAGTCCCCTCCACCAGGAAGCCTACACAACCCACTAAACCAACCTTAGCCACTGGGGACAGACACCAAAAACAACGGGAACTATGAACCTGCAGCCTGCAAAAAGGAGACCCCAAACACAGTAACATAAGCAAAATGAGAAGACAGAAAAACACACAGCAGGAGAAGGAGCAAGATAAAAACCCACCAGACCTAACAAATGAAGAGGTAATAGGCAGTCTACCTGAAAAAGAATTCAGAATAATGATGGTAAAGATGATCAAAAATCTTGGAAATAGAATAGACAAAATGCAAGAAACAGTTAACAAGGACCTAGAAGAACTAAAGATGAATCAAGCATCGATTAAAAACACAATAAATGAAATAAAAAATACTCTAGATGGGATCAATAGCAGAATAACTGAGGCAGAAGAACGGATAAGTGAGGTGGAAGATAAAATAGTGGAAATAACTGCTGCACAGCAAAATAAAGAAAAAAGAATGAAAAGAACAGAGGACAGTCTCAGGGACCTCTGGGACAACATTAAACGCACCAACATTCGAATTATAGGGGTTCCAGAAGAAGAAGAGAAAAAGAAAGGGACTGAGAAAATATTTGAAGAGATTATAGTTGAAAACTTCCCTAATATGGGAAAGGAAATAGCTAATCAAGTCCAGGAGGCACAGAGAGTCCCATACAGAATAAATCCAAGGAGAAATATGCCAAGACACATATTAATCAAACTGTCAAAAATTAAACACAAAGAAATCATATTAAAAGCAGCAAGGCAAAAACAACAAATAACACACAAGGGAATCCCCATCAGGATAACAGCTGATCTCTCAGCAGAAACTCTACAAGCCAGAAGGGAGTGGCAGGACATAATTAAAGTGATGAAGGAGAAAAACCTGCAAACAAGATTACTCTACCCAGCAAGGATCTCATTCAGATTTGATGGAGAAATTAAAACATTTACAGACAAGCAAAAGCTGAGAGAGTTCAGCACCACCAAACCAGCTTTACAACAAATGCTAAAGGAACTTCTCTAGGCAAGAAACACAACAGAAGGAAAAGACCTACAATAACGAACCCAAAACAATTAAGAAAATGGGAATAGGAACATACATATTGATAATTACCTTAAATGTAAATGGACTAAATGCTCCCACCAAAAGACACAGATTGGCTAAATGGATACAAAAACAAGACCCATATATATGCTGTCTACAAGAGACCCACTTCAGACCTAGAGACACATACAGACTGAAAGTAAGGGGATGGAAAAAGATATTCCATGCAAATGGAAACCAAAAGAAAGCTGGAGTAGCAATTCTCATATCAGACAAAATAGACTTTAAAATAAAGACTACTAGAAGAGACAAAGAAGGACACTACATAATGATCAAGGGATCGATCCAAGAAGAAGATATAACAATTGTAAATATTTATGCACCCAACATAGGAGCACCTCAATACATAAGGCAAATACTAACAGCCATAAAAGGAGAAATCGACAGTAACACACTCATAGTAGGGGACTTTAACACCCCACTTTCACCAATGGACAGATCATCCAAAATGAAAATAAATAAGGAAACACAAGCTTTAAATGATACATTAAACAAGATGGACTTAATTGATATTTATAGGACATTCCATCCAAAAACAACAGAATACACATTTTTCTCAAGTGCTCATGGAACATTCTCCAGGATAGATCATATCTTAGGTCACAAATCAAGCCTTGGTAAATTTAAGAAAATTGAAATTGTATCAAGTATCTTTTCCGACCACAATGCTATGAGACTAGATATCAATTACAGGAAAAGATCTGTAAAAAATACAAACACATGGAGGCTAAACAATACACTACTTAATAACGAAGTGATCACTGAAGAAATCAAAGAGGAAATTAAAAAATACCTAGAAGCTAATGACAATGGAGACACGACGACCCAAAACCTATGGGATGCAGCAAAAGCAGTTCTAAGAGGGAAGTTTATAGCAATACAATCCCACCTTAAGAAACAGGAAACATCTCGAATAAACAACCTAACCTTGCACCTAAAGCAATTAGAGAAAGAAGAACAAAAATATCCCAAAGTTAGCAGAAGGAAAGAAATCATAAAAATCAGATCAGAAATAAATGAAAAAGAAATGAAGGAAACGATAGCAAAGATCAATAAAACTAAAAGCTGGTTCTTTGAGAAGATAAACAAAATTGATAAACCATTAGCCAGACTCATCAAGAAAAAAAGGGAGAAGATTCAAATCAATAGAATTAGAAATGAAAAAGGAGAAGTAACAACTGACACTGCAGAAATACAAAAGATCATGAGAGATTACTATAAGCAACTCTATGCCAATAAAATGGAAAACCTGGAAGAAATGGACAAATTCTTAGAAATGCACAACCTGCCAAGACTGAATCAGGAAGAAATAGAAAATATGAACAGGCCAATCACAAGCACTGAAATTGAAACTGTGATAAAAAATCTTCCAACAAACAAAAGCCCAGGACCAGATGGCTTCACAGGCGAATTCTATCAAACATTTAGAGAAGAGCTAACACCTATCCTTCTGAAACTCTTCCAAAATATAGCAGAGGGAGGAACACTCCCAAACTCATTCTACGAGGCCACCATCACCTTGATACCAAAACCAGACAAGGATGTCACAAAGAAAGAAAACTACAGGCCAATATCACTGATGAACATAGATGCAAAAATCCTCAACAAAATACTAGCAAACAGAATCCAACAGCACATTAAAAGGATCATACACCATGATCAAGTGGGGTTTATTCCAGGAATGCAAGGATTCTTCAATATACACAAATCAATCAACGTGATACACCATATTAACAAATTGAAGGAAAAAAACCATATGGTCATCTCAATAGATGCAGAGAAAGCTTTCGACAAAATTCAACACCCATTTATGATAAAAACCCTGCAGAAAGTAGGCATAGAGGGAACTTTCCTCAACATAATAAAGGCCATATATGACAAACCCACAGCCAGCATCGTCCTCAATGGTGAAAAACTGAAACCATTTCCATTAAGATCAGGAACAAGACAAGGTTGCCCACTCTCATCACTCTTATTCAACCTAGTTTTGGAAGTTTTAGCCACAGCAATCAGAGAAGAAAAGGAAATAAAAGGAATCCAAATCGGAAAAGAAGAAGTAAAGCTGTCACTGTTTGCAGATGACATGATACTATACATAGAGAATCCTAAAGATGCTACCAGAAAACTACTAGAGCTAATCAATGAATTTGGTAAAGTTGCAGGATACAAAATTAATGCACAGAAATCTCTGGCATTCCTATATACTAACGATGAAAAATCTGAAAGTGAAATCAAGGAAACACTCCCATTTACCATTGCAACAAAAAGAATAAAATATCTAGGAATAAACCTACCTAAGGAGACAAAAGACCTGTATGCAGAAAATTATAAGACACTGATGAAAGAAATTAAAGATGATACAAATAGATGGAGAGATGTACCATGTTCTTGGATTGGAAGAATCAACATTGTGAAAATGACTCTACTACCCAAAGCAATCTACAGATTCAATGCAATCCCTATCAAACTACCACTGGCATTTTTCACAGAACTAGAGCAAAAAATTTCACAATTTGTATGGAAACACAAAAGACCCCGAATAGCCAAAGCAATCTTGAGAACGAAAAATGGAGCTGGAGGAATCAGGCTCCCTGACGTCAGACTCTACTACAAAGCTACAGTAATCAAGACAGTATGGTACTGGCACAAAAACAGAAAGATAGATCAATGGAACAGGATAGAAAGCCCAGAGTTAAACCCACGGACATATGGTCACCTTATCTTTGATAAAGGAGGCAGGAATGTACAGTGGAGAAAGGACAGTCTCTTCAATAAGTGGTGCTGGGAAAACTGCACAGGGACATGTAAAAGTATGAGATTAGATCACTCCCTAACACCATACACAAAAATAAGCTCAAAATGGATTAAAGACCTAAATGTAAGGCCAGACACTATCAAACTCTTAGAGGAAAACATAGGCAGAACACTCTATGACATAAATCACAGCAAGATCCTTTTGGACCCACCTCCTAGAGAAATGGAAATAAAGACAAAAATAAACACATGGGACCTAATGAAACTTCAAAGCTTTTGCACAGCAAAGGAAACCATAAACAAGACCAAAAGACAACCCTCAGAATGGGAGAAAATATTTGCAAATGAAGCAACTGACAAAGGATTAATCTCCAAAATTTATAAGCAGCTCATGCAGCTCAATAGCAAAAAAACAAACAACCCAATCCAAAAATGGGCAGAAGACCTAAATAGACATTTCTCCACAGAAGATATACAGACTGCCAACAAACACATGAAAGAATGCTCAACATCTTTACTCATTAGAGAAATGCAAATCAAAACTACAATGAGATATCATCTCACACCAGTCAGAATGGCCATCATCAAAAAATCTAGAAACAATAAATGCTGGAGAGGGTGTGGAAAAAAGGGAACACTCTTGCACTGCTGGTGGGAATGTGAATTGGTACAGCCGCTATGGAGAACGGTATAGAGGTTCCTTAAAAAACTACAAATAGAACTACCATATGACCCAGCAATCCCACTACTGGGCATATACCCTGAGAAAACCATAATTCAAAAAGAGACATGTACCAAAATGTTCATAGCAGCCCTATTTACAATAGCCCGGAGATGGAAACAACCTAAGTGTCCATCATCGGATGAATGGATAAAGAAGATGTGGCACATATATACAATGGAATATTACTCAGCCATAAAAAGAAATGAAATTGAGCTATTTGTAATGAGATGGATAGACCTAGAGTCTGTCATATAGAGTGAAGTAAGTCAGAAAGAGAAAGACAATACTGTATGCTAACACATATATATGGAATTTAAGAAAAAAAATGTCATGAAGAACATAGGGGTAAGACAGGAATAAAGACACAGACCTACTAGAGAATGGACTTGAGGATATGGGGAGGGGGAAGGGTAAGCTGTGACAAAGTGAAAGAGCGGCATGGACATATATACACTACCAAACGTAAGGTAGATAGCTAGTGGGAAGCAGCCGCATAGCACAGGGAGATCAGCTCGGTGCTTTGTGACCGCCTGGAGGGGTGGGATAGGGAGGGTGGGAGGGAGACGCAAAAGGGAGGGGATATGGAAACATATGTATATGTATAACTGATTAAATTTGTTATAAGGCAAAAAATTAAAAAAAATAAAAATAAAATAAAACTACTCCCCCTCCCCCCCCAAAAAAAGAAAACACTCCCATTTAGCATTGCAACAAAAAGAATAAAATATCTAGGACTAAACCTACCTAAGGAGACAAAAGAGCTGTATGCAGAAAATTATAAGACACTGATGAAAGAAATTAAAGATGATACAAATAGATGGAGAGATATACCATACTCCTGGATTGGAAGAATCAATATTGTGAAAGTGACTCTACTACCCAAAGCAATCTACAGATTCAATGCAATCTCTATCAAACTACCACTGGCATTTTTCACAGAACTAGAACAAAAAATTTCACAATTTGTATGGAAACACAAAAGAGCCCGAATAGCCAAAGCAATCTTGAGAACGAAAAACGGAGCTGGAGGAATCAGGCTCCCTGACTTCAGACTCTACTACAAAGCTACAGTAATCAAGACAGTATGGTACTGGCACAAAAACAGAAATATAGATCAATGGAACAGGATAGAAAGCCCAGAGATAAACCTATGCATATATGGTCATCTTATCTTTGATAAAGGAGGCAGGAATATACAGTGGAGAAAGGACAGCCTCTTCAATAAGTGGTGCTGGGAAAACTGGACAGGTACATGTAAAAGTATGAGATTAGAACACTCCCTAACACCATACACAAAAATAAACTCCAAATGGATTAAAGACCTAAATGTAAAGCCAGAAACTACCAAACTCTTAGAGGAAAACATAGGCAGAACACTCTATGACATAAATCACAGCAAGATCCTTTTGGACCCACCTCCTAGAGAAGTGGAAATAAAAACAAAAATAGACAAGTGTGACCTAATGAAACTTCAAAGCTTTTGCACAGCAAAGGAAACCATAAACAAGACCAAAAGACAGCCCTCAGAATGGGAGAAAATATTTGCAAATGAAGCAACTGACAAAGGATTAATCTCCAAAATTTACAAGCAGCTCATGCAGCTGAATAACAAAAAAACAAACAAGCCAATCCAAAAATGGGCAGAAGACCTAAATAGACATTTCTCCAAACAAGATATACAGACTGCCAACAAACACATGAAAGAATGCTCAACATCATTAATCATTAGAGAAATGCAAATCAAAACTACAATGAGATATCATCTCACACCGGTCAGAATGGCCATCATCAAAAAATCTAGAAACAATAAATGCTGGAGGGGGTGTGGAGAAAAGGGTGTCCACTGCTGGTGGGAATGTGAATTGGTACAGTCACTATGGAGAACAGTATGGAGGTTCCTTAAAAAACTACAAATAGAACTACCATATGACCCAGCAATCCCACTACTGGGCATATACCCTGAGAAAACCATAATTCAAAAAGAGTCATGTATCAAAATGTTCATTGCAGCTCTATATACAATAGCCCAGAGATGGAAACAACCTAAGTGTCCATCATAGGACGAATGGATAAAGAAGATGTGGCACATATATACAATGGAATATTACTCAGCCATAAAAAGAAACGAAATTGAGCTATTTGTAGTGAGGTGGATGGACCTAGAGTCTATCATACAGAGTGAAGTAAGTCAGAAAGAGAAAGAGAAATACCATATGCTAACACATATATATGGAATTTAAGAAAAAAAAAGTCATGAAGAACCCAGCGGTAAGACAGGAATAAAGACACAGACCTACTAGAGAATGGACTTGAGGATATGGGGAGGGGGAAGGGTAAGCTGTGACAAAGCGAGAGAGTGGCATGGACATATATACACTACCAAACATAAAATAGATAGCTAGTGGGAAGCAGCCACATAGCACTACCAAACGTAAAATATATACACTACCAAACGTAAAATAGATAGCTAGTGGGAAGCAGCCACATAGCACATGGAGATCAGCTCGGTGCTTTGTGACCACCTAGAGGGGTGGGATAGGGAGAGTGGGAGGGAGGGAGATGCAAGAGTGAAGAGATACGGGAACATATGTATATGTATAACTGATTCACTTTGTTATAAAGTAGAAACTAACATACCATTGTAAAGCAATTATACTCCAATTAAAAAAAATAGTCAATAGGAACAGTCATTTGAATTTTAAAAGAATGACTTGGATGGAAGCATGGAAAATGGAGTGAGATGGAGGAGAGACATCAGAGGCAGGGAGATCAATGACAGGGCTTAATGACCAATTGGACACATGAGGCGAAGAAGAAAGAGGAATTTAATAAAACTGGGACTTTTTTGATAACCTATATAAAATAGCATATTTTGTCATTCACTATCCCTTTACTCTGCTTTATTTTTTCCCTATAGAGCTTGACACTAACACACCACGCGCACACACACACACACACACCCGTTTATTTTAGCTATTACCCATTTCACCAGTACAATGTAAGATTCATAAGGAAGGGGATTTCGCTGTCTTTACTGTTATATCCCCAGTGCCGACCACCAAAAACTACTTATGAAAGGATGAATTAAATGGCTAAGTGAAGAGAATAAGTGACTTGCAATATCATCAGCTCGGATAGGAAATAGAGAAGGGATGGCAGGGTTGTGAGACTTGGGACAGATTCGGTTTGAGGTGGAACCTCGAGGTGGGATATATGGTCTGGAACTTGATAGAGAAGATGGGGCTATAGATTGATATTTGGAGGTCATGGGTGCTCGGCTATCAGTAAAAGAACACATTTCTGACTGAGGAGACGTGATATACTGTGTGTGGATCTCAGAGTTTTGTGTGACTTCTGGCCATCAGAACTATCATCTTAATTATCTGCCTCTGGTTCACAGAATTTGTAGGTATGCTTTACAGATGTTAAGGCCATTGGGAATGCTGTTCCTGTGGCCACACCTAACACATACCTGCCTGGCTATCCCTGTCTGCTCTGTCATTGACTCCAGTTTACTTTGGAGGTGACAACTTATATATACGTTTTCAATTCTTTGGACAGTTTTAATATTGTTGGCTGGGAAACATATGTATATGTATAACTGATTAAATTTGTTATAAAGCAAAAAAACAAAAATATTGTTGGCTGAGCATGTCTGCTCTCTTCCCATAAGCCACTTGAAATAACCGCTCCACTCCCTACACACAAAACACACACAAACACACATGCATGCATGTGATAAACCTAGAAACTAACAATGAATACAACAGGAATAAGTGATTTGAAAACTCATAAAAGATGTAATGGCAATGAAGATGTTCTACAATTCAGTATTTAAGACTATTTGGGAGGTAGCCAAGACATCCCTTACTATTGAGGGTCAACTACTAGAGGTCATATATTTTTGTTCCTTAAAATAGCAAGGGCATAATGGCCTGTAACAAGTATAACCCATGTCATCTCCCTTCTCATTTTCCAATGTCACTTTAATTAAAAATTACCTGGATGTGATAAGACAGCTCTCAATTTGACTGCCATTCTGCATGTATCTTGAGTCCTCACACTTTTCACAGCAATTTGATGTTTCACATGTTTCATGAGAAAAATAAACTGTAGTATAATTTACTCCATTGGTTTTTAAGCAAATCTGAAGGATACAGTGTAGTAACCAGCATTAACAGTTGGATACAGAGGATATCAAACATAATATTTGTTATAGGCTAAGACTCATCTGTCAAGGTTCAAATTGGATGAATTATATTATTCAGTTATTAAATACTTTCATTACATTTCATTTAAAATGTAATTATTGTTTCTATGACTATCAAAATATACTTTCCCAATGACCTTCATTCGGGGTTGTGCTCCTTTTAGGAAATGTTGCGACTTTAGGATAGCCACCTCTGTACTTAGATAGAACAGTAGTAGTTCTGAATCAGACACCTCTGACTGTCTTAACTGACTCCTTCCTTCAAAAGACATGGCTTAACTCCTAGACTGTGCCCCCTCCAGCACCATTTTTGCTGCATTTGTCAGACTGGCTGAAGTCTGAGTTATAGGTCCAGGCTTGGAGTCTCACATGCTGTTTCCCTCCCTAACTTCTGGGTTTGGATGAAATGCTACATCATGCACAATGGAATCTAGCGTCCTGAGTGGCCACTGAAAGGCTTGATGACACCACACAGTAACGTGGTGAGTTAGCTTTCCGTGGGGGTGAACCTTGACTTACAGGAAATAGGAGATGGGGGTGGGGGGTGGGAAGTCAGGCAGGTAGCATCTTCCTACCATGGAATAGTCTGAGATGGAATTCTTTCTTGCAGCCCTTCTGGAAGAGTCCAATGTGCCAAGCCATGACCAGCCTTTTTTCTTTCTTTTTTTGAAGTTTTGTATGATGTGGTAGCCAGCCTGGTAACACATTATATCACTTTGCCTTGGTTATTTTCCCCCTCGCACTCACTGTTTTCAATTTTCACCTCCTGTTATGCACTGAATTGTGTCCCCTGCCCCAGTCCAAAATTCACAGGTTGAAGCCCTATGACCAATGTGACTGTATCTAGAGACAGGCCCTTTAGGGAGGTAAGTAAGGTTAAATGAGGTTGTAAGGGTGGGCCCTAATCCAGTAGGGTTGGTGACCTTTTATGATGAGGAAGAACAGAGCAGCCAAGATGGCAAAATAGAAGGACCCTGAACTTACTTCCTCTCACAAGCACACAAAAATCACAACTATCTGCAGAACAATCATCAATGCAAAAGCCCATCAAAAAAGATCTTCTACAATTAAAGCCATAAGGAAGGAACCACGGGACTTCCCTGGTGGTGCAGTGGTTAAGAATCCACCTGCCAATGCAGGGGACACAGGTCCAAGCCCTGGTCCAGGAAGATCCCACATGCCGTGGAGCAACTAAGCCCATGCAACACAACTACTGAGCCTGCGCTCTAGAGCCCACAAGCCACAACTACTAAAGTCCACACACCTAGAGCCTGTGCTCCACAACAAGAGAAGCCACCGCAATGAGAAGCCCGCGCACTGCAACGAAGAGTAGCCCCTGCTGGCTGTGACTAGAGAAAGCCCGTGCACAGCAACGAAGACCCAACACAGCCAAAAATAAATAAATAAAACAAAGAAATTAAAAAAAAAATAAAAGAAGGAACCACAAAGACACAGGTAGGAGGGGTGGACTCACGATATAATTAAATCTCATTCCCTCTGTGTGGGCAACTCACAAACTGGAGAATAATAATATTGCAGAGGTTCTTCAATGGGACGGAGAGTTCTGAGCCCCATGTCAAGCTCCCCACGTCAGGTCTAGCGCCAGGAAGAGGAGCCCCCTGAGCATTTGGCTTTGAAGGCCAGGGGGGCTTAATTGCAAGAGCCCCACAGGACTGGGGGAAATAGAGACTTCACTCTTAAAGGGGGCACACAAAATCCCATATGCACTGGGACTCAGGGCTAGGTAATTTGATAGAAGCCTGGGCTAGACCTACCTGCTGGTCTTGGACGGTTTTCTAGAGAGGCAGGGAGCAGCTATGGCTCACCCTGGGGACACAGACACTGGTGGCAGACATACTGGGGGACATTCAAACACCTGAACACTGCTGTTGGTGGCTACCATCTTGGTTCATTAATGCCAAGACCTGGCCCCACCCAACAGCCTATAGGCACAAGTGCTGGGGACACCTCAGGCCAAATAACTAACTGGGTGGGGACACAGCACTAACCATCAGCAGATAGGCTGCCTAAAGACTTACTGAGCCCACAGCCATCTCTAGAAATACCCTTAGACATGACCCTGACCACCAGTGGGCCAAGATCCGACTCCACCCACCAGTGGGCAGGCACTGGCCTTCCTACCAGCAAGCCTACACTAGCCTCTAGTCCAGCTTCACTCAGAGGGCAGACACCAGAAGCAGAAAACTATGATCCTGCAGCCTGCAGACTGAGCCTACCAGCAGCAAGCCAGAGCATACCCTGGAACCAGTTGAACCCTGGCCCTGCCCATTAGCAGGTCAGTGCAATCTTTGGAACATCCTGGACCCCATACACAACTGTGTCAGGAACTTTCCCCCTCCCAACAATCTGAAACAAGCTCTGGGATCCCTAGGCCTGCAGCCAGACTCCAGAAGCCAGATCTGCCTGCAAGTAGTTTGGCACTGACTGCAGGATCTGGCTTCACCTGCAAGTGGGTGAGCAGCCACCCCAGTCTTTTGGACCCTGACTCTGCCCACCACTGAGCAAACACTAACCCTGGGGCCCCCTAGGGTTCTGCAACCAGCTGCCTTGTAACCAGGCACCACTAAACAGCAGCCAATAGCATCCACAGAAGGCAGGGCCTGGCAGCCAACTGGACTAGGGAACAACCAAACCTACCAGTCTGCCCACAGAGTCAGCCTAACACAACAGAAGGACCCATGCAGCCCTCTTAGGGGGAACCACCAAGCATACAGCTTGGGTAATGAGATGGGAGTGCACTGCTGGGATGCATAGGACACCTCCTATAAAAGGCCACTTCTCCAAGGTTGAGAAACGTGACTAACCTACCACATATATAAAATACAAATAGCAACTTAGGAAAAATGAGGTGACAGAGGAATATGTTTCAGACAAAGGAATAAGATAAAACCTCAGAAGAAGAACCAAGTGAAGTGGAGATAGGCAATCTACCCAAGAAAGAGTTCAGAGTAATGGGCCCACAGAGCCTACATAGGGAGCACTCCTAGAGCATATAGCTCTGGTGACCAGAGAGGACTGCACTGCTGAAATGCATAGGACATCTCCTACAAATG
The DNA here is from genome assembly GCF_025265405.1 of Mesoplodon densirostris. NCBI lineage: Eukaryota > Metazoa > Chordata > Mammalia > Artiodactyla > Ziphiidae > Mesoplodon > Mesoplodon densirostris. The sequence goes on from NC_082663.1 coordinate 12,800,726, forward strand.
GCCACTCATCAAAGATTGGGAAAAGTAAGCAACCTACCAGAAATAAAAACAGAGAATTAGGCAAAATGAGGCAACAGAGAAATATGTTCCAAACAAAGGAATAAGATAAAACCCCAGAAGAAGGACTAAGAGAAATGGAGCTAGGTAATCAACACAATAAAAAGTTAAAAAATACTGATCATAAAGATATTTGAGGGATTTCCCTGGTGGTCCACTGGTTAAAACTCCACACTTCCACTGCAGAGTGTGCAGGTTCGATCCCTAGTCGGGGAACTAAGATCCCACATGCCACATGGCATAGGCAAAAAAAAAAAAGAAAGATGCTCAAAGAATTTGGGAGAAGAATAAACAAATACGGTGAGAAGTTTAACAAAAAGGAAAAATAATGAAAGATGAAATGGAGCTTAAGAATACAATAAGTGAAATAAAAAATACACTAGAAAGAATAAACAGTAGATTAGATGATACATAGGAATGGATCAACAAACTAAAAGAGAGAGTAGTTGAAATCACTTGAACTGAACAGAAAAAAATAAAAATGAATAAAAAGAGATGAGGACAGCTTAAGAGACCTATGGTACAATATCAGGCATACTAACATCCACATTATAGGGGTCCCAGAAGGAGAAGAGAGAGAAAGGGGCAGATAACATATTTGAAGACATAACAGCTGAAAACTTCCCTAACCTGGGAAAGGAAACAGACATTTGGGTCCAGAAATCACAGAGTCCCAAACAGGATCAACTGAAAGAGAACCATACTAAGATACATTGTAATTAAGGCGGCAGAAATTAAAGAGAGAATATTAAAAATAGCAAGAGAAAAACAACGAATTACTAGAAGGGAACTCCCCTAAGACTATCAACTGACTTTTCAGCAGAAACTCTGCAGGCCAGAAGGGAGTGATATGATATATTTAAAGTGATGAAACAAAAAACCTATGACCAAGAATACTCTACCCCTCAAGGCTATCATTCAGATTTGAAAGAGAGATCAAAAGTTTTACAGACAAGCAAAAGCTAAAAGAGTTCATCACCTTGAAACAGTCTTACAAGAAATGTTAAAGGGACTTCTCTAAGCAGGAAAGAAAAGGCCACAACTAGAAACATGAAAATTATGAAAGGAAAAATCTCATTGGTAATGGCAAATACACAGTAGTGGTAGTAAGTCAATTACTTATAAAGCTAGTAGGAACGTTAAAAGACAAAAGTAGTAAAATCATCTATATCCACAATAAGTAGTTAAGGAATACACAAAACAAAAGGATGTAAAACATGATGTCAAAAACAGTAAACATGAGGACTGGGAGTAAAAATCCCAGGTTTTAAAAATGTGTTTGAACTTGAGAGATTGGCAACTTAAAACAATCAGGTAAATATATAGATTGCTATATATAAACCTCATGGTAACCACAAATCAAAAATCTATAATAATACACACACCAAAAAAAGGGAAAGAAATCCAAACATAACTCTAAAGATAGTCATCAAATCACAAGGAAAGAGAGCAAAAGAAGAAGAAAGGAACAAAAAAGAATTACAAAAATAACCCCCATACAATTAACAAAATTGCAATAAGTACATACCTATCAATAATCACTTTACATGTAAATGGACTAAATGCTCCAATCAAAAGACAGAGTGGCTGAATAGATACAAAACAAGACGCAAATATATACTCTCTACAAGAGATCTAAAGACACACACGAACTGAAAGTGAGGGAATGAAAAAAGCTATTTCATGCAAATGGAAACAAAAAGGAAGCCAGGGTGTAGCAATATTTATATCAGACAAAATAGATCGTAACAAGAGACAAAGAAGGGCATTACAGAATGATAAAGGGATCAATCCAAGAAGAAAATATGATAATTTTAAATATATATGCACCCAACATAAGAGTATCTAAATACATAAACCAAATATGAGCACCTAAATACATAAACCAAATATTAATAGATATAAAAAGAGAAATTGACAATAACACAGTAATAGTGGGGGAATTTAAAACCCTGCTTACATCAATGGACAGATCATCTAGATAGAAAATCAATAAGGAAACACTGACCTAAAACAGCATATTAGACCAAGTGAACTTAACAAGTATACATAGAACATTCCATCCAAAAGCAGCAGAATACACATTCTTTTCAAGTGTCCATGTAATGTTCTCCAGGATAGGTCATATTGTAGGCCACAAAACAAGTCTCAGTAAGTTTAAAAAGACTGACATCCTATCAAGCAACTTTTCTGACCACAACACTGTGAGACTAGAAATCAACTACAAGAAAAAAGACTGCAAAAGACACAAACATGTGGAGGCTAAATAATACGCTACTAAACAACCAACTTGTCACTGAAGAAACTGAAGATGACACAAACTGATGGAAAGATATATCATGCTCATGGATTGGGAGAATTAATATTGTTAAAAATGACCATACTACCCAAGGCAATCTACAGATTCAATGCAATCCCTATCAAAATACTAATGGCATTTTTCACAGAACTAGAACAAATAATTTTAAAATTTGTCTGGAAACACAAAAGACTCCAAATAGCCAAAACAATATTGAGAAAGAAGAACAAAGCTGGAGAGATCATAATCCCTGATTTCAAACTATACTACAAAACTACAGTAATCCAAACAGCATGATACTGGCACAAAAACAGACATATAGATTAGTGGATAAGAAAAGACAGCCCAGAAATGAACCCACAGTTATATGGGCAATTAACCTACAACAAAGGAGGAAAGAATATACAATGGGGAAAAGACAGTCTCTTCAATAAATGCTGTTGGGAAAACTGGTCAGTTACATGCAAAAGAAGCAAACTGGACAACTCACACCATGCACAAAAATAAACTCAAACGCATTAAAGATATAAATGTAAGACCTGTAACCATAAAACTTCTAAAAGAAAATGTAAGAAGTATACTCTTTGACATTGGTCTTAGTAATATTTTTTTTGAATATGTCTCCACAGGCAAGGGAAACAAAAGCAAAAATAAACAAATGGGACTACATCAAATTAAAACATTTGCACATACGGAAACTATCAACCAAATGAAAAGGCCGCCTACTAAATGGGAGAAGATATTTGCAAATGACATACAGTAAGTCCCCTACATACAAACCTTCAAGTTTTGAACTTTCAAAGGTGTGAATGTGCGTTCCATCAACGTCAGGCGTGAGTGAAATGGCAGCTTGCCCTCCGTCTCCTATTGCTGATGATCCTTCAGCTCTACCATCTCCCACCTCCTCTCCCTCCTCCAGTAACTCTTCTTGCCTGTTCCCTCGATGCCAGCTGTTGTACTGTACTACTGTACTTTTCAAGGAAACATACTGTAAGATTAAAAATGTTTTCTTTATTTTGTGTTTGTTTTTTATGTATTATTTGTGCGAAAGGTACTATAAACCTATTATAGTACAGTACTATATAGACGATTGTGTTAGTTGGGTACCTAGGCTAATATCACTGGACTTACGAACAAACTGGGCTTATGAATGCACTCTCAGAAAGGAACTTGTTTGTAAGTAGGGGACTTACTGTAGCTGATAAGGGGTTAATATCCAAAATATACAAAGAATTCATACAACTCAACATCAAAAAAACAACCAAATTAAAAAATGGACAGAGGACCTGAGTAGACATTTTTCCAAGGAAAATATGCAGATGGCCAACAGACACATGAAAAGATGCTCAACATCACTAATCATCGGGGAAATGCAAACCAAAATCGCAATGAAATAATCGCCTTTATATCGGTCAGAATGACTATTATCAAAAAGACAACAAGTAACAAGTATTGGCAAGGATTGGAAAAAAGAACCCTTGTGCACTGTTGGTAGGAATGTAAATTGGTGTAGCCACTATGGAAAACATTATGGAAATTGCTCAAAAAATTAAAAATAGAACTACCATATGATCCAGTAATTCCACTTCTGGATATTTATCCAAAGAAAATAAAAACAGTAATTAGAAAAGACATATGTAACCCTATGTTCATAGCAGCATCATTTACAATAGCTAAGATATGGAAGCAACCTAAGTGCCCATCAACAGATGAATGGATACAGATACACACACACACACACACACACACACACACACACACACACAGTGGAATATTACTCAGCCATAAAAAGAATGAAACCTTGCCATTTGTGACAACATGGATGGCCTAGAGGGTATTATGCTAAGTGAAATAAGTCAGAGAAAGACAAATTATGATATCACTTACATGTGGAATCTAAAAAACAAATGAACAAACATAACAGAGACATAGATACAGAGAACAAACATGTCGTTGTCAAGGGGAGGAGTTGAAGGGGAGATAAGACATAGGTGAGGGAGACTGAGGCACACATTTCTAGTTACAAAATAAATGAGTCATGGGTATGAAATGTATAGTGTGGGAAAAATAGTAAATCATTATGTAATATCTTTGTATGGTGACACATGGTAACTAGACTTATCGTGGTGATCAATTTGAAATGTATAGAAATATTGATTCACTATGTTATATATCAGGAATTAACATAGTGTTGTAGGTCAATTATACTTCAAAAGCAAACAGACGCATGGAAAAAGAAATCAGATTTGTGGTTACTAGGGGCATGGGTGTGGGTGGGATATTGGGTGAAGGCAGTCAAAAGGTACAAAACTTCCAGTCATAAGATAAAAAAGTACTAGAGATGTAATGTAGAACATGATAACGATAATTAACACTGCTGTACTATACATATGAAAGTTGTTAAGAGAGTAATCCTAAGAGTTCTCATCATAAGGAAAAAATGCTTTTTTCCCTATTTCTTTAATTTCATGTTGATATGAGATGATGGATGCTCACTAAACTTATCATGATAATCATTTCATGATGTATATAAGTCAAATCACTATGCTGGACACCTAAACTTATACAGTACTGTATGTCATTTATATCTCAATACAACTGGAAAAAAAATTAAATTCTAAAAAACTTGTTTGTATTAGTCAATATTGTGTAGGTTAGCATTCTCCAAGTGTGGTCTGGGGACATTTTCCGTGGGTCTATGAGGTCAATTTCAAAATCAATGATTAAATGCTAAAATGTTATTTGCCTTTTTCATTCTCAATCTCTCATGAGTGTATTGTGGAGTTTTCCAGAATGTGATACTGCAGCTCTTTGAATGCAGAAGCAGACCCCAAAATCCAGCTTTATTCTGCTTAGCCAGACATTAAAGAGATTTGCAAAAATGGAAACAGTGCTACTCTTCTCACAGTTATTTGTTTTAGAAAATATATTTTTCATTAAGGTATTACTATGCTAATGTATAATGGATTCATTTACATATTTTTAAAATTTCTGTTTTAATATCTAAAACAGTAAATATCAATATATAGAACCCACATAAAGAAAAGCCCATTGAGGTCCTGTTTTAAAATGTAGGCTCTATTATTACTCGGGTATGGTTAGGTCAATAGACCAGGAGATGACTGTCACTGAAAGGGAAGTCTGTTCCCAAGAGTAGGAGGCCTGTCATGTCACACAGGGACACACAGGGACACCGGGAAGCACTAGTCAGTCAGAAGGTTGAAGGCGTGAGGGGAAAGCATGGGTGAGAGCCTTATTGTGGTTTTTGCAGAAAGGAACAGGCAAGGCAGGGTAAGCAGGTTTAGGATTGGCTAGTTTGAATAATTTCAGCAGGCTCTTAGGTGTGGGGGCTGTCCTAGGGTTTCCTGGATCTGGCCCTGAGGTGACTCAGACAGGTGAATACAGGCATACCTCGGAGATACTGCTGGTTTGGTTCCAGACTATTGCAGTAAAGCAAATGGGGCAATAAGGCAAGTCACACGAATTTTTTGGTTTCCAGTACATATAAACATTATGTTTACACTATGCTGTAGTCTATTAAGTGTGCAATAGCATTATGTCTAAGAAAACAATGTACATACCTTAATTAAAAAATAATGCTGGGTTTCCCTGGTGGCGCAGTGGTTGAGAGTCCGCCTGCCAATGCAGGGGACACGGGTTCGTGCCCCGGTCCGGGAAGATCCCACATGCCGCAGAGTGGCTGGGGCCGTGAGCCATGGCTGCTGAGCCTGCACGTCCGGAGCCTGTGCTCAGCAGCAGGAGAGGCCACAACAGTGAGGGGCCCGCATACTGCAAAAAAAAAAAAAAAGTCATAATTTCAGAACAAAAGAAAATCATTTAAATTGAATTACTTTAGCTTAATGAGAAACTCCCTATATTATCCTTATTTGCTCACTTTTTTATCAGGAATTAGTGAGATTTCATCACTACTTAGGAAGAGTTCAGGGACTGGTGCTTGGAAATTTCTGACATCTAGGACAATTGTGGATGGAAATGACATGAAGGAGAGGAAAGACCTTACCTTGTTTATATGCTGAAAGGACCCAGCAGAGAGGGAGAAGATTGAACATACTGGAAAAAGAGACACCTGAGAGAACTCCTGGAGGAGGTAAAAGAGCAAAGGAGGGAGTGGTCTGAAATAGGAGGATAGAGACAGAAACCTCTCCTTCGAAAATTGGTTGGATAGGAGAGGGTGCTCTTGAAGATAAGTTAGTTGAGGGAAGGAGAGAAGCTGAGAGAGTCCACCCCGAATGGCACTGATTTTCTCTGTGAATCACAGGCAAGTTTACTGCTGAAGGTGAGCAGCGCAGGGAATGTTGAAGGTTTAGGCCCATTGCAGGGATTGGTGAAGGGAGCCCACGGAGCACAAACAACAGGAGATGGCACAGAACTGAAGGCCCAGCTGAGTTTAGACCTTAAATAGTAATAGCATGAAACACATGGTAGCCTGCCTTTTCTAACTCAGCTTCTTAGCCCTGGCATTGAATAGAGATGGGGTTGGGGTGAGTGTAGGGAACTGATGTTTACTGAAAGGCTGTGTAGGGTGATGGTTAAGAGCACGGCGTTTGAAGTCAGCTGGCCTGAGTTAAAATCCTGTCACTTTCCTATTCAGTAAAATGGGGCCAATAATAGTCTTGTGGTGCTGTTTTATGTGCGTAACAGTGGTTTTGTGGAGTTGTTTTGAAGGGTAAATGACTAAATATATGCTGTGGATCTTCTTTCCACATCCCTGCTTCTGGGGGTTAAGGGACCCACCTAGGTTTCAGGGTTTCACGATTAGGTGAATGTAGGACTCTTGAAAAGGGACTGTTGGGCTGCACCCCACAGGCCTGTGAGCCCAGTATTTGCCCAGCTTGAAGACCGTAGAAGGACCCCAGAATCAGTGACAGAGACATCAGTGGTGTTAACGGATAGGGGGATCTTACCTGTGTGAAGCGAGGTCCGGGCGTGACTCCCCGTCCTGTGGAGCAGACAGCGGACCGTCTTCACTACCACGGGGAGAGGGAGGCTACCAGCTGCAGGGGGAATTGATGTCAGGTTGGCTCATCGGTTACCAGGGAAACCAGCAGAGGAGCATGCCCCTCACCACCCCTTTGATGAGCTAGCAAGGTGCAGATGTTCTGATCTAATGAGCAATCACTAGTTGGGGCCCGGGGTGAGTACGTAGCCATTTTCTGAGGAGGGAAGGTCGGTCAGGTGAGTAGGTGTAGGTGAGGCAGGGACTGGTCAGCCAGGGGATGCACAGAGAGCAAGGGAGCAGCCATCGTGGGGGGCCCGACCGTACGGGGCCAACCCAGCCCCTCTGCCCTCCCTGCCCGTTTCCTGAGGCTCCTCCTCCGTGGTCCTCATGATCCCCTCTGGTTGTGGTGGGGAATAGAAGGCAGGTATACCTGGGTCTCCCGTTTTGTTTCCAAAGTATATTTTGGCATAATGTCTAGACCCTACTTTCTTCGGGCCTTTAGTTTTATATCTCAATGACCTGCTTTAGAAGTAAACTACACCCTGCCTCTGATTCGCGTTTTACTCTGATAATCCCAGTCTACCTATTCATCCACGTGCCCTCCAGAGAAGTACCTCTGCATCGCAGGGAGAGGTCACATATGTGGAAGAGGCGAAAGATAAAAGCATAAAAATATGTTTGAGAAAATCTCTTCTTACCTACTAACTCTCTTAATTCTCCTGTGGGTAGATGTTTTCATCCCCCTAAAATACCCAGTGCTGATGCTCAGAGGGATCCGTAATGTGGGCAGGGTGACTTACACAGCTGTTCGCTGTCAGAGTCACAGAACAATTCTACGCCTGTGCTCTTCCACCTGGTGCTCTGTGCGGCCTCAAACAAAGGGCTGCATGGGTCCTGTGGGGGCCTGAGGGCTGGAGGCATCGGAGCACTGGGGTGAGGGAGTCCTAGGTGCTGGGGAGAGAGTACAGAGCCTAGGAAAGAAGAGAAGGAGGGGCTCTGTGCGCAGAGAGGCGGGGGCTGAGCAAGTGGGGAGGGGAGAGGACGGGTGACTTCTGGAACGATGGGACGTGAAGCTGATGATTTTAAGCGGTTCACTTCCAGAGGATGACGAGTAGCCACAGGACTACTGAAGAGACGCTGAGCACCACTGTGTGGAGGACACTAAGAAGCATGAGTTTCAGCTGTTTGAGTGAAAGTTGAGAAATAGATTTGATGTCAAAGTCCTTTACAAATGTTTGAGGAGTGAGCTTGTGGTTGAAAACAGAGTAGGCAGGGGCCAGGGTAGCAGAGGCCCGGAGCTGGTGCAAGGCAGGAGCCTCCCAGGAAGAGGGGCTGCAGAGGTAGAAAGAACCTTGGTTTTTAATCGTAGCACATGGCAGTTCTCATACATGACTCTGTATGGTCCTCCCAGCAATTCTGTGAGATGCATACAGGTCGGGAAATAGACTTTCTCCACAAAAACCAGCTGCGAAGCATCAGCACTGGGACTCAGACCAAGCCTCCCGACTTGACCCGCGCTGTTTGTAGTTTCCCACGCGAGTCTTGATTCTCTGCGTACTATTCACAGTAGGAGAGCAACCTCTTAGAAAGAAAACTTATAGACTCTACACAGAAATGAAAGAACTTTTCTCTAAGTTTTCTTCACCCTAGACTCTATGTGAAAAATCTTCAGGCTGTAAATTGTGAGAAAGAGCTGTTGGACTGTCAGGAATTGGTGCAGGTGAGGTTCTTATGGTGCCATCTAGTGTCCGTGATTGGACTTACAAAACTTTGGCTATAAGTATTCTGAAAAATAATTTATGTAAGGAAATAGCAAGTAACTGATTAATTTTGCAAAACAATAGACATTAAAACACCTAATATTTTCCCCTCCCTGCCGGGAAGATTTATGAACCTGGCCTCTTGATCACCCCGAGAGCTAGACCAATGCAGTGAATTACTTCATTGCATAACACAGAAATTATGACCTAGTGAAGTCCAAGGTTACCTTATTTTCTTTCCATTATACCAGTTGATCCAATACCTTAAAGATCATGAAGCTTGGTGCTAGAAGTGTCTGAGGCATTCAGGTCTTCATTCAGTAGAATGATGTATACAGCAGTGCTTCATAAACTGTAAAATGGTAAGCAAAAGTATTATATAGAGCTATTATTTCACATATACGATTCCATACCCTTGACACACCTCCCTTCTAAGCCTCATAACATGTTTATAAGATAGGAGTTGCTATCTAGACTTTACATCTGAAGAAGCTGAGGCTCAGAGATGTTATATGACTTGCCCAAGGTCACAGAGCTAGTTTTCTCTTTGCTATACTACATTGCCGCTCTGACACTGATATAAGGAATTAATATGAGTTTATTCAGCAGAAATTTATTAATGCTCACTACTGCCATCCGCTGGGTTAGGAACAAGGTATATAACGATTTATGAGTGTTGGGAACTGAATGTTTGTGTCCAACTAAAATTCGTATGTTGAAGCCCTAGCCCCTAATGTGACATATCTGGAGGTAGGGGCTTTGTGGAAGTAACGTTAAATGAGGTCATAAGGGTAGGGTCCTGATCCAATAGGATTACGTCCTTAAAGATAGGAAGAGAGACCAGATCCAGATCTTGCTTTCTCTCGGCAGGCACATGCAGCAAGAAGGCAGCTGTCTGCAAGCCAGGAACAGAACTCTCAACAGAACCCGACCATGCTGGCACCCTGATCTCACTTTCAGCTCCAGAACTGGGAGAAAATTAATTTCTGTTGTTTAAACCACCCAGTGTATGGTATTTTGTTATGGCAGCCCAGCCCAAGCCAACTAAAACAATGAATATCTACTCCCCCTAAGCTGCTTCCAACTTTGTTAGGGAAGTCAGCTGTTAGATAAATCACAACCCAACTTGCTGAGATAGATGTATGGACACCTCATATTTCTAAATGATTGCCTTAGAAAGAATCCTAATGAGACTGGTGGTGACAGGCTACCACAGATGTCAGACAGCTCTAAGCTCAAATACATTTAAGAGATGACCTCTTACTTAGAGGTACCTTGTCATTAATAAACATGGACTTTCTCTCAGAACCCCATGTGCCCTCTTTGCGTAGGAGATGGAATGGGGTTGCAGAGCCAGTGACTGAATGTGGCTTTGGGTTCTGGTTCAAGAACAGAACTTGTGGTCCTCAGCTGCTACATCTATAAAATGAGACGGTTTTGACTAGCTGCCATCTGAGGCAGTCATCAGAATATTTTTGCTCACTTTGTCCCTAAAAGAGTTTTGAAAAACTGTGAAACTGTTTCAAAATATTATAAATTTTGAAAGTTGACATCTAAAATTTTCCATTAGAAATGTAGTTTTAAAGAATGTAATTTCCATTATACTATAAATATTGACACTTTAAAATAAAATCACCACATGACTCATGTTTCCAGTACCATCAAAATAACATATTTATTAGAAAGTCACTATTATTCATAAAAAAGACTGCATTTCACATCATTCCTTTTTCTCAATGAAATATTATTTTCACTCCATTCTCCATTCCCAGAATTTTATGTAATGCAGTGTATTTTTATGTTTGAAAGTCTTTTAAAATTAAAATTAAAAATTACCTGAAAGTTTTATTATAATTGTCAGTAGTTAAAATTTGAAACAATATATTATAAATTTTGAAAATAATTACACATAATTCGTAAAATTTTATTGGATACATCTCTCAAAATCTATTGATGAATGTTATTTATTGTTAGAAAGAGATAGAATTTAATCTAGACTCAATTTCTATTTTGGGGTTTTACAGATATAAGCACTCAGACACACTGTTCTCATAAATAGATGAGAATAGTTTTATTATAGTAAAGTCATTCAATTATTTCAACTTCTGAATTGCATGCCAGAAGTATCACAGTAATCTCTCATTAAATGTTATTTTAAATCATCAACTTTAGGTTCTCCATCAAATTTGTTGAAAGCAAAGAATGAGAAACCCCCTGAATTACAAAAGGATTGATTATCCAGTCTTTACAGTCAATCTGGGACTATTATAGGACAATCATCTCACTTATAAACACTAATTCTAAGGAAGAGTGCTAAGTAAGGCAGAGAGCCTTGCAATGAGCATGTCGCCTGGATGACCTAAGATGCTACCAATGTTTCTTACCTATACTCTGCTTGGTTCTCTCAACACTCTCACTCAGGAGCAATGCTTTCTTTGAGTAAAATTATCATCACTCTTATAACCACACTCTACATTATATCTGAATGAACATATTGGGCAAACTGTTCTACTGAATATCAAAGTACCCACTCATAAAGAGAAGAAAAGGAAAGACACAAAGCCTGAATGCAAATTTTTGATGCCTTATATGGGAGACTTCTCCGAAAGCAGAAGTGCCATCCAATAGAAATATAATGTGAGCCATATAATGTAATTTAAAATTTGTTTAAAAAGCAAAAAGAAGCAGGTGAAATTAATGTTATATGTAATGCAATATTTTCAAAATATAATCATTTCAACATTCAGTCAATATAAAAAGTTAAAAATGAGGTAGTTTTACATTTTTTTGGTACTATTCCTTGTAGTATTTTATACAAGCAGCAAATCTTAATTCACACCAGCTACATTTCAGGTGCTCAATATCCACATGTGACTAGTGACTATTATATTGGACAACACAGCCCTTGAGAGACACACTGTAGTAAGATTTGGGATGGATAATAGAGCAGTCTTTTGTTTTTGTAAAGTAAGAATATGGTGAACATAAGAGAAGTGGTCAGAAAGGAAAATAGTCCTATCCATGCCCTCGTACAGCTGTGAAAGGTATCTTTCACCCCAGGGCCTACACTGCACAGCTATACGAAGTGGCCCTGGTGTACCTCAAGAGATAGAGGTACCCCAATTTGAAGATCATTATTTTAAGATGAATTCTAGCTGCCAGGGTCTTTGGAAAATAATGCAATGATAATGAAATTATGCAGCCTTATCTTCTGGAGAAGACCTAGTCAACTATTCTCTAAAATACTGGAGCAAGTAAAAAGAAAAAATTCATGAGACAATGATTAGCAAAAGATCCAGAAAGCCCTTGTTACTTTGTCAGCAATATCCTGGTATGACTTTTCTAAGGTATGGTTGACAACCTACCATATTGCAAGTAGAGAGTTTTTGGTAATAGTAGGGTGATGTTTTCCCCTCTGACTTTGATGGAGATAAGATGAGGTTATATGAAAATCATCAACCTAACATCAGATTACTCTAGGAGGTGAAGATTTCTTATGTTAGGGCACAGAAATGACTAAGAATCTCTTCCTTACTTTTATTTTCTTAGGAAACGTCTACAATTTGTCCCTCTAGCTCTTTCTAAATTCCAGTGTACAGTATGAATGTTGGGCTTCCTTTCCAAAGGAACACAGATGCTTGTCCTAAAAGGTAAGTATAAAGAAGTATTCTATGATACTGTCTTAGTTGGCTTGGGCTACCATGACAAAATACCATAGACTGGGTGGCTTAAACAACAGAAATTTATTTTCTCACAGTTCCAGAGGTTGGGAAGTATAAGATCAAGGTGTTAGCTGATTTGGTTTCTGGTGAGAGCTTTCTTCCTGGCTTTCAGATGGCTGCCTTCTGTGTCCTCCATGGCAGAGAGAGAAGCCTGGTGTCTCTTCCTTTTCTTATAAGGACACCAACCCTGTCAGATTAGGGCCCCACCCTTATGACCTCATTTCACCTTCATCACCTCCTCACAGGTCTTATCTCTAAATGTCTTAGTGAATTCAAGCTGCTGTAACAAACTACCATACACTGCATGGCTTAAACAACAGAAATTTATTTCTTACAGTTCTGGAGACTGGAAGTTCAAGAGCAGGGTGCCAGTATGGTTGAGTTCTGGTAAGGAAAGTTTTCTGATTTGTAGACTGCTGACTTCTCCTTATATCCGCACCTGGCAGAGAGCAGAGAGGAAGAGCAACTTTCTTGTGACTCTTTTTTAAAAAAATTAATAAATGTAATTTATTTTTGGTATTTATAATTTTTTACTGAAATATAATCAACTTACAATGTTTCAGTTGTACAGCAGTGATTCAGTTATATATATATATACATATTCTTTTTCAGATTCTTTTCTATAGGTTACTCCAAGATACTGTATATAGTTCCCTGTGCTATACAGTAGGTCCTTGTTGTGTATTCTATATATAGTAGTGTGTATCTTTTTATCCCAAATTCCTAATTTATCCATCCCTCCCTCCTTTCCCCTTTGGTAAGTGTAAGTCTGTTCTCTGTGTCTGTGAATCCATTTCTGTTTTGTTAATAAGTTCATTTGTATCATTTTTTAGATTCCATATATAAATGATATCATATGATATTTGTCTTTCTCTCTCTGACTTACTTCACTTAGTATGATAATCTCTAGGTCCATCTGTGTTGCTACAAATGGCATTATTTCATTCTTTTTTATGGCTGAGTAGTATTCTATTATATAAATATACTATCTCTTCTTCGTCCATTCATCTGTCACTGGACATTTAGGTTGCTTCCATGTCTTGGCTATTGTAAACAGTGCTGCTACAAACATTGGGGTGAATGTATTTTTTTGATTTAGAGTTTTCATCTTTTCCAGATATATGCCCAGGAGTGGGATTGCTGGATCACATGGTAACTCTATTTTTAGTTTTTAAGGAACTTTCATACTGTTCTCCACAGTGGCTGCAGCAATTTACATTCCTACCAACAGTGCACAAGGGTTCCCTTTTGTCCACACCTTCTCCACCATTTATTATTTGTAGACTTTTTGATGATGGCCATTCTGACTGGTGTGAGGTAATACCTCACTGCAGTTTTGATTTGCATTCCTCTAATTATTAGCGATGCTAAGCATCTTTTCATGTGCCTGTTGGCCAGCTGTAGGTCTTCTTTGGAGAAATGGCTGTATAGGTCTTCTGCCCATTTTTTAAAAATAGATTTATTTATTTTTATTTATTTAGTTTTGGCTGTGTTGTATCTTCGTTGCCATGTGTGGGCTTTCTCTAGTTGAGGTGAGTGGGGGCTACTCTTCGTTGTGGTGCATGTGCTTCTCATTGTGGTGGCTTCTCTTGTTGCAGAGCACGGGTGCTAGGTGTGCAGGCTTCAGTATTTGTGGCACTTGGGCTCAGTATTTGTGACTCGCAGGCTCTAGAGCGCAGGTTCAGTAGTTGTGGTACACGGGCTTAGTTGCTCCACAGCATGTGGGATCTTCCTGGACCAGGGCTTGAACCCATGTCCCCTGCAATGGCAGGCAGATTTTTAACCACTGCATCACCAGGGAAGTCCCTTCTGCCCATTTTTTGATTGGGTTGTTTCTTTTTTGATATTGAGCTGTATGAGCTGTTTGTATATTTTGGAGATCAATCGCTTGTTGGTTGCATTGTTTGCAAATATTTTCTCACCGTCTGTAGGTTGTCTTTTCATTTTGTTTATGATTTCTTTTGCTGTGAAAAAGCTTTTAAGTTTAACTAGGTCCCATTTGTTTATTTTTGGTTTTGTTTCCATTACTCTAGGAGACAGACCCAAAAAAATATTGTTGCGATTTATGTCAAAGAGTGTTATGCTTATATTTTCCTCTAGCAGTTCCTGTACTCCAAAAACTATATGATGAAGATGACACAAACAGATGGAAAGATATACCGTGTTCTTGGATCGGAAGAATCAATATTGTTGAAATGACCATACTACCCAAAGTAATCTACAGACTCAATGCAAACCCTATCAAATTACCAATGGTGTTTTTCACAGAACTGGAACAAAAATTTTTTAATTGTGTGTGGAAACAGAAAAGAAACTAAATAGCCAAAACAATCTTGAGAAAGAAGAACAGAGCTGGAGGAATCATGTGCCCTGACTTCAGACTATACTACAAAGCTACAGTAATCAAAACAGTATGGTACAAAAAAAAGACACATAGATCAATGGAACAGGATAGAAAGCCCAGAAATAAACCCATGCACTTATGGTCAATTAATCTATGACAATGGAGGCAAGAATATACAATGGAGGAAAGACAGTCTCTTCAATAAGTGGTGCTGGGAAAACTGGACAGCTACATGTAAAAGAATGAAATCAGAACATTCTCTAACACCATATACAAAAATAACTCAAAACGGATTAAAGGCCTAAATGCAAGACCAGATACTCTTGTGACTCTTATAAGGCACTAATCTCATTCATGAGGACTTTACCTTCTTGACCTCATTTGATCCTAATTACCTCCCAATGGTCCCACCTCCTAATACCATCCCATTTGAGTATAGGGTTTCAACACATGAATTTTGGGAGGACACAAATATTCAGCTCATATCACCAAATATAGTTACATTGGGGGTTAGGGTTTCAACATATGAATCTGGAGGGGCCATGATTCAGTCCATAGCAGATATTAAGGTACTAAGGGTATGGAATTCCATTTTAGAAGCTCTTCAAATAATTTAAGATAATCAGCTGCCTGAATTATTTGTTTAGGATGAAATTCTGTTTAGCTGGAGGCAAAAGACTCATTTAATATTGTCTAGAATTCCAAGTCTTTTTATAACATCATCCTCTGTCATTTCCTTATGTATGAAATGGTTTGAATTTCATGATAAAATTTCATTATGACACACTTCTCCCAAGAAAAACTCTTGTGGACAATTTTGGGGGTTTTCAGGTAAGCTATTACTAGTGCAAGATATTTTTTAATGAACTATTTCTCCTAATTTTTTCCCTGTAAAGTTATTTCTTCTAGTCTCAGAACTGCAAAAAAATAGTAGCTCCCACCCCCAAAGTCCTATATAAAAATAATGAGCATTCTACAATCAAGAGACATGCTGAAAAGGGGGGGTGTCTTTCAAATAAATACACAGGTATTCCTAGAGTAGTTAATTTTTAAGTGAAACTAGTGATACTTCCTGCCAAGCTTGAGTATAGTACATGAACCTGTGAAACTAGAATAAACTAAAAAGTACCTGTGACTACTTTAGAAACTGATGTACGGAATACACTTGTAGTCTATTTTTTATAGCTCTGACATTGGGAAATTCCATAGAGTAAAAATATAGGGTGTTTTAACTTTGCTGTAAAATATGAGTTTTTGGTATTGAAAAGGGAGATATGCGTCCAACTTGTACTAAGTTCCTTATAGAGAACTTAAAAAATCAATCATTCCAACAAACAAATAAAAACTGTAATGGCTCAGTAGTATTCTTCATGAACAGTTACTGTAAATAAGGGCTGAAGTATTCAAAGAAAAGGAGCTCAGAATCTTTCATGCATTAACTATTCTAGGAAAGGCCATTGAAGAAGTAATATCAGTTTGAGATGGTTCAAAATATGTTACCAAGTCTAAGGACTTACACATTATTATGTCACCATTTTGCTTTTAGTTATCTAATTTAGGAATGTTTGATTTTAAGAGGAAGCTGGAAACTAACTGGAATTGTCTCTAGCAATGTTATTATATAGGCTTTTACTTAGGCTTATAGATTTTTCTGCTATGTTTTTATTCATCTTGACATAACAATAGGCTAATTGTAATTATATCACAGTTCATGGGCTTACGTTTCACAACTTCCTCTTAGAAACTCTGATTTAGTTTTTGACTTATTTAGTTTACACACTTGCTCTCTAATAATTTAGTTCTGTAATGCTGGTTAAAAAATTTTTGGACATTCCCAATATGCACATATACATTAAAAATACACGTGTACCTCTGTGTTTATGTATTATGTATACTATAAAACACATACACAATAGCAATTTTAAGGGATTAAAGATGAAATAATTAAATTTTAAATTTAAATCTTTCTATTGAAGTACAAAATAAGAACATGATTTGACATTCTTCCTTATTTTGGAAAGTGTTGGTTTAACATTTTGTGACATGGTGATTTGAGTTTGATTTTTTTCTAATAGACTTTGGGGGGGAATAGTTTTATATTTATAGAAAAATGGATATGAGCTCCTATATACCCTGTACCCAATTTCTCCTATTACTAACATCTTACATTAGTATGGTATGTTTATTCCTTAATGAGCCAATTTTGATCCATTATTGTTAACTAAAGTCCACAGTTTATTCATACTTCTTTTGTTTAACCTAATGTCTTTTTCTGTTCCAGGACCCCATCCAGAATACCACATTACATTTAGTTGTCATGTCTCCTTAGGCTCCTCTCGAGTGATCGTTTCTCAGACTTTGCTTGTTTTTGGTGGCCTTGACAGTTTTGAAGAGAACTGGTGAAGTAATTTTTAGGATGCCCCTCTAATGGAGTTTGTAATTTGTCCGGCGTTCCTCTCATTAGACTGGGGTTATGGGTTTGGAAGATCACAGAGGTGTGGTGCCCTTTGCATCAGATCATATCAAGGTTACATACCATCAATATGATTTATCACTGAGCTCAGGTCACATTGTAACTTGGCCCATGGGTAAGTATTCATTTCTGCTAAGGTCCATCAGCAAGCCCAAACTTGTTTCTCACAAGGAGAGTAGTTATCTTCACAGGATGGCAGGGCTTTGCTACAAAATCCTCAAGGTTTGCATTGTGATTCACTTATATGTACTTGCCAAAGACTCCAAATATCATCTCTATCTGCCACTTCAAGCATCACTGGATCAACTGAATCATATGACCCAAGTGGCAGAGTAAGTTGCACAGCAGCCCGGACCGTTGCAGAGACTTCTCTTCTCTCACTTGGTGTTATGCCTCTTTTTTTTTTAACAGTAGGAGGGCCAGATGTAACAACTTATCCTTCACTTAGAATTGATATCTTGATATACTCAACTCCACTGGACCCCTAGAAATTTCACTGAGGTAGGAGGCCTCTGAATTGGGGTGGATTTATTTTCCATCCTCTGACATACAAATATCTTATCAGTATGTGTACAGTAATTGGTACTTCCTGTCTACCAGGACTAATCAGCATATCATCATCAACATAATAGACCAGTGTGATGTTCTGTGGAAGGGGAAGGGGATTTAGTCCCTGCAGACTAAATCATGACATACGGCTGAAGGGTTGATATAACCTGTGGTGGGACAGTGAAGGTGTGCTGCTGACCTTGCCAGTTGATTCTTTCCGGTGGTCTTTTTCAACACATATAAAGGAAAAAGCATTTGCCAGATCAATAGCTGCACACCAGGTACTGGGAAATGTGTTGATTTGCTCAACAATGAAACCATATCTGGAATAGCAGTGTAACAGGGATCATCACATAATCGGACTTACAAAAATCCAGTAATGCTCCAAGATCCATCTGTCTTGCACATGCCAAATAGGTGAGTTGAAAAGGGATGTGATGCGTATCACAACCTTTGCAACTTTCAAGTTCTTGATAGTGGTACTAATCTTTGCAATCCCTCCAAAAATGTGGTATTGTTTTGGTTTACAGTTTTATAGGTAGCAACAGTTCTCGTGGCTTCCATTTGTCCTTTCCTACAGTAACAGCCTTCACTCTACAGGTCAGGGGACCATTGTGGGGATCCTGCCAGCTGCTGAGCATGTCCATTTTTTATGCATTCCGGAACTGGGGAAATAACCACAGGTGTTCAGAGACCCACTGGGCCTAATGTAAGATGAACCTGAGCTAAAATTCCACTGATAATTTGACCTTCATAAGCCCCTACTCTGATAGGTAGATACTACAGTGATATTTTGGGTTTCCATGAATTAGGTCAAAGCCACTGTCTACTAAGCCCCCAAAGTCTGGTTATTTCCTTTCCCCCAATGAACAGTCACTCTTGTTGATGGCTATAGGACCCTGTGGGGAAGGCTGGAGAAAACATTAACACTATACATTTTTGTCACTGAAGTAGGGTCCTTCCTCAAGAAGACCTGGCCTGCCCTTCATTCAGAGTTCTGGGTATGTAAGTTGGCTCAAGCCTGGGAACTGATTGAGGGGCTGTGACTTTCTGTTTTGGTGACACAAGTTACGGTTTCATAGATCCAGAACTCTTCTGCTAATCTATTTTTTGGCTGTGCTGTGCAGCTTGTGGGATTTTAGTTCCCTAAGGATTAAACCAGGGCCCTCGGCAGTGAGAGCACTGAGTCCTAACCACTGTACCACCAGGGAGTTCCCAGAACTCTTCTGCTTATAAAGACCAAGTAAGAATTTAGTAATTATCCATCTATTTCTTTTCTAGGGACACCATGATCAACTATCCAATACCACAGGTCTCTGCGAGTCAGACAATTCTGATTACTGCTTTGGCTCAGCTGTCCATTACAGCAACCACACTGGTACCTACCTGCCACCCTGAGATCCCATCATCACCACTGCATTTAAGAATCTCAGTTTGATGATAACAGGTTCCATTGTAAGATACATCTGAATACAGAGAGGAGCAATTGCAGATCTCCTCAAGGGTGCTGGGACTCACTTCACAAATTACTTCTCGTAGTCATGTTGATGGGTAATGTCCTCTGGACCCTCCCAAGGTGGGTGAGAAAGTCTTACATGATAAATCAGCTCTAAGATTCCCATCTTCCCAAGACTTTGGAGATCTTCCTCTACAGTATCCTAGGCAGTTCAACTTCATTTAGTGTAGGCACTTTTGGGTGGAAGGAAGTCAAGTGATCAATGGTGTTTTCACTCAGTTTCTTCTCACAGTGGGTCCATTGGGCTCTGAAAGCCATCTTGTGGTTATTTTCTTAGTTCCACAGGTACAATTGGAAGAGACATACTCAGCAAACAATCAAACAAACTCAATCTTTTTCTAACCCTTTCTAGCCCTTTGAGGTAAAATGTATCTGCTTTGTAGGCTCTTATCAATAAATTCAGCCTGGCAGGATTTTACAAGCCTTCATCTTTATCCCTGTATTAGTTTCCTAGGGCTGTTACTGCAAAGTACCACAAACCGAGAGGCTTAAAACAACAGCAATTTATTCTCACAGTTCTTGAGAGTAGATATCTGAACTCAAGTTGTCAGCCTCTCCTGCAGGCTCTTTGGAATAAGCTTTGTCTTTTCCTAGCTACCAGCAGCTCCTGGCATTTCTTGGCTTCAAGCTACATCACCCCAATCTCTGCCTCCATCTTCACATGTCCTAATTCCTTCTGTGTCTATATATGTCTGCATCCTCTCTTCTTATATAAGGATACCACACATTAGATTTAGGACCACTCTAATCCAGCAGGACCTCATTTTACCTGATTACATCTTCAAAGAACCTATTTCCAAATAAGGTCACATTGCATTTCTAGTTGGAGAATGAATTTTAGGGGACACTAGTCATCCCACTATAATCCCACACCCTTAACATCCATACAAAATTTGACTGCATATTCTTTTGTATGCTCTGAATTTTTTTAGCATGTGTATTTTACTTTTTCAAATAAAATTAAAGCAGAAAACCCGCCACAGTTTTTTGCCATAAAATGCAAGTATTCTTTTCAGCCAGTTTCTACCTTTGATGCCCATTACTACATAGTCTCCCTATATTGATTTCCCTGTCTTGCCCTTCTCCAACCTTTTCTCTAACTGCAGACAAAATGACCTTGTAAAATAATCTCCTTCCGATCTTTCAAGGAGGATCAAACACAAGGTTCCTCATCAGCTGAAGGAGGCTTTTCAAGATCTGGTCTCCAGTACCCTTCTTCCAGGTTCATCTTTCAATAAAACCCCATTATGAACCCGTTTTACCCCAGAACCCCTTGTAGGTTTCCAAACTGCCCAAGCCATTCCCTTCCTCCATACTTTGGCCTGCGCTCTTTGCCCCTTGCACCCATGACTGCTGCTCATCTTTAGCAGCTACTCCGCTATTCCCTCCCTGGACAGGAAGCATTTTTGTCTTCTCATCTTTGAAGTCTGTTAATATTTTCCCTTTGCTCTTGCTCCTCCTAAATCAAATTTCCTATTAGTTTTTTTAAAATAGATTTTATTTATTTATTTATTTATGGCTGCGTTGGGTCTTCGTGGCTGCAGGCCTTCCCTAGTTGCGGTGAGTGGGGGCCACTCTTTGTTGTGGTTTATGGACTTCTCACTACAGCAGCCTCTGTTGTTGTGGAGCATGGGCTCTAGGCTTCAGTAGTTATGGCACGCGGGCTCAGTAGTTGTGGCTTGTGGGCTAGCACAGGCTCAGCAGTTGTGGCTCAGCAGTTGTGGCACGTGGACTCAGTAGTTGTGGCTTGCAGGCTCTAGAGCGCAGGCTCAGTAGTTGTGGCTCATGGGCTCTAGAGTGCAGGCTCAGCAGTTGTGGCACATGGCTCAGTAGTTGTGGCGCACGGGCTTAGTTGCTCAGCAGCATGTGGGATCTTCCTAGACCAGGGCTCTAACCCGTGTCCCCTGCATTGGCAGGCGGATTCCTAACCACTGAGCCACCAGGGAAGCCCCCCAAATTTCCTATTTTAAAGAATGTAGTCTAACAACACACACACACACACACACACACACACACGCTGCTGCGCTGGCTCACCGGTTGGGTAGGACCGTGTCCCCCTTCTCACGGAGGGGATGGCTGTTAACTCAGCTCTGGAGCGACAAGCCCGCACCACGCCGAAGGCCAGAGCCCAGCGGGCTCCAGGCTCGGGGCAGGTGGTGATGGCATTGCCCCTGGGAGGCCGGTGAAGCAGCACATCACCCACTTGGACCACATCCCTCGCTCTACAGCCGAGGAAACTCCTCCGGCGGAGGGCGAGGCTTCGAAGCCCAGAGCGACACTGTAAGGCGCCCAAACATATTAACGCCCTTCACGCCCCAGGCCGGCCCTCCTCCTCCTCACCGAGGCCGAGTCCCGCCGCTCGTCCAGCACTTTCTCTCCCTCACGCCCGGGGACGCGAGGACAAGGAGCTGCCGCGACTCTTAGGTCAATGACCGCGCGCGGGGAACTCTGGGGCTGACCGGCGGCGCGCGGGGGTGGAGCACGCGCAGTAGTACTTCGCCTGGGCGGTCCTCTCGGGCGGCTCGGCCCGCGCAGGCGCATGCGCAGGCTCCGCGTCGCAGGACTCCCAGCCGTCGCGGGCCGCGCCCCCTCGCCGCGGGTCAGAGGCCGCGGGGCGGGCGGTGGTGACGCGCGCGGAAGTGTCCTGTGAACCGTCGGTAGCCGGCGGGCAGCAGAGCTGCAGCGGCGGCCACGGCCTGGCGCCCAGACGGGAGGGGCTCCGGATCGCTGGGAGGCGGCCGAACCCCTGCGGCGCCGCCGCCGGCGGAGGCCCCATGAGTCGGGGGACGATGCTTCAGCCCGGAGCATGGCCGGGGGAGAGCTGTGCCGAGAAGCCGGCGCGGGAGGCGGGGGCCGCGGCGCTGGAGGGCGAGAAAGCGGTGGCCGGGGGGCAGCCGCGAGCCGCCGTGCGGTGCCCGGCCGAGCAGTGAGTGCGGGGCGCGGGGCGGGGACGGCGGGGGCGGCGTGGGGCCCCGGGCTCGGCACCCACGGGCGGGGGAGGAGCCGGCGGAGGGCCCTTCACCCCCTTGCTTTTAAGTAAGGTTGTCGGTGAAGACACTTTTGTATCCAGTGTGTCCGATGACAAAAGTTTTTACGGAAGGCGCGCTTTAAAATTATGGTTATCCAGTACTCCCCCCGCTTTTTTGACATTTCCCTAGCTCTAAAGCTAAAGAAAGCTTCAGCAACTTGGGAAACAGACTCCAGAAGCATATTATCTTATAACCCACTCTATTAGCGCTTCCCCCCAACCTGTCGCGGCAGCGGACTAAGGTTGTCGCTGTCACAACCCCAGGAAAGCTGAGCCACGCGACCTGTTTGTTCTTGGAAGGCAAGTCTGTGCTTGATGAGCATCCCGCCTGTTGGACAGACTTTGGACGGAATCTGCCCCCATTCTTTTGCCTGTTAGCTGCTTAACTAGATGTCCCCAACCGCCTTGATTTTCAAATGCGGAAAGGCAGTGCTGCTTAGATCAATTCCTTATTGAACTATAAAGGCGGCTGCGTACATCGGAAGAGTTTACAGTTTCTGCAAGGATTTGGGGTCAGGGGTGGAAGCAGAATATAAACTTGAAGGCTGAAACTTTTCTGCACTTTCAAGTTCTAGTCACATATAAATGCTTTTGGAATTCCAAAATCGACAAAAGCACTCAGGTAACCAGTTTGACAGAGATCTTAATTGGCCGGAAAGTGTGCTTTCCACCCCCCCCCCCGCCCCATTTCCTAAAAAGGGGTCCTGGGGGAGCTGTTATTGCAGATAATGTATTACAATAATTCTCGCATGCATGGCTCTTTATCGTGGGCTTTGACCTTCTCCTTGAGCACCCAAGCCCCTTGGGGTGGTATATTATCCACACTTAATGGGTTAAGATTTAGAGCAGGAGGTCTCAAACTCCTGCCCCCAGGAGCTAGGCAGGTGTCCCATGGGCTCCTGGAGATCTGAGTCCTATGGGGACAGGGTCCACTAAGTTCCAGCCTATAGAAGGTTCCAGATATTCTGACTTTTGTTTGAAATGTCCTGATTTTTATTTTATTTTAAAATTACATCCAGGTGTTTCACTTTTATTTTTTAAATTTTTTTGTCCGTGCCACACGGCTTGCGGGATCTTAGTTCCCCCGCCGGAGATCGTCACCACTGGGCTTCCAGGGGATTCCCCTGATTTTTAAATAGTAGCCTTTTATTTTTTAATTGAAACCACTGTGCAGGCCCATGTGAGCAGAGGTGGCTGCAGTTTTGCTCCCTGGGTTTGAGCCCTACCTAAGAGTCTGCAGCGGGTGAAGTTGGGGTGCACATGGGGGCGGTCTTTGCCCCTGCCCCTCCCCAGCCCGTGCTTGTTCCTGCCTGCAGCTTCCAGGCTGACTGCTGCTGCTGCACTTAGGCCCCGGTGGTCTCAGCTGTGCTCCCCACCTAGCGGCCCTGGCCCCCAGATGCTGCTTCTCAACCTCAGCTGTGTCGTGCCCTCCTGGGAGACGCAGAAACTTTGAAGTCCAAACCACGGTCCCCCAAATACACAGAGTTATTTGGCAAGCATTTCTGCTGGATGTGGTTCCCAGAGTCTGAGCACCTGGGGAAATGGGTCATAGTGCAAAAGGAACACTCTGCCCGGATGAAAAGGTCCTGCGGCACCGATGTCTCTTCTCTCTACTGTCAGTAGAATTACGGGCATGCAGCTGAAGGGAATGTAACAACCCAACCTAGGTTTGTCATTTTATCGGTTAGGAAACTGAGTTGCAGATTTGATAGGTGCAGCTTGGCCAGGGAGGCACAGGGAGTAGGTTTCAGGGCCAGGTTCCCTGATGCCTGGGTGGTGACCTCCCCCCATGTCTTTCTGGCTTTCTCAGCAAAACTCGGTAGAGGGACATGACATATAATCATGCAGACTTCACTTTTTTTTTTTTTCTGGAATAGATATTCCAGTTTGACGTTTACTTACTAGCTTAATTTCTTTTTCTTCCTATTTTTGTTGTCTTTGATGATCTCATTCTCTTTTAACTCTCATAAGAGAGCAAGGGGGAGCCAGGGAAAGGAGGTGAAGATAACTTCAAATATCAGCTTCTGAGCATCATATCTTACGTTCTGGGCTTCCTTGTTTATTATATGGGCAGTGGGGCTACTTCTCATTGCACTCTGATATTTTCTTAAGGGCTAGAGAAACTGTACTGCAGCATCTAAACATTGCCATTATATAGTTTGCAGTATAATGTGTGCACATCAGTCCTTACACGATGATATATGCAGCCTAATAGTTGAGTGTAGATATAAATAAAGAGTGCAATGCCTAAACTAGGTCCTAAAATAGTTTTTGAATCTTGTGCTGGTCTCTCATTGGAGCCAAATCCCTTCTTCCCACCCAGAGAGTTAGGTTTGACCTGCACAGGAATTGAGTAAAATATTTGCATCTGGAAATGTGAAACACCATAAAATGCAGATGTTTTGAGATACCCCGCAGAGTCATTTTAATTCATTCAGTGGCTAGAAATTATGAAGACAAATCACAGCCCAACTTTTGTAGCCATTATATTGTACATCTGGGCTGTGACTCTGAGAGGTACAGTGAAGGGTAGGGGAAGGGATGGCTCATTTCCTACAGGCTGTACTGTAGGACACAAATTCCTTGTGACTAAGCTCACTGTGTTTTGCAAGGGAGTGAAATAGTGGGGAAGAAAGACATAAAAATCATATGGATAAGCTCCTTCCTAAATCTCTTTCCTTCCTTTCCTTTCTTTCCTTTTTTTCTTAGTTCACCTGAGAGCTGTGGTTGGCTGACATCCCTTGGACAAGCCCTAAGGATGGCTCACAAGATGATTCAGGGTCCCTTTTGAGGAAGTATTAGGTCGGACCAGATTCAGTTGACTTTTTTTGGAAATGTCCTCGCTCCTCCTATCAGCAGGTCTCCTGTACTCCATCCCCTGCTCACCTGACCCATACAGTCGAAACTTAGGCTGTGTCGCTTCTTCCTCTTAGCTAAGCTAGTACTACAATCCTTGAGGACCAGGATGGTTCTGGGACATGGTTGGTGGCCAGGCTAGACATGCTTAGGGAATTGAGAAGTGAGACTACTCCATGGTCCTTCTCTGTCTGCCTGACGGTGGGACAGGGTTTGAATCTGGGGTCCACAGGCTGGCTGTGTGTAGGGGGGAACATGATGTGTCTGTGTACCCCTCTGAAGTGGAAGGCAAAATTGTGCGTGTATTTATGTTTTTCTGGACTGAGGTTCTGAGGAGAGCTGTGGATTCTCAGAAGGGCCGTGCACAGCCAACTGTGACGCCGTCGTCCTCGGGTGTTGCTCAATGTGCTTTTGTGCGAATGTGTTTTCCCACCCACCTTAGCAGCCCCGGGGAGGGGGGTGGCTGTCTTTGACGGGGTAACAGCGACTCCCTCCTTCCCCTTCCCCCTCCTGGATGTAGAACCTGCTTCAGAGCTGGGATGCCTCTGAGAAACCTCCTTGTTGAGGGTGTCTGGGTTGTCCCCAGGCACCTCTGGAAGTCACGTGGAATAGCCCGAGCCAGTCGTGGAAAGTCCACTTGCAGATGGGAGGTGGAATTTCAGCCTGGGTGCCGGTACTTTCCCGCATTTGATGTGTTGTTCACTCATCTCTACAACCGCTGAGAGGTGGAGAAAGGCTGGGTTGAGTGGTCTTTGCTTTTCCTGTGCCTGTGTGGGATGGTGCGTGGTGTCACAGTGGTTGACACTTCAGCAACACTGCCTGGGCCATTAGTCTTCTAGGACAGGCCAAGTTAAGCACGAACTGCCGCGTTCAAGTCCAGAGAGCTGAACAGAGCCATACTCAGATGAGCTTTTTTAGATAACTAAGGGAAGCTTGGTGCAGATGCTCATAACAGTGAGTGATTAACGTGCTGTCTTGTTAGCTTTGCATATATGTTAGCATTCACTTTTTCATATCATGTGTTTACTTGTATCAGAAGTTGAAAAATTGGCTTCACAGAAATGTCTTCTGCTTCACTGAGCCCTGGGTTTTTAGTTTATGGCTTTTGTTTTGGGGAGTAGTGTAATTTTGTCTACATGTAGTAAGCATTTTAAAATTAAGTTTTCAAACATTTATTGTTATCCAGGTCTTTGAAAAGAGCAAGAGGAAGGTTATAATTCAGTAGACAATGTCATGTAACCTACTCAATGGTGTATATTGCCTTAATATTGAGAGTAAAATAATTCATCTCTGAGAGAAAATGGGAGCTTGAAAATACTTTAAAGTAACATTATGGTACTAAACTAATAATTTTCTAAGTAGGAATTATTAGCATTTTGGTTTTAAAATTTAACTCGACTGTGTACTTGAGTATGACTCACATGCCAGCGTCCTCAAGAAATCAAGTCAGATTTAAGACTTTTACTTTTCTTTTTTTTTTCCTTTTTTTTTTTTTCTTTTTTTTGCCGGACACGGGCCTCTCACTGTTGTGGCCTCCCCCGTTGCGGAGCACAGGCTCCGGATGCGCAGGCTCAGCGGCCATGGCTCACGGGCCCAGCCACTCCGCGGCACGTGGGATCCTCCCGGACCGGGGCACAAACCCACGTCCCCTGCATCGGCAGGCGGACTCTCAACCACTGCGCCACCAGGGAAGCCCAAGACTTTTACTTTTCTTTACTACTTTTCTAGTGATGGGTATGTTTTCTAGAAGGAAACTTTTTGCTCTGGTGATCATTTGAGCCTGTGGACTTCAGTGGCCTCTTTGTACTAAGTGGTGGACACTCCTCATCCCCACCCCAACTTGACACACACAAAAGATTGCCCAATTTCTGAAACTGGTCAGCATCAAGGATTTTATCTTATCATATAATATCCCCTTTCCTTGCATTGTTTCACTGTCTTCCCTTCCCATGACAAAAATTTAAACTTCTAGCTATTTCAGATTCCCAACTTTAAATATAATTTCTTTTCGTTGTTATTTTCAGCTTTAATATTTTGATACTTAAAAAAGTTAAAGCAGAAGTTTATTGAGTGAAGTATTTTCTTAAATAAAATTATTTTAATTTTTCTTGCTTTCACACATCTCTCTCACTTTCCAGTTGATGGTCCTTATGTTGGATGAATATTTCATTTTGGCTGTTAAATGTCTTATTTTCTGATCATATTGATTGAGCTTTATTGCTTGAACCTCTAACTTATCTTCTCTCCAAGGAGATACAGTGGCTTTTAAAAGCCATATTATAGTTTCCCTGGTGGCCTTGGCAAGTTAGCAAATGTCCTTGGCCACATGTCCTTGGTGGCCATGGAAGTTCGCAAGCATTTGTGCAGGGAATCTGAATGAAATCTAGTGTGGCTTAAGTCATTTGAATATACTCCGGGCCTCCCATTCCTCAATTTCTGCTTTACTTCTTTTGTATCTCTTGAGTTACCGCATTTCTACTACCAGTAATCTCCCTTTCTGCTCTGTCTTCCTTTTGCATTTAGTTCTCCCGTTGACCTCTTTGCGTCCCTTTCCTGTTGGTCTTTGGCGGAATTTGTATTTGCGGCTGTGCAGAGGGATGCTTGTTTAGAGAACCTCCTCTGGGCACTGGTGTTGCCATTGCACTTTGGTTATTTTGTAGGTTAGAAAGGAAGGAGACAAGAGTGCCGGCGAATATGCCTACCCGTAGCCACAGAATTTGCTTGAAGTGTGAATAGATTCATAGTCTGTTAGAACTAAGAACTGGAAGAGGAACCATGTAGATCATTTAGGTCTTGTCTAGCCTTCTTGTTTTGAAGATGGGAAAACTGAGGCCAAGATTAGGGAAGTGGCTTCCCCAAAGACATGCTTCTGATAATGATACTGTGAAAATGATTCACTTAAATGCCTGTTTTATAGGATCAGAATTTCTCTCCTATTTGATAAAGCTAGGAAGGAGGCCAAAAGATAACATTAAACTATTGAAAAAAGACCTTAACACATTTAGTCACTTTTTATTTTAAGCATTTGATGTATAGTCCCTGCGAGTTTGGTTTCTGTTTGCTTTTAACCCTGGCACGGGCTCCATGGGTGACATCACACCTGTTACTTGAAATCTCACTGGGGTTAGAGCACATGGAAAGTACCTTTTCCCTAGTATGTCCCCTCAACCTCACAACGTTAAAAAAAGACAGGCACACATGCCCCATCACCTTTATGTGGAGAGGAGAAAAGGAAAAAAGGAATAAGAAATGATCTTACCACTGCTCTACACGAATGGATGTAGCATGAGAATTAATCAGGCTAGCTAACGCTTTTGAGTGTTGAGTATTTATGCGTCTGTTTTCACAGCAGTCTCTTGAGGTGAGCGCTCTTACTGTCCTTTTTACAGGTGGATACATTTAGGTGGTGAGAAGTGTGGCCCCTTGAGTTGCACGGTTACACGTATGGCTATAGTGAGGAGTGGTTGAACCCTGGGTGACTCCAGCCATGGCACCCCCAGCGAGGCCACCCGCACGGCATCTGCCCTGAGGTGGTAGGTGGTAAGCCATTCGTGCCGGGGCCTGGATGGAGCCAATCACAGGCATGAAAGCGTAGGCTAGGGTCGGTCAGGTGTTTGGACACAAGTGTTGGGTGTGTGTAGGGCAATCGCAGAATACAAGCTGGAGTGGCGGGACGGGTCCAGATGTAGACTTCCTTGCTTATATGGGAGCCACTGAAGGGTTTCAGCGGGGCGGAGGGTGTGTTAGTGCCCAGCGCAGCCTGTCTGTCTCAGCGGCCCTTCTCCTGTCTCTTGCTTCCTCTCACCTGGTCCCCTTTCCTCCGGCGGGGCTGATGGACGCGGAGCTGGGGGGCTGAGGGAATCCAGGGTGTGAGTACGTCTCTCGAGTCGCTCACCTGTTTCCTTGGTAACTCCTCCTTCCTGTGTCCAATGTCCAGGGTGCCTGGAGCCTCCTGTCTTGTGTGAGGAGTGGGGGGGTGCTGTCATGGGGAGGGAGTTCTGGGAATTGGGGGTCTGATCTCTCCTGATGTGTACACCAGCCAATTTCCTTGTGTTCAGCCCTGGGTGTCTCCTCTACCCTCTGAAGCACTGGGCACCTCTAGTTCCTGAGCCTTCCTGGCGCCCTGCAGGGTGTACTGGTCTTCCCTTCCAGCAGATGCCCCTCCGCTGGCCTCGAGGCTTCCCCTCTCCTCCGTCCCTTCCAGCCCCTTCTTCCACTTGTGGATGGTTTGGGCTTTCACGTGTCTTGTGGTTTCAGCAAAGATAGAGTTGGCACTTCTCCTTCCCATCATTGTCACGTTGTGGTGTATCTTGAGGGGAAAAGGAGGCATCTTAAAACTCAGAAGTCCCGTTTTTCATCCTTGTCTGGCACCCAGTGGGGTCTTCTCCCTTTCCAGGACTTAGTAGGTTCTTGTTAGCACACTGAAGGAGCCTAGAGACTCTTTTGGGAGCTGTTGTGCTAAGTCCCAGTGAAAGTAGGCGGGGTGCCGGGATGTGCTCGGCAGAAGGCGGGTGGCTGCTTGCGTGTGGGCCTCAGGGACCAGGAGGGGCCTGAGGGAGGTTTTGTAGCTCCGGGGACTTGTAAATCTCCTATCCTTGTTTTTAGAGTCGCTCTCATAAAATTTGTTTGCGACATACTAAAGTTGGCACTTGGCCTGCAGTCCTGTAAATTTTATTAGCACCATCTCCAGCATGGCATGGCTTCACTGATAAGATGCACGCTAAGATGCTTACATACGTGAGGCATTAAAGACGTTACATTTAAAATGGCCTCAGAGCCGTGCAGCCAGTGGAGTGGTGTAACATGTCTCATTTAAAGTAAAAAACTGAATTGGAATGCTAGAAACACGAGTCTAAGATTAAAGACCCATATTTTATCCGACTGTCATCATGTAATGTGAAAAAGTTAAACTTTGAGTGTCTTATAAATTTTTTCAGCAGTTGCATGTTGTGATAAGAGGGAACATGTCAGTGCAACAAATTTTTGAAATGTCTAACTTGGTATGATTTCAGCGAGGAGGACATGTATCGTGCGGCGGATGAAATAGAAAAGGAGAAAGAATTACTTATACATGAAGGAGGGTCATCAGGTATGTTTGGAATTGTTTTCTTTATAGAGTTCCTACTGTTTATAGTAGAAAATGCAGTTACCTCGGTATATCCATTTCCATGAAATATTGAGATGTACTTCCTAGGAAACATGCGTGTACGTGTGGTCTTATCTGTATTGGATTATTCATTTTGCTGAGGTATGTTTGGGGAATACTGTTTCCTGAGGTTTTACAGTTTTAATACATATACTTCCCCTGCGTTCTTTACATTCATATGGGTTTTGCACCCGTGAGGCTTTGTTTAATCTCTTGACACCACTCTCTCTCAGTTCTTGACTTCCTGATATTCTTAGAGGGAGAGTTTGGGTTTGAAGGGCATTTTTCATTTCAAGTGGAAGGACTTACTGAGAATCCGGCTCTCCGGGTCTTTGCGTGCAGAAGGCCATGTGAATTTGATTAACTGATAAGGAAGAAGGGTCATGGGACTGAGAGCACTAATTCTCCCTCCATTTCATGATCTTGTGTCCATGCTTCTGCTCAGTCGTGCCTGCTCTGCTCGCCCCACCAGGACCCATGGACCCACGGCTGCTAGGGTGAGCCTCTGCTGGGGGCACGGCCGGCGGGGCTGTGTGTGGAGAAGTGCCTCCTGCCTTCCCGGCTAGGCTCGTGCGGGAGCCCAGTGAAGATGCTCCGATGTCGGGGTGTGCCACAGATGGTTCACAGGTGGCATTTTCTCGTGCACCACTCGTGCGATGTGTGTGTTCTGGTTTAAGAACTAGCTCCTGTTTGTCGTATGGTTAGCAAAGCACCATACGTGTAATTAGGAACAAAAGAGACAAAGTGGGGTCTTTGATGATAATTTTTGAGTCTTCCTCACAAGGAGTTGGTGGACCTCTTCACCGTGGTAGCCAAGGGAGATGGGATTTGTCCTGGTCTGGTCCCCCATAACCTTCAGAGGATGCTCGAATCTTCCGCTGCAGTTGCACACAGTTCACCTCGGATTCAGTCCTTAGCAGTCATGTTCCTGAGGAGGAAGTGCTTCTGCAGCCCTGGTTTGCTCCTGCTGTGTGTGCAGGGGCCCCTTGCTTTCTCGCTCCCTCTGCAGGCCCTGTGTTGGAATTCTCCTCTGCCCCCCAGGGAGGGCCTGTGCAGGTGCTCTAGCTTTTCAGGGGGCCTTGTCTGAGGCCTTGTCCAACTTTAGTCTGAGGTCAGAATGGATCCCTTTATACCCTGAATCTCAGTCCTCCTGGGTTCATGGCCCTTCCCGCAATAACATCCTGTGGAAGTGCCTCTGGTGGGAAGCTCTTGTCCATATAAAAATTTCTTTATTTTACTTTCTTTCTTGAATAACCCCAGATGACTATTTGTTTTTTCTAATTTTCTTGATGATTTTATTGCATTGTCTTCTGGTTTCTGTTGTAGTTGAAAGTACTGCAGTCAGTCCCATCCTTGGAAATCTGTGTTTTTTTTTTGTCTTCTCTTTGTCTTTGGTGTCCTACAGTTTCTCCTTGAGGTTTCTTAAGTATGGATTTTTTTTTTTCTTTTAAACATTTGCTTGGGATTTTTTTTTTTTTTTTTTACTTTTTGAATCTGAGGATGGCTAGTTTTCATCAGTTCAGGAGAATTCTCAGCCACTATCTTTCTGAATATTGCCTTTTTCCTATTCTCTCTACTTACTCCTTTCATAGCTCTAATGAGGAGTCATTAGTCATCCAGGTCCCTCTGTTACACACCCTTTTAATGTTTTCTGACTTTCAGCCTCTGTTGCCTTCAGGACAGTTCCTTCGGAAATATTTTCTTTTTCTTTCTTTTTTGGAAAAGTTCTATTTTCCCTCTGAATTTGCTTGGTCTTTTTTTGATAGTGTATTGCTCTTTGCTCATGTTTTTATTCCTTCTTTTATTCCTTTAAGCATGTTGAACATACTCTTTCAGGCCTGATAATCCCATTATCTGAAAATCCTGGCAGGCCTAATTATGCCAGTTGCTATTTTTCCTTATTTCTTGTTTCTTCAGAGTTTGAATTCTAAGCTCAGCTTTTGTGTATCTGTGTAGAGTTTATGCAGCCTGTCTTGAGTGTGAGAGAATTTGGCCTTGTTTCTGCCAGGCACCCAAGGAGTCACCTGCCTTGGGCCACGTTAGGTTAATTTCTGGGTTTGAGCTTCCAGGGTCTTGCAGCTAGTGTAAAGTCACACCCTGTCCCTGTGTGAGAGCCGGCCCGTGGTTATGAATTCTCAGGGGAGGCTCCCTCTCTCTCCGAGTCAGAGCCCAGGCCAAGGCAGAGAGTTTCTGTATGCTCTCTCTTTGTTAGTGAAAAGGTTTTTTTCACCTAGTCCAGGGGTCAGCAAACTATAGCTCCCTGGCCAAATTTGACATGGCACCTGGTTTTGTAAATAAAGTTTTATTGGAACTTCTTGGTTTACACATCACCCATGGTGATTTTCATGCATAGTAAAGTTGAGTAGTTGTGAGAGAAAACTTTATACCCTCAAAGCCTACGTTACTTACTCTCTGGCCCACCAGAGAAAAAGTTTGCGATTCTTGCCCTAGCCTCTCAGTTGAGAGTCCCAGCGTTCTGGAGGGGTTCAGTTTTAACTTCCCATCCTCTGAGAGTCGGAATCCTTGTCTTTGTCACCACATGGTGGTTAAGGAACAAACCTCTTGGTTATTTTGGCTTCTGGTTGCCACTCTGATTTTCATCTTCCCCCCTTGTGTTTTTCTGTGTTTGTCTTTGTGGGGGTTTTTTGCCACTAGAGATGCTCTTTCCTGGGAACAGTAATCAGTCTGTGTTGGATGCAGTTAAACAAAGCAAGGAACTGTTGTATACTTAAACCGCTTGAGGTCAGGCACTGCCTGTCCTGTGTCTCCAGCTTCTAGCCTAGAGGAGGGCATGCCGTGGCTGCTGGAGTCCTCCTCCCAAAGAATGGCAGCAACATGGGACTGAAAGTATGATTTTGATGCTCGCGCTTTGCGAGCACCCCTTTTCCACCCTCAGCTGTGCCCCGCGGACCTCTGATTCAGCGCAGGGCCGCCTCAGAGCCCGCTGAGCCTCCTGCCTCCTCCCCTCAGTCCTGAGGTGTGGCCCGCCTCCCTGACCAGGGGCCGGGTCCTGCCTTGGTGCACACAGGAAGAGCACTGCAAGTGAGGAGAGTGGCAAGGCTGGACCTTCTTCCCGGGAGGCCCTTCCTGAGCTGGAAGCATGCTCTGCCTTGTGGCAGAACGTGCCCCGATACGCGTCCTCAGCTCTGGACATTTGTACTTCCTCAAGCTTTGTGGGGAGGTGAGTAGGAAGGCGATAAAAGGGAAATCTTCCCTCCACTAAGTAGACACTCAAACAGTGTTTATTGACTTCAGACAATGACTGGTTTGTATTTGAGGGTTGGCTCTGCAGCGGTGGTATGTGTGGTCTCCGTGTATTATGCTCCGGGGTCTGTTTCACCTTTAAGCCAGTCCTGACTTATGCCACAGATAAATGTATCAGTTATCTGTATATGTGTTATTTTCCCTTTTGTATAAAAGGTTTGTTTTCCTTGTGAAAGGATTTACCATGAGATTTTTAAAACAGGCAGTTCTTACATTTTTGTGTTTAAAAAAAAAATTGGTTTACCTGAACTGCAAACAGGGATTAGGGGCTCCTCCTGGGCTCCTGCATCAGTCACCCCTCATCTGTCACACCCTGCGTGGTGAGTACCTGTGGTCCTTTCTTCTTCAGTAGTCTCTAAACACATTCAGGACAGAATCTGGGGCTTTAACGTCTTCATACCCACCGTTCCTAGCTCAAAGCTTGGCACATACTAGACACGCAGTAAGTGTTTATTGAATTGAGCTGAATATAACATCTTTATTTTGTGTTCAGCTTCCTCCTGAGTAGATATGTTGTAAGGTACTTCTGTGTTTATATCCTCGTTTCTTTGCAAACATTTACTTCTTCAGTATTTTAAAAAGGAAGTCAAGAGATGCCTGGGAATTTACCTCTCTTTCTTCCTAGAACATCCACACAGACATACGCATGTGCGTGCATATGCCACAAAATCAAATCTCAAACCTCACACGTTAAACAAGGAAAGTTTAAAGGCCGTTTTTTTACTATATCATTGGATCATAAGTTGTATTTTTTAATTTGGGGGGATGTGTTATTAGAGTCAGACAAGGCCTGTGGTTCAGTTAATGTTGAGAGCTCCGTTAGTATCTGGCTGATTATCAACAGTTTATAGCCCTTTGGGATCAAGGCAGGATGTAACTAAATAAAGACAATTAAATCTACTTTTGTAATAGAGGTGTTATCTCTTTGTATAATGGATGTAAAAAACAAATTACAAATCATTAGATGTATCTTCTCAGAGCTTAGACTGCTACGTATTTTATTTGAACATTATTCATGGGCACCTGGGTCCGTGTGGTTACAGGTGCTGAGGGCACAGCTGAGAAACAAAACAAAGCCCCTGCCCTCAGGGAGCTCATGTTTTGCCGTGTGTGTGTGTGTGTGTGTGTGTCTGTGTGTCTGTGTGTCTGTGTAGGGGTGGGGAAGGCAGGGTGCAGAAAAAGAAATATGTCAGGTGTTGATCAGCGCCAATAAGAAAAGCAAAACCATGTAAGGGGAATAGAGTGAAGCGGTGTATGTGGCATTTTGATACTGGGCATCAGTGTCAGGAGGTGAGCAGAGACCTTCAGGGAGTGAGGAGCGGGTGCCATGCAGGTAGGGCAGGCACCGTCAGCGTGGGGAGAGGTGGGAGCTGAGGCCAGAAAGGCAGCGGGCGGCCCGGGCTCGAGGCCCTTGTAGGTAGTGCGGGAGTAGCATCGAGTGTGATGGGAGCCCAGCGGTGGGGGGTAGCATCTGACTTACGTTTTAAATGCACCCCTCTGGCTGCCGTGTGGAGAATGGTTGGTAGGGTGCAGTGACAGGGAGGCCCACCGGGAGACCTCGGTGGTCACCTAGGAGCGAGGTGCTGGAGGTCTGGACCAGGTGGTAGGCAGTGGTGGAATTCTGGATTTGGGGGGACTGCAGTGAGCGAGAAAGGAAATCTCAGGTAAAGCAGTACCATTATTCTGATGATGCTTTGTTTCATTGTTTCCCCCTCCCCACCCCCTACCCCCTTTTTTTTTTAATTCTTTAACAGAATCCAGATTAAGTGTAGCTCCTGAAATGGATATCATGGACTATTGCAAAAAAGAATGGAGGGGAAATACGCAAAAAGCAACATGTATGAAAAAGGTATGATGCCTGGATGCACGCATTTTGAGTCTTTCCAACAGTCTATCATAAGTAATTATTTAATGTGTCCTTTTGCATTTTTAGATGTTAGTTATGACAACTGCCACTAGACGATGTAATTACTGGTGTTCTAACGTTAGAGATGAGGAAACAGGCTCCAAAGATAAGGGACTTGTTGGGAGTCACAGTATTAACATAGAATCATAATCAGTTATTCAGTAACTTGATTTCTTTGGAAAACACATAAATGGCTCTGTGCTGTTCAGGGTTGGGCCAGCCATTGGTTGTCCTCTTGGGATCATTTGGGAGCACTGCCCTTCTGGCCTGGTGAGGTAAAAGGCACAGACGTCATACATCTGCTGTCCCCACTCAGGTTTCTTTCCATGTCCTCCAGTTCTAGGGGCCTGGACTGTCCTGTACCTTCTAAGCAGAGGGATCTGGAACTACTTCCTTTATTTAGGGCAGCGGTCCCCAACCTTTTTGGCACCAGGGACAGGTTTCGTGTAAGACGATTTTTCCACGGACTCGGGAGGGGGATGGTTTCGGGATGATTCAAGCGTGTTACATCTATTGTGCGCTTTATTTCTATGATTATTACATCATGACACATAATGACATAGTTATACAACTCACCGTAATGCTGACAGGAGGCGGAGCTCAGGCGGTAATGTGAGCGATGGGGAGCGGCTGTAAATACAGATGAAGCTTTGCTCACTCGCCTGGCGCTCACCTCCTGCTCTGCGGCCCGGTTCCTAACAGGCCACAGACCGGTACCGGTCCATGGCCCAGGGGTTGGGGACCCCTGATTTAGGGCATCCCAGGAGCTGTCCCCCTTTCAGTCCCATTGCATAGATTGGTGACCCTGAGGTAGTCCTTCCAAGGCTGTGGGACATCAGGGATTCCCATGACATGGTCCCGCTGTGCCTATGACTGGGT
The DNA here is from genome assembly GCF_025265405.1 of Mesoplodon densirostris. Taxonomy (NCBI): domain Eukaryota; kingdom Metazoa; phylum Chordata; class Mammalia; order Artiodactyla; family Ziphiidae; genus Mesoplodon; species Mesoplodon densirostris. The sequence continues at coordinate 12,837,485 of NC_082663.1, forward strand.
TGGGTCATTGCTCGAGTCAGGCCCCTTGACCCACTCCCACTGCACAGCAGGTCGAGCAGCACACCCTACTGGTTCCCCCTCAAATGTATTCTGAATCCAGCGTTCCTTCGTAGACTGAAGTTGCTACTCCAGTTGACGCTTGAAAAACACAGGTTTGAGCTGCTTGGGCCCACTTCTATGCAGATTTTTCCACTAAATATGGACTACAGCACTACATGCTGCATAGATGCAGAGGGCTGCCTGTAAAGTTACGTGTGGGTTTTTGACAGAGTTGGGGGCCAGCGGTACAACTGCGCCCCGCACGTGCACCCCGGCACCCGGGCTGTTCAAGGCATGGCCATATCTGACTTCCTCCGAGCTACGGAAATGGCAGTTTCACCCTAACGCTTCTACCACCTCTTGTAACTTATGGATTATACCCTTTACTTATTTTTCTCTTGGGATTATTTACGTTACAAGTTTGAATGCACTTCTGGCACGTTAGGGATACTGACCTAAAATTTTTGTTTGTGTAGAACTGTACTGTTTAGTATTTAAAATTGTTAAGTATTTGAATGTATTTGTTCTTGTCCTCAGAGCTTCATTTTGTAGAAAATGTTGTGCCCCTTTCATCAGGCGCCTCAGCTGCCCATGCCTGCCCTGAAATGGGCTGACCATACTCGAATGTCACTGCCACTTTTGAAGCTCTGAGAGCCAGTGTCAGCCCTGTTTCCCGCAAGTCTGGACTGTAGACTGCTTGTGTCACAGACACTCGTTAGAGAGCTCAGTCACGACATACCTGGCACACTCAGTTCCTGCCAGAGCTTAAGAACGTTTAGATTTGTGTGGCCATCTGCTGAATATGCGTATTGGCTACTCGTAGATTTTGTAAAAACCTCCAGCTCTGTATCAAAGTAGATAACCAGAGGCCAGGTATCTAAACTGTATTTTCTCATCTTCCCCAGAAATGCTTACACTGACTTGCAACCTTATTTATTTATTTTTTTTTGCGGTACGCGGGCCTCTCACCGCTGCGGCCTTTCCCGTTGCAGAGCACAGGCTCCAGACGCGCAGGCCCAGCGGCCACGGCTCACGGGCCCAGCCGCTCCGCGGCATGTGAGATCCTCCTGGACCGGGGCACGAACCTGTGTCCCCTGCATCAGCAGGCGGACTCTCAACCACTGCACCACCAGGGAAGCCCGCAACCTTATTTTTTGATCTCAGTCTCTTTAAAGGATCTCTTCTAACAGTTGGCACCTTAAAGCCTGTAATTGAAGATGTTTACTAAGTTATCCAAGTGTTCCATATTTTGGAACTCATGCTGAAGTCATTCCTCTATGATTTCAGTTTGAGGTAAAGATATGACCCTATAGTTGGACCCTTCGGTGACCAAATAATCAAAGGCACATCAGTTAGAAAAGCATCCCATCGGGACCCGTGGCAGTCATTAGAGCATTTCTGGGCCTGATAACAGCTTGGATCTCAGTTATCTTTTAGTCCTTATTTGTCTTAAAATTGTTTTCTTTTGGATATTCATTTACACACTTGGAAAGATACAGTTACTGTTGAACTAGCCATCGTGAGTATTTGGGGTAACTAGGGGTTCACCATAGGGAAGATGTGCATATCAGCAGGCATGAGGCTGCTTGACAGGCCCTTACATTGCAGCGGTTGGGCTGCTGAATAAAAATGCAACTCTCAAAATTTTATTATTGGAAAGACGTACTTTCATATCCACTTAGAACATCATCCTGTGACTTGAACCTTGAAAACAACTAATAACAGGGTCCAGTGCCTGGACACAGGATGACTGTCTACATGGTGCCCACCCCATGAGGGCGACACTTCTTCTTTTGTGTAAATGTGGGTAGGAAGCAGGGTTTCGAGAGATTGTTGCGGAAGAACAGGACTAGGGAAAGGTCCGCGAGGTCGGGTGCGAGTGAGGTGGGGAAGCCGCGAAGTCGACGCCGACGCCCGAGCAGCGTCCAGCGGAGAACTCAGTCATCTGGGTCCCCGGACCAGGTCGCTGGGATTTTATGGTGTCCTCTTTGGGGGGCATGCTCAGAGTGGTCCATTTGGATGGCTGTATTTGAGTTGACTGAGCGTGTCACTGAGCATTTTCATTTCCTTGTTTCACTTCCAGGCTGAACAAGAATGACACTTAAATCCACTTTTTGAAAAAGTCTAACAATTTATCCAGGCACCTCCTAGCATGTCGCTTTTTTATGTATTTCACGGAAATTTGGGATTTGGGGGTATTATTATTATTATTATTATTTTTTTTCCGTACACGGGCCTCTCACTGTTGTGGCCTCTCCCGTTGCGGAGCACAGGCTCCGGATGCGCAGGCTCAGCGGCCATGGCTCACGGGCCCAGCCGCTCCGCGGCATATGGGATCCTCCCAGACCGGGGCACGAGCCCGTATCCCCTGCATCGGCAGGCGGGCTCTCAACCACTGCGCCACCAGGGAGGCCCGGGGGTATTATTTTTAATGTGGAGATACGAGCTGGGTACATCTCTCTTTTCTTTCCTGTCTCTTCATTAAAGAGTTTAGGGTCAATCTAAACACAGATTAAAGCCTTCAGAATGTTGGTTATTAATAAATGAATGTTACAACGGTTGCTAAGGGGCATATAACTCCAACTTTGGGGGTGACTAGTGTTTTAATAATACTTGGTGTATTATTTTATATGTGCTGGTATGTTGCATCTGCTACATATGCTGATACCATGTACAGTACTAACATTTGTTAATTTCCTTTGATTAATTAAAAAAAGAATTCAAATATCTTACATGAAAGACTCAGCCAGTCTTGTTTCCGATCTTCTAGTGATCGGGGCACAGTTTTTCCACAGGAATAAAATTCTCCCCACTCTCTGAAGTCAGTAATGACCATTTTGAATTCTCTGATGCTTTTGTCCAGGGCTACGAGGAGGTGTCTCAGAAATTCACCTCCATCAGGCGCGTCCGTGGAGATAATTACTGTGCGCTGAGGGCCACGCTCTTCCAGGCCATGAGCCAGCCGGCCGCGCTGCCCTCCTGGCTGCAGGACCCGGAGCTCACGCTGGTACGCTGCTGCTGCAGGTTTGAGTCTGCAATGTTTCCAGTTGCTTTTGTGAGAAAGACTTCCCCTTCTCTGCCCTGTGCTATGTGCTAGTCCTGTCTGCAGTGTGATGTCAGTGTGTGTGTGGGTTTATTCAGTTTTGTGGGGCTGAGATGCTTTTGCATAGCAAAGTGACCAAAAATGATTGATATTTCCCCAGAAGAGGAAGATGATAAAATTTCTTCAGTGCTTCAGCTGAATTAGAGAACAGGTGTTTAGGGTTTGTTCAAAGCACTAAGGGCGGTTTGACTTCAGTGTTGGAGTCTACCAAGTGGGCTGTATATTGCACTATCTGAGAACCTGCTGGGGTTTTAAGAGGCAGATTTCTGTGATTCTAGCTCCAGCTCAAGGAATCAGCACCCTCTGCAGAGTGTTAGGAGAACTGGCTTGGCAGGCAGCAGAGCAGCAACACTAGAAGAGAGATGGTTGCTGTCCGCCTGGGAGAGGCTTCCTGGGGAGGTGAGGGTCCGGGGCTACGTACCATGCCTGGCCGTCTTTAAGGTTTTAAATCTGCAGCCTGGTCGTGACACCCCAAGAAGTCACATTATCAGTGTGTCGTGTATCCACGACACACATCAGCTTGAGGTCATGATAGGCTGGATGATAGAATATCCCAAAAGAGTTTGGAGGGCAGGCACGATTGAGCAGAACTCACAATATGACATTACTTGGAAGAAAATAGGAAATCTTGTGCCTGTATTAAAACAAAACCCCAAACCAAAACTCAAAGTGCTAGCTGTGGGAGATCTGCCTTACCAGCAGCTTATGAGGGGGGCAGAAATAGTCAGGATTTTAATGGATTGCAGGCCCAGCACGAGCCCACTGGTGTGTGATGCCTGCAGTGATAAGGAAGCCCTGTCTTAAAAGGAACACTTCTAAAACACAGGCAGTGACAGCCCTGTCTTGAACAGGGCTGGTCAGATCCCATCTTGAGGACCGAGTGCAGCTCTGTGCCCGTACCCTCAGTACAGGTGGGAGTGTGCCCAACAGGGCTCATCTGCTTTGGGGAACAGTTGAAGGAGCTGGGGTATTTGCCTAGAATAAAGACTCTTAGAGGATACCGGTTGGCAGTTAAGCTAACTAGAGGTCTCTTAGGTGGACGGGGTATCACATACCCTCAAAGAGCAAAACCAGGATCAGTGGGTGGAGGATACCACCTGTCTCTCAGGTGATTATCTACTTTATAAACTGGTATAAAATCACGTGTGTATAAACTATTTAAATCATATCTGTGAAAGATACTTTCTTCTAATCAAAGATACATCATCTTTTTTTATATAAATTTATATTTATTTTATTTATTTATTTTTGGCGGCATCAGGTCTTTGTTGCTACGCGCAGGCTTTCTCTAGGGGTGGCGAGCGGGGGCTACTCTTCGCTGTGGTGCCTGGGCTTCTCATTGCGGTGGCTTCTCTTGTTGAGCATGGGCTCTAGGCGCATGGGCTTCAGTAGTTGTGGCTCACGGGCTCAGTAGGTGTGGCTCACGGGCTTTGTTGCTCTGCGGCACGTGGGATCTTCCCAGACCAGGGCTCGAACCCGTGTCCCCTGCATTGGCAGGCGGATTCTTAACCACTGCGCCACCAGGGAAGTCCCAAAGATATGTCATCTTAAGCAGATTTCTCAGTATTAGCTTGTTTTTTTTTTTTTTGAGAAAGGAGCAAAAGAAATTGATACACTAGGCTATTTTTAGCTTTGCAAATTAGACATATATTAATACTGAAATACTTCAGAATTGTTGGTCAGTCAAAAGCATGCCTGTGGACCTGAGATACTGCTTGGGAAGCAGACATGGGTGATCTCACTGTATTTTGCTTTAACTTTTGTTGGACAACCATAGCTTTATTTATTGGTTGTGACAAAATCCTCCTCAATTTTAGGCTGTTTTCCTTTGAGTCTTTTACTTTAAGGGGCTGCTTAGATTTATGGACTTAACTGATGTAATGAATTTGAATTTTTAACTTTCCCAGGAACTCTGGTGCAAGTAGTGTGCTACGTAATTAAACATACAAAATACGCTCCATGAAAGTAAAGCACAATTTTTATTTTGCTAACAGGATACATTTGGGTAAGGTTATCTGCCAAATTAAAAATAGTCTAGGTAGGTTGTGCTTGGTTTCTGATCGGTATAGAGCACGTTGCGTATATGAGCAATGGGGGCTTTAAGGTGGTTTTCCTGACTTCATTTGAGTCATGCGGAAATTCTCAAGTACTCTTTCTAATTTCTTCCCTTTTCTGTATGTATCAGTCAACAAGTAGAGTTTTTCTCTTGGGAGCGTAATTAGTTGGTCACAGTGGTATTATTTTTGTCATCTAACCTTTCTCGAATGCCAAGAGGCCCACGTCAGAGAGAAAAAGCACATCATACCTGTCCGTGAGTTTAGTATGAAAGTTTATTAAACTTTTCTTGCTCTCATCCAACTAGGAGACTTGTCCCCGTGTTGACTTTTCAGCCCCCAGCAGATTCCCTCGATTTGAGCACTTTCCTGACAGGGTCTGTTTCGCTGTGTGTCTTGGGCAGGTGACAGATGCACCACATGCTTCTCATTTGAAGTGCCAGTGCAGGAAGGGGTACATAGACTTGGTTGTCGCACTTGACCAGACTAGTTTTTAACCGCCTCCCAGGTGTCTCAGGCAGCCTCCTGTGGATGACATTCCATCCCTGTTCTCACGCCGGCCCTTCCGCCTGGTCTCCTGTCGGAAGGTCCACACTGACAGGGGTCTCGCTGAGTGAGCGAGAGGGCGGTGCAGCGTGACTGGAAGAAGTCAGGGTGGAACCAAGTACGAGTACCGCCGGGTGGCGAGGCCTGCAGAAGCTGGCGGCGCACCGTGGTGGTGGGGTACCCGGACCTCCTCGCCCCGCGAGTGGGGCCTCTCCGTTACCAGAGACCACTTGTGTAACCGTAATAAGGAAGCGTCTTAATATTTGTTAACGCCCGTGATTAAGACAAGCAGATCAGGTGATACTTAACTCTGTTCTACAGAACAAGAAGGTTTTACAGGAGTTTTGGTATGAAAGTCTCTGTGCCCATTTCCTACCCATCTTCCTACTAAATCAGAATAACTTGTATCCTGTCACGTTAATTAAGCCACGCTTGCTGTTACAACTTGGTATAAATTACGGGCTTTAAAATGGGGTAGGCTCACTGTTATAAACACAGTAACTATCTGACAAATAAGTCCGTCTCAGTTTACCCTGATCCTTGATCTTTCTGAATTGCCAAGGGCCTCTTCTGACCACTACCCTGCATCCAGTGACAGTCATATGTCCTGGTGTCCACGGGGCTTTTAGAAGTCCTTGGAGCACTGACCACTTCTGGGGACGTAAAAAGGCTGCTCTCAGCAGGCAGGTTGGAGGGAACCAGTTTCAGCATCATTAGGGTCTCCTGAACTGCCCAGGCTCATTTGCTAGAGACAACAGGCTGTTTTGATATTTCGGTCACCCATGAAATTATACCTAAGCTAATTGCCTGCTTTATTAAGTATTTCCCGTCATTGTTTCTTGTTTTTAATTTTGTTCCTTCTTTACGTCTCCCTTACCCTAACAGAAGCCCAGTCTCCATGTGTGTAGTGTACAAGGATGGCTGTGTGTGTGTGTTGTATGTGTTGTGACCCCCTGAAAGCATTGAAAGCTATACTCATGTTTTCCGTCTGAGTACAGAATGTCAGCTCCATTATTCTTTCCTCGCAGTTTCTTCTCACACCTCAGTTCTGGGCTTTCTCCAGGCTCTCCACAGCTCCCAGCACATACAGCCCTTGATAATTATTCCAGCAGGACTTTGGCCCATGCATGGAAGGAATGAGGAAACGGACCTTTATTTGGGTTTTGCTCTGTGTCGTTAGATCTTTGGGGTCTCTTGAGTAATCGAGTATCGCGCCTGCTTTTTAGGTATATGCGCAGTGTCACGTGATGCTCATGTTTTCTGGGCCTCCCTCCACCCCGTTTCCCAGCTCACATCCGCGTGGCCAGTGTCTTCTGCTCATTGCACTTCTCTGTGCCCAGTTGTGATTACAGCTTATTGCCACTCGAGGGCATTTTAGAGTCTGCTGATAAACCAGAGAACCTGATAGAAAGTTTGCAGCAGAACTGCCCACATGTTGCTGAAATGTAGGACAGTGTGGGCACAGAGCTGGGCGGCTCTTGGCCGGGTGGTCATTTGCCATCATCATAAGGCGAGAACACAGCCCCTCCCCCATCAACGCCATCATTGCGGTAACCACCTGAAGAGGAATTTACGTCCCTGTTGTGGTTTTGTTTTTTTGTAGAGATGAAACCACCTTAGTTTCACATGACTGCTGTAAAGTGAAGGTAAAACTGGAGTTCCCATTCGTGAAAGGGTCTTCAGAGCCTTAGATTCCAGGGGAACTGAACACATGGCCTCATTTAAAACTGTATTATAACTGTTAAACAAACTCAGCTTCTAGGGAGGAATTAATTATTCTCTACTGATCTTTTGACTTGGAGGTGAACTCTTTTTTCCTTTCTGCATTTTATAGCACTGAAGGGACATGCCTGTGCCCGGCCTAATTATATGGATTTCTCCAAGACTGTTGGGAAAGTCTGAGTTCCCATGCTGACATCGATCCGGTTATGTCCCAGCTTGCTTTTCAGACTCCAAATTCTATTGATGATGAGGGGAAGACAGAATAGCAAACGCTCCAGGAAAAAAAAGGAAACAGGCAAAATAATCGTTCAGCTGTCAGTTCCTTAATGAGCTAGCCCATCACAGCTCCCTTAACCCCTGCTTCTTATCCTCAGTTGTATTTTTTTATCTTACTACACTGATGAGTTAAACTAGATACCATATTGTTTCTTTCTACTATTAAAACTTTGATGATAGCGTAAGTATCAGAAGATAGGTTTTATTTTCCTAGTCAGGAAAGGAACAGGTTTTTACCCTATCCTGGACCATCTCACAGACCCAAAGCGCCTTCCTGAGTCAGGCATTAGGGAGTAGTAGGGAGGCACCAGCGAGCCCCGCAGCCGCTTGGGTGGTTTATGCGAAGACCTGGTGTGAACGCTGCCTTCACGTACCCTTACAAAGTGCTGTGGGACGTTCCTGCCCGCGGCTGGAACTCAACCAGGTACATTGTGCCTTTGGGTCTCAACCAAAACTGCCATTTCACTGTAGAAGCCCTCCTCAGGGTGGGTCTTTCTGAGATCCTGACTTCCAGATTTAGGTCCGCCGTCCTAAACCCAGACAGATGTGCAGGAACTAATTCTGGAAACGAAGGTAGGTCTCGTAGGCTTCATCGTTTCTTATAGCTTGGATCGTGTGATGGCCTTTCTGGAATGTTAACATTCTCTCTCTCTCTGTTTCTCGATACTCTAGTTACCAGAGAAACTCATAAGCAAGTACAGCTGGATCAAGCAGTGGAAGCTTGGACTGAAGTTTGAGGGGAAAAGCGAGGCCCTGGTTGATAAAATTAAGGAGTCCCTCACCTTACTGAGGAAGAAGGTTTGGAACGTGTAGTTTCCTTTCTGTGATACGTGCAAAGCTCTCGCCCCCGAGTGCCCCAGCACACCACTTCTTAGTCTTCACTTAGTGGATTACCACACGCTCTTGGCTGGTTTTTAGGCAAAATAATTCTAAACGAACACAAACACTTCCTCCTATGAAATGTTCGGTAAAATGAATAAATACCAACATCGTGTATTTTCGGAGGAGGTGATGTGTTTAATGAAACGTTTAACTTTGTTTAAAGGAAACCGTACAAATGTAGTCTTTTCTTCTAAGTTCTTTCAAGTTTCAGGGATATCATTTGGTCCATATCTCTTACAGGATGATCAATGATAACGAATTCACATTTATTAAATTCTTCCCAATTATGTTCATGTTTTAAGATTCTGTCCATATTTATTAGACTTGTTTTCTTTCATGATGATTTTCCAGTGGAGCAGATTTAGTAACTTTTTTTTTTTTTTTTTTTTTTTTTGCGGTACGCGGGCCTCTCACTGTTGTGGCCTCTCCCGTTGCGGAGCACGGGCTCCGGACGCGCAGGCTCAGCGGCCATGGCTCACGGGCCCAGCCGCTCCGCGGCACGTGGGATCTTCCAGGACCGGGGCACGAACCCGTGTCCCCTGCATCGGCTGGCGGACTCTCAACCACTGCGCCGCCAGGGAACCCCAGTCACTTGTCTTTTGACAACTGTCCTGAGGGTTTTTCTGAAACAGAATTGTGAGGAGGCACTTGGCCTGCTGATTCCCAGTGCTTTGGTTATTAAATGCTCCCTCTTCTGTGGCTTTCTGCTGCCTTATGTGGGTCGATATCCTGCTTGCACACTGGCCCACACAGATCTCTAGGTTGCTGGCCTTTGAACAGCCTAAAAGCTCTCCTCACCAGGGACCCTGGATTGAGGGCCTGTTAATTGCTCCAGGCTTTGTAGCTGGAGGAGGGAGGCCGGTAAGGAGGTGTCAGGCATTGGCTTTCAAGATTCCCCCAGCACATACCCCGGTTGTCGGTCTGTTCACTTGACTGTGGTCTGCCCCCATGAGACTTTCAGCTTCACCAGAGACTGTCCTGTCGATTCCTTTACAGCCAGTGCTGGGCATTGAGCCTGACACATAATAGGCATTTGGTAAATACTTTGTTGAATGAGTGGAGGGCCCTGAGTTCCTGGAGCCTAGTTTTTATTTACAAATATGGGAAATGTGTACTGGAAACTATACTTTCGAAGGAAGACTAGTGATGAAGACATGGGAGCAAGAGAAGGGGAGAGGGGGTCTGTTCTTGTTGCCTGTTGGAGGAGAGCACAGGATTCGAGGGGGCTGGGGGACCTGCGCCCGCCCCGGCCCTGGGTTAGCAGGGGGTTGAGCACAGGGCTCTGGCCCTGTGGGAGTGAACAGGAAGGCTCTTCAGCTCAGCCACTGGTGACAGTTTCCTTTTTAACTCTTTTAAGTTCTTGTGAGGCTGCTTTATTAGCTGTGCCTACCGTAACTAGATCCTCATTCGGGGGAATGTTTAAGTGATTCCAATTTGTAATAACATTAAAATTATACATTAACACTCTGAGCCAAAAAAAAAGCCTCTGAGCCGGCATCGTTAGCACTTTGTACGTGCCAGGCTGCACACTAAAAGTTTGATATATTGTTTAATTCTCACGACTACCTGGGTATCGTTGCTGTGGTTTTCCTCACTTTGCAGATGAGGAGACGGAGGCCCTGCAGAAGCCACCAGCTGCTCGGTGGCAAGGCCTGTGCTCCACCCTGACTCTCTGACTCCAGAGCTGTGTTCTTGCCTGCCAGCTTGGTCCCCTTCTGGAAACTATGAGGTGTTCCAGCTTGCAACCCAAATACTGGAGCGAGTCCGGTGGCACAGTCATTACTATGAACACTTACTCTTGTATTTAAAATTTTAATGGCTTTTGGGAGGAGCAGTAGTTACTGGTTATTCATAAGGATTAGTTTTCTGTTGGCATCTCCTATCCTCATTCACTTTAACTTAAAAGCACACGTTTATAGGCTTTTCTTTTTCACTTAAAGAGTTTGCTTATGTTAGCTGAATACCCGACCCTCTAGCTTTACTCTGAATCAGAAGTCGGTAAGAATTTCCGGAGTGGATTTATTCATTTGAAACTCAAGTGTATTTTTAAGAGGTTAGAAGGGTAAGTGTAGTAAACAGATATTCAGGATACCCCGCAATCTTCCTGGCGCCTCTCCACGTTTGAGGGTTGGCTTGGTGTTTCTGGGTGGTAACGCTGCCATAAACCCCTTAAGGGGAGGAGTAGTTTCAGCTTCGCTTCACAGCGTCTCACACAGGCCTCACACACGTGTGTTAGCTCTCCTGTAAGTATTTCTGATTGGCTGGTTTGATCTCTTTGCCTGGGAAGATAAGGGAGTTGAAATTTCCATTCCATGGCCCTAGAGGTCTCCTTAGTGCATTATACTTTTGTTTCAAGTTAGTGGGGGAAGAAGTGAATAAGGAATTCCTGAGGTCTAAAGAGTGCCATCGTTTGAGCTGGAAGCTTGAGCGTTGAGCGTTGGTACGTGACCCATGGTCGCCTGCCTATTTTGAAAATAATTTTGTGCTCATCGTGTGGAATTTTACCAGGGACTTTTAGAGCAACAATTTAAGTATCATGTAACTTTCTTATTACAGTGGACAGGCTTGGCTGAACTGAGAACTGCCGAAGCGAGGCAGGTAGCTTGTGATGAACTGTTCACGAATGAAGAGGAGGAGTACAGCCTCTATGAAGCTGTCAAATTTCTCATGCTAAACAGAGCCATCGAACTATACGACGATAAAGAGAAGGGGAGGGAAGTGCCGTTCTTCTCTGTGCTTCTGTTTGCTCGGGACACGTCCGGGGACCCCGGACAGCTGCTGAGGAACCATCTGAACCAGGTGGGGCACGCCGGTGGCCTTGAACAGGTGAGCTGGACCCTTGGGAGTCTATTGGCCCAAACAGCAGCTTCAGCCGCCAAACCTCATCCCAGTTCTTGTGGGCCAGGAGTCAAGGAGCCAGCTGAGCTGTACGGCTCTGGCTCAGGGTCTCAGGAGGCTGCAGTTGGATCTTGTTCAAGGCTGCGTTCATCTGAGGGCGTGATTGGGGCTGGAGGGTCCACTTCCAGCATGGCACACTCACCTGGCTATTGGCAGGAGGCCTCAGTCCCTCACTGGTAGGTGGTGGGAGGGTTCTGTTCCTCACCACGTGGGGCTGTCCATAGGGCTGCTTGGGTGTCCTTGTGACATGGCGGCTGGCTTCTCTCAGAAAGTGATCCAAGAAGAGAGCAAAGAGGAAGCTCCAGTGCCTTCTGTGATCGAGTCTTGCGAGTCACGCACGGTCAATTACACTGTATTCTGTTTGTTAGAAGCAAGTCACTTAATCCTTCCCACATTCAAGTGAGGAGTGCCAAAGAATTGTGAACCTATTTTATAACCGCCATGGTTATCTCAGCCTGGGCTTGCTTCTGTAGTGTGGTGGATGGGATCAGTACCCTTGGCTCCAGTAAACAAATAAACCAAGCTCTTGGAAGAGTTCTCTGAAGGGTCTTTTTTTTTTTTTTTTTGCTGCGTTGCATGGCGTGTGGGATCTTAGTTCCCTGACCAGGGGTCGAACCCGTGCCCCTTGCAGTGGAAGTGCCGAGTCATAACCACTGGACTGCCAGGGAAGTCCCTGAAGGGTGTTGTTTAATCTTGGAAGCTGTAGCTGTATTAGGTAACATCCTTTAGAAATAGAAATGGAGTCACTTTAGCCAGTAGATCCCAGCCTGCTCTTAGAGCTTTCACAGATACGCTAAGTTTGGAGTCTCACACAGAGACCCAGTACTGTCCTGTGGGTCAACAGTTGACTCACCGCACCCTGCACTCTCTACCTTTGGTGTGTTCATTACGTTGCCCTGAACAGCTGAAGTGTTTTTTTAGTGGCATAGCCAACCACTAGAATAGCATTAAGCCTCTCTATCCAGAGTGCTACTTTCCTGCTTGCACGGCTGACTCTGGTGCTTACCTTTTCCTGGGAGAGAGGAAAGAGTAAAGATGGTGGTCACTGCTGGGTCAGGCAGGATTGAAGATAAAACTATTTTTAAAAATTATCTGTACTCCGAATGTACGTTACTTAGGTCTCCTGAAGCATTACAGATACCTTGCAGTAACAAGCCTGGTAGAGCGTGGTTTGCATATTAGCCTGAAGTTAGTCCTTTCCGAGTCCCTACAAGGTCTGCTGTAACATTTTTTAAATAACGGTTTTACTGAAATATGATTTACATATCATAAAGTTTACCCTTTTGACGTGTGTAACTCAGCGGTTTTTAGTATGTTTATAGAGTTCTGCAGCTATCACAGCAGCTAATTTTAGACCATTTTCTCACCCCTGCAGGAAACCCCATGCCCTCATTCCCTTTTTTCCAGCCCTAGGCAGCCGCTAATTTACTTTCTGTTGTTATAGATGTGCCTATTCTGGGCATTTCATATAAATGGAATCTTATAATATGTGGTCTTTTATGACTGGCTTCTTTCACTGAGCCTGCTGTCTTCAAGTTTCATCCATATTGCAGCATGTATCAGTACGTCATTCCTTTTTATTGACAAATAATATTCCATCGTATGGATATATCACATTTTGTTCATCCATTTGGGTTGTTTCCACTTTTTAGCCATTATAAATTATCCTTCTGTGAACATTATTTACAAGTTTTTTGTGTGGAACTATGCTTTCAGTTCTCTTGGGTATTTACCTAGGAGTGGAATTGCTGGGCCACATGGTAATTCTGTGTTTAAAATTTTGAGGAACTGCCAAACTTTTCAAAAGCAGCTACACTGTTTTACATCCCCTCCAGCAATGTTTCAGAGCCCCATTTCTTTACATCCTTACCACACTTCTTTTTTTTTTTTTTAATTGAGGTGAAGTTCATATAACACAAAATTGACCATTTTAAAGTGTACAACTCAGTCACTTCCGGAACATCTGCGGTGTTGTGTGACCATCACCTGTGTCAAGTTCCAAAACTGTTTCCTTCCCCTGAAAGAAAACCTGGTGCCCGTTAAGCAGTCGCCCCCAGTGATTATCTGTTTGATTGTAGCCATTCGAGTGGGTGGGAAGTGGTTTCTCATTGTGGGTTCGGTTTGCATTTCCCTGATGACTTTTCATGTACTTACTGGTATTTGCATATCTTCTTTGGAGAAATATCTGTTCTACTCAAGTCTCTTGCCCAGTTTTTAAACTGGTTATTTGCTTTTTTATTGTCGAGTTGTAAGGTGTTCTTTGCATATTCTGTACACGAGTCCCTGATCAGACATAGGATCTCTTCTTGATGATGTGCTTGTTTATAAGGACCCATATATACAAAAGGACTGGGGCTGGGCCCACGGGGAGGAAGAAGGGTTGTGACTGAGCCGTGCCGTGCACCTCGGGGACGCCAGGGCGGGAGTGGATGGGTGGTGAGGCTTATCCTTCACCCTGGCTTCCCGCCACGTCCTTCAGTGTTTGCTCTTTCCCCAGGTTGAAATGTTCCTTCTCGCCTACGCTGTGCGCCACACCATCCAGGTGTACCGGCTCTCCAAGTACAGCACTGAAGAGTTCATCACCGTCTATCCCACCGACCCCCCCCGGGACTGGCCGGTGGTGACCCTGATCGCCGAGGATGATCGCCACTACAACGTCCCCGTCAGGGTGTGTGAGGAGACGAGTGTGTGAGACCTGCCGGGCGGCCTGGCAACTCGGCCCGGTCCTCGGGCCTGCGGGTCGCTTGGGATGACCTCTGAGGACTCTTGGGCCCTGTGAGCCAAGCCGGACTGGAATGTTCTGAAGACTGGCTTTTGATAATCAGAATTAATCAAGTTTTCTCCCTCACCTATGATGCACTATGTTTCACTGGGGGCCTTCAGAGCACACCTGTTGAAAGGTGCAAACTGCATCTCCATAAAACAAACCGATTTGTATCAGAGGAGCCTTATTTTGGAGAGGAATATGGTCAGAGCGCTCTCTGTTAGTAAACTGGCTTTCCGTTTTTTTTAAAGATGGTAATTTTTTTGTTTTGGGGGTGATGGGTCTCTGCGGTGCCCTTCCTGTGCACCTTCGCAGTCTGCTTACATGGTGGAGTTCTGGGACAAAGCCTGTCAGCGGCCCAGCCGTCACGTCCTCTGGTAGTCTCATCGAGCAGTGGTTTGGATTTACCTGTTAATTAACGCTGTTCGAAGCAGATTGTCTAGTGGAAGGTTAAGAACTGGGTCCCCAGTAGTGAGTTATTTAAAGGCTGGAGAGGGAGCTGCAGAAACAGGCAGTGGCAGCAGGATGTCCTGGCTCTGAAGAACGTGACAGGCGCCTGCGGTCGCGAACACCCCGGGTCTGGCGCTGGGTGCAGGCGGTAGTTGGCGGGCGAGCGCGGCTCGTCGCTCTCTGGGGTCGGGGCTGCTCCTTAGTCTCCACTTCTGTGGATCCACCATTTTATAGTCAGAACAAGGCTTAGATCCACCTGCTTTTTTAGAGGAGACCAAGGCCAAATGATCATTTTTGTGGAGAATGCTTCCATTGCCAAATCCGTGTGGCTCCTCTGTTGGATGAATAAGAGCAAAGCGTCTCAGGCTCTTCATGGGTAAGTTTAAACAGAGCGTGTGCTTAAAACTGACTGTAGAAGCATGGCCGAGCTGCACCTGCCCTTGATTTGGCTGTGCCTGGGGGAGGCAGCGTTCTGGCCACGAGTGATTGCGTGTCACAGGCTAGGGTGGTGCCTGGGGGCTGGACAGGGCAGCCCAGCTGAGCGTGGTCTGCATTCGGGCCCGAATCATCCACGTGGGGCGTGTACTGTGGCCACGGTGCAAGGGATGGGACGCGTCACTCTTTAGGGCTGTGTCAGTGGCATCTGAATTGGCTCAGTATTTGTGGACGTGGTGTTACCCTGAAGCACTGAACTTTACTTTATAGTAAGTAAGATCTTTATTTGGTCCAATTTAAGCTTTTAGTTTATAAGATAGCTAATCTGTTGGGTTTTTTTTCTCAGAGGGGCAAACCTTTTGTGATAGTGTTAGTTTTGCTTTCACTTAAAAATTAAAATTCTTGGTTGAGAAAACTCAGAGGACACATGAAACTATGCAGACTGTTACATTAATATTGATATTTTTCCCATTACCTCATCAATAATACTCACCACGTTTAGGTAGCTACTTATGCATTGGAGTGTTTGAATTAAATTCTGCTCTAAATGTGTGTGAATGTGTTGGAGAGGCTTTGTTTTTCACTGTGAAATGCAATGGTGCCTCAAATAAGGAGGTACCTAGAAGCCAAATGAAAGTAAAAATGATGAATTCTTGTTGGCTTTGATGCTTCATTTTATGTAACTTATTTTTCATGTAACTTAAAACAGGAAATGCTTACCATTCATTCTTGAACATTTTTAAAAGCACAACTTTAAACACTTAGGTTGTATAAGGCAGTAGGGGTCTGTGTCCATCCGGTTCATAGCTGCTGCTGAATTTAATAATACTCACGATCACCTGTCTTTGCATTTTGAGAATGTTCTAATCTTAGTGAACTTGAGTTGAGCTGGGCTTCTGGGCAGCTTGTTTACGTTTCATACTTTTTTCTTGTTCCTGTGTGTGATATTGTTAGAGTGTGTGCAGAAATTGTGGTCTTAACCACCCCACTGATAAAAATTCACAAGGGTGCGTTTAAGTTGCTCTCTGTCCCAAGAACTTATTACACTCTGCTCTCAGACTGCCATCCAGGCTTAGAGGGATCACAGCATAAGAGAAGTAAAACTTTCAGAGAGACAGTACCTCAGGAAATATAGATGATTGGCCAACTTTAAAAATGTTTTTTTGTGTGGCAACATGCAACTACGGTTGCCCCAGGTTTTAATTCCATTTTTCATTCCTGCTCTTGGCCTGGTCGGGTGACATCAGCAGAATTGAAATTGAACTGAGACCAAATGGATTCAGGAGGATGATCTACTCAGAGGGAATTTCTAAAATGATCGTGTTCCAGAAAGAGGAAGGTAGTAGGAACGACACTGTGCTTACTTTCTATCCCAGAGTTTATTGCAAGAGTTCAGTGGTTTTGGGCCCTATGGTCTTGGCAGAAGGATAATGTCTACCTTAAACAGGCCTGACTTAAACCTTTGAGCTCATTTAAGGTGCATTAAACCTAAAAGAATTTCCCTGTAACAAGTTCCAGGAATTAACGCTGCTCCCTGAGAACTTCTCCCGCTTCCCCTCCTCACCTGCTGAGCTCCGACGTTTACAGCATCCACTGATTTCACTCATAACACACGGAACAGTGAGGGTGGCAGTTGAGAACAAGCTGCCAATGTGCGCTCTTTCACGTATGACCTGAGCGTCGGGGGGGATTTGATCTCAAATGTCAGTTCCTCTTCCTTAGAATCCAGCATATCCAAAAATGCTTTAAAGGCACAGAACAGGATTGACCCTGCTGTCTAGATAGAGCCATTTACACTTCTGTTATTCTGTTATACATTCGGTTAATATCTGATAAATACTGGTGTTTTTCTTTGATTGCGGAAAACAGACATTGCCTTTGTTTTCTTTCATTATTCTTCTTTCCCTCCAATTCTAGAGCTTATCAAGTAAAATCTCAGGCCACCTGAATCTCACACCTCTGTCGGAAGAAACACCTTTGTTGGGTTTTGTGTGCTTGTATTTTCCTTTGTTTTTTAAGAGGCTGTGTTATTCCTCCTGCCCTCTTCACCCCAAGGCACTCTTTGACTTGAGAGTTTGTCGTCTGCTTTTTGAAGAGCTTCCAGATGGTGACGGTTAGGTGCTCTCTCCCCTTTAATGATCTAGCATTCTTACGTCACAGCGCAGAAGTAGGACTCAGATAGATTTCCTGGCTTTTTCTCCTTTTTGGTGTTAAAGTTTGATTGTTTTCCTCTCTCTCTCTTTCTAAAGCAAGACTTGGCAGGTACTCCCCCTTTGAAAGCCAGAAAGTGTTTTCAGAAGTGTAAACCTCCGGGGAATGTTACTTGTAGGCATACACAAAAACACATAGGTGCCTTTTAAAAAAGATCTGTATCTACTTAAAAGCAATAAAAAGGAAGCCCTGAATGTGTGTGGAGTGAATCTGAATCTGAAATGTGTGTGAAAGGTATAGAATCCCCAAATAGTTGAGCAAAGGCAGGGCACAGTGTCAGGTAATTTAAAAATGGCCCAAGGAACTGTAAGAAGTGAACTGAAGAAGGAGGAACTGATTTTAGATTAAAAATGCCTTTTAAAAACAAAACAACAGATGCCTGACAGACCTCCGTGGCTCACGTTATACAAGGATAAAACTCGGAACCAGTGGAAGACTTCTGTGCGTGGATCCTGCAAATCCCTTTTCCTAAAGTTTAAGTCCCCTACTTAACAGAAGGAGACTGTGTAATGCTTAACTCTTTCGGAAAAACTTCTTGGTGATGTCTTCTGAGGGGCTGGAGAGATCAGGGAGCCACTGCTGAGTTATGCAGTGAATTAAGACGTGGGCAGCCGATGATTAATACCTGTGTGATCCAGTTAATAACTTGGAGCCATGAGAAGCACAAAACTAAACTGGTTTGGCTGCTCCCCCCCTCCTTGGTAGCAGTAGCAGTAGGAGCAAGGCAGGCTCGGCCGTGACCAGAAGGGAGGTGTGCGTGTGTATGAATGTGCCTGCTTGCTGGCCTGCAGTTGCACTGGGACGTTCTTACGTACGCGAGGTCCCACAGCCTGAGACCCGGCCACATTTGGGAGGGTGAAGGTGAGCTGTCCCGTGTGCATTTTTTTTTCATGGTAAATTGATATTTATTACCGGGGATGGTGGAATGGCTTAGTAGGCATAATTGAACTATACAGAGTGGTCGTTAAGTCTAGAGGTAATAGGTGATTGTAGTGAAAGTCTTATCAACAAGCCATTTATTATGTATATCTCTGTTCCCAGGCCTTTATGGCCATCTGTATATTTCCATATTTTGAATACTCATTAATAGGGAGAACACTGACCAGAGCTTTATCGCATTCTTGTTGATTTCTTGGGTGTAGCTGTGGGTCAGGGGTGAAATCGCCAAAACATGGGTAATCCAAGAAAAGGATACGGGGCTGGAGATAACCACAGTCTCGGCAATCTTTTGGGTGGTTGAGCTGAATTCTGAACTTTAAAATAATTTTTTGTACTCAAGACCTTTTGTATAGTGAAAAATGCCTTGATCTGTATCCTCATAAATGGTGCTAAAATACGGTACTCCTACAGGAACCAGAGCAAGCCACGGTAATGCTGGTCACCTCGAGTATTTCACTGTGGGAAGAAAGCCAAAGTGAATGTATCTAATGAGCTCCCTTCTCGTTTCCATTGTCTTTATAAAAATGTTTTGGTGTTGTTACTCGCCTTTTAGCCGCTTCCGACTCTCTGTGTTGTGAATTCGGAGAGGGTAACGACCGACCTCCTGTCTCTGGTGGTGGTTTTCCTTCCTTGTCAGCCGGACTGCAGGCTGCAGGGGGAGGGCGGCCGGGAACGTGGTGTGAACCTGGCCCGCTCGTCTTGGCTTGTTTAGCAGTGTCCTGTTTACACTGTAAAGTGTCAGCATCTGTCAGAAACCGCGCCTGCTCAGAAAACTGTGCCCCCCAGGCTCCCGTCAGCTTGGGGCCTTGGTCCCACCTGCGTCCGCGGCAGGAGTTTCCTCCTCCGCGACGTGTTGGGTCTTCGTCGTCTTCACCGTCAGAGGCAGAGGCTACTCGGTGTTTGCTGATGCCCTGTAGCAACCTGGCCACTAAGGATTGTAAAAATAAATAACAAAAAACAAACTTAGAAAATAAAAACTCAGAAGCCTGGCTGTGTTGCTCTGGTTAAATGCCTGACTTTGAGGACCTGGGAGATTTGGGTTCAGTGCTTTAAAGTTTCCAGCATCTCCAAGACGGGCCTGTGATGCCCGATGACTTCACAGTGCTGAGCCTGTAGGAAGTGATCCGCCCAAATTAGGTGCACACTCCTGGGCTTCTTGGGTCTGGATTCAAGACCAGTCTCCTCACCCACCACTCGGGGGAGCCGGGCCCAGTGACCCCGCCTCTGTAGCCTCAGTCCTCACCTCCAGCACGGTCTGTCTCCCCTGCGGGTGGGGGGAAGCAAGGTGCAAGCACTCAGCAGAGGCTTCCAGGAAGATCCCCTAGGCCTGCAAAGCAGGGCTGCAGTCACAGTCCAGACCCAGCCTGGCCGTGTGTTTGCCGAGGAGAGGCCCTCAGCGTGTGCAGCATTGTTAGGTGTTCAAGAACCATCCAGACGGATGGGAACGCACCCAGAGGTGTGATAGCAGGAACTTGTATGCACTGCGTGTGAATCGGACTGCCGCTGACAGAGGTTACTCATCTGAAGAACGGGGAAGACAGCGGCCTTCAGAGGTGTTCTTGGGGTTAGAGGGCGAAGTTTCAGCCTCCGGTGCCCTACCTTCCTGTGAGCCAAAGAACTGAGTCTTGGCAAAATGGTGCTGGGCTTCTGAAGCACCCACTGCTTAGGGGTTGGGCATCCAGAGAGCAGCAGTGGCAGGTCGGTGATGGCAGCAAAAAGACCTCCCATATGCTGAACAGCAACAGCAAGCTCTCCTGCCTTCATTGCCCCATTCAGTTGGGTTAATAAACTAAATGCTGTAAATACACTCTCCCCTTTCCCCCTCCTCTTGTCGGAGTTGTGGTGCTGTCCTCAATTCCGAGGGCATTGGTGTTTCTGGCATTTCTCCTCCATCGCCTCCCCCCATGGTAGGAAGTGTGGAGAAAAACAGGGATCTGGGCTATGGATCCTAGGGAGGCCCTTAGGAATTATAACCATCAAATGATCAAGAAAATACCAACTGTCATATGTGTGTAAAACGAGAGTATTTATGTGTATATACAGTGCATTCCCACTTACCATGTCTCCCTTGCTCGAAGTCTGGGCGTTCTTTCTGCAGATTCTCTGAATTGTCTCCCCTTCCAACTCCTCCGGCCCCTGCCTCTTGTCTGGGCTCCATGTGAGTGGCCTGGTAATGATCTTCTGACTTGCTGGGTCTGGAGGCTTCATCCCAGACTTCCGGCCCCCAGCACAGCTCCAGAGGCAAAACTGATTTGGCCCTGGGGTGGAAAAGCCCAGGGTGACACTCTCCCAATCAGCTCCCTAGGGCTGAGTGCGGATTTTTCCCCTCCCCTGTCCATGACCCTGCAGCCCAGCCCTGCACCCTTGCAAGACCCTAGCAAGATGGCTGAGAGGTCTGGTGATGGTGGGTTTTCGTTCTCTGTTACAATTTGGAATATTCATTTAAGCTATGGACACTGTCTTCCAAATACCCGCCTAGTGCCGTCTCCCGAAATCAGGAACTGGGATGCAGTTTATGGCAGATAAAAACACTGCCATGCGGTGCCATTCCTGAGGAGACCCTAGTCCTCAGAATGTTGGAGAGAATGCTGAGAACATAGCAAACACGCCATGGAAGTTGTCTTTTACGTTCTTGGAGATCACATCCTAATTGTGCTGGATGGTGAGGAACTGTGATACACTAAGGGTTAAAAAAAATCTTGAGAACAATTATATAATTAACATCATTGACTATTTCCAGTGTTCTCAATTATAAGTAGTGCTATAATGAGCCTTCTGATTCATCGATCTTTTTATGCATCCTTAAATTGACCCTGTTTAAGGCTCTTGGAACGTATTTCCAACCTTCTCTTAAAAGAGTTGCAGGGGTGTTCCCTGGTGGCGCGGAGCCTGTAGAGCTGGATTCCCAACTGAGGTGGAAGCAGGCCTGGGGCCTGGGGTGTAGGAGGCCGCTTTGAGTCTTTCTTAAAGAGAGTGGAATTAAATAGCATTGAGAAACACAGTTGGAGGGTGAGGAAGGCTGCTGAAGTCTGGGCCCTGGCAGCATTTAGGGGAAGGCAGAAGAACAGAGCTGAAATAGGACGTGGCATTGCCAGGCATGGGGAAGTAATTGCTTTTTGACTCCATCATGCGTCCTCTGTCCTAACAGGGCCCCCGGGCTGGGGGAGACCGGAGCCGACCACAGGCAGCTTTCCTCAGCCACTTCCCATCAGAGCAAGAGAGCCTGGTATGTGAAGCAGATGAAAGGATTTTAGGTGTGTAGTATAATGTAAAGTTTGATAATAATAATTCTATTTGTTCATTCTGTTTTGGTCTTTGGATTCAAAGGTTCTGAACCTGAGATACGATTAGTCTTTGTTTTGTTCTGTAAAAGCTCTAGTAGTTTTTCTTTGTTGAAGGCAGGCCGGCAGTAATGTTCATAGGTTTGTTGGCTGGGGCACTTCCAAACCACTTGGAAGGTTAGCAGACGTGCACGCCTGTCTTCACACACTGCCATCGACGGCTCTGCAAATCCTGATGTCGCAGTAGATGAGGCCTAGAAAAGATCTCGTTCTAGAGCAGGGGAGGCGGAACCAGAGGCATCCAATAACTTGCCTGGCTCACAACAAATAAGCCACAGAGATAGAATTAGGCCTCGCGGCTCCTGATTTCTTTTGTTCCTTTTGCACAAAGACCAGTGTGTTGAACTGTGAAATTAGCAGGATATGTACTGGCTTGCATCGTCCAGTAAGAAACCTGGAGCTTGCTGGGGGCAGAAAGTAAGAATATAAGCAATGCCAGTGTACCTTTCATCCCAGCACTGCCTTTGACAGTGTTGAAAAGGAAAACTTAGAAGAGGGCATAGTTTTCTCCCTGATATTAACCAAAACCCCCGTTAGATTGTATCTGTGAATGTATCCAAACTAGTTATCATACGGGGAAACATTCTGGAAGTTTGCTACCATTGTATAAGGTGTGGATGTGGTGGCTTGGGATAATTCACAGATAGGTAAAGAGGGGAGGGGCAGGCGTTTCAAAACCAGGAACTGGCTCATGACGGTTACTCTGACATCCTCCTGATTGGAAGCCCTCAGCCCTCATAAACGAAGACAGGTATGAACACTCAAGGTCTTCTGCAGTGTGAGACAGGGTGGGGGTGAGGTGATCTGGTGGCTGGGAGTGGTTGTGCAGGTTGGCACTGCAAAACTCTTGGAGGTGCCATTTACATCGCTGTCCAGGGGGACGCACGAGCCTGGAGAAGGAAACTGTTCTGGAGGCTTCTTTAGCATCCGGGCCTTAGATGACCAGGAGCCCCTGAGCTAAGCCAGTGGGACTTAAGCTGCAGAGGGAGGGAGGGATGTGCGAGAAACTAGGAGGGAAACTGATTGGGGTTAGTGGGACCCCCACTGGTGGGGGATGGGGGTGTTGTGGAGTAGGTTTTGGGGAGGCTGATAATGTGATTCATCTGGGACATCAGGAGAAAGTGTGGGAGGGGTGAAGATTTGCCCCTTGTGGTAGGACTGCACCCCATGGGGAAAGCTGACGATGCTTGGGCCAGCACAGCTCCACATCCTGGCATCACAGCCTAGCAGGAAGACATGCCATATCCCAAGTGCCGTGGGTGGAAAGGACGATGACCTCTTAGACTTCAAAACCCTGTAATGTTAGAGGCAGTAATAGGGAAGCATGGTAGAGGTAGTGCTGAGATCTTTGATTTAACTCAAAAACATCATGAAACAGTAAAGAAAATATGCGATCTCAAGCAAGTCAGTAGCACGCTAACATCCTTGTTGATTTCAGGCAGGTAATAAAACACATTATATAATCTTTCATAGGAGGTTAAAAAAGAGAGCCATCAGTCTCTGAGGTTAAGACGTTAGGGTTTAAAAAGAGAAATGCTTTTCACATAAAGACAGATAAGAGCAAGAGTCCCTTAGATGTGGGCAGGAGGGGTTTTCACCTTCTGTTCTTCTCACTTTCCTAAAGCCGGGCTATCTGGTATCCCCATTCTAGAAGGGGTGGGGAGAAGCCGGGCCTCAGAGAACTTTCAGTATTATTGCAGTCATGGGAAGTAACAGTTCATTTTAGTACAGAATAAAATTTGAAGAAATAGGTCATATTTAAGTAAGACACAGAGTTTGGGGAAATATCCCAGTGGGTAGAGGTTTCAGCTCTTTACCAAGGCAAAGGGCGAAATTTTAATATCCATGTATGTTTGACAAAAAAAGGGAAATTGTAGTCAGAGTTATGTAACCACGTAATTTGGGGTGTGTAAACAGACTAATGGTTAGAATAAGAAAATCAAGAAACTAAAAGCAATCTCAATCAATACACTGACAGTTTAAGCTTTACTTAAAGTAAAATTAGAGTATGAAAGCTATTTGACAATATATGAGCACAAATTTCCTCCCCTCCCAAAAAAACCCGCAAAAGAAAAGCACATATAAATGCTCGTAACAGTGCAAAAACTTACATCTATTTAATACATACACAGCACTTGTTTAAATGCAACATATATTTTATACCGACCTCTGCAGTCAGTTTTAATCAAGGCTCCACAAATATTTTTTTTTTTTTTTTTTTTTTGCGGTATGCGGGCCTCTCACTGTTGTGGCCTCCCCCGTTGCGGAGCACAGGCTCCGGACGCGCAGGCTCCGGACGCGCAGGCTCAGCGGCCATGGCCCACGGGCCCAGCCGCTCCGCGGCATATGGGATCCTCCCAGACCGGGGCACGAACCCGTATCCCCTGCATCGGCAGGCGGACTCTCAACCACTTGCGCCACCAGGGAGGCCCCACAAATATTTTAATGTGATTGGTTTTGACAGTTTAAATTAAACCCACAGTGATGAAAAACTGAAAAGCTTGTAAGCTGACAGCCACACAGAGAAAAATGACTCCCAGAAGACTTACTTTTGTTAAAAAAAAATTCTGGATCACTGCTAATATTCAGATCTGAAACGGAGAATGAGGTAATTTTATTTTTCCATTGCAGGATCCCGTACCGTGTTCTAAACCCCAGATCCTGCATAGACTGTTAGACCAGGAAGGAGCCTTAGCAATAATGGCCTGAGCTTCTCATTGTTCAGGTGACCAACCTGGACAGAATCCCGTTTGTGGCTCTGTCAGGACTCCTGAAGCTCTATGACTAGCTCCTTGATCATTCCAGCTTTAGATATTTGCCCTCTCAATACATCACTAAGCAAACCAAATAGCGCATGGACCCAGGGAGCAGTGTACTTGCCCAGGAGCCCTGCGAATGTGGTACCCCTGGGGGCGTGACCTGCTTCCCAGTGACTGCTCCATGCTTTGGCTGCTGGGTGACTGGTGGTCACGTGAACCCTGTACTGCCTTTGTTCCACCAGAGTAGCTTGAACTTCTCCTTCAGTGTCCGGTTCATCCAAGCTGTGGGTCCCCCATGTCCGCAGCCCCACACTTCAGGGAACCAGAGTCCACCTGGCCGTGGTGTTTCCCACCCCCAAGACACCATTTCTTGTCCCTGGTTCATGGTCGGAGAACATCTATGCCTCTAAATCTTATAGTAACGAGCAATCTCCGTACGTCACTGAATTTCCACGAAGCTGGATGGTGAGCGAATGGTACAAGCATTTTTAGCTGGTCTGCCCCGTCTCCCCACTTCTTGGACCTAAGGAGACCACATATACTGCTGGAGAGAGAAAGGCTTCCTGGCTCTTGTGCGCTTCTGTTTGCATGTACGGATTGTAGAAGCCGATGCCAAATCTTGTTAGTGAAGTGCACTTTGGGTTACATCTCCTAACTTAAAAAAGGGTACCATATAGAAACGTGTGCTGAAGCCGTGGGCAGCTGACAGCAATCTATAGAAGTGCGTGGATCTTACACAGTCTTTCAGAGACCCTGGTTGATTGCAAATGAAGCAGAGAAAAAAGTTCTTCTGGAACCACTTGGCTTGGCAAGGATGATTTTTAAAAAAAGACTTTGGAGGCACATCTTTGGCGCTTCTTTGCGCAGAGTGCAATAGCTAATAGTTCTCGCCTCCCCTCTGGAGGAGAAAGTGAAATCTTCAGCTCTCACCAGCTCCTCTTCATTGTTTTCCCTTTTGAGATCAGACAGTAAACTCTATAATTCGTTACACCTTTTCTGACTTCGGAGTGGGGTTTGGGCTATTTTGATTATGTAGTAACATAGCCCTCATTTTGCACATTTGGGTAATTTTAGACATAACCTTTAAAAGGGCAGGCAACAGGGTCTTTCCGTGTATCTTCAGATTTTCTCTACATCCTGTTTTATGTGTGGTTAGATCAGTCGATGAATCACGTGATGTTTTGCTGCTTCAAAGGACAGAAGTAGAGACTCCCAGTAACCACACAGAGGAGGATCCTGAATGTTTACCAAACACGTTGCTTAAAAACATGCTTTTCTAGGTTCAAGTGCTTTTTATGGAAGAGCCGTGTGAGGGCGCTGCCCGAGAGTGCCTGTCTTCTCAGAAGGCGGGCAGGAGCCTGCTTTTAGGGAATTGGCTGCACGTGCAACACAGACGTCTCAACACAAATCTCCACGAGCTGTACAGCCCTGCTCATTGCACTTTTGGTTATATATTTTAAGAAAAAGGTTAGGACTTAGAACATAAAAGGCCCCTTTCCTGGACCAGGCATTGCTTTGATGAAGACTTCATCCTAGGTTTAGAGGTCAGCTCACCTGCAAAGAGGCCAGAAACCCTGACTAATTGGTACACACCAGCTCATGCAGTCCTGGGCACTGGTCTGTGTAGAGATTTACAGAAGTAGAAAGATGATTAAATACAAGAAAATATTTCTCAAGATAATGTCATTTAATTACAACTATATAAATACTTTCTCAGTCTCTCTCCCACTTCAGTTTGAAGAAAAAAAAAAAAATCCAGTCAGAGAACTACTGAGTCTTTAAATGGCTGTGCTTCTGGAAACTCAGGGTACACAAAAGTGGCTCTCCCCCTGCCCTTTCCTTCCAGAAGACCCCCAAATGAGAATGAGGTAGGAGGGTAGGGAGGTGTTAACTTTTTCACCTCTTGCTCTAGAGGTATCACTGAATAACTTTTCTGATATTGGGGAAATGCAGTGATTATCCCAATTCCAAGAGAGACCAGAAAAGGCTGCATGTGGGGACCACAGAGCTGGCTTCTGGTTGGGAAGTGCCCTGGGGTCTTGCTGGAGCTGGACTACAGCGGAGCCGCCGGGCCGCCTTTCTCGTGGGCCTCCCGGGCACCTCCCGAGGTTATTTGCTGGGAGGACTCAGGGAGTGAAAAACCAAGTGCTTTTGCTACTGTCGTGAAGCCTGGCCCCATCCCATATGCCCTCAACTATCACTAAAAGTTTCCATTTCTGAGCGTATGGGCCATCCCTGGACAGTTCCAGAGCCAAACCAACTGCTGGTGCAAAACACACGTGCCAAACAAAGAAGATGGACTTTTGCACAAGACCAGCCTGAGGCGGGCAACGAGGGGGGCGTGACTGGCTCTCACACAGTGACGTAAACCAGTGACCTTTGTGCCCAAATTAAAGAGTCTCAAGCAAGTGAGGGCTTGCAGCTAACGTGCAAACCTCTGGACACGCCCTGAGCCGAGTGGCGGCTGGCAGGTCCCGGCCTGTCCTGGCTTCCCTGGAGCAAGCCCGGCCTGCTTCCTCCGGCTCAGATCTTGGTGTCTCACCCACGCCAGTGACACTGAGGTCCCGCTCAGAGCCCACAGCAGCTGCGTTGAGAATGACCTCGCCTGTGCCCCTCAGAAAGCAGAGAGGCCACGTGACAAGCTGCTCTTGACCTGAACTGGCCCAGAGAAGGCCCTCAGGATGGAAGGACCACTTTGAGCAGCCCAGACTCGCTTCTCAGCATCTAAATACAAGCAGCTTGATGGCCCCGTGGTTTTAGATCCTGTGTGTCTGCGAGGCATGGGTCCACACTGAGGTCACGTCTGGTCTTTCCACAGTCCTTGACCTGAGACTCTCCAGGCACGGCTCCCTAAACACTTCTGTCAGCTGAGCGACTCACATGAAAAAGGAAACCTGGGTTGGAGGCACATTTCTTTGGGCGCCGAAGTCAAAGGGGTGCCCCCCTCACCCTGAAAAGTGGGAAGGAGACCCATTCCTCTTCCTCTCCTATCTGTGTTGGTTAGAACAGCTGCAGAAGAACCTGCCAGCAGCGGGTTTTGCTCTGGAAGTTAAGGTGTGTGCTTGTCAGCCCAAGCTGTGAAGTGACTTTAGCAGCCCAAACGAATGAAGGAACCTGGGAGGAGAGGGCATGTGGCTGGAGGAGAAAGGTTTTGGACATGTGCGCCCTGCACAGTCGGCAGCCCCGTCATCGCAGCCTGGGTCGGGGCTTGTTTCCTGTGTTTTCTGAAACTCTAACAGAACACCCTGGCCCGTGACTCTTCATCACCGAAGGTGTCTCTGAGGTTGTAATGCTGTGTTCTAATCGCATAATGAAGAGCCTAGCTGGTCTTCCCCGATTCGGAGGGAAAGAATTTGCTTTTTCAACTTAGTCTTTAAGCTCCAACCCCACAAGCATGAAATACTAGTCACACATGTTAAAAAATACTGCTGTTTAATTTTCTAGTCATGTACTTTAAAAAAGCCGATACAATTAGGTTTTTTTCCCCATCTTCTCAGATCTGCCCCTGAAACCACCCCAAAGCGACGCATCTTAATTCTCAGCGGAAAACCCGCTCAGAGGAAGCACATGAGGATTTGTCCCCCGGGGTCACTGGGTGTCCAGACATGTGAACGAACCCTGTGATATTCATGGCTGACTCCGAGCCTTTACATTCTTTTTTCTGTGAGGAACAATATGATTACACGGCACTGAAAGCAATGAACGCAAAAGGCTTGACTTGTTTCTTTTTTGCCCTTCTAGCATATATTTCCATTCCCACTATTGTCTACATCAGCTGACCCATTTATACCCCTGTTGCTCATAACGAAAAATAGTTCTCTTGTCATTTACTGACCCTTACATTTATATACAAATGACAGACTGTAAAACTGCTGCAAACAAGACACACTGTTCATCGATACAATACGTTTCAACTGCAGGTATGTTGAGCACACGAGCTATCACCGTATTGTATTAGAGACATTTTATTGAAAATGCGAAAATAGGAAATGTATCACATAGCCTAAAATAAATTACATAACATATACAGTATATATTTATATCTTTAAAATATTTTTGTGTTTAGGTTCTTTCAGTCTAGGAATTTTGACTAAATCAAGAATTTAGTGAACCGTGTCCATAATTTTTTTTTAAAGAAAAAACCCGCTTTCCAAAACTTAGAAAAATATACTGCACTGAATGGATTTCAAATGTGTCGTTTCAGGGAATATCACATAGTGACTTTGCTATCGTTTATAAAATGTCTTGCTTTCTCTTGTGGTGTGAGAGGGGCGTACAGGAGTACACTCGGAATTACCTGTGCCGCACGGTTAGGACTAAGAACGGCGGGCGGGACCAGGTCATAAATCTACTTCCAAAGTGATGATACAGCAACCTGGCATTAGAATGCTAGATTATGACTTAAAGCTTCAGTTCACTTTAAAAACTAAAACGTAAAGTTAGAATGCTCCATCCGTTTCCCTTGCTCTAGTGCCATCTTCGGGAAAGGTGAGTGGAAAAACAAGCCTTCAGGGAAAGTCATGCCCAAGGACGCGGCAACTGGGAGATTCGCTTCAGGACAACTTTAACAAGGCAGCTCACGTATGTACAGGACAGGGCCTGAAAGTGAGCGCACGCTCAAATCTAGGAAGAGGCGAGGTGAAGTGTTATCGTTTGCATGTGTCAGTTTCTGCCCCCAAGGCACCTCACACCTTCCCACGGGAGATTATTTCCATCCGTCCACCTGTCCAGCGTGTTCACACGTCGCATCCACGGTGCAATGCCTCTGAGCCACATCTCTTGACACAGTCACGTTACTGGGAAGCCGACCAAAGAAAGCCGAGTTGTCACCTGTCGGTTCTCAAGAGCGATGCAAGGGGACAGGGTCAGTCTGTGGCCCGCCGGGCGGTGGTGTCTAAGGGGCGATGGACGGCACAGCCGCGGTCCTTTGGTTCCAAGGGGAGACTGTCCGAGGGGGTGGGGAGGCAACGTGGGCTACGAGGCAGCTATGTCTTCGGGGTCCTCACGGAGCGGGGGGCATGAAGTCAGTCGTTTGGTTTGTTTCCACAAAGCAACGGCGAGACCGTTCTGCAGGTCCTCACATCAGCGTGGGCATACCCAGTATGCCAGAGTGGCCGTGAAACCGTAAGATCAAGGCCTCTTTCCTTACCCAAACGAAAACCAAAGACGAAAGCGGAACAAAACACGACGGGAGAGCAGATGACGCTGACGTGTCATCTCGGCCGTCCCTGCAGCGCCCGGGCGTCCGCGCCTCATTCGCGCCCCTCCTGCATCTCCACGGCGTCCGTGCCCTCCTCTGCTGGAGGTATGTCCGTCATCGCCGAGTCCTCCCCCTCGGCGGCCGACTCGTTTTCCATCTTCTTTTTCTAGACCAAAGCAGACTCATCAGCGTGGGGCTGGGGCAGGGACGCAGCGCAGCGGAGCCAAGAGCAGGGGGAGGCCACGGGGTCTCAGGGGACCCCTCGCCGCGGACTGGGATCTCGTTTATGGCTGGGGCGACCTCGCCGAGGCTGCATCTTAGGCCAGCATGTTCCTTGCAGTGGGGTTACTCGGGAGTGGGCTGTGTGCCTGGCTCTTGTGTTAAGCATTCGGGGCGCGGGTGAGGGGTGGGCGGATCCTGTCTCCCACCTCCCCGCCCGCCCATCAGCTGATGGAGACCTGCCTCTGCCTGAGGACGCCCCTTCCCTGCAGCCCTTGCCAGCGAGGGCTGTGCCCTCCCCTCCCCCCCCCCCCCATGGCCGTATGCAGACCGTGCAGACTGTCTCTTACACCTGGGCAGGGCCAGGCAGGTGCGCGGTTCTGGTGCCACCTCTCACCTGTTTCCGATAGACGTAGCATGCTGCTATGGCGACCATGGTGGATTCTCCCACAAACCCCGCGAGGAGGGAGCCCACGCCCAGGGTGGCTCCATGTACCCTGGGGATGAACACACAAAGGCCATTTGTCTGTTAAAGCCCCGCTGAGGCACAAAGAGAGTCAAAACCCAGCCAAAACCCAGGAAGGGTGTAGACAACAGGGGGACCGGACGATCGTGTTCGAGATCTGCTGGTTAGGGCTGCAGCTAGTAAACGGGCCACCTGCGGGGGGAGGGGCCCGGAGTACTCTCCTGCTTCAGGTCTCAGCTCAGCGTCTCCTGTGGGAGGGGCAGGGCCCCCGCGTGTAAGCCCACAGCATCCCGCCCGTCCTCTCTGCACCGTGGGGTTTCCCAAGCCGTGGGAAGGACCATGCCCCTTCCCCAGGGGACCGGGAGCCCCTGAAGACCAGGGCGACACCCTTGCTCCCTTGTGTTTTTCACCTTCCCGTGCCTGCCACGCCGTGATAGATGCTCCATGCGGTTTGTGTATGGGCCTGACCCCGGAAGTACTTTTCTAGAATGGATCTCGACAGCCTCCCACCTGGTCCTGGGCAGCGAACCAAGGCATCCCTCGGCATTTCTAACTCTAGACGTGCTTGGGGATTTCCCGGGAAAGAGCAGACGTAGCCTTCTGGACAGAGCATGTAGGTGGCGGCAGACCTTGCAGCCCCAGCCCCCCGACAACGTACCCCAGGTAGGGCAGGACCACGAGGCTGGTGATGAGCACGATGATCCGCAGCACAGAGCTGGGGGCCAGGACGAAGGTCTTCTTCAGGGTCATCAGCCACCCGGTGAGATGGGCCCTCACGGTGACTGAGGGGAGAGCCGAGGACTCGTCAGCAATGCCCCGCTTCTCCCATCCTGCCGCTTCTAACCCCCCAGAGCCCCCCGCAGCACATCCAGGGCCCCCGGGCGGCTGCGTGGGACGCAGGCCTTGCTGCCATTGCCCTGCGCTGGTCACCTCGTCTTCCCGCCGGGGCTCCTGATCCCCGCCTCTGGGCCTGGGGGAGCCCCGTGCCCACCTCGGCTCCCTCGCTTCACAGCCTTAGTGTCCAGAGGGTGGGTTGTGGGCAGCCCCTTTCGCCGCCGTGACCGCCATCCCTGGGGCATGGGGCTGCTGCCGGTCCCTCCCACCCCGCCCCAGCCCCCGCCTAGCCTCAAGCTCTGATCACGCCTGTCTAGAAAACTCAGAGAGAAGCGGCAACTTGATGGTGATCCAGGTTGACTCTGGGAAGAGAGCAGCTGGACCAGAAGCTGGGTTTCCCAGCCCACAGGCTGTGGGGGGGGGTGTTGCGGAGGACGGAGGTGTGGGTGAAGAAGAGGGATGGGCATCCCTTCCCTGTGTCCTCCCCAGCATCCTGACCACCGGTCCGCAGCTGGCTCCCTCGTTTTCATAAAGGCCTCACAACGTGTTCCCTGTACCCCATCTCCCCAGCCTGACTTGTGAGCTTCCGGAGGGCAGGCAGGGCACCGGCCCCAGCGCCAAGGAGGGGCTCCAAGGACAGCATGTCAAGTATCGACGGGCTGGTTTGGGGGCACAGACACCCTGGGCAACATTTAGGTTTGATCTGAAACCAGGTGGGGTTTGGGGAAGCGGGAGGCTTAGCCCTTCATCCCATGTGGGCGGCAGCAGGCATAGGCCTATCGAGGGGGAGGAAGTGCTCACTCCTGGGGTGACAGCTCGTGTCCAGGGTCCCTCTGGAGAAAGAACCTGTAGTCTTCCTGGTCTGACGCCGTGCTCCGCCCGCCCCAGGTGGAAGCATTGAATTTATGAGACATAGACACTCACTTGTGTTTGGCCAAGGGAGAGGGTGAGGCCACACGGGCGGGATGCTAACCTGATTGGCCCAAACCCAGCAGGTGGCAAAGACAGGTGGGGCCGGCTGTCTGCACGCCCGCCCGTGGTCTGACAGGCGAGGAAAGATGAAAGGCGAGTCCCACCCCAGTCCCAGCTCTGGCACCTCCAGCCCCCGCTCAAGTCCAGACTGGGGAGTCAACGACATGCGCCTTGATCTCCAGCAAGCGCAGCCTCTTCCAGGTGGCGCCAAAGCTTGGCTCCCCCGGTGACCCCCACCCCACCCCCAAGGACCAGAGGGCACCCCAACAGTCTCCAGGAATGCTTGGCATCTCAGAGCAGGGGCAGCTCGTGGCCTGACTTGGGAACAGGCACAGGGTGGTAGGTGTGCCATCAGCCCCAGCTTCGACTAGCTCCACGGCCCATTTCTGGCCTCCGCTTTGCCTCTGGATTCTTCTTTTCTCCAGGAGTCCTTTTAGAGCCTCAATACAGGCATAGATTTGTGTAACCGTCACCACAGTGAAGACACAGAACTATTCTACTGCCCCCGGAACCTCTCATGCTCTCCCTTTGGGCTCCTTTTACTGAGTTTGCAACCACTGTACCTTTAAGAAACACATGACGCCTGATCGACTTGTTTCTCAAACTTTCAACTGACTGGATGATGTCTTTGCATCGTTTTAATCCACTGTGAAATTTAAACACTTAAAAAAATTTTTTTTTTTGGCGGGGGGACAGGACTGCAAACGTTTGCCAACAAAGAAGACTGAATCAGGCATGAGGGTAAATAAGAATTTTTCTTTCATTCTCTGTTTACCTGGAACCGGGAAGAAGGAGAAGATTCGCAAGGGAACAACGCAGAGTTCTGCGAAGGCAAAGTCCACGCCAATGATGTCTATCAAAATTTTCTCGGAAACATTGGGGGTCCAGAACATCACAAAACAGAGCTGCGGGGAAAAAAAGCAGGAAGCAAGGTTGTTAGAAAAAGGTGTATATAAGTGAAATGAGAAGGCAGGTATCACGTGATCCCTGAGGAGCTAGGAAAGAGGGTGAACCTGCCCGATGGGGGGACTGGCACATGGGTCCTCGAGCTGCTTCCGCCTTGCTCTGTTCTCACCTGACAACATAGGCCCTGGCCCATGCGCCACACTTGCCCCAAAGGGAGCCTGGCAGTGGGGCCCATGTGACAGGCAGGCATCTGAGCGGGTAGCCGGGCCAGTGTGGAAGGCTTACCTAGGCTGCTGGACAGCTCAGTTAGTTCAGGGTGAGCATGTTGATTAATGTAATTTTTACATTAATTTTAACCAAATAATAAAAAGTGACCTGAAAGCGTTTGGATGCAGGCAGAATTGCATTGAACCAGATCTGGGAGTAGGAGAAAAGGCGAGGGCAGGTTGGGAGAACAGCTATTGAGGGGACCAGTTCTTAGAGGCCTGACTTTTTAAGCTTTGTGTGTGTATAACCGATTGAAAAGCTGAATTTAAAAATGTAACGCTAGGACTTTGGAAGAGAATGTTAGAAAAATGCCAGTTGCATAAAATACTTCTCTCCCTTTCTTAAGATGCAAGTGATTCTTCTCTAAAATGAAAGTGAATGCATTATAAAATGAATTGCATTCATGTAAAAACAGAACGCTGAAGTTTTAGAGTATAACGACCTTTAGGCTTTGGGTAAATTAAGTTTCAAGGAATTAGCCTGGTCCTATTTATTATGTCATGTTGAAATATGTTTAAAAAATACCTTGGAGGGTCTGTTATAAATATGTTTCACTTTTATCAGTGCAATGGAACTTTTATTCTATCTTGTATTTTTCAGCATCTGGGAAGAATATCCCACTTGATTTTCAAAGATGACAGATGTACTATCATTTAACCCTACTGCCTGATGCAAGTACTTACACCCCATCTCTGACATGAAGGGAAAAATACTTCCTAAGATCTAGCAACTCGGAGCTCGGAGGCTTTATTACCTAGTGTCCTGGACAAGTAGCCCTGCCATCTTTTCTCACTGCAAAGCTGCCAGCCTGAAATGGTGAGCTATCACTCACGCCTACGGCCCAGGAATAGTGGCAATTTCATGATACATTCACAACGACACTGAGCACAGCACTGGGACACGGTTCATTTTCTTGACAAGTGGATTGATCGTCCCTCCCTTCAAATATTTTCCACAGCAGTAAAGCTGTAAAGAATTAAGATAAGTGAGCATTGCCCCAGCTCTGGATTTGACTGTGCGTCAGGACTGATGGAGGATAAGCTATCCTGGGTTTCCTCTCTGGCTGGAGGGAGCTCTCTAGGCTGCGTTCTGCTAAAAAAAAAACCCTTAAGCTTCCAGGAAAACCATCGGCCTTACTTATTTTGTAGCCAGTGATTATCTGAATGTGAGATAATGCCTCCTGTTGCAATCTCTCTGTGCCTTGCAAAATCACTGTGAAGTACCTTTTAAATGACAACAAACCAAGGAAAAAGGAGCATGTAATTGCATGTCAGAGAGGAAGGTGCAAGCAGGCACCGGTGGCAAAGGACAGTCCTCCCTCTGGCTTCTCTGCACAGATAATGGTCACCTGGAGGCTTTCCACTGCCCTGGAGGAGAAGGTCAGTAACCTTTGGAGGAGTCCAACCTGAGGACGCAAGATAGCAAGTGCATCCAAATTACCGGAGACACTGACATAAATATCGAGTAACCAGGGCGGGTGACTGCAGTTCTGGTCCCTTGAAAGCAAAACAGTAAGGCTTGGTGGATCTCTAATAGAGCTTCCCAGGAGGAAGGCTTGACATGTCATTTCTAAAAGTCTACAGTATGATTTAACTTGACACCACTAAGCCCCTCTGTTCTCCATCTGGTATCTGTCTGTGCCAAAGACACCCTACAGGCCCCTATCGAGGCCACGTGCCACAGAGGTGCTTCTTCTGGAGTTTTCAGCCTCACGCACCTACAGCCTAGATTGGGTCTTTCTAGATCAGTGTAACTGAATGCTCTCGGTCTAGTCTGGGGCTTCAGCAATCACAGGTTTAAAGGGAAGCAATGCCACATGGATCGACACTTCCTTTCTTTTTCTCCCTGAAGTCTCTGAATTTGACCCTTTGCCTTTGCTATACTTCCAGTATGAAAATGCTCCTTACCTTCCAGCAAGTTCTTTAAAAAAAAAGTGACTTATTTCCAGCATTGCCCAGAAAGAAATACATGCAACTCAGAAGTAGGTTTGGTTTTGGTTAAAAGCTGCAATCCCTATATGCCGATCAAATTTTTCCAAGAAACATACTGACCCTAGCATCATAATCAGATGAGATTTAACCAGCCTGTTTCAGAAAACAAGAAGCTCTAGAAGCTAATCTAACAAAGAATATTTCAGGAAAAGTGTCTTTCTGATGAGTTCACCCAGAATAGTGTTGACTTAGAACACGCCCTCCTAGTTGACCAGGACATGCAGTGTTCCTCAAATATTTGCAGAGCCTAATGACATTGACTTTTCCGAACCAGAACGCAAACCTAATAAACGACTGACAGTGAATATGATTTGTTCCCGGGAGTAGCTGCAGGGTTGGGTTTTCTGCTGCTGAGCTTGCTGTCAACATTGACTCATTAGGAAGCAGCCAGAAAAGCAAAACAACCCACTCCATGCCCGGATCTTGGTTCTTCTATTTATTCTCCAATAAAAGGAACCAGGGGTCCTTGGAGAAATGGCTCACTCTAGGACCAGGGTGGGAAATATACAAGACAACCAGCTTGGAACAATACATCGAAGGACACAGGAGTCCAGAAGAGAGAACTCCCACTGGCAAAGCTGGAGGAATCTGAGCAACAAAAAATGATGTAGTATTGAATTATGAGCCACAGCACAGAGTAAATACCCATGAGTCTATACTGATATATCTAAATAAATAGGGACAAATCTCCAGCACAGAATTACAAGTAATTTCTGTAGAATACTCCCCCCTTAGGGAGGTGGAGTCATATCTCCCCACTCCTGGAGTGTGGGCTGATCATAGTAACTTCCTTCCAAAGAAGGACGAGATGGAAAGGGGGGAAATAACCTTCACGGTGGAGAAAACTGGCAAACATAATGGGCCAGGTGATCAAGGTTAACATCATCAGTGATGTCATGTTGATAGCACGTTCTCTTGAGGAGATGTGATGAGAATGGCCCTTTAACTGTGTGGTTTTCCTTCCGAAAGCCCACATGCCCCGTCTAACCATGAGAAAAACCCCAGACAAACCCAAACTGAGTGACATTCTACATAGTGCCTCACCAGTGTTCCTTGAAACTGACAAGGCCACAAAGACAAGCAAAGTCTGAGAAACTCTCACAAACCAGAGGAGGCTAAGGAGACAAGATGACTCACTGTAACGTGGCAGCATGGATGGGATCCTAGAACAGAGAAAGGACATGAGGAAAATGCTCATGAAATCTGAATGAGCTGTGGAGTTTAGTTCACAATAACGTACTGGGGTTGGTTCCTTATTTGTGACAAATGTACCACAGCGGAGTAAGATGGAGTGTAGGGTGAAGGGTCCATGCTAATCTTCACAACGCTTCTGTAAATCTAAAATAATTCTAAAACAAAAAGGTTAAAAAAAAAATAGAAGACCCATGACCCACTCCTCTTTTATTTGGCAGACTGTGACTATTTTTCTGAGGTCCAGGCACTGACCATGAAATGTTTACTTTGAATTTTGAGATGCTTATTTGTTGTTTTTCTTTTTCTTTTCTTTTCCTTTCTTTCTTTCTTTCTTTTTTGAACCAGTGACTTGTTTGCTTGCATCATTTTAATCCATTTCTTGGGAAGATGCGGCATCTATGTTTATGACAACAATGATGGGGATATTAAAGTAGCAAACACTACACAGCACTTCTTATGGTCCGGGAGCCAGAAGAAATGCTTTGTACATACTAAATCATTGCATCTTTACTTTCCTATGAGAGCTGTGCTATGACAACCCACTTTACAGATGAAGAGACCAGGCACATAAAGTTTTCTTCACTTGCTCAAGATTACACAGCTAGCAAGTGGCCCAAACAGGACCCCTGCCTCTCTGGTTAAGCCCCCAAACATGTGATGAGCATGTCAGTGTTGTGGGCATGATTCCAGAGTAATTTTCAGGACAGGGTCACTGCCACCTACCATCACAGACAAATTTACAAACGTACGTAATGATGAATACACATTGATTCATTCACAACATTTACCTGCCCCAATGCAGCTGGAGAATACCTGAGCTCCCCTGTGTATCTTTGTGGGGATAGAGGTATGGGTCTTATACCTGCAGCAGATCACAGTTTCCAGGTTGGGAGAGACAAGCTTGGTTTCTACAATCTCAGATTCTCATGCATCCCTCTAGGGGTCTCCCCATTTGAACCCCTACCCTAGATACTGATGAAAACAGAATCTACTTGAATTATTTACCTTGTTTTTTAAAGTTTAGGTAAATGAGAGTATCACGTTATTTAATACATTTATTAATAACATTACTCCATCTATTCTTATTTACCCAGTGCATTATTTACCTATCTACTCTAGATGAATTTTTGTTTGTTCTTCTTTCTCTAGTTCCTTTAGGTGTAAGGTTAGATTCTTTGAGATTCTTCTTGTTTCTTGAGATAGGCTTGTATAGCTATAAACTTCCCTTAGAACTGCTTTTGCTGTATCCCATAGGTTTTGGATCGTTGTGTTTTCGTTGTCATTTGTCTGTAGGTATTTTTTGATTGCCTCTTTGATTTCTTCAGTGATCTCTTGGTTATTTAGTAACGTATTGTTTAGCCTCCATGTGTTTGTGTTTTTTACATTTTTTTCCCCTGTAATTTATTTCTAATCTCATAGTGTTGTGGTCAGAAAAGATGCTTGACATGATTTCAATTTTCTTAAATTTACCAAGGCTTGATTTGTGACCCAAGATGTGATCTATCCTGGAGAATGTTCTGTGTGGACTTGAGAAGGAAGTGTAATCTGCTGTTTTCAGATGGACTGTCCTATAAATATCAATTAAATCTACCTGGTCTATTGTGTCATTTAAAGCTTGTGTTTCCTTATCAGTTTTCTGTCTGGATGATCTGTCCATTGGTGTAAGTGAGGGGTTAAAGTCCCCACTATTATTGTTTTACTGCCCATTTCCTCTTTTATAGCTGTTAGCATTTGCCTTATGTATTGAGGTGCTCCTATGTTGGGTGCATATATATTTACAATTGTTATATCTTCTTCTTGAATTGATCCCTTGATCATTATGTAGTGTCCTTCCTTGTCTCTTGTAACATTCTTTATTTTAAAGTCTATTTGATCTGATATGTGTATTGCTACTCCAGCTTTCTTTTGATTTCCATTTGCATGGAATATCTTTTTCCATCCCCTCACTTTCAGTCTGTGTGTGTCCTTAGGTTTGTAGTGGGTCTCTTGTAGACAGCATAATATATGGGTCTTGTTTTTGTATCCATTCAGCAAGGCTGTGTCTTTTGGTTGGAGAATTTAATAAATTCACGTTTTCTTTTTTCTTTTTTTTTTTTTTTTTTTGCGGTACACGGGCCTCTCACTGTTGTGGCCTCTCCCGTTGTGGAGCACAAGCTCCGGATGTGCAGGCCCAGCGACCATGGCTCACGGGCCCAGCCACTCCGCAGCATGTGGGATCCTCCCGGACCAGGGCACAAACCCACGTCCCCTGAATCGGCAGGCAGACTCTCAACCGGTGCGCCACCAGGGAAGCCCAATAAATTCACGTTTACAGTAATTATCGATATGTGTATTCCTATGACCATCTTCTTAATTGTTTTGGGTTTGTTTTTGTAGGTCTGTTTCTTCTCTTATGTTTCCCACTTAGAGAAGTTCCTTTAGCATTTGTTGTGGCGCTGGTTTGGTGGTGCTGAATTCTCTTAGCTTTTGCCTGTCTGTAAAGCTTTTGATTTCTCCGTCAAATCTGAATGAGACACTCGCCAGGTAGAGTAATCTTGGTTGTAGGTTCTTCCCTTTCATCACTTTAAAAATATCGTGCCACTCCCTTCTGGCTTGTAGAGTTTCTGCTGAGAAATCAGATGTTAACCTTATCGGTGTTCCCTTGTATGTTATTTGTCATTTTTCCCTTCTTGCTTTTAATAAATTTTCTTTGTCTTTAATTTTTGTCAGTCTGATTACTTGTGTCTCGGCATGTTTCTCCTTGGGTTTATCCTGCCTGGGACTCTCTGAGCTTCCTGGACTTGGGTGGCTATTTCCTTTCCCATGTTAGGGAAGTTTTCGACTATAATATCTTCAAATATTTTCTCTGGTCCTTTCTCTGTCTCTTCTTCTGGGACTCCTATAATGTGAATGTTGTTGCATTTAATGTTGTCCCAGAGGTCTCTTAGGCTGTCTTCATTTCTTTTCATTCTGTTTTCTTTATTCTGTTCCGTGGCAGTGAATTCCACCATTCTGTCTTCCAGGTCACGTATCCGTTCTTCCGCCTCAGTTATTCTGCTATTGATTCCTTCTAGTGTAGTTTTCATTTCAGTTATTGAATTGTTCATCTCTGTTTGTTTGTTCTTTAATTCTTCTAGGTCTTTGTTAAACATTTCTTGCATCTTCTCGGTCTTTGCCTCCATTCTTTTTCCAAGGTCCTGGATCGTCTTCACTATCAATATTCTGAATTCTTTTTCTGGAAGGTTGCCCATCTCCACTTCACTTATTCGTTTTTCTGAAGTTTCATCTTGTTCCTTCATCTGGTACAGAGCCCTCTGCCTTTTCATCTTGTCTTTCTGTGACTGTGGTTTTTGCCCCACAGGCTGCAGGATTGTAGTTCTTCTCGCTCCTGCTGTCTCGAGATACCTATTTGTATTTCAAGATACATTCATCTCGAGTAGAGTGTAAACCACTCCAGACAAACCTTCTGTCTCCATGATCATTGGCTTCTTCTTCTTTTTTTTTTTTTTTTTAAATCATGATAACCTGTGTAGAAACTAACCAAAGGGCTGCAGCCCTTTTATTCACAAGCTTAACATGAAGTTTCTGGTCAGCATATGTATCACGGTCACATTTCTAATGAGGGTTTGGTTGGGCAAATCAATGAGTAATCTAACACCTCCCTTGGAAGCAATCTGTTAGCAGGCTTTGGCTGTATGTAGTTGTTCTATATTGGGGGCAGTATTTAACCTGGCACTTCTAAGTCCATGCAATAGTGAGCTAAGTTCTGACACAGTTTTACCATGTATTGAGATTCCCAAATAGGATTAGAGTGTAGAGCAAGGATGAAGGAAGCCCCAAAACTTACAGAAATAACACTTCTGGGCCTAAGATGTTAGAGTCTGAATCAATGTGACTAGAACCACACCACAGGCATCTTTCCCAAGACCTTCCTCATCCACAGAGTCAGTCCCTAACTTGCCCTGGGACTGAGTCTCTTTCTCCAGAACCTGGGATTGGAATTTGAAGAAGCTAATTGTCTCCCTCAGCATTTGAACTCAGAGAACTTAGAAAGACAGCCGTTCCCATGCAACCTGAGAGGATTCCATTCCACGAAAGAACACTGCCAAGAACTCTGGTTTTGACTTAATTTCCAGAAGCTGTTGACCACGCTTTTGAGGAACTCACAAAGCTGTCTCCATTACCCTGAATAATCAGGATTAGCATCAAGTCAGACATTCTGAACCCCTGCATTTAGAAGAAGTGAAATACATGCAGCTGTTTTGTATTACAATAGCTGGCCCTGGGTATCAGTCTTATTTGGAGGTTTTACTTAGAAAGAAGGCATCAACTTATGTTTAATTGGGGTTAAGCCTCCACTGGGTAAACCAGTGGTAACCCTCAACAATGCCGCCCACACAGCGGTGGTTACAGGCTGGGCTCTGGACTGTGTGCTTGATGAGTAAGTTGACTTACATTCTAGTGCCAGCTCC
This sequence comes from Mesoplodon densirostris, assembly GCF_025265405.1. Classification (NCBI taxonomy): domain Eukaryota; kingdom Metazoa; phylum Chordata; class Mammalia; order Artiodactyla; family Ziphiidae; genus Mesoplodon; species Mesoplodon densirostris. The sequence continues at coordinate 12,878,404 of NC_082663.1, forward strand.
TTAGGGCACCGCCAGCACATCTGGGGGCCCAGGCTGAGGGGCCCAGGATCTGCACAAAATGCTCCTACCAGTGCCGGGCACGGTGAATGTGATCAATCTCAGCTATCATCACTGTAAAAGGTTTCCTGGAACCGCAATAAGATACCAACGGTGGGTGTTGAGATTAGGATTGATTTTATTTCCTCTTTGTACTTTTCCCTGTTTTACCACAAAGAGCGGGTCTTCTTTCTTCTGGTTCAGAAAACATTTTAGAATAAAAAGGACCCCGTGCGTCTGTCTTCAAAGATAAAGTCAACCTTCGTACATGCCGATGACAGGGATGAAGCAGTCTTGCTTCAGAACGAGGGGAGGCTTTCAGAGGTGTCCGCCGGCTCGGTTTTCAAACTTCATCTAATGTCCAGGCAGAAGGCACCCTGATTCGATTTACTTGAGGGTTGAGGTTGGAGGCAAAAGAAGGCGGACTCGATAGGATACACACACGCCTACCTCGCTTGAGTTTTCAGAGACCCGGGAATGCCATTTGGCCTTTCGGTTCTTAGCATCACGGTATTGCGCTGTCTGCACACGTGTGGTGGGAGTGGAGGAGGGTAGGGGTGGGGCAAGGGCATTTCCCGAAGGGTTTTGCAGGTCATGGTTGTGACTCTGGGAGCCTCAGGACTTTGTGGACTGGAGGAGTGACGCGATCGGACTGCTGTTTTGACAGGCTCTCCCAGGGCCGTGTGAGAACAGACTGTGGAGGTCGGGGGAGTCCTGTGGAGGAGAGGCTACTGTAATAATCCAGGGGAGAGATGGCCTCGGACCAGGAGGTGAGAAATGGTCAAACCTGGAGGCGCCTGAAGTTAGGGCTCCTGGGGTGTGCTGAGGTGTCCCCGTGCAGCGTGAGAGGGTGTGATGGGACGTGACTGAGCAAGCATCGCTCTCCTTCAGGCTGGAGGCCTGGCTGCCCACGGGGGGCCCTCCCGGCCTGCACTCTCCACGGTTACTCTCCGTGCTGGCCGCTGCCTGAACTCGACGGGGCCGTTTCTAAGAGCTTTCCTACTGCCGTCGGTGAGTTCATGCGAAGTCGCCACATCCCCAGCGGAATGACAGCATTTCATCAGGACTGACTCTTGAGAACCAGGGTGAGTCCCAGTGTTGAGGGAAAAAAAGTGCTGTTTTACTAGTGTGGAAATGCTCAAGCAGACCATGTGTGAGAAGGCTGACGAACCCAATTCCTGGGAAGCAGCATTAAAGGGGGTGACAGGAGCAAGCCTGTAGTAATCTCCAGAGGCAACGGGCGGCTGCCCCTTGGAGCTGCCGACCGGGGACCGCTGACCCATCCTCTGAAGAGGTGAACAGCCACGTGGGCACGAAAGTGAAGGCTCAGCACGGGAGGAGGCGACGGAGAAAAGCATTTCTGGGCGGGACAGAGTCATGGGTAGGACAGTGAGAATTACAATAGTGTACAGTGAAGAGATACGTAAAAAGGGTGACTTCTGATGTAAGGTCAGGCCCGCAAGAGGTTCAGTAGGCTGCAACAGATAGAGTAAATCACCTCTATTACTGAGAGAAACAGAGCTTGGTTTTCGGTTAAGCTAGGGAGCGTGGCAAAGCCTGGTACCGAGTATTTAGGTACCGTCTAATATTCTCAGCGTGGCTTGTTGACAGTTACAATTATTATAAACATCTACCTGGAATATTTTCATAGGGGAGTTGACGTAACCATGAACGGTTATAGCACATTTTGGATAAAATATTATATGAACATTTTCAGATGTAATTTTAAAAATCAGCTTAAGAATATGAAAATTAAATCATCCCTGTTATCATTCAGATTCAGTGAAATTGCCATATACACACTTAAGAGCAGTTGGTGCATTTTTCCCATGTAAGATGACTGAATTCTTGGTAAGAAACAAAGGGTTGATTGAAAGAAACAACACACTTCAAACAGCAGGGGGCGCCATGCACCAAGGCCGCAGGTGGCTCTCCAGTTGTGAACTCCCACCCATCCCATCTATATCTGCAGAATGGTATTTCTTTCCTTACCCGATCTGAAGAATATTTAGAAAGTTCCAACCTTAGCTTATGTTTAGCCTTTACTTTTTTTGACTGCTAGTAGTCAAACTGGAACTTGCTAGAGGCTGCGTGTGTTGGGGGCGGGTATAGAGAGTGATTATTTAATGGGTAGAGAGTTTCCAAGTTCTGGGGATGGATGGTGAGGACAGGAGCACAACAATATAAATGTGCTGAACTGTACACTTACACACGGTTCAGGTGCTAAGTCATATGTGAGGTGTATTTTACCACAATTTAAAAAAATAAAAAAAAATTGGAACCTGCTTATAACAACACAATATGCACGTGCATTTGCTAATTGCTTTAAGAATTGCACATGTGCACTGTTGGTGGGAATATAAACTGGTGCAGCAACTACGGAGAACGGTATGGAGATTCCTCAAAAAACTAAAAATAGAGTTGCCATATGATCCAGCAATCCCATTCCTCGGCATATACCCAGACAAAACTATAATTTGAAAAGACACATGCACCCCAATGTTCATAACATCAGTATTTGCAATAGCCAAGACATGGAAACAACCTAAATGTCCATCGACAGATGAATGGATAAAGAAGATGTGGCACATATAGACAATGGAATATTACTCAGCCATAAAAAAGAATGAAGTAATGCCATTTGCAATAACATGGATGGACCTAGAGATGATCAGACTAAGTGAAGTAAGTCAGAAAGAGAAATACAAATACCTTATGATATCACTTATCTGTGGAATCTAAAATATGACACAAATGCACTTATCTATGAAACAGAATCAGACTCACAGACATAGAGAACAGGCTTGTGGTTGCCAAGGCAGGGCCGGGGGGAGGAGGGATGGATTGGGAGTTTGGGATTAGCAGATGCAAATGATTAACATCATTTATAGAATGGATAAACAACAGGGTCCTACTGTGTAGCACAGGGAAGTATATTCAATATCCTGTGATAAACCATAATGGAAAAGAATATGAAAAAGAATGTGTATATAGGTATAACTGAATCACTTTGCTATAGAGTAGAAATTAACACAACATTATAAATCAACTATACTTCAATAAAATAACTTCAAAAAAGGAATGCACCTGTGGATTTGTACTGTCATTCTATTATGAGGCAGAGATTTGGGGACCAGTCTCAATTGTTTTAATCTCCCCTGAACAAATCAATCGAACCCTCAAATCTACAACATATGATGACTTAAAAAGCAAATGCTGGACGACTGAAGCTTTGGGGAGAAGTGTGAAGGAGGGCAGAGGCTCAGTGGGAAGGGACTAACTCTTATCAGTTATCTACTATTTGCCAAGAGCTTTCCATAGGTTATGTCATTTAATCCTTATCCCAGCCCCAGGGTCATGGCTTTGTTTTTGGGTCTTCTATTGAGGACAGCAGGGCCCAGAGGGGCTGTATGACTTTCCCCAGGTCAGCCCATTTGTAAAGGGTGGGGCCAGGATTTCAACCCCGGCCTCGGGGACTCAGAAGCCTTGCTCCCCCCATGTCTCTGGGATGTCTAAAGGCACCCAACTGGCCCAATGGTACCCGGTACACAGACACCGTGAGGGACGCCAAAGGAGAAAGTCTTAAATTCAGCATCTTTGGTCCTTTCCGTCCTTCCCCCATGCACAAGAGGTCCTTTTCTTCTCCCGTATGTGAACAATGAGAAGGCAGTCTCGGGGCACGGGGGTAGGGCAGCCCAGCAGGAACAAAGCCTCAAACAGGCCGTCCTTGCTGGAGACACAGGGCCAGCGTGGTACCACGCTCAGAAAAAGTCCACTAGTGTCCACCACCCTGATGGCTGAGGGACAGCTCGTGGGTCAGTTTAGCCACAGGAAGTGAGACTGGGTCACCCTCATGAACTGAACTTTTAACTCTGAGCACAGGCTGAGGTCCTACGGGATGGTGGGTTTTGCTATTTCTCAGCTCAGATTTTGCTGCTGTCCAGCACACAACTGAAGAGCTCAGGGCTGAATGCTTTACTGAGATGCAGCTCTGCCTGGTGGGACGCAACTAAGAAAAAGGGATTCTTGATGTGCTTGTTGGATGTTGACATATGTTGGACGCTGACATATGCTATCCCGTGAAGCAGCAACAGAGGAGAATTAGTGTGCTGACCAGGGCACTCGAGATTGTCCATTATATATGGAAATGGAAGTAGGGGAGCTCATCCTGAACTGCAAGATGCCAAACTGATCCTTAAAAGATGAAAAAGTCCTCTAACTGGGGGGAAACTGAGGCTGTGACAGGCAGGACTGGACGAGACTCCAGGCCTGTGAACTGCGCGCAGGGCATTTTCTGGTGTTTTCTACCTCGCGGGGAGCAGGTGGCCAGAGCTGACCTGGCAGGATTAGAGGCGCTATAAATACTGCCACTGTCAGTGACCTCGCTGTCTTTCAGAGGTGGTGGCCGTTCTGCGGGGAGGGGCAGAGTGGAGTTCCTCTGTTTGTATCTGTGGGATTTGTGCCTCCCGAGGACATACCTAGTGTGAACCACAGAAGTATTTTAAGGTTAGCTGAACCTCCCCGAAAGGGATTATTTCAGTGTGTCACAGAGAAAGAAGCTGATGGTGCAGATTTTTTCGACTGCTTCTTTCTCTGATGGAAAGCCTTTTTGCTTTCTTTCCCTCTGGGAGGGTACCTGTGAGGCCCTGAAGTTCTGAAGCTTTAGGACCAAAATGTTTTAAATACGAAACATCATCACCTTAAATTTTACGGTGGCCTCCACCCCTTGGATGACGCGTATTTTCGCGCTGGCTTTGGCAAGATGGAACAGGCAGCCGGGGGTGTTGCAATTCCGTGCCTGGCTTCTGCAGAGCACACACTCACCCCGTCCCTCTCCAGCAGCCTGCAAGCTAGCCCCCCAGACGAGGATTAGCTCAGGAAGCTGGGGACCAAGACGAAGAACAGCCTCATTGGACGGAACGGTGACCATCAAGGAGGAGATGGCCACTCACGTGGCAGAGAGTGACCACGTCCTTGTTAAGTTCACAGTGACCAGGGAAATTTAAAAAATGAAATAAAGAAAAGAGATTTCGGGCTTCCCTGGTGGCGCAGTGGTTGAGAGTCCGCCTGCCGATGCAGGGGACACGGGTTCGTGCCCCGGTCCAGGAAGATCCCACATGCCGTGGAGTGGCTGGGCCCGTGAGCCATGGCCGCTGAGCCTGCACGTCCGGAGCCTGTGGTCCGCAACGGGAGAGGCCACAGCAGAGAGAGGCCCACGTACCGCAAAAAAACAAAAACAAAAAAACAAACAAAAAAACAAAAAAAAGAAAGAAAAGGGATTTCAAAATTTGTGGGAAAGAGTCAAGTAAGATGTGATAACACCAGAGATTCTGAAAGGAGCTGGAAACCTCTCGAAAGAGAAAATTTCCCCCCCAACCCCTGCGACAAGTGGAAAAGAGAACAGAAGGCACCTGAAGACGTCAGGTGGTCCCCAGGCTGCTCTCGGCGGGGAGGGAACATGCCAGCTGGGGAAGGGGGTACCGGCCATCTCCCTGCCTTCATTTGCTGGCTCACAGGCTCTCTCTTCCCCAGTTCCTGAGAGGTAAGCCTAGATAAAGTCTAAGAACTACCACGTTCAAGGGCTCACAATCTCATGGATGAATAAGGACAGGAAGGCAAAAGCCCAGATACGCTGAATGGGTGCAAGTGCTGAGATCCAGAGAAAGGGCTCTACGAAACTACACTCGAGGTAAGAAGAGGAAGAAGAAAGAACCAGTAGGGGCCGAGGGTACATTCCAAGCTCCTCCTCCAAGCTCCTCCTCTGAGTCTGCCTTTCCACGAAGGAGGGTCATCTTAAAATAAATGAGCAAACATGGTTAAATGGAATCTGAAGACCGAAACTGGTAAGAGGGAGTGAAGCATTTTGCCTGTGCAAGTCCCAGATCACTAACATCACCTGAAGTGAAAACACTTGTTGGCGTGGCTGAGAAAGCAATGAAGTGGGGAGACACCAGGAAGCTCGAGGTTGGCAAATCCCCCGAAGATGGATTCGAGAAGGGGCCAGCCCCCGACGATCATGAGAATATGGCCAACTGGGTCTTACTGTTGGCTAACAGTGCCATGTGGCTAAATGAAAAAGCCCATGTAGGCTTAGGCTGCATTAAGGAAAACTATAAAGTGAAAACTGGACAATTCTAGCCCATCAGCCGAGGTCAGACCGGATGTGGCGTTTGTGCCCCACGTTCTCAGAGGCCGCTGACAACCTGGAACAATTTCAAGGAGCACAACAACCAAAACACCGCGGGGTCTGGAAGCTAAGCCTGTTCAAAAGGCCTGGAAATGGGCTTTGGCTATTTGGAGGGCTGCCACATGGAAGAGGGATTAGATGGACACTAAGGGCAGAGAGGAGTGTCACCAGCCCTTCGTCTGTGGACACTGCAGTCCGTCTTCACAGCCTCCTTCCCGCCTCTCAGGGAGTCGGATCTGTTACTTCTATAGTTTTGATTCTACAGTGACCTACTGATTCCCGCAGCGATCCGTTTGTTATTATGACACTGGGCTTCATACATAAACTCACTCAAAAAATAATTACTGGGCACCTGTCCTGGGCCAGCCACTGTGCTGGATGCTGGACATTGACAACGGCAAACACAGCAGAGATGACGCCAGTGCTCATGGAGACCTGGTGGCTACAGAGCGCTGAGTCACGAGGGGGGACTTGGGGCATGACGGGGACAGCGGGGGCCTCAGGGGGTGGGAAGCTGGCTGACAGTCCAAGTCACATACGCTGAACAAGGAGTCAGGGAGGGGGTTTCAGGCCAAGGGGACAACGTGAGCAGAGGCCTGGGCTGCGCGAACACACAGTGGCCCCTCAGCTCCACGTGCTCTGTGCGGCTGGAACGGGGGGCAGGACATTGAGATGCGCCTTGTACTGCTTGACTAGGGTTTGGCCCCTGGAAGGTCTCTACACCAGCCGCTCCATGAGGACTCGTTTGGAGGGCACGTGTCTAGAGCCCCACTGGGGGCTGTGGTCCCCGTTGAGCGGGAGCTGTAGAAGCACAAACAGGGAAGCGATATGGGGAATGGAGGGGAGGGAGGTCCGAGGGGTATGGAGGGGGAGGCTAAGGCCCGGCCCTGTCCCCGAAGGGATGTCAGGGTGAGGAAGAGAGCCGAGCTGAGGATGAGCCCAGGCTTCTGTCTCTGGCAAAACCAAGCAGGCAGGAGTCCTTGCTAGTCACTGAAATAGGGAGCAGAGAGGAGAAAAAGCCCAGGGCCACGAGCAGGCCATCGAGTCCGCTTTGGGACAGGAGGAGTTGTCAGCGCCCCTGGGAAATCAGAGTGCATCTCTGGGCAGGAGGCAGTTAGATGTTTGGGCCTGAAGCTCAGGAGGAGATGGGAGTCAAAGACGCTGCTCTGGGAATCAGCCAGACACGGCACCTGAAGCCACGACCTGCAGAGAGAGGGCTTAGGAGGGAGATGGGCAGAGGGGGATGCTCACTCAGAGTGAGGAAGAGGGATGTTCCACCAAGGAGCCTGTGCGGGAACACTCAGAAAGGAAGAGGGAAAAGCGGCCGAGGAGAGGGGCGCAGAAGCCATGGGAAATGAGCAAAGGATGCATCAAACACGGCAGGTGAAAACCGGACGGCGCCCGGGGGAGCTGGGGCATTAGCCCGCAGGGACCGGGGCAAGCTCTCTAAGGAGACAACAGGGAGTGGTGACAAGAACGCAGCCCACAGGAACCATCTAGGAAGGAAGTGGGGCCCTTTGCCCCTGAAGAAGGAGGCGGGGGGCTGCGGTGGGCACAGCAGATGGCACAGGTGGGGAGCACAGATGTGGCCAACAGCAGCGGGAAGGGTGGGCTTGAGGTGCTTTTGCATAATTCTTTCAAGGAGCTTGGATGCCAAGGGGAGGAGAAACGTAGGGGGGCTGCTGGATAAAGACATGATTTTTATGTTTTCTTTAGATTTTTTTTTTTTTTTTTATGAAGTTGGGAGACTTGAGCACATTGAAACGTAGATAGGAAGGAGAGATTTGGGAGAACTTGGCAGTGGGGACAGGGAGACACTGAGCAGAAAGGATGGCTGAAGTAGTGCAGGTGAGTGCATGGAGGTACCACTCAGCCGGGGGTGGGGGTCTGGGGGGGGATGTCCCTGCCTCCACGGCTGCGAGCGCACAGAGGGCACTGGCCTGCAGGACATCCTGCTTACTGTAAATGTGACCCCTTAGTCCAAAACAGCATCTCCCTCCTCCTCTTTTCTTTTACTTCATTTTTTTCTCCCAAGCAGCTGTGTTTCCCTGTAGAAGGCTGCATTATGGCCACCCAGAGAGATAGTCCCTTCCTAATCCCCAGAACGAGTATTCATTCCTTTATATGCTCGACAGAGGTGATTAAGTTAAGGATCTTGAGATAAGATTGCTTGGGAATGTCTGGGCGGGGGGGCCCTAAATACCATCACGAATGTCCTTATTATAGAAAAGGTAGGCACACAGAGGAGAAGGCGACGTGAGACAGAGATTGGCATGATTCAGCCAAGGAATGCCGGCCGCCCCCAGCAGCTGGAAGACTCAAGGAATGGATTCTTTTCTAAAGCCACTGGAGAGAGTATGCCCCGTTAGAACCTTGATTTCAGCCCAGTGAACTGAATTTTGACCTCTGGCCTCCAGAACTAGGAGGGAATAAATTTCTGATGTTTTAAGCCGTCAGGTTTGTGGTCATTTGTTACGGGAGCCACAGGAAACTAACGCACCATCCAACACCATAGTGTATGTTAATTGCCTGTCTTCTCCATGAGATTATGAACCCCCCCTAAGAAAAGAGACTCTGTGTGTTAATTTCACCATGGTAGCCCTGGGACCTGGTATACAGCAGGGGCTCAAGCATTTGTTGAATGACTGCGTGAACAAATATGCACGTGCTCCTTCTCTGGGGAGCTGTGCTGTAAATAGAGAAACCCTAGGCATCACCCATCCCACTGAAAGCGTTCCATCACCCACGCTCTAGACAAGTTTGGCAACGCATCCAAGTGTGCTTAAAAATCTTTCCTCACTGGCATTTCTAATATTTGGTTGGTGTGTACTGATGTATCAGACGTCTAAGCCAGAGGACTAAATATATCAATTTTTCTCTTTCAGCGCTCGCTGAAGCTTGTGGGTAACTGACATTTCTGAATTAACAAGAGGAACAAAGGCTGGAACGAACACTGTCAGCACCGGGGATTGGAGGCTTTAAACAGGAAGGGGTGATGGGACATCAGGGAGAAAAATGCACGATATGTGTCTCGTGTGTGGGTGAGGTCTGTCTAGAGAAGGTATGTATAAATCTATCAAGAAGCTGAATTTATTTTAAACACCAAAAGAAAAGAAATCCCACAGAAATTGGGAAGGGTATTATAGATATCACTAGAAAAATTCATAAAATTATTCACTGGCGTCGAAAATACCAGTAGCCACTTATTTACAGATACAGCCGTCCTTTCCTTACGTGGAAGCCCACGTGTCTGGGGACCAAGGAGAGAGCTGGAATTCTTTGCTTCCAGCGTGCCAGGCGCTGTATGCTAAGCTATTACCCCTTTGCAAAGTCTTATAAGGTGGGTATTCTTCTCATGCCCACATGGCAGCTGGGGAAGCCCAGGCTTATAGTTTTCAGAGACCACCCAGCTGGTGAGCGGTAGGGTCAGGGTTTGAACCCAGGCCCTGGGGCCTCTGGGCCCGCATCCATGAACACTGTGTTATGTGGCCCTGAATTCAAGCCTAAGCTACTCCCTCTCCTTTGGTTCTCTGACCCTTCCCCACCCACCCCTTTTAAATCAAAATCCTCAAAGAGGGCAGTCAAGTGTCACAGAGCCCAGGGCCCTTGGCACCATGCCCAGCCCTGCATCTGAATCCATCTCCGGTTCACAGGGGCCGGCTCTCCAAACCTTCTTGTTTTTGTTTGTTTGGGTAAGGGTCGATTCATTCCTCGAGCCACATTGGTTAAGAGCCATCTCTGAGGGAGGATTAAAGGCAGGCCTTTGAAAACTGTCTGGTACCTGACGAATGATGAGGAAATTTCTCAGGCACTATTATTTGCCACACGTGCTTTTTCTCAGTGTCACACGGTGGTTCTTTGTGGCTGGCCCTGGGCTCAGGAGGTTCAAAAAGACTCCGGAAATAATCTCACGGCACAACTCAATCGTGTTTCCTTCACTGCCTGAACAAGTGGGCACTCCCACCCAGAGCTGGAAATGCAGTAAAACGCTTTAAGGTAAAATAAAGAACATTTTCAGTAAAGGCCATGTATCCGTTAGCTAAGACTGACTTTACTTCCCCGTTCACTCTATTACTCTGCCTGCAGGTGCAGAATACACCTAAGTGCCGGGAGAAGTAAAGCAGGTATTAAATTCTCCACTTGCTGTTTCCATAAGACATCTCTGTTCTTGTATTTCCAGCTTCTCCAGGTGAGAATCTGAACGCAGGATTTGCTTAGAAATACTGTTCATGCAGGTCATCACTGTCCCCAGATTTATGTGCTTAATTATGTCTTTGCTGATGGGGCTTTTAGGGGGTGAGGGTGGAGGGTGGTTGGTATCACAGCATCCAATAGAAGTACCAGTGTTTGATTTATGTTACCTTAATGTTTTGGGGAAATACCTCTGTGTAACCAGAATAATCCTTGATTGTTTTCTCTTGTTTCTGGGTCCAATGTTCTCTGGCTTCACTAAACACAGAATGATCACTTAGCGCACCTAACGGCGTTTTACGTACTCATGTGCTGATTTCACTACGTCTATTCAGTGTTTCCTAAGATAATTTACAAAAAAAGTTTTAAGATATTTTACATGGGCTTTGCTGACCCCTTACATGTCTTATCAGCATAAATCCACAGGATATCAAAGTTCACCAGGAAGTTGCTGGTGTTCAGAGCCCAAAGCACCTGGGAGCGAGAGCAGATGCTGAAATCAGAAAACCAAGCGGCCACGAATATCACGGCATCATTCTGTCCACACGTCTCATCGTGATTATTGCGGGGAGGGTCTGGACCACACATCTGACCATTACATACTGTAATGTGCCCACCGGCTAAGAAGAAAAATGCTCCCCTACTGCTTCTGTCTTTAAGCTGAGATGAATAAAAGTGATTTTTGAAAAAGCCACAGAGAGTCATAAAATATAGCTCCCGGAAGTCTATGAATTGATCCCCACTGGGTTATCTTGAATATTGTGTGGAACGATTCCTGACTGCCTTCTCCCTCTGATAAACCTGCTTTTGCACCAGAAAACCCTCGGAGTGGAGCCTGTGAACCACATCCTCGATGTGAGGCTGGGGTCCGGCAAGCAGCACTGGGAATGTGTAGGATCCACGGGCCAATCAAGACTCTTCTGCAGGAGCTGGGGGAGAACACAGGTGTCTTCTCCCTGGTTCCCAAACCCCTTCAGGGGGCGGCTCTGCACCTGTTCTTTATAGAACACAGGTGTGTACTGACAGGTGATGCTGAAACTAAGTAATTTTTACGGTTTTGTGCCAAATCAGATACTACTGTTTATGCAGGAAGCAGCAGAAGGGATCAAGGTTTTGAGACAATTTGGGGGTATAAATACTACTGGATAAAATACTAGCAACTTAATTTGTTCCTTGAAAATTGTGAACATGTTTTGGCTTTTCAGTGCTCGTGATGGTGGCTCTGCAGGGCCGGGGTGAGATGCATTGGATTGTTCAACTAATGGAAAGCAGAATAAACCCAAAAAGCAAAACAACCTAAATAGAACGCTGGTACTTCTACTGGATGCTATGATGCCAACAACCACCCGCCCCTCAAAAAAAGAGCCCCATCAGCCCGGACATAGTTAATCACATAAATTTGGGGACAGGGCTGACCTGCATGAACAATATTTCTAAGCAAATCCTACACTCAGATTCTCACCTGGAGAAGCTGGAAACACAAGAATACAAATGTGTTATGGAAACAGTAAGTGGAGAATTTAAAAAGAAAGCAAATCAGTTGATTAATTAGTTCTGGTCAATCAATCCATGTGGCCTTAAATGACAAGAGGACTCCGTTCTTTCAGAAATATCAGTGTATGAGTTTGCTAGGGCTGCTGTAACAAAGTACCACAAACCGGGCAGCCTAACAATTGATTGTCTCATAGTCCTGGAGTGACACCAAAATCAAGGTGTGGGCAGGGCCACGCTCCCTCTGAAGGCGCCAGGGAAGAATCTGCTCCAGGCCTCCAGGTTTCTGGCGGCATCACTCCAGTCTCCACATACCGCCCCCCAGCCCCGTGTGCATGTCTGTGTCCACACACCCCCCTCCTCTAAGAACACCAGTCAGACTGGATGAGGGGTCCACCTGACTCACCTACCAGGACCTCATCAGAACCGTATTTCCAAATAAGTCCTCATTCTGAGGCACTGGGGCTAGAATGTCAATATAGGAATTTGGGGTGGACATAATTCGCCCCATAATCATCAGAATAGAAGATTCGGGGTAGAGTGCAGAGTCGCACTTTCCCTTTTTACCACGCACTGATGTCAAAAGGCAAGGCTCAGGGTGGATCCAGAGTAAACACCTATTTTAACTCTTTTTTAAAAAGAAATAGATCCTTAAGTAGTAACAGCCACTGGCCTCAGATACCCTTGCATCCTACTGTGTGAGGCACTGTGGTTGGATGGCAAGTCTCCCTTCTCTCTCTGCCTTAAGTGACGGAAACACACACACACACACACACACACACACACACACACACACCCCACCGCCACTGCTGCCGCTGGGGCCATCCCCACGCAGCCTCCATTTGCTGAAGCTGAGGGAGGCCAGTGTGACACAGTCTGGAGACCCTGGCACAGTCCCATGACCTCAGCATAATTTGAATCTGGGGTCATGAAGCCCACCCTGGAGCAGCCTGTTAAGAATCACTCTTCACGAGTCCCTCCCATCAGGAAACTTCCACAAGCCTCTTAGATAGCCTCATCCACCAGAGGACAGATGGCAGAAGCAAGAAGAACTAAAATCCTGCAGCCTGTGGATTCACAGAAAGACAGACAAGATGAAAAGGCAGAGGGCTATGTACCAGATGAAGGAAGAAGATAAAACCCCAGAAAAACAACTATATGAAGTGGAGATAGGCAACCTTCCAGAAAAAGAATTCAGAATAACGATAGTGAAAATTATCCAGGACCTTGGAAAAAGAACGCAGGCAAAGATCAAGAAGATGCAAGAAACGTTTAACAAAGACCTAGAAGAATTAAAGAACAAACAAGCAGAGATGAACGATACAATAAATGAAATAAAAACTACACTAGAAGGAATCAATAGCAGAATAACTGAGGCAGAAGAACGGATAAGTGACCTGGAAGACAGAATGGTGGAATTCACTGCTGCGGAACAGAATAAAGAAAAAAGAATGAAAAGAAATGAAGACAGTCTCAGAGACCTCTGGGACAACATTAAATATAACAACATTCACATTATAGGGCTCCCAGAAGCAGAAGAGAGAGAGAAAGGACCCGAGAAAATATTTGAAGAGATTATAGTCAAAAAATTCCCTAACATGGGAAAGGAAATAGCCACCCAAGTCCAGGAAGCCCAGCAAGTCGCATACAGGATAAACCCAAGGAGAAATATGCTGAGACACATAGTAATCAAACTGGCAAAAATTAAAGACAAAGAAAAATTACTGAAAGCAGCAAGGGAAAGATGACAAATAACATACAAGGGAACTCCCATAAGGTTAACAGCTGATTTCTCAGCAGAAACTCTACAAGCCAGAAGGGAGTGGCATGATATACTTAAAGTTATGAAAGGGAAGAACCTACAACCAAAATTACTCTACCTGGCAAGGACCTCATTCAGATTTGATGGAGAAATCAAAAGCTTTACAGACAAGCCAAAGCAAAGAGAATTCAGCACCACCAAACCAGTTCTACAACAAATGCTAAAGGAACTTCTCTAAGTGAGAAAAACAAGAGAAGAAAAGGACCTACAAAAACAAACCCAAAAGAATTAAGAAAATGGTCATAGGAACATACATCTCGATAATTACCTTAAACGTGAATGGATTAAATGCTCCAAACAAAAGACACAGGCTTGCTGAATGGATACAAAAACAAGACCCATATATATGCTGTCTACAAGAGACCCACTTCAGACCTAGGGACACATACAGACTGAAAGGGAGGGGATGGAAAAAGATATTCCATGCAAATGGAAATCAAAAGAAAGCTGGAGTAGCAATACTCATATCAGATAAAACAGACTTTAAAATAAAGAATGTTACAAGAGACAAGGAAGGACACTACATAATGATCAAGGGAGCAATCTAAGAAGAATATGACAATTATAAATATATATGCACCCAACATAGGAGCACCTCAATACATAAGGCAACTGCTAACAGCTATAAAAGAGGAAATTGACAGTAACACAATAACAGTGGGGGACTTTAACACCTCACTTACACCAATGGACAGCTCATCCAAACAGAAAACTAATAAGGAAACACAAGCTTTAAATGACACAATAGATCAGATAGATTTAATTGATATTTATAGGACATTCCATCCAAAAACAGCAGATTACACTTTCTTCTCAAGTGTGCACAGAACATTCTCCAGGATAGATCACATCTTGGGTCACAAATCAAGCCTCAGTAAATTTAAGAAAATTGAAATCATATCAAGCATCTTTTCTGACCACAACGCTATGAGATTAGAAATGAATTACAGGGGAAAAAAAGTAAAAAACACAAACACATGGAGGCTAAACAATACATTACTAAATATCCAAGAGATCACTGAAGAAATCAAAGAGGAAATCAGAAAATACCTCGAGACAAATGACAATGAAAACACGACCATCCAAAACCTATGGGATGCAGCAAAAGCAGTTCTAAGAGGGAAGTTTATAGCTATACAATCCTACCTCAAGAAACAAGAAAAATCTCAAGTAAATAATCTAACGTTACACCTAAGGAACTAGAGAAAGAAGAACAAACAAAACCCAAAGTTAGCAGAAGGAAAGAAATCATAAAGATCAGAGCAGAAATAAATGAAATAGAAACAAAGAAAACAATAGCAAAGATCAATAAAACTAAAAGATGGTTCTTTGAGAAGACAAACAAAATTGATAAACCATTAGCCAGACTCATCAACAAAAAGACAGAGAGGACTCAAATCAATAAAATTAGAAATGAAAAAGGAGAAGTTAAAACAGATACCACAGAAATACAAGGCATCCTGAGAGACTACTACAAGCAACTCTATGCCAATAAAATGGACAACCTGGAAGAAATGGACAAATTCTTAGACAGGTATAATATTCCAAGAATGAACCAGGAAGAAATAGAAAATACGAACAGACCAATCACAAGTAATGAAATTTAAATTGTGATTAAAAATCTTCCAACAAACAAAAGTCCAGGACCAGATAGCTTCACAGGTGAATTCTATCAAACATTCAGAGAAGAGCTAACACCCATCCTTCTCAAACTCTTCCAAAAAACTGCAGAGGAAGGAACACTCCCAAACTCATTCTATGAGGCCACCATCACCCTGATACCAAAACCAGACAAACATACTACAAGAAAAGGAAATTACAGACCAATATCACTGATGAATATAGATGCAAAAATCCTCAGCAAAATACTAGCAAACAGAATCCAACAACACATTCAAAGGATCATACACCATGATCAAGTGGGATTTATCCCAGGGATGCAAGGATTCTTCAATATATGCAAATCAGTCAATGTGATACACCATATTAACAAACTGAAGGAGAAAAACCATATGATCATCTCAATAGATGCAGAAAAAGCTTTTGACAAAATTCAACACCCATTTATGATAAAAACTCTCCAGAAAGTGGGCATAGAGGGAACCTACCTCAATATAATAAAGTCCATATATGACAAACCCACAGCAAACAACATTCTCAATGGTGAAAACCTGAAAGCATTTCCTCTAAGATCAGGAATAAGACAAGGATGTCCACTCTCACTGCTATTATTCAACATAGTTTTGGAAGTTCTAGCCTTGGCAATCAGAGAAGAAAAAGAAATAAAAGGAATCCAAATTGGAAAAGAAGAAGTAAAACTGTCACTGTTTGCAGATGACATGATACTATACATAGAGAATCCTAAAGATACCACCAGAAAACTACTAGAGCTAATCAATGAATTTGGTAAAGTTGCAGGATACAAAATTAATGCACAGAAATCTCTTGCATTCCTATACACTAATGATGAAAAAGCTGAAAGAGAAATTAAAGAAACACTCCCATTTACCATTGCAACAAGAAGAATAAAAAACCTAGGAATAAACCTATGTAGGGAGACAAAAGACCTGTATGCAGAAAACTATAAGACACTGATGAAAGAAATTAAAGATGATACCAACAGATGGAGAGATATACCATGTTCTTGGACTGGAAGAATCAATATTGTGAAAATGACTATACTACCCAAAGCAATCTACAGATTCAATGCAATCCCTATCAAATTACCAATGGCATTTTTTACAGAACTAGAACAAAAAATCTTAAAATTTGTATGGAGACACAAAACACCCCGAATAGCCAAAGCAGTCTTGAGGGAAAAATACAGCTGGAGGAATCAGACTCCCTGACTTCAGACTATACCACAAAGGTACAGTAATCAAGACAATATGGTACTGGCACAAAAACAGAAATATAGATCAATGGAACAGGATAGAAAGCCCAGAGGTAAACCCACGCACCTATGGTCAACTAATCTATGAAAAAGGAGGAAAGGATATAAAATGGAGAAAAGACAGTCTCTTCAATAAGTGGTGCTGGGAAAACTGGACAGCTACATGTAAAAGAATGAAATTAGAACACTCCCTAACACCATACACAAAAATAAACTCAAAATGGATTACAGACCTAAATATAAGACTGGATACTATAAAACTCTTAGAGGAAAACATAGGAAGAACACTCTTTGACATAAATCACAGCAAGCTCTTTTTTGATCCACCTCCTGGAGTAATGGAAATAAAAACAAAAATAAACAAATGGGACCTAATGAAACTTCAAACTTTTGCACAGCAAAGAAAACCATAAACAAGACAAAAGGAGAACCCCCAGAATGGGAGAAAATATTTGCAAACGAATCAATGGACAAAGGATTAATCTCCAAAATATATAAATAGCTCATGCAGCTCAATATTTAAAAAGCACATGAAAAGCTGCTCAACATCACTAATTAGTAGAGAAATGCAAATCAAAACTACAATGAGGTATCACCTCACACCAGTTAGAATGTGCATCATCAGAAAATCTACAAACAACAAATGCTGGAGAGGGTGTGGAGAAAAGGGAACTCCCTTGCACTGTTGGTGGGAATGTAAATTGATACACCCACTGTGGAGAACAGTATGGAGGTTCCTTAAAGAACTAAAAATAGAACTACCATATGACCCAGCAATCCCACTACTGGGCATATACCCAGAGAAAACCATAATACAAAAAGACACATGCACCCCAATGTTCACTGCAGCACTATTTACAATAGCCAGGTCATGGAATCAACCTAAATGCCCGTCATCAGACGAATGGATAAAGAAGATGTGGTACATACATACAATGGCATATTACTCAGCCATAAAAAGGAACGAAATTGGGTCATTTGTAGAGACGTGCATGCATCTAGAGACTGTCATACAGAGTGAAGTAAGTCAGAAAGAGAAAAACAAATATCGTATATTAACGCATATATGTGGAACCTAGAAAATGGTACAGATGAACCGGTTTGCAGGGCAGAAATTGAGACACAGAAGTAGAGAAAAAAACGTATGGACACCAAGGGGGGAAAGTGGTGGATGGTGTGGGTGGTGGTGTGATGAATTGGGAGATTGCGATTGACATGTATACAGTGATGTGTATAAAACGGATGACTAATAAGAAAATAAATAAGTAAATAAATGAGCATTAAAAAAAAAAAGAATCCCTCTTCACACCTGCCATCCTGAAACAGTCCAGTTCACCCAAAATCAACCTGTGAAATAGCCTATTTGGCCAACCAACAATTTGTCACAGTTACTGGTTTCTTAAAAACCTACCTCTTTTAAAGTTTTCTGAAGTTTACAGTAATATGCCTTGGAAGGGTTGGCAGGGCCCTGGGGGGCTGTGAAGGCTCTAGGGGTCTCTGGGGCCTTCCCTCCTCCCCACGGTCTACTGTACCCACCTCTGTCATTCTGCTCCATTTCCTCTGACTCTCCACCTCCCCTTTCTTTTCCCGACCCATGGTCTCTCTCCGCTTCTCCTTCTGAGCTGCACTCTCCATCTCCCTGACAGTGTCTCTCCCATCTCCTGCTCTTTGCACTTGCCCTCCTGCCCCTCCGGGTTCAGCATCTGGGCGGTGCTCGGTGTGACCGTGTAGGCTGTTCGCTGCACAAAGCTGCCATGCTGGCTCTGCCTACCAGCATCCATCTGGATGCACTCCCATTTCCATTTTGTAAAAAGGGGGTTGGGGAGGCCTCAGCAGCAGCCCAGGCTGTGCTTTGCAAGGATTCTTCCCCACCCCTCTGGCCCCAGAGGGGCCCCCTCTCTTGGCAACAGCTCCCCCAAACTAGAGCAGTGGGGAGCTTAAGAAAACACCAAATGTTTAAAAAATGCCATTGTGAAGTCAAAATGGAAACTGATTAACTAAAATCATCTAAAGCTGTTAAAACTTCCCCATTTAATATGATTTGCCACGAACTTTAGAAAAAATTAAAAAAAAAAACCCACACGTTTGGGGTAAGTTGGCAAGTCTGGTAAATTTAGCAAGCCCATCCATTGGCTTCAGCAAACTGGCCTAACATCCCAGAATATGGAGGTCTGTTACCTTTTTTTTTTTTTTTTTTTTTTTTTTTTGCGGTACACAGGCCTCTCACTGTTGTGGCCTCTCCCGCAGCGGAGCACAGGCTCCGGACACGCAGGCTCAGTGGCCATGGCTCACGGGCCCAGCCGCTCCACAGCGTGTGGGATCCTCCCGGACCGGGGCACAAACCCGCGTCCCCCGCATCGGCAGGCGGACTCTCAACCACTGCGCCCCCAGGGAAGCCCCTGGTCTGTTACCTTTTGAGGATGCTGCTCTGCACAAAAAAGGCTGTTGAAAAGACATACCCTACGTTGGTTCATGGTTACTATCTTACCCCCAAATCTGGAATCCAGGAGGGAATCGTGGTAAGTCCCAACGGGTTTACAAGTGGCCATGTTTCTGTAAGTTTAGCATTACCAGTTCCTCTCCCCAAGAGGAAGGAGCGATGCTTCTGCTTCCTTATATCACAAGCTCGTTGCCACCACCCTCTGTCTGTGATCACCACGGTTGTCTACTAGAGAAACGCGGCCTTTCAGGACACACTAATCATGATGGGGCTTTACAGTCAGTCACATAAGCAACGGAGACCATGGTTCTACCAGAAGGTTCAGGGCAAAACTGGCTGTTTGCTTCGGACCCCAGCACCGCTTCAGCCTTATTCTCTGTGGTCCTGCCTTCTCCTGTGCAGCTCTGATGGCTGGTCTGTGATGCTTTCTCCTCTGTGTGGCCACTACACCACAAGCGCCCACCAAGCAGCATACCATCTGAAGCTGTTCTTCCAAATCGATTTAAACTGTACATATTTTTGAACTGTGTGTTCCTTTGCCCCTAACAGCGGCGTGTCAGTCTGCAGTCACCTTGCTAACCCTGGTTTGCCTCGTGCCCACTCCTTTGTTGCTATTGAGGGGATTAATTTTGATCTGATAGTTCTACCATTTTGAAGGTAATCTTCTAGATCAGCTAAAGCTCCCCCTGTCCTCATTCGCATCAGATGGTCTAAAGAAATCAATCAGCACTCCACTAAGCGTTCCTAAGGCAGCTCTGAAGGCAGGAAAGCCAGGTGCTACTTGGGAAATACTTCTATTTTCCTACTCTAGTCTCCTCCTAGATCCACTTCCTCTTCCAACTGGGCAGAAGGCATTTGCTGCTTTTCTTGAAGCCCAGTGGATCAGACAGACTCCTGGATGAGAAAATGAGGGAAGAACCAACTTTTAGAGTTAGATAGACACTCTAAATTTAAATTGAAAATCTATACTAGGGAATAAACACATACATGCATTGTAGCATTCTGAAATATTAGTCTCTTACTAACTGTCAAAAGTATCTTTCGGGCTTCCCTGGTGGCTCAGTGGTTGAGAGTCCGCCTGCCGATGCAGGGGACACGGGTTCGTGCCCCAGTCCGGGAAGATCCCACATGCCGCGGAGCAGCTGGGCCCGTGAGCCATGGCCACTGAGCCTGTGCGTCCGGAGCCTGTGCTCTGCCACGGGAGAGGCCACAACAGTGAGAGGCCCGCGTACCGCAAAAAAAAAAAGAAAAAAAAGTATCTTTCACAGGCAAAGGAGGGTGTTGAACCCAAAATGTCAGGGCCTGAAGAGTAAACCCATCCTGACTGCAAGATGAGTTTTTGCTGTAGACAGTACACCTCTTCGTTTGAACAGCAGTTAGCGTCACTGGGTCATTAAGTGTCTGCAGGATCTGTGGGGTCAGCTCTTCTCAAAGTCCCAGGCAGAAGAGCTATCTATGCCCAAAGGAACAGAGCTCAGGAAAGTGCTCTAACACTAGGCGATGCATAGAAAGCTGTGGGACCATCAGAAGGCTCGTACTTTGTACACAGTATCATCCACTGGAATCCACATGATGTGCTGATCTTACGTGCTCTGCTACGTTAACTTCCTGACACTAAGAAGTTTCAAAATTAAAAAAGGGAAAATAGACTTGAGAGTAAAGGGCATCTTCAAAGCTTTAAAAATAGAATAAGCTGAGTATAAATGAGGAGATTGTTGCTCATGGTGGGGGGTGACATCGGTGCCTTTCTGATCCTTATCTCACAGGTAAGTATTAATTGATTCATGTATTTGTGTTCTGCTTATTGTGCCCCTTCTGTGTCAGGCAGGATGCTAAGCCCTGGGGATAAGAGGTGACTAAGCCACAGACCCTGCCTAGGGAAGTTCAGAGCCTACAAGGAATAACAGATGTGAAGAACAAATAGATAAATACTGTAAAAAGGTGTACGCTTTATAGTGACAGTGAAGCACTGAATTTAGGGGGAAAAAGCCCTAACATTTTTTTCTGTGTATCTTTTAATGGCAATTCCTCTAGCCAAGATGTTGGACCAATTGATTGAATCGTTATAAGGATAACGATATGTATGTGAGATATGTATGTAAGGATATGTATGTGAGACACACCATAAGCTGCAAACTCAGATACTACTGTTTTTAGTGTTGAAGAAACCACCGCTTCAAGCATGCCAGCAAGTGCCTCAGTCCAGAGCCTCAGGGCCAGATACCTGTTCCTGCCTGTTGGAAACAGCACAATACAGAGGAAAGGGCCCCAGAGAATGAGCTTGGAAGTCTGGCTTCCAGCTAGCGTTGTTACAGGCAGAACTCGGAGATACTGCAGGTTTGGCTCCAGAGCACTGCAGTAAAGTGAATATCACGATAAAGCAAGGAAAAAATTTAAGTTTTATTATTTACAGGTATACCTTGGAGATATTTCAGGTTCAGTTTCAGGCCACCACCATAAAGCGCAGGTTGCAACAAAGCGAGTCACGTGAATTTTTTGGTTTCCCAGTGCATATAAAAGTTATGTTTACACTATACTGTAGTCTCTTAAGTGTGCAATATAGCGTTATGTCTAGAGAACAAACGTACGTGCCTTAATTTAAAAATACTTCGTTGCTAAAAGATGCTTACCATCGTCTGACAACTCAGGGTTGCCACAAACCTTCAACGGGTAAAAAAAAAAATGCATTATCTGCGAAGTGCAATAAAGCGAGGTCTGCCAGTACTGGGTACTGGGGCAAGTCACTTATCCTCTTATCCTCTCTGGGTCATTTCCTTTACTAAAAAATGATGGGATTTGATCAGTTCATCTCCAAGTTCCTTTCCAACACAGGATTCTGAGTCTCTGTTTCTACGGGGACAAATCTACCGAGATACTTCTAGTTACAGATGGTAGGATTAGACTAATTGAATTTATTAAGTAAATAAAACCTCTACATGGGAAACCAAAGCGTTTTTCTAGATCTTACTTGGTTATCATTTCAAGATACACTTGTGGCTCTTGTTTGAGAAGTACAGGTTATTGCCCGTGAACTGAAGGAGGGAAGGAATATCCTCAAACCCAGTCTGGTAAAGTTCTCCACTGGACTCAAGCACAGCTGCAGGAGGAGGTTTAAATGCAGAGACGGGAGACCCGGCCGGACTCTGGATAGCAGAGCGAGCAATGACCGAAAGCTCCCAGCTCTCGGCGACGGACGAGGTCACAGTCGCAGAGCCTGGCACCCGAACCAGCTGAGCTCTCAACTCCCAGTCACTTAACACAGTCTCCAAAAGCTGAGGTCTGTTCCTGGGGCAGAAATCTTCTCTGTTTTTTCCCCCAATACTCTTTTGAACGGTTTCAAGGTTGTGTAGTGTTTCGCTAATATTTTAGGGAACTATGGAAAAACGTGCCCACCACAGGGAGAAATAAGGCAACCAGGAGAGCAGGGTTGCCGGGGGCAACCCGTCCTGACTCAGCCAGGCATGCTACCAGAGATTCCCCCCACCCCTGGGACATGGCCTGGAATAGGCTTCTGACACCCCCCCCCCCGCCCCTTGCGGTTTCCCAGTTTCAGGAGGGAAGGACTGAGGGGGGAAGGGCTGGGCTGGAGTGACGGGACAGCTGAGAATGCAAGGTCATGACTCGGTGTCAGAGGTGTTGGGTGATGGGCTCTATATCTTGTGTTGCCCTTGATACAATCTATTCAGGTGTTGGATCAATGGATCAAATATTAAGCTGTGGGTTTTGAAAAAAAGTCCATAAAAGGCTTAAAATGTGTGTCGGGCTTGATTTTAAAGGACCACTATGAGGGCTTATCTAGCTAAGTGGTTCTTGTGATAATGGCCAGAGGGACAGTGGTCAGTGTGTTCCTGTCATCAGCATGTCCCCAAACCTCATTGCCTTACGTCCACCTTATCAGTCATTTATGATGGGACTGCACACACCCAGGCGTTTCTGCTACATTCTTACATTGTACTATAAAAACGGAGAACTGCTACAGGACTTAATAGGACACATGTAGTCACAACAACAAACAAGGAACTGAGTTCAAAAGACCCCTATTTCTTTTTAGCCTCTTCTCATCTCCATCTTTAGAACCCAAAAGGCACCGTCTACAATGTGAAGTGGATGATGTTATTTTCTTACGACTGTTGATAAATGTCATAAACAACCTTAAATTATACACAATGTGCTTTGGATTATAGAGCATGTAGGAACCTTTTCCATGTTTTTTTTGAACGTTATGTCTCCTACATTTGAATTACCCAGGGGAGTTGATAAAGGAAGGATGTGTGCTGTTTATTTAAGGCTGTGCAGAGTCACTGACAGGCCCTGCCAACAGTGAGGTGTTATCCACACTTGTTCACACCTGTATCCCTGAAGATGGCACAGGGCTTGGGATCCAGTACGTGCTTGACAAGCAAGTGTTGAATGATAAATAAATAGGGAGGTTACATCAGCGTACACGTATGAGGAAAGGCACTTTTACCAGCGAAACAAACAACACCAATTAAATTTGGAAAAGGGACAGAGATGGTTATATAGTTGACTCTGGGTGTTTAACAATGGGCTGGAAATTATCAGTAAGAGTATTAAACATTAAAGGCAAAGCCTGCCTTTCTTCAGCACGTAAGAAGCCCTTAGAAACGCGAGAAGTTGACTCTCTATTCTTAGACTCAACACCCTCCTTGAACAATGATCGCTCATATTTTGGGATGAAAATGTCTCGAAGAGGTTGTTATCTAATCTAGCACAACATCGTATTATGGAATACAAGACCTCTCCCTTTAAAATGGCAATTACCCCCCTTTCCAAAAACAAACACAGGCGGGGGCGGGGATGGGTCTCTCCTTACCGTCAGTGACAAGGCCATGCAGACGAACGTGAACTTCTTGATGTGTGCTGCAGTGACTGTGTTGCTTGTGCTCACCAGCTTATTGCTGGGGTTATTCTAGGGGGGCAAGAAAAGGCTCCAGGTTATCCTTGGCTGACCACACGTGCATCTTACAGAGCATCTCGTTTCTGTTTTACTTGATGCGTCTGAAGTGTGGATGTCAAGTGACAGCTTAGAAGACAGCTGTCGCTCTGAGTCTCTCTCAGACAGCTGACATGTTTCTGGACATGAATGCTAACGAGAGGGAGTTCTGGACTGAACGCCCGGCAGTGTCTCCTGAACGAGTCCCCTCTCCTGGGCGCTGGGTGCCCACCCAGCTAGTCCAGGGCCCCAGCCCATCCTGCAGTTCCCGACCACCCTGGAGCTCTGCAGGCAGGCGTGGCATCTGGGCCCGTATTTGAGGGCACATGTCAAGGCCCTGTGAGGTGCGCGTTTGCTCTCCGAGATAAAGGACTGCGTGTCTCACCCATCTCTTTATTTTATTTTATTTTTTCAAGATTTGTTTTTTGATGTGGACCATTTTTTTAAAGTCGTTATTGAATCTCTTACAATATTTCTTCTTTTTTTTATGTTTTGGTTTTTTGGCGGCGAGGCATGTGGGATCTTAGCTCCCCGACCAGGGATTGAACCTGTGACTCCTGCACTGGAAGGTGAAGTCTTAACCACTGGACCACCAGGGAAGTCCCTCACCCATCTCTTTAGCTCCTGCAACTTAGCACCATCTTTCTTGAGTAGAGAAGATGCTCAAACAGGCTTTGTTAAATTGAAATGTAAGCAAATGATGCAGATGGCCCAGAGGTCCTCTGACACATGCCTGAGGGCTTGGTGGGGCCATCCCAGGGTCACTGTTAGGCGTGCCCGTCACCCAATCAAAACGAGCGTCCGGCCCTCAGCCTTGAAAGGCAGCAGAGGAAAAACAACGCCAGCCTCCTTACGGATCCCATTAGCCCCAGAGCTGACTCACAAGAACTAATAAGAACCTCCTGTATAAAAAAGTAAACAAAATAAAATTCCAAAAAAGAAAAGAACAAACGGTGAGCCCCTGGCTCCCATATCCAGCCCAATGAAAGACACACAAGCGGAGGTGTCATAGGTCCCACTTGCAAAAGAGCTTTTGATGTTTGCTTCCCTTCAGAGGCTGAGGCAACCTCTCGAATCCCTTCCCCTTTACGCCACCTCTGGAGGGGCTGACATTTTCTTAACTCCGGTCTCTAAAGCACATCAGCCTTTCTGAAAAACAGACTGTGCACAGTGCAAATCACAGCAGGTAGGATATCTCTCCATCTCCTCTCCCCCAAGGATCTGCGAGGGTGGTGCCCCGGTGGCC
Source organism: Mesoplodon densirostris (assembly GCF_025265405.1). Classification (NCBI taxonomy): domain Eukaryota; kingdom Metazoa; phylum Chordata; class Mammalia; order Artiodactyla; family Ziphiidae; genus Mesoplodon; species Mesoplodon densirostris. Next base: position 12,903,664 of record NC_082663.1, read on the forward strand.
TGGGCGAGAAGGAGGCCATGCCGGAAAGAATTAGGAACCTCCAAATGCACACGCCACCCATGGTGACAGCCACGGGCTCCAGCTCCTTCAGGTGCGCTTTTATTTTTTAAATAGCAAATATTTCTGCAAGTACGGTTGGGATAAACTAGCACATATCGTTAGATTAACATCTGTGTCTCACCTTGTTTGCCCCATCTGCTCTTTTGCAGAAACATAGTCTTTTGCATATAATAACCGAACATTAGAGAGAATGTGGACGAGTGGAAAACTCTCCCAGCTCACTGTTCAGCTAGAAACGGCAGAAGTTATGCGAGAAAGTTTAAATCTCTTATTCTGGAACGCACAAGGAGGCTAAGGATTTCAACTGTCAGTGCAGCAGATTCTGGAAGTCCACACAGAGGTGTCTTAAGATTCGGGTGAATAGACGGCATTCGTGGAATGGCTTGGAGTAGCGCAGTGGAATGCATGGCAACAATGGGGGAGGTTTCAAAAGCGTTCTGAGTCACTCCAGCCTCTGGCTAGAGGTGCGCTCCATAAAAGAATTTTTTTGCAGTGCGTAACCTCTGTGATGGTGACTAAAACAATGCTTATCTAGGCTTCCTGGTGGCGCAGTGGTTGAGAGTCCGCCTGCCGATTCAGGGGACACGAGTTCGTGCCCCGGTCCGGGAGGATCCCACATGCCGCGGGGCGGCTGGGCCCGTGAGCCATGGCCGCTGAGCCTGTGCATCCGGAGCCTGTGCTACGCGACGGGAGAGGCCACAACGGTGAGAGGCGCGCGTACCGCAAAAAAAGAACAACAACAGTGCTTACCTTGGACGCTCTTAGTGAAACTGTATAGCGCTGCATTGTTAAGTTTTACTATTTCAAGGTAGCCACAAACAATTTCAGGTGAGACGCTCACAGCCAGGAGGTTCTAACACTTTAGAACCTGCTATTGAGTTTTATTATATAATCATATTCCAAGAGCTGGACATTTAGCAAGATGACTTATATCCATTTTGGTTTCTGAGGACTTACTTCTATACACATGTTCCTTGACATGAAAACACTGATTTCTATCAGTGGAGTGGATTAAACCCACTCAAACACAGCTCTCTTCTGCAAGTGACTCAGGCCTTTGGAAGTCCACTCTCAAAGGCCTAGGAAGCAGGAATCAAAAGAATTTTTTCGGAAATGCTCTGCATCCTAATGATGGGAATGAATGTTGTCAATCAGTGGAGGGTCCAGCTTATCGTTTACTGGGGAAGTTCCACACCCAGTAAAGAGTTCTGGGCAATAGCCTACCCTCTCTCACGTTAGGCTGCGTGGGGGCCATCCCTGAAGCACTTGGAGGTGAGTTGCTATTTGTGGGTGATTGATTATAGGTGTGGGAATAGAGGCAGGTAATCTGCTGGGGACCCTGGTGAAGAGGCTTCCTCTCCTCACCTCCCAGGGCTCTTTTTGGGATCACATGAAATGATATCAGCAATGGCTCTGAGCTAGTTCTATAGAAATTCAAGGCCAAAGAGTTGCTATTAAGAGTACAAGTGGCAGGTTCTGTGCTTCTTTCCTATTTTTTATTTTAAAACATTGTACACTATCTTGCTGGGGGTCTGTTTTTCTACTTATTTGTTTCAGGATACAAGTCTACAGGTTCAAATAATTAAGCTTTAATGAAATAGGCATTTCTCAAATGATCTGCACGCAGGTCAGTCCTGACCTGGCCTCAGGTTACAGGTCTGAAGGCTTATGCGCCTTCTGGGCTGTGTCAGCAGCTGTGGAGGGACGCCGTGGCCATCACCAGAAGCTTCCAGCTGGAATAACTGCACCACATCCCAACCAGCCTGGACCCATGGCTGCTGCATGGACAACTTTGGCGTGCATGTACCCCAGCACCCCGTAAGAGAGCCTTAAGCTTATGAACTTAAGCACACAACATCCTGTACCTTCACATCTGCTATAAAGTATCGGTTTAACTAAAAAACAACAAAAGAGAAATGAAATCCAATATATTAAAAATTTTTGAGAATATAATTTCCCTTTTTCAAATAATTTCTTGACAGGAATAACCTTGAAGTGAGTATCGGTTTGCAGAGGCATCATGGAAGCGGCATCAAGGCAAGCGTAAGTTCGCCTCTGTTATTTTCTGAGTTACGTCTGCCAGCCCCAACGCCTCATTAACCTTGCAGAGCGAGATGAGGTTAGAAACATCACGGCGTCCATCAACGGCGATCCCTGTCTATCAAACACTAATTTTAAAGAGTGTGTTTCAGAAACCACGCCGCAAGCGGTTCTCACCTTGTCAAAAGCAGGGTAGACAGCACGGATTTCCGTCAACCAGCCATATGGCATGTGACCCACGGGGTACGTGGCTGTCAAAATTGCCACGGCCTGCAAGAGGAAGAGCCGGCGGTTAGCAGGGCATCCGCAGAGCCTGTGTCCAGCCGCTGCCCGCCGTCTGCCACGTGGCGGAGCAAGCCGTCTCGGGTGTGGTCCCCCCTGACAGGTCACCCCACCCTGGGTGACAGAAGGAGCAAGGGGCAGGCGCTCCCCTGCATCCCGGGAGTGGGCGGAGTGGACCCAGGGTGTGCACCCGAGACCAGGGGGATGCGTCTTGTTTTACATGAATCCAATGAGGAACGGGTCCAGATCACTGCCTGAGAAGCCAAGATTTCAACCCAGGTCCGCCAGATTCTCACTGAGCTAAACCAAACCTTCTAGTCTAGCCCAATTCTTGAGTCTCCAAATGCGACTCTGAGCCCCACCCCTGCTCTCCGGATACTCTGCACTCAACGTCCACTGCTCCGTCTGCACGCCATCCTCCAGGGAAGCTGACGGTGTGCGCCGGTCGATGGCTTTATGGTATCCTCCATCCGACTCAACTCACTTTCAATCTGTTCAGCCAGGAGAGCCCAATGTTGATGTTTAACTTGAAAACTAAATTAATACGTCTCACAGGAAGCCTCACAGGCTCATCCATGAAAATGAGCGTCTCATTTCTTAGGTGAATGAAGAGGAAGAAAATTTAAAACAGGGCACCTAACCCTACCTTTTTGGCAAAGTTCAACTCCCTAACGAGCTAGGACGGGAGGAATCGGGCTTCGTCTGTTCTAATGACCATAACAGCGATGCCAGGACCGTGAGCGAGGTGGGTCCCCAGTGGGTGAAGACACTGCTGTGAGGAGTGGGTGGTGGCATCAGGCGGCCCTGGATTCAAACCTCACTTCATCACTTCCCAGCTGTGTGAAGCACGAACGCTCTCAGGCCCCGTTTCTGTTCCTCCGGCAAAACCGTAAGAATAACGATACCCATCGTGCAGGGGTGTCGGGAGTCAATGAAACGTCCATAAGTGCCGACATTATCAGAAGCAGATGATCAATTTATGTCATTTCTGTCGCCGACCCTAATGCTAAGGTCTGTCTCTGTGCACTGAGGTCATTTAGAAATGGCTCTAATGTATAACGTCTTGGTTTTTTTAGGGGAAGATGCAATTCTAGCACACAGGTGATGGGGGTCCCACACTTTTTACTGGGCAACTGAAACTGAAGTATTGAAGTGAAAAAGCTGCTGTGTTACAGAAGCCAGCCCAGATGGCATTCATGATTCAACAAACAAAATCCAGGAACCAACGGAGACAAGGGAAAGCCTTCTGCTTGTGATTTATGTGCTTCTTGTTCCAAGCCAACATGAGCTGCTTCCCAGGACATGGAAACTGGCAGCAGATCCCAGCCTGGAAACATGCTGACAGTGCATTCAAGGGCAATGTGTAAACAGGAGGCTCTCATGAGTAGCCACCAGCCTTCCTGAAGGATCAGCAGTTCTTGAGACAATTAATTCTCCAGAGGGCAGCGGAGGAGGAAACAAATGAAGTCATTCTGCTTGTTCATACCACATTTGAAAGATGGAAAAAAGCGCTTCAACTCTGTCTTTGGAGGAGCTGCCAGTTTCCAGATCAGTTTCTTGAGTTGAGTACCTAATGGAGACCCTCCTTTGGAGGAGGGCAGATTGCCAGAGTACATAAAGCCATGGTAGGCTCGGTACAGGAGGTGGAGAAAGGACAGGTGAGACTAGGTGGGTCAAAATGGAGGCATCAGCCCTTCACCCCCTGGTACTTTCACTTCTGCTGCTGCACATGGCATGTTCCACTGTCCTCTGCAAAGAGGCACCAGGCTGACTCCATGGGAAAGTGGAGAGGCCGTTGAGTGGAGAGAGAAAATCTGGATTCTAACACTAGCCCAGCTTCTTGCTAGTTGTGTGTCCCTAATCTTGGTTTTCTCATATGGTAAAAGAGAGGGATGAAGGAGATATTTTCTCCCATACTCATAAAAATATAAAATCACATGATTCTAAGTCACTGATGGAGATCCTTATGGGTTCCTTGTGTGAAGTGTCACATAATTTAGTATCACAGAATTTCTTGAGCTCTCAAGAGGAATTGGAAACAAATTTGTAATCCACCTCCCCCGCACCCAGTTTTTACACGGTGACAGTGGGGACCCACAGCCCCAGAAGCTGCCCTACCTCCGTAGCTGCAGAACTGCCACCAAGGTCCCGGGAAACAAAGAGGTTGACGATAGGCCTACTGATTCTCTGTGTAGCCAAGATGAGAGCCAAAGGCCACCAGAAGCTCAGCATCTTTCTTATTGTTGCATCTCCCTGCATCAAGAAAAGGGGATAAAAGTTCACTGAACTCTGGAAGCAGAATAGAAAAAAACAATTCAGAGCCAAAGCGTTTTCTTTCTATATCAATCATGAGTCAATTCACTACACTTAAAAATAATATAGAAAAAGCCTCTGTAGACAAGCCAAGTTGAATTAAAGTAAAATGTACAGTCTTAATAGAAATGAAGTCAGACAGCTGGCAAGCTACTGTGAAATCAAAACACATGTTTAAGCTTGATGGATCCAAATGCCTATTTTCCAAACAGGGCAACTTTAACCCAAGCAGAACCCAACTTCATAGCCCAAGAAACAGGCTGGAAATTAGTTTCTGTTTAAATTATCAAACTGACTGGCTAGAAGCCATGTCAGTTAAGAGGTAACTCTTAGAAGTAAAACATTGTTATACTTTATTTTGGAATCAGTCTGCTCACAAATGTGCCTAATTATTTGGGCACTGTATAAATCTACTCAGAGGTTCCTATTCTCAAAGCTCTGACAGAAGTCATGTAAATGTTCAGAAGCACAAGCCAAATAAAAGCATGGTAACGAGAAGGCGACTTATTAAGAATTCTACAGTGAACATGTGCACTATCTTATTATTATTATTATTTTTTGCGGTACGCAGGCCTCTCACTGTTGTGGCCTCTCCCGTTGCGGAGCACAGGCTCAGGACGCGCAGGTTCAGCGGCCATGGCTCACGGGCCCAGCTGCTCCGCGGCATGTGGGATCTTCCCGGACCAGGGCACGAACCCGTGTCCCCTGCATCGGCAGGTGGACTCTCAACCACTGCGCCACCAGGGAAGCCCAAGATGTGCGCTATCTTTAAAGCCTGGCTTTCATCATGTGATTTTGGTTTTGATTCTTCATGAGGGTAAGAGTTCCATCATGGAACCATCTCAGTCACTTTAACTTATTTCCCTTTGCTGGGAGCTGAATGTTGAGGTGGATTGTTACAATCAAGACCAACGTGATGTGGTTGTCCTTATGATGGAAATATTGTAACTAGATCTGATATTATTGATGGCCTGACCTCACATCAAGGTGGGTGGTCAATACAATTACTGGTTTTTTGGTTATTTTTGGCTGCGTTGGGTATTTGTTGCTGCGCACAGGCTTTCTCTAGTTGTGGCAAGCGGGGGCTACTCTTTGTTGCGGTGCGCAGTCTTCTCATCACGGTGGCTTCTCTTGTTGCGGAGCACGGGCTCTAGGCACGTGGGCTTCAGTAGCTGCAGCACACGGGCTCAGTAGTTGTGGCTCGCGGCCTCTAGAGCACAGGCTCAGTAGTTGTGGTGCACGGGCTTAGTTGCTCCACGGCATGTGGGATCTTCCCGGACCAGGGCTCGAACCCGTGTCCCCTGCATTGGCAGGTGGATTCTTAACCACTGCACCACCAGGGAAGTCCCGCAATTACTGTTTTGACATGACAAAAGTAACACGTGGTCAAAGGTGGGACCAAGGCGTGGAGTGTGGTAATTTATTCAGGGCCATATTTATATAAATATAAATATATATATATATTATATATATATATATATATATATATAATATACATAATCATGCATATCTGCCTTATATCTAGATGGATACCAACCCAAATGATACCTAAGGATAGAGAAATTAGCAAACATATAAATCAGATACTGTTTATAATGATGATGAACAGAACGCTTTGGTCACTTGTATAAGATTGTGTCTTGCTTGTACCGTATTCACCTTTCGAGGCACAGGCCAAGCTCTGACTCCATCAAGGGGGCTTTTTAGACCTCATCCCTATCTACGTTCTCTCAGCCTCAGTGAGCGAAGTTCTTGAACTCCCATTGCAGTCTCTGTACTTTCTTGGGTTCATGTCTGAATGTCGCTTCTGTGTTGGATAAGCCAAAGGGGACGTAAAGCTGCTTGAGGCCAGAGACCGTCTTTAAAACTTTCCTGTGTTGCCCTGTGGTACCTAAATACTCCGCTCCCTCCATCGAAGGCACCTGAATGAGTGATTGTGTTTGGCCAGCACAGAAAGTACAAACACAGCCTGGATCCCTGGTGTGAAATTAAAAATCATCAAATGTGAGTTCCATGGTACCAGGGGTCCTAAAATCTCTGTCGAGCACAGAATGACTTCCTTTTGATAACAGAGAGTAAGGAGGACGTCAATGCTGTGTCTCCTCCTCGGCCTGGCATGACTCAGTGTGACTTGGTCTCCTCGTATGGAGGCCAGGAGGCTGGAGCGTGACCTCTAAGGACTCTTTCATCTCCAGAGTTCATCAGTTCTCCAACTGTCTTTCCCTGTGGACACTGTGAAGCACTTGGCCTGGAGATATAACATCCCAGAGCATGTGCTTGTTACGCTGATGTCTCGTTTCATACGTGTGGGGTGAAACTATATTCCACGTGGATGGACAGACAGCATGTCCTCGAGGTCTAAGGACCTACCCCCAGCTCCGGTCCACTCCTGTCCGGGATGATGTCGTGGATGTTCTTGTAGTAGCCCAGGCACAGGGTGGTGCAGCGCACAAGGGCACCCATGTACAAGGATAGGATGGGGATGAGCAGAGGCTCTCTGCATTCCAGATGACTGTGAAGCAAAATGGCGACAAAAACGACCTGAGAGATGGGGAAACAAGAACAAGTCAGTAGGGAGAAGACGGAACCAATCATTGGAAGTGCAGCCCGACCTCTTGCACCCAGGTGAGATGTATCTCTGAGCGAAAACCTTGACACTGATGAGAAGGAGAACAGAAACAGTATTGGGCTACAGCTTGATACTGCTCTCAGAGAATTCAGGGTCATGCATTTGGGATTCCCTGGAAGAGCACACAATCATTCTGTTATATTCATCATTAAGATTCTTTTAAGGCAACTGCACATCTGGTTAAGGTTATCGATTAAAAAAAGTCTAGAAACTTTGGATTCCCAGACCCCAGAGGATGCAGAACAGCTTTGCCCCATCGATGTACACATGTAATCCACACCAGAGGACCTAAGTGACCTTCCACAAAGGATAGAACAGTGACCAATGATGGTACACAGAAAAATGGACACTAACATTTATAACATGAAATCCACTAAAAATGCTGCAAAAGCACCAATGCTAATTATTATAAAACAAGATAATTACAATTTAAGATATTAACTTACAGAAGTGGCATAGGTCAAAAAATACAAAGTCAAGAGGGATTGAAATAATAGTAAAGTGTCAATCTCTACTGAACAGTACGGGCTCTAAAGCAAACTTATCAATGTATTTAACCTCCTATCCTGCAGAAATCAGAGAATCAGCCCCACCTCTGCCCAGAGTCCCTCCTGGGATTCACATGTTTGGAAGACCACTGAGGCGTACTGAGTGCACAAATAGGGTAATGGGGGAGGGGAGAGATTGTCTGGGCTACAACAATCTTTTTTTGTTTGTTTGTTTGTTTAAAAAATTATTTGTTTAACTTATTTTGAAGAGGAACACGGTGATTAAATATCAAGATTTATAAAAAGTCTACGTAGTACCTTTGAACCCCATCCATCCATTTTCTATCCACTACAGCAATGAATCTGTTTGATTATTTTCAGGAGTAATATTCTAAATATTTACCAACAGACTGAACAACTGAACAGAACAGACAACATGCCTGGCTATTATGGTAAGAACCAGCTGAATATCAGCCCTACATTAGTTTTGTATTTGTCCTTAGAGATTTTGTTAAGTAGTATCCATTTTCCTCTCCTTTTATTTACTTATTTATTTTTAATTTTTTTAATTTTTAATTTTTTTGGGGGGGCTACATCAATCTTAATAGCCAAATATCCATGGAATGATAGGCTTGTGAAATACACCACCACTAAATGATCCTGACCAAAGGAGGCGTACCCTGATCACTGCATTCTCAAGAAATCAGTGATGACAGAAAGTTAAAAAAGAAGCTGGAGAATGAGCACAGTTCATCACGTGAGTGCGTTCAGTTGCCACAGGGAACAGAGAAAAGCAGGGTAATCCAGGGAAACTCTTCTGAACGCAATAATAGTATTAGATGTTAGAGGAGGTTTGCTTGTAGCACAAACCGACACTTGTGCCCGGGTTGCTGTTCTCAAACCGGTACATGGGACAGAGACGTCCTTAGGGGAACGCAGGGGACAGAGCTACTACCGCTTGGCTGCATGGACATGACCAGGCTGCCCAGGGCATGGACGCGTGAGTGTCCACTCACGCTCACGATCACACACTCACATTCACTTTCACCAAGGGTACAGTGGAGCCCGTTGATGGAAAGAAAGATGCCCGTGACTGTCTCCATGCCTGTTGCTTCCCAGTGGAACAAATGTACTGTATTAACTGAGGGATGCAAAGACCAGCTGGGGGAAGCCTTGTGAGGGACCCATTGTGTTTGGAACAGAAGATTGAGTTCTGTAATGTGGCCAAGATGCCCATTTATTTCTCTAACTAATCAGAGGCCTTAAGGGGCCCTAATATGCAAGCAGACTAGTCTGTCGGCAGCAAGCTTAAGATTCGACATACACAAACCTACAGTGTACACGAAGATGGTCATGTTTAAGACTGAAAACACACTGGAGGGAAAATGGATATGTGAAGACCAACCCCTTCTCTGCCCAGTGCAGAAAGGCTCCCGGTGACGCCATCAGGATGGCCATGCAAGACGAGCAGGGCCAAGGAAGCGGATGTGGAACTGAAGGAAAAGGGAGGGGGAGGTGTGACAAGAAAGTGGCCCGACGGGCAGAGCGGGCTAGAGCGTGACAGAGGGCAGGCGGGAGGCATTGGGCCAGTAGCGATCAAGGCCGAAGTGAAGATTTTCTCAGCCTCCTTCACGGTACTAGCTTGATGCCATGTGGTCCAACACATACCATACATCTTACATCTTCACCGTGGGTTGTATCATTTATCAACGTAAAATACCACCTGGGCCTTTTGCCATTCCATCCAGAATTCAGATGTTTGATTCTGATGCCACCATCAACACTGTGTTGGATTATTTTTTGCGGGTAAGCCACTGCCTCAGTGGTGAGGAGTTTCCCCGGGAAAGCCTGTTATGTGCTGGCCCCGTCCTGGGCGCTGGGGATTCAATGATAGAGACGATTGTACCAGGCTCTGTTCTCCTGGAGCTGACAGCCTCGTGGGGAAGGCAGAAATGGTCATCAACCTGTGAGAAGGCCTGTGAAGGAAAGAGGGCAGTGGTGCCGGGAAAGCCAGGCTGTGGGGGGAGGGAGGGCACCCCATGAGGGGTGCATCTGAGCCGAGACCCAATGCCTTGGAAGGAGCCGGCAGGGGCTGACAGGAGCCAGGGTTAGGTGGGGAGAGCCGAGGCAGGGCGTCTCCTTCCGGGGAGAAGGATCCAGGCAAAGCCCCCAGGGGGAGGCAGCTTGGCCACACTGAAGAGGTCGGAAGGGAGGACCGTGGCTGGAGGGCCACGGGGACAAGAGGAGAGTGACGGGGCTGGGGAAGAAGCAGAGCCTGTGGGGTTTCAGCACCTCATAGACCATGATCAGGATTTTGGCTTTTTATCTCAAGAACACCAGGAGGTGATTCGAAAGCAGGTTCTAGGCAGGGGGTGAGACGGCCAGAATTTCACTGAGAATAGATCCCTGTGGCCACAGTGGGGAAGGATGGAGGAGAGCCGGAGCAGAGGGGCAGGCCCGAGTCAGGAGGCATCGCTGAGAGTTCAGGTGGGAGGGGTGATCCCTCAGACCAGGGCGAGGGCAGCAGAGATGGGGAGAAGAGGGCAGATAAAGAAACATCTAGGATTAAAAAATTTAGACGGATGGTCCTGAAGAGGGATGCTCCTAGGGTGGCTCCCAGGTTTCTGAGCTGATGTTAGGGGCACAGATTCATTCAAAACCACAATCATCAAGATCATGAAGAGTATGAATTGAGGCTTATGATGTCTCTGAAAGATGTGAGTGGAAATAGCACAGAGATATTTAGATGGCTTGTCTAGAGCTCAGAGGAGAGGTCTTGGCCACAGATATTTACTTGGTGATCATCAATCATGTTACAGATGGTTTAAACGTAGGGCATGCAGTAGATTCTTCATGAATAGAATACACAGTAAGGAGAGAGATGGATCTTGAGGAACTTCAACATTTACACATCAATAGATGAGCTCGGCCATCAGAAGTAGGAGAAAAACCAGGACGTGGTGGTGTGAGACCCAATGGGAAGGGATGTTTCATGGACGAAGGAGCAGTCAACAGAGTGACGAGTTGCTGAGACATCCATTAAGTCAACAAAAAGTGCCCGCTGGATTCAGTGGCAAGAGGGTCACTAGTGAGAACAGTGTGGGTGAAGTGATGGGAATGGAGGTCAGCGTGGGGCAGGTAAAAGGAAGAAAGAGAATTGAAAAAGTGGAGACGGTGAGAGGAAACTGGCCTTCCAAAAGGTGTGGCTGGGAAGGAATAGAGAATTGTAGCTAAAGACATACATGAGGAAAAGCTTGTTGTTGCTGTTGTTATTGTGTTAAGATGGCAGATGTCTGAGCATGTTTCCATGTCAAAGAGAAATGATCCAGGGGAGAGAGAAGGAGTCACCGATAACCGATCAAATAAGGTTCCTGAGAAAGCAGGACAGGATAGGCTTCAAGGCACAGGAGGAAGAAGTGGCCTTGGACGGAGGAGGGACACCTCCTCTCCTGTAATGGGAGGGGGAACGGAGATGAGGCAAGGGTCTGAAAGTAGGCATGTGGGTTTAAATTTCCCAGTGGGGTAGGGAATGAGGTCACCTGCCAGGGAGAGTGAGGTGGGTGGAGACCCTCTGACATGGTTACTAGAGTCCGCCGAGGTGAGTGATGAGAGTATGAATCTATACTTTGATCAGTTTGTCCCGCTGTGTAACTTTTTGCTGGAGTGCTTGCTACCTGGGTGCAGGTGGTGCAAGGTGCACACCTTTGGGTGGTTCAGGACGGGGATCTTGCCTGAAGGCTGAGCTGGAAAGGCAGGAGACAAAGGGACCTACAGTAGTGCAGCCAGATTACTCAGCTGGGATCCTGGGATCCTTGGATCCCATCCCTGGGATCTCAGCTGACTTCAGAAGGCCAGGGCTGATGACAGCACAAAGGGGAAAGGACTAGAGGTCCCACTGAGGCCCAACACCCCATGAGAATTCTCATTTGATACTGAGCAAGCTGAGAAAATCTAGATGATCAAAAAGTAAATCAAAAACATATGACTATTACAATAATGGTGACACAGAAAAGCATGGCATGTTAGAACCAAAGCAAGAGGGTTTTCTTGTATTATGATGTGAAATTAATTAGCTTAGTAAAATTTTTTCAAACTGAGAGTTGCCACTGAAATTCAAGGCATTATAAACTCTTTTCATTTTATCATTGGTGATTACTCCCTATCTATCTGTGCCAAGGTGGTATTTCAAAGGACTTTGCCTAGGATCTATTTATTCATTACCAAGTCTGGTAATTAACAAATGCTTTCAAGTAATGAGAGGACTGAAGCTGGGGGTGGGAGTGGGAGCAGAAAACTTAAGAACAAACATTGAATTTATTCCACCAACCAAATTGTGGCAGGAACTCCAGCTATAAGGTTTAAAATAGAAACTTCACCAGGAAAAGCCCAAGGCCAGATGGCACCTGAATCCAGCTTCCATCGCCCCTACTAACCAGTTATGCTTATTCTGAACTTTTGAGCCCTCCCAACAGGCAGCGGCCAGGACCAGGTTTAAAATTAAGAAGGAAAATGGCTGCAGGAACACTGGCAAAGAATTTTTCAGGGATATGATTTTTTCCTCTACCCTTGGATGCTGCTATATTTATCTTAGGCAAAGATAGGTGGGTTTTTGGGTTTTTTTTTTTTTTTGCTTTTGAGATAACATATCTACAAATGCTCACTGAGTGGCTGATGCTAATGCTGAAAATAAGAGCTGTTTCCTTAATTTCAAATTAAGTGATTAGAGTGAACAAGACAGTTTAGTTCATCCCTCAGAGGATGAATTAAAAGTAAGACCAGGCAAAAAAATCTCTAATCACTCACCAAGAAAACTAACAAAGATATATCAGAGAATGACGTTAGCTAGTATTCAAGCATGTGTGTGTGCACACACTCACACACACAAAATAATGTTAGCAGGAAGTAATTTTAATTACTTTTAATAGTGATCCATGGAGTAAATGCAATTAATTTGGAAATTTAATTCTTGGTCTTTAGGAGGTACTGACAGTTGAACAGTAGATTATTTCAAAAACGTGGCTGAAAGACTAGCGTGTGCAAAAGGGAAGAACCAGGAAGAAATGCACGGACATGTTCGTAGAATGGAACTGAGAATTGGGAAGGGAGCTTAGAAATCAGTCCACCTCCTTCTCCGTGAAGAAATCGTTCTCCAAACCCCTGACTGTAGGAACTAAGTCTCACTTAGAGACTATGGGAATTAAATCTAATTTGCTGCTAAAATTTTTCATGGAATCTTTGGAGGAAGAAGACAGGAAGGAGAATGGAAACCAGGGCTGGTGCCAGACCTCAGGGAACTGGCCAGAAGTATAATGTTCTCAGACGAAGCCAACCTCCTGATTCTTTCCAAACATGGGAGAATGATGCGTGAGTGGCAGCCCCAGGTGACAACAACATTTAAGAATAATTCCTAGGGCTTCCCTGGTGGCGCAGTGGTTGAGAGTCCGCCTGCCGATGCAGGGGACACGGGTTCGTGCCCCGGTCTGGGAAGATCCCACATGCCGCGGAGCGGCTGGGCCCGTGAGCCACGGCCGTTGAGCCTGCGTGTCCGGAGCCTGTGTTCCGCAATGGAAGAGGCCACAACAGTGAGAGGCCCGCATACGGCAAAAAAAAAAAAAAAAAAAGAATAATTCCTAGGAGCGTTCTCTAGAAACTAGCACCTAGTGACTTGGCCACACAGAGGCCCATGTGTGCACATCGACCCTGTGACCACCCACTAGCTTTGACTTCAGAGTCATTTCACGTGCAAGTGCCTTAACAATAAAGGGCAAAACCTCTGATAGTAAATTTAAATTCCTACAACACCCATTCCTGCAAGATCCTATGTGCTTGTATCATGCGGGGGGGGGGGTTCCATTTTCTCATTCACTTAACAAGCATTTATGGAAGTTCACGTTTGATCTGAGTAATGCAGGGATGCTCGCGGAGTGGATGTTTGTAAAATGAGGCATCAGCCGGTTCTGTCCATCACCTGAAAGGGGCTCTGAGCAGCTTTGATGGACACACGGACCACTTACCTGAGCTATGACGTCTGAGATTGAGGCACATCCAACCAGGAAACTGTATTTGTGTTTTAAGAGAATGCCAGCATGGGTCCATGCCTGTCAGGAAGGAGAGAATAGGGTATGAGATACACCTTTGGGATTAGGTTATTTCTGGTCGTTACGAGTCCCTGGGCATTCCTGCAATAGAATAGAAACGCACCCCCCAACCTTAGTAGCACAGGTTTCATAAATCTTTGATTGGTAAAATGACTGTAACTTAGCCTGGTGGCTAGGACCACATGAGACTTTTAAGTGGAACCAATGACTGCACAGTGTTTATTTGGTACCAGTTCTATGCAGACTAGTGTACTGGTTTGTGTGCCTGGCAGGAAACCTGGCTGAATACCAGGAATGGGGGACCCGTGGGAGTCACAAAGCACAGCATTCTCCGTCCGTGAAGCATGTTCTAATGAGGGCTCTAAACTGGATCTGAGTTACTACCGTCATTGCAGGCACTCACTGTCTGATCAGGGTTCTACTATTTCCTTCTCTTTAAGTTTGGGCAGGATCCATCTGTCACTTTGTGCCTTTGAGGAAAATTAAGAGGAAGGTCCTCCAAGGGTTACAGACAATGAAAGTTCCAGGGGATGGCAGGTTTGGAGAAGGTTTGAAGTTCAAAGTAGGATCCGCTTAAGCATCATCCTTCTAACCAGTAAAGGCTGAACTGAACTGACAAAAGAAATACCATGTCACGTGAGCTAAACATAATCAGACAAGTATGATTTATTTCCTAGGTCTGTGTCAAGACTTTATAGCTGCTGCTACATCGACTTCCTCCTCAGTTCGTGGGGCCAAAGGTGCTAAATGTGAAAAGAAATGCAAAGTGTAGATAACATTTGCAAATTGTGGCCTGTAGGCTCTCTTTGTTGACCAAAAGCTGTCTGGACGATAAGCTTTGTGATTTGCAAATATTATCTCTCCAACAAATACATCAGGGCCATGCTGCAAGGTGTGTGTGTATGTGTGTGTGTGTGTGTGTGTGTGTGTGTGTGTGTTTGGGGTGATGATATGTATTATTTTGGTTTTTATTAGCAATCTCTTACTACTGGGCTTTTTGGGGGAGTTGAGAGATGAAACATGGAAGAAAAGGGTGTCCATCACAGACGTTCTGGTGTTAGACTGAGTTTTGGAAACTTCCGTGGCAAATAATCAAAGAAGGGAAGTGGAACCCAGGGCACTAAAGAGTCTGTGAGTCACTTTTAGTCCTGAGTCCCCTGAGTTCACTGTATACTTGTAATTCATCTATGTGTTTACACAGTCCCAGTAAAGATAGGAGGGCAGGCATTAGAGCAGAATCATGGACTCTGCTGAAGAAGCTGGGCTTTTACTCTCTTAGGTTGTGAAAAAGGTCACTCCATTCAGTTCTCTCACTGCTTTGAAAGCACTGTGGTGCTACCGCAGTCCAGCCTGGGCCCAGTGGGGAATCTGGTTCTACACACTCCAAACCCTTGGCTGTTTTCTTTTTGGGGTAGGGGGTATGGGAGCAAGGGGTATGCGTCAACTACCAGAGTAAACACACCTGGTGATAAGCAAGAAAAAGAAAATAAAAGAAAATCCAGGTACAAGTGTTCCAGTGGCCAAATTCTCCAACTAAAGTGAGGTCACGACAACTGAAAATCGGGACCTCCGGTGGAAACTAAGGGTTTAATATCTAAGGCTCCCTGGCCCACCAGTAGGAAGCTGTCAGATTCAAGAAGGCTGCCCCCATAACCCAGCTACAGGCACATTAAGGCTTCTGATGACATCTGAGAGGATGGACCACATACATTTTTACATTGCCTCATTCCTCCGAGGATTTGGGGCTAATGCCATACCTCAATACCTCCATTCATCTCACATGTCTAATGTATATAGAACTGGAGGTAAGGAATGGTAGAAAAACCTATATAGATTATCATATGTTAAAGTCTCCTTCCAAGGGTAATTTAAAATGGAGCCCAAAGAAAAGGTTTATTTTCTAGCATTAGACATTGTTGGAAATATATAAATATAAATATATATATTTGGCTAAGTCTCTTTTATATCTATAACACCGATGAATAGGAAAAAAGCATTCTCTGAGGACTCTTCAGTATCAGAACAAAGAATTTAATCTATGGAAGTCAGCCACCCTTAGCTAATCTAGCAAAGCTGGCTATTAAAGTAATAAAATCCTATCAGTATATTCAAGCGAGTCTTTTTCTAAAAAGCTTTGGGTGCTTATACCACACAAGTGGTAAGTTTAACTGAAAGCTATTCTGATCCCTTGATCCTGAATATATCAGAAAGGAATTTATATTTGAATCAAATTTTCAAACAAGCTCTCTTGCCTACTGCCAGAACTTGTGGCAAATATAGATAATTCTCATAAAATAAACTGAAAAGATGGACTGGTTAAAAGTCAGCGGTCAGTTGGAGCCCTTCTGCACTGCTGGTGGGGATGTAAAATGGTGCAGCTGCTGCTGAACTCAGTATGACGGGTTCTCAAAAAATTAAAAACAGAATTACCATATGATCCAGCAATTCCACTTCTGGGTATATACCCAAAAGAATGAAAGCAAGGGCTCAAAGGGATATGTGCACACTCATGTTCATAGTGGCATTATTCATAGTAGCCAAAAGGTGGAAGTAACCCAGGTGTCCACTGATGGATGAAAGGGTAAACCAAATGTGGCGTACACATACAAGGGATACTATTCAGCCTTAAAAAGAGGGACATTCTGACACATGCTGCATACAACATGCATGAACCTTGAAGAGATTTTGCTAAGTGAAATAAGCCAGTCACAAAAAGACAAATATTGTATGATTCCACTCACGAGGTACCGAGAACAGTCAAGTTCATAGAGACAGAAGTAGAGTGGTGGGAGCCAGGGGCTGGGGTGGGGGTGTGGGAGTTAGTGTTCAATGGGGAAGAGACTCAGCTGGGAAGATGGAGAGGGAGGAGGGTGGACGGCGGTGACGGGAGCACCACGATGTGAATGCACCTAACGCCCCTGAACTGGACACTTCAAAATGGTAAGATGGGAAGTTTTATGTTATATGTATATTATCACAGTCGTAAAAAAAATGTGGTGGGCGGTGAAGCCAGCCTCAGATGTGCTGGTCATTTCTGGGGGGGAATAAGTGGAGCCATTTCCATTTCTGGGTTGCCAGGGGCTGGGGGAGAGGAGGATAGGGAGGCAGTGTTTAATGCGAATAGAGTCAGTATCCCAAGATGAAAAGAGTTCTGAAGAGTCACAGCAATGTGAATATACTACATGCCATCGAACTGTATACATAAAAATGGTTAAAATAGTAAAGTTTAGGTTATGTATTTTTTACCATAATTTTTTTAAACAGTGCCAACGATCTTCTCTACTCACCATTGCATCCATAAAAGGGAAGGCAGCAAGATACAGGAAGGCCCTTCTTGTTTTGTTCCCCACTGACTCATCCACGTGGTGCAATTTATTGATGATGTAGTAGCCTAAGTCGCTATATGCTGCAAAAGGTAAAGCAAAACAAAACAAAACATGGCAAAATTTGAAAACATTAACCTTATAAGCTTTTTATCTCAAAAGTTTTTTTAAAAATAAATTTATTTATCTTATTTTATTTATTTTTGGCTGCGTTGGGTCTTTGTTGCTGCCCACGGGTTTTTCTCTAGTTGTTGTGAGCGGGGGCTACTCTTCGTTGCGGTGCGCACGCCTCTCATTGCAGTGGCTTCTCCTGCTGTGGAGCACGGGCTCTAGGCACGCAGGCTTCAGTAGTTGTGGCTCGCGGGCTTAGTTGCTCCGTGGCATGTGGGATCTTCCCGGACCAGGTCTCGAACCCGTGTCCCCTGCATTGGCAGGTGGATTCTTAATCACTGTGCCACCAGGGAAGCCCTCAGAAGTTTAAAAACAATTTTAAATATAATATTTGGGTTTTGGTACAAAAATTAGAAAATTCAGATAAGCAAAAAGAAGAAAATCATCTACAATCTCATTCATCCCTCTACCCAGAAGGGGTCACAGTTGACACTCTAGGTTCTAAGTGCCCAGTTCTTTCACAGGTGTGTGTGGTGGGTTATGCGTGGGTGTTTTAACATAACAATGGGATAACATACCTTTCAATAAAAATGTTAAAGCTAGCTTTTCACTGTTTGTCATTCCTTTTGTATCATTTTTTTTGGGAGGAGGGTGGTAACTGTGGGTATAGTCTCCCCAGTGGAAAAATGCTATCTCTGTGCTTTCCAAGTCCCTCCAACATGAGGAC
Source organism: Mesoplodon densirostris (assembly GCF_025265405.1). Lineage (NCBI taxonomy): Eukaryota > Metazoa > Chordata > Mammalia > Artiodactyla > Ziphiidae > Mesoplodon > Mesoplodon densirostris. Next base: position 12,921,735 of record NC_082663.1, read on the forward strand.
CTGTGACCAGTGCGTGAATGGAACATAATGGGCCTTAACCAACACAGGCTTAATGAATGTGTTGGTGCCAAAGGGAGAGAAAGGAAGAAAGAGAAAGGTCTCCTAGTGTCTGCTAGGCATTCTGGCAGACATTGGTAGTAAAGGTTAAATACAATATTAAGCTATTTGCTACCTCACTGATACAATGTTTAGACTATATAGGAAAACAACGATCTTTGTGTGTTCATAGTGCTCTAATAGTAGTGTTCCCGCTGTGTTCATTCTTTTATAAATATGAATATTCATGTACTTGACAACTGCAGAAGCTGCTTTGAAATCAGAAAGGACATAAAATTTAGTGTCTCTCTCACTTTGTGAAATAATAAGAATCCCTTCCCCCATTTCAAAGTTTGGGGGACGACTTATTACCATATAAACTGGTAAAAAGAAATAATCCTCCATCCTCTGTTGGGATTAGTCTGGAATTATGGGGATGTTGGATTAAGTGTGCTCTTCAGGATGATATCAAAGTTATTTAAATGTCTATAAATAGAAATCCCAGCGAGGGTAGAGGTACAAGTAAGTGACTTCAAGGGGTAGGGGGCTGGAATGGCTAAGACATCCAGCATACAATGCTGGTGGGACAGGCAAATGCAGGAGAGGAGGTCCCAGTCCTCCCAGGAAGGGCAGAGGTGGAAACCAAGAGGCAAGCTGCCAGGTGAGCCCAGGCGTCAGGTGTGCAGCGTGGCGGGACCAGCGAAACCACTGAGGCAGCAAGAAGAGAAATCCAGGAGGGAGGGTGGCACTTGGCAGAAAGAGAAAAGACTGGGGAAATGGGATTAGTTACGGCCAGGGACAAGGAAGGCAGCTGTGATGCCCTGCTTGGATCAGAAGGCACGTGGGTGACCTGATCCTGGAAAGCAGGAGGAAGCCCTCCAGCCCGACTTGGCAGCGAGGTGAGAAGTGCATTCAGACCTGAGATTAGCTGGTGGAACACAAAGCCAGGATAAAGATGTTGCTGGATCACACACACAGCTGAGTTCGGGTGCCGAGATTTGGAAATTGTGGCCGCTGTTGGTTTGTACACTCCTTTTCATTCAGTCAAGTTCATTGCACTGAGACCTGCGCAGAGATGGTCCTGCCCCTGCCCCCCCCAACTGCCCCTCCCAGCAGAGACCGCTGGCAATAGTAAAGGCAGCCATGCTGGGCGAGAAGAGCAATGCCAAGTGCACGAGCCCGGGGCTGGTTCTGAAGAGCTCAGGAACTAAACTTCCCTGGTAAAGGTTAGTGCCCATACAAACACCAGCTGACTGGACTGGACTGGATGGCTAAAGCTGGGACCTTGAGATTAGAAAAGGCTGAGATCCGGAGGGCCATGTATGGGTTGACCTGTGTCCCCGCACAATTCATTTGTTGAGTCCTGGTCCCCAGGACCTCAGAAGGTGACCTTATTTGACAACCAGGTCATGGCAGGTATAAGTAGCTGAGATGGGGTCACACTGGAGAAGAGCGGGCTCTTGGTGTCCTTCTAAAAAGGGGGAATTTGGACACAGAGATAGACACGCACAAGGAGAAGCCCATGAAAACATGAAGGCAGAGATCGGGAAGATGCGTCCACAAGCCAAGGGACAGTGCACGTTGCAAACCACTGGAAGCTGGAGAGGGGCCTGGGACAGACTCTCCATCACGGCCTCGGAAGGAACCAACCTCACTGCCACCAGCTCGACCTTCCAGCCTCCAGACCGTGAGACCACACACTTCTGCTGTCTGTGATGCTTTGTTAGGACAGACCTAGCAAACTCATACAGGTGGCTTCTAGGAAGGAGAGAATTATTTTCCCGTGAGACTCTGGGGTAATGGCAGGAAAAGAAGGGACGTGTGAGTTTGAACCGCTGAGAGCAGGGCGTGCAGTTTGCTCATGTGGCCTGAGTGTCTAGGGATCAGTAGAAAGAAGCTTCTCTACTTCTGTGAATATACCTAAGTGTACCAACTTATTAGACTATTTTAACTAAAACATCAAAAACAGTGCCTTTATGTAGAGCAATGAAGAGCTGACATCTAAAGTGTAACAGGGTCTGAAGGACTGCTGGGTGCTGAGCTCAACCAAGCCTCTGACTCTGCCAGGATGTTCCCCCCACCTCACCCCCTTGCTTTGTTCAGACTGCAGCTCCGGGGTCCCCAGGTGCCAGGGGTACTTTGAGACCAATGGGCCCAAGGATGCTTTGGCTTCTTTTTACTTCTTGTCCTCCTTTAGCTACTAGAGAAAAACTTCAGAGGCCAAGGGAAGAAGCTTTCTTCCCGTCTTTCTTCCTTCCTTTCACTCCTCCCATATGCAGTAGAAGAAGAGTCTGGTTATAACTACAAAGGTTGTTTCCACTCTGTGAGCTGGGAAAGTAAAATCCCAGCGGCTGTTTTCCACCCAGTATCCCCTCACCCTCCCCTCCCGTGTCCCAGAGCTGTTTCTGGCTGGAGGTATAGGCTGGGGGTAATTTGTTTAAAGCACTTTGCATAGAGTCTATAATTACCAGGCTAGCTGCCTTAATGACATTTAGTAACCTTTAACTTCTATAAGCTGCCTTACCAAGACTCTTCTGAAATAGCTTATATTCCTTATGAAAAGTAGAACGTTAGAAAGAAAAATTAAGCAAGGTTTTTGAATAGATGTAAATGGAGTTCATGGCTGCAGCAGGACACAGACTTAACCTATTTACAGGTAGACAGCTTTGAGCTGCCCAAACAAGAAACAGGAAGGGCCATTCGAATCCCTAGCTCCTCTGACCTCAGAATTATTTTCCCGTGAGACTCTGGGGTAATGGAGCGATGGACCTTTTCAGAATCACTGGTTCTCAAACTTGTTCATCCAGAGTCGCCAGCACTTGTTGCAAAATGCCATGAAATTTAGTATTAATCAAAATAAGCCTCATTACCTATAATTTTCCCGTGGGAATTGAAGAAAAAGCCTCTTTCCATTTTTAGTAAAAGAATAATATGTGCATTTCCAAGGGGCAAATTTGGGAACCCTTATTCTAATTCTAATTCCTTAGTTCCCATGTTTAAAAGTCTCACAAGTGCTACGGATTGACCCACTGTGTTCTGTTTAGCAAGGCTCCTGCAACTTGGGTATCTTGAGCCAGGCTCCAAGTACACATAGAATAGATATCAACTTTTTGGCCAGCGGGTCTCTAGATTTTAAGTCTGTCAGTCCAACACAATTCCAAGTGTCTACTCATTTGGCTGCTAATTGCATAAGGTTTGGGGTGGTACATTTTCTAGAGCCATCTTTTCCTCACCATCTCCACCATACATTCCTGGGGAAGTGCCTGTGTGATCAGTGGGACCCACTCCAGCCATGTGCAAATGTCTGGGGAAACCCATAACCATGTGCAAATCTCTCAACGATGAGAGAATGCATGGCTTACCAGTCTGGTCCAAAAAGAGAAAAAAATCAGAGAAAATGAATATGAAACACAAGAAAAAACATTATTTACAGCAAATGTAATAAAAAGGACCTAGTGAAAGTTCTCTCCTTTATTGGGGCAGGCACAATAACAGCTGACCCTACAAAGGAGTGTTTGGTCCACTCTGACCAGAGTCTACCTCTAATGTCTCACTGTGGTCAGTAAACGGATGCCCAGATGTGACACCAGGTTAGTGAAGGAAAGGAGCTACAGCTGAAACTGGTTTTTCAAAGCTGGTGACGCTTAGGTTTGAAGTCCCTTCTAAGTGAGAAGATCCTCCAGCAGTTGGTAGATTATTGGTAGATACTGAAAGTTTGAAATGTCAAAGTTCATCCAGATCGGGGAAAAAAAATCTAAGATAGAGATCATGCTGGGAATCAGGATTTCTCCAATGGCTGGAGGTGCCATGGAACACACAAACTTTAAAAAAAATATCTTAAGAGTACCTTGCCCCAGCACTAGTTCATAACCCAGGAGATTATGCAGACTGACAAAATACATTGAACTTTCCTAAATATTAAAAATTTCTTTAGAGATCATAAGGTTATAAAGCAGTAAATAAGCAGAATATACAGATCTTCCTTGTTGTTAAAGCTGTAGTAAACATACTTACATGAACACTAGAATCAATCTGCTTTATTCAATATAGCTGTCCCTGAGATGTCACAAAAAAATTCTCACTGGTGTCAAAGGCTCTCCAAGGGACCCAGCTACAGCCTCAGAGCTCAATGCCTAACGCCCTCCCTGCTGGTCCTCTTTCTACTTTGCCCTTCCCTGCTCTCCTTCCCTTTCTCTCTTCCTCTCTTCCCCTTTTCCTGTCCCTGTTGCCTAACGGGCTCTTCTATAGTCTCAGGCTGCACACCTCCTTTACCTGGCTACCTGCACCCTAGCACTGGGCATCCACCCGGTTACCTGTGATATTCAACACTGAACTCATTTTCTTGCTTTATTCTCCCCTGATTCATAAATGCGTGGTGGCTGTGTGCCTCCCACTTCTTTTCCTCCCCAACGATGAATATCTTTTATATTTATCTCACCTCCGTACCCAACTTTTGATCAGTAGGACCTGAATGACATGCACGTACTATTTGTTCAATAAGTAATTTGTTGGACCACTGATAGGACAGATGGGGAGTGGACTATTTTAAAGGTGAGTTAAACAAAGGGAAATTCTTTCACTCTTGTTTAGTCAAAGCCCCCCACATTCAAAGCAGGAAGGTCAGCTCTACTAATACTAGTGGTGTGTCTGCTTAGGGTTAAACATTCATGTTAATGACATCATAAGGGGAAATGGATGAATTTTATCAGTGTTTGAGTGTATCTAAAAAAAGAGAAATATTCATTAAATATACAGAAGGCATCTTGCTGGGGAAAGTAACTAATATTGTAAAGAATAAAATGAATAAACAGGTAAATTAGGAAACAAAGCAAAAAGAAACCAAGGAGTTGGCCATTAAACTGAAAAAGCATAGAACACGGTGATTTTGTTAAAACCACGAGCCTGAGGTTAGACAGAATTAACAGAAATGTAATAGACAAAAAGAGTCACCATTTGTAATCTTATGTGGCTACAGCAAAGTATTCATTTAGAGCACTGGGTCAAATTCTCCACTCCATCTTGTATCAAAGGTAAGGGAAAAATCAGAAAGAGTTGTGCTGGAATACAAACAACACTTTCAGAGCCAGTTAAGAGATGACCCACCCCACAAGCCTTTCAGAACCAATCCCGAAGAGAAAGAACTTCTCCCTTCTCTATGCTCTTGGATGCCCTTATATAAATGCTATGGAAAAGTTAGAAGGTCTAGATAACAGAAATAAATCTATTAAGGAGATAGGGAAATAGCACCTAAAAAGGAAAGTTTAAGGCAATTAGACTAGTTTTGCCTAAACAAAATAATATAGAGAAATTTGGTTATAAGCCTAGATTACTCTGGTTCCTATCTCACTCTGGGCTAAGCTGGTGAATGTGTAACATGTGGCTTCTTGTACTTACTCTAAGCCCTACTGAGGAGCTGTTCATGTGGGGAATGCATACCCATTTCAGTATCAGGCCAAGCAAATACAATTAGGAAGACTGCCTGAGAGCAGACAATGGCTTCTCAAGTCAAATTATTTGGAATATTTGCTTTTGTGTTTATCTATGTCACTGTTCCCTTGTCCCAAGCATAGATAGCCGAGAGCTGACTGTTAAAGTAGAGATGTCAGTGGCTGTTTCTAGCATTACTAAGATGTGAAAATGGGTTTTAGTGTCTAGTGTAGGTGACACATTGTAAAGCAGAAACTGAACAGGGGGATGTTTATGGATGGTAGGAAAATAATGTTGGAAAAAGTGGAGGATGACAAGAGAGCAACATCCCACCTGGAGCTTGTGGTCAAGGTTATGGGGAAAAACTGGCAAGATCTGAGTATAGAAAAGCTTACAGGATTAGGGAAAAAATGGAGAAAGGAAGGTGAGCAAAGATGCCTGATGCAGCAGACAGTAGAAGGCAAGAGAAGAATCAAACCATGAGGCAGAAAATTGAAATGAGGCCAACAAACTAGAAGAGGGAAAATCATCAAAATTTGAGTTTTAAGCCTTTGAAAGAAATTGATATTGCTTTCTTAGTAACTGTAGAAAGCATTTGTTTCCTGGAAGGAAAAAAAGTGATAATTGTAAAAATATCAACAGTGATAAAAGCAATTGTTAAATATATCTGGGAGGTAGAACCATTTTGGTTCAAAGGTAAGATGTTATGATTCCATTTGAAAATTGAAAAACTTGCATTTAACTTGGAAAATGAATTTGATTTTTATTTCAGGGACCAAATGTCCCTCCCCACAGGGTCAATAACACAGCACACTCAAGTTTTCCTTAATTACTGACATCTTGTAATTAGCTGTTAGCCCCAAAGTCTCATTTGAGCATGACTACAACAGGGAATGTTGGGTTTATTTGGAAGTAAGTAGCTAAAAGGAAACTAACTTATCTTCCTTTTTAGGCAAAAATTTATTTAGACCCACTCATTTCACATATGGAATTTTCTCAAGTACATATACCATCTGTGAAAATGGCCCAGATCAAATGTAGCTGCAGAAGTTTTCTTTAAAACTCAGTGGATAAGTTAGTATTCGGGGTTTAAGTTAAGGGAAAGAAAGGCATCTCCTCTCTGCCCCATGCCCTGAAGCTCTGAGCCCAAATGAAATGATCAATTGCAACACTTTGCCTAGATATTTGGCCCATGAGAAGCATCCTCTTGCCCACATTGTTCTTAGCACAAAATCCTATGCTGTATTAAAAAGGAAGACCACAGAGGCCTCAGTCTATTTACTTTTAGATTCACAATTATATGAGTAAACATGAGTTGACACCTGAGTACACTGTAAATGGTTTGGCATGAGTAAACATGAGTTGACACCCGAGTACACTGTAAATGGTTTGTGTTAATCTCCTGGCTCTTCATTCACCACGGACATTCATGGTTCGCATACAACCAGTGCCAATTTGAAGACACACAATGGGTTTGTGAAGTATTGTTCACAGGCTTTACGTAACTGGGTTCAGTAGGTGTGCCATTCAACTTTTATGCCAGGTAAGCTGAACTGTTTTGAAGCCAAGAGGTTCTGAGATCATGCCCTTAGGGTTTTTTATCACCACCAAGAAGGCAGCAGAAGTAGAACTCCAGCTCTAAAGGAAGGGGCTTTCCTAGGTCTTGGTGAAACCATAGGCCAGTCACTGTGTGTGATAAAATTTTCTTGTTGTTTCATGGAAAGAATGTTATGCCCAGAGTATTGAGTCTCATCTGAAATAGAAACATGGGGCCCTAAAATGAGATAATTTTAATACATAAAACAATCTCATTTGTTTTCACTGCTGATAAGAATTAATCCTGAATAACACTCATTCTATTTTTATTCTTAAGATTGAGTCTGATAAGATAAACACCAAGGTCCTACTGTATAGCACAGGGAACTATATTCATTATCTTCTAATAAACTATAGTGGAAGAGAATCTGAAAAAGAACATATCTATATACTGCATATATATGATATACATATACACATATGTATATATATAGCTGAATCACTGTGCTGTACACCTGAAACTAACATAACATTATAAATCAACTATACTTCAATTAAAAAAGAAAAAAGGAATGTCTGTCTCTAACAAAAGCACCTGACATTTTTTTTTGACTTTACCTAATGCTAATCCTAGATCTGCTCACCTGTTAATGAAACTCCTTCCTGACTGACACAGGGTTTGGGAACCAGAGACATACAGCTTGCCAGACAAAGGACATTTTCTTTTCTAGACTTAGGAGCACAAACTCCATTCCTTCCATCCCTTAAAATTATCATGATATTTAATAATTATGGAAGAAATCACTTACTACAATAAATACACGAAAATGAATTAAGAGGAAGAAGGAATTAGCAAAGCTAGCCAACAGCCTTACCTATGAGGGTGTGGAAGACAGCAGCTATGGCACCAGCCACCACCATGCACAGGACAGCTTTGGTCCTGTCCCGCTTGCTGTTGACAAACACCAGGCCCACGTTCTTGAAGTCACTCATGGGCCCCGTGAAGAACTTCATTAAGGAGTAGGCCAGCCCATAGCTGGCCAGCATCTCCACTGCATCTTCCTTGACAGCAGCAATGCCCCGGTTCAAGGCCTGTGGAGGGAAGAAACCCACAAACAGCATTAGGAACGGTGTCTTGGGGCTCCCCTGGTGGCGCAGTGGTTAAGAATCTGCCTGCCAATGCAGGGGACACGGGTTCAAGCCCTGGTCCAGGAAGATCCCACATGCCACGGAGCAATTAAGCCCCTGGGCCACAACTACTGAGCCTGTGCTCTAGAGCCCGCGAGCCACAACTACTGAGCCTGCACTCTAGAGCCCGTGCTCTGCGACAAGAGAAGCCACCATGATGAGAAGCCACTGCAGTGAGAAGCCCGCACACCACAACAAAGACCCAACACAGCCAAAAATAAATAAATAAATAAGAAACGCCATCTTATATCTCCTACAATAAAACTCAGCAGGTCATGTTTCCATAGGCACTCTAAGCAGCTTATAGGGCAAATCTCACTGTAATTTGATAAAGGTTATTAGTTTTCATTATCATCCATATTAACTTCATTTTGAAATATCTTCTTGTGGGGGAGATAGCTGTCCGCTGGGGTGAAAGTAATAGAAAAAAACCCAACAAGCATTTTATGTTAATATCAGAAAATAATTCTGAGAAGTTCTGGTTAAAAGGTTAACATGTTAAATTTTATTTGTAGGCTGAACCTACATAATAGCAACAGGCATTCTGGAAATGGGTCAGCCACTTTATATGGAGTAGGTGATGGTTTCTCTGTCCCTTTAAGGAAGGTGTGTGTGTGTGTGTGTGTGTGTGTGTGTGTGTGTGTGAAATACTAGGTATCTGTTATGTATGTATCCTTCACAGCATAAAGTAAGTTCCATGCTATGAAAATAGGTATTGAAGGAAATTATTATACAATCAATGGATGCTATTCACCTGATTCTTACTGTATCTTAACTTGAAATAGATTCCTGATCTCTGTGCAGACAAACAGGAAAAGAAAAATCTTTAAACCAAATACACCGTTTTTGAATAATTCTTGCTGGAGAAGATGTGGTCATAGAATATTCTGTTTTAACCATCCTCCATGAGGGACCCTCTGAGGTACTGGTGGCCTTGTCAGGATGGCATTTCCAAACTAACTTTCCCACCTAGTAGACAATAAAGTAGACTGGAGGTCGTGGGAATGGATGTCCAGGAAGAAGCACTTTATTTTAAAAATGTCCCCAGAACATCACCTCTGTCTTTAGGCACAGGCAACTGACTGGGCAGGAGAGTCAGCTTTCTGTATAGTAATACACTTCTAATTAGTTAATCTATTTTTATTGAAGTATAGGTGATTTACAGTGTTGTGTTAGTTTCTGGTATACAGCAAAGTGATTCAGTTGTACATATGTGTGTGTGTGTGTATATATATATATATATATATATACACTTTTTCAGATTCTTTTTCATTATAGGTTATTACAAGGTATTGAATATAGTTCCCTGTGCTCTACAGTAGGACCTTGTTGGTTATCTATTTTATATATAGTAGTGTGTGTGTCTGCTAATCCCAGACGCCTTAGTTATCTCTCTTCCCACTGCCTTTCCCCTTTGGTAACCATGTTTGTTTTCTAAGTCTGTGAGTGTGTTTCTGTTTTGTAAGTAAGTTCATTTGTGTTATTTTTTTTGGATTCCACATGGAAGTGATATCATACGGTACTTGTCTTTCTCTGTCTTACTTCCCTTGGTATGATCATCTCTAGGTCCACCCATGTTGCTGCAAATGGCATTATTTCATTCTTTCTTGTGAAGCCAAGCTAGCTGACACAGGGGTATAAAAGGTCACCTCCCCTGCCTCACTGTGGGACTCATCACTCTGGTACAATTCATGCTCCAGAGCTCCCTGTGGGATCAGGTGGAAGCTAGTCTCCAGTGGAGAACACATCCTTGTTTAATTTTTCCCCGCTGCCCACTGCTTCCCTCTCCCCTTCTCCAGAGAGCACACACTCAATAAATCACTTGCACAAGAATTTCCCAACGCAGGTTCTGCTTCCAGAATCCCCAGCTCAATACAACTTCTAATTACGTTTCTCTCAGACATAGAGAACAGTGTATGGTTTGTTCTTTTTCCTTCTCATCCTTCCCCAATCCATGACTGAAAACTGTTTACTTTTTATTGCTAAAATACGTGTTCGAACTTAAATGATAAAACTGTATATTAGCACAAGTTTTAAAACTATATAGGAGGGCCCCTAAATAATGTAGGATTAGTCTTTTTATATGTCTTGTTGGCAAAATTTTATTCTTTGCTAAAAAGGCATTAGCTCTGGCTGGAGCATCAACGGCAATGCTTTCTATTTCCACCAACTGTTCCTTGATGGAGTCCTAAACCCAGCGCTGAGGCACGAGAGCAGAAAGAAGGGCACAGGGAAGAACAGCTCTGTCAGCAAGACTGGGTGTGAAAACTCCACTGAGCTCAACAATTACGGTAATTTGAGGAAAGAGCACAGGGTTTAGAGCCAGGCAGACGTGACTGGATCTGCTTTTACCACTTAACTACTGAGTGGCCTTGGCCATGGTACTTATTCTCGCTGAAAGAATGGATCTTAGATTGTCTATAAGTAGCGTACAGGGCACCACCCATGACTGGCCTAGAAAAGGCACTTGAAAGCAAGGATTTATGTCTATATTGTTTACCACTGTACACCTACCACCTTGCTACCTTATAAACACTCAAATATTTGTTGGATGAATGAATGAATTAGGTATTTTCTGCCAGGAATTTCAGCGTTGATACTAATTTGTAGGCACTTTAAGAAAATCACATTTTGATTGTAAGACGAAGAGGTTATTACTTGTAAGATTTACTATTGACTTAACATTTTTATTGGCCAAATTAAATGTACATCGTGATGGGAAAACATATCCTGATTTCAAGAAGCATTAAAATGCCAGAAGAAAGACCTTTAGAATTGAGTAGATATGCTATATTCTTATTATTAGCTTTTTTATTATTTCCATTTTCAGCACTTCCCCCAATTTGTTCACTTCCTAATTTTATGATTTTCTTTTGATACCAGAAATATTAAGTTATTATGTAGTTGATCCTTCATTTCATGGAGTTTCTTTCCATACTTTTGGACTCTGTCATTCTTACCCATCTTTAGCTAAGGTAATTTTGTCTAGTTTATAGTTTCATTTGCGCATTTAGCTTTTTACTCCTCCTGGAACTTATGCTGTGAGGTATGGCTTAAAATTCATTTTCTCATAATAGTTTACTTCTTCAACACCAGTTTGAATAAAACACCCATTGCCCACTTATTTGTGATGTTTTCTTATCAGCCATTAGTTCTTATACTTCCTTCCATCACGTATTGTTCACTTTACCTGTCTGTCTCAATTTGCTTACCCTGTTTTTCTTCATAGCATGTTCACTACCTGACATTATATTGTCTATTTACTTGTTATTTGTCTGCCTGTCTATCTTCTCCATTTGAATGTAAGCTCCAGGGCACAAAGAGAACTTTGTCTGGTTCACACCACATCTCCAGACCTAAACATGATAGGGGATCACATGACAGGTGAACTGATAAGGATAAAAGAATGAAGTGAAATATACACGAACAGGATAAACATTTCCTGTGATAGGAACTGAAGAAATGAAATTAATGAGCTGGGGTTTCCTTGGAGGAGCTTATTCAGATGAACTAGACAAGGAAACCCCTTGTCTTCAAAGAGGTGATATCTGAGCTGAGAGATGAAGAATAAACAGCTGTATAAAGAGTTGGAGGAAGGCACAGGCCTGCAGGAGGGCTTAGTGGTCTTAAGGAACAGAAAGGCAGGCAGTGAGAGTAGCGGGGAATAGGTGAACTTGGAAGAGAAGACAATGCTGAGGTCATTCCAGGTCACAGCGAAGAACACGGTGCTTTGTTCTAAGAGCAGTGGGAAGCCATCAAATGGTCCAAGCAGAGGTGGGATAGAGGCTCCAGTTGGCTGCAGGGATGGACGTGGCCTGGAGAGGGACAGGCAGAGCAGGAAGCCAGGAGTTCTGTGGTCATCCAGGTAAGAGAAGGCGATGGCTTGGACTAGGGGGCGTAGGGAAGACGGAGAGAAGTAGATTGACTTGAGAGCTTTTTGGAGGTAACATAAATGGACCTGGTGATGGACTATGTGGTGGGTGTGAGGAAAAGGGAGAAATCAAAGCTGACTGTTGACTTTTTTGGCTTGAGTCATTGGTCAAATGGTGTTGCTACTTACTGAGATGAAGGGACTGGGGGAGGGAAGGTTTGGGAGGAAAAGGCAAGACCTCCACTGGGGAGTCCCCTATTGGGTGTGAGACACCATAGCATTCCAAACACAGAAGTCAGGTAAGAGAGTTGACTAGGTGAGCCTGGTGTCCAGGGGACATCTCGGCTATGGATCTTTGAAGGTCGTCAGCATACAGACAGCACTTAAAGGCAGGAGACTAAACGAGATTATCTAGACAAGGTTTAGATAGAAGGAAGTCTGAGATTCAGCCCTAGAAATAACTTTACACATTAAGTATGTGGCAAGCCTTGCATGTTACCTGGGGGCTATAAGGATGCTGTCGTTCAGCATCCATCAGTTAGCTACTGCTATTCTGGCCATGTCACTCACAAACACTGCTGCACCTCTAGCCAACACCAGGAAGAATAGCCACTGTGGCTGGGAAAGAGGAAGAGCTATGGCCTTGAAATTCACCTAAGAAAGTGTCTGAGATGTCTTTGGAATGAATTAGGCCTGGAGTCACAATTCTGTCCCAAGATTGTTGTAAGTACAGAGGTTCACCGGCTGTTCAGAGGCAAGTGTCTATGAAAGGCAAGTGTCTAACCATTCATGGGCTTTCCAGAGTAAAGACACTTTAAATTAGGGCCACATCTACCGAGACTCCAACCACTGTAAATATGAAGCTGACCTTCAAGCCCAGCCTGGTTCTGGCCCCAGATGGCATGGCACGGGGGCCTCGTTACACTCCAGATCAGCATTCTCTGTGCTGTGGGTAGTCGTCCATATGTAATGTCTGACTTCCAAACTTATCTGGCTCCAGAAGGCTTTTCTTGGGTCCTACCTGCCTTAGTAAATCCCGATATCTGCCAGGTTCATGGTGTTCTAATGCCTAATTTTTTCCCCCAGAAAGTCAGCAAAATGACAGGATATTAAAAAGTGAAACAAAACAAAACCAAAAAACCACAGGCTCCAGGGAAATGGGTAACAAATCCCATGTGATCTCCCTGGTATGAACTGTCTTAGATCTTTAAACCCTAAAAGGAATCCTGACATTTTAAACTTGGGCTCTAGAGACCAGCAACATCTCTAACGGCCGACTGAGCATCTTGAAACCAAGAGTCACCACCTCACCTCCGTCCTGCCAATCATTTCACGCCAATGTTAACAGCGAGTGTTCCTTAACAGCTGGGCCCTGGCTGGAGTGTTGTACCTCCTCCCCTCCCCCGGCCCCAGGAGCGGGAGCGGGACCAGTAGGTGATACCCTGTCCCTGAGGGTAGGTCTGGTGTCCAGGCGGCACAGTTGATCTCCTGTCCGGGAGATCTGTGAGGCGCTCTCTGCCCCTCCCCCTCTAGCTACTCCAAACGCCATTGAACTCTTCACCCTCTTGACCGCCCTGTCTTCTCCCTCCTCCTGTCTGTCCTTCCTCACTCTACCGTACATTTCATAGTCATCACCTTAACCTCACCCTTGTCAGGACCCACAACTCACTGTCCGCAAATCTCTGACCTTGGACTCATCTCATTATTTACCTATTCCGCTCTTATCTAGATTTGCAGACTTCTACTTGGGCTTTGGGAGCGGCTGGAATCAAATGTACAACACAGGGAGCTGCCCCTACACTCTCATTGCCTCCATCCTCAACCGGGCTGTTCACTGTGCAGTTATCTGTCCATCTTTCCCACCCCTGTTCTCTGTATTCCCAGGCTGCCTCGTTCCCTCTTTCTCAGCAGATAGACTCACCTCTTCCTTCATCTGCAATATGGAATCCATCAGGCAGAAACTAAATTTCTTGTGGCTTCTCTCCCTAAAACGATCCTCCACAAAACACATCTGCCCCACACCCTTCGTCACCTCCTCTCTCTTGTTATGCTGGAAAGGCCAGTCTGAGCAGCGCGAGTCTAGGGCTAGCCCCCTGGGTCTCTGCATTTCTGTCTCTCTGACCTTGGCAGGAGCTGCCATCTTCCCCTCTCCCGCTTGTCTGATCTTGGCTACTTGACGGGCTCTTTCCCATCCTCGTTCTCACATGCTTAAGTCTCTTCCACGTGAAAACTAAACCTTCTCTGGCCTCCTCTCTTGCTCTTGTTACCGCCCTCTTTCTCACCTCCCTTTCACAGATGACTTCCGTAAAGTGGTACCTGTGCTCCTTAGTCCCACTTTTGTTCTCCCATCTACCCCTCAGCCTGTTAGAATAGCAGCTCCCGAAGTGCAGGAACCCCGTCTGTGGCCCCAGAACCACAGCTCTAGCACACTCTGGTCACATGACACACATAATGCTGTGTTGAGCGCACCCACTGGGTTCTGGCTTCTCTGTCCGCGGCCCTCACACACGCTCTTCCTGTTAAGCCAGACGGGCACTTGCTGTGGTCGTCTTTCTGACCCCTGGGCGGATCTACCCTGTGGGCCGCTCCCTCTGGGACACGCTGTTTCCTCCTTGGCTTCAGGGATGCTGAAGTTTCTAGGTTCTCCTCCTAGCTCGTCTATTCCAGCTCTTTCTCCTGGAGGCCTCCTCTTCCTGTGTCTCAAATATCGGTGTCCCCAGGGTTCTACCTGGGGCCCTCACCTCCGCTCCCTCTCCCCTCTGGCTCAGCAATCCCTCCCCCTCCCACAGCTTATTACTCCCTGTCTGCTCAGGAGTCCCTGATCCATCTCTCCAGATTTCTCAGGCTTCTCTTAAGCTCCAGACCCACCCATCTCCACCTGAGTGCCCCTGTGGCACCTCACACTCCACATTTCCAAAACTGGGTTCACCATCTACTAGACTACCTGGGTTCCCACAGACCCAACCTTCCTCTTGGGTTCCTTTTGAATGAATGCATCCCACCCAGAAGCCTGAGGGTCTCCCTGAATCCCTCTCAGTCCTCATAGGCACAGATTTCCTGGTCCCAAACATACTCTTTCCCTAGTCCCTGTTATTTTTCTTTAAATACATTTAATTTATTTATTTATTTATGGCGGCGTTGGGTCTTTGTTGCTGCGTGCGGGTTTTCTCTAGTTGCGGTGAGCAGGGGCTACTCTTCGTTGAGGTGCACGGGCTTCTCGTGGTGGCTTCTCTTGCTGTGGAGCACGGGCTCTAGAGCACAGGCTCAATAGTTGTGGCACGCGGGCTTAGTTGCTCCGTGGCATGTGGGCTCTTGCCGGACCAGGGCTCGAACCCATGTCCCCTGCATTGGCAGGCGGATTCTTAACCACCGCGCCACCAGGGAAGTCCGTGTAGTCACTCTTAATCTGTCCAGTTCTCTCCAGCCCCACCACCAGGCCTTGGGTCAGGTCACTCGTGGTCTTCTTGTCTCCAAGCCCTCCTTCCCTCCACACTATGGTCAGATCACAAACATCCAAATTCCTACAAGGGTATCTGAGGTGCTTCAGGGCTGCATCCTGTTCACAGACCGTGGGCCCCACAGATGTTGCTCTAAGTGTCTGTGACAGTGTCCGGCACACGGGTAGATGGCATCCAATAAGTATTTGTTCAATGAGTGACCACAGGCCACTCACGGTCTGACCTTGCTTGTCTGTCTGGTCTCTACGCTTGCCCTTGCACTATGTTTTATGAGGCTTAAACTGTTTGTAGTTTTCTGGATAGGCCATGCTCCCTTTCGGCTAAAGGTCTCTGCTCAAGCTCTTTTCTCTACATAGGATTGCCTCTACCCCCGTCCCCACTCCCACTCACCTGGTAAACACATAATCAGTTCAGTTCCCAGGAATCACATTTCTGCGAAGCCATCCCCTAGGCCTAGTCTCCTCTGTGCTCCCTGGCACCCTATACCCCGGGTCCCAATGCTGCACTCATTGGGCTGTACTGTGGTTGCCTGGTTACCAGACTGCCTTTCTTGCCAGATTACTTTGAGGCAGGGTTTGGGCTTACTTGTCACCAGCTTTCCTACATCTCCTCAGCACAATGCCTGACACATAGTTAAAATTCAATATGTGAATGAAGAATTGTGTTAACTAGCATCCAGCTGATTTATCTGGTCCTTCATAAAAATCTTCCAACTGCAGGTTTGGTTTTTTGGGTAAATAAACCCATTTTTGGTAGAATCTATAGATTTAAAATATGCAAAGAGATGGCAGTAGCACTATACACCTTCCTGTACCTCTGATATTTCCCATGAGATAGACAGGGATATCCACTGCTATTTCTATGATGTCACATGGGCACCCAGTAAGTACTGGGTAAAGGTGACTCCTTAGCTGCAGACACACAGACATAGACAGGATGCAACAGGGGGACACATGATTAGCCTCTTAAGTATAAACCTTAAACAAAGATTTTTTCCGACTTCTTTTTTTCCTGTCCTTTGGATGTCAACTGGCACACAGGACAAGCTGTTCCCCTATGAAGTCAAATCCTATAACAGAAGTCAGCTGCCGTGAAAAGAAAATCAGAAGTTTAGATTCAAAGGAGAACCTTCTCGGAGAAGCTGAGAGAACCCTGCTAAGAGCTAAGTGTGCCCTGACAGGTAACCAGGGTGATAATCTCCAAATTTGAAAAGATGGGTGCCTGTAAGGGCAACAAGGCTTGGAGAGAGATGGCCACACAGTCCAGGAAGTGCCAAGGGCAGTTGGACTCGGATCTTCTAACTGACATTCATGGCCATACGGTAAAAAAATGATCAAATTGCTCATATAGAAATGGCTCTTCAAATTCTTCCACAAAAAGGTGCTGAGTGGACACAAGTGAACACATCTACGAAACAGAAATAGACTCATAGACAGTAGAGAACAGACTTGTGGTTGCCAAGGGGGAGGGGGCATGGGGGAGGGATGGACTGTGAGTTTGGGATTAGCAGGTGCAAAATATTACATACAGAATGGATAAGCAACAAGGTCCTACTGTGTAGCACAGGGAACTATATTCAATATCCTGAGATAAACCATAATGGAAAAGAAAATTTAAAAAAATGTATATATGTGTATAACTGATTCACTTTGCTGTACAGCAGAAATTAACACAGCACTGTAAATCAACTATACTTCAATTAAAAAAAAACATATTGCTGTCAGAAAAAGGTGTTGAGCTGGAAACTGTTATTGTTCCCTAAAATAGCAGTGAAATTATTATATGAAAGGCTGAAAGTCCCCTTATTTTACTTTTAGTAAGATGAATACTTCCTTTACTTGCCTCATCCTGGATTAGGAAAACCAATGGGACACAGGGCTGGGTAATCTCCTGTCTTTGATAAAGGACCACTCCTCTGTCTACAGCTCCAACGCTCCCATTACACCTTCTATGACATGAAGCAAACTCAACCATTACTGTGGCAAAAGAATACAGTTTAAAAATCTTTCTCAAACCCAAGGTCCTCAGAAAATTTGCATTTGTGGAAGCGTGGAAAATTCAGAAGTACACGTGGAGGCAAAGCTACCTGTGGGAACAGCGTCTTCCAAGAACATAGATAGTCAGCAACCTTTGGATTTCAATCCCCTCAAAGAGTCTGGGTTCCTATAATTTCCCACTGTTACTGTTCTGTTCGTCTGTATTTTAAAAAGTGGTTTGGGTTGGGCTTCCCTGGTGGTGCAGTGGTTGAGAGTCCGTCTGCCGATGCAGGGGTCGCGGGTTCGTGCCCCGGTCCGGGAAGATCCCACATGCCGCGGAGCGGCTGGGGCCGTGAGCCATGGCCGCTGAGCCTGTGCGTCCGGAGCCTGTGCTCCGCAACGGGAGAGGCCACAGCAGTGAGAGGCCCGCGTACCGCAAAAGAAAAAAAAAAAAAAAGTGGTTTGGGTTAAATTAGATCATTTGTCTTCCCGGTAGTTTTCCAGCCATGTTTTATTTTCTCAAGGATCTATATACCCCTCTAAAGGAGACAGCTCACTCTGTCTAGCTGGAGCTGTGGCCAAGAACTTGACACCCACACATGAGGTTGTGGTTTACAGGGAGTGGCAGTAAAACGAAGCCTGGTCTCTTTGGTCGTCAGAGTCATTGCTCTGGGCAGTGTTATCCATACTTAGCGCTTCCTGGAAACAGAGACAACACAAGGGAAGTCCAAAATATACCCCTGGTTTTCTCTGTCACTTCTCACACCTGGACAGGAGTTCTACAAAGAACAAACTACCCAACAGCTACCACATTTGGCTAACTCAGTTTTCTCCTGTTGGTTTCTTGAGTACTTCAGGGAAAACAAAGAGCATTTTACGCTTGATGTATTAATCTAGAAAAGTGTTAGTTCGTTCCAGGATATATTTTAGTGTTATAGGCCCCTCCTCAGACCCTCTTGACCTTTCACTTAAACATGAAGCGTATATACTTAAATTTAACTTTAATTCAAGACGGTAGGAGGCTTGACCAGGAAGAAATATGACTATGAAAATTCTAGTGTATTTTAAAACAACCAAAGCTTCCCATGTAATTGAAGATTCCTTACTTATCTCTCACCTTGATCTCACATCTTTACTGTTGTGAAAATTTCCATTTCCTACTCATTTTTTAATCCTTGTAAGGTTATATGGTCCCCAAATGATGTTATCTCTTGGTTAATATCTTAAGACTGTCTATTCCACTGTAGAACCGAGTTTAACAGGCTTCTTTATTAACAAGACAAAACGAAACAGCTCACACAACAACTCCGTAAACAACAGTCTGGAATAGATTGACTCTGGGATCGGGGGAGTCTTTTCACTAACTTTCTATGCTTTCTCTCTGCCTACATACTTACGCACCCTGCTGACGTACATACTCGCTCCATGATTAGGAGTCGATTCTTTTTCTTGATTTCTCTAGCACCTTAAATCTGGCTGTAGATCTCTGAGCAAGCAGCTCCGAGGCTCTGTTCCTTTCTCTGACTCAACTGTAACATTCTGAAATGTCATCTATGAACATTTACAAATGCATTTATTCTAAGAGAAGAAGAAGCGAATGCCTATTTGCATTTGGAGCTTATGAAACCCAATGACCACCATCATAATGACGATGAAACTATCTCGGCTAACATTTCCTGAGTGCTTGCTCTCTGATGGACACTGTTCTGAGATCTTTACGTCTCCCGAGCACTCTGTGAGGGGTGTACGATTATTTCCCAGCTTACTGGTGAGAACACTGGTACACGGAGAGGCTAAGCCACTTGTCCAGGGCGACACAGAGCTGGGAGAAGAATCCAGAACTTCTTGACCTCTGGGCTTGAGATCCTAACCATCACTCTATTATCCTGAACCAACCCCTCTTTCCACTTTGAATTAGATATCGCAGTTGGGGCCAAATGTTTACTTTAAACAGAGAGGATTAGCTGAGCAGAACAAAGAGAACTTTTGGATAAAGATGGATTTTTATGGAAAATTCCAAAGACCCTGAAGCAAAGATTATTTTTTAAACTATAATGCGTAGCAAGCACTACAAGCATAAATGTGGAGGATGAACAGAGTGAGGCTGAAGTCATCATATATCTGAGCCATGCCAAGAAAATGAGGAAAAAAGAAATCAGGTCACTAATGCTCTGGCATCAGCACCACACAGCATGGCGAAGGGTACAGACGGAACCTGGGAACACAGCACCACGTGGGCTGTCTCCCCAAGCTCACGCACCAGTCTCCCATCACTAGGGTGGTAGAAATGCTAAGAGGCTCTCCACGGTGGCCCTCTGGAGACGTGGACAAGAATGTTTATGAGCTTCTTTTCTACATGGGATAATGCATCATCCCAGTATCTTTAACTTGTGCAAAATTTTTACTTGCTTCTCAACTGTGGGACTGATTTATTTCTGCTTGGGGTTCGGCTATGACTCACTGCTGGTATTTATATAACCGGGCACACGTCAAATTTTGTGAAAGATTTCTAAGGGCCTGGGGCGTTTGATCTGATTGTTTTTAGGAGGCTAGTGAGAGTCAACATTAGTCATTAAACAGGTTAGTCCATCCAGCCCATGGATGTTACAAGCCAGTGTTGCACACACACGTACACATGCTGAGAGAGGAACCCCGACAAAATTCAAATGGACCATATTTGATGTGACAAGCTGTCTTCAGTGGTTGCTTTGCTGTGGGCAAGTAGGTTTGTCACGGCCTCCCCATGACCCCATTGCTATTATTGGCCTAAATGACGGATCCGACTTATGAGATTCCAGGTAAAGTAAAATCATGTCACTGAATAAACTGTTTAGAACCCCAAACAAGAAAGGACAAAGAATGTCACTGCAGCACAAGCAAATCGGGAAAGTCCAACGGTGTCCATAGTGGTAGCAAGGATTTAAGAATTATATCTCCTGAACTTATTCTGTCTTTACAACTATAACCATGCTTTGTGCCAAATATTTTTCACCAAGAAACGTGATATGATCAAGGAATAAGCTACAGAATAGTGCGGGTAAAATTGAAGTGCTTTGAAAATTTCTAGACTAAAGAGAGAATGAATACATTTTTGTCACTTACTACTTCATGTACATAATAATGAGCTAGTAAACACACATGCTGAACTTCATTCTGTAAATCCAGATTTACTGTAATTCAGATTGTGGATCTCTGAACATCAGAGTAGCCTGAAGTGCTGTCTTGCTCTAGCCCTTTGGCCTACATGAACGAGAGGACGAAGGTGACCCAGTGAAAGGAGACATCTGCGCCCCTGTCCACTTGGCCACTGGAGCCCCAAAGGATGCTGCAGCCATACAGGCATATTTGTCGAGGGTGTAAATAATTCATTCAAGAAATCTGACTTATGGATCGCATGAAGGACGCCAACCTCCTACACATGCAGTACGGCTGAGTCTTTTTTTTTTTTTTTTTTTTTTTTCTTGCGGTATGCGGGCCTCTCACTGTTGTGGCCTCTCCCGTTGCGGAGCACAGGCTCCGGATGCGCAGGCCCAGCGGCCATGGCTCACGGGCCCAGCCGCTCCGCGGCATATGGGATCCTCCCAGACCGGGGCACGAACCCGTATCCCCTGCATCGGCAGGCGGACTCTCAACCACTGCGCCACCAGGGAGGCCCCAACGGCTGAGTCTTGAATGTACCTTCACACGTTATCTTATTGGCTGTATCTAACAATGCTACAACAACAGGGTAGGTATTGAAAATTCCCGTTTTGTAAAAAAGGGAACAACGTTCAAAGAGACTCCGTGACTTGCCCGAGGGTTTTGGTTAATCTATGGTGTAGCCCAAACCAGAAGACTGGGAGACCGGTAGCCTGGTGTTCTTCCCTCCTTCGACACTAGACTGAAGACGGTGGGTGGAGGGGTGGCGTTGGGATAAACATCCCCCCACTGTCAACAAGGCTGGGGGAGGGGTGTGCACGTCCTTACTCATCCAGACGGTTATTATTAGAGATAATTATTACTAAAGGAAATTGTTACTTTTACCTGATGGCAACGTAGTTAGGGGACTTGGAGAGCCCTTATAAGGAAGGTAGGTTAGGCTGCGTCACAACTTCCTTGAGGTCTTTCCCTTTTTTTTTTTTTTTTTTTTCTCGGTACGCGGGCCTCTCACTGTTGTGGCCTCCCCCGTTGCGGAGCACAGGCTCCGGACGCGCAGGCCCAGCGGCCATGGCTCACGGGCCCAGCCGCTCCGCGGCATATGGGATCCTCCCAGACCGGGGCACGAACCCGTATCCCCTGCATCGGCAGGCGGACTCTCAACCACTGCGCCACCAGGGAGGCCCGGGTCTTTCCCTTTGAAAGGAGTCAAGGGCAGGCTCCTGGCTTTGAGTGATGCTGCCTTTGGTGGCAGAGCGTGGCCTGGTCAGCCTCGACCCTGCAGTCTGGGCAAAGAGGTCCTACAGGATGAGCAGTGGGGAATGCTCCTTGGACCCAAGCTTCCCGTGACCACCCGAGAAGGGCGTCTGTTAAAGTCGTACAGCTCCATTCAAGGCCCCAGTGATTCCACACGGTAAGGTGGTGTCCCGGCTGACAGTGGGACAGGAGCTCGGGCACAATCTGGGTCCAGACAGGCCTACTGGTCACACTCAGTGTTCCTTCTGTGACTCCAGGATAGAGTCGACAGCTAATGGATCTCTCCTGGTACAAACTAAGAACGCACACTGAAGCTTCCCCCAAATACCCACTGCCCACATGGGGTTATTTAAGCCTTTTCAAGTCCTGTGACATTTCCACAGACTCGAGACCCCACAGGAAAAAGGACTGATACGTAGTGCCAGCCCTAAGTCTTACCAGTTGATACTGACATTAGTTTAAAGCATCATTTAAGAAAATATTAATATACATGGATAGGAGGAGCACACTCTAGTACAACTCCTTATCACATGTTTGTTATTTAAGAGTCATGTGTTGAGGAAACAAAGAAAAGCCCATTTTTCTTTGTTCCTGATGGCACAGTCTGTCTTATTAGACTAATAAACTGCCTCACTCCCATTATAAAAGAGAGAGAACTACACAATCCTTGGGAATAAATTCAACAAGGAGTATGGGTCTTAAATAAAGAAAACCATAGAATTTTCTTGAAGTTCATAAGACGGAACGAAAAAGACAAGCTATGTTCCTTGATGAGAAGACAGTGTTATGAATATAACAGAAATCTTTCTGAATTCACCTGTAAGTTTAATGGAGCTTCAGTAAAAAGTCCAGCAACTTGGGTGTTCATTTGCACCTGGGTAAAATGATTTTCAACTTTGTATGGGAGGATAACCAAGAAACTATGATAAAGAAGTCTAGTGGGGCTTCCCTGGTCGCGCAGTGGTTGAGAGTCCACCTGCCGATGCAGGGGACACGGGTTCGTGCCCCGGTCCGGGAGGATCCCACATGCTGCGGAGCGGCTGGGCCCGTGAGCCATGGCCGCTGAGCCTGCGCGTCCGGAGCCTGTGCTCCGCAACGGGAGAGGCCACAGCAGTGAGAGGCCCGTGTACCACAAAAAAAAAAAAAAAAAGAAGTCTAGCGAAGGGGAGCTTCGTTTACCAGGTATTAAAGTCCCCAAGAACAGGCGACTCACAGAAGGAAAAGTATCAATGAAACGTATATACCTGAAACAATGCTCTACTCTGAGAGTAAAGCAGTTAGGGAAGTAAAAATGGAAACAAGACTGCCATCAGATTAAACATGAAAACGACGGATAAAATCCAGGGCTGGTGAAGATACGGCAGAAAAGGAAATTTCATTGCAGTATTGGCTGGGTTGTAAACGGTTATAGTCTTGTGGCAAAGGAATATGTCAGAAAGTATTAAAATTTAAAGTGTACCAACTCCTTGATCCAGCAATGCCCCTTTAGAATCTATCCAAACAAAATAAAGCCCTAATACGTGATGCCACCCATACAAAGGCATTCACTAAAGCATTCTTTGAAATGGCAGACAGTTGACAACAATCTGTCTGCCAATATGGGAAAGGCTAAGTAATTATGGTTATTATTTGGTGCATGCACGGTCCATGTACATAGGGGCATGCTGACCAGCAATCATAGCGCATGAGGTGCAACTAAACACATCCAACTAGAAGGAAGCCCGTGACACAGTGCTAAGTAGAAGAAGGTTGCACCGTAAGCAATATAGTATATTCTCACTCCATTAAAAAAATAAAAAAGACACTCAAAATGTGCAAGTATATGGGTATGAGCAGAGAGAAGGTTGGAGAGTGACATATACCACACTCTTAATACTGGTTATTTTAGGAGAGGTGGGTGAAGGGGGGCAGGAAGAGGAAAATTCGCAACTTTACACTCATATCTGTATGGTTTTACTTATGACAAAGAACACGTTACTTTCATAGTTTAAAACAACCACAAGAAAAGAATACACACAAAATAGATGAAATGTCTAATTCTTAGGGGCACAGCCAGAGGACCACCCCACAAAGCAAAGGGTGGTAGGTTATTGGCGTGCTTTTTGTGATCACCTGGCATGATGCCTCTTAAAAGGAATCCTCCATTCATCTTGCTTGAAAAACGTCCTGATTTCCGACAGTTTAAACACAAGGCTGAATTCTAGAAGCCGTGTGCTGTCCAAAAGACAGCTGCAAGCCTCCAAAACCTAGACCTCTGAGCATGAGAAAAGAGGAAGCTTCTCTTGTGTAACTCACCCTCCTGCTGCCACTTGTTTAAGCCCTTTGTTACCTACTTCTGCCTTTTGTGACTAACACCTAAGTCATGATATACTTATGAATAAGTAACACAACAATTATAACCCAGTCTGACTATAGCAGAAGGGCATTTAATCCAGTCTGCAGGGGCAGAGAAGGCTTCTTGGAGTTCTGTGAACTTAACGGGACTATCAGTGCTCGCCTTGGGAACACTCCAACCTCTGAATCTCCTTGCTGTGCTAGCCCTTAATCCTAGCTGAAATGCCAGCATCTGCCCATCCTCTGAGCTCAAGGTTAAGCCTTTCTTTCCCCAGGAACCCCTCTCTAACCAGTTTCAGCCACATGATCGCTCCTGTCATGGGAATTATTGTCATCATTTCTTTATTCATGGAACAATTTCATTCATTCACATATACTTAATGAGTATAGAACATCTGCCTGGAACTGTGCCCTTTATTGACCAATAAACATGACACGATGGTCAGACTGTTAACCTTTTATGGCCACCATGTCATGCACACTGATCAACAAAGGGCACAGGGCCAGGCAAATATGCTGGACTCATTAAGTGTATTTGAGTATTTCTTTATATTCACCACAAACCTTAGAATTAAGGGCTTGTACGAATCGTTAATTAGTGAAAGACTGTCCTGAGGATTAGGGCAGTTTTGTATGACAAGGAGGAGGACAGACTCAAGGGGCTGAAGATGGAAAAAGCAGTGGGCAGGAGGGGGACAATACAAAGGCTGAGAGAGTACACATAGAAGGATTATTGCTGCAGCCAGTGCTAAGACACAAACATAGCAGTCCAGCTGTAAAAGAAGTACAGATAGTATGATAATTCTAATTGCTCAGAACGAGTGGAAAAGGGCACTTTAGAACACAGGTGTATGGAATGAGCCCTACATAGCTGTGCAAAAGGAAATGTATAAAAAAGGTCTACGCTTTGGATATAACTACATCTGAACTCATTTGGCATTACATATAACAGCATTTATAGAAGAATTTAAGAATCATTCCAACCTCAATGTTAGAATTGTTTTACCCAGTCTCACTCTTGAGCTTCCTTGTGGCTTAAATGCATGTTGTTGAAACCAACTTTAATATCCCCACTATACATTTAGGTCCACTTCAATTACTCTAAACTCGTGTGTCCCAGAGCGTTGGTGACAAAAACACTAAGCTCCTTTGCTAGAAATTCTTTGAAGTGCTCAGGATTTTGGCTTGATAACCTCTCCTTAACACTTAGGAATAAAGCAAAGTAAACTTTTCTTCCTATTTCACTGAGAGTAAAAGGGAATTACCCAAGGCTGTCTGTTAAGTTTCTAAATGGTAAAGTGCAGATTTTTTTTAATGGTACATTAAGGATAAAACCAATGGTAATTCTGGATTTTGAGTAGTAAATAGATTTCCTCATTGCATAAAATAACTCTGACAGTATATCTGAATCTGTTCTAAAGAAAGATTTATAATCCCTTTCAGTTGCTCAATATAGAATATCATGCTTCCTCACAAGTTAAAATGCGTTAAGATTTCTCCCTTGGTGTTACTAAAAGACCATTTCTACAGAATGAAAGCAAGCTCTTTCTCTATACTTACTTCTATGTGAAGATGAAAGGACACTAAATAGATAAAATATGACATAAACTATTATATCATCTCATTTCTAACGCACATATGAAAGTAAGACTAGTCCCATATGACCATACCACATGTTTTCCTGGCTGATGCAAAAATTGAAGAATTCAAAGAGAAAAACACTGATCAGGGAAAAACAGGAAGTTCCAACTTTGAAAAACACTCAATCCACCTTCTCTGCAAACCACAGAAAGATTAGGCAAACCAAGTTTTTGTTGACATTGGCTGTAAGTTTTGAAAGGGAATAGAACCTTAAAATATACCTGGAATGAGACTCAAATCCCATTTTCACTGGTTCTTTTTCTTTCTTTTTGGAAAATGTATTTTAAAGGAACTGCTAGGTAGAAATCTAAACGTACATATTCATCCCTGTAGAGATTAACAGCTTTGTATGAAGCGCTGACTGTTTTCAAGTGCTCTCCTAAATGTGTATAAGTGTCTGTGCTGGCCATCTTCTCATGAGTTTGTCACAGTTCATTTAATCCTTCTGAAAACCCAGCAAGGTAGGGAGTCTTAGTTCTTGTGAGAGATGGAGGGGCTGACGCTCATAGGGAAAAATAATTTACCCAAAGTCAGAAAGCTATTAGTGGCAGAATTGGGACTTTGGCCTCTAAATCCAGCAGAGTAAGCTGGGGAGCATGTGGCCCATCAGGTCAGATCTGAGTTTCCCCCCTACTGGCTGTGTTCTCTTGGGCACACGACTTTACTTCCCTGAGATGCATTATGCTTAGGAAAATAGGAATGCTCACCCAAACTGGTCTCCTGTAGGACAGATTTTAGGATTAACAGAGATTATGTCCATGAAAGTGCTTACTACCAAAGGAGGCTAATCACCAACCCTTTCTCCCTCCCCCAAATAAGAATTCTGGAGACACAATGGACGTCTGCTCTGACCTAAGCCAGAGCACATCAGGGATCTCCAGGGTCCCCATGGGATCTCAGGATGAAATTTTGGTTCAGGGTAGATTGAAAATTACTCCTGAAGACCTGTGGCAGGTCTAAATATCTTCTGGAATTTACTTGTTTTTTAGAGTAGCCACAGCCTGTGGAGAGATTCAGGCCAAAAATTCCATCCAGATGCCCTGGGTCACACTCACGTGGCCCTCAGCGTGGTCACACGGGGTTGGTGCAGGACCCTATTTCTGGGTGATGGATGAGTTTAGCCCTCCAGCAGTGACCGTGTTGACTCAAACTGCCTGAAATTTAAAGCTCCCCTGTCAGTGGGGAGGAGAGGGGCAGCAAGAAGATAACAGTGATAGGTGCTTTGTGATGTCCATCAAAATCGCAAAGATAAATGAAGGAATTCCCAAAGCACCTTCTATACCAAGTCCCTGTGCTGCCAGCCAGTCCTCCAGCTTTAATAACCCCTTCCTGCCTCTTTTTTTTTTCTTAATAAACTTGGTTCCCTTGCTTAAAAGATGAGTGGAAATTGGTTTTGAATAAATTCAGCCATGCAGTCAAAATTAGTAGTAGCTAAGCAAAACCAAGCCAACTACTCATTACTCAAAATATATCCTCATTAATCTGACAGCTTTAGAAGGAAATGTGCACAGTGTGTGTAATGCAGTACTGGTTTTTACATGTTCAAAAGCAGCTTTCAGTGATAGCTCATTAAGTCAAACATAATACACAGGTATCTACCTCGGGGCCCTCCTAGCTCTTACTCTCCACCCAGGAAATCTCTGCCACGCAGGTGCCACGTGGACCTGGCCTGTCTGGCAATCACTTGATTAGGAAGACTGACTGGTTCAGTAGCTCTTATGTGTCCAGTGCTATGGAGCACACAAAAGAGATGATGAGGTCCCTGCCTTCAAAGAGGCTATGGTGAGAATGTGGAACCAGTAAAGCGTGATTAAAATGCTCCGTGGTGGTAATTATAAGGACGAGCAGTGAGACAAGTCCAACAGCGACAGCCACTGTGTGCCCAAGAAGACCTGAACGGTCCTGGGCTGGCTGGGAGGAATGGGCACAGCTCTGGTTGGGGGATGGGATTGACGGATTAGAGCCTGCTCTGGGCTCAAGGAGAAGAGGCTGGGCCTGGGGGAGTGGAGAGATCTGAGGTCAGGTGGGGTCAGGTGACCCCAGGCAGGGGAGTTTAGATTGGATATGACTGGCCACAGGAAAGACCGAAAGCTTG
Source organism: Mesoplodon densirostris (assembly GCF_025265405.1). Classification (NCBI taxonomy): domain Eukaryota; kingdom Metazoa; phylum Chordata; class Mammalia; order Artiodactyla; family Ziphiidae; genus Mesoplodon; species Mesoplodon densirostris. Next base: position 12,949,689 of record NC_082663.1, read on the forward strand.
TGAGTGTAGAGTTTAGAAGGCTGATCTGGTAGGAGTGTGTGTCATGGACTAAGACGGGAAGGAAACAGCCAGAAAACCACCTCTTATCACAATACCACAAGGAACAGGTGTTCAGTCCAGGACCCATGGTGCTGGTAGAAGAGAATGGGGGCCACCATTTATGTGGATGCAAGAAGTAAGATCTGCTTCTCATCTGCCTTGAGCAGCCTTTCCCGGGTCAGTCTCCCCGAGGGCAGGGCCTTATCTAGGTTGTCAATCAACACTGGTGAAAGGAAAGAATGGTGTCAGGGTTTCTAGCTGAGGTACAGCAGGGGTGCCACTGCCTGAAGCTGGGTGCCAGAGAACGCAAGCTGAAAATGCTACCTGGGACTGTCCATCCTCCAAGTTATGAAAAAAACAATAATAAAACAATACTTAGCTACAACAGAGCCTTAAAAAAAGAGAGGCAGACATTCTTACCAAGTTTAAAGAGGAATACAGTCTTTAGGGAGGGATGTTTGACCAGAGCCAGGCTGCCTTGACCTTGACGTCTAAGGATCTTGGACTTGAAAACTGCCCACGGGATACTGTGAGCTGCTGCGGGCTCCACTGAGTCCACACTGTGTGCAGTGACAGCTCATGGGACCCAGTTTATCTCTGGACCACGCATGGCCACAGACCTCACCCTAAGTGTCCCCCCCGGCCTCATATCTTTGCTCAGAAATTTCCCACAAGCCCGAGGGGTTGTGTCCATGCAGCGCTCGCAGCCCGGCGAGGCCTGCAGGGATCGGGGCCAGTGAGATCCCCTGACATCCACCAGCACAGTTTGCTGGAAGGTACCCAGGCTACGTGGTCTGAGATGCACAGGGCACGAAGAGGCGGAATACACAGGCCAAGGGCCAGGCAGCCAGAAGCAGGAGATCTACCGGGCCCCGGAACACAGAGTAAGATGGCAGGATGGGTGACAGGCAAGATGGGACCCCGGTGCTGCTCAGCTTCACTGTCTCTGCTCCTCGCTTGAGAAACGCTATCCCAAGTGAGTTTGCCGTGGACATTTGCAGGTGACACCTAGTGGCCTAGCTAGCTAGGTGGCCTCAGCAAGGGCAGCAAGCAAGGTCCTGGCAGGAGCCGTTTCCTGCCCCGTTCGCTGTCTCCTGGGGCAGTCGGTCGTCTCCCTCTTCGTTTGCCGTCACTGATTTTCTTTGTTGGTGACTGCCTACTGGGGGAAAAATGTGTTTCTCTAAGTGTTAGAAGTCGTGCTAACCAAGGATGCCTTCGAGTCTGCAAAGTAAACGTGTTGGCTAAGCTAACGCTTATCTGATGGCAAACTTCTGTTGGGATAAACAGAAATATCACCGGGATCTGTTGACACTGGTGAGAACGAAATCCCGTGGGCTGCAGACGGAGTCCGTGCAGCTGCTCTATTCTCTCGAGCAAAGGGTAACACGGTGTGTGCACCCTGGGAGGTCCTCACAGTTTCAGACAGGGAAGCATCGTCGGGAAGTGTGCTGGGAACACCAGCTGTCCTGGGGCAGCAGAACCCCTTTTCAAAGGACACTTATGTTAGCCACACTGGAGGCCTGGAAAAAAGCTGAAGGACTCAAGCTGGAAGTGTAACGCGCAGCTTCCTAACGGCCAGCCCTGCCTCTGCATCTATGGCGACCCCAAGAAAGGAGGAAGAGGGGCTTCAGAAAAAAGCCCTGACCGTGACCGGAAGGCAGCTGGTGCAGCACCGGAGCTTTGGGGATGTTCCAATGAAATCCCCTTTTTCTCTCTCCTTTCTTCATTGTCACCCTAATTTGTTAATAGTTCTCCTTTCGCAGAAAATCCTTTTGCTTGCTGTTAGATCAGTTTAAAGATACATCTTCTCAGGTTTACTAACTGCTGTAATTTGTAAGTGTGCTGTGGTTAAAAGCTGAACCCACACACAGAGCACTTCTTTTTTTTTTTTTTTTTTTTTTTTTGCGGTACACGGGCCTCTCACTGTTGTGGCCTCTCCCGTTGCGGAGCACAGGCTCCGGACGCACAGGCTCAGCGGCCATGGCTCACGGGCCCAGCCGCTCCGCGGCATGTGGGATCTTCCCGGCCCGGGGCACGAATCCGTGTCCCCTGCATTGGCAGGCGGACTCTCAACCACTGCGCCACCAGGGAAGCCCAGACAGAGCACTTCTTAAGGCACTGCTGAATTCTTCCCATGGAGGTGATAAACCTAATACGCAAATGACAGCTTAAGATAAATCATAACGGTAAGCCTGCTTTTTAACAGACATGGCCTTAAGATCTGTACACCAAGGTTTGGAACAGACCGGTCTTCTTTTCTTGGAATTGGATTGAGGTTGCACTTAGCACTTAGCACTACCTTGTCCTAAAACTTCCAAGAAACCCATATTGCGTTCGCTTCAGCACCAGGTGAGGCAACGGAAATATAATTCCTTTTGTGCTTTGGGAGGAATGCTTTTGTGTTTCCCTTTGCTGTGCTGTACGTTTCCGGAGGTCATGGAACTAGAAGGCACAGACACAGTGTGTACTCTCTGCTACTTGACTGAGGGACAGCAAATGCCTGGACCCAGGTGTGGTCCAAAGCTTATCCGCCACACCTCACTCATCACACACTGCTGCAAACAGCTGCTCTTTTCTGAAGCTGGATTTTTCATGTTCCTGCTCAGAAACATTTACCATTTTCTCTATGGCATGCTACTGGCCGCACAGAATTTGGTCACTGATTTGGAGCCCCTATCACCAAACATCAAAATCAAGCAAGAAGAGGGTGGAAACAATCGACCTTCTAACATAGTAAAATCCAGTCATGACCTACTAAGCATCGTTGTTTGCTATTTGAACAGGAAGCATTTTTTTGCATTTGAGAAAAAAAAAAAAGATGCAGCTTTTCTTCTAAATTAGACAATTCCCTTAACAATACTTTGTGGTTCTTAAGCTCACTTTAAGTGAAAATAAGTCCAAAATCATGTGAAATTGACTAATGAGATAGGAAAAAATGAAGAAGGAATATGCTGGATTCTTTAAGCAAACCCTCACCCTTTTCAAATGAGAACTTAATAAGACATAGTGCAAAAGCACGTTGTAGCCCAAAATATATAAAAGCAAATATCCTGAGATGAGCCCAGAGACTGTGAGTCTGGTTAATTATTCCTCTTGCAATGTAACACCTTATTAGTGTTCTCTTCCTTGGAGCCTGGTAGAGTTAAAATTATATTGGACACATTTTCCTTTCGGATTGTCAGAGTAAATCGCGGCTGAAAAAATTCTTTTTCATGTGATATTTTTTACCAAGGAATTTGTATCTGGGCCTTTTGAGTATAATTTGATGTATATATTTTAGAAGGTTTAACAGAATCACTGGACTAAAATGTTTCTTTTTACCAGGCTGTTTCATTTACCTCTTCTCTTTACATAGGACCCTACTAGATGCCTCTAAGTCTTTGAATTCTCCTGAAAACAAATTCCACTATTTCCACTCTGTCCCTAACGCCTAACCTGGGGATTATCAACACCACTCTGAAATAGTCTAGGTTTTGAAAGCTAGTGTTTCTGAAAGTATGTTCCAGGAACAGTTTCCTGCATGTTAATAAGTGCTGTATATAAAAAAAGCACAAGGGGGAGAGGGGAGAGATAAACTGGGAGGTTGGGATTGACATATACACACTACTATATATAAAATAGATAACTAGTAAGGACCTACTGTAGAGCACAGGGAACTCTATTCAATACTCTGTAATGGCCTATATGGGAAAAGAATCTAAAAAAGACGGGATATATGTGTCTGTATAACTGATTCACCTTGCTGTACACCTGAAACTAACACAACATTGTAAATCAACTACACTCCAATAAAAAATTTTTAAAAAGGCTAGGAGATGAGCAATAAATAAATAAATAAACGAACAAATAAATAAATAAATAATTTTTTTAAAAGCACAAGGCAGGCAAATAACTTTAGGATACAAAGTTAAACTTTTTTTTTTTTTTAAGAACATCTCAAAGCCTTTATATGCCAATGTGTGTTATAAACCTCTAAGGGGACAACTGTATTAGAGAGTTTCCCAAATGCTTTTGCTTACAGAATCCCAGTTTTGAGGCACATGTCACGCTGCTGACTTTTCTACATAAGATATGGTCTTGCTAGGTGTGCACACACAGCTGAGGAAATGGATACAGAGTAGAGGATATTTTTTGAACAGGAGAATAAAGACGAGTTATCAGTCCTCACCGAGGGCTCAAACAGGGTGATACTGTTAGGAGCTGCAGGCTCCTTAGGATCTGGTTCCTGCTCTGGGACAAGTGGCTTTGGGATCTTGAAGAAGTCACTGGGTCACCTGGCATGATTTGGATGGCCTCTACGTTTCTCGAATTGTGTGATTCCCAGTATATTTATATGACAGCTAGAGGTTACCCAGGACTCTTCTGAAAGCTAGTTTAGCCTTTCTTGCTTCAGGAATTTATTCTGAGGCATCTAGTTTGCATGGAATCTGCCTCATCCTTCTTAATTACCTTTTAGGTATCTATAGACCTAATCTATATACTTCTTTTCTGTACTAGATAGTAATTCACATTGATTAGTTGACATATGTTATCAAGGCTGGATGTATGGCAACTTTGTAGATGGTTCCATCCACTGCAAAAATATTCACCTTGCCTTCCCACACGAAGTTAAGACAACACTGTCACTGGGTAGCACGTGATGCTAGCTGTTTACCCAGGGCTCCCGATCTAACCAGGTGCCAGTCAATAGGTAGTTTTGACAATCTTCCAGCTCCAGCGGTCTGTGCTTTTCAGTATTTTGATTGGCACCTGAGCTAGACGTTTTGAGAAGATACATATAACATTAATAGGTAATTTCTGACTCATTCACAATCTAGGTGGAGAGATAAGATAAACTTATAAAACTTATACAAGTAGACATGTAGTTATATGCAACGTGGGTGCAATTTTGTAACCATAATTTTCAATTCTTCCACACTTCTGCCATCTCAATACATTTGTGTCAAAAACACCAAAGGAACAAGCTGCCTAATTCAATAGTGGTTGAATAAAATAAAACCATCGGTTAAAGAGAATTATCCCCTGTAGCACCTCTCTCCTCTCACTACCTGTCCCCAGCCCCCCCAAAAAACAACAGAACTCTAAACATCCCGTCATAAAATATATTTGGGAGGGGAGAAACAATCTATGTAAGCCTACAGCTTGCACAGAGTTAAAACAAGGGATTTTAATGTATTAAATGGAATGTTCATCACAACTTTAATAATTACCATTTAATAATTATCTCGGAATCCAACAGAACACTCCGCTTCCGGCAGCATCTGATGAGCATTTGCTATTTCACCTTCACGCACTAAGAACCTTCTTCTCAGGAAGTCAGGGGAGTGATGCTCGCTGTGGCTGCAGCAGGAGGTCACCCTCATGCTAGGAGGGCAGGGATGACTCCATAGAGCATCAGGAACCACCAGGGCAAGTTCCTGTGTGTGTTGATCTTGGAGACCCTTCTAATGGGAATGGGCCGTGGCTGCTCTTCCATCAGATGTGATCCATCTGCAAGACAGTTTTAACTGTCCCCTTGTGACCTCTTGTAAGTATTATAAGGAAATGTGGAAAAGACAGTGAATCCCTGAACTGATACCTGATGAAGTAGCAAAGGAGAAAGACAGCGGGCATGCAGTACCTTTGCATGGCAGAATTATTTTAGATAGAAAATCACAGTACCGGTTGTCGTGAATTCAGATTCAGATTTTCAAAATCTCAGCTTCTAAAAAAATTAAATGTGATAATATGTTTCTTATGCCTCTTCCTTACTAGCCCAGCCTTAAACCAACTATCATGGAGTCACAGCTACACAGGTATCCTTCCTATCTTATCGAGTCAACACATTGAGTTCGTGAGAGCTACGGATTTGAATACTTCCTGGTGGTTTAGGTACCAATTTTCTTAACCTGAATCCGTTGTGAGAAAGGGAAGCCTATTGAAATATTTTCAATTTTTGTGTGTACATGTTTACACGTACCTTCACTAGGGTCATCTATTGAGGTTATAAATCTCTAAAAATCAGGCACTGTGTCCCCTACAGTAAGTCTATAAGCCAGCAAAGTGGCACAGGTAAGGGGGGTGTTTAAATGCTTTGATGAGATATGTATCCATCACAGCAGAAAGCTCTGATTTCCCCCCTCCACCCAGTTTTCTATTTCTTCTTGAAACCAACTGTTCATGGGATGAAAGGATGCCTTTCTATAGAGATACAAGGCAGAAGTGTGTCCTACAGATGTTCAATTCTTATTCTTCTGAGCTCCCCAGGCTTTTCAGGCGAAGGCCAGGGACCACTTGGATGAGAAGCCTCCAAAGAAAACTCTGGACCCACAGGAAGTGGAGTGGATGACTCAACAGGACAGCTTCTTCCTCTGAGTCAGCCCGGTTGGTCTCAATGTGACCCTGGAGTGGGCACCAGGCTCCTGACGCCAAAACAGAATTAAGATCTGAAACCAAGCTTTTGCTCACAAAGGAGCCTAAACAGGAAGTTAGGTTTTGGATGCCAGCTGAATTGCAGCCACAGACACCGACTCTGTTTTCAGTCTCTGGTGGTGTTGCTGCCCATTATTCTGACGTTTCGGGGGCTGTGTACCACAAACAGTTTCTGAATCCCATCCAAGGGAGGGAAGATGCAAGATGCAATTCTGAGTTGCATGGGAGAGGAGAATAACACTTATGAAAGCAAGCAAATTATTAACTTTTTAAGATGCAAAGTAGAATAATGAAGGGCATGTTTGCACCTGATTGCACTGATAAGTTTGCCCAGGATTAACTTTCATTGATTTTGAGTTTAAAGTACCCAAGTGACAAGACTAATTACATTAACCGTGAATTCAGTGCCTGGCCATTCACCCCCGTATTTTCAGGATTCAGGAATCTCTTGCAACACTAAGAAACTAAAGAGACAAGTGCATGTTTAACTTCCACTTCTATGGCCTGAGGAGCCATTACGTGTCCTTGGCTCCCAACTTATCATTCCACGGTGGACTTTTTGTTTCTAAATTAAAAAGTCAGCAAAAGAACAAAAGATTCAGTATGAGATCAAACCTTGTGAATCACTGTCAAGGTCATTTTTTTTTTTTTTACCTCTTCTACACCTAGACCACTGCATGGTATAGTGCATTCATAAAATTCCAGATTCAATGCTCTCATTTCCATGGTGACAAAATGTCATTTGACAGAGAATTATGACTTCAACAGGGCACCATGGGGTGAAGAAGGGAGGTGGGAAATAAATGGACTATTAAAAGCCGAAGATAAATTATGTTCCCGCAAGTACAGCTCACGCTCCCTCCGGCACAAGCCCACACAGCCTCCTAAATAAGGGAACCTCTGTCCCCAGCAGCATCTTGCATTCCCAACACTTTACTTCGGCTGTAATGAAATAGTTACTTGGCTCTGCCAATGAAACAAACTCAGCCACTTCATGACCTGACTCACACAGAAGAAAAAGACAGGGCTGACCAAGATGGACAGCCCAGAGACAGGGGAGACGGAAGAGGTGAAACCAGGAGTCTGGGCGTCCGGACTCTCTTCTCTGATGACTCCACTGGGCACCCAGACTAGATACATTATTCTTTTCCAGATGAAGAAGCCCCATGCACAACTGTGCAAAGTCAGTGGGAGGCAGGGTTGCTGGTTTCAGCTCATAAAAACCCCAGTACACTGTAGAGCCCTTTGAGCTGCCTGGTGGGCGTGCACTGCTGGAACTAACAGTGTAACAGCATTCTGATGACGTTACTCATTGTCCCCAAGTGCAAGACAACAATTAACCTTGTGTGACACCACACGAATAAAAAGAAGACTGAAACTTCTATCGTCAACCCACTGGATTTTTAGTTTACTAACATTTGAACACATCTCTGTTTCAGAGGAAACCCCTTTCCTTATAGTCCTAGGGTCTAACGCAAAGAGAAACTTTGACCGCTTTCTGTTAAGTTCCTGTTTTCTGCTGAACAAATTCTTGACTGCTACAAACCCTTTCCCAAGTTAAACAATCACATCCACCATGGCAGCAAGGTCCCAGAGCTGGTATATCTCACCCACTTTTTCATAAAAAGTCATGCTTGCTATTATCCATCTTATTTTTTTGCGGTACGCGGGCCTCTCACTGCTGTGGCCTCTCCCGTTGTGGAGCACAGGCTCCGGACACACAGGCTCAGTGGCCATGGCTCACGGGCCCAGCCGCTCCGCGGCATGTGGGATCTTCCCAGACCGGGGCACGAACCCGTGTCCCCTGCATCAGCAGGTGGACCCTCAACCACTGCGCCACCAGGGAAGCCCCCGGTATTATCCATCTTTATTCAATTTCTTCTTAATTATTCAAGGTCTGAAGACCAACAGGAAAATACATGGCACCACTGTGGCTCATTAGAAATCCTTCCTCAAGTTTGAACATAGAAAATAATGTATTTTTCTACTTTAATTCATGGCACCATCAGAGTCCTTTCTTCCCTCTCCCCCTCCATATTTCCCTCTATAAAATTCTTGATTGGATACTTTAAATCATTTGATCCTGAAGTTAGCTGTTTTTTTTGTTTTTTTGTTTTTGTTTTTACAGTTAAGAGTATTTATTTTTAAAAATAAACCAAATAGGGCACCAAGAAGTATGAAAGCTACCAAGGGAAAACAGATTTTTCTGTAAGGGTTAAAGCTTCCTCAAGTTAAAATCAAAATCAAAAAGTCATTTTCTACCAAAATGTAAGTAAATTGGGTAGCCAACTTTTGGGTAAATGTTTCTGATTTGGACAATGTTCTCAAAATGTCCCTTCCCTTTGCCCATGTTAATATACTGGCCACCTCCTTCCTCCTTTGACTGTTACACAAATCTCTAATGATGCCTCTTGGTCTGGAAACAAACTGTACAGGGGCATTACAGGTCCTACACACACACACACACACACACACACACATGCCACGTTTTCCAGGTTTAAAACATCAAACAAGCAATTCTGGGCCTTGTAGCTGACAAGACTCTCTCACTGACCCAACATCAGTTGGGTTCCTCTGAGCCCTCTTTTCCATTACGTCTCATTGACCTTGGGCCCTGTTTTCAGCCTGCTTAGTCTATTTGTAGTGAGAATCCTGCCATGTCAGTTTAGCAAGAATTCTCCTACCCTTGATATCGGATCACCCTCAATTTCTGATCAAACGCCTCATCCCCCATGCTTGGCCTGTCTTGAGCAAGAATTCTGTTCGGTCAGGTTAGCAAGGATCCTCCAGTCCTTGATGTCTCCTCTTAGTAATTTTCCATCCCTGACCCCCTCCCTCTGCTCATTGGCTATAAATCCCTACTTGTCCTGCTGAATTCAGAACTGAACTTGATCTCTCTCCCTTATTACAATAGCGTTAACCCCTATTGCAATAGTCCTGAATAAAATCTGCCTTATCATTTTAACAAATATCAGACTAATTTTTTCTTTGACATGGGGGGCAATCAAATGATGAATAAAGTATATATGCTCTCAAGCAACTGACTGTCTAGATGGGGAAAGAGACCTGCAGTACAACCAACATAAATACAAGGCGTCATGAACTGACTGCTGTTAACAGTTAACAATACAAGCAAAGTGCTGTGTTTTAATTTTATTCTGTGTAATCATCCTTGTCATAGTTATTTATGGTTGAATAGGTTCTTCTGAGCATAACCCATTTTTCAGTGCACATAAAGGTTTTAGGACGTTCCAAGGTGGTGCTAAAATAGGCTTCACAGATACTCTTGAGAGTGTGAATTTCAGCAAAAATACTGTGCAGATTCACAATGCCAACTGAAGCCTGAATTCCCTAGGGAAATGTGAAGTTCAGGTGACTACTACAGAGTTATTTTGGCCAAAATATAAATAAAGAAGAGTCACAAGAAGTCACAAGCAGAAAGGAGAATTAAATTTAATCAAAATGTGTAACAGCATCCTCAGTATCCTTGTAGTGCTAAGTGATCACAAAGTTCCGTATCATTCTGGAAACTACCAATGTGAAGAGGATCTATATTTGTGTGCACCAGGATACCCGTCCATGCCTGGATTCTCCCTGTGGACCCCTGGGTGGGGCATCACTCAGAGGCTGAGCTTTACGGGCACTTGGTTCCCAATGAGTATATCTGCCACAGCTTATCAACTTCAACTCGAATTTCTTTTTTTTTTTTTTTTTCTTTTTGTGGTATGCGGGCCTCTCACTGTTGTGGCCTCTCCCGTTGCGGAGCACAGGCTCCGGATGCGCAGGCCCAGCGGCCATGGCTCACGGGCCCAGCCGCTCCGCGGCATATGGGATCCTCCCAGACCGGGGCACGAACCCGTATCCCCTGCATCGGCAGGCGGACTCTTAACCACTGCGCCACCAGGGAGGCCCCAACTCGAATTTCTTAGTTCTCTTATTGCTTCTCTATACTGCTTCAGGGTCATCTTCTTAAGACATGGACAAAATCATGCCACTTCCATCTTCAAAACCCAATAAGAACTCCCACTGGCTACAACCATAAGTCTAAACTCCTACCTGTGCATGATCTGTGCCAGGTCCTTTTCCAGCTTCTTCTCCTCCTGTCTTTCCCTGCATCCCATGTTCCAGGTGCCCCCCAACTCCTCACTAGCTCCTGAGCATCACTCCCCTCCTACTTCGCTTGGATCAGTTCCTCAGGTCATGCACACCTCTCTCCTAAAGCCCTCCTTATCCTTCAAGGTACAGCTCAGGTGCTAAGGTCTTTGAGATGGCATTCCCACCTCTCACATCAGAATCAGTCATTCCTTTTTTCAATATAGTTTCGACAGACAATTGTCAATCTCTGCATGACATTGACTTCATTCACATACAGCTTTATAAAATTAGTTATTTATATGTTTCCCTGCTCCACTAGATCACAAATCATGGGAGGGCAGAAGACTGTGTGTGTGTGTGTGTGTGTGTGTGTGTGTGTGTATGAGAGAGAGAGGGAGGGATATTAATGTACTAGTCCAGCTTCTGGCAGATATCAAGTATCTAAACATATAAACAAATGGACCCCAAAGTGGATGGATTAAGCCAGATCTATTCTTTTTTAAGTTCAATAGTCTGTTTCTGACACCAGGTGCATTTTATAGCATTCTTTGACTCCGACTCAAGGATACACCTTGGCTCTATCTATTTAAGCACTTATCTGGGGCTTCCCTGGTGGCACAGTGGTTGAGAGTCCGCCTGCCGATGCAGGGGACATGGGTTTGTGCCCCGGTCCGGGAGGATCCCACGTGCCGCGGAGCGGCTGTGCCCGTGAGCCACGGCCGCTGAGCCTGCGCATCCGGAGCCTGTGCTCTGCAATGGGAGAGGCCACAAAAGTGAGAGGCCCGCGTACCACAAAAAAAAGAAAAAAAGAATTTATCTGAACAGCTCATGCTTTCAACCTACAGCATCTCCTGGGGTCATTAAATTCACTCATAGTCTCCCAATCCAGTTCTTTCTCTCCCTCACTCCCTCTCCTCCCTAAATAAAATTTTACTTCTTTCAAATTTCATGCAGGGTGCTAAGGGCAGTGGAGTCCTAAATCAAGAGAGCCAATATTTATTAAACAAGGTTATTTTTACTCACTCTATACTTGAAAATAGAATTGGAATACTTCACAGAGTTTTCATCTTTCTGGTCCGAAGAGCCCTAACCTCTGAAGTACGTTCTTATACACCAGCATCTTATTATCTCTGTCTTTTTGAACATTTCACTTGGCCCTTTCTGGAAATTCTGTCATTCTACATAGACAAACTATGCTCAATATTTTAGGTCTGTGGCTATTTAGAAAAATAAGGTAACATTTTCTGTTTCATTTTCAGCACCCTCCACCTAATGATACAAGGCTCTAGCAGGACCTCTGGGCTGATGTGTTCAAGAGAGATTAACAAGTCTCCTGGGTTGTACCACAGGTGAAGATTTAACAATTGATGCCCATTGTGCTGTAATAAAAGGGATTCCCTTCCCCCATAAATTCACTAGTTAATAGTGTGCATGTATGTGAATGGGTGTGTGCATGCAAGTGCATGTGTTGCAATAGCACGAAGCCACAGCCTTGACATTTCTCATTGATAGCCATTCTTATCATTTGTAGTCTTAGCTATTTCACCATTTACTTCCTTCCACAGATTATTATAAAAACATGAGAGATCTTGATTTTCCATATAATTCCAAATCCATATGATTTCCAGGGAACTCCATGGGTTCTACATTTCCCTGGAGATGTGCCGTTTCTTTGGTCAAAGTCAGTTCTCATGGACGACAAAGTCTTCATTGGCTCTTACCAAGGAATATTCTTTATAAGATGATAACCACAGCTTGGCCATTTCTAGAAAAATACAACAAGGAACACCAGGGGTCCATACAGAGACAGGGGCTACAAGGCAAACAGAAACAATGACCAGAGTGTCAAAGAGCACAGAGGCACCAAACACAGAGACCAAAACTGTTAAAACAACTTACTATTTCGAATGTTGCCCTGTTGAGTCTAGCCATTCTAAAAGTCAGCTTGCTCAGACTCTTAAGGTAAAGATCAAGGGCTCCAGCCAGTAAGCTAGGTGGATGGATTATTGTTATACATTGCCAAGTCTGAGTTCCAGTCCCTATATTTTTCTGTTTGCAGGTCCCATTCACTGGACTGCCCAATCCAGCTAAATGTATCGTTGGTAAATCAGTTGACAAAGCACCGAAGATAAGCTGGTGAGAAAGTATTCCTGATCTAAAAATGCCCCCCATTGTTATTCTAATGTGGAGACATATTATGCTGAATTTTCCTTTTCCCAACCTAAAAACCTTCTACTTTGTTAACCTAAAGCAGTTGAAGGAAGGAGGTGGTTGTCTTAGGACACATTCTACTTCTGGATCTGCCATATCTGAGTGTGTTACTTTCAACAAATAACCTCTCTGGGGCTCAGTTTCCTTATATAAAATAAAAGAGGGTTGATTTAGAAGCTATAAGAAAAGAGAGAGGAGTTACTTTAAATGAATCTAAGTTTAGTTTCTTCTAAACCTCAAATAACTGGACTGGTGATTTTTTTCTCACTGTGCTTTCACTCCCAAATGATCTAATTCAGCACCAGAGAGTGATTCAGAGCATACGAAAGGAACAGGACCTAGCATGAGAGGGAAGAGAATGGTTCAGGTTGGAAAGTGTTAAGTTTAGAAGTGGGAATAAATCATGACCGCCTTATAAAGGATGTAGAAGTCTTGTTGATTTCTTGTTCTCTGGCTCTATTCTCTCACAAAAGGTTTTTATTCAGGCATCAATATTTTCATGAGGCCCATGAGTTTCTTGGAACATGAATGTCAAGTATACCTAACTGCTCCTCAGTGGAGCCTCTGTAATAGCCTGGTCTGGAACCAAGAAAAGCTTCTACAAAATTCACCCGACCAAGAGGAAGGGCAGTTGACACGACAAGCCACGAGTTTTAGCCGCTCTGCAACATGATGGCAAAACAAACTCTCCCACAGGGAAAAGAAAAACACCCCTTTGGGATGGGAAGAAAGAAAGGGAAACATGAGCTTTTACCTAATTCTATGGATTTTGGCTTCATACATGTATTGTCACGAGTTTCTGTTGGATACATTTTTTTAAACTAAAAAATAATATAAAATCTGCTTTGATCATTCCGTGGCATGGTATTTTCTAAATTCAGATATTTCACTGGATAAAGTGCTTCAGTTCCTTTATGACATGGGTTCTCATTTTTCTGTTGTTTTTGCCAAATAGACAGATGGAAAGGATGTATTGTGTAAGAGTCTAGGATTGGACACCGTGGGGTAGAAATGATGAATCAAAGCTTACGGTTTCTGTTTGGCTTTCTGTGGCGTACTTTGGCAGCCTTGGGGTACATGTGTCAGAGGCTGTCTGACCCTGCATGCTGGTCAATGGAGGTAGAATTCGGCATGTGCTGCTAAAACACAGGGAAGAAAACAATGGAAACTGTTAAACATGGGTGGAAATGAGTGAAGTGCAAGAATGGAAATAGGAAGTGCCAAAAGGGAATGAAAGAAAAAACGAAGAGCTCGCGTGCATGTAAGCAAGAACACAGATATTTCTCAAATACCATGAAATGAAATACGTTCGTAGTGTTGAATTAATCCTCTGCCATTTATACACTGTGCATCTACCAGAGATTGTCCAACCAGCTTCCTTCTTTCTCTTCTGCCCTCCTTCTGTATTTATCATAGATAGAAAGAGTCAAGAGGTGAGACTTGGCTTCAGAAAGTGTGACACCTGCCATCACTTTACATGTCTACCCCTCCTTGAGCTGTCCAGCTTTATAAAAAATTTTTTTTTAATGAAGCAAAGGAGGAAAAAGGATCATAAGCATGTAAGTAAGCACATCTATGCAAATTGGCCTCCATACTACCCCCAGTATCACCGCTGTCACTTTTCTAATATGAATATAGTGATTTTGGAAAGAAATAAAAAGCGACACTGAAATACTATCATTTCAGTCTACGGCTTGTTGAAATGTGCACACAATGCACACTCAGTAGACGATCCTACAGCAAAGGTCTTAACAAAGAACTTATATTTAATTGCTTCTGTGCAGCTACTTTTGAAAGAGCTAATTTTTTAAAAAAATCATTAAATATTTTATTCTAAAAACAAACAGAAATTTATTGATGTTTTAACACAGAGATTGAAAGTGGCTTCACGATAAGGCTCAACTCTGAATAGGGAATTAATGATTAGGCCACTGGCACAAGCTGGCCCTTGTCTGTCACAAATGGGTACTGCCAGCCAGTGTCCAGAAAGAGCTGATCTAGTTCTGGAAGGTGACTCTTTGGGAAGTTTCCATAATTATCTTTGGAAAAATGAAATACCAAAACTACAGATTATTCTGCTGGCTTTCTCTCTTTCTTCTGCATAACTTGTAAAATAACTAAACCCTGAAGAAAGACATTCTGGCAGGAAACAGACTGATACACAAATCTACGTACCCATACCTTAATCTAGGATGATTTTTGTGTAACGCCGTCATGAAGGTGGACAACGTGGGTCAGGGCTGTCTAAAGAAATAAGCCCTCCTAACTAGCCCAGCACTTATACAAGGAGGTCCTCTCTGCAGTGAAAGCTGTTCCAAGGTTAAATGGAATTCTTTCTCACCTTCATTTTAGTCTTATTTTTGCCATAGAGAGACCACTTTCCAAGCCAAGTCCTATGGACTTCCTGCAAGTGGGTTAAAACAAATTAAGCCTCATCTCAAATGACCTTTGCAGCTCACTAGAGAACATCACAGGGAGATATACATGCTCACATATTTTGGACCAAACACTGTGCTAGAAATTAAAAAAAACTTATTCCTGCAGAAACAGTTAAAACTAGAGAAATCCAGTATTTTATAAATAAGCTTTTTATAGTTTTAGGCCAGCTTCTACACATTGGTGGTAAGTATAATAAAATGTCTACATAAAATGAGAGTAATAGATGAGAGGACTTTCTAAGTATGAGCTTCGATTCTAACCATAGGCTTGACTTCAGCCTGCTAAAGTAGTGTTTTTAGTTGGAATGAAATAAGAACTTACTGTGTACCATTATACAATAAAATTATCCTAAAGTTTTAATACATGGGATTCCTATGCAACTTATTATTTTGTTACTGGGGAAGTTATTCTTATCTATTTTTTATTGAAGTATAGTTGATAGGAAAAGTATTCTGACACTTGTTAAGACAGTAAAGATTTTATTCAGGACTATTGCACTAGGGGGTGAGCACTGCTGTAATGGGGCTCAGCTCTGGAAACAGCCGGACAAGTGGGGATTTACAGCCAATGAGCAGAGTGAGGGGGTCAGTGGATGGAAAATTACATCAAGGATGGGGGATTCTTGCTAAGAGCAGGCCAAGGGCTTATACATCAAAGTTGGGAGATGTGGAACTTGATCAGATATTGAGGGTGATGAGATGGCAAAGGTGGGGCATTCTCTCTAAACTGACACAGCAGGACTGTTGCTAAAGGCACAGACCCTGAAGGTCAAGGTCAAGGCCTAGTTCAGAAGAAGGCTAGCCAAAACTTGGTTAAGGAGAGAATCTTTGTCAATTTCTACCATGAGTTTAAGTTATTAAACTTCAAAAACATGCGAAGACTTTATGAGAGCCTGACAGCACAAGGATGATAGATTTGTGGGTTTGTAGAGACATTCCAAGTTAATTCGGAGAACATGCCTCTATTAGTCATCCCGGGAGGGTAATAATCTAGCAAAACCTCTGTCTCCAATGAACAGTAATAAGCTCAAAGGTCTTAGCTTCTTCAGAGTGAGGGCCATCTGGTTGGCAACAACTCTTAATTGGCCAGAAAGACAGAGCCTCTTATCACCTTACTTAGAATTACAGTAACAGCTCTGGGACTGCAAAAACTGAATGACATGAAATAGCCTATATTCCAGAGGAAGCACTGAGGGAGGAAAATTGTCACAAATAAAGACTCCGTGACAGGTTCTGACTAGGAGTTAACACTAATTGTTTTTGTTAATTATGGCTTATACTTGCTGTAAGTGAGGGCTTCAAAGCATTTGAAATGGCATTAATATGCCATTTTCCCACTGACCGTACTAAATAAAAACATGAGCCTTCATTAACCAAAACTTCCACATTTTCAGTGGGAGAAAAGTCCAATACAGTAAAAAACAACCATTAGTTGAAAAGGAATATGATAACTAAAGAAAGTTTTGGAACTATAATTGGAGACTTTAATTTCTATTGGATCTCTTCCATGTAGCTATGGCAACAGCAGACCCAGATAAAGGAGTATAAAAAGGAATCCTTTAAGGTTCTCTGATGTTGATTTTTAATTTCCTTTAAGTAACGACTAACATTAAATCAGTGTTTGTTTGCTTTTCCATAAAAATAAAGTCAGTTCTGCTATGGAGCAGCATTTGACCTGTACAAATAAACAATTCAAAAATCAAGTTGTATTTTCCAGAAAGTCCTGTCAACATTTTCCTTTTCAAGAACTGACATTTACTTGTCTGCAAATGAGCAGACATTTCACATGATTCCTCTCTTCTTCCTATCTGAAGCTGCAACTGAGCCGTTCATGGACTTACTCTGTGAAAACATTAGACCTGGGCTGTTCACTGCAGCAACCACTGGCCACACGTAGCTACTGAGCGTTTGAAATGTGACTGGTCTAAACTGAGTTGTGCTGTAAGTGTAAAATACACACTGGCTATCAAAGACTTAGTACAAAAAAAAAGACTAAATGTCTCCTTAATAATTTTATTTTGATTACATGTTGAAATGATAGCATGAAATATTAGGTTAAAGAAAATATAGCACAATTGTTTTTTCACCTTTTAAATGGGGCTACTAGAAAATTTTTAGTTACATCTGTGGCTCACGTGACATTTGCGTTGGGCAGCGCTGCATCAGGATAGTGCTCTGGGGTAGGCTGTTTTCCTAGCCATCTGAACAGAATGAAGAGTTCACACTTCAGAAATAGCACACCAGCAGAATCACAGAATGACCCTACAATGGGTCCATCTGCTCAGATACTGATTTAACTCTGTTACGTAATCTTTGGACTGCATATTTAAAGGTAGTGGCCTTCATTTTTCACGATATACAGCACGCATTCAGAAGCAATGCGAGCCGCAATAGTAAAAACTCTGCCAATAAACAACAGAAATTTCATGACCACAAATCTACAAATCCAAGAAATACATGAAAACCACTTTGCCCTTTTCTTCTGCCCTAAGTACCTGCCATTAAATATTACCAATACTGTACTAATTTGAGGTTATCTGGGCCTGGCGAAATTAAGTATACCATTATGAAATTTTACAACTCTAAATGAAACCAAACTTTCAACTATACATCTGATATTGACTATATTTGTTGCAAAGGGCAAAGTATGAACTTCAGTTTACTGCTAACAGTTGCTTGGGCCATCAGAAAACTGAATCCATACTATTTTACACCTATCATAGAAGAAAATAACTTTAGTTCATTTGTTTTATTGGTCCTAAGTGCTTTGAACTGTGATTCATTTAAATGTCAGTGTGTCTATCTCCCAGAATATCAGGAATAACAGTAGCAATAATTTAAAAATAAAAATAATTTTAAAAAAGGAGAGAGATCTTGGTTATGAAATCAACAATTGTGGAAATGAACAATTTACAACGTTATATGGCAAGAAAGCATGGAGTATGAGTGGGAGATCCTCTTACAAATAATTAAATAATTGAGAGACTGAGAGAGGAAAAGTGGGTTATTTTCAAGCAAACGGGGGAGCAGAACTACCAAATGACTTTCAAGTTCACAGCCTCTGATGCATAAGAAGTCATTTCCACATTTAAACTTTCCTTTCTTCCTGTGGTGCCGTTGCCCAGATAAACAGGCAGCAGACAGAAACCCACTGAACAAGTAGGTGGTAGCAAGAATATCTTATACTGACGAACAGTCTGCAGAATCTTCAGACAGCCTTGACTGAAGACAAACACCATCTCTGTTACATTTTGTCTCCACAAATATAAAGGCTGAAATGATCTATCTCCAGCAGGATTATATCCTTCCTTGTAAGAGGGAAAAAAAATAGGTTCTGATGAAACGTGAATAGGAAAAAATTAAAAAGTTACGGAAAGCTGATTTTTCCTCCCAGATCTCTGGGGGCTGGAGAGGGGATTAGACTTGAGCAGACCTAGCCTAGAAATTGTCTGCTGCACACACCCTATTCTTGATTAGAAATCAAAACCAAAACTGGACTAGAAACCTAAAGGGCAATAATGACAGCGATTTGTCCTAGAGCACAGATAGAGAAAAGTGGTTTCTTTCTTAATGTTAAAATTGAGCTGCGGCTTCCCTGGTGGAGCAGTGGTTAAGAATCCGCCTGCCAATGCAGGGGACATGGGTTCAAGCCCTGGTCGGGGAAGATCCCACATGCCGCGGAACAACTAAGCCCGTGCGCCACAACTACTGAACCTGAGCTCTAAGCCCACAAGCCACAACTACTGAGCCCATGTGCCACAACTACTGAAGCCCACACGCCTAGAGCCCGTGCTCCGCAACACGAGAAGTCATGACAATGAGAAGCCCGTGCACCGCAACGAAGAGTAGCCCCCGCTCACCACAACTAGAGAAAGCCCGCGCACAGCAACGAAGACCCAACACAGCCAAAAATAAATAAATAAATAAATTTAAAAAAAATGGAGCTGCATTTGAATTAGAAAAGGAATGAAATGCATGTCCATGGTCATGAAATCTAAAACACAGCAACCCAATGTGCCATAAGAACCCAAGATACTCTCAATTTAACTCATGGAATGAGAATTACCATATTAGGTTATTCATCATAAATATAAGCAGTCATTTCCAAACAATGCCAGCTAATAAATACAGTGAAAAGTCCTCCTGCAGTTTGTGCGATCATTTAACCACCTGATATGAGTGATTACTCCTGGTTCCTAGTGTGTTATGAGTAGCCCCGGCTCTCAAGAATGAGGTCCCAAGTCCCAAGTCCTTACTTAATTACGTATGTCACAGCCCAAGAAGTTGGCCCTGGATACTTCCATTTCCTGCCTGGCCCCAGCCTTGAAGCCTGGCCTCCGAGCTCACCTCAGTGCCCCAGGGCTCTGGTTACACACCCTCTAAGGCAGGCAGTGTCACTTTCTCAATTCAAGGAAAATTACTTTGAAGAACAAATATGAAAAGGAGATATGATATGGATAAGGAAAATTATAACTTCACACAGTGGAAAATACTCTGAGATCTAGAGGTGAAAAGCATAGGATTATCACCTGTTGGTAATGGACAGCTCTGATGGTTAGCCTAAATTCTCCTCATGTTGTTATAAAACAAGGCAGCATGGAAAAGAAAAAAAACATGGCCATAAAGCCAAATATTCTGAAGTAGGTGCTTTCCTTATTCAGCTGCCACACTGAGACTTTTCAAAGGCAGATGAGGCCACAAACAACTGGGCACATGCCCTTGAAGCTTGGCCAAATGTGTAGATACGCCGGCACACAGAAATTCTACTTACTCAGCTATTCCATGGCCTAGCAAAACCCTTTGTACTATTACACATCTGCTGCTTCCATCTGACATCTGTTTAAATCTCAGCTTTTTCAGTACTTAGAGTAAGCTTATCTTAGTTTCAAAGAGGGACTTACAGTCTATGGAACTGATAAAGATGGCAATAAGCTGACTCATTTTAACTGATCATGCAGAATCTCTTAAGAAAATAAACTCCTCATTCAAGGATCAGTCTTTCCACTGTCCACCTATGGGGGCTCACAGAATTGTGCTTTATCTTTTTTCTTTATAATGCTATATTCAAAAGATTAAAGCACACATACTAGTGACATCAGATTATTTATCTCTGTGATTAAAATACTAAGATCTGATACAAGTTAGGAAACTGATTTTTCAAGGAATATCTAAACAGATATCAGGTTAAGACAGTAAAGCTACTTTTCCAGACTAATGAAACATATGCATGGTTCACCTGGTAATAAACACAGCATGTTTAGCTAAGCAAATAAACTAAAATAAACCAAAGGATAAAGTACACACCAATGTGTGTTTTTCCATGCGCATGTGTATCAGGTTTCCTTGACAAACCACCCAGCTCGTGACAAATTAATGAGTGCTGTGTCAGGTAGAGTGAACACCCCATACTGTATTAAGTCTCTTCTGCTGTATATCTAGATTTGGTCCCCGAAGAAGAAAAGAGTTGATGACTTTAATTTGCTCTCTACCAAATTTTGTTAATCTCTGTTAATCCTGTGATTCTTCATCAGTTCATATATATATATTTTTCAGTTGAATTAAGAGCTTCTCTGTAATTCAGTTTCTTCACCCATCAAATGCAGAAAACGGTGGTAGCTACCTCATTAGGGCTGTGGTGGAGATTGAATAAATTAATTTCATTTTGTTAAATAAGATAAAGTAAGCATGTAAATTGCTTAGTATGATGGTATACAGTACATGTTCCATAAATGTTAGCTTTTCTTATTATTTTACTCAGAAATGATAATGGAGCTAAAGTTCTACATGAACATTAGAATTTGAGTGTTGTGTGCCAAAACGAGGGAGTGGATTTTCCCATTAATTCTTAAAATTAAACTGAGAAATGCTTATGCTTTATCGTGAAACCATAAACCAAAGTCAAAATCATCTATTTGCTATTGGTTTATCCATGTTCTAACCAATATCCACCTTCTTCTCTGCTTCCTGGGCACACAGCTAAACTACATTTCCCAGTCTCCTCTGCAGTTAGGTGGGGCCATGTGACCAGTTTTGGCCAATGAAACATGGGAGAAGTAACAAATGTGAAATCAAGTCACTAAAATGTGGGCAAAGTAATGAAGCCAATGAAACATGGGAGTGTGGGAGAAGGTCTGGTCCCTAAGAATTCCTTAGCAAACAAACCTCTTTCCTCACCTGCCAGTTGAATGCTGAAAACTCAAAATATGCCCTAGAATATGGCACAACTATTGTATACAAGGGACCTAGATTCCGGATGTCTGCTTGGAGCACAGCCACCTTATTGACCAAAAGGCACCAAAAAGAAAGAAACTTTTAACATGCTAAGTGACAAATGTCAGTATTTTTTGCTCCGGGAGTTATCAGATCATTATCCATGGTTTTTCCTTTCTGCAGGCATGAATATAACATACTTTAGTAACAGTAACAGCTAATACTTTTACCATGTGTCAAACATTGTTCTAAGTGCTTTCCATATATTAGCTCTTTTAATTCTCTCCACAATCCTAAGAGCCAGGTCTTTTTTTCAGACAAGAAAAATGAACACAAAGAGTTCAATAACTCACCTAAGGTATCCAGTCAATGTAAGTTGATGAACTGGGGTGCAAACTGCAGTCTAGCCCTAGAGCCAGCATTCTCAACCACTAGAATAGACTGCCTTTTAAATATAAATGCACACACACCTTTGGGATTATTCCCTTTGGTATTACGTAGGGTCCAGGCCCAGTGGAGAAGAAGGCTGGTTGTCAAAAAAGGATCCCCAAAGCAACCTTTCATAGCCCACCCCACTTCCTCTGTTAAGTGGGTATCACTCCATTCCTTTGGCTTCCTGGGGCTCCTAATCTAAGGGTCCTGTCTGGGCACATTCCATAAGTTTATGGAATTTATCTCTCCTTTATCAAAACTGCTCTGTCTTAAATCCTATTTTTCTTGGGATCCTGCTCATAAACTGATACATTATATCAAGGTTCTCCTTCTCTCAGATTCTCCATTTCAACGGAGATTTTAACAGAGATCTTCCACAGACAGTGCCACAATCTGAAATGGTAATTTGATTTCCGACAGTTTCCAACATCTCCGGCTAGGTATAGGAGCCACATTTGTTTGGAGAAAGGGGAGTATTCAGCACACCTCAGATCACACCATGTGGGCACCTACTCTAGACCGGGGTAAAGCACAGTAACCATAGACAAACTGTACAACATGTCGCCTCATTTCTAGGCTGTGGCTGCAGCACCCTACTTCAAGCACCACCTCTATTTTATGCCAGTTAGAAAAAGGCACCACGGTAATCCCACCCCACAATTGGACATGAAGCTGTACATGACAGGTTGGCTTGGACACCACCCAGTGATATCTTCTATCATAAAAACAAGTTTGTCTTTAGTGTATTGCAGTCCTTTGGGTCCATACCATGGAGTAAAAACCATTGGTAATATGCTCTCCAGCGAGGATCTCATTATATGGAAAATTTACTTGTGAAAATGTTTCATGGCCTAGATTCTAGCTGTGCTACAGGAAAATACCAGCTTACCAAAATAAGGCATTACATCCAAATCAGAGGTAAAAGAACAAGCTAGCAAATGACTTTGTCCAAGTCAAATGTCCCTATTTTTAAGGTCTGAATTACTCAAGGGAATTCCTTATGGGGCAACGACTCAAAGAAGCAATTTCAAAGCATGAACCTCTACTGCAGTTTTAGTTAATTGATGACTTTTGTTGTATATTATAATGAAGAGGAATAACAGAATCCAGAAGAACTGGTCAAACATTCACTACCACCCTATGAAATATGTTTTCTATTATCTTTTTACCAGCACTTTACAGAGGAGGAGGCAGGCTGAGACAAGTTAAGTGACTTAATCAAGATCACACTGTGAGTGAATGGCAAAGCCTGTACTTGAACTCAGGTGAATTCATCGGTATTTTCAACCACTACCATACTGTGTATAACCAGAAACACTTATTTTGATATACAGATGCCTTCTGTTCTCCTTCCTCATCTTGGTGGTCAGATTTCTAGAAATAATCCAATCAAACAATCAAAAGCTGAACATACTATACAGATAAGAGTCAGCTTCTATTGGAACATATCAGAGTTCTACAAATAACACAGCCTCTCTCTGAGATATAAGAAGAAAAGTGTCAAATTCCTACTTTATAAATAAACTACCAAATGCTTAGGAAAAATGCATTTGGGCAAGTTGCCTGTCCTGTGCGGCAAATCAACAGGAATGCTTGATATATGATCTAGAATTCACTTCAGCCAGACTAGTGCTACTCAAATATTACACATTATGTGTCTCTTAAGACTGAGTCTTTGAAACCACCTCCCCTCAAAAAAAAATCAAATCAAATAAAAAGAGTTATTAGACATGTCCTGTATTTTAGGCAAGGGACCTAAGACAAATATAAGGTGTTTTCCCCATCCTCAAGATCTATAAGGGACGTAATACATGAGTAAGTTCCGTGTCTTCATCAAAGTTTGTCAGTTCTCTTCTAACTGACCACTAAGTTCAGCCAAGAAAATATCCACCTAGCCTCTAAAATGACCCTTTGCAATATTAGTACCCTGTTCTATAAGTTGGGGAATTATTAATGCTCAATTTCTGATCCTGGTTTTGCAATTTTGGGATAGGGGGGAAGAAGCCATCTCTCTATTCCTTATCTGTAAGGTGGAGGGAGGGATGAATTAATGACAGGAATGTACAGTGGTTTAAGTTGAAAAGCACCTCTTTAAATGATATGCTAAAATCACCAAGACAGACTGAATACATACTTAAAGATAACCACTGAACAGGTTTTTAAAAAATGGATGTAGTAAGCAAGACTGTTAGGCAGAAGTCTTCTTGGGTGTTTGCCCTTCACAACAATCCTCTTTTGTGCCTGGGCTTGTTGGGCAAGTGTGTTTTCCTAAAGCAGGGCCCAATCATGCGGAGAACACGTTACTTGTGGCCAGACCCCAATGTTGGCACTACCTCGCCCCTTACACATACCCACACAGGCGGAACACCCGAAGGTGGGGATGGCACCAATAGGAACATTGTCCCTGTGTTGAGTGAAAAGGCCAAACCAAACACACTCCGGGGCCTGGGGGAAGGGATGGGGGGAGACATGCCCGGAAAGATACCCCCTGATGGCTTGGGATATTTACAAGGTGTGGGCTGGGGAGGGTGAGAGTGTGTGTGCGTGTGTGCGTGCGTGTGTGTGTGTGTGTGTGTGTTGTGGAATGGGGATGGGAGTGTGATGCTTTGGGGGTAAAAAGCAATATTTCTAATTTAGAAAAATAATTTGGTCAGAACCGAGAGATTCCAGAAGCAGCAAACACAAACACCTTAGCAAAGAGCTACTTAAGAGCCCAAGGTCTTGTCTGTTTCCCAAAGTGCCTTCCCACTGGCCATCTTCCCAAGCACTGCCCAGGAAGGCCAGCCCTGGAGTTGGCCCTGCCCGTGAAGCACTGAATTTGATTCCCACCTTCCGTCACATCTAGCCTGGTGCCTGGCATTCAAAAGGTTTGCCTGGGACTTGTCTGGCTTTAGAACTGAGAGTCTCGGACCCCCGGAAACCCCTCAGTCCTGGGCTGACTGGGCCTGTTGGTCCCTGGAAAGGTATCTCATGTTCTCGGTAAGCCTTCACGGAGAGGTAGTTCAACTGTCCTTTTTTTTTTTTTTTTTTTTTTTTCCTTTTTAAGGACACACTTTTAGATGAAGCGACTTTTTTGATCAATAGAATATAATTTGAGGGAAACTATAATTTTGAATATTCCCAATACTGGACCACATATAAGGTGACATATCCAAACACATTTAAAGCTGTTTTAAAAGTCATATAAGGCAACCTCTCATGTATTTTGGTTTTACATTAAGATATGTTATTTATAGTGCTATTGCTGGTGCGTTTAAAAGCAATATACTTGCAACCCAAACGTGCACAAAGTTTCACGACTTTCATAACCCCCAGAAGCCCCTGAGCTGGGCTGCGGCTTCCCCTGTGGAACTCCGCCCCTAGAGGTGGGGAGCGAGGCAGGAGCGAAGGGGACCCATGGTTAATCCCTGATCTCCAGCCTCCACTTACTGATACTCGGCTCCACCCGTTCTCCACTGCCGTTCCTAAAATGCCAGCTTCCCATCCTAGAGTCCTTCACTCACACTCCCAAGGCAGAGTGGGCAGGAAAAGGCTGAGGACGCAAGGAAGGACCCCAGCAAGGAAGGGCTGCAGGATTTCCTCATTCAGCCATGACCATGATTTGGCCCTTGGTGCAGCAAACTCCCTGGGGCCACTTCATCAGGCATTTGATTGCCCCTACAGGGTCCTGCATGACCCCAGGCTGCCTGCCTGAAGGCATCCTTTCACTCAATTGACTGCTCTGGGATTCTGGACACAAAGCGTGAGGCTGCCTGGGTTTTGTTGTTGATTATTTGTTGGTTTTGAAGTAGTCATAGAACCCCATTTCTTTCAATGGGTGTTTACATATATGCTCATCATTTGCAAAGATCAGGTATCAGGAAAAAAAATCTTTGAAAATGATTTTACTGTAGTCAACCCAACTTTGCCCAAACTTACTTGATCACAGGGTCCAATTTTCACCAAAGGCTTCTTATTATCCTGCAGTATATTCTGGGAAATGTACTCAACTAAGGGATTCCCAGAACTGAAAACAAGCAGTATCTTTTCCTCAACTAGCATATTAATCTTGCTAATTGAGGAAAGGCAGTTACCAAATCGTAGGCTATTTCCCATAGACTAATCTTTTTCATCACCAAGTTAAATTAAGAAAGATAAGGAAGAGAGACAAACTTTAAGGAACAAAGATTAACCATTTATGAAAGATGTTCTGCTTTTAAAACTTAACCTAAAAAAAGGAAAAACTTAACCTAAATTTTGAGGGTAAAAATTCCCTGCCCAGGGCCTCCCTGGTGGCGCAGTGGTTGAGAGTCCGCCTGCCGATGCAGGGGATACGGGTTCGTGCCCCGGTCTGGGAGGATCCCATATGCCGCGGAGCGGCTGGGCCCGTGAGCCATGGCCGCTGAGCCTGCGCGTCCGGAGCCTGCGCGTCCGGAGCCTGTGCTCCGCGACGGGGGAGGCCACAACAGTGAGAGGCCCGCATACCGCAAAAAAAAAAAAAAAAAAAAAAAAAAAAAAAAAAAATTCCCTGCCCAGCGAAATACCCAATTCTCCCCCAGTATTTCCTAAGAGCTCTTAACACCAACAGTGCACAGCTCTACTCAATATTACAGTGAAATTTCCTGGTAGCGTCCTACCAAGAAAAGCAATTTTTAGATCAATAACCTCCAAATACAAGTTTTAAAAAATATTTTCTGGCCTGAAAACCATGTGAATAAATTAGTCTTTAAGCAGTTACCTTTCCAAAATAGAATGCAATTCAAAAACTTTAAAACATAACAAAACGTATTTTAAAGTTATTAAAAGGTTGCCGTCACAGACATAAATTTTATTGTCTCATTGGAAATTCTGACAGCTTTCCATGTGTAAATAAATATTACTTCCACTATTGGGCTTTGTTATAAGGTCCCTAAATAGTTGCAATGAGGGAAAAAATTTTCTAGATTATAAACAAGTGGTATCCTTTCCAAAAAAATTCAATAACCAAAGCTGATGATCCAATTGCTACTTAATGGTCCTAGGGGTAACACACAGGGGAAAAAGCAAAATAAACAGATTACATTTAGTAGATAAGCAGACTTATAGAACTGTTCAAGTCATCTAGAAAACATAGCATGAGAATTAAAAACAAATTCTAATAGGTTTATTTAAAACT
Source organism: Mesoplodon densirostris (assembly GCF_025265405.1). Taxonomy (NCBI): domain Eukaryota; kingdom Metazoa; phylum Chordata; class Mammalia; order Artiodactyla; family Ziphiidae; genus Mesoplodon; species Mesoplodon densirostris. The sequence goes on from NC_082663.1 coordinate 12,976,659, forward strand.
GCTTCAAGAGGAATCAGAGGAGGCAAGTTCCCCAAAAGTTGAAGTAAGTTTTAATTGCTATTTGTGTTTTAGTTTTCTAGTTCTAAAATGGGACTGTGGATATCTGTTCTACCTTGAAAGCAATGAGAAAGTAGGTAAGACTATGACTATCAAGACACTGGGAAATGCATCAACACCTAACCTTTCTGAAAAGGAGAAACTGGACTAGTTCACAAAAATTACTTCCAGCTACCTTCCAATTGACAATTAAAACATATCTAACTACAGCTGAATGCCTGCAGGGCCAGAGACAATTTCTGGTGCTTAATACGTTTTTAAATTCTTGACGTAATCACACAGTTGCTCTGGTGGGCCCCAAGCTCGGCCAACTTGGTTCTTATTCCCTGTCTCAGATGGAGCAGTCGGGCAGCAAACATAACCGTGCTGAGGTCAGTGGCTTTTCTGCACTCATGTTAAGGCTCTCGATAGATCATATGTCCCCAGGGCAGGTGAATACTCATTCCATTCTTTTTTTTTTTTTTTTTTTTTTTTTTGCGGTACGCGGGCCTCTCAATGCTGTGGCCTCTCCCGTTGTGGAGCACAGGCTCCGGATGCGCAGGCTCAGCGGCCATGGCTCACGGGCCCAGCCGCTCCACGGCATGTGGGATCCTCCCGGTCCGGGGCACGAACCCGTGTCCCCTGCATCGGCAGGCAAACTCTCAACCACTGCGCCACCAGGGAAGCCCTCATTCCATTCTTAAATCAGACTGTAGCCAGTCATTTTGGAAGTTCTACTAGAGAAGACTGGAAAGAAGAACTGACAGGCTCATTAAAAATGAGGGGTCTGGGGCTTCCCTGGTGGCGCAGTGGTTGAGAGTTCCCCTGCTGATGCAGGGGACACGGGTTCGTGCCCCCATCCAGGAGGATCCCACGTGCCACGGAATGGCTGGGTCCGTGAGCCATGGCCGCTGAGCCTGCGCGTCTGGAGCCTGTGCTCTGCAACGGGAGAGGCCACAACAGTGAGAGGCCTGCGTACCGCAAAAAAAAAAAAAAAAAATGAGGGGTCTGTGTTGATATTCTGATACCTCCTACCTGTAGAGCTCAGGTCCTGGGGTGGGGATGAGGTTCATTCACTGACAAGACTGTTAGCTAATTGCACGGTAATTGGTAACAGGCTGGCCAAAGCTCTCACCTACTAAAAACAAACAAAGAAAAACTTTACAACGTAGAAGCTGTGAGTCGAGTTTATTCAGGGTCTTACTGAGGACTATAGCCCGGGAGACAGCCTCTCAGAGAGCTCTGAGCTCTGTCCTGAAGAGGAGGGGTGGGGAGGTCAGTGTATATAAGATTTTGGTGAAGGGGTACGTGCAATCGTCTAGGTAGACGGTTGCTGCTGGTCACGAGGAGGTGTCTTCATTAACAATTCTAGTGCTTTTCTAGGTTGGGTTCATCCAATTCTTGTGAAACGAACTCTCCGAAGGCCTGTTCTGCCAGTATTTCCAGAGCACAGTGCCTCATTCCTCATCTCCACCCTGAATTCCTTTTGGGCTGTGTTGGAGGTCAGCGGCTGCAGTGATTAATGACCTAATTCTTTTTATTTTTTTTTTGCGGTACGCAGGCCTCTCACTGTTGTGGTCTCTCCCGTTCCAGAGCACAGGCTCCAGATGTGCAGGCTCAGCGGCCATGGCCCACGGGCCCAGCCCCTCCGCGGCATGTGGGATCCTCCCGGACCGGGGCACGAACCCGCGTCCCCTGCATTGGCAGGCGGACTCTCAACCACTGCGCCACCAGGGAAGCCCGCGAGCGACATTCTTTAGTTGGCACCTGTAGAGCTTGTTGAGCTGTTAGCAATACAGGTTCCCCCCGGTATTCGAAAGCAGGGCGTGGCTATGAAAGCTTTCCTAAGCCAAAATGGTGCAAAGTGAAGATACGACTACCTTAAGACACATCTTGGTAATGGATGCACAAAATAAATCAAGATGAAGCACAGGTGTTCACAGACACAGTTCAAAGCTATGGCAGCTTGATGCTGAGGTGCTGAGTGTGGATCCCAGGGAAGGAGCTTGGAGGTGCTACTCTCCCGTCTCTGGGTGTGAGCTGCCTCTATAACGGTTCTCTGAGAAACTAATGCTGAATGCTATTTTGCTTTTTGACTTTTTTCTTAAATTTGAAAATCCTCTTCGGATTTCTTTCAGTTAGCAACAAGGTACTAATGTAGGTCTTTCGTAAAAGTGAAGTGGCACAGAGCGAACTTTAGAAAAGTTGGGAATACCTGTACCCATGCTCGTAACACCCGAAGCTTGCTCTTTCCCTGGCCTGAGTGTAGGGTCTTAGGGTTGATTCCCAAGGCTATGGGAATGAAAACAAGGATGAGGGTCACATTAAGCCTTCAGGACTAAAAAGGCTGCTGCACAACCTTAAAAGCAAGTGATGATATTTGCCAGAGATGTTTGAAAATAGCCAAGATGCTACCTTTGTGGACTGGCCTATGCTGGGCCCAAGAGAGATGAGCCAGGCTGACCTGATGAGGTCCCTGCCAGCTCATCAGATTCTGCAAGAAGAGAACGACCTGGTACATAATTACATCCCCCAGTGGGTCACTCCTTTGTTCACATAACAGAAATCTTTATGTGCAAAGGGACTGTCAGGGGCTCTGCCATCCTCCAACAGCACGCTCCCTTCTCTCTCTTGGGTTAAAACTCTTCGCAGTAACACACCACCTCAGACTTGGCAGCAGGAAGGAATTAGGAAACCAAACAGCACCCCCGTGGGGCTCGCGTGGGGCTCATGCTGACATGCATGCGCTGTGCACTGACCTGGCTTAAATTCAGAGCGTGGTTCCCCTTCCACAAAATGCACAAGCATCTTTAAAATACGGAGATGACTACGGTGGATTTACATACGATTTTAAAGTACAAGGAAAGTAGGACCGGGGACGTGGCAAAGAACACAAGCTCTGCTGTTGGCCTGTGGGCACGGAGGAGAGCGCTGCTGTCTGACCCTGGACAAGTTATCTGCCACCTTCAACTTCAGTTTCCCCGTCTGTAAAATGGAGATAATCACAGGAGCCGCAACAGGGGAAAACACCCATTCAAATACTCAGTCTTTGCATGGTCTAGAGTAATAAGCGTGCCATAAATGGCGATGGCCATTATTATTCCTGTTGTTAATTACGGTCAAGGCAAGCATGCTCAAAGAGTTAGGGAGAAAAGGGCAGTGTTAGGGCACAGACACTGACAACTGACTAGGAAATTTCCTGAGACTCTTAAAAAAAATATTAAGATCTATTGTGTGGTCTTGGGCAAGTCAGTTATGCTGTCTGTGCCTTATTTCCTCCTTTGGAGAAAGAGGATTCTAACAGTCACTGCTTGGTCAGGTTATTTAGCAGATTAATGGATTAATACACATAAAGCACTTAAAGCCATTACCTGGAACAGAGTCAGGGCTATTTAACCTTCTGTTATTATTACCATCATTAAGACAAAGCAAAGCACTGTTCTCAAACAGGTCAGCCAAGGTAGAGAAGAAAATGTTACTTATTTTACTGACATTTATGAATCAAGCAGGTTTAATCATGACTCCTGATACTAGTATAACTAATTTTTATGGTGGTATCCTTACAAGGTTTTTTTTTTTTTTTTTTTTTTAAGTTATAATTCTGGATTTGGACAGAGATGGTTAAATTTTAAAGTGCTTCCATAAATATTTTTAATTCTGCTGAGACTTGTTGCTCAAAGAGATGAATGTGTGCCTCTAGTTAATCATTCAAATAATTTGTCTCTTGGAAGTCTGTCCTGTTGCAAAAGGAAACCTTAGAACACCTGACAGTCTGTACCCACGGCCAGCTCTGTGCATGTTGAAATGTTTTCTCAGCATCACTGACATTGCAAACCACGATTACAATTGGGCCGTTAATCCTTCTGAGAGTTAGGTGTGCTGGTGAAACAAAAACAGCACGAGTCCCACCCTGTACCCTAGGAGGGACCTACCACATCCTGCTCTCCATCATTTAATTTCAAGCCACGGGAAGATCCAGAAACACCAGTGCAGTGTTACTATGAGTTTGGGGGTTGTGAGATTCTACCAGATGCTCCTGCTGGCTGCAGATTACTTTTCCTGTTTGTCTTTCTGCTTAGCCAGGCACTGTCTGCCGACAGAATCAGGCTCGGGAGGTAATCCTCTCTACTGTCAGAAAACCACAAATATCTTTTACTCCAGAGCTATGCTCTTCTGCTGTGCAAGCCTGGGATTACAAAGCCCTGGAGGGGCCACTCCCTTGCCTGGGGTGACAGAGAGGGAGGAGACAGGAAGGGAAAAGCTCCAAAACAAGCGACTGGTCCCCGAGGGGCTGTTTGCTTAATTCCACCGGGATTGTGTTATTTGGCAGCCGCTTCTCTGTACACTTTCTGATAAAGTGTATTTTTTCAGTAAATCGCTTAATGAGCATAACAAAACACTCCACGAGTGAAATTCTTCTGCCAGGGTATGCAAACTGCAGGTGTGCCCAGGCAAAAAGCCCACCAAATCCCTCCCGGCCCCTAAGGTTGGCCACGGAACAGAATCACTATCCACGTGAAGACAAAGAACATCAAGGGCCTGAGCGTTAGGGACTCCGGTGTTTGCTAATAACATGAGAATCTCTTTGAACAATAAGGGAACTGAAAAGCTGTTCAGGGCTTCCCTGGTGGCACAGTGGTTGAGAGTCCGCCTGCCGATGCAGGGGACGTGGGTTCGTGCCCCGGTCCGGGAAGATCCCACATGCCGCGGAGCGGCTGGGCCCGTGAGCCATGGCCGCTGAGCCTGCGCGTCTGGAGCCTGTGCTCCGCAACGGGAGACGCCACAACAGTGAGAGGCCCGCGTACAGCAAAAAAAAAAAGCTGTTCATAAACATCTCAGCAAAGTTCCTTAAAGTAATTTTGATCTAGTCATCCCAATGGATCTTTACTTCATTTTTAGCAAATTGAGCCTAGTCTCATGCTAGTTTAACAAGGGGAAAGGTCTAGAAAGTAAAGCAAGGGATGTATAAGTGATCAACATAGTGACCATAACATCCAACATTTTTACTTCCTGACCTGCATCCTTAAGTTTAAACCCAAGTGAAGAGTAGTGAAGACAGGTAAAAAGAATGCTAACACAGGGAAGTAAAACTTCATAATTTGAAAGCGCAAGCACGCGTGTGCGCGCGCGTGCACGCACGCACACACACACACACACACACACACGATTTTGTCTTACCGGCTGACTTGGTCTTCTTAAAGAATATCATACCAGCGTATTCCGTCAAGGTTAAGCGTCTAGACTCCACTCTTAGAGATTTATCAGTTAAGGACAAAAAACAGAGAGAGTCCTTTTTTTTTTTATCCTCAGTTTTAAAAAAAGGCTTTTGCTTGGTTCTATTTTCAACACTGGCTAGATTTTGATCAGTCTCCAAACTCCTATTACCTTTAGGCTGAAATCAAGACTAGAAGATGCCAAGTCCTAGATTTTCCTTTTCCTAGAAGAAACTACCAGACACTGGATAACAGAATGAAAGTCCTAAGGACAGTCACTTTTGACCTTTCATTCTCAATATTCTAACTCTGCACCATAAATAAGACACTTTACGCATGTCATGGATGTCTGTGGGACCCAGCGTTTATTTTGACCTGTGAAGACAGAATATTCACCACCAGAGTTAGGAACTCCCAGCCCTGATTGTCAAGTACATGTAACCAATCACAAGTCAAACCTGCTAAAATGACCAGTGTCTGACTTTTTTGTGACCTAACATATTATAATAAACATCCAGGCTGGCCTCATCTAAGACATTTAGCCACGCCCCTCTATGACTGTCCCAGAAACCTTCTGAGAATAAGCAAGAGAATATATGCGATGTTCTTAAATGTCTTAAAAGGGGAGGGCGGTTCTTGCCACACAACTGATGAATGGTAACATCTTGCTTCTGTCCTGACCACACCTCACACCTCCTGTAAACAGTTTGCTCATGAAGCAATCCCAACACTCTTTTAAATTCTCAACAAGTAGAGCATCTGGCCAAAGCAAGGAATTCCCCCAACGCTTTTTAATAATAGTTTGCTTTTCCTCTCTCTGTATCCAAGTTATGGTTCCTAGGTTTTAAAGAAGAAACATTATTCTAGCAGAGTATATGTGTCTACGCTTTTCTATTTTGTGCTAGGACTAAAATATTAAGAACCACATTAAGAAAGTTCTTTCTGCTACAATTTTCTAGGAAGGAGGGGACTGCTGAAAAAAATCAGAAACATGGATTATTCTTTTCTGGATTCAGAACTCGACCAAATTTTGATTTTTTTTTTAACTTGGTCTTTACCACGTTAAATTTGAAATCAAACAATCTATTTATAAGGTTAATTGATCTGTGCATTTTCTTGATTTGTGACACCTACTGTTTTTTCATTACATATCATTTCTTCTTCTCTTTAAATTTTTTTTATAAAACAGCTTCATTGCTGTATTTAACATACGTATTGGAGGTGTTCAATTTGATATTTTGACATACATATATGCCAGCGAAGCCATCACCACTATCGAAATAAACGTTTGCTTCCACTTTTTTTTTTAATTGAGATGTAATTGACATCTAACACTGTATTAGTTTTAGGTGTAAAATGTAATGATTTGATATATTTATATATCGCTAAATGACCACCCCAATAAGTTTAGTTGACATCCATCACCACACATAGTTACAACCTTTTCTCTCGTGATGAGAACTTTGAAGATCTGCTCTCTTAGCAACACTCCAACATACAATATAGCATTATTAACTAGAGCGTGACGGTTATTCTAATGATTGGTTTAGTTGCCAGCTGTAAGCAAAGGTATACGCCTTTGAATTTGCTGTATAAGATGGCTTCTGGAAATGACAAATGATTTGATGTAGTAAGTACTGCATTTTCAGATTTGCTTCCTAATTCTACTGATCTGTCAGCACTCCCTCTGGCTTTATAATGATGCCCAGGCAGTCTCACTCAGAGTCTGTCCAAAAGGAGAAGGTTTGCACCTAAAGACAGCCAAGGTGCATCCCAGAAGGTGATTCCAAGAGCATCTATGAAATAGAAAATGAAAGGAAAACAGGGAAGTTCCCACTGAGTGAAGCCTCGGTGAGAGAACCCACAGTTGCTCCAGATCAGTGTGCCTGCTAGTTTTACATAACTTGACGGGCCAATACCTTAATCATGATTTTTTTCTTCACCCTGCAGCACATGTCTGGAATTGTCCTAAAAGTTTCAAGGGGGAGTTTATATGACTAACACACATAAAGGTACTAACTGTCACTACTGCTTTTACATTCGTTAGGTAGAAATGGGCAAACAAGATGTCTGGAGAGACAAAGAGCTAACACACAAATTTTTGTTAAAAATCAAAAGAAAAAACAGGACCTCTTCAATCTGGACAAACGAGGGATCCATGGGAAAACAAAGCATAAAATAAGTGATAATCTTTTTCTTTCCTGAAATTTATTTTTTAATTGTGGTAAAAACACATAATATAACATTTACCGTTTTAACTTTTTTTTTTTTTTTTTTTTTTTTTTGCGGTACGCGGGTCTCTCACTGCTGTGGCCTCTCCCGTTGCGGAGCACAGGCTCCGGACGCGCAGGCTCAGCGGCCATGGCTCACGGGCCCAGCCGCTCCGCGGCATGTGGGATCTTCCTGGACTGGGGCACGAACCCGTGTCCCCTGCATCGGCAGGCGGACTCTCAACCACTGTGCCACCAGGGAAGCCCCATTTTAACCATTTTTAAGGTGTGAAGTTCAGTGGCATGAAGTACCTTCACACTGTTGTACAAGCATAACCACCATCCACCTCCAGAACTTTGTTCACCTTGCAAAACTGAAACTCTGTACTCACCAGACACTAACTCCCCATGCCCTGCTCTCAGCCCCTGGCCACCATCATTCTCCTTCTGTCTCTGTGACTTTGGCTACTCTAGGTATCTCTCTAGTGGAACCACACAGTATGTGTCCTCTTGTGACTGGCTTCTGTCACTTTGAGTGATGGCTTCAAGGTTCATCCACATTGTAGCACGTGTCAATATGTGATAATTGAGTTTTCCCCAAATGCTACAGTTCCAGAATTACATGTCAATTCTGAAGTTCTAAGGAGTTAGCTGGGTTTTTTTTTTTTGGCTCTTTTTAAGAAAAATTAAGTGGACCAGTGCTTTACAAAGGGATAATAAACGTTGAGTTATTTCTACCCCCAGAAGATAGTAAAAGGCTAACTAGATAAATGCTTTCACTAAAATTAGATGGATTCCTAGGTAACAGATGCATAGAAGTCTATGCATTGTGAGGAAATTTAGAATATCCTTTCAGCCTGCTCTGTTTAAGGCAGAGTTGGTAAAAATATTAGTTGGTCTCCTCTATAATACTGATCTCACCTAAGAGCCACTTGAGGCTGGGGTTGGCGGGTGGTTTCTTACCAGGATGATGGCCTTGCCTATCATCTCCCACCTGCCAGGTCTGGAGACTGCTGGTATGTTTCAGGCAGGAGTGGACCACATTGAAAGCTCAGCTCACTGGCAGATCTGAAGGCCAAGGACAGAGACCAGCTCTGACCAAGCAACACCCCCAAAGCGCCTGGCCTGCAGGGTCCACGCCGGTCCAGCAACCTCTTCTGGAGCCTTGGGGCCGGCCAGTCATTCAGGTTTGGCCAGCGTGGTTCAGCCTAGAGGACATACGGGTGGGTGGGCCCCACCTAGGTCTTCCTCGGGAACCAGCTCCGGCTCACCCTGCACAGACGTGGGGAAACAGAAGTGAGTTGACCATCCACGCGGCCTGTCGAGCCTTTAGCGTGCAGCATCCTGAGACGACATTCAGCTAAGCTTCTTGGGCTGGACTTGAATCAGATGGTGCTGGGGGCTGTGGGAGCGGGAGCTTCCTTCTCTCTCTCCCAAGTCCCCTCCATTTACTCAGTGCTCAGGAGCCATGACCGAGCAGTCATGTCACCCCTGAACAGTGGTGTTCCATGCCTTTTCCTCTCAGTGGTAGAGCCTAGAGCAGAATGTTCTGGATGTTCTGGACACAAGGCAGAACACATGAAGATGCCTAGAGAGAAAAGCTGTCCTCCCCACCCTCTCCCCTGCTCCCACTGTGGTTCCACGGCAGGACGGCAGTCTTGAGAGCTTCCCGGTAAGGCGGGTGCTGAGCTGCGGTCAGAGCGCTGGGGTGATTAGAACATCCCAAGGATGTAACTGCCTGCCCTGCGGCAGTGGGAGCCCATCTCCTGGGCCATTCAGCTCCCCAACCAATGAGCGTCCTGCTTCTCATTTCTCTATTACACTCTGGACCTCAACAGATAGGAACTTCTGCCGATGAGGACGGGGGCTGGCCAAAAAGGAAGGAAAAGAGCCCATCTCCTGGGAGCAGAAGAGGTGAAGCAGACATCCCTGAAGCAAGAGCGGGCGGCCAGGCCCTGGTCAGAAGCCTGAGCCTGAGCAGGCAGTGGGCGGGAGGCAGGCAACTCAGCTAACGTGGGCTCTTCAGCCGCCTCTACGTGCCCTGGCTCTTGCCATAAGCGCTGAGGTTATGGGCCTTCACCAAAGAAGAACTACACAAGAGAAGCAGTAAGGAGAACCTTCCAGGCTTCATGAAATCCCAGCTTCCAAACTGACAGCCAGGCGGCACCACTCATACAGCGCGCACGCGTTTTGCACACTCAGGTAAGTAAAGATACCTGGGATCTATTTTAGACACCCGAACGTGACCTTTTCGTAACGGACGTGACGCTTTTCTCTTCCTCCTGTGAATCCACGAAGCGGGGGTAAAGGGGAAGAATAGGGTGTTCTTGCATCAGCCCCGAGATGCTGACCTGCAGTCAAGGTCACATTCACAGTACAGCAAATGAGCCCCTTGGCCGCAGAGCAGGACGACTTCATTAGCTAGGCTGTGGGGTTTGTCCTCCTCTGCCTCATGCCTTACACTTCCCCTGAGTTCAAGTATAACCTAAAACCTTTAAAAAATTTTTTAACATCCCCAAGGTTGGCAGTCTTGGGACAACTCTGATGTCTTATGTTTCTCCCTGCAGCCCATTCTTTCTCTGAACGATAGGCGGACAGGTTCCCTTACTTCCTAAACACACAATTATGTTTCACTTGCCAAGTTTCCCTGACCTTACTTTTGGCCTAACGTGTTCCTAGCTACATGTACTATTTCAGCGTTTTCACCAAACTTCCTGACTGTCAGCTCAAAAGCAGCAATCAAACATTAATTTAGAAGAGGTCCTTAACCTAAAGAAAGACATTCATGCTGTTTTGATCTCCACTGTAGCCTTCTAACTCTTTAGGTTTGCCCTCACTTTGGTGAGCTTTCACAGTGACTATTTAGATTTCATTAAGGTGTGTAGCTGTAACTCAGAGATGTGAGGACACAGAGGAAGTCAAAGATAACTTTACATTTTCCATATTTCCAACCGCATGCGGGAGCCAGGCCACCTGGACTCAGATGAGCCCCGTCCACTGTGTGTAGCATCCCGCTTCATGGCGGCACAGGAAGAGCCTGCAGATTTGGGAATTGTTTACTAGCACACTCTCCACACTTTAGGGATTTTTTTACATTTGCTTTGAGTTTGAGACTTATTTCTGTCTTTCTTGGCCCCCTGCGCCCCCGCCTTTCCTTTGTGTATAACAAGCTCTTTGTCTGGATCTGAGAATTCTGGTGCTTCTAGGACCGTCTTTTAGGGAGGATCGGAGCCATCAGGTTGGTATCCATTTTCTACTTAAAAATGTTTCCTTCGGGGGAGAAATTACTTACCAGCCTATCATATTATCAACTTTTCCCTGTTCTTCTATTCCTGTTTAGCTAAGCATGCAAGGGGAAAACAGCTCTTTCTTTATCACTGAACTTTCAGAGTAGACTTTAATAAGGTATCTGATCATTTAACATCCAGATTAGTGGTGTTGACAGAAACGAGCTTTCCAATAAATCCTCCATTTTGTTATTTTGGCAAAGAACAAAAATGAGTATCGTTTTACCTGTTTGTCTAACAGTGAATCTGGTGAAAGTCTAGTTTGGGTGAATAAATGAGTCCAGAGCTGTCTTTCTTCCCTCTCTCCTGCACGTGAAGCCACCACCCTGAGGTTTAAAGGCTTCACTGCTGGCAGAAGAAAATAGGGTGGTTTTTGTTTGTTTTGTTGTAACCCTCCTGGTTTCATTAAGAAAGGACCAGGAAAGAAGACCGTATAACGTAATCAAACAAAACCGGTGTGTGTGTGTGTGTGTGTGTGTGTGTTTAGGGGCTGGTGTCCAGGAAGAGCTATCTCAGGAGTTCTTCATAAGACCTTAGTACCTGCCGCTTTTACCATATAGGGCCATAAACTTACAGGGTCTTCTGTAAGACCCTACCCAAAGACTTGGGCTGACAATGACTTGAGAGGAAGTTACTCTGGGTCCAGCCCTAGGAGAAGCCACACAGGGCTGCTGGAGTTCCCCTTGGATTCCAATCCACCAAGGGAGAAGGAAGAGCCTAAGCTGACTCTCCCCACACTGGGCTCTGGGGGCTGCCTTTAATGTCCTATGACACTGGTCAATGACCAAAGGTACAAGGGGACCCAGGGTATGTCTGACCAGCGACGTGCCAAAGGTAACAGGTTAATCACCCAGGACTGCACACTGGCCACTGAAAACTCTCCTTGTGGGCTTTTCACCATCTAAGAGATCCCAGTAAAACTCTTATTTTTATTTTATTTATTTATTTATTTATTTATTTTGCGGTACGCGGGCCTCTCACTGTTGTGGCCTCTCCCGTTGCGGAGCACAGGCTCTGGACGCTCAGGCTCAGCGGCCATGGCTCATGGGCCCAGCCGCTCCGTGGCACGTGGGATCCTCCCGGACCGGGGCACGAACCCGTGTCCCCTGCATCGGCAGGCGGACTCTCAACCACTGCGCCACCAGGGAAGCCCTAAACTCTTATTTTGACACAGCCAAATTCTAACCTCATGAGTATCTTTTGGTAAATCATGCTCAAAGCACCAGGTCAAACTGCTAGGAGGTGGTTGTGATGCTTAACATTTAAAGGCTGTTACCAAAGTGTCTACGATGACTATTTCCATGAGTCAAGGGTTGAAGAAGGCATTGCTATCATTTACATGTATGTAGTGTAAACAGTCAGTGGAGTTTGGACTATGATAAGAAGTGGGCAAGATTTATTTAATAACCACTTTTAAGTGCTTTTTAGTCATTCAGCTTTTCAGAGGATTTCTTTTTCAGCTATTTCATATGGGGGCGACAGAATGGTTGTTCAAGTGTAAATGATGAAGCCATAGCTAAGCAACTGATTCTCGGTTCTTGGGCTGTTTCTAGGAGAGATCTAGTTTCCATCATCCAGCAGAACTCCTATGAGAGAGAACACACCCATCTCACACACTGGGAAATAGACTAAGAAGGAACCTCAAGTTTGGTGCTTTTCAAACTGTGGTCTTGCAGGTTGTCCTATAAGATGAAGGGTTCTTCCTCAAAAGCAGTGCATGGCTCTTAGGGAGAGGAAGGGGGCCGATGAACCACTGAAGGCACAGGGTTAGCCGACAAGAGCAAAACCTCTGTTATTTTTATCCATACTGGTGGGGGGAGAAAAAGATGTAAAAGTAGGCATGTCAAAATGAGCGATTATGCGGCCAGTAAAGAAAACAGAGATCCCTGAGGGAAAAACGAGATGTTACTGGTTTTGAAATGAAGTCTTTGCTATGGAAGCTGCACTGTAGTGCTCTGGATAACAGCTGTGTACGAGGATGCCCTGACTGCGGAAGCACGGAAGGTACCTTCCTTCCTGCGGGACCGGCGGGTTCAGCCAAGAGAAGCAGCAAGCTCACAGCACTAAGTGAACAAGAGGGTCGTGATCAAGAAGGATGGTGTGTATCAGGGACTTCATCTGTGCTCCCGTGAAGCAGCTCTGCACAGGGCTCATGCTTTCATCTTAGCTGTCCTCTGGGACTGCCAGGGCCACATCAGCCGAGGACAATCTACTGCTCAGGCTGCCCAAACATATGGGTGGGCAAAGGGACAGGCCATTTGTCCTGTGCCTGCACACTCGGACCATGGACCCAGCCTTTCCGACAAGCTTAGGTTAGAGAGAAAGGGAGGATCATGTGCTTCCAAGTAACCGCGGCTCGTTAGGAGACGCCCATGAAAAACTACAAGTGAAAATTCAAGAAGGATTTTTAGTTTGTTTTTTTTAAGTTTAACACTGCTCTGTGATGATGAGAAACTTCAAATGTCACAATTGCACCTTTCTATGATAAAGCGGTAGTAATTATTAGGAAGAAGGTGACATCTTATTATGAGGAAAAGGAAGGTATACATTGTTTTTAATGCTCTGTTGAAAGAAAAAGAGTGATTTATCTCCCTCCAACCTCCCCCTCACCTCACCCCCCTCCCCACCAAAACAAAACAAAACAAAAACAGAAGAAGCAAAAAAACAAACAAAAACACACCTCAGAAGAGATAAAAGAAGAAAAATGCTTTCATGCCTAGGAGCTGTCCACCCTTAAAAAGGACAATAGTACGTGTATAAAATGGTTATTTCTATTGTACATTTTTGGAAACCACAGCAGCATACAGACTAGAGGAGCCGACAGTCACCAAGAGGTTAATTGTACTGTGTTCTCATCCAGTCTGGGTTGCAGGCTTTATTTTTTGAAGCCCCACCATCAGCTTTACAGGAAATCCATGCTTTGCTTTCTAAGGTTTTCCTTTTTTTTTTTTTCCTTTTTCTAAATTGACTCCATCCCATTAAAAAGAAAATCTAGCTTATTTCAAACAACCTATGAATATTTTACATCATTCATAGGGAAACCTCAAACAACCGAAAACTATCAAAATGTTGCCAAGGTTATGTACTCAATGATTTAATAACCTCAAAAGGGAAATACATGTAAACAAGTACATATCACAGTTCTGGGTTAAGGAGGGCAGGGTTTACTTTACCAAATAGTGTGTTTTAAAAACATATCACTCTAGGGCTTCCCTGGTGGCGCAGTGGTTGAGAGTCCACCTGCCAATGCAGGGGATGCGGGTTCGTGCCCCGGTCCGGGAAGATCCCACATGCTGCGGAGCGGCTGGGCCCGTGAGCCATGGCCGCTGAGCCTGCGCGTCCGGAGCCTGTGCTCCGCAACGGGAGAGGCCACAACAGTGAGAGGCCCGCGTACCGCAAAAAAAAAAACCCCAAAAACCAAAAATAAATCACTCTTATTTCCACTGTTGCACGTCAGCCTCAGTTGCTAAGGACTGGCATATACTGGAGACCAGATTTCTTCTTTATAAACTTGTTACAGCAGGTAAGTCCCAAATGCATGCTCTCTCTCATCTGGATTTTGGGGAGGGAAAGCAGTCTAGTTCTATTCTTGCCCATATTTTCTCCCTTGTGTAATGGTAAATGATGTAGTAAAAGCAGAATCCTTACGGCAAAGGACTTTCCCCTCTTGCAATGTTAAATACACAGAGATAGCTTATAAACTATGATTGCTAAACTTTATTTGTTTAGAAATCCTTGCAGGTCATTAGGCTATATATTGGATAGACAGAGAGAGGGAAGGCAGGCTTATTAGCAATAGTACTCGCTAGCTATCAGATTACTATTACTTCAGTGTTGTTCTGTTTGGATCCCATGCTATAACATGTAATATACTATTGCATTGCTATGACATATAATATGTCACATTCAAAGCATTTTGGTTTGGCCACGGCCCACACTGATGACCAAAAGTGCAAAGTGCAGAAGACTCTTTACTAGGGGACAGTAGCTAATATTATAGTGCTGTTCTACACATCCGGGTCTACTCAGCCTAATTCCAGCCATGGTTGTGCAGGATGATTCCTCTGTCCTGGATAGAGGTACCTGGCAATCAAACAAGATCGCCATATGCACTAATACACTCTAATGTCACCTGTTCTGCACCCCTAAAGAGAAGCTGCTCTTTGTGTGCTCTCAGGACCGAGGGCTGGGAGTGGACAGGGGTCTCCCCAGCACCCTCCTCCACGTCCCTGGGATGTGCCCTGCAGGGTTAAGGCCATCTCCATATCAGGGAGCACCTCAGTGGTCGCAAATCACCCTGACTCTTTCCCCCTGCGTGAGATCACCTCCCACAAAGGCATCGTTTTGCATGGGGTTTTTTTTCACCAGAAAATGATTTCTCACCCAAACACAAGAATAACTGGTTTTCAAGGTAGGTAGTCTCACTAGTGCCTACATTATGACCGGCTGACAAACCCGAATATCAAGCCTGTGCCGCTAGTAAGCCCTCCAGATTCAGCACTGGAGGCGAGCTGCTTCCTGGCTGGGGGAGAGGGAGACCACCTTGGTTGCACACTGATGCGCTGTCCCCCTCCGGCCGCACACCCCCAGCGAAGCAAGCTCGGGGTACTGCGCTTAGGAAGACATCGAGTGGACTCAGAGAGCTGTCCCTCCATTTAGAGGAACAGACGTGCTTCAGCTGATAGAAGATGGGGGACGTACACGCTAACCCTGAGCCAATCGCATTTGTCATGTGGCTTATATTTTCAGGCACGGGGTCCCTTCACCCAGTGATTTCACCCAAGCCCTTCTGAGGTTCCATCTGTGCCCAGTGCTGTAGGAAAGGGAGCCGGAAGGCAGGCACAGTAGGTGACATCACACACACCAGTCCTGCCCTGGGAAGGGGGGCGGCTCGCAGGGAGATGGGGAGACAGATGGGTAACTATGGAGACGTCGCGGGCTGTGAAGACAGAGGGATGAGGCACAGAGGGCAGTGGCCGGGCGTCTCCGGGAAGAGAGGAACGCAGGCCACTCTCTGCCTCTCTGGAGGCGGCTGCCGTGAAAAAGCAACAAACTCGGCAAGGCAGAAACCCGTGGAAACCAATCTGAAATTCATGGATGCCTGGAAGGAAAAAAATAATTTTTTTTTTTAAAAAGACACCTGATAGGGCTTCCCTGGTGGCGCAGTGGTTGAGAGTCCGCCTGCCGATGCAGGGGACACGGGTTCGTGCCCCGGTCCCGGAAGATCCCACATGCCGCGGAGCGGCTGGGCCCGCGAGTCATGGCCGCGGAGCCTGTGTGTCCGGAGCCTGTGCTCCGCAACGGGAGAGGCCACAGCAGTGAGAGGCCCGCGTACAGCAAAAAAAAAAAAAAAAAAAAAAAGACACCTGATTTATGAAAAGGTGATGAAAAGCAAGGAAACTCAAAACGTCGGCCAGAAGGCACAGCCAATGAGAGCCCACATGGAGTGTTTTTTTTTTTTTTCACCTGATGATTAGATTTGAAGAAAGTAATACTCTTGTAGCATAAATAAGGAGAAGGAATGCAAGGCCCTCAGGTTCGGAGGAGGGAAGGTGGAGGGGCGGGGGAAAAGCTTCCGGTGGTTTGGGGAAAGCAGAGCCACAGGCTATGATATTGAGGGAAGAGAGCCATGAATAAATATGAGGATGGAATTCCAGGAGGACCCAGGTGGAGCCCGCACGTGACTCTGAACTGCTAGGCCTGTGCCGTGACCCCCTCCCCGCGCCGGCCCAGTGCTGAAAGGGAAGTACCCCCATCCTCTTCCTGAGGACAGAGCAGACCCTCACACCGAATGGGGAGGAGGCTTGGGTCAGGGAGACACACAGGAAAGGAAGGCCGTCCTCCGGCTGTGGTCCTCTGATCGGAGCACAGATCGCGGATTCTCAGGGGTTCCCTACAGGTCATGCCATGTCTGTGACTCCAAGACTGGACTCCATACTCCTCCGTGCTCAGGAGGACCCCTGCTAAGGAGCACCATCCAGGGCACGGAAGGAAGACGGAGCTCACCTCACAGAGGGGTATGTGGGCTTTGGGGTGAGTGGGCTCTCACGTCCAGGATCATCTCGTACAGACACCCGCTGCGGGTGGCCTCCAGGCAGGGTCCCCCTGCGTGCCCATGGGTCGTGGAACAACTGTTGCATTCAGTGAGAATATACTTTACAAACTGTGAAGTACTCTACAAATGTGAACTGTGCACCAGGCAAAGCAAAGGGCGATGTTTATTTTGTTGCGTTAAAACTGAGTCCCCCTACGACTGAGTTCCCTTGCTGAGTTTATGATTAATCCCTCTATCTGAAACTTTATTTCCTTTCTTGTCCCCTCCGACCTCAATTCTCTGTTAACTGAACACTAATCAACCAGAGTCAGGACTAAAATTGCCGTTGTTAACATCGTTATTGTACTATAATTGCTATTATACGTATAATCATTAACGTACAGACTCAGGTTGTTCCTCCAGGTCAAGATGAGCGAACGGACCTGCAAACCATGGACCACCTGGCCAGAGAACGCACACTGGGGACATCCTGACCCCCTGAAACTCTGATGAAGAAATGTCAAGAAAGGTCACAAGAGGATGATTAGCCCCAGCTTCTTTTCTCTTCCCCTTTAAACACTGCCCCCCGCAACTCAAAGACCAAATAGGAGTGGATCTGAGGCTTATCTCTCACTCCCTTGCCTAGCGCCCTGCAATAAACCCTTACTTTGTTGCAGACACCGGCTCCGAGCTGGCTTCCTGAGCCTCGGGGCACACCAGCCCTTTCTCAGTTACAGCCTCCTGAAAAGAGACTGTCCACTTCTGCTGAACGTAAAAGAAAACACTGGGTTAAATGTTTGTTTTCCACCCGCTTAATTTAAGGTATTTGTATTAATACTGGCCGATTCTTAAAAAAAGAAAGAAATGTACAAATATATTTATTTATTTATTTATTTAGAGGTGCTCCTTTTACAATATGGATATGGTCCAATTATAGAAAATATTTTCATTTCCACAAATTTTCACCTCAGTTCAGAGCTTCCTAGTAGCTTCTTGGTTTCTTACTATTAAATGCTGCATTTTGACTATTTTTCAAGAAGGTATCAAGATATCAATGGAATGAGGGCACAGGTAAGCCTACATCAATAGATACAGGTAGATGTTTTACAATTTTGTTCTCACTAGAAAACTTAGCAATAACACTAGAAAACTTAACGATAACACATTTAAAATTAGAATTTGAATGCCACTTATGGACTAATCAGGGAAAAGGAAACATGATATAGAAGTGGCAGGCCCCTTGGAAATTAGCTAGGCACGTAAGACATGATTAGGTCACAATAAATTACGGGGCGGGGAGCGTGAACTTTAAAGTCCAGGTAGCTACTGATTGTGAACAGCAGAACAAGTATTTCTCTAGCCATGAAGAAATCAGAGTTATTTTGCATGTGAAAACATTCAAAACTGCCTTCCATGTCGCACTAGCAGGGGACAGCTCACTACTACAGACTTTAGATGACATCAGCTTACAGGCAATGGTTTCTCATGGAAATGGCAGAAGGCACGTGACCTTCCTCTTATCCCCATCACCACCCCCCGCCTCCCTAGCTGTCCTGGGTCTGGGACGCCAGCGGGAAGCACGGGCCCCACAGCAGCCTGAAGCGGCGTCCAGCCTCAGGCTCCCCTGTTCTTCCGTCTCCTACAGTCCACCCAGGAGAACCTGCCCAGTCTTGCCTGTTAATTCCACCCCAGGGGTTCTGTTTCACATCCACCCATCTCCCTTCCAAGTCTTGTCAATTCATCCTCCTAGGACTGTTGGACACTCCCATTTATGAGTTCTCAAATGACCACAAGCACAGCCTTGAGGCATGTGGATCCAGAAGACATTTTGATTTTAAATTCACCCGGTTTCGAAGGCCCGTGGCACCGACCTCCTCCCCTCCCACGTGCCAGCACCTCCCCTACATTGTTATGAAGCCAACTGTTCATACAGGTAATTAGGACAAATGATAGTTTTCAACATTACTGCTTTTTCCAATGACTACTATTCTAACAGCAAGGTTTTCTACTGCTGCTCATTGCAAATAGATAATAGTTTAATATCGTTAGGGGTAATGCAACTTTGGTCAAGTGACCTGGAAACGTAACCACAATTTATAATATTATTTCTACAGCAAAATGTATTCTAAATGATTTTTATGAATTACAACCAGGCTGTAAGCTGTAGACAACACCAAAATACAAACACACAAACATAAAGCCGTAAAAAGAACCCCTCTAAGGTTGGTCCACTGCCTGCTGTTTACACAGTAAACATGTCATATACAGAGAAAGGGAGCAACACCTCATCAAATTTAATTCCAGATGACACCTCTGCTGTCACCAGGCCCTGGTCTAACTGTAATATTATCCTAAGCACAGCACAATGATGTTGAGGATGAACTTGCTTCCCCCAGAGTCCTAATGTATTCCAATGCCAAATATTCTGAAGTATTTTGAATTTTCCAATCACCATTTCATTTAAGCAAGTGGCTGAGAACTGACTGTATTATAATAAATCAGTTTTAAAGCTTGAAGGAAAAAATGAATATTCATAGTATTTGCATTTAGGTGAAAATGCAAAGAGCTCCCATTATGGATAATGGAACGCAGTGGCCCCTTGGGGAGAAGGGGAAGACAGGAACCGAGCGGCAGTGCTATCCAGACACTAAGTATTTCTTGTTGTTCCCACGGAAATGCATCATTTGTATTCTCTCTCAGGCCAGCAATGTAAAACATCTCACTAGATCTATCAACGAATTTCCATGACTGAAATGGAACTCATTCTCTTCACCAGCTCACTCCAAACCAGCTCTTTTAAAGTTGGGTAACATCATTGTCAGCTTCATCCTCTCCCGGTGGCCAAGTCCATCTGATTCTAGACAGCTTTTCTCTTTGAGCACTCCCTCCCCGCCCCCAGCCCTACTCCAGGCCTCCTGCCCCTCGCCCGTGGTGGCCACAGGAGCCTCTTAATTGGCTTCCCCACCTCTGCTCTCACCTCCCTCTAATTCATCAGCCACACCGAAACCAAAGTTATCTTTCGAATATGCAAATCCAAGCACATCACACCCCCACTGAGAACCCATCAGCATTCCCCAGTGGCCTAATGCTCAAGGCCAAACTCCTTACCCGGACTGACGGGGGTACTGTCCCACTCACAGTAAGCATCTGCCCATCTGCCGTTTTCCACCGGGAACTCTCTTGCTTTCCAGAATAGCAGATACGCCACTCTCTTTAGATCTCAGGTCTCAGCTGGAACCAAAGCTTCCCTGACCCTTAGGATGGGCTATAGGATCCTGGGATAAACACCCTATGCTTCCCCCATCTCAGACCTGATCACATCCTCTGGTAGGTGCCTGCCTGTCTGTTTGCCCTTCTAGATTCATCGCTGCACAGCTAAAAGTCAGTCCTTTTTCCTGCTCCGTCTTTAGTGACTAGCACTGGACCTGCCACGCCGTAGGTGTTCAAGAAACATCTGTTGAATGAACACATCATGAAGACACTCTTGCCCCCTGCATTCCATATTCTCCATTAATAGTGAAACTACTCTCCATTTAATAGGGAAAACACTCCAAAACGATACAGTAAGCACCTGAGAAAGAGGGTTACAACTTTCAGCTCATTAAGCAGCCCCATAATTTGTTTGAAACACCTTGGTGTGTTACTGCCACAACCGTCAACAAATTTGAAAAAGGCTTGGTACCATTTGTAGGTCTAGATTGGAGAAGGGGCCAGTGGTACATGTAGCTACCTTCCCCAGAATCTGTGTCAAACAGCAGCCTATGATAAAGAGAAAATGAAATGTAACTTATCATTTCAAAAAGTGCACGTTACCTAAATCCTAGTAATTCAACGAAAACCAACCAAACAATCAAAAAAAAACCAACAACAACAAAAAACCCACTACTGAGCAAATCCAGCCTGAAACATCTTTTCCCCAAAGTAGGAAAAAAAAAAAAAAAAAAAAACAGCGAAAGTATTGCTGACGCACATGTAAAATCCAAGTGTTTCCAGCATCTGTCCTCCAGCATGCTTTTGTCCCTGCTTGCCCCTAACCCAGCTGGCTCTGGTTTAGCAAGTCCCCTTAATGAGAGTCACGGATTCAACACAGAGCAAGAACAGTCAGTCGGCTCTAGTCAGGGATGGGTGACAATAAACAGGTGTAGCAGCAGCATGCCTGGCTCAAAGTCTTAGTCATACTGCTTTACATAGGGGCAGGACTTCAGACTTTTCAAGCTCTTTTGTGTCTGGTCTCTGTGTGGTCTGCCCTTCCAAAAGAAGGTACAGAAACCCTTTATACCCATTTAACAGCTGGGAAAGCTGAAGCCCCCAGAAGTCAAGTTCTTTGCTCAAGGTCAGAGAGCCAGTGGGTGCAGGGATGGAGGAGGTCAAGTCCAGGGGGGCCTATCAGGAGTGGACATTCTTTCTCTCATAGTCAGCTTGCAGCACTACTAGAAACTACAGAGAAGCCACAGGGACTCAGGGCCTCTCTCAATAAGCATAAACTATTTCCCCTCTGTTTGCTCTGCTGCTTTTCTCCAAGGAGGGCTGTACATAGCAAGAAGACCAGTTTAAACTGAAGAACCTAGGGGCAGGGTGGTAGCAAAGAGAGAAGAACACCTTCTGTTCTATTTCCCCTAAATATCACTAGCTCCGCATTCCCCTAGAACAGTCAACTCCAAATACTCTCCTCGGAGACCCTAAGCATGAACTATTGGTCAGAGTAGACTGGCTGCTCTGCAGAGAGACCGAACGACCTGGCACAGCTGTTCAATCTGCTCATCTTTAAAGTGGGGAAGGTGACGACCCCACCGTACATGCCAGGAGCCTCAGGCAGGACCTGGCACCTTGGAGGTTGGTTAAGTTTTTCTTCCTCTCCCAGGAGTTCATCCAGGAAGTTTGGGGATGCAAACTTCCTGAGCATCACTGAACTCATCCAAAAAAGCACTTTCCTCTGCCGTGAAACCTGCAGGGACAGATATCTCCCCAGATGTATGAGTAAAACCCACTCACCCCTTTTCTTTCTTTCTTTTTTTTTTTTTTTTTTTTTTAGTTTCTGCTTTATAACAAAGTGAATCAGTCATACATATACATCTGTTCCCACATCCCTACCCTCTTGCATCTCTCTCCCTCCCACCCTCCCTATCCCACTCCTCCAGGTGGTCACAAAGCACCGAGCTGATCTCCCTCTGCTATGCGGCTGCTTCCCACTAGCTATCTACCTTACGTTTGGTAGTGTATATATGTCCATGCCTCTCTCTCGCTTTGTCACAGCTTACCCTTCCCCTTCCCCATATCCTCAAGTCCATTCTCAGTAGGTCTGTGTCTTTATTCCTGTTTTACCCCTAGGTTCTTCATGACATTTTTTTTTCTTAAATTCCATATATATGTGTTAGCCTACGGTATTTGTCTTTCTCTTTCTGACTTACTTCACTCTGTATGATAGACTCTAGGTCTATCCACCTCATTACAAATAGCTCAGTTTCGTTTCTTTTTATGGCTGAGTAATATTCCATTGTATATATGTGCCACATCTTCTTGATCCATTCATCCGATGATGGACACTTAGGTTGTTTCCATCTCTGGGCTATTGTGAATAGAGCTGCAATGAACATTTCGGTACATGTCTCTTTTTGAATTATGGTTTTCTCAGGGTATATGCCTAGTAGTGGGATGGCTGGGTTGTATGGTAGTTCTATTTGTAGTTTTTGAAGGAACCTCCATACTGTTCTCCATAGCGGCTGTACCAATTCACATTCCCACCAGCAGTGCAGGAGGGTTCCCTTTTCTCCACACCCTCTCCAGCATTGATTGTTTCTAGGTTTCTTGATGGTGGCCACTCTGACGGGTGTCACTCACCCCTTTTCCTCCCTGTGCTTCTGCCTAATCCCCAGGGGAGTACGAATTCGGTCCAAAGTATGCTTACTGAAAAGAATGAAAGTCCTGAAAGAGTTTAAACGTATCACATGATGAAAAACTGAATGGATGTCTCAGCATCTAAAAAAATGCTTTTAATAAAAGAAATCATTTGAAGGAGTTCAGTACCATGTGGCTTTGAAAGAAGTAGAACACAGTTTCCGGGGGCAGAACTCACTGGACGGTAAAATGGCATCCTGATTGGGATTGTCCACTGGGGGCCGGGGCCACATTCAACAGGCGCCTGCAGGGGAAACTGGGACAACTTTCTACAATGCGGTGTCGCACACAGTGGGAGGCGTGAAAAGGTGTGCATGTGCACAAGTATTTCTAGTGTTAATCCAAAGAAATAATCAGAAGCAAAGATCTCTGAACAAAAATGTTTCAGAGCGCTATTTGTAATAGAATGAAACAGGAAAAACTGAACGTCTAGCTACAGAGTATTGTTAAGTAAATTATGGCGTATCCTTGTGAAAGAATGCCATTAGTCATATTTGAGATGAATACTTAAAATCAAGGGAAACTGCCTGTGATATAAAGTGGAAAGAGGTTACAATTTTGTTTGAAAATACATGGATAGAAAAGAGATGAGAAGGACATGCACTAAAATAATAAATAGCAGTATCTCTAGGTCGTGGGCCTAGAGATAATGCTATATAACCTCATTTTCTTCTTGATACTTTTATTTATTTTTCTTCTTTATACAATGACTCTAACCAGTATAAAATTAACAAAAATTTTTTTAAAGAGAGATCCTCTTCAAAAGCCACCAGCTTTCTGAGTAGCTTATGAAGTTAATGAAAATTTTTCAAATGTTGATAAACTGTACATAACATAAAATTTATCATTTTAACCATTTACAGTATACAGTTCAGTGGCATTAAGTACATTCACAATATTGTGCAACCATCACCACCATCCATCTTCAGAACTTACTCATCCCGAACTGAAACTACCCATTAAACAATAACTCCCGGGGGCTTCCCTGTCCCTGGTGGCGCAGTGGTTGAGAGTCCGCCTGCCGATGCAGGGGACACGGGTTCGTGCCCCGGTCCGGGAAGATCCCACATGCCATGGAGCGGCTGGGCCCGTGAGCCATGGCCGCTGAGCCTGCGGGTCCGGAGCCTGTGCTCCGCAACAGGAGAGGCCACAGCAGTGAGAGGCCCGCGTATCACAAACAAAACAAAACAAAACAAAACAAAAAACCCCCACCAAATCGTACAAAATAAGGGGAAAAGTTATTTTACACAGAAAGTCAAATTTTCTACCTGCCTTAAATCCACTAAAATCCACAACATTGAGCCATAGTTTGCAACAGGAAAGAGTAGTAGCGCTACACAGTGTAATACGGTGAGTGGCCGCGAACTCAGTTATCTGGGACCAAAGACATATGTGTCACTTTGTCTTAGCAATTAAAAAGGCTCCCACAGCACTCAGGACAGCTGTGGCCTTGGAGGGAGGGGCACCAGAAACCTTCTGGGCTGATAGAAACCCTCCGTATCTTGCCTGGGGTGTGGGTTATGTACGGTGTGCATCTGTCATTTGTCAGAACTCATGGACCTGTTCGTGTACGATCTGTGGACCTCACTGTAGGTAAACGATACTGTGATTTCTAAAAAGGAAAGAAAAACAGGTCCACCAGCCTCCTCCCCTGACAGAAGACGTATTAAGCCTAAAAGAAATTAGAGTAAATAAGAATTTTAGGAAAACAAAAGTGGTTCTGCAGCTCAGCTACTGATGCTCGCTGCCACCGACTGCTTAAGGCCCTTTAGTGGATCTTCGGAACTCAGTCCAAGCTCCTTTCTCCTCGCTGCTGAAACACTGGTTCATCCGGGGAAGACTGGTAAACACTTGGACTAACTACCAACAGTGTCAGGGAATGGCCCAAGTTTGGTAAGCAGCCCAATAGGTGTGAGGCCCAGGTGGTGTTGGCCCATAAAGGTGTGGGCCTTAGTGTGGGAGGAGGGGAGGTACGCCCTGACCTCAGGTGGGGCTCCAGGTGATGCAACGCTGCATCGGAAAAGGGAGGGGATGAAAACCATAACCCATCCCAAGAAAAAAACCACAGTTGAATGTGAGTCTGGAGCAGAGAAGAGACCCTTGACTTCCTGTTTTGGATCGGGCTGGTGGCAAGGGTCTTTCCAGTTGCTTCTGCGCTGGTCTTGGCTAGGATCATGAAGAGGTGAAAGTTACCTCTTTCTTACGAAGCGTGGTTACTTGTTACTGTGCTCTGCGCTGTCTGTCTTTATAAAATGTCAAGTTTAGGCCACACGTCGTGGGAGACCGCTGTGTCCCAGCGCGGTAACTTTCCTGCCAAACCATCTAGAGCGCTCAGACAATTTGTTTTTCTTTTTTGTCATCTGCTATTTTAGATTCTCCACACTACCATTCCCCTGTATTGAAATGCATGACCCAGTGGCCAACAGATCTCCGGGCTGTTTATGGAGCAGCCGTAAGCATAGCTACTTCTTATCATCCTAAAGACAGCTTTGAAAACACAAAGCAGCCACACCTAAGCCAACTGGCACATGAGAAAACGACAGTCCGGGACTCAAAAACTTCCCTAGATTTAATGTTATATTTCTAAAAAAAACGGAGCAGGGGTTCTGACAAGCTGACTGATGTGGACTCATTATTATTTAGTTCAGAAAACAACCAGGAGTGACCAGCTTTCACCCTGTAAAAGCTCTTGCTGGGCCACAACCCGGAAAGCTTCCTGACCCAAACTAATCCTTTCTGTCTCTCTGACAAAATAAGCTACTTTTAGTTCTCACATCCTGGGAGGATTACGGCCACAAAGCCCACTTCTGCCTTGTCTCCTTCCTGCCTCAGCGTTCTCCCTAGAAAGTCTCGTTAATCTGCTTTTAAAAACATTCAGCTTTTCAGCCATTTAATTCCAACTGAATGTCCTGCGGAGCCTCAGCCTCACCCTTCTAGCCACCCTTGAAAGTTCTTATCCAGGGAGTCCCACGTTTGCTTTTAACTTCCTCCCAGCCTGAAGTCACAGGTCCCCAGGGCCGGCTGCCGTCCCCATCCAGGTGGGATGAGCCCAGACGAGGCACAGGAAGTGCACTGGGAACGTGGGCTTGGAGGTGCCTCTCGCCAACTTGTGCTGGAGAAGAAGGAGCCATACACACAGCCCCTCCCCCCGCCCTGAGGTTGGGGACAGAGACGTGGACCCACGTTAGTAAGAGGGCTGCCCATTCATACTGACAAACCCATCTACAGAAAGGCAACCCCGTAACGGCGCTGGGTGCCAGGCTCATGGAAAGCCTCGCTGATCTTGGGATATCAAAACCCCATAAAAAATGTAAAAGCCAGCTGGGGCCCGTGAGCTAACTTAGACCAAAACGTACTCTTCCCACAAGAAATGAAGCTGGTCTATCTGTCCCTTGGGACCACGTGGCATTCCTGGACCAGTGGTCCAGGCTGTTTTCTGATAACTCATTATCTAGGAGAATAAATACCACCTTTGCCCTGACAAATAACTAAGTTCTTTCCCTTCCCAAGGTGGACTTGGAAAACATTTTTGGCATGGAGAAGCAGCCATACAGAACCAGAAAGCTGTGACGCATACGTCTTCACTTGACTGAGGTAACTGTAGTCTTGGTCATCTTAAGCTCATTTGTTCTCAGCATCGTGAGCGGTACTTGGTTTTTGGCACAGCCGCTGAGTGATCCCCAAACCACAGAAAGAGCAAAATTAAAACAAAACAGAAACAAACCTGGGGTTTGTATGGCTTGATATGAAGTCTGCTAATTTCCCTATCCTGGGACTCTATTCTCATCTTTGCAGATGGGTGGTATCCACTTTGGGGACAGGAGAATTTACGGAGAATGAAGCAGGGGTGACAACCTCCAGATAAGAACTGCCTCTGTGTGGTTTACTGTTCATCGCCATGACCACAGACTCACCGCGCTACTGCAAGTACGGAGTACCCTGCCGTACGTCAGTTATCACAAACTGCAGCGTGCAACCAGGCGTCTCACTCTGTGATGCTCTGACTGCAAAAGTGTTTCATGTATGTTTTCTCAAATAGGACCTGATTTGAGAGCAGGGCCTGGGTCAAATCTGGCAACACTTCCCTTATGCAAAGGTCACTTACCTGACATTGACTCTAGAATCTCTCTAGAACAGAAACCAAAATAGGGCAGGGCAGGAGAGCTAGTTGAACAAAGTGTATAACTTTTTTCGCAAGGGAGACCTCCAAAATTATTTATTCTTCATTTTTTCATGGATTTCAAATGGATTTTAGTTTTGGGGGCCCAGAGCAGATCCAAAGCAGAAAATTAAAAAGCAAGTATTCAACATGTATTAGCTGTTTTTATTAATGATTATTTTTATTTTGTCAGTCGGTGCCAAACTCTTTGTTAAGTATTTTGAGTATCACCTGTCAGTGGATATCCTGTCAGCTGATTGCCAGCACAACAGTCACAAGCCACCAAAAAAATGTTCATTGAGTTTTGCATATAGTATTTATCTACTATGGTAGAGAAAGGTGCAATATAGATTTCTTGTACTACAAAAAGAAAAAGAAAACCAGTGATTTGCATTTTAAAGGATGAGCTTCAGGGACTTCCCTGGCGGTCCAGCGGTTAAGACTTCACCTTTCAGTGCAGGGGGTGCGGGTTCAATCCCTGGTCGGGGAGCTAAGGTACCATATGCCTCGCGGCCAAAAAACCAAAACATAAAACGGAAGCAATACAGTAACAAATTCAAGAAAGACTTTAAAATTGTCCGCATCAAAAAAAAAAAACTTTAAAAAATATAAAGGATAAGCTTCAGTTATCAAGAAAATGCACTCACAGAGGTAGCTCATATCTAGATAATTCTGCAATAAAACAGGGTTTTCTATATTTCTATGACATTGCCACATCAACTAATAAAGTCATAGGTGTTTAAAAAACACTGGATTTAATTTTTTAAATGTAGATATGACCCAAGTCACTCTGGTGTAAGTTTAAAGAGGTTTATTTATTTCAGAGCAAAAAGACATGGAAACCAATTACTGGCCATTAATATAAAACTGGGCTTGTCACATCAAAAAAGTGAGATGATGCTATAAACGATATTACTTGGTACGCTTTTAAAACTGCTTTTAAAGAATCAGATGTACAACTAGAAAGAGATTTAGATATTGTCTTGACATAAGAAGTATTTGATTATCTTTTGAAGGAGATGCTTGGGAAGATGTATTCTGACAAAGTAGTAGTTAGGCTGGTCATCAAACCACCTCAATAAATAAATGAGTAAAGAAACAAACCGCAGAATTATACCTCTGTGGCTCTAGAAATAATCTACTTACCTAAGTGCAGTGAAAGAGAGGTACTATAAACACAGATGTACCTCTAAAGGAAACTGGGAAACACAGTGGAGAAGTGAGTATCAGTTGGACTAACGAGGTCACGG
Organism: Mesoplodon densirostris; assembly: GCF_025265405.1. NCBI lineage: Eukaryota > Metazoa > Chordata > Mammalia > Artiodactyla > Ziphiidae > Mesoplodon > Mesoplodon densirostris. Next base: position 13,004,743 of record NC_082663.1, read on the forward strand.
TGTCCTTGACTAAATATGGACTGCCAGTGACCTCATTTTCTATGTATGAATGAGAAGCTGAAACAGGCCTCAAATTATGCTAGGCATAAAGCCCAAGGCAGTCAGAGAAAACACATTATCTACTTATTACACAGAGATGCTCACTGAAACTTTATGTTGGAAAAAACAAACAAAAAACCTCAGCATTTAAACAATAGGGGAATATACAGCAAAGGAAATTACTGTATGCTCATGCAATCACATTATACTGCTATTTAAATCACAGTTAAATACTTTTAAGTGATATGGGAAAAATGCCTGTGTTCTGTGAAATATATATATATATATTATTTATTTATATATATATTATATATATATATATATATGTACACACACATATGTATATCCTCAATTATGTAAAAAAAAAAAAAAAAATTGGCAGGAGATACCCAAAACGTTAAAGGGGTTTTTTCTTCAGAGTCGAATTAGAGGTATTTTTACATTTTTCCTCCATTTTTTAATATGTAATCAAACTTTAGATGGTATATGTTACTTTAATAATTAGAAAAAAATAAATGTTGTTTTGAGATTTAGTCCATTAGTATAGAATAGATTGGAGGAGAAAAAAGTCTCTCACCGACAGTTACTTAGAAACTTAACCTGGGATTTACTTTTCCGTCTGTAAGTACTTTGGAAAGTGGAACATACAATGGACACTTTTGTAATTACTAAGGGCAAGCTCTGCCTGGGGAGGTCTCTTCCATCACTTAGTGAACTTGGATGACGAATCCCTGCCCAGTAGTGGCCAGTGCCGTGCACAACATTCACTTAAAAAGAAAAAATTCCTGTACCTCCTGGAGATCTTTTTTTAAAGCGGGGTGAGGTGGGGGGCATTTCTCTACTTAGTAGATGAGGAGAACATTTATTAAGCTACTTTTCCTGGGCTTCTCTCTCTCTTCCCCCCCCCCCCCCCCCATTTTGTGATGTTAGTAACTTGAAACCCTCTTATACTGTGGAAGCCTAACTCTAGGTTTCTTAAGTTAGAAAGGAGGGCTGGGGAAACATGAAACATTCCTATTATACATCTTACTCTAGTAATCAACAATCCATATGCAAAACTCTTCGTTCACAGATAAATCCCTTGGGTCTTTGATCTATTATATTGGACCCAACCAAATTCAGTGATTCACTCAGGGTTAACTGAAAGAACTCAAGTAATCTCCTGAGTGTCAAAGAGTAGACTGCCCGGCACTGAGCAGAACACATTTCTTCTAAAGTGAGAACAACTTCAACTTTTTCTCTTTCAAGTCTTCACAAGAGCTGTCCTTAACATTTTAAGTGTCATTAGGCACCTTATAAAAAAAAATCACTGATTTATTCTACCTAATTTGGTGAACTTGGCTTTTAAGGAATTCAGGGACTTTGTATCAAGTTTAATGTTAAACAATTCACAGTCCTCTGAATATGGTGAGATCCCATGGACATTTGCAGACCCTTCTGAAGGAATACATTGTATTTCTTCAATGTATCTTCATATCTTCCATCTTTCTTTAGCAATCTATATTGCTCTAATGACAAAGACTAAGTGATTTCTAAATAATTTTGTGAAGTATCAGTTGTTTCTCATCTTTTTTTTCCTCTCTTTTAATCAAAGCCTATGCCAACCTTGTCAAAATAAGATAACAGCATTGATTTAATTAATTATCTGGATAATTTGGCCCTTCTTACATGTGGCCCTCTTGGTCACAATCTCCCTTTTCTGAGAAGCCTTGTTATGATTGGCTTACATCTGTTGAGTCTTTAAAACTCAAACTATGACAGCTAAGATTACATTTAAGCCAAGGCTGGAACTCCAAAAAGCCAGAACTTACTTCTAAACGTCTAAGAACTCCTGGGGGTGGTTCTCAGTGTGCAAGCAGAGAGCAGAGTGGCTAAGGGCCAGGAGGATACGGCTGGAGCCCCAGCTCTGGCCTGCACTGCCTGTGTGAACTTGGACAAGGGCCTTAACATGCCTAGGTCTCTTATTCTCTCCTCATATGTAACACGTGCTGAGATGTTACAAGCACATGCTAAGTGCTCGATGAATGGAAGCAATGAATACTTTTGCTTCTCAATCTGTAAAAATAGAAATAAAATGCTAATTCCACATATACTGCAACTACCTTCAAGTGTTCTACACAGCTAAAGGGTTCTACAAACATTGTTTTAGTTTCTGCAATAAGGGTGTATTCTCATTTCTTCCATGGTGCCTATGCTTAATATTAAAAAGCAGGTCATGGGCTTCCCTCGTGGAGCAGTGGTTGAGAGTCCACCTGCCGATGCAGGGGACACGGGTTCGTGCTCCGGTCCGGGAAGATCCCACATGCCGTGGAGCGGCTGGGCTCGTGAACCATGGCCCGTGAGCCATGGCCGCTGAGCCTGCACGTCCGGAGCCTGTGCTCCGCAACGAGAGAGGCCACAACAGTGAGAGGCCAGCGTACCGCAAAAAAGAAAAAAAAAAAAAAAGCAGGTCATTTTATTCCATACAGCTTTTTTTTTTTCAGTGTAGAATTCAACACTTGCCTCCACCCCTAAATTACTGCCACCATCAAAATTGAAAAATGTGATGATAGATTTCATTAGAGTAAATATTCCATAATATTTGGGTTTCTTCCCTGACTGGCCTATAACATTACAGGGAAAGCTCTACATAACGGGTAACATTCATGGAAAACATCAGGAGGCCCTGGACGGGCTGTCACAGGCTTCTTCACAGCAGCCCCACACGTGGCACTAATAACTCTGAGATAACGTGTAGTTCCTTCACACAGTCACATGTGCTGCTTATTCAAATTTCAGTGGAATCTTGCCTATAGCTGAGTTTTCATTTTAAAGGGTCTGTCCACATTTCCGACAGAAACCACAAACCGAAATGTTTATTATCAGTAAAAAAAAAACAAAAAAACAACTCATCTAGGGAACATTTACAATGATTTCAGTATCCTTCTGTTCTTGACAAATTAGAGACTTAAAAGCTAATGAGCTATTTTATTTTTTAATTTGGGGTTTCTTCATCATCTCGAACACCCGTGAACCAAGGACTGTTTTGACCTTTGGACTCCCGTGTCACCTAACCTACTTTAGAATTAGTAAATTACTGAAATGTGAATCATTGTTCACTCATAGCAAGGTATACTATACACCTGCCCACTCTGAAAGAAGAACGGTAGAAACCTACGTGTGTCCATCTGTCCATAGAACATGACAAGACTCCACCTCAAGAGCTGCATACTTTCACAAGTCTCCCGTAGACCCGTATTTGTATATAATAGGTTCACTGCTCCTCCTCTTTATTGTGTCTCAAAGCAGTTGGGGTACAATGTTCTTTTATTCATGACCCACCTATGACCAGGTCACTCTTTAGCTCACACTGCAATTCTTTCCCTCCAGTTTAACAGTAAGAAAAAGTAAGTTCTGTTCTTTGCACCCTGCCCCATTTTGCAAAATTATCATCTGATACCGGAAGGCAAAGCCAGGTTTTGGAAACATATCAATTTCTTCCCTCCATCTCCCCACCCCTAACTCTGCTAAAATACCTCTACCACCAGGCAGCCTGTAACCTCATAAATACACTGGTGCTTAAGGGATAAGGACCTCAAAGGACACTTACTGATAAAACTTGCTTCGGTGCAACAAGACAACTCTTCCAGCACTTTGCTTATGTCACCTATGACAAGGAGGTTAGCAACGTCTCAGGATGAGTGTGAATTATTAGTCCCACTAGGATAGACCACCTGTGTAGTCGTGTTTTATGTCTAGCTTCCCTTTTGTGACCTCAGGGAGACCCCTTTCTTTACACTCAAATCAAATCCTTAGTTATATCACCTTGCATTAAATCAAGGCAAATGTGAGGCAATACTGTGGTATGTTTCAGGCCATTTAATTATGGCAAAGAATACTCATTTCTTCAGTTATCCCTATATAATACACACACACACACACACACACACACACACACACACACACACACACAGCTGCTACATTTCAGGGAGAAGCGATCAGGTGAGCAGCCTGGACTTTCTGCCAACCTTTGGGGCAGCTCCAATTAGATAAGCTTTAAAACAGTAAAAGGTTGAGGTGAATACACGGCACTTGACTCATCTAAAATGTGCAGTGTAATAAATTCAGGCCTAAAAACCTTCCCAAAGATTAGATGAAATGCCCAAAGTCAGCAGTTAATTATGCAAAAAGGGAAGGGTTTGGGGGTGGGTGGGTGGAGGTGGAGCATCAGAGGAGCCCTTGGGGGACCCAGGGGAGGTGCGGGCAGAGCAAAGTGGCAACAGAAAAGATATAATATTTCATCAAAGGAAATAAATTGGCTTACTAGCTAGACAAAGGTCTCCAGAGGCTATGCTGCAATACATTGTGAACACTTGTCAGCAATAAAATTCGAACTAAAAAGTAGCTTACAAGGTGGGCTAAGTACCCGGGAGCTAAACAGTTGCAATCAGTCAAAAGTTCTGAGCACAGAGAGACAAATGCAAGCAGACATTTATCAAAGGGAGGAGTCAAATGAACCCCCTTCCGAAAAACTGTTTGGTTTTTTAAAACTAAAGGTGCATCAAGATAGGTGCCTTTTCTATATAAACCTCCTTTGAGGTCTCTTGACTTAAAGGAAAAGAAATAAGAGTACTACAACGCCAGGAGCTGCTCAATCACATGCCGGGGCCAGTTCCGACCGCTGCCCATCAAGGTGACAGGCTGCTGCCCTCTTCCCCCAATCCTCTTCCCGGCCTTAAAAATGCAACTGCATCCCGCCGCAGGCCTGCGAAAACGGGCCGCACAGGCAAAGTGCGGAGTACCGGTGCCCCGCTGCTGGAGAGGCTGCAACGCTCGATTTGCAATGACGCCACATGGAGAGAAATGGGGGAAAACATGTAGAAGAAACAAGGATGAGAAGGCAACAAACAAACATGTGTTCCCCTTCTTTAGTGGTGCAAGACGGAAAGAAAGGAAAAAAAACAACAACAACAAACAACAAACCACCCCCCCAAACTAGAGATGGCCAATGGTCGGCTTATCAGGACACACATGGGACGCCTCTAATCCATACATGAGCTTTAAAAAAAAAAAAAAAAGAAGTACCTGGGAAATCAACTTGGACACTTTCTAATACAAAATTCTCCCCATGATCACATCACCACAAACTCGGGATAAATAAAACCCCCAGCACTCAAGCTATTAGGAACTACATTTTACTTACAAACCAGAGGTTTACATAATCACAAATTACATAATACTCCTTCTGTGCACTAAAAATCCTTCTGTAGGTGAAGCTCCAAACCCTCCGGTCGTTTAACGTTTTCCAGGGAGAGCTGGAGAAGTCTGCGGAAGAACTGGGGGGAGGGGGGGCATGGAATGCTGGAAAGTCATCTTTGACAAGCTGTCAACCCAACCAAATGTTCCAGGATAAAAAGAGACTCGGAGCAGGTGACTCTCCTCTGTCCCCATCCCCTGCCGCACGGGCGTCTAAGGCCAAGGCAGAGGGAGCAGGGCGCAGGGTGCGGGGCGCGGCCGGGGCTTACCTGCTCCCCGAAGTCGATGGCTATGTTGGTGATGCCCAGGGGCACCAGGAACCGGATCAGGGGCCAGTAGTGCGTGAGCGCCGGGAATTTCACCATAGTCCCCGCCGTGGGCGGACCCCACACACATCTGCCGCCGGGAGGAGACTCTGCCGGGAGGCGCGGGCCGAGCAGGCCGGGCGGGGGCGCGGGCGGACTGAGGCCGGGACCGGCCGCGTCTCGGGGCGGCGGCGGCGGCTCCTCTTAGCGGCTGCGGCGCCCTCTCCAAGCGCGGCTGCTCTAGCAGGAGATCCGCAAGCTCAAGTCCATCCCTGCTGCCCTCCCACACAACAAAGATCTGTCGGGAAAAAAAAGAGGAGGGACGGCGGCGGCGGCGGCGGCGGCGGCGGCGGCAGAAGGTTCCGCTGACAGCGGCTCCATTATAAGCGCTCTGGGGCCCGGAAATAAATAACCGCGCGCACGAGGAGGCGCCGCCGCCGCCGCCGCTGCCGCCGCCACGGTGCAGAGGAAATCAGGGGCGGGCGCGGAGGCGCGGACACCGCCGGCGGCCAGGGGGTGGGCGGCGGGCTGGGGAAGGGGCCGGGCCGGGCGGGCGGCGCCCTCCTTCCCTCTTTCCCTCCGCCGCCGCCTGCGCTCGACGCGGCCGCAGGGGGCGCTGCGCACGCACAGGCCGCGGAGCCGCAGCCTCCGCCGCGTCCCGGCGGCGCGGGGTGGGACTCGCCGCGGTTCCCCTTGTCGACCGAGGGGCGGCGGCGCGACGTTGCTGGGGAAGCGGGCCGAGGGCGGCGCGTGGCCCGAAGCCCGAGGGCACCGCGCGGGGAGCCTGAGGGGCGGGCGCACCCAGCGATCCGAAGGCCCCGGGGCATCTCGGGCTCCCTGGCCGGGCCTTGTCGCCCGAGCCCCGCGGGGCCCGGGCCTGGGGTCCGCGCGCTGTCCGGGGACCGGCCGGGGCGTGTGGGAGACTGGTCGCCAGGGCCGGCGAAGTAAGCGCGGATGCGCGAGGAGGGATGGGGCGCGCAGGGGCCGGGAGGGAGCGGGTTTGGGAAGCTCCCACTGCCCGCCTGGCGGGCACCGCGCCAGCCCCCATCCCCGGGTGGCCGCCTCGAGGCAGGCGGGGACGTGAGGAGGAGGCCACTCCCGGAGGGGACCTTCTTGGGGCCCACCTGGACAGCTGGGGGCCCGGGAGAGATGGAGGCGTCGCTCTTGGCGGGCGCGAGAGACCGAGAAAAGGAGCATCTCTCTCAGGGTGTCCAGGGGCGACGGGGACCATATCCCGGAGGTAAATGCGAGGAGAGCCTCGCGGACCGTCCCTGCAGGCTTCCAGGCTGGGCCGGCCGGCCTTCGGGGTACCCAGACCTGCCTCCAGCGGACTCTGCCTACTGTGAACTGAGATTCTCCTCAATGCACCGCTATTGTAAGAACAACCAAACTCGAAAAGTCTCTTTTCAATATAGAAAGAGAAAGAAAAATCTGTTTTACAATACCTGCCCCAGTGATTTCAGGGTTAATAATAGCCATGCTGAGTGTTTTACCTAAACTTTAGAACAGTACGGCAGGCAGCAAAGCCAGCATGCATCTCTGGCCCAGCGCGCTGTGACCAGAGGGTCGAGGCCGCGAAAAAAAAGCGCCTCAAGAAGGGAGAGAGTGCGTGAAAATCATTGTACCTAAAAGGAGGGTGAAAGAAGGCCTCGTGTGCAGGTCTGGATTCACCGGTGTGTGACCTGGAGGCTCGCAAAAGTCCCAGGACTTAGAAGAAGCTGTGCCCGGTTTAATGTTCTGCCTCTGGAAATTAATGACTTTTGAAGGAGGGGTCGGCAAGTTATGTAGCCTGTCCTGCTTATATTATTTTGCACTGCCCCCTCACAACGCATCTTTTAAAGTTTACTGAGCATAAGTTAATTTATTATTAAAAGTAATAAAGTGTGCACCCAGGAACGAGCCTATTACCTCACATTTCGCAGTGTAAAAGTTGTCTTCATAGTCAGCATGAGATCTCCACCTCCTGGGTTCAGGTATTTCACAATTATTAGAAAATATTAAATGTTTTCTATATTTTATGCCTTTAAAAGACCTTTTAAAATTCCAAACAGAGCAAGGCCTTGAGAAATAGGAAGCAATTTACCTCGTAGCTCTGATGTAACCTCAAATTACATGCCCTATAATTAAAATGAAATTCTGGTAATTATTTATTGTGTTAGATATGTCAAATAGTATTATTTAAGAGATGTCCCAGCAAAACAGGAAGTTCTTGGGTACAGGACTCTCCTCAATAGCAAGTTCCTGAGAGGTGTGTTTTAATATAGTTGGATCTTGTTTTAAATATACCGAGACAGCCTATTATTTAAAGGAATTCTCAGGGAAGGTGTTTTTTTCTAGAGCAAATATCATCTTATGGTTTATCCATTCTGTCGATTAGCAGTTTTACTTAAAGCAATCTCATTACACTGACCTTTGTCTAGAATGTGGGGTTGATGAGGTTCTCAATAGACCTTCAGCAAGCCCGGTTTGCTTTGGTTGGTCCCTGGACAAGCACCAGCCGCATTGCTGGTGCTGATACAAACGCACACCTTGGTCTTAAGAAGGAACGGTGAGAAAGTTCCAGGGAATCAATGAGAGGTCATCATCCTTGTCTGAGTATTCTAAGTGTGCTTTTTTTAAATAAATGATTTAATAGTGTCATCTTTGATTATGGCAAAGAGCACTTTTTAGGTTTGAAAGGGCTTTGCATTTCAATCACACTATGGCAATAGTGGAACTGGATGGAACAATTAATTACTTTTTTTTCTGTCAAAGTTTAAAAATCTGATAGATTTCAAAGGGAGTTTTTGACCTTTCTCTCTCTCTCTTCCTGTTTTTAACTTAGCAGTTGTTTGAAAAGATAACTCCATAATACAGGTGATGGTAATGAATAGGAAGTTTTCTAAATTACCTGGAAGCCAAGAAGAGATCACAAAGTCATTTAAATTAGATTCAGAGAGTGTTGTCTTTCAGAGGGTATCTATGAAATTGTTTGGGGAAGAGTAATTTTTTCCATGCTCTGAAATCAGTGCTAACTTGTACTTCTAAGGAAGTTTTGTATCTAAAGTTTTTAGTTTAGGTTTGATTGCTTTCAGCCAAAGACCATTACAAGATCTACAGACTTTATATTCAACAGTGTAAGAAAAAATTATGTACCTATAGGAAAAAATGCTGGAAAATAATATGGTCAACTATTAACAGTGGTTAGTTACAGCTGCATAGTGTTATTTTCATTTATACTTTTCAGTATTTAACACAATGGGCCTATATAAGTTTATAAAAAGAAAAAGAGAGTTTTAAAAAATATTTACAAAACTTCCTTAGAGGTACAAGTTAGCATTGATTTCGGAGCATGGAAAAAATTACTCTTCCCCAAACGATTTCATAGATGACTAGCAATATACTATGATTTTGATGCCTAAAATTATTAATGCTAAGTTTTGAAGACGCTAATGTGAAAAGAGAAACTAAAAGTTACATATGTGTCTGATTTACTTTTTTCTGTAATTGATCATAAATGAATATGTTCAAGTTACACTCAAGGAGCTTCTGCTTCAAAGGACAGAATAAAAGGTCATGTTTAAGATCATCCAATTCTAGAACTCTACAACTCAGTGTTCTTGATTTGAGGAGCCCAATGGGATCAAATTGGAAACATAGCAATGGACTTGGTCTGGAAGCAGTTGCCATAAAGATTTGTGTAAGATTGACTTCATAGAATTATCTACACTGGTCACACAGAATTATCCCATATCATGTATTGAGTATAACCAACTTATTTAACAGATAGGTATTTTTTGTTTTGTTTTGTTGTTGTTATTTTTGCCGTACGCGGGCCTCTCACTGTTGTGGCCTCTCCCGTTGCGGAGCACAGGCTCCAGACGCGCAGGCTCAGCGGTCATGGCTCACAGGCCCAGCCGCTCCGCGGCATGTGGGATCCTCCCGGACCGGGGCACGAACCCGCGTCCCCTGCATCGGCAGGCGGACTCCCATCCACTGCGCCACCAGGGAAGCCCTAACAGATAGTTTTTATGGAAGATTTAGTCCCAGATGTTGGTGTCCAGTTTTGAAATGATCAGTAAGATAGAGTAGACTCAGCTCCAAAATAGAGTAGACTAGATATAAATTCAAGCCTTGTGGTCCTACATCTGGGCCTAGTGAAGTGTTACCACGTGGCTCACTGTGAATGCAGTGAGGGGGAGCTTCTGATTCTAGATTACTTAATTGTGTTCCTATAAATATTGTCCTATTTCATGAAGTCATGATTTCTGCCCATATCCAGGCTTCCAGAGAACAAAAAGAGAAGTTGTTTCCTTCCCCCAAACTGCAAGTTTTACTTTTGCCCTCTCTGTGTCATTCCAGCCCAAAGCCTAGTTATAATTTGCTCGGCCTAATTATCAAACCCAATTTTATACTCTCAGCATATCTCAACAGTTGGAGGTAGGAGGTGAGTGGCATGGGTAAATTATCCTGAAATCGAACATTTGCTGTAGATAAGCTAGAATTTGCTAGTTCAGTTCTGTCAAGAGTTCTAGTTCTCCAGACTTGTGGTTGCCAAGAGGACGGGGGGTGGGAGAGGGATGGATTGGGAGTTTGGAATTAGCAGATAAAAACTATTATATGCAGAACGGATAAACAAGGTCCTACTGTACAGCACAGGGAACTATAATCAATATCCTGTGATAAACTACAATGGAAAAGAATATGAAAAATAATATATATATATAACTGAGTCACTTTGCTGTACAGCAGAAATTAAACAACATTGTAAATCAACTATACTTCAATAAAGTTTTTAAAAAAGAGTCGTAGTTCTCAATTTTAATAAATTCTTTAATAATATTTTTAAAGGGACCACACAGATGCTTCAAAATGTTGTGCTGTAAAGAGGAATGGAGATTTCTACATCCTAGTATGGCGTGATCTGCAGAATATTTTGAAAAAAGCAAGGTGGCAAACCGTGAAATGGTATGCTATTTGAGGGGTAAAAAGGGAGCGAAATATGACTATGGCTCTGTGTGCCTCTGTGTATTTACTTATATTTGTGAAAAGACACACTGGAAGTATAAATAAAAATTATTCAAATGTTTATCTATGGGAGAAGAAGAAAGAGACCAGCGTGGAATAAGGACAGAAGAAGAATTTCTCTGAATGTACCTTATTATCTAATTTTGGCTTTGGAAACATTTATGCTTTACATGTTGAAACATAAAGTTAAATCAAAAGAAAATAATTATGGACAGCAGATAGATAAATCTCATGCATTTTTTTGTTTGTTTATTCCTCTTTTATTCTGAGAAGAGGATTTGAGGCAGCTTTAATCAGAGTACAGGTGTATGCCTTATGCATTTTATAAGTATCGATTTTTCTGTAATTGCTAGGGAATAAAACATTCGGGGAGCCCCTTGCCAGGTCAGTTATGTAACCTGGTGGCATTGTGTATTGGTAACTGGTAACTTACTCCTACATCTGAAAAGTGACCTAAAAAACAAAAGTAAGTTTTGGGATGGATTCTGCTCTTGCCACTCAAAACACCATCACCACCACCACCACCTGACTTTCAGGATTCTATAGGGATTCTTCATATAGGTGAGCATTTGATGATTTGCTGACTTATATTTGGCTCCTTATGGTGAAACATACAAGGTAAGTGTGTATGTAATTCACCCTGACTCCTCAAACCTTAGGTCTGGCAAATCTTAATGAATAGAATGGAATGGAGGATGGAACAGATGAAAATGTAGCTACTTTTCATTTCCCTTTTTTCTCTTTCTCCAACTTCTGCTCTTGCTTTTTTTTTTTTTAATGACCAGGATAACATAAAATGTCTGTAATTATAAGCATTCCTCATCTGATTGCCTTTTGCTTTATTGTGCCTCACAGATATTGCTTTTTTTTTTTTTTTTACAAACTGAAGATTTATGGCAACCCTGTGTCAAGCAAGTCTATCAGTGCCATTTTTTCAACAGCATTTGCTCATTTCCTGTCTCTGTGTCACATTTTGGTAATTCTCCAAATACTTCAGACTTTTTCATTCTTATTATATTTGTTATGGTGATCTGTGATCAGTGATCTTTGATGTTACCACTACAACTAGCTGAAGACTCAGATGATAGCATATTTTAGCAATGAAGTATTTTTCAATTAAGGTATGTACATTGTTCTTTTAGACATAATGCTATTGAACACTTAATAGACTACAGTGTAGTGCAAACATAACTTTTATATGTCCTTGGAAACCAAAAAATTTGTGTGACTCACTATATTGCAATATTCGCTTTATGGTAGTGGCCTGAAACCGAACCCAAACTATCTCCAAGGTATGCCTATAAATACATTTAATAAAGCTTAACTTTTTATTCTCACAACCTATCCAAGGTCTATTTACTTTTAAAAGCACTTTAAAAATATCATTAAAATATCTCACAAAGATATCCTGTGTAATTCTAGCTCACTTTGATAATTTCTCTTCTGTTTTATATTTTGACAATCAGAATGAGAACTGCATTAGTCTTTACTTCTAGTTTGTAAGTCTGACATCGGCCACAAAATATTAAATTTCCTGAGGCTGGGAACTATTTAAGGTGTTATTTCATCTGGTTTCACCCTCTTACTTCTCACCTGCATCCCAGGACAATAATAGACATTAAATAACACATTTTGAATTGAGTTTTCCATAAGCTTTTTTTATGTTTAACCTCCAAGTTGACAAGTGTATTATCCTTTCTGTTATACAGTTAATACTGACTGGACATCCTTAGCATTTGGGTGATATAAATAGAAATCAGATTTTCCAGCTTCTCAGACTTTACCATCCAAGAGAAGAGGTAGGCAAACAACACTCTTTTAATTGTTATTGCATTTTAATCAAATCTGTTTTTCCTTTGCAGTGTTACTAATTATGGTAGAGTAGGTATTATTTGATTAATTAATCAAGCAAACAAGTAGTGCACAGTCATCTTCACATTAAGTACGTAGGTCATCCCTAAGTTCCTCTACCTCCACCAGAGCATTTTTATCCTTGAAAATGTTCCTGATTTCAAAATGGTATCCTACTACTTATTTACATGATTTTGCTTGTGACTCAGTAGATAGACTGGTTGGACAAGGGGTTAACATAACTGATGTCATTTTAATCTCTATATAGATCAATTAACTTTGTTTTAATTCATTCAGCAACTTCTTTGGAGTGTCTACTGTGTGCTAGACATGGTGCAGGGTGCTGGGTATATAGTATTGAACAAAACAAACATGATCCCCCTAAGGCTGGGAACAATGCAAGATGTGCTCTCTCACTCCTATTCAACACCATGCTGGAGGACCTAGCCAATGCAATCAGGCAAGTAAAACAAATTAAAGACATACACATTGAAAAGAAAAAATAATTTTTTATTCACAAAAGATGAAATAGTTTACGTAGAAAATACCAGAGATTCTGTAAGAAAGCTGCCAGAAAGAATATGTGAGCTTGCTTACCAAGGTCACAGAACAAAAAGTCAATGTACAATAATGAATTGTATTTATGTATACTAGCACTGAAAAACTGGAAATAGAAATTTAAAAAGCTAACATTTAAAATCCACAAAATACTTAGGGATAGAGCTAACAAAACACATGCATGTTTTTATTTATTTATTTATTTATTTGGCTGCATTGGATCTTCGTTTCTCCACGTGTACTTTCTCTAGCTTTGTCAAGCAGGGGCTACTCTTCATTGCAGTATGCGGGCTTCTCATTGCCATGGCTTCTCTTGTGGAGCATGGGTTCTAGACATTCAGGCTTCAGTGGTTGTGGCATGCAGGCTCAGTAGTTGTGGCTCTCGAGCTCTAGAGTGCAGGCTCAGTAGTTGTGGCACATGGGCTTAGTTGGTCTGTGGCATGTGGGATCTTCCTGGACCAGGGATGGAACCCATGTCCCCTGCATTGGCAGGCAGATTCCCAACCACTGCACCACCAGGGAAGTCCCAAAATGTGCATGTTCTGCTGAAAACTACAAAACATTAGGAATTCAAAGATGACGTAAATAAATGGAGAGCTGTGATGTGTGAATGGCTCAGAAGCCTCAGTATTATTAAGATATCAGTTCTCCCTAAATTGGTCTATAGACTAAACAGAATCCCTATCAAAATCCTTTGGAAAAAGAAAAAGCACAGAACTGAGAGTACCCAAAACAATTTTGAAAAAGAACAAAACTGGAAGACTCGCCTGGCCCTGAACCAAGATGGCGGAGTAGAAGGACGTGCTCTCACTCCCTCTTGTGAGAACACCAGAATCACAACTAGCTGCTGGAAAAACATCGACAGGAAGACACTGGAATTCACCAAAAAAGATACCCCACATCCAAAGACAAAGGAGAAGCCACAATGAGATGGTAGGAGGGGTGCAATCACAGTGAAATCAAATCAAATAACTGCTGGGTGGGTGACTCACAGACTGGAGAACACTTATACCACAGAATTCCACCCACTGGACTGAAGGTTCTGAGCCCCATGTCAGGCTTCCCAACCTGGGGGTCTGGCAACGGGAGGAGGAATTCCTAGAGAATCAGACTTTGAAGGCTAGTGGGATTTGATTGCAGGACTTCGACAGGACTGCGGGAAACAGAGACTCCACTCTTGGAGGGCACATACAAAGTAGTGTGCGCATCAGGACCCAGGGGAAGGAGCAGTGACCCTAGGGGAGACTGAACCAGACCTACCTACTAGTGTTGGAAGGCCTCCTGCAGAGGAAAGGGGTGGCTGTGGCTCACTGTGGGGACAAGGACACTGGCAGCAGAAGTTCTGGGAAGTACTCCTTGGTGTGAGCCCTCCCAGGGTCTGCCATTAGCCCCACCAAAGAGCCCAGGTAGGCTCCAGTGTTGGGTTGACTCAGGCCAAACAACCAACAGGGAGGGAACCCAGACCCACCCATCAGCAGTCAAGCAGATTAAAGTTTTACTGAGCTCTGCCCACCAGAGCAACAGTCAGCTCTACCTATCACCAGTCCCTCCCATCAGGAAACTTGCACAAACTTCTTAGATAGCCTCATCCACCAGAAGGCAGACAGCAGAAGCAAGAACTACAATCCTGCAGCCTGTGGAACAAAAACAACATTCACAGAAAGATAGATGCAAAAATCCTCAACAAAATACTAGCAAACAGAATTCAACAACACATTAAAAGGATCATACACCATGATCAAGTGGGATTTATCCCAGGGATTCAAGGATTCTTCGATATATGCAAATCAATCAATGTGATACACTACGTTAACAAACTGAAGGAGAAAAAGCATATGATAATCTCAATAGATGCAGAAAAAGCTTTCGACAAAATCCAACACAGCTTTATGATACAAACTCTCCAAAAAGTAGGCATAGAGGGAACTTACCTCAACATAATAAAACCCATATATGACAAACCCATGGCCAACATCGTTCTCAGTGGTGAAAAACTGAAACCATTTCCACTAAGATCAGGAACAAGACAAGGTTGCCGACTCTCACCACTATTATTCAGCATAGTTCTGGAAGCTTTAGCCACAGCAATCAGAGAAGAAAAAGAAATAAAAGGAATCCAAATCAGAAAAGAAGAAGTGAAACTGTCACTGTTTGCAGATGACATGATACTCTACATAGAGAATCCTAAAGATGCTACCAGAAAACTACTAGAGCTAATCAATGAATTTGGTAAAGTTGCAGGATACAAAATTAATGCCCAGAAATCTCTTGCATTCCTATACACTAATGATGAAAAATCTGAAAGAGAAATTAAGGAAACACTCCCTTTTACCATTGCAACAAAAAGAATAAAATAGCTAGGAATAAACCTACCTAGGGAGACCAAAGACCAGTA
This sequence comes from Mesoplodon densirostris, assembly GCF_025265405.1. Classification (NCBI taxonomy): domain Eukaryota; kingdom Metazoa; phylum Chordata; class Mammalia; order Artiodactyla; family Ziphiidae; genus Mesoplodon; species Mesoplodon densirostris. Next base: position 13,020,133 of record NC_082663.1, read on the forward strand.
TGCAGAAAACTATAAGACACTGATGAAATAAATTAAAGATGATACCAACAGATGGAGAGATGTACCATGTTCTTGGATTGGAAGAATCAATATTGTGAAAATGACTCTACTACCCAAAGCAACCTACAGATTCAATGCAATCCCTATCAAATTACCAATGGTGTTTTTTATGGAACTAGAAAAAAAATCTTAAAATTTGTATGGAGACAAAAAAGACCCCAAATATCCAAAGCAGTCTTGAGGGGAAAAAACAGAGCTGGAAGAAACAGGCTCCCTGACTTCAGACTATACTATAAAGCTACAGTAATTAAGCCAATATGGTACTGGCACAGAAACAGAAACATAGATCAATGGAACAAGATAGAAAGCCCAGAGATAAACCCATGCACCTATTGTCAACTAATCTATGACAAAGGAGGTAAGGGTATACAATGGAGAAAAGACAGTCTCTTCAATAAGTGGTGCTGGGAGAACTGGACAGCTACATGTAAAAGAATGAAATTAGAACACTCCCTAACACCATACACAAAAATAAACTCAAAATGGATTACAGACCTAAATGTAAGACCAGGCACTATAAAACCCTTAGGTTTTATAGGAAACCCTTAGGAAAACATAGGAAGAACACTCTTTGACATAAATCACAGCAAGATCTTTTTTGATCCACCTCCTAGAGTAATGGAAATAAAAACAAAAATAAACAAATGGGAGCTAATGAAACTTCAAAGCTTTTGCACAGCAAAGGAAACCATAAATAAGATAAAAAGACAATCCTCAGAATGGGAGAAAATATTTGCAAATGAATCAAGAGACAAAGGATTAATCTCCAAAATATATAAACAGGTGATGCAGCTCAATATTAAAAAAACAAACAACTGAATCCAAAACTGGGCAGAAGACCGAAATAGACATTTCTCTAAAGAAGACATACAGATGGCCAAGAAGCACATGAAAAGCTGCTCAACATCACTAATTATTAGAGAAATGCAAATCAAAAGTACAATGAGGTATCACCTCACACCAGTTAGAATGGGCATCATCAGAAAATCTACAAGCAACAAATGCTGGAGAGGGTGTGGAAAAAAAGCAACACTCTTGCACTGCTGGTGGGAATGTGAATTGATACAGCCACTATGGAGAACAGTATGGAGGTTCCTTAAAAAAACTAAAAATAGAATTACCATATGATCCAGCAATCCCACTACTGGGCATATACCCAGAGAAAACCATAATTCAAAAAGACACATGCACCCCAATGTTCATTGCAGCACTATTTACAATAGCCAGGTCATGGAAGCAACCTAAATGCCCATCAACAGATGAATGGATAAAGAAGATGTGGTACATATTTACAATGGAATATTACTCAGCCATATAATGGAACGAAATTGGGTCATTTGTTGAGATGTGGATGGATCTAGAGACTGTCATAGAGAGTGAAGTAAGTTAGAAAGAGAAAAACAAATATCATATATTAACGCATATATGTGGAACCTAGAAGAAGGGTACAGATGAAGTGGTTTGCAGGGCAGAAATTGAGGCACAGATGCAGAGAACAAATGTATGGACACCAAGGGGAGAAAGTGGCAGAGGGTGGTGAATTGGGCGATTGGGATTGACATGTATACACTGATGTGTATAAAATGGATGACTAATAAGAACATGCTGTATAAAGAAAATAAAATTTTAAAATTAAAGCAACAACAACAAAAAACTGGAAGACTCATTTTACCTGATTTCAAGACTTACTATAAAGCTACCGTATCATCACAGTGTGGCTCTGGTGAAATAGATATACAAGTCAATGGAATAGAATAGAGAGTCAGAAATAGGACCTCACATATACAGTCAATTGATTTTTTCACAAAAAAATTGCCAACGCAATTAAATGGAGAAAGAGTAGTATTCTCAACAAATATTGAGACAATCAGACATCCATAGGCAAAACAATAACCCTTCATTCTTTTGTATATACTTCATGTCATATATACAAATTAACTAAAAATAGATTACAGATTAAAGTAATAACTACAATAGTTCTAGACAAAAGCTTAAGAGAAAATCTCTGTGACTTTAGGTTAGGCCAGGATTTCTTAGATACATATCAAAAGCACAAACCATATGCAAAAAAGTCCTAAATTGGACTTCACAGTTTAAAACTTCTCTTCAAAAGCTATGGTTAAGAAAATTAATACTAGCCACAGATTGGGAAAAAATATTTACAAAACATATATCTGATAAAGGGCTTGTATCCAGAATGAATATATATACATGTATACACATATATATATGACTATAATATTATATATATACTTTCAAAACACAATAATAGAAATTCATATAACCCAATTAAACAATTCAAGAATGGGCAAAGATTTGAAAAACTGCCTCATTAAAGAAGATGTAAGGAAGGCAAATAAACACATGAAAAGACTCTCCATTAACCACTAGAGAAATGCACATTAAAACCACAAAGTATCTATAAGAATGGCTAAAATTAAGAACAAACAAACATCTAATGTCACCAAGTGCTGGTGAGGATACAGAGCAAATGGGACTCTCATACATTGCACTGCTGGTGGGAATGCAAAATGGTACAACCGCTTTGGAAAACAGTTTGAGAGTTTCTTAAGAACTTAAATATACACTTATCAAACACCCCAACGATCCCACTTCTAGGTATTTACCCAAGAGAAATGAAAGTATATGTCCAGAAAAAGACCTGCATGTGAATGTTTATAACAGTCTTTATTCATAATTACCAACTACTGCACAAAACCCAAATGACCATCAGCTGGGGAATAGATAAATTGTGATATATCCATACGTGGAATACTACTCAGCAATTAAAAGAACAAAACACTGCTGCATGCTACAATATGGATGAATCTCAAATGCACTATTAGAAGCAAAAGAAGCCAGAGTATGTATAATACAATTTAAATGACATTATGGAAAACACAAAATTGTAGGGACAAAAATCGGACCAGTTGTTGCCAGTAGCTGGGGAGCTGAAGGGATTGCCTACAAGGTGGTACTACAAGGGAACTTTTTGCGGTGATGGAAATAGTCTATATTTTGACTGTGGTTGTGGTTCCATAACTCAGAGAACTGTCCACCTAAAAAGGGTGAATTTTATTTATATAAATTATGTCTTGATAAACCTACTTTAAGTAAAGTATATGTGTACATTAAAACAAAATAAAACATAATCCCTTCTTTCCTGGAGCAGCTATTAAACAAATAAGCATGCAAATAAATACGCAGTTGCATACTGCTTTCAACAACACAGTTGGCCGTCTCATAAAGAAGGGCTGGATAAGGAAGTTTGCAATTTATGCTTGAATATTAAATCAATCCAATTAATGTGCTTTAGAATTTGGTAGAGTCTTCTATTTGCTATATTACAAGTCATAGCTAAATTATAATCTTTCTGTAGGCCAGCCACTATACTAGATTCTTTACATACATCATATTATTATTCTTTTTTTAACATCTTTATTGGAGTATAATTGCTCTACAATGGTGTGTTAGTTTCTGCTTTATAACAAAGTGAATCAGCCATACATATACATATATCCCCATATCTCCTCCCTCTTGCATCTCCCTCCCACCCTCCCTATCCCATCCCTCTAGGTGGTCACAAAGCACTGAGCTGATCTCCCTGTGCTATGCAGCTGCTTCCCACTAGCTATCTATTTTACATTTGGTAGTGTATATATGTCAATGCCACCCTCTCACTTCATCCCAGCTTCCCCTTCCCCCTCCCCGTGTCCTCAGGTCCATTCTCTACGTCTGCGTCTTTATTTCTGTCCTGCCCCTAGGTTTTTCAGAACCTTTTTTTCCTTAGATTCCATATATATGTGTTAGCATACAGTATTTGTTTTTCTCTTTCTGAATTACTTCACTCTGTATGACAGACTTTAGGTCCATCCACCTCACTACAAATAACAATTTTGTTTCTTCTTATGGCTGAGTAATATTCCATTGTATATATGTGCCACATCTTCTTTATCCATTCATCTGTCAGTGGACACTTAGGTTGCTTCCATGTCCTGGCTACTGTAAATAGTGCTGCAATGAACATTGTGGTACATGAGCATGAGTCTTTTTTTTTTTTTTTACTGGTACGCAGGCCTCTCACTGTTGTGGCCTCTACCGTTGCAGAGCCTAGGCTCCGGACGCGCAGGCTCAGCGGCCATGGCTCACAGGCCCAGCCGCTCCATGGCCTGTGGGATCTTCCCGAACCGGGGCATGAACCCGTGTCCCCTGCATCGGCAGGTGGACTCTCAACCACTGCGCCACCAGGGAAGCCCCACATGAGTCTTTTTGAATTATGGTTTTCTCAGGGTATATGCCCAGTAGTGGGATTGCTGGGTCATATGGTAGTTCTATTTGTAGTTTTTTTAAGGAACGTACATCACCTTATTTCATCCTCAAAGTAATTCTATACATTTGCTACTATTACCCCCTTCTTTTTATGCAATGGAAGCATGAACACAAAAGTTCAGCAAATTGTCTAAGTGCTCAGAACTAATAAGCAGCAAGGTTGGTACTCAACCCAGACATGCATGACTTAAAAGATATTGATCCCCACGCCCTGGCCTTTTAAATGTTGTATGCTTACAATGCAGAATCTCAGCCCTCCCCTAGAGCTTGGCATTCAGACTGAAGAGCAGGGCTAGTCCTGCCTTTTTTACAAGCAAACCATGAGATTCTGAACAGATCTCCTGATTCAGACTGTTTACACTAGTTTGTAGTCTGGATGGTCAGTAGAGTTGTGTGGATTGTTAAGGTAACTCAGAATCACACGATAGCAAAACTGCAAGGGATTTTACAGATTATTTAGTCCAATTGTGTACTAGCCCCGTGCTTTAGGTTAAAAAGAGAAAAGGCAATGACTGGACCCCTGGAGGCACTGCTGCTGCTTTCTCAGAAACGGGGAAAGGAGGGATGGCTTGGGAGCAAGGCCTGTGTCTCGGGCTTGTGAGAAGAGACAGGAGGCAGTCAGGGTTTCCCAAAGCTGGAGGCAAGGTCATCAGCTAGAGCAGTGACAGGAGCTGCCTTGGTAATAGTTGCACAAGTAGCCTCTCTATATGCTGCGTCCTTTGCAAAGTACTGTACTTATCGTATGAATTACATTACTTGTTCATAGCTGATCTGTGAGAAGGTATATTGGTTGAATTCTTTTGGTTGAATGTAAGAAAAATCAGCTTAAACTAGCCAAAGCTGAAAAGAAGGATTTATTATGAAGATATAGGTATATCCCGGCAGAACCCAGCCACAGGAAGGACCTGGAACAAGGGGCTGAACATCATTAGGGTTCTCTCTGCATCTCTAACCACGATTTCTCTCTCTTCTCTCCCTCCTTCCCTCCTTCCCATCTCTCCCCTCTCATCCTCTGCCTTTCTGGTCCATGTAGTGATTAGGAAGTGTACAACCACAGCTCTTGAGCTCAGTCATCAGGTTCTTTTTGTTCCCAGTCCCAAAAGGGATTCAGGGCCCCTTTTGCTGCTGTATTTCAACAGAAGGGACCCTGAGTGGGCCAGCTTGGGTCAGGTGCTTACCCTGCTTTAATCAGGGGAGTCAGGGGATGGGATCCTGTTGTCCCCAGTGACTACTGGGAACCCCAGAGAGGAGGAGCTGGCAGGCAACTCAGCAGGCATCCAGCACTTGGCCCCCTGCCCCTGGCTATGTAACACCTATACGCATCATCCCTTACTTATGATTCTTCAAAGATGCCTCTGCCTAACAAGGCCCACTCTTCTAGTTACAACTGCAAATGTATACTCTCCTTCCCCAACAGAAGACAGCTCAAGGTCCTGTCCAGCTGCTCTCTGCAGAATTGCGGTCTACGATTCGTGGACAATCTCACCTTTGCCATAGAAAGCAATAGCCACCCTTTTGCCATAGTAGGTGTTGTCCTCAGGTTCCAGGCAGTAGGTATCCTTGGATACCGTTATGTAGCCTATCACAAGTCTCTCTTTTTGTAGGATGGGCTTTGCCCAGGAGATAAACATCCATGAAGCTACAGTGCCCACTGACTAGGAGAGGGCTGGGAAAGACCAGCTGTCTGGCCACTGGAGACCCTGAGAGCAGCTTGAGCATGGGAAGAAGAATTCAGGGGTGTCCCTTCTCTACCAGGGAGCTGGCCTGGTAGGACTGAGTCCTTGGACCCTTGGACCCATTACCTTGTTGCCAGGAAATTAAAACACAGAAAAACACCCATAGCTATCCACGGGGTGGTCCTGCTTTGTCTGCACAGCTGAAAATGGTGGACATCGGACTTTAGGTCTCTGATTTTCTCCCAGCTACTGTTCTCTTTTGCTTCTAGTTTGACCACATCCGTGGAGGGTTTGAGCCAGGGTTGCCGCCTGAGGTGGACTGAGTTAGGGACTGCTTATGAAGCAGGCCCCTGTTGGCCTGAGGTAGGGCATCACGCAGGCAGGGCCAGGTCTGTGGCAGGCCAGGAAGCAGGACAGGCCAGGGTGTGATCCCTGCGCTGAAGGAAAGACTGTAGCTTCGGGAGTAGCTCTAGGGCCCGGCCCGAGGTTAGAGGCAGTGACCGGGGCAGTTCACAGAGACACTGGTTTTGGGTGGAGGAGAACTGCTGAGTTGTTTATTTGGGGAGGTGAACTGCCCCACCCAAGAAAGTTCCAGTCGAGTCTTCAAGGAGGTAGCTCCTCCAGAGAGGGTCTGGTTTTCCCAAGTCAGTGGTTTTGTCTCCTTCTATCTAAGAATCCTGCCAGTTTGTCTCCAAAAGAGTGTTTTGCCCTCAGGGAGGATGGGGACTCTGGTGGCCCTGGACCTAGATAGAGTCCTCTTGGCCTTTGGGTTAGTAATTTTCCAATTCCGTCCAGAGCTGGGGCCACAGGTGGGTGTTTGATGTGAGCTTGACGCTATAACTAGCCTCATCAGCTGCAGGCGCCAGGGGGTCTGCACAGAACAGGAGTCCCTGACAGGCCTTATCTCAGGTGAGTCGGCTGCCTACCAGGCCAGGGAAGCTGCTTACTCAAGGCCTCAGCCCAGCAGTAAAGAAAAGCATCTTGTCCTTGCCCCAAGCGTTCCCAAGGACCCTGCTAAGCCTTTTTTTCAGGTGTGTTTACAAGGATGTGTTTGTTGCATGTGTGCTCACCTCTCCTTGACATGTCCACACAGAATATGTGGCCCAAAGCTCAAAAATATGTGTAGATGAATAACAAGTCAGATTGGATGTAGATCTATTTATATAACAGTTGCCATATAAACTGTTATACACAGTTTATATGCAAACCATACAAACTCGAGGACGAGTTTATATGGTTTGCGTTTCCCAGGGTTTACCTAACTTTTCCCCACAAAATTCCCCATATTTAAATTTGTACAATCTCCAGAACAACACAAGAGTCATTAAAGGAAAGATTGGCTGTGTTTTCTGAATGCCCCATACTATTTTGTGCTGCTTTTCAAAGTCAGTCTGGGAGGTGTAATTTGGAGGCAGAAATATTTACGTTTTAGCTGGTATGTGGAAAGGACAGGACACATTATTGGAACTGAGGCTGCCCAAAACTGCATCCAGGGCATCTGATGGCCATACCTGAAGACAGTTTAGTCCAACCATCCGCCTTATCTGTGTATCTGGCAGAAGCAAACTCTGTGACCATAGAAGAGGGTTGGCCATTGACATTTTTTTCTTGCCATGGTGGTAATCTCCATCACTGTCTTCTGACTGTTCTTAGGTTCCAATGGAGAGATTTGGGCATGGCAGGGGGAAGTCTAAAAAGTCGAAGGGCCAGGAGGAAAGGCAGGGTGTGTAAAGCACCTAAACAAATAATAATTAAAAATAAAAAGAACAAGCACAGCAGCAGGTAGTATTTATGAATTACATACGACACACCGTGCTATGCTTAGGGCTTTATATGTAGAACCTCGTTCATTGATTCATTCATGCATTCACTTATTCATTTCTTTATTCAGTTGTTCAGAAGTTATTAATGTGCCCAGTAGTGTTCTAGGTACCAAGGATACAGCAGTGCATGCAACAAAGTCCTTACTCTCCTACAGCTTACATTCAGGTAGGGAGATAGCTGACCAACAGATACATATATAATGCAAAGTAGCTGAGTCCTTAGAAGAAAAATAAACCTGAGCACGGGATGAAGTGTGACAGAGGGTGACCGGGGAGGTTGCTCTGTCAAGTAGGTATCTGTCTGCATCCCAGGCAGAGGGAACAGCAGTACCCTGATCCTGGAAAGGGCATGGCTTCCCAGGAGGGAAGGAAGGAGAAGAGAGGTTGGGGATGAGGTCCATGGGGCAGCTCGGGATTCAAGTGGAATGGGGAAACCCTTGGAGATTATTGAGCAGGGACATGTTTTGACATAGGTTTGAAAGGAATTACACTGCTTGTTTAGTGGAGAAAAGGCTGCACTGGGGGTAGGGATGGGAGCAGGGAGCCCAGTTAGGAAGCTACTGCAATTATCTAGGAGGAAGATGGTGATGGCTTGCAGCCATGACCTAAAATTGGAGGAGGTGAGAAGTGGTGGATTCTGGAAATACTCTGAAGTTATGATGGACATATTTGCTGATGGATTGTGATGTGTGGTGAGAACAAGAGAAGAGGCATGTTTTGACTTGAGCCAAACTAGTGGTACCACTTACCAACATGGGCAGCTGGGGAAGAGGAGCCGCTCCGGACACGCAGATTAAGAGTTTGGTGCAGACACAAAGCATCAAACTTTGTGATGCTTCTTGCACATCCGGTGACATCAGAGAGAGACCTGAGTGACGAAGTTAGTCAGGGGCTCAGAGGGGAGGCTGGACCTTTAGATTCGGGTGTCATCAGCAAAAAAGGGCTTTGTGAAGTCACGGTCCCGGATGAGGCCAACAAGGGAGTGAGAAGATAAGAGGTCCAAGGTACTCCAGCATTCATGCATAGAAAATGGCTTCCCTGGTGGCTCAGCGGTTAGGAATCTGCCTGCCAATGCAGGGGACATGGGTTCGAGCCCTGGTCCAGGAAGATCCCACATGCCGCAGAGCAACTAAGCCCACATGCCACAACGCTCTAGAGCCCGCGAGCCACAACTACTGAGCCCACGTGTCACAACTACTGAAGCCCACGTGCCTAGAGCCCATGCTCTGCAACAAGAGAAGCTGCTGCAATGAGAAGCCCGCACACCACCACAAAGAGTAGCCCCCACTCTCTGCAGCTAGAGAAAGCCCACGTGCAGCAACAAAGACCCAATGCAGCCAAAAATAAATAAATAAATTAATTAATTAATTAATTAATTAATTAAAAAAAGAAAAGGAAAAGGGGTACATACTGGGCAGAGTCCAGACGGGAAGGAGGAAGACCAGGAGTGCTTATTGTGACAGTAAATCAAGAAAGTGACCCCCTATGTCAAGTGCACGAATCAGTTGAATGAGATGGAAACAGAATTGACCACAGGGTTGAGCAACTTGTATTTCATTCATCACGAAATCTTAGGCGGTGGGCACTGTTTTTATTCACACTTTACCTATGAGGAAGCCAAGGCTCAGAGAGGCCCAGTAACTTGCCGGGGGGCCACACAGTCAGAGATGGAGCCAAGGCACATTAAACCCACTAAACCCAGAGGCTCCCTAGGGCTACCCAGGAGACACACATTCCCTTCTCTACTTCCAGTTGATGAGTCCTGGGCTTTTTAACCTCACCTCCCAGGTAAACAGTGCTCCAGGGAGGAAACCTTTCTCAACTCCATTTGGGGGAAGACAGATTATTGCAGGATCTTCAGAGAGAATGACTCAAAATGAGGACAGAGGGAGGATAATGTAGAGCATTTGAGAGAAGCCTGTCTAGGTTTGGGGCTCATGATTGCTTTAAAAATGTATTAGCGTGAAAGCGAAGGGGAAAAGAGGCTCAAAATAGAAAGTGTTTATACCAAAAAAACCGTGGGTGATTTGCAGGCTTTTCTGACAGATTGCAGGCTACATAACAGATTTGTGGGTGAAGTCTAGGCTCTTTCTGTGTGTTCCTTTTTCATTTCCTGTATTTTATGCTTAATGCCCATTTAAGAAAAGTTAATTAGGATACTATAGAAATAGCATAAGTAACCCTCATCCCTACATAATGTTATCTATCGACTACAAAATATTTTGCATGAAAGGGCATTAATGTCTTTTGAGAAAAAAGTGGCTGAGGCACTGCCCTACTTTATATATATTATTTTCTGACTGTATATTCTTTTTTTTTTTTTTTTCCAGTACGCGGGCCTCTCACTGTTGTGGCCTCTCCTGTTGCGGAGCACAGGCTCCGGACGCGCAGGCTCAGTGGCCATGGCCCACGGGCCCAGCCGCTCCGCGGCATGTGGGATCCTCCCAGACCGGGGCACGAACCCGTGTCCCCTGCATCGGCAGGTGGACTCTCAACCACTGCACCACCAGAGAAGTCCTGACTGTATATTCTTAAAATCAGGAATGCTCTGAACCTAGATTTTCAAATCTGGGTCTTCCCATGCAAAATCGCATAGATTTAGAGTAGGTAAGTTTTAAAAGGCTCTACGCAGCAGTACAGTTTGTGGACGACAGTCACAAAACGAAAGATCCTTTGTTTCAGTGTGAATTAGTTTCCTGTGGCTGCCATAACAAATCACCATAAACTGGGGGGCTTAAAACGACAGAAATTTACTCTCTTGCAGTTCTAGAGGCCTGAAATTGGAAACCTAGGTGTTGGCCAGGCCCTGCTCTAGGGGAGGTTCCTTCCTTACCTCTTCCCGCTGCTGGAGGCTGAGGCATTCCCTGGCACGTGGCAGCATGAATCTCATCTCTGCCTTTGTCTTCACGTGGCTTCTCCTTCGAGACTCCTGTGTCTCAAACCTCCCTCTGCCTTTTTCTCATAAAGACACTGTCCTTGGATTTAGGGCCCAGCAAAGACCCGTTTCTGCAAACAAGGTCACAGTCACAGGTTCTGGGGCTTAGGATTTGGATGTATATTTTTGGAGGCTCTCCAAAACTCTCTACCCAGTGTTAGACCCTAAAGTGGTGGGAAGGAATCAGAGGCCTAGGATGTAGTCTTCCCTGTGATGTCCACTTTTGTAAGTTTGCGCACAACACCACATTCAAGAGAATATAACAAATATGTGCAAGAAGTTTCCAGAAGCACAAGAGAGAGAAAGGAGAGGATGCTCACTTTGCAATCCTTCCTTGCAGGGATCCAAATCCCGCAGAAAGGGAATGTGCTCTGGATCAGACCCAGCTGGGCTGACACTCATTCTGCCGCTTGCTGGCTGTGTGACCTTGGCAGTTTATTTAGCTTGGTTTCTGTCTCTTCATTTGTGAAATGTGAGTTGTAATACTGACCTCAGCATAGCACTGAGAAGATCAAAAGAGCTGTCAAGTTTCAAGTCCCCAGCACAAGCCTAAATGATTCTACGAGTGGCCACACCCCCCTTCTCTCCAGGCCAAGCCATGCTGCCTGTTTGCCCTTCCTGATGCATTCAGCATTCAGCTTGTACCCTTGGAGCCCCCAGCTATGGGGTGAGGAGAGAGCCGGGGTCTGGTTCCTCTTATCCTGCCTTGGCCAGCTGGTCTGTTCAGGGTCTCTGTTCCCACAAGATGTTTCCGACTCACTGACTCAGTCCCTGCCCAGAGGTCATGGGAGATTTTCTCATCTGTTCCTTAGGAAACCTTTGGTAGTCACTCTTTATCTACCCAGTTCATCTCCTTGAAGCATCAGGTTGGCTTGTGAGGAATACAAAGATGAATGCACTAGTCCTGGCCCGCAGGACTAGGAGACTACTTGAGATGTTTCCAAGCTAGCTAATTAGGGGACCCAGAGCTAGGCTTCCGGTGGCTGTCCATGAACTGAAAGCAGCAAACAGTGGACTTGGTTGGCAACTCAGAGCTGTGGACTGAACGGGGCTGCTGGTCAAGGGACTGGAAAGGCATTGCGACTGGTCCAGGTGGGACCATCTTCTCAGCTGGAGCAGATGATGGGCTGCTGGGCTTCAGGGAGGAGCCCTGGTCTTGAAACCTGAGGACGTGTGTGTGGACCCAGCAAGCTGTCTAATGTCTCTGAGCTCTAGTTTTCTCCTGTGTAAAAAATGAAACAAGGGGGCTTCCCTGGTGGCGCAGTGGTTGAGAGTCCGCCTGCCGATGCAGGGGACATGGGTTCGTGCCCCGGTCTGGGAAGATCCCACATGCTGCGGAGCGGCTGGGCCCATGAGCCATGGCCACTGAGCCTGCACGTCCGGAGCCTGTGCTCCACAACGGGAGAGGCCACAGCAGTGAGAGGCCCGCGTACCGCCAAAGAAAAAATAAATAAAATAAAATAAAACAAAAAAACAGTTGTAAGTTGTTTGGGAATATAAATAAGACCATGGGCATACATTCAAGTAAATGTTATTAAACTTCAACGTATCTTCAATCATCTTACATTTAAGATAATTGGGCAGGTATAAGTCACACGCCTCTGGGGTAGCCCTGCTCTTTGATCCACAACTATTATTCTTTAATGCATAGAGGTGAGGAATGAATGCCAAGAAATGAAAGCAAAGTCAATCCAAGTCAGCAGAGGGGTTTTAATGCTGGTCACTTCCGGTCCAGTGATCATCTTTTTTTCACCAAGAATTAGGCTAGGGTAGCACATCTCAAACCTTCATGTACAATAGTTACCCATCCCCTGGGGAGCTTGTGGAAATGCAGCCTTTTCTTAAAAAAATTTTTATTGGAGTATAGTTGATTTACAATGCTGTGTTAATTTCTGCTGTACAGCAAAGTGAATCAGTTATACATATACATATATCCACTCTTTTTTATATTCTTTTCCCATATAGGCCATTACAGAATATTGAGTAGAGTTCCCTATGCTATATAGTAGGTCCTTATTAGTTATCTACTTTATATATAGTAGTGTGTATATGTCAATCCCAATCTTCCAATTCAACACAGGAATGGATAAAGAAGATGTGGTACATATATACAATGAAATGCAGTCTTTCATTCAGCTGCTCTTGGCTGGGGCCTGAAATTCTGCATTTCCAGCAAGTTCCCAGGTGATACAGATACTGCTGGGTGGAGGACCACACTTAGAGTAGCAAGGGGTGAGGCAACACCCTGGGATTCAGTCACTCGAATACTCTGGTCTTCTCAAAAGATCTACGCTCAGGATTTCCCGAAAACTAGCAGCTGTAACTTCTCTTTCCTTTTTCACTGAAAATTCATCTTCTTCAGGTCCGAATTGGCAGAGAACAATCTTCTTAGGGCAACCCAAACAGGATGGAGACAGTAAGACAGAGGGAAATTACTGTTTTGATGAGCCAATTCTTCAACCAATAAACATGCTGAATAATAAACATGCTTTTTTGTCCCCTAGGCTTTAATTTGCACATTTCAGGTCTAGCACTACAGGTCAGTCTAGTTCTCATCCAAGAGCCTAATAATTCTTTTGCTTTGTTTTAATTGTATATTCCTTAAGATTTTGCTCTGACTCCACCTCCTCTTCTCTTTTCTTTGTTCTCTCAAACCTCTACAAGCCCCCGTGGCTTCCAAGCTTTGGTCTCTATTTTAGCACTGGTTTCATTGAATCTGGCCCTCCTTTTGTGAGTCCCCCTCCTTAAACTATAAACTCCTTGAAGGAAAAGATGGTGACTTTTGACTCTGTGTCATAGAGGTCTTGAACAACGTCTGGCATGTTAGACAACTCCAGTTCTAGCAAATGACTGGTTTGTTGAAACAAAGACCCTTTGCTAATCCTCACTTAATCCTCTTAACAACTGGGTGAATTTTGCTGTCCCTCCCTTTTGTGGATGTGAGAATGGAAGCTTAGAAAAGTTAAGGGACATACCTAAAGTCACCTAGTTGGCAAGTGGTGGAGTTGGGCCTTGGTTGAAGGTATGCCTGGCTCCATGGTCCAAGTTCTTTCTAACTGCTTTGGAATGACCGAATGAATAAATGCACCCACAGTGAACTTTATGTTTACCATGACCTGCAAAGTTTAGGTGGCTAATCATAGCTTTGACCAGACATGTCAACATCCAGAGTCATGGCTTCCGAGTGCTGGTCCATGGGCCAGTTCCAGCTCAGGACCAAAGATTCACCAGTTTTTGATAGTAGGAAAATATGAACATAAAGTTAAATTTATTTAGTTGAAGAACTGCCTTCATGATGGGACCGTGTCCATTCTTTTCTGATATTCAAGTGATCTTCCTTTCGCGTGATAATGGCAAGAAGAATCGGTAGTTATTATTATTTTTTAACATTCTTACTTGGAAAAATAGACCGATCATACTGAGTTGAAATCCTATTTTTATAAAAAAGTTATTTCTGTGAAATCCCCTAATCTGGGAATGACTGCTCTAGAGAAAGTTAAGAAACAATCAACAACAGAGCTTCTACTTGAGGGCAAATAGTCACGTCCCTTTAATGGGTGATTTTGAGATTGTAATAAAATTTCCTGCTCATGAATATCCTTTTTCCCACCATGGCTCACTGACTCTGGGCAGCTGTTGATAATAATAAGACCACAAATCCATGAAAGGAACACCCCTTTAATTTGAACAAAATGATTGCAGGCTTTATCTTTTAGAGTTCCATTCAGGGACTTCGCTGGTGGCACAGTGGTTAAGAATCCACCTGCCAATGCAGGGGACACAGGTTCGAGCCCTGGTCCGGGAAGATATCCCACATGCCGCAGAGCAGCTAAACCTGCGAGCCACAACTACTGAGCCCGCGTGCTGCAACTACTGATGCCTGCATGCCTAGAGCCCGTGCTCTGCAACGAGGTAAGCCAATGCAATGAGAAGCCTGCACACTGCAATGAAGAGTAACCCCGACTTGCCACAACTAGAGAAAGCCCACGCTAAGCAATGAATAGCCAACGCAGCCTTAAAAAAAAAAAAAAAAAAAAAAAGAGTTCTTTTTAAGCGGGCAGTCTTTTTTTTTTTTTTGGCCGCGCAGCAAGGCATGAGGGATCTTAGTTCCCAAACCAGGGATCGAACCTGTGCCCACTGCAGGGGAAGTGCAGAGTCTTAACCACTGGACTGCCAGGGAATTCCCTAAGTGGGCACTCTCTGAGGTGCTTGGAGAGCACACATTTCTATAGACTGAGAGTCAGGCAACCAGAATTTCTAGCTAGGCGGGTGAGGAGAGGGATGGGAACAGGGACTGCCCAGGAAGGCCAGGGGTGTGTGGTTGAGGGGTCAGCGCTAGGGAGAGCAGTTCTCGAATAATGGGCACCCCCAGAATAATGTTGAACAAATACACAAAGAGAAGGTAAAAGAATGGGGAGTTCGGATTTTACTTATTAATCTATCTTAAAGCAAAATCCCAAATCGAAATAAACACAGCCAACAAAACTCCCATGATATCATCAGAAATGGTCCAGTTTCTACATGGAAGTATCAGACGAGCTGCTGGAATTTTTATAGTTTCTCTAATTCATGCAGGATCATGTGTTCAAATTTTATTACAATCTCACTGTGTTCATATCATCGTCTGGTGATTAGAATGACTGACAGGATAAATACAGGTAATTATAATCCTCTCCTTACCCACACTTCACAATATTCAGCCCTACCTAACAGAATTGATCTGGTACCGATGACTACAAAAAGAATATCCATGTGTAAAGCAGTAGATCACAGAATACAAGACACAGTTAGGCATGCACCATAACTCCAGAAAGGGCTTGGTGTGTGGTGGACCTCATTTTTATTGTCCCCTCAGTGAGTCATGACCCAATAAACCCTTGACACACTTTTCAGGTGAGCAGAATTCACTATCCCGATAGTAAAACTACCCCTCATCGCTAAGTAGCTTCAAAGTTAAAAAGCCACCGTTATGAGGTAACAAGCATCAGAGCAACATCAGACAGACTGTATATGATGAGAACACCTGGAGCTATCTTGCTATAGAATGGGTTTATTATGTCTGTTGTATTATATATTATATAATGTTGTATTATGTATCGATATTATATTTATTATATCTGTCGTATACTTGATTTTTTTCTGATCCAGCTATTGTTGACATTAGCCATGATTAAGAATCAAATCTGGTGGCATTTCACATCTGTGAAATTTTCAATAATTATAAGGAGACAGAGACTTCTGGCTAACAAAGGAGAGATTGGTCCTGGAATATTCCTTCCCCATGAGAGACCTGACCCCAAAATTGAGCCAAAATGTATCTGATGTCTTTATTGATTTGTTGGGTGAGGGTGGGATTGAAGTGTCCATAGATTTTGCATGTGGGTGGATCTCTCTGTTGAGTAAACCAAGCCAATACCCTCAGCGTCTATCTCCCAGGAAAGTGTTTTAGATTTGGCAACATGATAAGTAAGACGGAGTCTCTATTCTTAAGGTGCTTACAGTCTAGATGGGAATGTAAGATGTGTGTGTGCAGAAAGATAGAAAATGGTGATGTGCTGGAGAGAGATACAGAGGAAGGGAGAAGGGGAAGTTTCTCTGAGCAGGGGCTTGAAGGGTAGCTTCATGGAATGTGTGCTATTTGCACTGAGCCTTCAGGGATGGCGCCTAGGAAGAGGACGGCCAAACATTTACTACCTTAGTCATTACGGCACGTCAAGATATAGAGGAGTGCATAGCACAGGGAGGTCAGCTCGGTGCTTTGTGACCACCTGGGTGGGGGATAGGGAGGGTGGGAGGGAGGGAGACGCAAGAGGGAAGAGATATGGGGACATATGTATATGTATAACTGATTCACTTTGTTATAAAGCAGAAACTAACACACCATTGTAAAGCAACTATACTCCAATAAGGATGTTTAAAAAAAAAAAAAAGATATAGAGGAGTGCATTCCTGAACAATGAAACAGTATGTGCCTGAAAGCCCAGGCTTTTTCCACGGGGGTCACGTGGGCAGATGGGATGTAGGGATCCTAGTGATGAGCCTTGGAGAGTTAGGTTGAAGACAAGATGGTGGGGGGAGGGCGCTTTGAAAACCAGACCAAAGAGTTTGACTTTTATTCTGTATGTGATTATTGCAGACAGATACTGTTGTTTGCCTACGCAGCAGATATTACTTACTCACCTTTTTCCTTTGCTAACAGAGCCACAATGATCATAAACTTCCCACTTTATAGACCGTCAGCGTCTGTAAAATAGTTTTGTAGGTGTTTGATCAGAGGAATAGTGCTTGAGCTGATTGGTCCTTTATATGGACAACACTGGTGAGGGGGCTGGAGATTTGCGGGCAGGGAGAAAAACTTGACCAGCCAAAAAGATTAAAATGAAGGTCATGGAGCATAGTAGCAGTAGGACACACCTGAAAACCCAGAGACAGAGGTTTTTCTTTTTGTTTGTTTGTTTTCTTTCTGTACAGGAAAGGCCAACAGAGGCAAAGATTGGCATTATTCTGCCACAAGCCAAGGAACAGCAAGAATTATCGCAACCCTAAGAAGATAGAACAGGCGAAGAAGCGTTCTTCCCTAGAGCCTTCCAAGGAAGTGTGGCCCTGCTGACACCTTATTTTGGACTTCTAGTATCCATGCCTTTGAGAGAATAAATTTCTGTTGTTTTAAGTCATTTCGTCTGTGGTGATTTGTTATGGTAGTCTTAGGAAGCTAACACCTAGACCAATCACTGCGACGAAAAGATCAAGATTTTCATGCTGAATGAGAAGCAACCTATATGCTGTTTATAAGAGACACACTTTAAATAAAAAGACACAGGCTGAATGTAAAAAAAAAATGGAGAAAAATATACTTGGCAAACTCTAGCCAACAGAGGCTGTTGTGGCTTTATTAGTGTCAAACCGGGTAGACTCAGACCTAAGGTCTATCACAGGAAAAGACGGAGCGCTCTTACTGATAAAATAAGATTTTCAACAGAAACACGTAACAATCTTAAATTGTATACACCTAATCACATGGCTTTAAACCATATGAAACAAATACTAGCAGAATTAAAAGGAGAACTACCAATCCCTATCATAATTATGGATGTTGACAGCACACATCTCTCAGTAACTGATAGAATAAGCAGGAAAAAAAAATCAGTACACATAAGAAAATATTTGAGCAATACAATTTACCAACTGGACTTGAGCCATGAGCCTAAACAGGGCAGAAAATTCACTCCACGCCACTGACAGATAGATGTCCATGGTGTGGGGTCATTCCCAAGTGTTGACAGGGCTCTGATTTATTTATTGTTAGCAATACCAGTTACACAGACATTGTATAAAGACAGAGGGGGGAATAGCTTGCAGCTTTACTACTTTATTTCCCGCCCCTCAGTGCTTTGGCAGCAGGATATTAGTGCCAGACAAGAGGAAGAAAGGGATCAGGACACTCAGGATTTGAGTGGCTCCAGAAATATATAAATGATGACAAGATCAGAATCATAAATACAAAGATTGATTTGGGGGGCGGTGGTTAAGAAGCCATAGCAGTGTAAGCAGAGCAGCCAGTGTGGTTGACGAGCATGGACAGGAGTCAGAGTCCAGACTCTGAGCAGCAGAGCAGACTTGTGTCTCTCCCTCGTAGCAGGTGAGAGGCAGGCTGTAAAAAGGGAAATGAGATAAGGAGCAGGCTAGTGGAAAATTACGGGAGGCCTTGGGCACAGAGGTTAAGAGTGTGGACTTTGGAGTCACACTGTCTAGGTTTGAATCCATTTACCTATGTGACCTCAGGCAAGTTACTTAGCCTCTCTGTGCCTCATTCTCCAACTGAGAAAATCTGAGGCTTAAACAAGTTGATAAGATTTGTGTTGTTTGCTACTTCTGGGAAGAGGCATGTCAGGCATATAGTTGTAGGTGTCCAAGCATTAGAAGGTATTAATGCCAAGGTCCAGGGCAGGACAGAGGGTGCCTGGTTAAGGACCTCTGGGCCTTCATATGTCTTCATAGCACAAGAGAGTCCTGAGGCTGGTGGCCTCTGGAGGGCCTGGGGCAATGTGTAAAAAACTCGAGTCTGGGAAGCAGAAGCGCTCCTTTCTCTAGACTTGGCAGTATCCTCCATCACTTTTCTCCTTCTTTTATACTTAATGACCTTTTTCTGATTATGAAGGCTCTGCATTGCAGCATTATTTGTAATAGCTAAAAATTGGAAACAAATGTCTGTGAATAAGGGAATGGAATAATTAATTGTGGTATACTTGATGAATACTCTACAGCAGTTAAAATAAATGAATTATTTCAATACATAGCAACCTGAATGGCTATCAAAAATCTAAAGTTAGTGAAAAAAGTAAGTGGCAGTGTGATAAAATTTATATAAATAAACATATTACATGATGTTTATGAAAGCATAATGTGTAGAAAAGTATACAAACACAGATTAGACGGATGCATTCTCAAGAAGAGAGGGGTCTGGAACTAGGAACAAAGTGGACTCAAACTTCATCTAGAATATTCTATTCCTTCATTAAATATTTGAAGCAAAAACAACAGTTAATTTTGGGTCCATTATTTTCCTGTACTTTCTTCTGTTTTTAAAAACTTTTCCTGGCCATTGTAGAAAATAAAGTATAGAAAAAGCAAGTAACTAGCATTTAGATATAATCACTATTATCATTTGTCCTATTACAATGTGTGTGTAGAGGTGTATTTAAAATTATACTGTATATACAGTTTTGTAAAAGGCTTTTTAAACTTGATGGATTATGTTTTCCTATGCCATCAAATGTTCTTTAAAGATATGATTTTCAGTGGCTGCAAAATAGTTCACCCTCTGAACATGCTGCAGTTGTTCCATCATTTTTCCATGACTGGATCTATAAACTATTTCTGACTTTTTGGCACTGTAAATAATGAGACTGTGAACATTGTATATTGCTGATTATTCCATTAAGATACATTTCTAGGAATAGAATTATGGGTTCAAAATGCATGGGCATTTTTAAGGCTATTGATACACCTTGACACATTGTTTTCCAAAAGATAGAAACAGTTGATATTCCCACCAGTTCTGTATGAGAGAACGGCTGATTTTAAGGTCCATTAATTGGATAAAACTCCTAACTCACTCCACCTCTACTGCAAATTTGTTTAGCCTGGTCCTCCAGTCATGGTTTAGACCTCAGGAAGAGAGTGGCTTCTGGCTGGAAGACAGGCATGGTGGGTGATTCCCCTAATATTTGCTCAGGTGGGAGCCTCAGAGCCAGCCTCCTCCCTCTGATGAATTCTGTCACTTCCAGTCATTAGGATGAGGGCCAGTCTTATTACTGCTCAGCACCTCCTACTCTGTGGCTGACACCTACACTGCAGTCTGCCTTCATAAAGGAAAGACAGCCTGTTATTTTGTACTTGTTGCTGTCTTATATCAATAAGAAGCCAGTGACACTATTCTCAGCAAAAACACAGGTTCACCCTAAGTGGCTGTCCCTTTCTAAATGGGATAATCCAGACCTGAAGTTCACTATGACTGTTCTCTTACACATGGGAACACCTCTCTGTACCTGAAATTGAGTCTGGTCACGGGGCTACTGATGAGTATCAAATGGCTCAGTAGAAGAATTAATGGTTTAGTCCTGGCCTATGAATTGACATGTAACATATACTTGTTACAGACCACGTATTTACTTCTAGGATATCTGTAGAGATGAGCCCCAACTCTTTTGAAAGAGCCTCCCACCTGGTGATACTGTGTCACATTTAAATTTACACTGATAAAATAAAACAGAAATTATTTCCACAATCAACTCTCACCATATGACTTCAGACATTTTAAAGTAAAAAAAGTAGCTGCCTCCCACTGTTCTTAGTATAAATAGCCACATCCTCACCATGATCTGCAAGCCTATTTGGTCTCATTACGTGCAGACTCTCCCCTTCAAACCTCCTTGACTTTCTCTCTAGATCTCAAACTCAGCATGAGCAAACGCTCACCTCAGGGCCTTTGCACATGCAATTTCCATGGTATGGAATAGTCTGCTTCCTCCTGTATTATTCCAGACCTAGCAGGTCCCAGCCCAGGGGGCTCCTTTGCCCAGTCTTAGTGGAATCCCTTAGAAGAGCTCAAAAAAAAAAAAAAAAAAACACCTTCAGGAAAGGCAGTCCGTGATACCCCAGACTACATCTGGACTCTCTGATGAATGGTATCATAACATGTAGTGTTTTTGCTTGTGATGCTTTATAGTTTTCCATTCAATGTTTATCTATGTCATTATTGTTTGTTTGGTTTGTTTTTTTTTTGCGGTACGCGGGCCTCTCACTGTTGTGGCCTCTCCCGCTGCGGAGCACAGTCTCCAGATGCGCAGGCTCAGCGGCCATGGCTCATGGGCCCA
Organism: Mesoplodon densirostris; assembly: GCF_025265405.1. Lineage (NCBI taxonomy): Eukaryota > Metazoa > Chordata > Mammalia > Artiodactyla > Ziphiidae > Mesoplodon > Mesoplodon densirostris. The sequence continues at coordinate 13,041,332 of NC_082663.1, forward strand.
GCTGCTCCATGGCATGTGGGATCTTCCTGGACCGGGGCACGAACCCGTGTCCCATGCATCGGCAGGCGGACTCTCAACCACTGCGCCACCAGAGAAGCCCCTATGTCATTATTGTTTGATGTCTGTCTCTCTCATTGGTTTTTTTGTGCTCCATGGGCAAAGAGGCAGCTTTTCTTGCTACCAGAAGCATGATGGCCCGCACAATGTGGGGCAGACAGGTGCTGAATCACTGCTCGTCAAATGAATAAATGGATACCAACATAGTATGGCTGATGGCTTGCTCGGGTTAGTGCAATGGCTGAGTATCCTTGCATGCAATTTCCTTGCAAGGGGATGACCTATTTCTTATGCCATAGAAGAGTGTCATTCATAGTAGAGCCTTTAAGACAGCTGGCAGGTTTTTTCATCTGCTTTCTCACCTACTAGTGCTGAGAACTCGTCACTACATTTGCCTCAGTCTCATTTAAAAAATGAAAACAATATCTTCACTTTTCCTTCATCCTAAGACATCATTATCAAGTGACATCATTTAATAATAACTTTTCAGTGGAACAAACCAAATATACCAAAAAGAGCAGCATTGTTCTCACATTAAATATATATATTGATTGTAAAACACCCACTCCCGGACATGTTAACGTGTGAAAAAAATGAACATCTTAGAATTTAGACAAAATTTGGCTGTCCTGCCACAAAGACTGGTTATGAATATTAAAACAGCATGTTAAGTATATTGAGCACTGGCACACGTGCTCAATAAAATGATGCTTATTACTATTATTACCGTCATTTTACTTTGGGAGGATTAACCTGATTTTAGCCTGTGGGTTGTATATTCCCAGTGATATTAAAGGGCCCATGTCCTTGTCTGGGAGGAAGAAATTTTCCTCCACCCTTCTGGCTTCTTCTGACAGGTCTAAGAGTTAAATTGACAGGAGACAGATTAACAGAAGATCAAACAAATGTGTAATAACATGTATACATGGGAGAGACCTAGGAAAAATGAGTAACTCACCAAAATGGCCAAATCCCTCACCTAAATACCATTCTCAGCTAAAGACGAAAGAGGATGTCAAGGGTGGGGAGAGCCAGTCATAGGAGGTGACGAGGAAAAGCACAGTATACAAGGGTAAGGCCAGGGTAAGGCCGTTAGCAGATTTAAGTCTCTAGAGATCTGGTCATCTTTCTTTTCCCAGTACAGTGAGGGAGACACACTTACAAGTGGAGATTTCCCTTATAAATGTAAATATTTCTTGTAAAGGGGTAACTTGTACTTGATTTTCAGAGCTTTCCCCCTTGTCTGCTGTTTCTTAGAAAATAACCAGCTTAAAATAATTCATACGCCAAAGAGACATAGTTAAGTGTGGCAAATTCTGCTCCCCTTCACCTTCTCTGTCTTGATGAATGCAGTCTCCCCTAGCGTTTGGCAAGATGCAGTGAACACACAGGAGATAGGCATCACAGTGTAGATAGTGAGGAATACAAACCATGAAGACCAAGCTGCTTTGGACCCTGCCTCCTGCATGATCTTGAATGAAGGAAAAGAAGCCAAGAGAGTGGGTCTCTGGTCTCCCTCAGACTGTAGGCACTCAGTATCCAGCTCAAAGGAGCTAAAGAAAAGCCCCCTTTTAGTGGGCCTGCTTTTGCTATCCCTCTATTGTGGTCAGGATGTTATTCTCATCTTTTCTGTGCTTTCACAAGATAACACGGGAGCTTATATATTTCAAGAAATCACTGTTGGGCATTTCCGGTCCCACTGCCACACCCTAGCCCAGACCTTCACTGCTCACCCCCACGCAGTCACTTCCCACCTCCACACTTTCCTGCCTTTAACCCACCCAGTTTAATTCAATTCAGTACAAGCACCTTGCTGTCCCTGGAGTCATCCATCTAAGTTATAGACGGGCTCTTCTTTCTCACCCCCCTTCAGTGTCTGGTTAAGCAGAAAAACTCATAGTCATGGAAAGCATTCTTCTTCTTCACACGTAGGGAATAAAGTCCCTCCCCTTGGTTAATCTGGTATCTGAAGCTTTCCCAAGTCAGAGCCCATTCTAACCTCCCAGCCTCTCTTCTGCTCAATCCGGTTTTGTTCCTGACTCCCTGCCAATCCCATCTCTCAGTCTCCTCTGCTTTCTGGAATAATCTCCCTCACTCTGACCTCCCTTAGCACTGTCTGGGCTTATCCTGCAGCACTTGATTCCACGTTTCTAGCTTGCAGTGCAGTCAGACATGTGCACAGCTGGTGTACCTTCTAGACTGTAAACTCCTTGAAAGCAGAAACTCCACCCTCCTTCTCCTTATATTGTAGTTTTTACCTATAGTACATGCAGTATGAGTACATTACTTTTCGGTTACTGAAACATCAAAAGGAACAGTAATTAGGTATCCTTTATGTGTCACAGCAATTAAATCTGCAAGAGAATAAAGGTGCCCAGTGAAGGGATCTTTCTTTTGCAAGTCATTTCTTCTCTTGTGTGTTCTCCCTTTGAACTAATTTAATGGTGCAAAGGGGCTTTCCTTGTCTCTGGTGGACAGAGGAGGGAGGTAAAGGCTGACAGATGATGCTATTTTAGCCATGCGTCCATTCATGCGTGGATCCCATGCTCGGAATGCAGCCAGTATACATTGTTAGATCAAAACCAGTGCTTCACTGTATGAAGGGTGGGTTGAGTTCAGATGGGAGTGTTACTGAACCAAACTTGAGTCTGCTCGCTCTCCTGTAGCGCAGTAAAGCTGCTCCACTGACAACTGGGCTGTGAGGAAGGGGAGGGCAGCCTTTATTATAAGCCTGCAGACAAGGAGTCTGGGCAGCATCAATGCTCAGAAACTTGAAGTCTCCAATAGGTTTCAGGAAAGCATTTTTCAAGGCCAGGTGAGGAAGGGGAGTCCCAGGGTATGTGATCAACCCTTGCACAATTCTCTGATTGCTTGATAGTGAGATAACAGGGCAGTGTCACAGGGGTTAACTTTATCACTACTCAGGCTCCAGGAGGTCTGGGGGCTACGTGCTCATGATCTGCAAGTGGTTAACACCTTCCCTTTGGTGGGGGGTTTGGCATGTGTAAAATGGCTCAGGCCATGTGCATCAGATACTGTTATCTAGGTAATTCAGAGAGGAATGAAAGCAGAGGACATGGGGGGAGGGGTTTGTCCTGGGAAGGCCCCGTAGGGTCCTGCTTGGTTACATGAGGACCAGGAGCTAAAGATGGGCTCAGCCACCTGGATTTAGGGCACAGCTGGGCAAGTTCCTGGCTCCCCCAGCTGCCTCCTTCTCAGCTGCAGTGCCTAGGGGAAAGAGTAGCCACTGAACATTTTGATCCTTAAGAGCTAAGCTGACTCTACCAACTTTCAAAGAAACAGGTGTCACAGACAATTATTCTAAGCCAATGACACTGGGATATCCGCAAGTGTAAGTTCTTGGTGTTTTAGGGTGCGTGACACAAATAATTCTGTAAGCAACATAGCCTACTGGGTTTTCCATATTGTGTTTTATGGCTCCCTTGAGTTTTAGGTGTTCTTTTGAAAGTAATGACTTAGTAAATTTGTCTACCGAAAAAAAAAAAAAAACCACGCAACGTAAGAGCAGTGAGTTTCAGTTTTATTTGGGGACCTTACTGAGGATTATAGCCTAGGAGACAGCCTTTCAGATAGCTCTGAGAAACTGTTCGAAATAAGTAGGGAAGAGCTAGTATATATATGATATTTTTTTGGCTGGGAAATACATGTAGTTAAGCATAAAAAGATTACTGCTAGTCACAAAGAACAGACATCTCAATGAATGATTTTAGTGCTTTTCTATGTGTGGGAAGATGCTAGAATCTGGGGTCATTAAAATTCTTCCTTAGACATGCAACTTGACTATCTAGGGGCCCATTTATCCAAAGCACAGAATGCTCCATCCTGTTTTTTTCCATTCTGAATTCTCCTCAGGGTGCATTGTCCTGGGTGATGCAGTGGGTTTGACTTAACATTTTGTATAAAGACATGATGGATGACACTCTTTGTTCTTTCTGTTTACATGTATTTTAAAATTGTGCATGGGATATAATTTCTAAATCCAATCTCTTTTCTTTTGCAGTGACCAAATTACATTCATGTCTTTATCTTGTGGCAGACGTGTTTCCAAGTATCAACAGGCTCTGAACAATTAAGTCAACAATTTGATTTTCCTGATTGACAGATGATTTTCAGATTTCTTTTAATTATTGCAAAGTCAAAATAGCAATTCTGAATTAACCAAATAAAGCTGAAAAGCCCTGGTAAATGTTCGAACAGGCTCAGGGGTTAGGGGATGTGAATTCCAGCCTCCTGGAGATGATTGAACTTGGTGATATTGAGCACATTCTTTTTTCCTTTCACTACTGACCTCTCCAGCTGTAGAGCAGAGACAGTGGTGACGGTCCCCCCTCCTCCCAAGATGTGAAGTATGTGGAAATATACCCTCAGACTAAAAGGTCACACATACGTTTGAATTAAGTAGAGAGTCTATGATGTTTTTAGGTGTGGTTATTTCTAGGTAGATCCCTTATACAAAATTTCCATCTCAGTGACAAGTGACAAGTTGCTCATCTGTCATAAACTAGTCCATCGAAATCATTTATCTTTCCCTCCTTCTCTGCATTAACATCTTCATTTTCAGCACTGCAAAAATGGCCTTGTTTTCAATGACAGACGTAATCTGAGTGGTCATTCTGGGTGCTCCATGTCACCTTATCCCTTTTGAGCTATGTGCCAGTTCCCAGTGATGGGAACGAGCTTCCCACCACAGTGCTGGCCTCTCGGGTAATGATCAACCATAGAACTGTTCCAGGACATGAGGTTTTAGGGCAAGGTACTCCTGAATCTATTTTTTCTTGCATTATTTTAACCAGATGCTAATAGAAATCTACAGGAGAGTGACCTCTCATTAAACTTTGGGAAATTTCTTAGGTAGAAGCTGTGCAATGAGAAATGTCATCCTCTAGCAATTTCAGAGTCTTGTGATTTTTATCAGAATAGAGTTATTTGCCTTAAGGATTTTTCTAAACCTATTACTTTCCTATAAAAGACTTTCAATTGAAATAATACGTTTCTCATTATGTAGTTACTTTCATTGCTGGAGACTCTAAATACTTGAAAAATATTTTAAACTCCTATTTAAGGACCATTTTCACCATTGCAAAATTCACATAGGGTGATATACAGGTTTAATACCTTGCTGCCATATTAATAAAATCCAGCTGTAATCAGAAAGGAAAGGATCCTATATTTTAATAATATCATAGTGCTCTTTCAGAAATGCTGAATAATCACTCTGGCTGGACTTGGGGAGGTAAGGGCAACCCATTATTTGAAGAGCATCATATGGTGCCTAATGACTTAGAGAAACTATGACCACACTTTCTATCTTATCCAAAAGGTAGCCCTCCTTCAGATCGTTTTTGTGGGGATAATTCTTCTCAAGGCCACACTTTCTCATATGCCTTTTTCTTTCAATTCCATGAAAGACACTAGCTTTAGGGTGGATCTCACATTATCACTGATGGCGTGTTGCATCTCAACCCTTTTCCCCTAGATTGCAAAGCACATCTTTGAAGGGTTGCAACCTTATCTACTCACAGGTCTGCTTAATCCATTGGAACTGCCAACCTTGGCAGTGACCTGAAAGCTTATATAGCCTTGTGCTTTGCATACAACTCTAGTCTGGCTAAAATGCTACCATTATTCAAAACAATATTGTAGAATTTCAGCATCTTTTACTTAAAATGTTTAAAATTGTTTTGTAAGAAGGTGATTTTTCAGTCTTACTTGTAAAGTGAGAAAACTCTCGAGAGTATTGGCTGTAAGGTTAGAAAAGGAATCTCCTTAGAAGCCTGTGCTAGCAAAATGGGATTTTCTAGAGCTGATATATTTTTACTTAAAAATAGTTGATAAGCCAATATTTAATTTTCCCCCCCTTCACAGGAAGGACTTCCCGAGTATTAGTAATATTTTAGGCACACAGTTGTTTTATTCCTAAGATGTCAGTGCCTGAAACCATTCATTTTAATACATAAGGAAAAATTCCCCCAACTATAGCAAAAAAGGGTTAAGTTATGTGCTTAAGATTGTAATAAAGTGCATGGTAATTGTGCCACAGAAATGCTTAGAGCCCTTTGTGCTTTTATCTTATATTTTAGCAAAGGATTCACATTTGTCTTAGTATTATTGCCCAGCTGGTACTTGTTTTGCCCTACCGATGTTTGGTTGTTAGTGGGTCAGGAGAACATCTTAAAATTCCTTTGCCAGTTGTCTTTCAGGGTGTGGGGGGATAGGAGTGCAGAAGGCACTCATTGCAGGAAGCACACCCGTCCTCTGCAACCGAGATGGAATGTCCATCAACATCAATTGCGTCATAGATGGTGCTGTTACCACACCTGAAAATTAATGCGCAAAGAAAAACTGTGACACAACATAGAATGGAATATAGGTGCGTCAGGTGGCAAAACACCTTCTAAAGATTCCTGAGATCATATTTCTATTTGTATTAACTTATGTTTTTGAGATATGTGAATGAACAGCTATTGAGTGATAGAAAAATTATCCTGCAAATGATGTCCTGAATATGAAAGCTTGCTAGCCCCTGGTGATGATTGCTTTCGGTGTCTTCCCTTTTCTCAGACCTCTTTCTTACCCATATTCTGTATTTGTGACACAGCAGATCCTCTAGAAGGCTATGGTCTGTGGTGGCATTTCCCTAACCGACTAGTCTTCTTGGAATTCTAGTGTCTCACAAAATTTAATAGTTGTTTCATGGAAAACGGATTTTCCTGGCTGTATTAGTCAGGGTTTTTCAGAGAAACAGAAGTGACGCATGTGTATATAATTGAAAGGGATTTATTCTAAGGAATTGGCTCATGTGATTATGGAGGTTGACAAGTCCAAAATGTGCAGTGTGGGCCTGCAGGCTCGATACCCAGGAGAGCCAATGGTGCAATGAAACCTGAAGGCATTTTGCTGGAAAATTCCCTCTTGCTTGAGGAAAGCTGGTCTTTTTTGTTCTATTCAGGCCTTCAACTGATTGGATGAGACCCACCCACATTGTGGAGGTGAATTTGCTTTGTTCAAGATTTACCATTTTAAATGTTAACCTTTTCCAAAAACACCCTCTAAGTTGACAAATACTATTGACCATCACAAGTCCATCCCTTGTCAACATGGCACCCATATGCATCTCTTTCAAACATAGATAAGGAACTAAGAGGGGAGAAAGCAGACATTTGCTTAATACACACACATGCACACACACATATGCATAAAAAAGTAACATGAAACAATCATGACATTCTCAGTCCTCACTTCTGTAACTGGTCATGGTAGTTGTTGGTATTCATAACTACCTTCTTCCACTCCCCATCTGTATTCCCTTTGCCTCCAGCAAGCACCTCTGGTCATGGTTCTTCACCTGGTGGGGTGAACCAGAACTCCATTCCTGAAGCATCTAGGTCATTAGTAGTTCTACCTTGATTGGGTTGTTATAGGTTTTCAGCAACCTTAATCATAGCGTGTGGTAATACTTAGACACACTCTAAGAAATCCCCTGTATTCCAGGCATACTCTTGCTTGGCACCCTAATTTCTCTCAGTGGTAACAGCCAATCATTCCAGCCAGCAGAGTAACTTCCTTGTTTGCCTGTTGATTCAGAGGCATGAAAAGCCCAAAGTGGATGGTGGCAGTCTTAACTTCCGGTGCAATGGAATCATTGCTGTGTCTCCTGGTAGAAGCATTCTTCTCTCTGGCACTAAGACCTCCAGACCTGCTAGCCTAGAGTAAGGTCATGAGGACAGGAAGCAAAAATTTTGCAAGTGGGTTACTAGGGATAATAGTGAGTGGTGCCACTCTCATTCCTACCCCTTGATTCCTGGACCCATGAATCCTATCACAGAAATAGCACCATTTGTTGGACACTGATTCAGACCATATATAGCCTCCTGGAGAACCCTGCCCCAGCCCTGCAAGGTATTGTCAACTAGTTGGCACTGTAACTGAGTCTTTTTTTTTTTTTTTTTCGGTGCGCGGGCCTCTCACCGCTGTGGCCTCTCCTGTTGCGGAGCACAGGCTCCGGACGCGCAGGCTCAGCGACCATGGCTCACGGGCCCAGCCGCTCCGCGGCATGTGGGATCTTCCCGGACCGGGGCACGAACCCGCATCCCCTGCATCGGCAGGCGGACTCTCAACCACTGTACCACCAGGGAAGCCCGAGTCTTTTTTTTTTAATTGAGGTATAGTTGATTTACATTATTAATTTCAGGTATCCAACATAGTGTTTCAAAATTTTAATGATTATACTTCATTTAAAGTTATAAAATATTAGCTATATTCCCTGTACTTTACAATATATCCTTGTGGCTTATTTACTTTATATATAGTAGCTTGTGCTTCTTAATCCCCTACCCCTATCTTGCCCCACCCCCTTCCCTCTCCCCACTAGTAATCACTAGTTTGTTTGTTCTCTTGTAACTGAGTCTTCAAAAGGCCTTTCCACCATTCTATTAATCCAGGCTCTTCAGGATGATGGGGAACCAGTGAATTCCATGAGCATGGGCCCATTGTCATGCTTCATTTGCCTTGAAGTGAGTTCCTTGATCAGAAGCAATGCTGTGTGGGTATCATGATGATGTATAAGGCATTCTGTAAGTTCATGACGACGGGGTTAAATTGATGATATCAACTTCATTAACTGGTTTCATTAACTGAATCTAGTAGCCTAAATGGGTATTTATGCATTTGATTTGTTGGATGCTTATTATCAGTACTTGTACCAATTGATGGGAAGTGAGGTATAGAAATGGGGATAGGATGGGACTTCCCTGGTGTTCTAGTGGTAAAGAATCCACCTTCCAATGCAGGGGACGTGGGTTTGATCCCTGGTCGGGAAACTAAGATCCCACATGCCGCGGGGCAACTAAGCCCACAGGCTGCAACTGCAGAACCCACACGCCCTGGAGCCCAGGCACCACAACTAGAGAGAGAAAACCCACACGCCACAACTAGAGAGAAGCGTGCGCGCCACAACGAAGAGCCCACTCACTGCAACTAAGACCCAACGCAGACAAAAAAATAAATAAAATCAATATTAAAAAAAAAGAAATGGGGGTGGGAGTGTGTACTGTCAAGATCATGGACATAAATGGTAATGTCTAATCGGGGAGGGGGGCAATACTGCCCGTTATGTCTCATTCCTGATGAAAAGCCCAGCTGAAGCAAGGAACAGTGGCCGAGAGGGCATGATGGCTCTACACATAACTCAGTGTGTAGAGAGGGTCCCCAGCACAGGATTCCACACACAGCTGGTGAGATGTGAAACGCCAGGTACACTTACCATTACTGTCAGCACTAACACAGAATCGCCATCTGAGAAAGACACAAACAGAAAAGGACTCATAAGCAAAAGAAAACATAGCCATTATTTTTTTCCACTTGCGTATTCATAGGTTTATGATTTCTTCTTCAACTCAAGGAAAGAATGAAACGTCTTTAATCCTGTGCTCCTGGAAAACTTGATGAGTAAGTGTCTGAGTGCCAAAAGGCGCGGAAATGTAACATTTGATAAAAATTTCCTGAAGTCTGCATTCAGGAATGTGACAATCCTATGTGGATCACAGGAAACGGTCATGCTGTGTAACTTTACATGAAACCAAATACCAAGTTCGTCCCGTTAATCCATAGACGATTATCATATTGAGATAGCAATGTCTTCATCACAGGTGTTATCCCCTTTCTCTGTTGACTGAAACTCAGGCACCATCCCGGGTCCTCAGTGGCTGAAGGAGGCATTGAAAGGAGGCAGGTAGAGCGGAGAGGTGGAGAACAGAAGACTGAGGGCTCGGAAAAGATGCTCTTGCAAAGGACAGTCTCTGAAAAGGTGACGTGTGTGTTAAACTACGAAGCATGGAAGATGTGGAGAAGCACTGGAGAATTTTAGACAGGGAGTGATATGAATAAAATATGCATTAAAATTATTCCAATATCCACTGAAGCATAGATTAGTGGGTGTGGGGTGATTATGGGGATTCTGGTGAGAGCAAGTCTTGGTATGCTTTGTGGGTACCCATCTTCGGTATTTAATAAGAACATAGCTTCCAGAGCACAGGTACGTGTCCTTGTTTAGAGTCCAGTCTATTTTGCTGTATTGTGGGCTTCTAGGACATGAACATACTCACATGCAATTTGTTAATAAAAGAATAAGGTCAGGACTTCCCTGGTGGCGCAGTGGTTGAGAATCTGCCTGCCAATGCAGGGGATGTGGGTTTGAGCCCTGGTCTGGGAAGATCCCAAATGCCGCGGAGCAACTGGGCCCGTGAGCCACAACTACTGAGACTGCGCGTCTGGAGCCTGTGCTCCGCAACGGGAGAGGCCGCGACAGTGAGAGGCCCGCGCACCGCGATGAAGAGTGGCCCCCGCTCGCCACAACTAGAGAAAGCCTTCGCACAGAAACGAAGACCCAATGCAGCCAAAAACAAACAAACAAACAAACAAGTAAATAAAGAGGGTTTCATTTTTTAAAAAAAAGAATAAGGTCAGTATTGAACGCAGGTTTGCCGTCTTTCCAAATTGCTGGCCCTACCCCCTGCATTCCCTTCTACCCAGCCAGAGAAGCCTCCTGATGGCTTGGGCTGCTAGCTGGTTTCCAGCGAGTTGTCTGTCTCCCCTAAATGTGATGGCCAGCTGCAGTGCTCATTCTGCCCAACCGGACCCTGCTGCTACCTGGGCTGGGGTGGGACGTGTGACACAACACAGCAGAATTCATGCACCTTGGGGTCAACTTTACCAAAGAAGGATAGGAGACAGAAAGAAGCTGGCAGAGAAATTCCCTCCCCACCCCCCCACCCCACCCCCCGCGCCGGCATCTTTCCTGTGTTGCCATGGTTCCCAATGACCCAGAGTCAGGGGGTGTCCTTGTGACCCCGTGGCCATCTTGGCAACAACTTTAAATCTGTTCCCTCCTTCCCGGCCTCATTTTCCTTTTCCTTTCACTCCCGCGACCACTAGCCCGGGCGAGGTTTGCCTCAGGGCTCTATTTTCCAGGGAAGTCAGCCAAGACAATGCCAGTGTACTAACACAGAAGTCATTTTGGTTCAGATGTGGGTTTTCCTTCATGAGGGGGGCCAGCATAGATAATGGGAGTGGAATTATATAGCCTTCATCCCGAGAGCCTTCAGCCCAGCTGCTGAGGAGCCCTTCGCTTGCATTTTAAGAGAATTAAGATGAATGCCTGTGTCTGGGGCTCCTTCCTTGGAGAGACACAGGCTGGCTGCCTGTGGCTCTGGACCGGGTCAGGTTGCCACGCCTCTGGGCCCATCTTCGCAGGTCTCCCCCAGCTCAGCGCTCTCCTCCATCTGCATTGTTCACATCTCCAGCTCAGCTCTAACTAGCACTCTGCTAACGTTTTCACCCTGTTGTTTCTGGGCATTTTTAACAGGCCGAGCTGCCTGTCTGCTGCTGTGTTCAAGTTATCTCCCCTGGAACCAGTTAGACCGTTTTTTTGTAAGGACTCAGGTTACAAAGTTGCATAGGTTTGGCGTGGTCTGCCCAACCCTATTTTTCTTGTAAACGGTCATCTTAGTGCCTGATTTTTGAGAAGGTGAGGTATGTTCAGGTAATGCTTATGTTGCAATCCAGCAGAAGTATCGGTGTCTCTTTTCAGGTAGACAGGAACTAAAGACTTGTTGAATGAATAAAATGCATTAAAAATATTTCTAGGGTTACGGAAAGTAACTTTCCATATAAGAGAATAATTTTTTTCCCCCTTTCTCTTTATGTCAGGGAATATTTAAAGCTCTCACATTGTAGCTGACTCAAAAAAAAGTTTCCTCACGGCAACAGTGTATCTCCGGATAAGGGGGCTGAATATCTTTGCCCCTCTGAATCCACTCTCCCCCCTTCTCCTTATGTTCTGTGCTTGGGAGGCTGGACTTATTGGGCCACACACATTGTGACTCTCCTGCCATCTGGCCTCCTATTGGATCCAGCCAGTGGGATGCAAAGGAGGGGAAAGGTGGATGGGAGAAAAGTGAGTTGGAGCACCCACACCTTTGTTAATATGGGTGCCCCCTAGTTCCTGCTGTGAGCCTGCTGGCTAAACAACTTCCTTTGAAGGTTTGTGTATTTTCCAACCTTCAGCAGGCGAATGAGTAAAGCAACTTTTTTAACACGTTGTTATATTCAACAGTGACTAATAAGACATTCACAAGAAATGGGGGGAGATATTTTACTATGTCTTTAAATAAGAGTGAAGAGTATCTCCTCCTTGGCAAATGTGTGTCTGAAAAAAAATGGCACTATAAAATATGTTTGGAAAAGCGCCATTTAGCACATAATTCCATCTGTCTTGTAATGATTCAGAAGGTATTTCAGTAGACAGCAGTGTCTCAAGAGCCATGATCATGTAACAATGACAATAGTACTAAAGATGTATGGAAAGTCTGGTTCATAGATAGCCAGAGACTAGAGTTTTCTACCCTTTGGGTATAATAATCCTGTGTCTGCTATAAAAATTCCCTATGAACACTGCTAAGTTGCTAATAAAACAGAGACCCAGAAAAAGGAGCCCATGATAAGTTTTACTCTTTTTGAATAATGTCAGAACTATTTGTTGATTCTCTCCTACATTCCAGACACCATTATGGTATGTTTATCAAATTTCCGTTCATCTTCAGGGCAGCCCAACATATTGGGTTTTATTATCTCCGTTTTATAGATGAGGAAACAGGCTCAGAAGAATTAAGTTACCAGCCCAAGATCACACACCTGGGAAGGGGCAAAGCCTGGCTAAGAGGCCAGGTCTGTTTGATTCCAAAATCCAAACTCTTACACTAGACCAACTGCCGTTTCAAGGAATGGGAATTTAAGAATTCACAACTTGGTTTTTCTGAGCTTGCATGGAAGAGGAGGTTAATCCCAGTTGGTGATGGCAACTAGTGCTTTACTTTCTTGTTTTTTCCTTCTAGGTGGAACTGATTCTTATGACTCGGGCATTGCTGTGTGTCATTACCCACTGCAACGGCATAAGGCACCAACATTAGCCAGCAAGACAATCCTTCATGGTAATGGCAGCAGCCATTGTGCTGGGAGACCCTAGGATTGAACTTTTCACATGAGGAAATGGTAGGAAGCCATTCTTTCAGGCGATCACTTACAATGCCGTGCATTAAATCATAGCATTTTAGAGCTGGAAGGGAGTACTTATAATGAAAGCAATAATTTTTACTTGCTCTTGAAAACCTGTCTGAAAATCGTAGACTACACTTGGCAGGCAAAAAAAGCAATCTTTATTTTCCACGTCCCGTGAACAAGGCAACAAACTCTGAGTGAGAAGGTAAAATAAAGCCTTATCTTTCAATATTTTATGTTCCTCAGACTTATATCTGAGTATGTGTTAAATCCTGATGGGCCACCCAGACCTGGAAAGTTAATTCGGGCTAGTCCGGTGGCCGTGGCAGGCAGTGGTAGCAGAGGAGGATGGCACAGCAGAGGAGCTGTGTTGGAGGGTAGCCACGTGCCCTTTGCTTGGAGCCCGCTCTTGGCTGACAAGCCAACGAGGCAGTAGAGATTTTAAGAGCCAGGGTTCTGAAGAGAGACTGCCTGGGTTCCTATCCTGACCCTGACACTTACCCCTCGGGGTCTCAGCTTCTCTGCCTGCAAAATGTCAATAACAAGCACGTGCTCCTCAAGGGGTTGCTTTGAGCCTTGGGTCACGCATGTGAGAAACCCAGATCAGTGCTTTGCACAGGGTAAAACTTATATGTGTTAGTGGCAATGATTACAGTTCTCAGTTTGCAGAGGCTCAGAGAAGTGAATCAATTTGTCTAAGGCCACACAGCTAGCAAGTGAATGAATTGGGACCAGAACCCAGGTCTCCCCAAATGCAAAGCTCGTTCCTCTCTTCTGGGCCAAGAAGAGTGACCCAGGAGAGTTGCTGTAAAAACTGATGATGCTCAGATGATGTCCTTGGGCTGATACTTCGTGTATAAAGTGGGGATGCTCTGACTAGGCAACCCCAGGGGCTGCCCAGGATAGGTGGAGGGTGTGGAGCCCCCCATCTTGGAACTGCCCAGGAGACCCTGAGGTTAGACCAGGGGAAACCAGGGATGAGTGAGTTTGTGGTGCCAAAGGCAAGAGTCAACACTGAAAACCAGACCCTTCTGAGATCCCAGTCAAGAGAGTTCTGCAGACGCAGCTTCAGTGCTCTGTGGAGAAACATGTGGGTCCTGGCAGTGGGCTATGAAGGATAAAGACATTCCTATCTCTTTGATATGACATTTGCTCAGTGTTCTATCTCTAGTTCCTAGAACAGTGCCTGGAGCATACTTGGTGCTCCCTGAATATTTGTTAAATGAATGGATGAATAGATGGAGGGGAGGAAGAAGGGAGAGACAAATTATTATTATTATTATTATTATTATTATTTTTTGCAATACGCGGCCCTCTCACTGTTGTGGCCTCTCCTGTTGCGGAGCACAGGCTCCGGACGCGCAGGCTCAGTGGCCATGGCTCACGGGCCCAGCCATTCCGTGGCATGTGAGATCCTCCCGGACCGGGGCACGAACCTGTGTCCCCTGCATCGGCAGGCGGACTCTCAACCACTGCGCCACCAGGGAAGCCCCGGGAGAGACAAATTATTGAATAAACTTTTTGCGTGCTGAAGGAGGGCAGAGAGGAGATTTAGTGAACCTTACTCGGCGTCCTCCAGTCTGGGGCCAAATGTGAGTCCCAGGGCAGTTGGCCGGGAGATCAAAGCAGGATGTGTGAGAGGGTGGGGTCTGCACAAGCCTCTGCACACTTCCCCTTTGCCTTCTCCCCAAGTGGGCAGAAGTGCTTGGACATGGATCTACCCACAGGAGACAGTGGGAGCTTTCAGGACACACAAGCAGAGTGAACCACAGGCGTGTCCCCTTTTCACTTCCTAGGTCAGAATGACTCCTGGAGCGTAAAAGAAAAGCACGTTGTGCATCCATCAGGGGATGGAGGTGGAGGAGTGAGCTTGGCACCAGGTGGTTGGGAGGCTGTTTCAGTAATCCAGGTGAGAACCATGAGGGCTCGCATTCAAACACAGGTGGTGAGGCTGGCCTGGAGGTGACGTGGTCTGGAAATATGTGTAGGGAGGAGCATCAGTACTTATTGACTCATCATATCCTGCCCTGAGGCCTTAGATGTCCCCAGTAATGTGAGTTTATAGTTTCCAGCTGAGAATGTTGGCCAGAGAGAAGTGATTGCTAGGAACTGGCTTTTTTAGAATGACCACTATATTTATTGTTTTTGAAGTTCTGAGTACCATCTGTTTGGTTCTGCAGTGTTTCTTTCCATACTTAATAAAGACCCGTTGAAACAGCATTTAATTCAGAATTTTTGCACCTATGAAGTCACTGGGGCTTTCCCCACCCCCCTAGCATCGCAGCACCTCTCCGTCTCTGTCTCTGTCTCTTCTCCCCTCCCCTCCCCCTCCATCTGCCTCTCCCATCTTTCTGCTTTAGCCATGGACTGGCTCCACACATTGCAGGAGCATCCTGACCTATAACTTTAATCCTAATCCCAGGAAGGGATAATTTAGGTAGCTCAGAGGCACCCTGAAAATGCATTCATGATTCCCCTGGCCCCGATCTGCAGGGTCCAAAGAGGAGGCACCAGCAGGGAAAGGGCACATCTGGTGTCAGGGCCCCTGTCCTTCTAAAGGCTGGTTCTCACTCGTGCCTACGCCCTTCCATGAATTCTCCAGTTCTTTACTCACCCGGGGAAGCCTCTCCAGATTTGTGCTGCAATCGCTGACAGCTTCAGGGCCCACCCTTGTTCGGGTGAGTGACACCTGCCGCCAGCCATCATCTGCCCATCCCAGGAAGGTTGCTTAGAACAAGGCGGAGGGCAGACCATGCTCAGTCCACTGTGAGGATCTGTTTTGTGCCGTCCTCTGCAGACCTGCACCATTGCTCTTACCAGTTTTCTGTGCTTGGTTCCAACCTTGTGGCTCTTCTCATCTGCATGTTCCTGCTTACCTGGATACCTGGGTGCTGGCTTCCTGGACTCAACTTTACCCAAGTTCTGACCTACGACTCACTGCCCAGCTTGGACCTCTGGATGCCATGCTCTGTCTTGGAACCTTCTCTGTGCTCTCTGGTTTGGTCTGGGGACCTGGGCGTTCATCTAGCCATTGCCCTTTCCCTGTTGGTCCTGTCGTGTGGTGCTTCATGTCCCCCGGGGGGGCATGAAGCTGTTGGCCTGGCTTGCTCCCACTTGAGTCTGTTTTGCTAAAAGAATTTGTGCCCTGGTTCCTGGCATTGTTATGTGTGACACCCCTTCTGGGCACGTTTCAGTCATTCCATATTTGGACTTGAGATTTCTAAGTTCTACCTCTCCCATCATTCACCCAAACTTGAAACTCTAACTTCTTATATAGAAATTTCATTCAATGAACTCAACTGCTTTGATTACACCTTTTAGATTTAAGTTGTGCTCATTGGTCTGTGTATAAGGAGTGCATCTGCTTACTTGGGTACCTCCTGTTTTCTCTCTTGGAGGGCAGGCATTACCTTTCTGCTTAAATTACTTGGTAATGTAACCAAAGCCACCACTTATGTTATAATGCAACCAAGAATCAGTTTAGAGAACATTAATGCTATTAGTGATTACTAAAAGATGATTTCTTCATGATATGAAAGTAATATTATGGAAGGTATCAATGTGCTTTATCTTCTGCACTTTCGCGTATGTTATAACCTTATCCCTGATCACCCCGAGGATTCCATCTGCCTCATGGGTGTGGTGATGGGATAACTAATAGGGATTTGTTGACATTACAACAGAAATGTCAAGGGAAATTAAAAAATTAATATTCAACTTGTGACATTCAAAATAAGCTTTTACTGCCAAACAGTAGGCTTGAGGTTTTTGCTGCGAGAGGATTCGCACATTGGCATATCAATGTCTGAAACCCAGCCCTTCTGTTTCTGAAGGAATAAGACATGTAGTCTTTTTCCCACCCCTGTTTTATTGAGAAATAATTGACAATTAAAAATTGTATATATTTAAGGAGTATAGCCAATGATTTGATATATGTAGACATTGTGAAATGATCACCATAATCAAGGTAATTAACATATCCATTACCTCACATAATTACTTTTTTCTGTGTGTGATGAGAACATTCAAGACCTACCCTCCTAACAAATCCCAAGTTACAATACAGTTTTGTTAACTATAGTCATGTTGCTGTGCATCAGATCTCCAGGATTTACTCATCTTGCATAACTAAAACTTCGTATCCCTTGACCAACACCTCCCGTGTCTCCCTCCCTCCAGCTCCTGGTAGCTACCATTCTACTCTCTATTTTAGATTCCATGTATAAATGAGTTTGTTCAATATTTGTCTTTCTACATCTGGCTTATTTCACTTAGCAAAATGTTTTCTAGGTTCACTTATGCTCTCACAAATGTCAGGATTTCCTTCTCTTTTTGAAGGCTGAATAGTATTCCACTGGACATACATACCACATTTTCTTTATCCATTCAACTGTCAATGGACACTTAGGTTGTTTCCTTATCATGACTATCATGAACAATGCTGGCAATGAATATGAGGGTGCAGCTATCTCTTCAAGATCCTGATTTCAATTGCTTTGGGTATGTGCCCAGAAGTGGGATTGCTGGGTCATATGGTAGTTCTATTGTTAATTTTGAGGGGAACCTCCATACTGTTTCCATAGTGGCTGCACCAATTTACATTCCCACCAACAGGGCACAAGGGTTCCCTTTTCTCTACTTCGTCTTGATCACATCTTTCTGGAAGAGAATCCAGAGAAAGGAGGGGTGTCGTATTCATTGGTGAGACGCTGAAAGTGCAGAACCTTGACTCCAAGTTTATGTTTGGAGCTCTGGGAGCAGACTCTCTTGTAGGCTTCTCACTCATGAACCTGGGGACAACCCATCAAGGCAAACTAGGAAACACAGAGTGGGCTGGGCTTTCACTGGCCTGAGTTGCTCTTGCTTCTGGAGGGGCATGAATGGGACCTAGACTTTCCTTCATGCTTCTGATGTTGAGAGTCGGGCAGGAGACACAGAAGGTAGCTGGGTTTTAGGCCAGCAGATCAGCCCAGGTCTCCCTGTGGTGAGGGGGAAGGTGGACCTTTAGCAGAGGCCGGGATGGACCACTTAGGCTAAGAACTCAAGGAAGATGTGCTGGCAACTTGGGCGCTCCAGTGACAGGGAGGCAGGTCAGTGAGGAGGGAACACCTGCCCAGGTGTTATTAATTAGTCATTTTGACCTGATAAAGGAAGATGAGCAATGTGACACACAGTCACATTGTCCTTAAGAACAAAACCTGGAAGGTTGTGCTTCAGGGCTTGGTGGTGGCCGCATCGTTGTTAGCATTATAATCTT
Source organism: Mesoplodon densirostris (assembly GCF_025265405.1). Lineage (NCBI taxonomy): Eukaryota > Metazoa > Chordata > Mammalia > Artiodactyla > Ziphiidae > Mesoplodon > Mesoplodon densirostris. The sequence continues at coordinate 13,059,720 of NC_082663.1, forward strand.
TTCCCTTCTACCTCTCTAATTTTATAAAAAGAAAAAAAGCTATCTTTAAAAATAAAAAGCAAAAGAGAATCTTGCTGGATGCATTACTCTGCAACTTTTAATATTTCAAAGCCATCCCTATAAGTCTATAGACCTAAATCTCTCTTTTCAAAATAATTTCTTGAACACACACATATAACAGAATCATATTGTTTTTGGTTCAGTCTCCTTTTTCCTGTTCCTTCTAACCTTTCCCCTCCCCCCGTACCACTGCCACCACCTACTACCCCAGGTAGTGTTGGCGACCTAATATGTGTGCTTTTTTCTATGTAGATATATACAAATACATATGAATATGTATAGATATGTATACATCATATACATGCATACAAACATTTAGACACACACATATGTAAATACATTTATAGGAGCTTCATCTCTGCATTTTGTCTTTGGTGCTTACTCCACCTGCTGGAAAGCCCTGCCCGTCAACTGGCGTAACTCCAATTCATTTTTTAAATGGCTCTATAATATTCTATGGTGTTGTCACATGATAATTCTTTCATCCATCTGTGAGAGTTTTGAACATTTCTTTTTTCTTGTTTCCTGGAGATGGTGGCTATTTGGCTACTGTCATTTGAAAGCTTACTATATGTTCTATATTTCAAGTAAGTTTGGCAATTAAGTTTTATTAATCTGATGATGTTAATACACCTAGATGTTTATCAGCTTACTTCTAATGACATTCAAATGTTTTACTCTATTTTAGGACCAAGAGAATAGTCCTTGGTTAATGTGAGTGCTATGGAGTAAAATTATAGGACAATTAATGAATAAATATTTGTGAATATTATATAAGTTACCAATTTCACTTTCATTAGTGGTTTCCCACCAAACTCTTTAATAGCACGTGTGTGAGGGATTTCTGTCGAGAGATTAAAACTAGGCCAAAAGCAAGAAGGTAGTGACTTCAATTTGAATTAATCAGTTGTTGAAAAGTGGGCTTGATCTTCAGAAGGCAATAAGGTTTTTACAGTTATACTGGAACTTTCCTTGCAATTATTGCATATAGTATTTTGCATTCAGATGTAGGTCATATCTGATTTTTAGAGGTTAGTAAGATACCATTAGCTTCTTACTGTCAAATTCTCCTTGATCTTTCTAGTAATTAGCTTATGCCCAAAAGATCTGAGTTACAGATCACCAATACTTAACCAAGATAACTCTTCTATATATATCTAAGTCCAACTTTTGGAAAGGTTATATACATATAAACCCTGATTTAATTTTTTTTTTTTGCCTCTTTTGGGTTGTGAATCTCATTGTTTGACAGTGGGTGAAGATGCTACTTTTTATTTTGTTTGCCAAGAGTTTTAAATCATGCCAACTAAATGAGAGAAAAACCAACATCACTTAGCTGAGTTAACTCTCTGATAACAGTTTATAAATCACTTCCTATTATTTTAACTGCAGGAATGAGAAGTTTTTAGCCTGTTATACTTGTTTTAAATGTCTAACCCTGGCTTCTATTACAAACAGAGTCTGTAAAACATACTCACCCACTGCCATAAACGTTTGACTATTAAAAACAGGTCGGGCTTCCCTGGTGGCACAGTGGTTGAGAATCTGCCTGCCAGTGCAGGGGACACGGGTTCGAGCCCTGGTCTGGGAAGGTCCCACATGCCGTGGAGCAACTGGGCCTGTGAGCCACAACTACTGAACCTGCGCGTCTAGAGCCTGTGCTCCGCAACGGGAGAGGCTGTGATAGTGAGAGGCCCGCGCACCGCGATGAAGAGTGGCCCCCGCTTACCACAACTGGAGAAAGCCCTCGCACAGAAACGAAGACCCAACACAGCAAAAATAAATAAATAAATAAATAAAGAATTATTTTAAAAAAAGAATACTGTGTAGATAATTAAAAAAAAAACACACAAAACCAAACATGTCATACAACCTTTTGCTCTTAAACTTAAGTTTAAAACCAGGTGTGAAGGCAAAGAGGTTTGTTAACACTGAACATGGGTCTTCAGTCACATGGACAATTTGTAGTGTATGATGGATAAAGTTGATTTTTTAAAAAAAATTACATTCTTTTTTGTAGGAAATAGAACCAGAATTACCTGAGAATCTGCCTCCATGTTCTTTTTTTTTTTTTTTTTTTTTTTTTTTGGTGGTACGCGGGCCTCTCACTGTTGTGGCCTCTCCCGTTGTGGAGCACAGGCTCCAGACGCACAGGCTCAGCGGCCATGGCTCACAGGCCCAGCCGCTCCGCGGCATGTGGGATCTTCCCGGACGGGAGCACGAACCCGTGTCCCCTGCATCGGCAGGCGGACTCTCAACCACTGCGCCACCAGGGAAGCCCCCCTCCATGTTCTTTTAACTGTGTCAGTCGTTTGACTCTGGACGGAAGTCAGGGCATCCTTAATACACAGCCCAGAGAAAAGGGAAAATGAAGGTCACATAAAGCTAATGGCTTGTAGAGAGTGGCAGGGTCCCCTTTGTAATAACAGTGCTTAATCACCACCTTTGCCTTCTGGGTGTTTTTTCTACTATTGTGTCTCATTTCCAAGGCTGGCCAGAGAAAGTGGGATGCAGGCAGCTGTGGTGAGAGATTTGGTGTGAGAGAGCTCTCGCTACCACCCACACATCCCTAACCCAGTGTGGGCCGAGTTCCGGCCAGCCAGCCTTTCCTAACATCCAGGCTGACTCACCCAGTGCTGGTAACCTAGTCATATCCCCTGTCTCTGCATTTTGTCCCACAGGCTGGGCTGGCCCCGGCTCAGCAATAGTGGGCCAGGCACCACTGTCCTCTCGGGGTCTTCAGGTGTTAGATAGAAGAGACCTTGGTGCCATTTCCTCCTCCCCCTTGCTTTGCTGCTAATGGGACTGAGGCCCAAGGAAGTTGAGTGTCTTGTGGTCAAGTCCTAAGTGGGTCCACGTTCCTATCCTCTGGGTCTGTGGGGCTCTCTCTACTACTTGGCTACTATTCTCCCTACTGAAGGCCGCCCCTGTGGAATGACCAGAGTCCTCGTCAAGCCAGTTACCCTCGGAAGAAGTAGTCTTGACCAACCTGAGTGCGGAATTGCCAGACACCTATCTTGGTAGGGAAGATGGTTGTATGTCAGGGTGCTGAGGGTATGGGACTGCTTTGAATGAGATGACAAGATGTCCTCTGAGGCATGAAGCACTGGTCTGGGATGCTGCTGAGAGCACAGGGGGTCAGCTGAAAGCAGTCCTTTTGCTTACATCCCTGTTTCTTCTATGGCATCCCTTGCTCCAAATCTCTCCTAACACCAGCACTCACAGTCAGCTTTCTCCACCTGGAACGCTAGTCTGTGCATCTCAAGAGCCTTTAGGAGGTGCTGGTATCTCTGACTTCATTCAGCTTTGAGCTTCTTGCCTGAGAGCAGTTCCATAGAGAGAAAATATTATTATTGATACTTTCGGATCATTAAGACTTCCAGCTGTATTAGCCTCTCTTGTCCTGAAATATTTTCATTACCAAATGAAGGAAAATTGACTTCTAATTCTGGATCATGTCAAATTGTGACAAGTCCATCAGGATGTAGGTAGAATTAAATTCTTTATAAATATTGTTTATATTTTTATAGTTTAAATACTGAATGGGCCTAAGTGACTTCCCCATGCTTTTTCTTTACTTCAAAAAAATCAGAAATTGAGCTATATTTTTACCTTCTTTTCCTAGAGCTTCCCAAAGAAAACTACTAGAGGGCACCAGCAGGTACCAGTAGTGAATGACATAAAAGGCTCTTTTGGAAATATAGAACCATTATTGTGAGAATTAATCACTATGTTTTAAACGAATGATGTAAGCAAACCTTAGCTAGAGGCAGCATCTGAACTCCATTTTCATCGGTGTTATTCACTGAAGGCTTCTCATCAAAGAAAATCTTTTTTTTTTAAACAGCTTTATTGGAGTATAATTGCTTTACAATGGTGTGTTAGTTTCTGCTTTATAACAAAGCGAATCAGCTATACATATACATATATCCCCATATCTCCTCCCTCTTGCGTCTCCCTCCTACCCTCCCTATCCCACCCCTCTAGGTGGTCAGAAAGCACTGAGCTGATCTCCCTGTGCTATGCAGCTTCTTCCCACTAGCTATCTATTTTACGTTTGGTAGTGTATATATGTCCATGCCACTCTCTCACTTCGTTCCAGCTTACGCTTCCCCCTCCCCGTGTCCTCAAGTCCATTCTCTACATCTGCGTCATTATTCCTGTCCTGCCCCTAGGTTCTTCATAACATTTTTCTTTTTTTTTCTTTAGATTGCATATATATATGTGTTAGCATACAGTATTTGTTTTTCTCTTTCTGACTTACTTCACTCTGTATGACAGACTCTAGGTCCATCCACCTCACTACAAATAACTCAATTTTGTTTCTTTTTATGGCTGAATAATATTCCATTGTATGTATGTGCCACATTTTCTTTATCCATTCATCTGTCGATGGACACTTAGGTGGCTTCCATGTCCTGGCTATTGTAAATAGTGCTGCAATGAACATTGTGGTACATGACTTTTTTTGAATTATAGTTTTCTCAGGGTATATGCCCAGTAATGGGATTGCTGGGTCGTATTGTTGTTCTATTTTTAGTTTTTTAAGGAACCTCCATACTGTTCTCCATAGTGGCTGTATTAATGTACATTCCCACCAACAGTGCAAGAAGGTTCCCTTTCTCAAAGAGAATCTTAATTCAAATTACTTTCAAAATTTCCCTGTTTGATTCCACGAGATGCCATAGGTTATTTTCCAAAAGGAAACACTAGCTACAGATTTTTTGCCCTCTAAATTGTATTTAAAAATTAGATGTGAGAAGACTGTTTAATGCATATGACATTCCATCCATCACTGACATGGAGACAGCCTTTTATTTACTTACTGCCAAACTGACGAGTGCTCTTTGAAGATCACTCGCCTGTGCTGTGTCCTGTCTCTCAATTTCAATACATATTAGTCATGTTATTCCATGCGTAAGGGTACCAACCAGTTTCATTACTCAAATTCACTTCCCAAGATCTACCACTGACAGAGGAACTTTAAACAGAAAAGTGAGATATTGTGGTACTGAGACTGTGTCTACTGTAAACAAGCTGAAACATGAATACTTTAAAGAGATTATAATCACAGTCTTTGGTTTCTATAAAAATTACTCAAGATAAGCTACACATTTAAAAACAGCCCAATTCATGATTACCCAAATATTATAACACCAGCACTTCACATCTCTGCCTTTGCTACAGTGTACTCATAAGAAATAGGATTTTTCATATTACAGCACCGCAGTGAGAACAAAATATGCAAACATGGAGTACTGCATAGTTGCTGAGATCCTGGGATTTAGTGTAACAAAATGAGTTCAAATCCAGACTCCAGTTATTTACTCTTACTTTGAGTATTATTTAATCTCACTAAACTTTTGTTTTCTCATTTACAGAATGAAAAAATCAGTAGCAGATAGACGAAAGGGTTATTTTGAGGGTGAATGTAAAAAGTTTCAGGCATTACGTAGTGATGGCCAGAGCAGATCGGCTATTTTTATTAGTTATTATTCACACTGCGTCTTACATCAAGATTGGATTTAGCAACATCATTCTTCCTTCTAGCAGCATATTAAAAAAAAATTAAAAATTTTTATTTCTCAATTTATTGTTTAGTCTATTACAAAGTTTACAAATCTCAAGTAAACTTGGGATCATTTTTTATAGCAACTCAAGCTAGTATTTTATCTTAACTCCTGTTAGGATTTAAGAGTGTTTCTTGGTCAAATGACCTTGGGAAGTGGTGACATAAGCTATCATTTATCTATATTAAGATTTAAAAATTACTAAATGCAGTCAGAACATTGGAAAATGGCTTTTCTAAGCTACTATATATCATATTTGATTTAAATAGTCTCATACAGTTGGACATTCAAGTTGTTTCCACATTTTGCTACTGTGAATAGTGAAGAACATGAATAATTGGTAGAAAACAAAATTTAAAAAATCATACTAGTTGAAAACCCTTTCTAAATGACTATAAAGTAGACCCCAAAACTTAGAAACATAAAAAGTGTGACTCATACATAACCAGTGGAAATATAAAATGGTTCAGCCACTGTGGAAAGCAGTGTGGCAGTTCCTCAATAAGTTAAACATAGAATTATTACATGACCCAGCAATTGCACTGCAAGATATATACTCCCCCAGATTGGAAACAGATGTTGAAACAAAAACTTGTATATGAAACTTGTACTTGTTCATCACAACACTATTCACAATACCCAAAAGGTATAAACAACCCAAATGTTCAGAAAGGGATCAATGGATAAACAAATTGTGGTGTATCCATATAGTGGAGTATTATTTAGCCTTAAAAAGGAATGAAGTACTGAGACATGCTACAACAATGATGCACCTTGAAAACTTGATGCTACGTAAAAGAAGCCAGACACAAACGTTCATATTTGTATGGTTACATTTATAAGAAATATCCAAAATAGATAAATCTACAGAGACAGAAAGCAGATTAGTGGTTTCTTGGGGCTGAGGGGGAATAGAAGGGATGTCACTGCTTAATGAGTAGGGGGTTGAAATGATGAAAATATTCAGGAACTTGATAGTGGTGATGGTTGCACAACATTGCTAATGTCTCAAATGACACTGAATTGTATACTTTAACATGGTTTAATTGGTAAATTTTAATGTTATGTGTGTTAACCTCAATTAAAAATGGAAGGTTGCTCCATGGTGCCCCGCAAAATACTGGTATGTGGAAAAACCTGTAACTGGAGATGTGCTTTCAAATAATTTGTCCTCTTGATCCAGTGCTCATCTCACCCAGATTGCTTCTGGTCTAATTATTTCCTTCTAAACTATGAAGAGTCCCTTTTCAGTGAATGGTGTTAGGCATTTTTGCCCTGTCCTCCTGGACTGGACTTGATTGAATGACATTTTGATCAACATAGGAAATTTGTTTAGATGAGGGACTTCAAGGGTTAGAATCACCTCTTGTTCATATTCTTCTTTTCATCCCCTCTTTTCATTTTTTTCTTCTTCCCATACCTCTTTGCATCTTCCCCTTAACTGTTGCTTATATTTCAGGCTTTCCAGGAATACAGAAGAACATTCTCTTGGTGATACTCAGAGGTGGAGGTGGGTGGTCTTTTTTTGTTGTTGTTAGATTGAGACAATCAGGTCCTTAAAAACATTCACTAGACTTATTGGACTCTGCTAAAGAATCTCCCATGCTTGGATTCATGTCAATTTGTATACTGTAACATAACTTTCTTTTCAAAACAACAGCAGGGAATTGCTTCTATTCGTCATCTATTTTTGGTTAATTCTTTTTACAATTTACTGTCAAATAGCTTTAAAAGAGACAGGTTTATCACTTTTTAAACTTTTTGTTCCTAAGAGTGATTTTTTTTTAAAGCCAATGTGATTGATATTTAATACGAAAAAGTATGAGAATAAGGAACACTGGACTGGAATTTAAGAAATACAGTATTATTTACCGAAAAAGTAATGGCTTTTTTTTTCAATTGAAGTGAAACCCACAAACCATACAATTAACCATTTTAAAGTACACAATTCAGTGGCATTTAGTACATTCACAATGTCATGCAATTACCACTTCTTTCTAGTTTCAAAACTTTTCATCACTCCAGAAGAACAGCCTGAATGTTAAGTATTCACTCCCCATTTCTCTCTCCCCCAGCCCCCTGGGAACCACTTATATGTCTCTACAGATTTGCCTTTTTTAGATATTTCATATAAAAGAATCATGTAATATGTAACCTTTTGTGCCTGACTTTTTTTTATGGAGCATAATGTTTTCAAGGAGCATCAATGTCATAGCAAATGTGTGTCATTCTCTTTTTATGGTTGAATAATATTTCATTATATGGATATACCACAATTTGTTTATCCATTGATCTCTTTATGGACATTTGGGTTGTGTCTGCTTTTTGACTATTATGAATAGTGCTGCTATGAACATTGGAGAACACATTTTTGTTTGAACATTTGTTTTCAATTCTTTTGGGTATATACCTAGGGGGAGAATTGCCAGATCATATGGAAATTTTGTGTTTTAACTTTCTGAGGAATCACCAAATTGTTTTCCACAGTGGCTGCAGCATTTTAAATTCCCATAAAATATGTACAAGTATTCTTATTCCTTTACATCCTTGCCAGCACTGATTTTGTTGTTGTTGTTATAGCCATCCTAGTAGATGTCAAGTTGTAGCTCGTTGCGGTTTAATTTTTATTTCCTTAATGACCAATGATGTTGAAAATCATTTCATGTGCTTGTTGGCCATTTGTATATCTTGTCTGGAGAAATGCCTATTCAAATTCTTTGCCCAGTTTTTAATTAGGTTGTTTGTCTTTTTGTTGTTGATTTGTAATCGTTGTATATAATCTAGATACTAAGTTTTTGTCAGATATATAATTCACAAATATTTTGTCCCATTCTGTAGGTTGTCTTTTTGTTCTCTTGATAACATTCTCTGATGCACAAAATATTCTAATGTTTATAAAATTCAATTTATCTATTTTTTTCTTTCATTGCTCATGCTTTCAGTGTCATATCTAAGGAACCATCACCAAATCCAAGGTCATAAAGATTTACCCCTGTGGTTCTTCCAATAGTTTTTATTTTTATATCTTATGTTTATTTAGGTCATTGATCAATTTTGAGTTAATTTTTTATTATGGAGTGATAGGGGTCCGACTTTGTTCTTTTGTGTGTGTTTATACACTTTTCCCATAACCATTTGTTGAAGAGACTATTCTTTTCCCATTTATTGATCTTGGCACCCTTGTCAAAAACAATTGGCTATAGATTTTTTGATTTATTTCTGGACTATCAGTTCTGTTCCATTGGTCTATAAGTCTCTTGTTATGCTCGTAGTACAGTGTTTTGATTACTGTAGCTTTGTAGTTAGGTTTGAAATCAGGAAGTGTGAGTCTTTCAACTCTTTTTTCCTTTTTCAATATTGTTTTGGCTACTCAGAGCCACTAGCAATTCTATATAGATTTGAGAATAATGTTTCCATTTCTCAAAAAAAGACCTTCAGAATTTTATAGGGATTGCATTTAACCTGTAGAATGCTTTGGGGGTATACTGCCACTTCAGCAATATTATGGCTTCCTATCCATGAACAGTGGATGGCTTTTTATTTATTTAGGTCTTTAACTTCTTTCAATAATATTTTATAGTTTTCAAATGTACAAATTTTTCAGCTTTGTGGTTAATTTCATTGGTAGGTTTTTATCCTATTAGATACTATTGTAAATAGAATTGTTTTCTTAATTTCTTTTTTGGATTGTTCATTGCTGATGTAGAGAGACACAGCTGATTTTTGTGTGTTGGTTTTCTATCCTGAACTTTGCTGAATTTGTTTATTAGCTCTTGCAGTTTTTTTTTTTTTTGATTCATTGGGATTTTCTGTATATAGAATCATGCCATCTGCAAATAAATATAGTTTTAATTCTTACTTTCCAATTTGGTTGTCTTTTATTGTTATTTTTTCTTGCCAAATTACTCTGGCTAGGACTTCCAGTACAATATTGAATAACTGAAATGTGAATAAAACAAAGATACCCATTTTCACCAGTGCTATTCAACATTCTACTGAGAGTAATGGATTTTGCAGAACATTTTTCATTTATTCCAATTCATGAACTAAAGCCAGTGGTTTAATAATGGCCCAATATTTCTGAGGTTAGGTGTTTTGGCAAATTTGCTATCTAGAACATATCTAAGAACATAGAAATATTGGAATAGTCCTCTTAGGAGGAAGACAATGACTATCACATAGCTATGTGTCTTACTTGACTACCTATTTTGTGATGAAAGCCCACCCACTGAAGATCTTTTCTAAAATGAGGACTACTGATTTAGCAAGGTTGGTGTTTTCCTTAGTAACTTGTGGTTCTTTCTAGTTTATTATAACACATAATGAATTAAAAGCAGTGGAGAGAGTAGGGAACTGCCAATAGCTGACACTTGGAGAAATGACAGTTAACAAAGGAGAATGGAAAAAAAGCAGAGATAGATAGAAAAAATTTGGTGAAAGGGCAAACTAAATGCTAACTACTTCAGTGGCCATATCACCCCACTATGCAATCAATAATATATATACCTTGAGTTAGCAATGAGAGACCATATTATGTTTAGTATAACCCATTCAGTATGTTTAACAAAAAGTTTTATAAACATGAAATTTAAATGTCTTCAGAAGGGAAAGGTTCAATTTCATGGATTTTTTATTTACATTGCATGTCACATACCTAGTCAATGCCAGGGAAAAGAGTCATTATTTGAAATGAAACTAACATACCATTGTAAAGCAATTATACTCCAATAAAGATGTTTAAAAAATAATAATATTTTTTAAAGTCTTATATATATTTTAATTGAAGTATAGCTGATTTATAATATTATATTAGTTTCAGGTATATAATATAATGGTTCAATATTTTATAAATTATACTCCATTTAAAGTTATAAAATATTGACTATATTCCTTGTGCTGTATAGTATATCCTTGTAGCTTATTTATTTTATACACAGTAGTTTGTACCTCTTAATCCCATACTCCTATCTTGCCCCTCTCTCCTCCCCTCTCCCCACTGGTAACCACTGCTTTGTTCTCTGTATCTGTGAGGAGCCTGTTTCTGTTTTGTTATACACATTCACTTGTTTCATTTTTTAGATTCCACATGCAAGTGATTTCATACAGTATTTGTCTTTCTCTGTCTGACATTTCACTAAACATAATACCCCCCAGGTCCATCCATTGTGCTGCAAATGGCAAAATTTTATTCTTAAAACAGTCTTTTAAAACAGAGTTCTCTGACATATTTCCGATGAAGGGGATAGGGAAAGGATGTGAAACATCACAGTAACTCCTCCTTGTGAAAACATATTGATAATTTTCTTCTACAAGGGAGTAATTTGAGTATAGCTCTACCAGTAAGTATTTAGACCAATGAACAGATGGTCATTTCCTAAGCAACTAAATCTTTGGGGACAACATAATTTATTATCCAAACCAGAACCCTTTTGAGAAAAGGATGCACTATTAATTATACCAGGATAAAAGGTGTAAATCAGTAGTGTCTTGGGAAAACAGAGATGATTGGTCATTCTAATGAAAACCACTTGAATTTTTATTCTCAGTGTTATTGTTGATTTATCATGGAAAAAATTAGTAACAAGAGAAATTTTTATTCTTCAAAGCTATAAGCAGATTTTCAGTGGAGAGGAAAATGAGTTGAGTCTATTGTTATGGTGGTTGCCCTTGTAGTTTTCCTATGTGCTTTTCTACAGTGGCCTATTCTGGTGGTGTGAGCCTAGACCGAAGTCAACCCAAATCAGTTTGATACTGAGTGTGGTCAAGACAGATCTGCCTGGTGGGTTTGGGCCCAGGCAAAGACCACAGTGAAGGGGAGCTTGCTTCAGCCAAGATCTTTTGGGCCATTCTCATGCCCCTTTTATTTATTTTTATTTTTTATTTTATTTTATTTTTGCAGTACGCAGGCCTCTCACTGTTGTGGCCTCTCCCGTTGCGGAGCACAGGCTCTGGACGCGCAGGCTCAGCGGCCATGGCTCACGGACCCAGCCGCTCCACAGCATGTGGGATTTTCCCAGACCGGGGCACGAACTCGTGTCCCCTGCATCGGCAGGTGGACTCTCAACCACTGTGCCACCAGGGAAGCCCTCTCATGCCCCTTTTAGACTTCATATCAAAACAAAGCAGCCTGGGACCACCTCCATTTCACCAGGGCCCATACAATGAGGAGAAGCCATCAAATTTGGCTTAACTGGATTCATTCCCAGGGATTAGCAGGAAATGAGCAAGAAAACTTCCCTCATTAGGAATAATTTTACTCCCTGCCATTCCCTCGATAAGTAAATTTCACAGCAAAGCAATCACCATGTAATAAAAACTATTACATGGACATACTTAATCATGTAGATGTCATTTATGATTCCAAGGGCTAAAGGTAGAGATGGTTAAAAACCAGAAATGAGTTAGTTTAGGTAAACATGGTAAAAGGTACTTGTCTGATTTTACATTTAATAATCACTCTGTGATATATGATTGTGTTTCTGTATCCCTATGCTGAAAACTTAGAGGAAAAAGGCTGTTGGAACAATGGTAAAAGTAATGAGGATCATCCGTGAGCATCTACTATGTACTAGGCACAAGTAGTTTGCCTAAAGTAACAAGGTTAGTTAGTAGCAGTGAGGAACAGAGCTGGAATTAAAACTCTTACCCTTTTCACTCTGCTGTCCTGATCCCTAATTGTAGACAATGGAAAAAGCATTGAGGTACAGATCAGGGGGCCTGGGTCCTAGTCATACATGTGTCTTTAATAAGGGCAAGTCATATGATTTTGCTGAGTCATAGTTTCCTTATTCTTTAAAGGAAGTTAATAGAGGACCTATCTGAATCCCAGGGTGATGGTGCACATCAAATGTGATGCACAGAAAGTACTTTGAAAATACTTCTCATAGCATAAAGCACTGTGAAAGGAGTTATTAAGATTCTGTCTTAATCACAGTTATAGAGTGACCTGTATGAAATGTTTTTTAGCTTTTTTGATTTTCTTCTCTGTACGTAGAGATGCAAAAGATAGGGAGAGAAAGAATCCACCCCCCCACCCCCACTTCTTCCCAGGCATTCCTTGTAAATACTTTTCAAAATGATTTCTATGGAAGTGCCTTTGCTGGCTACTTTATGAGTTGTTTGCAGGTAATAATTTCTACATAGATAAGGACAATTCTGAGTGCCTCCTATACCCTTAGTGATGATTAAGAATTCCTGAGATTTTAAATGTTAAAAGAAGCTGTTAGGACAACTTAAGTTATACCAAACAGAAATCGCCAACTCAAATTGATTTAAACGTAAGGAAACATAGGGATTTTTAAATCTCTCTTAACAAGAATTGCATAGGTAAGGCAGCTCCTGCTGTGGTTTCTCAGAGCCTTAGCTTTGTTTTCTGGAAATTCTGTTTACTTTGACCTTCATCATGCGCTGACGTCATGGCCATGATTCCAGGTATTAAAGCGTACAGGGCATCATCCAAAGGAAAAAAAGGAAACTTTATCCCAAAGTTTTTTGGCCAGGATTGTACTGAATGCCTCCTCTAAGCTAATTACCAGCAAGAGGAATGGGATCACCACAGCTAACCATTTGGAGTGGGATGGGTTTTAGGGACTCAACCACCAGTACTACTGTAATAAGACAGATTGGAAGGGTTGAGCCATTTGACACTTTGTAACTTTCAGGCAAACTCTTCAGAGTAGACTTCTTACAAGGCTGTTTTGTTGATGGACGTGGCAAAGTTTCTGCCATTTTGCACACATTGTTACCCACACAGATCATGACCAGTGTGAAGAAACTGATAGTCCCATCCCTATTCTGTTGCCACACTAATTGGTTTATTCTGAGATTTCTATGTAGCTTTTCTGGGAAGGTACGTGAAGGATGGATGTACCTCTCTCCTTTTTCCATTCAGTGTACCCACCCCAATGCAAATATATTCATTACAACGATTTTGCACACAAATTTCAAGGAAGGCCTTTTGGGAAATGATTTCTTAGCTTCCAGAACTGTATGTGAGACTATAATATGTTTCCAAATGTTAGTATTCACAATATTTTGTTAATGTTGGCATCCTGGAAACTCAAAGAACATTGATAATAACAAGCGAGGCCACTGGAATGGCCTTTTATAGGTTCCTCTTTTTCTGCATTTATTGATTGGCTCAAAGTAGTGCATTGAAACTGTTAAAAGTGGGGTGCTCTGGACTTAGTGTACTTGGATTCAAAGCTTGGTGTTCCATCACTTACCAGCTGTGTGACCTTGAGCAAGTTAATTAGCTCCTCCATACCTCAGTTTCCTCCTTGGAAAAATAAGTGTAACAATAATGCCTACCTCATAGGGCTGTTGTGAGGATTCAGTTAGATAATATATGTAAGGTGCTTAGCCTGGTGTCTAGAAACCAGAAGTGAATTGCTCTTTCTGATGAATCTTTCCAATTCATGTTCATTCCTCCTGCTACAACTACTGCTCTTACTGCTGCTACTGCCACAACTGTTACTATGCACCCATGGGTGTGTTGTTCTGAACAAAAAAAAAGCACAGCATGAGATCAGTGTATTCTCATACTGTAGTTTGATGGGCCAGAGGTTGGAGAGAGAAAAGTGCTAATTAGCTCTGCATCACTATCAAATTTCTTATTTCTTTGAGGAAATAAGAACAAGAAAGTGAGTCAGAGTCAGGGGATGTGAGCCTTATTTTCCTCTGTGGATTGGACAAAGTCCTGTAGTGATAAATTTTAAACCATGCACCCATTCTGTTTTTCGATTAGACTGAGTCTACAATTCCAACTGAAGACACTGTGATGAAAGAAAATTTCTACTGTTTTTGGAATGGCAGAGGAAAGCCACAGCTGAAGTATTCCAAGAAGAAATTGGTTCTATATTAAGATGACTTTTGCATCAAAAAATGAGCCTCAGGGTCTTGGCAGGAGAGAAATGGTACCTCTGAATCCTGACATCTCTCTCCTGGGCAATTTGTTGCCTCAGTTTTAGTCATGATGTTTGGATTAGCCTGTAGTCAGTCTGGCTAGAATACTATGACCCAGTGCCAAAAGGACAACTAACTAGTTGGAGACATTCCTATCTGTTCCTTGATAAAAGAAACAGTTCTCGTCTGATGAACAAGAAATAATTAGCAAGAAGTTATGTATGTTTTGATGGAATGAAAAGTGCTCTTCTTGATGAAAGCTTGTTGGAATAAGGTACTGCATCCTTATTTATTTTGTGTCTTCATCTACCAATCCACAATGGCAGCTATTTATCATATTTATAATTAGAGTCATGCCAGTATGAAGAACCATTTCTATTTTTCCATTCCCTGAAGGAAAAACTTGAGAACCCCAAGCTTCTGATATCAATTGAGATAATCTGCTGGTAAATTCCTGCCCTGGACAATTTACCTAAACTGTTCTGTAACTTGTTTCCCTGGATGACTGACATCTGTTTAAAATATCATGTGCAGCTTAGCATCTGCATTTTTGCTTTTCTGTCTTCTGTAGCTTTTCTTACATTTGAATGAACATTTGATGTTATGGCAGGAACAACCCATTATGCTTATGATGAAGCACAAAAACCATCTAGAAAAATATCAACTGATCATTTACCCATGAACCATGACTAATGGAATTAAGGGTAATGACTCAAAGAAGTTCATAGGGAAACAGTGTTCAGTGCTTCATAGCAGTAACAACTGAAGAGTAATTTCCCCTTTCTTTTACAGAAACGTTTACCCTTTAATCTCAAAATGCTTAGCAAAAACTTTTATATACCCTGGAATAATTCTTTTTTTAAAAAGTTATTTATCGGACTTCCCTGGTGGCACACTGGTTGGCAATCCACCTGCCAATGCAGGGGACACAGGTTCAATCCCTGGTCCAGGAAGATCCCCCATGCCACAGAGCCACTAAACCCATGCACCACAGCTACTGAGCCTGCTCTCTAGAGCCTGTGAGCCAGAACTACTGAGCCCAAGAGCCAGAACTACTGAAACCCATGCACCCTAGAGCCTATGCGCCACAACTGCTGAACCCATGTGCCACAACTACTGAAGTACGTGAGCCTAGAGCCCATGCTCCGCAACAAGAGAAGCCACTGCAACAGCAGCCCGCTCACTGCAACAAAGAGTAGCCCCCATTGGCCACAGCTAGAGAAAGCCCGCGCGCAGCAACAAAGACCCAACACAGCCAAAAAAAAAAGTTATTTATTATTTATTTATTTTTATTGAAGTATAGTTGATTTACAATGTTAGTTTCAGGTGTATAGCAAAATGATTCCTTTATACATGCATCTCTCTCTCTCTCTATCTATCTACTCTTTTTCAGATTCTTTTCCCTTATAGATTTTTACAAGGTGTTGAATATAGTTCCCTGTGCTATACAGTAGATCCTTGTTGCTTATCTATTTTATATATAGTTGGAATAATTCCTTTTGAAAAGCCTTACAATACTGTCCTCAGGAACATTATATTATAGAGAAGTGACAAGAATAAGCTTGAGGTTGACCAAATTCGTCAAAAGAGACAATTTTTAAATGCTCTTAAGTCAGTGATGTTATCAACTCCCCCCCCCCCGCCCTCTTTTGGGAATGGCACCTGTATTATATGCTTTTATATTCAGAAAAGATATTTTCTGAATATTCAACCTCAGGGCATTTCTTGCCTTTGATTTTTTTTTTTTTTTTTTTTGCGGTACGCGGGCCTCTCACTGTTGCGGCCTCTCCCGTTGCGGAGCACAGGCTCCGGACACGTAGGCTCAGCAGCCATGGCTCACGGGCCCAGCCGCTCCGTGGCATGTGGGATCCTCCCGGACTGGGGCACGAACCCATGTCCCCTGAATCGGCAGGCGGACTCTCAACCACTGCGCCACCAGGGAGGCCCTGATTTTAGTTTTTAATATAGCTAGAGAGGGCAGAGACTCCTGATAGAGGATGTCCTTCCATTATGCTTTGGAATTAAAAAAGATATAAGTGATAGATATTTCTTTCCTTGACTGCAGTGATTTCTTGAGCTTAATATTTGGCATCAGGGGAAAATTAATTCCTCAGAGAGTGCATTTTGGCTTGAAGGTACAAAGAAGTGAAGCGCCTGGTGTAATATCCTGACACAGGACCCTAATGCTCAGCTTTTCCCAGCATCTCAGTGGATAGTTGAAAGGAATTCGTCTAGCTGAAAATCCTACCTCCTATGGTTACAGACTTAGGGGGCTTAGAGCCATGGAGTGTGTTTCCTTCATTTTTTGTGGAAAACTAACCTATCAAACCAAATCAAATCAAATCAAGTGTACTTTTCATCTTAGACATACTTCTGGGTTATCTTTTCACTTCTCAGCATATAGGATGGCTCAGCAGCTTCAAAACTGTGACATTAGCTTGGTTCAAATGTAACCCTCTGAATTCATTATCCTGCTCTTATATAACAAGTAGGATTTGAGAAAAACATCACTTGATGTATTTTTGTTCTATGTTTTAAGTCTATTAAGCACCAAACAAAAATAAAAATAAATGGAAGTTAAGACAAAAAACCCTGAAGTCTATTTGATAGTACACATCAAAATCCTTGTATTCATAGAATGCTTTCCTCCAAATTTCATTGGCTCAGGAGAACTGCATGATCTCCAGATATTCACAGAGACAGGAGTTAAAGGATTACCTGACTTCCAATCCCAAACCTGACAGCTACTTACATATGTCAAGTTAAATATAGTTTGATTTCTTTACCTTACTCACCACTGTGACATTTATCAAAGCCTCACACAAAGGTGTAGGTGGTGGAGAATGACAAGATCATATTATTTAATCGACTCCTAAATTCAACTAAAAATAATGAAGTTTCACTTTAGATATCATTCTTTTTTTTGTTTAGAGTTCAAATGAGTGTTGGCCAATATGCATATAAGCCACTCGGGCTGGGCTTACATTTCAGGAAAGGGGTTAATTATCTGAAGTGACTTGTACTTGGAAATATTGGTATGAGAGGGAATTGTTTAGGTGCTCAAGTTTTTCATAGAGATGACAAGATATCCTGTTTAATCAACTGTAAATGATATACCTGAAGAGAAACATTATAGCCTTACAAACACACGCATTAGACCCTACAGTTATATAGTATAATGCATTGTTCACAATTCTCATTTTCATCAGTCCTGTCTTATTTTACGGTATCATGCATCAAATGAATAAAAAGATATATCAGGATCCTGGAGCCAAGAAGGGACTTCTTCAGGAAAATTTCTCAGGTGTCTTTGATTATTCATGCTGCCACTACTGTTAGCTTTCATCTGATGTCATACAAAGCATATCTGCTCTTTCCAGAGTTGTTTAACTTTTCATCTCTCCTTAGGTAGTTTTTTCTTCCAAAAGTCAAAACTTCCCTTTTACTTACATGCTGGCTGACTTTAAGGTACACAGGCTTGAACGTGATCCTACATCTCCAAAGCAAGTCTTTCTGTCCAACTCAAAGGCCAGGGTTGTACTTTTGTAAAAGCACAGCTGTCATTAGAGCTGTTTTTTTGTATTGTTGTTTATGATTAGAGATATATGACTTAAGTCGTGGGATAGGTTTTAAACAGTCATAACAATAAATGCATCCATCCTCAAAGTGGGCATTGTATTTGCTCAAATAATGGAGCATTTTTGGAATTCCCTTGAGAAGGTTTATCGCCCACATAAGGGAATGAGTCATTACTTCACATTGAAGGTTCCGTCTCTGGTTGTCTCACCCTCTTTCCCGTGTCACTCACCTGACCTTCATCCAGCCTTACCCTGCTTTCTCAGCCACATTAGTTGACTGTTCATGAGTCTGTGAGCAAACCTACCCTCTCTCTCTGGACCCTGCTAGAATCTACAAACAAAAACTGCCTGAGAACTAAAGCAATCTTTCCCTACAACTCAGCCCAAATCAAAGATCCAACAGAATGATTCTTCTCCATCAGTTAAACTATCTTCTGAACTCAGTTTGTCTAACTGTCTCCGGTTTCCTAAATATCACAGGTTTCTTTCCAGCAGCTTTATTTCCCATGGTTCACCCACCCAGAGAGGTGATATAGAGTCATGCTTCTATTTACACCTCTTCTTGTCTTCTTCAGGAAAATAGGAGGGTTTCTAAATCTCAATTATCATTACTTGATTAACAGCCAAACTAAGAGTACTTAACACTTTATACTGGAATGCTTTTCTGCTGTATGTTGAGCTTTTTCATTGGCATCCTTAAATATTATAGAGTAGTTACCATTAATGTATAGTAACGTTAAATAATAATAATAATTGCAATTCTTGGAATGATCCTTCCCCGTCCCAAATCCTTTATATACAGAGTTAATGAGTATTTTTTTAAACTAAAAGTATTTGAAGGGCTTTGACATAGTTAAACTTCAGGGGGAACTTCTGCTTAGCTTGCATGTTTAAAGATTGTCCTAGAGTGTCATTTCATTGAAGTTGACAGCTGCGTCTACTTTTGTACACCGTTGCATTTCCCATGTTTAGAACAGTATTTGGCACACAGTGAGTTCTCAATGACTATGCAGTCTGCCCTTTAGCTACTTTGAGAAATTTGAAGATATTGTTGGCAGTGTTGGTTTGTGAATCCAAGCGTGGGACAGTAGGCGTTCCATACCTGGTCCTGAGTAACTTGGAACTTAGAATTATGTCGGCTACATCATGCTCCAAATGATGAAGATTGGAAGCTGTCTAACACGTTCATACAGTGAGAAGTAAATAGGGAGATTTTGATTTCTAGAACATGTTAATTGGATGCAGGTTTAAAATTTTGCCCAGAACAACTTTAAATGCCTCTGATTCGCAATCACATCCTGGCCAAACATTTGGGAAAATAGAAGTAAAAATTTTCTTCCTGTTTACGACCATCTAGCTGGTTAGAGTAAAAGAATGATGCTGGGTTTTGGCTCCATTTTAAGAATTATTTTTGTTACAGTGCACTGTTGTAGTCCTTGATATGTGAAAAGCAAGGAACCAGAAGTCATGGGCTTAAACAGCAAAATCGCCAGGTTGAGGCTCAGCTCAGGGAGTGTAACCTTAGGTTCTCAGGATGCAAGTTCCTGGCTGGGAATGGATGAAGAATGGCTGCTTTACAAAATGCCCAGTGAATATTCCAGTGTGTGTAATAAAGCACTGGCATATGTACCACATCTTCTTTATCCTTTCATCTGTCGATGGACTTAGGTTGCTTCCATGTCCTGGCTATTGTAAATAGAGCCGCAATGAATATTGTGGTACATGTCTCTTTTTGAATTATGGTTTTCTCAGGGTATATGCCCAGTAGTGAGATTGGTTAGTCATATGGTAGCTCTGTTTTTAGTTTTTTAAGGAACCTCCATACTGTTCTCCATAGTGGCTGTATCAGTTTACATTCCCACCAGCAGTGCAAGAGGGTTCCCTTTTCTCCACACCCTCTCCAGCATTTATTGTTTCTAGATTTTTTAATATTACTCAGCCATAAAAATGAACGAAATTGAGTTATTCGTAATGAGGTGGATGGACATAGAGTCTGTCATACAGAACGAAGTACGTCAGACAGAGAAAAACAAATACCGTATGCTAACGCATATATATGGAATTTTAAAAAGCTATACTGATGAACCTAGTGGCAGGGCAGGAATAAAGATGCAGACGTAGAGAATGGACTTGAGGGCACGGGGAGAGGAAGGGGAAGCTGGGACGAAGTGAGAGAGTGGCACTGACATATATACACTGCCAACTGTAAAATGCATGGCTAGTGGAAAGCTGCTGCATAGCACAGGGAGATCAGCTTGGTGCTTTGTGAGGATCTAGAAGGGTGGGATAGGGAGGGTGCGAGGGAAGCTCTAGAGGGAGGGGATATAGGGATATATGTATACATATAGCTGATTCACTTTGTTGTACAGCAGAAACCAACACAACATTGTAAAGCATTTATACTCCAATAAAGATGTTTAAAAAAAAAAAAGCACTAGCATATACCAACCAGTGGAGGGCACCAGGACCGAGCTCAGCAGTATAGCCGCAGTACCAAGACAGGCTTTGTTTTGGTTTTTAACCACTGTAAAAGGTTTATCAGAGTATCAGTGTTTACACCTTGAAGGGGCTTAGTAACCACCCATTCATATACAGTATCCATTTTGCAAAGACATTAAATGCTGATAAGTTCCATGAGCTGGCCAGCACTAAACAGCTCATTAGAAACAGAGCCAGAGTTTAAATTCAGCAGCGTTTTCCCACTTTCCTATTTCCTATTTCTTTCTTTACTGTCTCCTCTGTGAACATTATATTCATCCAGACTCTAACAGGAAGAACTTACTGCTGCAGTGCAAGCCACATAAGCTCTGTTGGAACAACCAGGGTGAGGCAAAATTCTTCCTGTTGAGAGATTTTGCCCTGGAAGCTTTGCCCTTTACAATGCCACAATAAGCCTTTGTGGCATTCCTCAGGGAAATGGTCAGGATGCTCGTTTCCATTTCTGAGCTGTTGTGGTGCTTTGGGTGGCACTGATATAGTGAGGCGGAGATTTGGGTTTAAGAGTTTAATTTTTTTTCTCAAGCCTTGACGTGGTATCGATAGTCCAGGAACAAACAGGCACCATTTGTTGACTGTACTATGAAGATTTCTTTAGGGCATTCAGAAAATGGATTGGAAAAAAATGGAATGAGACATAAAGCAACAAAAGGTCATTTCAATGTGCAAGGAAATTGTATAATGCTTTTGGAAGTAATTTTTTTGAGCTTCTGTGTGGTCCTCTAGTCTTGTAAAGCTTCCAATTCAAATTCCAGGCAAAATCAATCCCTTACACAGTGCTACACCTATATATTTTTTAAGAAATAAATGTCCCCCAATCCAAAAACAACTGTCGTGTTGTTTATATACAATAGTAAATGTATATTTTTTGTACCTTATAAAATAAACTTTTTAAATTGAAGTATAGTTGATTTACAATGTTTCAGCTGTACAGCAAAGTGATTCAGTTATATATATATGTATATATATACACACACACATATATATTCAGTTATATATGTATATATATATATTCTTTTTCAGATTCTTTCTCATTATAGGTTATTACAAGATATTGAATATAGTTCCCTGTGCTATACAGTAGGTCCCTCTTATTTATCTACTTTGTATATAGTAGTGTGTATCTGTTAATCCCAACTTTCTAATTTATCCCTCTCACCTTTCCAAAACATAAACTTTTAAGTAAAGAATTACAAAAATAGAAAAATATATTAATTTTCATAAAGTGAACAGAAGTTATAAATGCCATCCAAGCCAATATACAGAATATTACTGACAACTCAGAAGCCCTCCTCAAGACCCACCCCAAAAGGTAACCAATATCCTTATTTTAATCACTGATTGTTGGTTTTGCAAGTTTTTGAACTTTCTGTAAATGAAATCGTATGGTAGGTACAATTTACCTTTAGTGTCATTTCTTTCACTCAGCATTTGCCTGTGAGATTCATTTTTTGTTACCTGTAGCCAGTTTGTTCATTCTTATTGCCAAGAGTACTCCATTACTGAATATACTGCCATCTGTTTACTGTTGATGGACTTTTGAGTTGTTTCCGGTTTCCGGTTACTAAGCCGAGTGCTTCTATGAGCATGTGTGCGTCTTTCAGTACACAAATGTCCTCATTTTCTTTGGGGGGATAAACTTAGTAGTAGAATCGCTGGTCATAGGGGAAGCCTATGTTCAGCTTTAGTGGGTATGGCCACACTGCTTTCAATTGG
The DNA here is from genome assembly GCF_025265405.1 of Mesoplodon densirostris. Classification (NCBI taxonomy): domain Eukaryota; kingdom Metazoa; phylum Chordata; class Mammalia; order Artiodactyla; family Ziphiidae; genus Mesoplodon; species Mesoplodon densirostris. Next base: position 13,082,044 of record NC_082663.1, read on the forward strand.
TTGGGCTAATTTACATTATCAATAGCCTTCTGTTGGTGAATCCTTTTTTTTTTTTTTTTTTTTTTGCGGTACGCGGGCTTCTCACTGTTGTGGCTTCTCCCGTTGTGGAGCACAGGCTCCGGACGCAAAGGCTCAGTGGCCACGGCTCACGGGCCCAGCCGCTCCGCGGCATGTGGGATCTTCCCGGACCGGGGCACGAACCTGTGTCCCTTGCATTGGCAGGCGGACTCTCAACCACTGTGCCACCAGGGAAGCCCCTGTTGGTGAATCCTTTTGCTTAATATCCTCACCTGAAGTTGTGTTCTGGTGGATGCATACTGGCATTTCATTGTGGTTTTGATTTGCATTTTCCTGGTGCCTAAAAATGAGCACCTTTTCTTTGTTTCATGGCCATTTGGATGTTCTTTCTGCAAAGTACCTGTCCAAGTCTATTGCTTGTTTTCCTGCTGGATGGCCTTTTGTTTTTTTTTTCATTGACTTGCATGAACTTATGTATTCTGGATGTGAGTCCTTCATTGGATATTTGTATTGCAAATAGTTTCTCCCAGTTTGTTGTTTGCCTTTTCACTTTCTTAATGGTGTCTTCTGATGAACTGAAATTCTTTTAAATTTAGTCAAATTTATCTGTCCTTTTATTTATGGTTATTGCTGTTGTGTCTTCTTAAAAAATATATATTTTTTACCTACCCTATAGTCATAAAGATATTCTCCTTTTTCCCCCCACCCCCAGAATCTTTATTTTTTTATTTTTATTTATTTATTTTTCAGAATCTTTATTTTATTTCCACCTCCTTTTACATCTACAATCCACCTGGAATTTATTATTATGTATGGTGTGAAGTAGGAGTTTAAGATTTTTTCTTTTTATATAAGTTTCCTGTTGCTTCAATGCAATTGATTAAAAAGTCCATTCTTTCCTCCTGGACTGAAGTGTCGCCTTTATTAAAAATCAAGTGACAGTATTTTCACCCTCTGTTCTGTGACATAGGTCTATTGGTTTATCCTTGAACCTTCTAGATCGTCTTGGCTGTTCTTGGACCTTTGCATTTCCACATAAATTTTAAGTCAGATTATAATTTTCATAAAAATTCCTGCTGGGATATAGGTTTGTTTGGGAATCACTGACACCTTTACAGCATTGAGCTGAGTTTTTCAATTCATGGTCATGGTATACTTTTCCACTAAATTAGATTTTAAAAGATTTCTCTCAATTTTTGTAATTTTTGGAGTAGAAGTCTTATAAATCTTTTTCAGATTTATTCCTTTTTTTTTCTTTAGTATTCTAGCTGAAACTTCCCATTGTTTGAATACAAGTGATCATAGTGGCATAGTTATTTTATTCTCTACCTCAGAGGAAGATCTTTTCATATTTCACCATTAAATATGTTGTTTGCTGTATAGTTTTTGTAGATACACCACATCAGGATAAAGAAGATTTTTTTCTATGTTTGCTAAAAGTTTTCATTTTTGTTAACATGAATAAGTGTTGAATTTTACCAAATGCATTTTGTGCATTTATTGATGTGATCATATGACATTTCTTTCTTTTTTCCTGTTACGGGATGAATTACATCAATTGATTTTTTTAAATGTTAAACTAATATTGCATTCCATTCCTGGAATCAAGCCAATTGGTTGTATGTATTGTTATTTTTAATATAGTGCTGGATTTGCTATGTGAATGTTTGATGAGTAATTTCCACCTGTCAATACCCTCAAGCCAAAGACCACCAGGAACACACATGGAGTTGAACAATTTGGGTTTATTGCTCATTGGAACGAGGGAAACTGCACATGGTGGGAATCATGGTATCCCAGTAAGAGGGAGTTAAGAAGAATTTATTATAAGATTTGGTGTTTTTAGGGTGGGTTTTAGGAAGCAGAACTTTGCTCCAATCATGCTGTCAAGAAGCTGGGGCTATTCTATAATTGCGGGGGGGGGGAGGTCTTTATAAATCTTATCTATTAGGCAGGAGGAATGTGTGGAGGCTATAAGCCAGGACAGAGGTGGGGTAGTATTTAGTCATTTTTATGGTTTGAACAATGCACTTGGTTTAGTTGTGTTCAGACACGATAATCTCAGTTCGTCTTGATGCATTCATGATTAGAGAGGGAGCTTAGCTGATGCTGGTGTTTTGTGGAATGGTTTATGTTCAGCAGGATAACACAAGGCCTGGCTGATAGTAGCAGCCAGCTCCCAGCCAGATGTCAGGGTCTGCTTTTCTCTTTCTCACATCTATGCTTGTAAGAGAGATTGGTGTAAGGTTTTTCTTGTTTGTAATATTCTTTTCAGATTTTGGTATCAAGTGTATGCTAGCTTCATAATATGAGTCAGGAAATGTGATCTCTTTTGCTATTCTGTAGAAAAGTATGTTTAATACTGGTATTAATTATTCTGTAAACATCTGGAGAAACTCCACTGGTGAAGTTGCCCGAGCCTTGACAAATACCCTCTCCTTGAGCAAACTGTAGTCAGGCTCCACTGAGCCCTTTCTCACCCAGGCCTTCACCTTGGAGACCAGCTTTGCTCGGCCTGCATGGCCCAGTTATAGCAAGAATCCTCCTAAGTCAAGTTAGAGGGACTCTCCCCCCATTGATATCTGCTCACTCTGACGTGATGTCAGCAAGAATCTTGTTAAGCTGGTTCAGCAGGAATCTCCGCCTTCCCCCCACTTTCCATCCACTGAATCCTACATGCTGTTTGTTGGCTAAAATCCCCAGCTGTCTTTACTGTATTAGGAATTGAGCCCAGTTCTAAACTGAGGTGTCTAAACTGCTGTGTGACTCTTATTTTCTCCAACAGCCTGGAGATATCTTCATAGAGTTAATATCATGATTACACTTTCAATTTCTTTATTAGATATCTCACTATTCAGATTTTCTATTTATTTTAGTGTCACTTTCAGGGATTTTAAAAAAGGAATCTGTCCTTTCATCTGCATTTTCAAAATATAGTTTTGGAATACATTTTATAAGATCGCCTTAAGATCTTTTATGTACCTGTAGGATTGGCAATGATATCCCTTTTTCTACTCCTTATCTTTATATTTTGCAGAATTTCTTTTTCTTTTAATCAGTCTTGTTAGATGTTTGATTCTGCTGATAGTATCATGTTTAAATCTCCACAAGACATTAATATTTTATTACTGTTTTGTATAATGAATACTTATTTAGATTTACATAAATATACATTGCTCATTATTCCTACATGTTGCTGTGTTGTAGTCTTCTGCCTGCCATACTGGGGAAAACCACTGCTAAGTGTTGTATTCATTCTTGGTGTCCTCCTTCTTTTGGCTACCTTAGGCTCTCAAGGCCTCTTCTGCAGCCTCAAAGCCCACTTTGTCTTCCTGGCTCTCTGTAAAACTGCTTAAAGCTCTGTTCACTTGTCTGCCTCACCAAGTCCAGCCTGCTGTGGATGCCAGAAATCCCTCAATAAGGAACAGATTCTGTAGGTAGAGGACGTTTAAACTTTTCAAAACTCTGAGAGCACGGGATAACAAGCTGACTCTGGTGAATGACAGACAGCAGATTCTCCCTTCAGAGCAGGACTCAGGCACGGGAGAGACACATTATGACAGAGAGAAAGAGGCAGAAGGGAGGAAAACAGTCTGCCAACATTTTGATCATGTGTCTGGCAGTGTCTGGACAGAGGCGAGTGGTCCTTCCATTGTCATAATAACCAGAGGGGCCCGGAGGATTGATTGTCTTAGTCTCCTACTGGGACACATAGCCCTTCGGTAAATGGGTAAAAGAAGGTGTTACCGATCCGCTTTCTGATCACCTTTACCCCTGTGCCGCGGCCTCCCAGGTTGCAGTTGTGGCCCAGGAGGACTCAGGTGGCAGGAAAAATGACCCCACTGTATGTTCTTCCACTCTCTGGGATTTTATTTTGCTCATAATCTGCAGGGGGCACAGCCCTTCTGAGAAATTGATTATCGTGGAAGCGTGGTGTGCTCCTCATGTATAGATAGTCTCTCCTCATCTGTTGTCTGTTTGCACATGGGGTTTATAAATACACTAATTGGTGCCACTTTCCATTTAACTGTCACTGCTGTCCCTTTCTTTGACGAGCTTCTATTAAACTCTTATGATGTAACAAAATAAAACCACTCAGCCGTAGGGGTCTATTTTGGCAGAAGAGGAATGTAATGGGGAGAAAGTTTGTAGTCTTTTGTGGTGGGGAAAGGACTGTTAAACTCATCAGTGATAGTTTGCATGAAAAATTCAGAGTACAATTCTTTCTTAGATGTGGATTAAAGCAAGAAAAAAAAACAAAAATAAAAACAAAAACAAAAAACCCAAAACAAACAAAAAAAACAAACCTGCAGGAAACTACTGAAATAAGGCAGGTAAAGTGGAATTATCAGAAGAACAGCTGCAGCTTAGAAAATGGGCTGAAACCGATTTCAACTTCATTTTGTCATACTTATTTTAGATGACTTTGGTTTTGGTAGTGTTTCAGAAACCATTTTCCATATGTGTTCCTTTCTGCTTTGAAAGGCTGTAGCTATTTAACAATGAAAACCCAACTAGCATAAATGCCAATTTCTTTTTTATATGTGTGTTTTTAATTTTATTATTATTATTATTATTTTTGGGCACGCCATGCAGCATGCTGGATCTTAGTTGCCCAGCCAGGGATCGAACCTGTGTCCCCTGCGGAGGCATAGAGTCCTAACCACTGGACCACCAAGGAATTCCACAAACATCAATTTTTTTTTAACATCTTTATTGGAGTATAATTGCTTTACAATGGTGTGTTAGTTTCTGCTTTATAACAAAGTGAATCAGCTATACGTATACATATATCCCCGTATCCCCTCCCTCTTGCGTCTCCCTCTCACCCTCCCTATCCCACCCCTCTAGATGGTCACAAAGCACTGAGCTGATCTCCCTGTGCTATGCGGCTGCTTCCCACTAGCTATCTATTTTACATTTGGTAGTGTATGTGTGTCTATGCCACTATCTCACTTCATCCCAGCTTACCCTTCCCCATCCCCATATCCTCAAGTCCATTCTCTACATCTGCGTCTTTATTCCTGTCCTGCCCCTAGGTTCTTCAGAGCCATCTATTTTTTTTTAGATTCCATATATATGTGTTGGCATACGGTATTTGTCTTTCTCTTTCTGACTTACTTCACTCTGTATGACAGTCTCTAGGTCCATCCACCTCATTACAAATAACTCAATTTCATTTCTTTTTATGGCTGAGTAATATTCCATTGTATATATGTGCCACATCTTCTTTATCCATTCATCTGTCAATGGACACTTAGGTTGCTTCCATGTCCTGGCTATTGTAAATAGTGTTGCAATGAACATTGTGGTACATATGACTCTTTTTGAATTATGGTTTTCTCAGGGTATATGCCCAGTAGTGGGATTGCGGGGTCATATGGTAGCTCTATTTTTAGTTTTTTAAGAAGTCTCCATAGTGTTCTCCATAGTGGCTGTATCAGTTTACATTCCCACTAACAGTGGAGGAGGGTTCCCTTTTCTCCACACCCTCTCCAGCATTTACTATTTGTAGATTTTTTGATGATGGCCATTCTGACTGGTGTGAGGTGATACTTCATTGTGGTTTTGATTTGCATTTCTCTAATGATTAGCAAAGTTGAGCATACTTTCATGTGTTTGTTGGCAGTCTGTATATCTTCTCTGGAGATATGTCTATTTAGGTCTTCTGCCCATTTTTGGATTGGGTTGTTTGTTGTTTTGATATTGAGCTGCATGAACTGTTTGTATATTTTGGAGATTAACCCTTTGTCCGTTGATTCATTTGCAAATATCTTCTTCCATTCTGAAGGTTGTCTTTTGGTCTTATTTATGGTTTCCTTTGCTGTGCAAAAGCTTTTAAGTTTCATTAGGTCCCATTGGTTTATTTTTGTTTTTATTTCCATTTCTCTAGGAGGTGGGTCAAAAAGGATCTTGCTGTGACTTACGTCACAGAGTGTTCTGCCTATGTTTTCCTCTAAGAACAAATATCAGTTTCAAGTGTCTTTTCAGCTTGATGGAAATTACGATTGTACAATAGAGTATATTCTTACTAACTCCCATCTACACAACATTTAAGGACACAGTAGCAAACCATTTTAAAGGTCTGCTACTCTGTGTTCTAAAGATTACAAAACCAGTGTTTTGGGATTTGTCAACTGACTAAAATTTAGGATATAACGGGGGCCTTTATTTCCCAATGAACTTAGATTGATGCCATCCCAGACCAGTTGACTGGTATATCAGTCAGGGTTCTACCAGACAAACAGAACCAGTAACTAAGGGAGCTGGCAAGTCTGGCATCACTAGGGCAGGCAGCAGGAAGAACTGTCTGGAAACTCTCAGGCCGGAACTAATGTTTCAATCTGCAGGTGAAATTTCTTCTTCCACCAAGAAACCTCAGTTTTGCACTTAAGGCCTTCAATGGATTGAATGAGGTCCAATCACATGATCAAGAGTAATCTCCTTTCTTTAAAGTTAATTGATTATAGATGTTAATCACATCTACAAAATACTTTCACTTAGACTAGTGTTTGAGCAACTGGGTACTGTAGCCTTGCCATGTTGACACGTGAGACTAACCATCACAACTGGTCATGAAAAACTCTCCTCTGTTTTGAAAGGAATTATCTGGAAGTGCCATGCAGTGTAGTCATTAAAAGCAGCATCAACCGTGAGAGGCCTGCTCTGCATGGTCTGCTTTCCAACTCCTAAATGGTGTCCTTCTTGTGGTGTGAGAGGAAGCCCAGATCATGCTGTCCTGCTCTCAGGGTTCCTAATATCTTGACAGGGGACATGTGCTCAGAACACTAGACTTGAAGGCAAAACTTACTTATTTTTCATGAAATAGGCACAGAATGAATAGCCACACTCAGTCACCATTTCTTTGCCTCTTCCCCTTTGCTTCTGGAGAGTGGCGTAAAGGGAAAGGCCTTTGAGAATTTGTAATCAGTGTTTAGTTCTGAAGGATGCTTCACTGGAAAGGTATCAAAATGTATACATTTCTGTAGGTATGGATTCTGTACATATGGGTAATGTTTCTTTTTAGGACAAAGCATGCACTTGGCCAATCAATATTCATCCACAGTAACTTTCATTGTGGCTTCATATTTTTAGTAGCTGGAGTAAAGTTTATTGTGGCTCATATAATTTCTTTAGTTTGTTCAGTTTTTTTATACTTTTCAGTACGTGTTACACTGGATCGTATAAAATGAATGCTCTTAGAATGAATGTAACACGCATTCAATGAGAAAGAAAATGACTTTGAACTTAGGTCTAGATTCTATTCGTTGGTCACTAACTACTGACCCAGCAAAAGTGGTGTACAAAGGGGAATAACTCCTCAATTTATTTGTTAAGTGTAGTTTGTCATGGGATTGTAGAAATTCTCCTTCCACCGAAAGCTCTTTTGATCCTCTTATTTCTTGGGTAGCCTGCATTTCATCAAATGTAACTTTAAAATTCAAGTTCTGTTGATAAGAACATATTAAACACATACTAAGATGCTTTGATGTTTCTGGGGCATGACAGATATTCCTTATAAAAACTTGGCTTTTTATTTTTTAAGACCTCCAAATTCTATTACTATAATGAAGAGGAAAAGGGAAGTTGAAATATTTTGATTTTGATTTTCACAATTATCTCACGAATTCTAAGGGGGAAAAAACCCCAAGCAACACTGCAATATTATTTATTGCCTGAATAAAAGGCAACATTGTCCTTATTTTGTGCAAATGGGAGGTGACTCCAGGTGTCCCCAGCGGACAGCCAGCCAGCCAACAAGAGCAGGACCCACAGGGAAGCCATGTGGGCACAGTGAGGGCGGTCAAGCTGGTGGCCCAGGGCATCCTTTCAACTTGTGGTGGTGAAACTCAGGGGTTGGAACCTGCTGCATGGAAAGGAAAATTTTTATCCCAATCCTTTTCATCTAGATTGAAGCAAAAATATAAATGGGAGTGTTTGTGTTAGAGGTTCTTGCAACAGATTTCTTGGAAAGCGTTTCTTCTTAAGTGTTTTCTTAAATCTTTGAAATTGAAAATGCAGACTGTGGGATTCACTGGTTTGTCCATGGATGGTCTTCAAAGTCTGGACCAAGACTCGGTGTTTGCCCATGTGGGGTGACTGAGGTGTGGGTAGGCCTGGGCACATTATTTCTGAGAAATCTTGAGAATAAGCCACATGATTTTTCTGCTTTCACCATCCTGCAGTCCCAGAACACTGGTCCCATGGTATCCCAGTGAGGTCATTCTTCAGAGATTCACAGAGCTGGAAGGACCCTGTTCAGTATGGAGGGGCCTACTCTTGCCTCTGAACACTGCCTGGTAAAATGTTTTGCTGATGTGCTAAGCCAATAAGAGCGGTTCTTTATTTATAGGTGAAAACCCGGCAATCACTGGGATTTAGGTAGAGAAGTCCCATTTCTATTATAATAGTGCACAAACTTTTTGATTATGAAAGATACATCTTACATTGTGACTTAGAACACAACTGCATTTGTGTATGTGCACACACACTTACATACAAAACTTAAATAGAAGTTTCACAGACCAGTTCCCAACCTTGTTACCTATGATTGGTTCTGATATTTTCTATCCTAACCTATCTATCCTATCTTATCCATTCCATTCCATCCTATTCTATCCTATCCATCCATCCTATCTTATCCCATCCCACCCCATCCCATTCCATCCATTCCATTCCATCCCATCCTATCCTGTCTATATCCAAAATGCTAGTCGTGACTCATTAAATTGATTTTATGACACATTAATGCCAGGTAGAAAACACTGGATGTACTCCTAGAAAATAAAATCAGTGGTGGTGCAGCTTTGTGAGCCATGACAATGAAAGAAGCTCTTCTGGACTGAACAGTCTGGGTCCCACAGATACACTGATTTCTGCCCAGCCCTCCTCCTCCTCAAGGTGAGAAGGAAAAAGAGGAGAAAAGGTAAAGGTGTGCTCTTTCAGTGTGATGCAGTTACGAACAGGGATGTGCTACTCTTTACCATTCATAGGCCCCAAACTTGACTTTCCTTTCCCTGAAGTGGCATGGGAAAGAAGAAAATCAGTGTCAGTTGAAACTGAGCTGGACATGGATTAGTGCTGGGAATGTGAACTCTCCTTTCAACCCTCACACCTCATCCAAGCTAGTAGTAAACAGAAGTTACTACCAGACAGGACTTCAAGTAGACCAGTTGGTAACCTGGATTAATGTCTTGATGTGGCATTGGTTTGCTCTCTGTGGTCAATTCTGGCGGACATTCTAAAAGCCCCTGAAAGGGAAATTAATTGCCTATTTTTTCTGTGATGTTAATGGTGCTGCCTTGGGTTTTCAAAAGCAACTATCAAAGGAGAATGTGACTTGGTCCATAGTTGTGTTTATGTTTTGGTTTTTCCAGTGTCTGGACTTCTTTATTAAAGGCTTTCAACCTAGGGTTTTAACCACAAAGATTTAGCACCATGTTTTTAAGGAAAAGGGGTTAATGAAAGTTAAAAATCTTTGACTCTCTTGTTAGGTCTCCTTTACCGACACTTGTTTTGCCACCGTCTCTTGTCTGGGTACACCAGGTCATTGCAGACCAGCAGGACCAGAGGAATAACAAAGCAAACATTACCAATGGTGGCTGTCAGCTTCCTTTTTATTCCCCTACCAGACAAACCTCTTTTTTTCCCCCCTTTAAAATTTTGTCTGTATTTGACATTTTGAATCACCTCAGAAGGTGGAATATTGTGCTTTCTCATTTTTTGTGGGGTTTTTTTTTGAAGCCACTGAGTGAGCAGCTCCTACCTACTTTGTCTGGAAAAAGCCCCAGACATCCCTTTTCATTTGCCTCTGGCCTAGGAAAATACTGCTCCTCCCGGACTCGCTGGGTCTGACTCTCAGACTGTGGCTCATGTGGCTTCACGCATGGAGGAGATCCAGTGTGGAGACAAATACCAGAGCCAGGGTACCTGAGCACCATGGAATTCAGCTCCCACGTTACACATGGCCCTGAGCCCTAGTCTAGGAGGATCATTAACCTTCAGTGTGACTGCCGCTCAGATGAACTGAAATGCTTCCACCCCTCAACATGCTAGTGACACAGGGAGTGAAAATACTGAGATTCTTAGAAGAGGCATTGGTTGAAGCAATAGAAGCAGGATTATCATAGCAAAAATGTCTTGTCACCACTTTGCCTAATGGACAGATGGGTCCCGACACTGGGATATAATTTCTCAGGCTGAGTCTCTGTCTCTGTATCTCAAAATAGTCACCGTCTACTTTCTTGTTCTCCTAAGAGCCAGCTCCAACCCAGATCTTTTATTTCCCTATCTAGCCAGTCCCTTCTTTTAAAATGCTAGTTCTTTTTCTCATAGCAGGCAAATACGTTAAAAATCTCTCCCATTTTGGAAAACAAAGTCCTCCCTTGACCATCCTCCTCTTCCTTCCACCAATGGTTTCTTCTCCTTCTCTCCAGGTGTAAACTTCTCTAGGTCTGGCATCTCAAACTTTGGCATGCGCCAGGATTGTCTAGAGAGCTTATTAAAGCATCAGTAACTGGGCTTCATCCCCAGAGTTTCTGATTCAGTAGGTTTGAGGTAGGGTCCAAAATATGCATTTCTAACAAGTTCCCAGGTGATGCTGACACCTGGGGACCCAGTGTCAGACCCACCGCTCCAAAGAACACTACATTTGCTGGCTGCCTATTATCTTATCTTATTATATTATCCAACATGCTGCAACCTGACCTCTGCTCCAACACCACTGACATCCATATGTTGCATTCCATGGACACTTTGTGTCTTATTGAGCCCCCTGTGACATCAGTCACCCAACCATGTCTCTCTCTTTCCTCATTTGGCTTCCATGACATCACTCTCTCCCCAGTCACCTCCTTCCTTTCCACTCGCTCTGTCTGAGATGCCTTTTCAGGAAGCTCTTCCGCTCATGGTGTGTTTCACTCTTCTCAAAGCACTGTCCTTGGCCGCTGCTCTTCTCACTTTATATTCTTCCTGAGATGCCTCACCCATGCCTGGAGCTTCGAGTGGCATGCCAATAATCCCAGTAGACTCATCTATCAGAGGCCTCTCTTCCAGCACCACATCTGTATATCCAGATTTTTGATGTTTAACGTATTCCCAAACAGGCTTATGGTATTTACCCCAAGTCTTCTCCTCTTGTTTTTCTTTTCTCCTTAACTGAAACCCATTTGTCCTGAGCCAGAAATCTGCACGCCATTCTTTTTTTTTCTCCCTCATTCTTAATCCTGAAGTCCAATTCATCATCAAGATCTCTCTTAAGTTTGTCCTTCTTTCATTTCCCATCACTAAGGCTTTAGTTTACTACTGTTTGCCGATATTACTGAAGCAGCCTCTTAACTGTTGCCTCTGTTTCCAGGCTGGGAGGAATATAGGAGTAGCTCATGGGATCAAAGGAGCAAAGTCAAGGATATTAGCTTTATGGTGTCTCTGGGAGCATTTTTTAAAAGTCTTTATTGAATTTGTTACAATACTGCTTTTGCTTTTTTTAATTTTGGGGAGGGTTTTGGGCTGCGAGGCATGTGGGATCTTAGTTCCCGAACCTGCACCCCCTGCATTGGAAGCACAGAGTCTTAACCACTGGACTGCCAGGGAAGTCCCTGTCATTCCTGATTTGGCTGTTGCTATCTTTTCTTTTTTTCTTCATGGAAGACCACTGCTGAGGCCTCCCTTGATTTGGATTCAGTGCTAGGAAAGAACTTTAAATACAACAATGCAGGTGGTATGTATTCTCAGCTCCATTTCACAGATGACACAGAGGCTCTGAGAAGGTAACAGAGTTAGAAACCAGTGGAGCTAGAGACACAAACCAGGTCTACAACCAAGCACATTGTAGAAAATGAGAAATGTCTAGCTCTTTCTGGGTAGAATCTGTAGCATATAGATTCATCCTTTTGTTGAAGTGCTGTAAATTTTAATAAACTCAGGCATCCTTATAAAAAAGCACAAGTGAGAAAAGTACTAAAGCCAAATATAATCTGGTGACCATTTTCTATATATAATTTTTTTCTTTGTGTGTGTGTGTGTGTGTGTAGTTCTATGACAATTTAAAACTTTTTATTTGGAAATACTTATAGATCCTCAGGAACTTGCAAAGATTGTACAGAGATTCTGGGCACCTTTCATCCGGTTTCCCCCAGCATCTTACATAACTATACATCTTACATAACAATAATGTGATATCAAAAAGCCAGCAAATTGACATTGGTACAATGTGTGTGTGTATATATATTTTTTTGCCATTTTGTGTCACGTGTAGGTTCACATTAGCACCACTGCAATAAAGATACTGAACTATCCCATCACCAAGGAGATGGCCCTCGTGCTCCCTTTATAATCACCTCTTCTTCCCCACACCATTGCTAACCCCTGGCAACCACCAATGTGTTCTCCATCTTTATAAATTTGTCATATTGGGAATGAGCAAGAGTGGAAATCCTGACTGCTGCTTGGCCTTTGCTGATGGAAGGGAGGGTGGAGCCGTGTGTTTTTCCATGGTGTTTGGCTGGGGTAGGGTGGTTATTGTTGAAAGTGTTTCAGTCTTGCTAGGTTATCTCTTTCCTGGTCCTTCAGATGGAGGGAGCCACCTTTTCTTGGGGCTTTTTGGTCTGTTCCTATTGTGGTTTCTGCATTGCTGGCCTCTCTGGCCCCCTGTATGGGATTCATGAGGCAAAAGGAAAACCCAGGGAATTTAGCAGAGTGCTGTCCTGGGGTCTCAAGGCCCCTAGTAGGTTGGCCTTTCCTCTCCACCTTCCAGACTCTTCTTGTGTTTGTTTTGTACACAATGTCCAGGATTTTTAGCTGTACTTTATCTTCACTTCTTTAAATAAGATGTGGTTGTGCTTTCTTAGGAATGTTTCCCAAACACGTACTAATGATCAGTGTGTGCTAACATAGATGACCTCTTCTCCAGGCTTCTGACCTTCCTAAGCATCTATTCCTGGATGTCCTACAGGCACTTAATCTCAACACGTTGCCCTCAAGTTCCTTCTTCTGTTTTCACTGTTTCAAATGGTGATACTACCATCAGCTCAGTCATCTGAGGCCAAAATTGGGAAGTCAGTTTAGACCCCTTCTTTACATAGGCAATCATTCATCATGTCTGACCGATTCTACTTCTTTTTTTTTTTTTTTTTTTGTGGTATGTGGGCCTCTCACTGATGCGGCCTCTCCCGTTGCGGAGCACAGGCTCCGGATGCGCAGGCTCAGTGGCCATGGCTCACGGGCCCAGCCACTCCGCGGCATGTGGGATCCTCCCAGACCGGGGCTCGAACCCGTGTCCCCTGCATCGGCAGGTGGACTCTCAACCACGGCGCCACCAGGGAAGCCCTGATTCTACTTCTTAAATATCTTCTGAACTTAACGGCTTCTGTCCATTCCCTTGTCTTTATACAAGACACCATCATCTCTTGCCTGGACTGTTGTTGCTATAAATTTCTAACCTATCTATCTCTTTGCCTCCACTTTGCTCCCTCTGACCCATTCCCCCACTCTTCTGAAATGCAACTTTCCAAAATGAGCATTTAGTTCTTACTTCCTCTTCAAGTCCTTTTGCAGATTACCCAAGCCTGTTAGCCAGTGGGCTGGGCTCTTGTGATTGGGTCTCAATCTCCAGTCTCACCCTTAGTCATGCCCTTGTGGGATGTTCCATCACTGTACCACTTAACCCTCCTCTTACCTGCCAAGCTATCTCATGTCGCTGTACTTTCCCCTGGGTCATTGCATACCCTTTTTCTTCTCTTGGGAATGGTTCTCCCACTCTTTCCTTGTCTATCAATCAGATCCTCAAAATTTAGGAAATGAATCACTTTCTTCGTGAAGCTGTCCTAGATACTTAATTCTATAATTGTACTTAGTACAAGGTATTTCAGTTATTCTAGTTTATACCTCTGCCTCTCCTAGAGACTATAAATACCTTTCTGGGATAGGATCTTATCTGACCATGTGGCAGCATAAGAGAGCGCTTAAAAACAAGGACCCTGGAATCCTGAGTTTAAATCCAGACTTCTGTGAATTAGTTCTGTGATCTCAGGTAAGTTTCTTTACATCTTTGATAAGAGGTCTGTCATATGTAAAAATTTGTCGAATGTGAAGTAAGGATTATTAGTGAAAGTTGGCCAAGATAACCTAAATTGAACAGCATAGTGCCAGGAACAAAATAAGCTCTCAAAGTTGTTACTTATTATGATTATTTTTATTATAATTTACTAAACCATCCTCCTCATTGTTGAATACTTGAGTTGCTTCCATTTTTTCCCTCTTTTTGCAAATCAGCCCCAAAGCCTCAAAATCAGCATGAATAGGCACTTTCCAACTGTATGTACCATCCTGGGCGGGTTATCTTTCTTTGTCCCTGAATTACACTGGGAAAAGTTCTAGCTGTTTCCCAGAGCAAATACCCCGAGATAAGAGCATTCATCTGGGGTACAGGAACAGTGAGCAGGGAGGTAGTGCATCTGGGGCAGACATGAATCACCTTGATAAAAGCAGTCAATATGGTTAGTATATAAGTGTAAGTCACCAAACTCCAAAATGTGGGGTATATTTAATATCATTTACATGTGGACTGTGTTTTTACTCCTTGTTAATTCTTAATTACAGTTTAGCTCATCTATCGAAAACCCAAAATCTTTATTCACTTTTGTTTTTGGCAATGGTTAACTCAGCCTATAATTCTCCCCTTGACTGTGGTCTTTATTATATAACATTTATGGCCTCACTTAAAAACAAACATGGGAAATGATTCCTGATGACTTCATGTTTAGATCATATGCTAATGCTTTTCAGAATTCCATACCTTAGTATGAGGAGAAATGAATAAAAATCCATTGAGTTAAACAACGTGAGTGAAGTGCTAATTTGTTTCTATAAAACCTCTCAACACTTCAAGCAGATTTCACAGCTCTATGACAGAGTGACTTTCCTTGCTAAGCGGCTATGGCCAAGGCACATTTCCCAGACTCCTTTGCAGTTAAATATGGTTATGTGACTGAGTTCTAATCAATAGAACATGAGTGGCGGCGAAGGGTGCCATTTCCAAGCCTGAGCCATAAAATCTCTGAGCTGTTTCCCTTTCAAAGTCAACCTTGGAGGGAAAATGTGGAATACAGTGAAACCACAAGAGAGAAGGAACATGGATCCCTGAATAATTGCTTGAAGGAGAATCTTGATTAGAAACATCCATTTCAGAATTTTCATGAGCAAAAATAAAGCTCAGTTACATTAATCTTCTGAGGTTTGGGTGTTTATCTATTTTATTTTAAAAACTTTTTAATTTTTCTACAATTTTTAGAGGTTACTTTCCACTTACAGTTACTACAAAATATTGGCTATGTTCCCCATGCTTTACAATACATCCTTGAGCTTACATTATACCCAATAGTTTATATCTCCCACTCCCTTACCCCTATATTACCCCTCACTCTCCCTACTGGTAACCACTGCTTTTTGCTCTATATCTGTGAGTCTGCTTCTTTTATGTTATATTCACTAGTTTGTTGTATTTTTTAGATTCCACATATAAGTGATTTCATACATTATTTGTCTTTTTCTGTCTTATTTCACTTAGCATAATGCCCTCCAAGTCCATCCACGTTGCTGCAAATGGCAAAATTTCATTCTTTTTTATGGCTGAGTAGTATTCCAATGCATATGTATACCATAGCTTTTTTTTTAACATCTTTATTGGAGTATAATTGCTTTACAGTGGTGTGTTAGTTTCTGCTTTATAACGAAGTGAATCAGTTATACATATACATATATCTCCATATCTCTTCCCTCTTGCATCTCCCTCCGTCCCACCCTCTACCACAGCTTCTTTATCCGTTCATATGTTGGTGGACACAGGTTGTATCAATGTCTTGGCTCTTGGGAATAATGCTGCTATGAACATTGGGGTGTGCATGTCTTTTCACATTAGTGTTATTGTTTTTTTCAGATATATACCTAGGAGTTGTTTATCTGTTTATCAGCTGGCAGTTCCTTAACCAATATGATAAGCCTAGGTTTTTGGCTCAAATCTAGTTCTCATTTTTCAGCTTTTAGAATAATACTGTTGTTAAGACCGTGAGATCTGGAATCATGTAGACCTAGGATGGAATTCCCTTACTAGCTCTGCAGATATTTTAACTTTTCAGAACTTCACTGTTTCCCCATCAAGTAGTGGACAGGATTTTGTGGTTGTGTCAATGAACAGAATGTGGCAAAGTTGATGTTGTGTGACTTCTGAGGCTAAGTCATAGGTCATGTGGCTCCCACTGACTAACTTTCTCCCTTTTTCAGGAAATTCACCCTTACAACCAGCCACCATGTTGTAAGGGAACCCAGGTAACATGGAGTTGCTGCATATAGGTGTTCTAGTGAATAGGCCCAGGTAAGGCCCCAGGGAAGTGTCAGCATCAGTCTCCAGAAATGTGAATAAATGAGCTTTCAAGCAGCCTCAGCTGACCCTGAGTGGAGCAGAGATGAGCTGTCCCCACTGAGTCCTAAGCAATTCGCAGATTCAAAAGGAAAATAAATGTCATCATTGTTTTAAGCTTCTAAATTCTGGGGTAATTTGTTAAACAACAATAAATAGCGGAAGCACCTCCTCTATGAAGCCACTCTTACAACCACTTGGTTTTCTCTCTTGCCCAGAACTAATTGCTTTTTTCTGTGATTTCTGTGTTTTCTGTGTTCCCTTAGTATTTTATTTATTTTACTAACACTTAACAGTTTGCTAAAATTTATAAAATCTTTGAGGGTAAGGATCAAAGCTTATCCTTTTTTTTTTTTGTACTCTTTGTAGCATCTAATGCAGTATGTAGTATAGTGCAGGTACAGAGCAAGTATTTATTAAATGACGGTTGAGTTTATGTTGCCTTGCTTTGTCAGAGCTATTATGCCCCATATAGGAATTTCCACTCTATATTAACCTCTGGGGTCAAATGCATCAAGCAATTTGCATGAAGTTCAAGGATGGTGATGACTATCCTGGATTTGGTAACGAGAGTAGATGGGAAAAACCACCAGAATGACATGAGAGGATGTCCAGTAGTTATTAAGCAATACTTGCTATCTTTTCTGGTACTCTATATAGCAATTTTAACCTGTGCTGTCAGGTGATTTAAACATTATGGAACCCTTGATTACTCTTACCAGAATATCTTTTGTATAAAGAAATATTAAAAATGTTACGAGTTCACTGTGACTCTCAGTGATGCTCTCTTCAGCTAGATCATAAACCTGTGTCACAAAACGTTCAGATGTACTTAGGAAACACAATTCTCACTTTCTATATCCATTTTCCACATTCTATCATTAACAACTTTGGTACAAGGAGATACATGTTAATTCCAAGAGCTTCAAGGTCACTTATTTCTCAGAAATGGAAAGAGCTTTCAGCTGAAAATCTAGGGACCTGATTTTTCATCCTTGCTCTGCAATTGGCTGGGTGTGTGATCCTTGGGAAAATCCTTTCTTTTCTTCAGGGTTCCATTTCCTCACTTATGAGATGGGATGAAGATTGATGGTCTCTGGGGCCATGTCAAAGTCTAGCTCTAACCATTCAATGAGGAAAGAGATAACACAACGTTTTTACAGAGATACAGATGGAAACTCAGTGTCCTTAGAACTTCCTGACCCATAAACAAAACTGAGGGTGTAGGGAGCATTAGGATTTTGAAATTATGACTACCTTCTCAGTGGCTACACAAAACTAGCCTATTCATCAGCTATTCTTTTTGCAGACTGGAACAATACATTTTAACCACTAAGAAATGATTATAGAGAGACACTGTTCTGAAGACAGAATCACAACAGTGCTAGTGGAGGCAAGTCTTTGCTCTGCCCTATCAGATTCCTCTAACTGTGTACATTCACTGTGCTGTAAGACTAAAGAAGTTTCTATGACCCCTTTAAAGCTAAATCCATTTGAGGTTTGTCTTGAAGAGAGACTGAGCAAAGGTTAAAAAAAATCACCCTAGGGTTGCATTTTGAGACAATCAGAATACCCACCAATATGATATAGACAACAACTGGCAAGCAGGGCTACATTTTTTTTCCTGGTCTGTTCTTTGAAGGTATTCTCTAATAAAACAGAATGGAACTTGTCACTCTACAGCATTTTCCAATTTTTCTGGGTAGTCAATAAAAGATAACATCGTCACCATCATTTTTTCTCACTCGATCTAGGAGATTTTTCTTTTTGTTATTTTTAATGCTTTATACTAAATTATAAAAGTGTTTCCAGCTCTTGCATTGTGCCATAACTAATAATAGGAAATGAAAAGACAATTTGTTTACAAGCCTTAAAATAACAGGAAACTAAGTGAATAAATAGGTGGCAGGTTGCATGGCATCTATTTTGTGACATGAGAGCATTTCAGGTTTCATCTCATACCTTCAAAATCAGGTCCTCTTTGCCCCATTTCTATTTCCTCATTGCTCCATGCTCATATATGTTTATGGAACATTTGTGGGTATTTCAGGTCATCTTTGCCCCATTTCTATTTCTTCATTCCTCCATGCTCATATATGTTTATGGAATATTTGTGGGTATTTTAGCAGTGACAAAGATTCAGATAGTTCAGTCTCCAAGAGCAAAGTTGAAACAATGTTTCCCAGGGGACAGAACATACACCTAGTGTGACAATAGCTCTGCAACCACAATGGACTTTTGGTGCTGGGAATCAGGGCCAGGCTTATTCTGCTACTTCTCCCCATTTTATGATCTTGTTAAGGTTGGCCTCTACCTATCTGGTGGTATTTTTTCCATAAAAATAAAATTCTTAATTGGGCTCATTTTCATGAGTGACTGTAAAATTTTTACTTTCAACCCCACCTGTTAACAGAAGGAAACAGCCCTTCCTTCTCCTCTATACTTGGAACAAATGGAATAAAAACAACAAACAGAATAGCTACTAGAAATACTAGACTAACTGAAAAAATGGTATTGAGTTTAGTCTTAAATGGTGTAAGATTCTCTAATAGTCCTCAAATACAGTCTTTCATTTAATTTAAAAATGCCATGTGACTCTAAAACACGTCTCTCTCTTCCTCGCCTCCTCTACCACTACTCCAGAAATTCTTTTACAATGGAGAGCTTTCCGTGGTAGAATTATCACAGTGTTCATTTTAGATATGGGTTATTTCTGGGACAATGGCAGATTAATTGACAGGAAGCCGGGGCAATCTTTATTATCAAGTATTGCTGTCCTTAAATACTTAATAGATAATTTTCTTGATTAAATTTGTTAAACATAGTGGCTTTGATAAACATTGCATGAGGATACAGTAATGCAACCTTTCTTATAGTGCCATAATATTTTATTTAAGTGGGTTTTTTAATCAATAGAGATTTATTTGGTCCTCAGAGATGAATAGGCAATTCCCATTGTGTGTGTGTGTGTGTGTGTGTGAGAGAGGGGGGGGGGTGGAGAGGCAGTGTGGACTCCTGGATCCAGCTGTACCTAAAACCATATATACCTCCAAGGTTTTCAATTTCAGGAACGAATACCTTCCTTTTTTAACCTGAACTAGTTTGAATTGGGTTTCTGTTACTAGTATAAAAAAAAAAGAATTTAAGCTTAAAAGAATTACACTTAGAGGGCTGAAGAAAAGTTAAGGAGTAGGTAATAAAAGCCTACAGAGACAAATCCAAGAAGGGGGGAGACTACCAAAGAGGAGGGGGACATAACATGTCATGTGGTCACATGTCAGGGAGCAAGGGCTGTGTCAGGAAAAACCCCGAGGGAGTGCTCTCAGCAGCAGAGGGGCAGAGAGGAAGGGGCGCTGCCAGGTGCTGGGGAAAGAGTGGGCGGTCTTCTCTGTCCATAAGAGGGCTCCCTGTCACTTGGGCCTGAAGCCTTGGCATCAACTCTGCCGCCTCTCCTGCTACAGCCCGCACTTCCAAACAGCCATCTTGTCCTGTAAACTCTCCTTCTGAAATTCCTCGTGGACTCATACCTTCCTTTGCCTTCCCACTGCCAGCAGCTGGGTTCAGGTGCCCACTAGTCCTTTCCTGGAACCTGTAAAGGCCTCTGTGCAGCTCTCATGCCCACAGTCTTCACCTCTGTCATCTGTTTTTTTATTTTGCTGCCAGATTATTAGCCCTAAGGCTCGGTTGTGATTATAAAACGGCCACACATGGTGAGGGGGCCTTGGATCGGGAACCCAGAGCCAGCTCTGACTTGCTATGGGACCTTGGGAAAGACTTGGAACCTCTCTAGGTAATGGGGCTCTAATCTTTGAGGAGAGGGGTGGGACCAGGTGCTCTGACATCCATTGCCTCCGCCTTGTCTGTAAAAAAAATCCTAGGGCTTCCCTGGTGGCGCAGTGGTTGAGAGTCCACCTGCTGATGCAGGGGATGAGGGTTGGTGCCCTGGTCTGGGAAGATCCCACATGCCGCAGAGCGGCTGGGCCCGTGAGCCATGGCTGCTGAGCCTGAGCATCCGGAGCCTGTGCTCTGCAAGGAGAGGCCACAACAGTGAGAGGCCCGCATACCAGAAAAAAAAATCCTAGCCCTAATTTAACTCTTTCAGCTGTAACTCCTTTAACATATGTACACCTTTGCCACAATGAAATACTTTTTGTCCCTTACTGGCCTCCACGCCCCCCACCTTGTACATTCCTACCCTTGTTAATTTCACCTGCAAACCTTTGTCTGTCCATATGGAAATCCTATCCACCCTCCCAGGCCAAGTTCAAGTGCTGTCTGTGAAGCTTTCCTGAACTCCCAGCTGAGAGCCAAGTCACCGCATCTTGTCTGTCAGGATGCTTTGCCATGTCCTATTGTTGTCTGAGCACACATCACGCTTCCTGCCAAATTATTAACAACTTGAGGATAGAACCTTGGGGTATTCATCATTTTAGCTGTCGAGGCATCCAGCGCAGCAATTAATTCTCATTAAATGGTCGAGTGAATGAAAACGCATCCTTTATTCCTGCGTGGCCAACTCAGTCACCTTGCAAAGCCCCCAGGAACAGTCTGATGTTATAGGTCGGCTTAATCGGATTGTGGAATAATGAAAAAAGGGCCTTGGAATTTCTTGGTGAGTGTCACTGGAGCAAGCGCTGACCTCATTCCAACCCGGGCTAGGCAGGTGTCAGCGCTGCTGAGTGTTGGATGAAAGTCTCATCCAGAATCCTTCTATGGCTCCATGTTGAGACCAGTTTAGCCAACCTTCTCCTTACTCTTTGCAAGATAAGGATAAACTTGTTCTGGACAGAAAAGAGTGGTCCCCTTCTGGTACAGCTCTTGACAATGGAGAGGAAGGTAGAAAGTCTAGTCCAGAAGAATGAAGAAGAGATAAAGGGAAGGAAGAAAAGTTCAGGAAGGTGGAAAGTCTAGTCCAGAAGAATAAAGAAGAGATAAAGGGAAGGAAGAAAAGTCCAGGAGGGTGGAAAGGGTAGTCCAGAAGAATAAAGAAGAGATAAAGGGAAGGAAGAAAAGTCCAGGAGGGTGGAAAGGCTAGTCCAGAAGAATAAAGAAGAGATAAAGGGAAGGAAGAAAAGTCCAGGAGGGTGGAAAGGCTAGTCCAGAAGAGTAAAGAAGAGATAAAGGGAAGGAAGAAAAGTCCAGGAGGGTGGAAAGGCTAGTCCAGAAGAATAAAGAAGAGATAAAGGGAAGGAAGAAAAGTCCAGGAGGGTGGAAAGTCTAGTCCAGACGAATGAAGGATAGATAAAGGGAAGGAAGAAAAGTCCAGGAACGTGGAAAGTCTAGTCCAGAAGAATAAAGAAGAGATAAAGGGAAGGAAGAAACGTCCAGGGGAAAAGGGCAGGTAAAGAGTACTATGGAGTATGGAGATGACAACTGTCCCATAATCCTTTTCCTGGCAAGATGATCGACTCCAGATCCGTCCACTTGTTGACATGCTGTGGCGAGACAGAATATTGACAAAACCAGTACCCAGAGCCAGGAGCTAGAATTATGTGGCTCTCTCCCACCTTACGCAATGAACCTGGAGACCTTCCTCTGGAATGCCGGCTTTTCTGCAGGGCTGAGGGGAAACGGGCATCTGGAATTGCGTGAACCTTTGCTCCTTCATTATTGGCTTCCCCTCTCTACCCACAACAACTTAAATCATTAAAGTCCTGTATAATTAAGATTTCATCCAAGTTCCACCAGTTATGTTTGCTGGCCACAGTGAAGCATATAAATATCTTAGAAAGACATAAAGACAGAGGCTGCTTCCTGCCCGCGGTTTGCCCCTCACACAGGATGCTGTCTGCTACTGTCTGCTATCGACAGCCCGGGGAAGCCTGAACTCCTTGCTCCCACTAGCCCTGCTCTCACCGGGCCTTTGTTCCCTAGGTTTATTTACAAAGCCCAGGTCTAAGGGTCCTTGTTGTCTGGGGTGGCTGGCTTTGCTCTGCTCATTACAGGACGTGGGCTCTTGTTCTCTCTCTCTCTCTCTCTCTCTCAATTTCTCTCTCTCCATCTCTTTCTCTCTCCTCTCTTCTCTCTCTCCATTTAGATTTTGATCTCTTGCTTTTGCATATATTTACATTAAAATATCTAAATAAATGCTTCTTTCTTCCATTTAACTGGAAAACTGGAGTTTATCTCCTTTCCTCCCCATCCTCTATATCAATATCAGATTGCTTTCTCTGGTATTGCTGTTTCATTGCTCAAAACCCCACAGTGGTTTTGCATTACTTACAAGATGATGTTGAAAGTTTACTGCACGTTCATTCACTGAATAACTAGTTATGAGCACACATCTCATGCCAGACAGTGTCATGGGCTCTCTTGTCATAGATTTCCCAACAGCTCTAGAAGGTTGTGAAAGGATTAGCCTTCAGATTGGTCCCTAGTGTGGGGTTCTGGAGACCTTGTGTTGTGGGCAATGTGTGTATCTCTAAGTCCGGGGTGTGGGGTATCATTGAACTGGTGATGACTCTGCGGTGGCATCACCTTAACTGAGATGCCTGTGACACCTTTGTAATCAGAGTGTGTCTTGGTTTGGGTTCCCATGTAGCTGACCTTGAGACGGGGATCTGAGTGCAAGTCGTTTATCTGAGAGATGGTCCCAGGCATGTGAGACAAAAGGGGACAAAACCACTAAATATGGCATAATTAGATCAGTGAGCTGTAGGCAACAGGAGCCCGACTCCTCCAGGGAAATCTGGGAAGCAGTGCAGAGCAGGCCTTGGACTTATCCCAGCTGAGGCTCCAGGAGGCTGGGTATCATCTGACCTGTGTCCCCAGACATAATCGTTGAGATGACAACAGTTCCAGGGTCCTGGATGTGATTGAACGTCTTGCTTGTACGTCCTGTGGTCAGTGAGAGGGGGTCGGGGTCGCCAACCTTGCTCTGGACAGAGGGACAAGGGCTGTGGGGATACGGCAGATTGACTGATGGATTCACTGTAGCAGGGAAACCCCTGTTTCTGCTTGTAGAGTCCCTTGTACTGTTGATTCTCATTATTTGCAGTAATGTTTGATAAAGTCACTGTGGATACTAAAGGATAGAGCACAACTATTGCTCCAGGAGGAAAACACAGGGTTACGTACCTGCCAGCCATTAGTCAACAGATCAACACATAACCTTGTTTTATATGTTTCTGTTTAAAGACACCTTATTTAATATACATTGTTCACTAACATTGGACTCAAGACCAACTGCACTTAATTATTTATTTATTTTTTAATTATATCCAACTGCACTTTAATTCACACCTGTTGAAGCTTGTCTAACACACGTTTTCTCACATAAGGCCCATCACAACCTTTTTGCTCTGTGGCACTAGACACTAGACAGCACTATGCTTGGGGACAATTTTAAACAACAAAATCACCAAAAATAAGCACAAAAAATGTGAAAACTGTGGCACTAACTAGACCACAAAAAGGATGCTTGTTTACAGTGTGAGAGCTAAAACAAGAAGGCAGCGTGTTGCCTTGTTAGACCTCGCTGGGAATGTGTGCGTTGGGCAACTCGAATTTTTTGCTGTGCTGCCTGTGTCTGTGAAAGATCATGAAAGTGCCCGGAGTTTCACTGATTTGGGGGTTACAAATTAATTTTATTGAGTAGGTGAATTCGCAAATACGGAATCCATGAATAATGAGGATTGACTGTTTTTCACCTTAAGATAAATACGGTAAAAGCCTACCATAAGATATGAGGATATATGTATATGTATAGCTGATTCACTTTGTTATACAGCAGAAACTAACACACCGTTGTAAAGCAATTATACTCCAATAAAGATATTTAAAAAAAAGGCTTAGTGGGGGTCTATCCAGCTCCCTCCTGGTGTTATTGGGAGGCTAAAGAAGTGACTAGGGCAGGCCCGTGCAACCGGTTGAAGTCTGTTAACTAGCTATCCGCCCTTAAACAGTCATTTAAAAACACCAGGAGGTTATGCTCCTTAATAAAGAAATCTCTTTGAATCAGAACAATATGTCCCTGGCAAATTTGGATTTTCTTGGAGACACCAGTATCTTTATTTGTAGGGATACAGAGAGGTCAGGACCTGAATTAGATGAATATCCCTAGAATTATTACATGAGTACATTTCAGGTCACTTTTTAAATGTATTGTACATGAAGGAAGGGGCTTAGAAATATGAACTGGTTTAGGAATAAGAAAGGGAAGCAAGAGATATTAATTTGTATAAGTAAGAGAGGAAATAAGATAACATTTGCGTGTGTGTGCATATATTATATATAAAAATACAACTTTTATATAAAATATATGTTAGAAGATATATATTTTAAATGAAAGACAAACCAGTTAGGGCTGATGCTATATTTTCTGGAAGCAATGGAAAGCACTGGGCAGAAGGAATTAGAGTTTGTGGCTGATCTTGGCCATTTCTAAATGGCATATAGTTGGGTAAAGTTGGTTAGAAAATTAGAGAAAAGAAAGTGCTAAAACTGTTTCCGTTTTCTTCTGAAGGATTTTTGCGTTGCTTTTGTCCACTGTCTCTCTGGGTTTAATTATGGCCAGTGCTTGGTTATGGCATGGAAAAAATTTGAAGAATTATTTCTGGATACATTTTGAGGATAACATGATAATGTGTGATAATGAACATCGTCTGTGAGTTTCTGTTCATTAAATCCCACTAAGATGCAGTCTTTCACAGTATTTCAAAATGAATGCTTGCCTTCATTCATTCATTCATTCACTTGTAGGTCATACACTGTGTGTTCACTCTGCCAGACATCCTTCCGGGTATTGTGGATACAGTAGTGAACTAAACTTAATTCCTTCCCTCATGGAACTTCCTCAGTAGCTGGGAGAGACAATCACTGAATAAATATATACGTGAAACAGAACTTCAGATGCTGGTAAGAGCAATGGAGGAACACAGAGCAGGGACGGGAATGGGGCTATCCTTGTGGGCTGCTTCATGGTCCTCCCTTTGACCCCAACTTTGCCACCAAGACCAGTCTGGGCACACTTTGTCCAGCTGCGCCAGAGCTGCACAGAGCTCTGGGGCTTCCCTGATACTGAGCCCGGGACACTCCATGGAAACCGGCTTTATATTCAGATGTGTGTGACCCCAAAGTGCAGGCAGGAGGGGGTCAATAAATGCTTCTTGTTTTTGTCCCCCAGAGGTGTAGTTCTGATGTGCATTTCCTAAGCTTCCTCCTAAGGCACCAGAAGGATCAGTCACTGCAGGGAGACAGCCAGCTGGATTGCACATCCTTGGCAACCCTTCCCACCTTGCCTCTTTCACTCACCTGGCCCCGCTTTTCTGCTCCCTAGGGATTGAATTCTCAAATAAGTCCCTGCATGTAAGCCTTTGTCCAGGCTCTGTTTTGCGGGATCCCAGGTCGAGATGGAGAACACAGCGATTGGGATGGTGTTGCAAATATAAATGGGGTTTCCAGGAAAGGTATCGCTGAGACAGTGTATTTGAGAAAAGACCTGAAGAAGAGAGGTAGTAATCATGCAGATAATTGGGGTGAGAGTGTTCCAGATACAAGAGATGATAGCAGAGACAGAGGCCCTTTACCAGTGTGGTTGGAGTGGAGAGAGAGTGGAAGAGTGAAAGGAGGTGCAGACAGAGAGATGAGGGAGACCCAGACCCTATCCCGTGGCGCCATTATTAGGACCTGGGTTTCATTCCAAGTGAGTTAACCAACTTATTCTCAGAAATTTTGCCTGCTTTGCCCATTTTATATTTTACTTTATTATTTTATGTTTACATGACACACTTAGATCCCCATTTAATAAGCGGGTAAGTTCAGTCTTTAATAAATATTGTTTACTTGGTGAGAGCTGTGTATTCTTATTCTCAGCTTTCTTGGGTTGCTAACTAAGTGGTAACTTCTTTGAGGAATGCACTACAGATATTATTGTACTATATTGATGCATGTTGATCCTGGAGTATCATTTCTAACTTCATTTATTGAGCAAATATTGACTGAGTGCTACTATGTGCAGAACACTGTGAAGCAACAGGAAGACACAAGACCCCAAGTGCCTGAGAATGTGGTAATGCACGATGGCTTCTAAACCAGCCAGAACACAATTCCTGGAGGTTTTCTAATTAACCATGCCATATTCAATTTGTCTCTTGTACACTATTTTCTTTTCTTTTGCTTCTATTTCTCCCCTTTTGCGTTTATGGGAAGAATTTCATACATCAAACCACATTCCTGCTTACTTCAAATTTCATAAATCCTATCTCTGTTTTTAGCTGTCTTATATCTCTTCTCTAATTTGTCCCTACTGACTGCAAATGTAATTCTTCTTGGGAATATTTTGAGAGAGAAAGAGAGAGGACTAACTACGTAGGGTGCATATATATTTATAATTTTTTTTTCTTCGATTGATAGAGAGGACTAACCACAGAGTGGGAATTCTTCAGTGGAAATGAATGAATGACCTGAGATAGCTTGAAGAATTTGGAAATTAAAGGAATAATGTAGGTTAATGCTCAACTCTTCTACTTCCTGTGTTCCTTCAACGTGATGGGAGTTCTCTAAGGGGCGGACATGTCCCATGAATGTCTTCTTCTTGCTCCAAAGGGAGCTTCCTCCGTAGCTTTAGATGTTTTCTTTGGCCTCACCTTGTCTTGGCTTTGGCACCCCTGACTTTATGTTTACAGGTCTTTTTAGTATCGTGCCCTTTATTGTGCAGAGATCGTTTGTGACTGTGTTGTGTGATTTTCTTATTCATGGGCTTCCCTTCCTGCTTGAACCATCTCAGTCTGCGGGATCCTACCTCTATTTCCCTGGAAACTGTTAGGAGCGGCAGCAGGACTCCTAAGCACGCGTTGGATTTCACATCTCCTGGAAGTTCCTCATAATTAAGGAGAATCACATGCAAAGTAGCAGTTCCTTTGTCACTTCCTTTACTTTCTGAGAAGTGAAATTGTAAGTAAGGCAGGTTAAATCCAGACATTTATCAGATGACCTGATTTTCAGATGGAAAGTTCCAAAATTTCTAGGTCACTGAAGTCTCTCCTTACTTCCATAACTTGCCAATGTGCCAATATTTTTATCAGTGTCAAGATTAACCAATTTCTTCAGCATACTGCCATTACAGTACCTCCTTGGTTCTTCTCTCTCTCTATTATACACAACTATATGTGTATCTACGTGTGTATATATTCTACCATTACCTAGATTTCTCTACTAAAATTTTATTCTTGTATTTATAGATTTCCCCAAAGGTTAGAGTGACCATATGTTCCAGTCTGCCTGAGACAGTCCTACTTTATCTGTTCTTCCTGGGGGAACTAATAATTAGTACCTCCCCTTTTGTTTTCAAAAGTGTGCTAGTTTGCACTCTAAATTAGATGATTACTCTGTCAAGGTTTTTTTTTTTTTTTTTTTTCTCTCTCTCACATTCTGTATCCTCTCTCAAAGGCTGAATCCTAGGCTGGAAATAAAGATAAAAAGCAACATCTGTGCTTCCTGGACCTTTAATTTCCTGACCAGAACTTCTAGCCGTTGGGCATTTTTCCAGTCACATGCTCCTGGCTATGTCAAGTCCACATCTGGCTGGACTGTGCCATCCACCCCGATGGGTTTTTTTCCTCTTGGGTCTTTGACCCTTTAGTTTCAATGCGCTGTTTCCTCTGACTCTTTCCTGCAGGATGTGTCGTTTTGACCAGTCCTCATCAGGTCATCGTTCAGAGTCTGTGGGAAGATGGGCTACCCCTTTTGTACAGGTGAACAGGTTCTGAGTGTCTTCTTTTCCTCTTCCTCTTCTTTTGCACCAACCCATATCCTGAGAATCTTTGATATCTGGAATTGTTATTTTCTTCTGGGACCACGTTGCTGTGTGTAACCAGCAGGCATGCAGACAGGAGTTGGTTCCACCTTTTCTACCTGTTCTTCAAGCAGGGAGACCAGCTTGGACAAAGGTGGTCTCCAGCAGAAAAAAAACCCTAGCACGTTCCCACAGGCCACAGAAGCAATCTGCTCTGTTTCTCTACTTCTTGGAAAATAAGGTTTATTGAGTGTCAAGCCCTTTGCTTCTGCCCTAACGCCTCCTGGAGAGAGCTCCTCTTTGACCTGTTCCAGTTGGAGGGAAGCAGCCTGTCTCAGCGGTCAAGATCATGACCTTGGAGTCAGACAGCTTTGGGTTTCGTTCTTCACTCTGTGGCCTCAGGTAGGTTACTTTATTTCTAAGTCTAAGTTTCCTCATTTGTAAAATGAGAATATCAATTCTTACCTTATTGGATTTAGGAGAGAGTTAAATGAGGTCATGTACAGAGCAGGCTAAGCATTGTGCCTGGCAATTAGGATATAGTTAGTAAAGAGTTGTTATTCTTATAATCACAGCTATTAGTATTAGTTTTAGTGTCAGAATTATACTGAACGATCAATTCATCAGATTCTACCTTACGAAGGTGACAGCAACCCCTAACACAATGACAACAATCATTGAGCCAACAGTGAGGTTCTGAAGGCAGCCCTGTCCTGTTCTCTTGGGTGGCTATTGATGGCTAAGAATGCCAGAGCCAATTAACCAGCCTGTAGATCATGTGATGGAATAAAAATGATTCTCTCTGTGTGAGTAATTGGGTGACTCTGATTTTTTGTTTTGCAGATTCCTCCCTTTTTAACTCAATAAGAGATAACATCCACTGTAGCTTTTCTTCTTGGAGAAGGGTAACATGGTGTGAATGAAGGGTGGAGAGAAACCAAGATCTCATGTAGATCTTGAATTGATAGCCTGACCAGATGGGAATTCCGAAGAAGAGTTATTGGTATGTCTAAGAGTGTGACCCTCAAGTGAAATTTGAGTGTTTCTGTTGAGTTACTTTTTCCTTCTGGAGGCCAGGGGTCAATTCCTGACACCCTCTCCTATAGGTTCTTGGTTCTTTGACTTTTTTTGTCCTTCATAAATTGCTTTCCAGATACTATCTCAGTTGATACTCATACCCAGCTGAACCAACACTTCCCAGAAGAGTTTTTGATAACTCCTTTCAGTTGGTAGAGTTAATTAGAGGAACCTGTTTTTCTTCTATAGCCAATATTACTCATTTCATGAAGCCTTGTATTCAGACGGTATTATTTCTTTTTAGAGCCAAACTTATTTCTTATTTCACATTGTTAGATGATCTGATTATTTCTGAGCTCCAACTCTAGGTGGGAAAAGAGTGGATAAACTGAAGCTCATGATGTTTAAGTGACTCTCCTAAGATCTTATGATGAGTCAGGGAATAAGACAAGAATAGAAACCACGACTCTAGTCTCCTAAACTGTTTTTCTGACCACTAGACCACACTTCCTCCCCAGACTATGAAACACTGGAAAATGGGAGTCAGGCAGAGAGTAAATATGGAGGCGAACCCACAGAAACACAATTTTCCTTGTACCCAAATCACGTCATTTAGCAAAGGAAAACAGAAAAACACCCCAGTCTCTTTGCTGTCATCAAAATTATAACTGAAACCCATAAGGGATATAGAATAGGAAATGAGTCTGCCCTGAATTGACATACTTTTTCCGTTTAAAATGAACTTGAAAAAATTGTCCATTTTTTAGTCCTGATATGTTTTTCCCTTATACAAAAGGAGAACCTAACCATTCAGTTTTTTTTTTAATGGTTCTCCTTGTTTTTTTTCTTTTTTAGATGTTGGGGGTAGGTGTTTATGAATTTATTTATTTTATTTTTGCTGTGTTGGGTCTTTGTTTCTGTGTGAGAGCTTTCTCTAGTTGTGGCAAGCAGGGGCCACTCTTCATCGTGATGTGTGGGCCTCTCACTATCGCGGCCTCTCTTGTTGTGGAGCGCACAGGCTCCAGACACGCAGGCTCAGTAGTTGTGGCTCACGGGCCTAGTTGCTCCACGGCATGTGGGATCCTCCCAGACCAGGGCGTGAACCCATGTCCCCTGCATTAGCAGGCAGATTCTCAACCACTGTGCCACCAGGGAAGCCCCAACCATTCAGTTTTATTTAGATTTAAGGGTATTGTGTTACTCTCATCCTTCACACAATAAAGACCAACTAATAATTATTTATTGTGCATTTAAGGCTTTGTGGGAACAATAGGTTTATTAGACATAGTCTCTGTCCTCAAACTTAACATTTAGTTGGGCAGAGACTACATATACCCATGAAGAACTGAAGGCAGTTGATGATGAATATCAAATGAGCAGGAGTGATTAAGAAACAGTGTCTGATGTACAAAGACTTGGGTTTGAGTCCCAACTGTACCACTAGCTAACTTTCAATCTTGGACAAATCAGATTCTATGCATCAACAGGAGGTAATAGCAATTGCTTACTTATCTTCCAACAGCCTTGGTGCAGAGACCAACGTGAGAAAATGCATGTAGAATGGGCTGTGAGCTGGAAGATAAAAATGTGGGAGGAATTCAAATTCTGGGAGGTATCAGAATCAGGCCAGGGTTGCACAGGCAAGCCTTTCTCCTTTGTATCTAGAATCCCCCATGCTCCAGCTTTCAAGAGTTATTCAGCATGCCCAAATGGAAACTAAAACAAGAAATTAAAAGCAGGCTTCCTTTGAAATTACTTTTGGTGATGAGAACAGAAAATAACATGATCTTTTCCATTTGGCAAATAGCTCCTTGCCTCATCCTTTGGAATACGGGTGAGCGAGAGAGAGCTGAACACCTTGTGTGAAATCTGCTAAGGTTTGTGAAGGGAGGACTTTTCCATTGGGAGGAGAAAGGCATGAAACTCAGGGAAGCCGGGTCCTCTGTTGACTGGGACACAGAACATCCAAAGCCCTGCCCACCTGTGGTTCCCAGGAAGCAACAGCAGGAGCATTTCATCACCCGGGCGATGTGGCAACCAACGGGAATCCTTGAATGACCCTTTCATGGAAACAAGCCTGAAACTGTGTTCAGGGTTTCCATCTGTGGGTGAAACTGGGTACTGTTGATATGGTAAACTTGAGAAAAGGCAGAAATTTACTTTTAAAATTAGGCAGGGAAAATTTACCATAATTATTGTTAGTTAGAGTCTGTGAGGGACATTTTAATTCCAGGAGGTCATGTGATTTTTCTTAATCGAGGAAACAACTAACTGGAACACTTTTGTCTTAGATGCATTCATTCATCTCTGTATCAAGTCATTCTTAATTCATTACATTTTACATTTAGCAAAAAATGTAGATTCTTGTATTGACTGGGTGACCCTAATTGTGATATCAAAAGGAAACTATTTAAAGTTGTCCTCTATCTAAAGTAAAGCAATTGGAATACAATCCCTGTCTTTTTCTCGGGGTAGTGCATGGCCTAATGTAAGTTAACACTGTGGAGTCTTTGTGCAGGGACGTAGAATAATAGGGCACATTTAGAAAATAATACTCTGGCGCCTGCCAGCCCTCAAGCATATTTTTTGATTGTGCAATTTATATGAAAAGCATTGTGGGTGGTTGTAACATATTAGCACCACCTAGTGGTGCTGGGCAAAGCTGCCTTTCTTCACTCCCATGACCCTAATCAAACAAATTACCGCCAAAGCACAGCTGATTGAACTCTATTTATAGTCTTTTATCTAAATTCGTTGCCAGTTTCCACTTTGAAAGTTAAAGATACTGCGCAATTGGGGTAAAAAGATGGAAAAGCGTGCAAACCATTGTAATAAGAGCAATAATAATAATCGCTAATATTTCTTAAGCACTAACATGATAGACTTTGTACTAACTGCTCTTTATAATCTGAGGCTGATATTATTCTTATTTTTCCTATTTTGCAGGTGACGAAACTGAGGCACAGAGTGCTCAGATAACTGGCCTAGGTTACACATCTGGTATTTAGAGGACAAAAACCTTCCTTGTCGTACTGACATTAAATTTTCAGGCCTTTTCATGTTGGTACATTAGGAGCACCTCTGCTAGGATATTATGAGTAGGTGGGGCTAAGGATTTTTCCCAAACTGCTAAAGGACCAGCAGCTAGGGAAGCAGTGGGGAGTACTGATTGAGAATGGAAGCTCCAGGGTCAGACTAGAACTGGATTCAAGTCACAAGCCAGTCAGGTATTCCCCCTGTATCCTTGGACAAATTATGGTATCTACTTAGAACCTCTTTTCCTTCTTCTGTAAAATGGAGATAATACTACCCTACTCATGGAGGAGTTGGCAGTGTTGGGTGAGATATGTGTGCTTAGATTCTGGCTCATAGGGAATATTGAAGGGCTGTTACTAGATTACTATTTAAAAAATTTTTAAAGATTCTGTGGATTTCTATTTTAATTTCTTTGAATGCTGAAATCATACAATGATTGGAGTTCTCTACCTCTGCCCAAGCTATCAAAAGTCTCATTTTGTAGATGGAAAATAATGAGACAAGAAGCCTTTGTTTTAGGGTTCAACAGCAAATCTGGAGTAGAACAGAAAGTAGTGTAACCCCGTTTCTAATTTGTCACCTATCGTGGAAGGAAGGAGTGGCTCGTTCACATCGCAGCGTTGCTGCTGTTGGCAAGTTTGCTCCCACGAGGCGTCCAGAGAAGGTTCACACGGTGACCCATGGTTCTTCCTGCCTGGATAGCGCTGTGGGTGGTGGAGATTTGGGAACAGCCCTCTGTCCTCTCAAGGGCACACCCTCCAGCCCTGGCAGAAGGCACTTGGCTTTCTTTCTCGATTCTCAGGGCACTGTGGGGATCACCATGGGTGAGCAGAGAAATCTCCTGCTTCAGGGCTCTTTCTTCTCTGTGACTTGTCTCCGCTCATGCAGCACGGTCTGAGGTTGCTGCCGGAGGGGTGGAGAGTATGGAAGGAGTGAAGAATTTAAGTCTAGAGGATGGAAAACAGAGGACAGTGTATGGGAGGGAGTTGGACCCGATGTGGCTCATATAAAAGAAAATCAGACACTTCCCATTGCTCAGGGTCAGCTCAGAGAACACGACTCTTTTCTCCTTTGCTTTGACACGACCATGACCCCATTCCTGCTCTTTCTACAGCTCTGATCTACTTGAACATAGAGTCTTGGTTAATATCATGATGTCATATCACCTCTAATACACTCCCTGCCCGGCAGCCAGAGATGCCTCTTATAAACACAGGCCTGATGATTTCACTTCCTTGTCTACAGCCGTACAGTGGCTTCTATTGTTCTTACTAAAAAGTGTGAAATCTGTGGCTTAACTTACCAAGGCCATATGTGCTCTAGCTCCTGCCAGCTTCTGCATACTCATCCTCAGCATCATCTCCTGATCCTCTAGGCCTCCTCCTAACACTCCAGATGCTTTGTTTCCAGATGTGCTGGTTCCTTCCAACTGCAGGGCCTTTGTACATGCTGTTCCCTCCACTGGGACCATCTTCACTGGACCCACCCTTACTTATCCTTAGACTTGTGGTCCCAAACTTTGCTGCACATTAGAATTGCTTAGGGAGTTTTAAAAATTCTGATGCCCAGACTTCACCCCATACCAGTTTAATCAGAATCTTTGGAGGTGAAACCCACGATAAAGTATTTTTTTGAAGCTCCCCAGGTGATTACAATCTGCAGCCAAGTTTGAGAAAAATTGCTTAGATTAAATATTTTCTCCACAAAGATGCCTAATTTCCTAATTTCCCAGTCTACTTTGGATTCCTTCATTAAATGTTCTTGTAGTTCTCTGTACATTTCAGCATTTGTTGATCACCCCTCCCACTAGACTGTGTCTGTTATGTTCACCTATCTACTCCAAGGGTGTAGCACAGAGCCTGACACTTAGGAGGGAAGAATGTAAGCTGGAATGTGGGTTTATTAGTTTTCCCACCACCTGTAGCTGGCACTCTCCAAAGGATGGGCTGCTGCAGCTTGATATGGCTCAGGTACCTGCACCCACATGGTGAGTCAATGGAAAAACTGCTAAGAAAAGGAGGACTTCCTGCTGGGATACAGCCTCAACTCCATCATCTGGGGAGAGTGTTTCCCTGCCTTTGGGAATGCATCGATTGCTGGGCCTTGGCAAGAACCAGAATTACCAAGGATTACATTTGATCACTGGGCAGCCCTCCCACAAAGCACTGGCCTATTAACTTATTTTGAATTAATTGTCTTCAGGAGTGAACATTTACCAAGAAAAACATTCTCAATACTCAATAGACAGAGGATACTTCCACTTGACTGTTACTCAATTTTTTTTTAATTGAGGTGTAGTTGATTTACAATATTACATTAGTTTCAGGTGTACAACATAGTGATACAAAATTTTCATAGATTATGCTCCATTTATAGTTGTTATAAAATATTGGCTATATTCCCCATGCTGTATAACATATTCTTATTTAGCATATTTATTTTATAAATAGTAGTTTGTACCTCTTAATCCTCTACCCCTGTCTTGCCCCTCTCCCTTCCATCTCCCCACTGGTGACCACTAGTTTGTTCTCTATATCTGTGAGTCTGTTTCTTTTTTTTAATATTCACTAGTTTGTTTTATTTTTTAGATTCCACATATAAGTGATAACATACAGTATTTGTCTTTCTCTGTCTGACTTATTTCACTAAGCATGATGCCCTCCAGGTCAATTCATGTTGCTGCAGATGGCAAAATTTCATTCTTTTCTATGGCTGAGCAGTATTTCATTATGTGTGTGTGTGTGTGTGTGTGTGTGTGTGTGTGTGTGTGTGTGTATGTTGCTTAGGTTGCAACTTACTTGGCTATTGTAAATAATGCTGCTATGAACATCAGGGTGCAAACTGCTTTATTTTTTCTTTTTTTTTTTTTTTTTCTTCTTTTTGCGGTATGTGGGCCTCTCACTGTTGTGGCCTCTCCCGTTGCGGAGCACAGGCTCCGGATGCGCAGGCCCAGCGGCCATGGCTCACGGGCCCAGCCGCTCCGCGGCATATGGGATCCTCCCAGACCGGGGCACGAACCCGTATCCCCTGCATCGGCAGGCGGACTCTTAACCACTGCGCCACCAGGGAGGCCCCAAACTGCTTTATTGACAGTGTATTTCTCAGTAAATATTCACTGGTATGGACTATTAATTAAAAATAAGTTAATAGAGCAATAGATTTGCATGAAAGCAGCCTAACAGTATTAAGATAGCTTTAGATACTTTATGGAGACCAGAAATAGGCTTGTTTATGGCCCCCAATATGCTATCTTGAGGGGTAGGATAAATATGGTATCAGAAGGATAAAAAAATTAAAGGCATGCTGTTCATGTATCATGCACTGTATAATCAAAGCTCAATAACAGGACAATCCTGACATCAGTCTCAATAGTTTGCCTTTTTTTTTTTCCTGCATTCACTTCTACAGATTTGTTGTATTATACCACAAACATGGAAAAATATCTTATGGAAGGGAAATGTAAGAAGTAGTTACAGCTAATGAATAGATATCTGAACTAGCATCTACCAATAGATTTTGTATCTAACTCTTTCTGCAACTGAGGATGATTCATTTTAGTCTCTCTGTTTCTCCACACTTAGAATGAGTGTAATAAAATTTGCCTTTAATTAAAGTCTCTATTTTTAAAAAAACTCTTGGGAAGTTGAGGCCAATGGAAAAATGAAATACTCAAGGATATGACTTAACCTGTGCTAGAAATTTTATAGGCAGTTCACCAAGGATTTTTTTTTCCAAGTGATTTGCACAATATGCAAAATGTATTTTAAGCTGAATGTTTTGGACTGAGAGCCGCACACAATAACCTGTCCCAAAAGGAATGATCACATCAGGACACACCCGTTGGGATTCAATGCTCCTATTTAAAGTCTGTCCAAACACCACAGCCCACGTGTATAATGGCTTTGGCAGGAGGGTGAGAACCAGCATCTGCGAGAGCCTTATTTAACTGAGCAGGAAATGGATGTTTTCTGAACCAAAGTTTTGAAAGTCGAGAAATACCTATTTTGTGAACAGGATTTATGGTTTCATTCCTCTGAGAAGGAGAAGTAAAATCAAATGGACAAAATTTAATTCCATAAGGAAATCACAGCTCTGGAGCCCGTTTTCCAAGGGAATTGAGGGTGTTTGTGGAACAAGTTGGCTTGAGAGTTAATCTCCTTGAAACACAGGGACTTTCCTGAGTGTGAAAAAATATTTTGATCTCTATCTTTGACATTTCAAGTATAGCATTCAGTGCAGACATTGCCTTTTCGAGGAGGTCTTTGCTTCCTCCCCCTGTTCTCTGGGTTAGAAACTCCTTTTATTTATCTATCTAGTTATTTATTTATTTATTATGCTGCATGTCTCTCACTGGGTTTCCATATTGTTTTGGAATTGTCCTCTTCTCCGTTAGATCGTGAGTTATTGATGGATGACCATGGTTGCCACTTCATTCAACTTTGTTCCTGCTGTAACTAGCATGGTTTGAACAAGAATCAATCTTGGGAGATTGGGATTGACATATATACACTACTGACACTATGTATAAAATAGATAACTAATGAGAACCTACTGTATAGCACAGGGAACTCTACTCAGTGCTCTCTGGTGACCTAAATGGGAAGGAAATCCAAAAAAAGAGGGGATATATGTATACGTATAGCTGATTCACTTTGCTGTATGGTAGAAACTAACACAGCACTGTAAAACAACTATACTCCGATAGAAATTTTAAAAAGATATTTACTAAGAGATAAACCAAAAAAAAAAGAATTAATCTTGTTCAAGAGACGATTGCTGTATCAATGGACAAAGGCATTAGTATATCGTTACTGTTATAGGCTTGGTACAGTGTAGGTGGTGATACTTGGAATCCAAGCAACTAAAGCTAGTCAACGGCTACTCTTCTTTGCACATGACGAACGGTACCAGGATCTTGTGTCATCCAAAGGCCGAGGGACCAGCATGTGAGGAAGCACTGTGGTTCCATTCAGCCAGTGTATTTTGGCAGTACTGGCTTCTTGGAGTTGCCTGCCACAGTGATGCAGGGAGCAGGGAGGCAGGTGGTGGGAAGCCAAAAGTAATCTCTCAGCAGTAAAAGCCTGTCTTCTTCAAGGGCCTCTCTTTCCTTAACTCTAAGAGAAAGTACTATCTTAACATATCATTCCTTAAATCACCTTTGAAGAGGAGAGAGACATAGAAAATCACTTAACAAAGAAGGTCAAGAATTATTCTGGGGGCTTCCCTGGTGGCACAGCGGTTGTGAGTCCGCCTGCTGATGCAAGGGACACGGGTTCGTGCCCCAGTCTGGGAAGATCCCACATGCCGCAGAGTGGCTGGGCCCGTGAGCCATGGCCGCTGGGCCTGCGCGTCCGGAGCCTGTGCTCCACAACGGGAGAGGCCACAACAGTGAGAGGCCCGTGTACTGCAAAAAAAAAAAAAAAAAAGAATTATTCTGCTTCATGGTACTTGGTGACCACCTAGAGGGGTTGGATAGGGAGGGTGGGAGGGAGATACAAAAGGGAGGGGATATGGGGATATATGCATACATATAGCTGATGAACTTTGTTATACAGCAGAAACGAACACACCATTGGAAGGCAATTATACTCCAATAAAGATGTTAAAAAAAAAAGAATTATTCTGTGTCAGTGTGATTCCAGGGGAAAATCTGCTTTGGCTCAAGGCCCGGGTGGCCTTTGGTTTTCTGTGGAAGATGCTTTTAGGAAGTCTCAGAATTATGGGTGGAATGTTTAGACCAACCAGGCATATCGGCAGGTGGGTCAGGGGATTCTGGGTCAGAGCTAGGCACTTGACGTGATAATTAAAGGTGTTTGCTTAGGGGCAGAAGAAAGGGGCGGAATCCTGCACAACCATGGTGTGAACTTGAGAAAAGGTATCCACATTAAAATTAAAAAGCAACAAAGATGACTTGGTTTTTTGAGCAAAGGACGTGTGATGTGTAGTTTTTTTCCTCAAGGAAAGCTCAAATTAACTAAGAAATATGGCTGATTTACACTCAGTGGTGCATAAAATTCTTCCAATTCTTAAAATACTAAAGTAAAATTTTGTGAGAGAAAAGTGCCTGTATTTAAAACTGCCCCCCCCCATTATACAGAAATAGGTGACTTTACATACTTGTCGTAAGAATGCCCACTCTGGGGGCCTGAACCAAGATGGCGGAATAGAAGGACGTGCTCTCACTCCCACTTGTGAGAACACTAGAATCACAACTAGCTGCTGGACAATCATCGACAGGAAGACACTGGAATTCACCGAAAAAGATACCCCACATCCAAAGACAAAGGAGAAGCCACAATGAGATGGTAGGAAGAGCGCAATCACAGCAAAATCAAATCCCATAACTGCTGGGTGGGTGACTCACAGACTGGAGAACACTAATGCCACAGAAGTCCACTCACTGGAGTGAAGGTTCTGAGCCCCATGTCAGGCTTCCTAACCTGGGGGTCTGGCAACAGGAGGAAGAATTCCTAGAGAATCAGACTTTGAAGGCTAGTGGGATTTGATTGCAGGACTTCGACAGGACTGGGAGAAACAGAGACTCCACTCAAAGCACACACAAAGTAATGTGCCCATCAGAACCCAGGGGAAGGAGCAGTGAACTAAAGGGAAACTGAACCAGACCTACCTGCTAGTGTTGGAGGGTCTCCTGCAGAGGCAGAGGGTGGCTGTGGCTCACCGTGGGGACAAGGACACTGGCAGCAGAAGTTCTGGGAAGCACACCTTGGCGTGAGCCCTCCCAGAGTCTGCCATTAGCCCCACCAAAGAGCCCAGGTAGTCTCCAGTGTTGGGTTGCCTCAGGCCAAACAACCAACAGGGAGGGAACCCAGGCCAACCCATCAGCAGTCAAGTGGATTAAAGTTTTACTGAGCTCTGCCCACCAGAGTAACACACAGCTCTACCCAGCACCAGTCCCTCAGATCAGGAAACCTGCACAAGCCTCTCAGATAGCCTCATCCACCAGAGGGCAGACAGCAGAAGGAAGAAGAATGACAATCCTGCAGCCTGTGGAACAAAAACCACATTCACAGAAAGGTAGACAAGATGAAAAGGCAGAGGACTATGTACCAGATGAAGGAACAAGATAAAACCCCAGGAAAACAACTAAATGAAGTAGAGATAGGCAACCTTCCAGAAAAAGAATTCAGAATAATGATAGTGAAGATTATCCAGGACCTTGGAAAAAGAACGGAGGTAAAGACCAAGAAGATGCGGGCCTCCCTGGTGGCGCAGTGGTTGAGAGTCCGCCTGCCAATGCAGGGGATACGGGTTCGTGCCCCGGTCTGGAAGGATCCCATATGCCGCAAAGCGGCTGGGCCCGTGAGCCATGGCCGCTGGGCCTGTGCATCCGGAGCCTGTGCTCCGCAACGGGAGAGGCCACAACAGTGAGAGGCCCGCATACCGCAAAAAGGAAAAAAAAAAAAAAAAAAAGATCAAGAAGATGCAAGAAATGCTTAACAAAGACCTAGAAGGATTAAAGAACAAACAAACAGAGATGAACATTACAATAACTGAAATGAAAATTACACTAAA
Organism: Mesoplodon densirostris; assembly: GCF_025265405.1. NCBI lineage: Eukaryota > Metazoa > Chordata > Mammalia > Artiodactyla > Ziphiidae > Mesoplodon > Mesoplodon densirostris. The sequence continues at coordinate 13,121,796 of NC_082663.1, forward strand.
ATGTATCAATAGCAGAATAACTGAGGCAGAAGAACGGATAAGTGACCTGGAAGACAGAATGGTGGAATTCACTGCTGCGGAACAGACTAAAGAAAAATGGATGGAAAGAAATGAAGGCAGCCTAAGAGACCTCTGGGACAACATTAAATGCAACAACATTTGCATTATAGGGGTCCCAGAAGGAGATGAGAGAGAGAAAGGACTGGAGAAAATATTTGAAGAGATTATAGTCGAAAACTTCCCTAACATGGGAAAGGAAATAGCCACCCAACTCCAGGAAGCACAGCGAGTCCCATACAGGATAAACCCAAGGAGAAACACACCGAGACACACAGTAATCAAATTGGCAAAAATTAAAAACAAAGAAAAATTATTGAAAGAAACAAGGAAAAAATGACAAATGACATAGAAGGGAACTCCCATAGGGTTAAGAGCTGATTTCTCAGCAGAAACTCTACAAGCCAGAAGGGAGTAGCATGATATACTTCAAGTGATGAAAGGGAAGAACCTACAACCAAAGTTACTCTACCCGGAAAGGATCTCATTCAGATTCGATGTAGAAATCAAAAGCTTTACAGACAAGCAAAAGCTAAGAGAATTCAGCACCACCAAACCAGTTCTACAACAAACGCTAAAGGAACTTCTCTAAGTGGGAAACAGAAGAAAGAAAAGGACCTACAAAAAATACCCCAAAACAATTAAGAAAATGGTCATAGGAACATACATATCGATAATTACCTTATATGTGAATGGATTAAATGCTCCAACCAAAAGACACAGGCTTGCTGAATGGATACAGAAACAAGACCCATATATACACTGTCTACAAGAGACCCAATTCAGACCTAGGGACACATACAGACTGAAAGTGAGGAGATGGAAGAAGATATTCCACGCAAATGGAAATCAAAAGAAAGCTGGAGTAGCAATACTCATATCAGGTAAAACAGACTTTAAAATAAAGAATGTTACAAGAGACAAGGAAGTACACTACATAATGATCAAGGGATCAATCCAAGAATAAGATATAACAATTATAAATATATATGCACACAACATAGGAGCACCTCAATACATAAGGCAACTGCTAAAAGCTGTAAAAGAGGAAATTGACAGTAACAAAATAATAGTGGGGGAAATAAGGAAACACAAGCTTTAAATGACACAATAGACCAGATAGATTTAATTGATATTTATAGGATATTCCATCAAAAACAGCAGATTACACTTTCTTCTCAAGAAGAAAGTGTGCATGGAACATTCTCCAGGATAGATAACATCTTGGGTCACAAATCAAGCTTCAGTAAATTTAAGAAAATTGAAATGATATCCAGCATCTTTTCTGACCACAATGCTATGAGATTAAAAATGAACTACAGGGGAAAAAAATGTAAAAAACACAAACACATGGAGGCTAAACAATACATTACTAAATAACCAAGATACCACTGAAGAAATCAAAGAGGAAATCAAAAAATACCTAGAGACAAATAACAATGAAAACACGACAATCCAAAACCTATGGGATACAGCAAAAGCAGTTCTAAGAGGGAAGTTTATAGCAATACAAGCCTACCTCAAGAAACAAGAAAAATCTCCAATAAATAATCTAACCTTACACCTAAAGGAACTAGAGAGAGAAGAACAAACAAAACCCAAAGTTAGCAGAAGGAAAGAAATCATAAAGATCAGAGCAGAAATAAATGAAATAGAAACAAAGAAAACAATAGCAAAGATCAATAAAACTAAAAGCAGGTTCTTTGAGAAGATAAACAAAATTGATAAACCATTAGCCAGACTCATCAAGAAAAAGAGGGAAGAAAAAAAGGGAGAAGACTCAAATCAATAGAATTAGAAATGAAAAAAGAGAAGTAACAACTGGCACTGCAGAAATACAAAGGATCATGAGAGATTACTACAAGCAACTATATGCCAATAAAGTGGACAACCTAGAAGAAATGGACAAATTCTTAGAAGAGCACAACCTTCCAAGACTGAACCAGGAAGAAATGGAAAATATGAATAGACCAATCACAAGCACTGAAATTGAAACTGTGATTAAAAATCTTCCAACAAACAAAAGCCCAGGACCAGATGCTTCACAGGCGAATTCTATCAAACATTTAGAGAAGACCTATCACTTATCCTTCTCAAACTCATCCAAAATATAGCAGAGGGAGGAACACTCCCAAACTCATTCTACGAGGCCACCATCATCCTGATACCAAAACCGGATGAAGATGTCACAAAGAAAGAAAACTACAGGCCAATATCACGGATGAACACTGATGGAAAAATCCTCATTAAAACACCAGCAAACAGAATCCAACAACACATTAAAAGGATCATACACCATGATCAAGTGGGGTTTATCCCAGGAATGCAAGAATTCTTCAATATATACAAATCAGTCAGTGTGATACACCATATTAACAAACTGAAGGAGAAAAACCATATGATCATCTCAATCGATGCAGAGAAAGCTTTCAACATAATTCAACAACAATTTATGATAAAAACCCTGCAGAAAGTAGGCATAGAGGGAACTTTCCTCAACATAATAAAGGCCATATACGGCAAACCCACAGCCAACATCATCCTCAATGGTGAAAAACTGAAACCATTTCCACTAAGATCAGGAACAAGACAAGGTTGCCCACTCTCACCACTATTATTCAATATAGTTTTGGAAGTTTTAGCCACAGCAATCAGAGAAGAAAAAGAAATAAAAGGAATACAAATTGGAAAAGAAGAAGTAAAGCTGCCACTGTTTGCAGATGACACAATACTATACATAGAGAAGCCTAAAGAGGCTACCAGAAAACTACTAGAGCTAATCAATGAATTTGGTAAAGTTGCAGAATACAAAGCTAATGCACAGAAATCTCTTGCATTTCTATACCCTAATGATGAAAAATCTGAAAGAGAAATTAAGGAAACACTCTCATTTACCATTGCAACAAAAAGAATAAATACCTAGGAATAAACCTACCTAGGGAGACAAAAGACCTGTATGCAGAGAACTATAAGACACTGATGAAATAAATTAAAGATGATACCAACAGATGGAGAAATATACCATGTTCTTGGATTGGAAGAATCAATATTGTGAAAATGACTCTACTACCCAAAGCAATCTACAGATTCAATGCAATCCCTATCAAACTACCAATGGCAATTTTTAGAGAACTAGAACAAAAAGTCTTAAAATTTGTATGGAGACACAAAAGACCCCGAATAGCTAAACCAGTCTTGAGGGGAAAAAAATGGAGCTGGAGGAATCAGACTCCCTGACTTCAGACTATACTAAAAAGCTACAGTAATCAAGACAATATGGTACCAGCACAAAAACAGAAACATAGATCAATGGAACAAGATAGAAAGCCCAGAGGTAAACCCACGCACCTATGGTAAACTAATCTATGACAAAGGAGGCAAGGATATAAAATGGAGAAAAGACAGTCTCTTCAATAAGTGGTGCTGGGAAAACTGGACAGCTACATGTAAAAGAATGAAATTAGAACACTCCCTAACACCATACACAAAAATAAACCCAAAATGGATTAAAGACCTAAATGTAAGACCGGACACTATTAGACTCTTAGAGGAAAACATAGGAAGAACACTCTTTGACATAAATCACAGCAAGGTCTTTTTTGATCCACCTCCTAGAGTAATGGAAATAAAAACAAAAATAAACAAATGGGACCTAATGAAATGTCAAAGCTTTTGCACAGCAAAGGAAACCATAAACAAGATGAAAAGATAATTCTCAGAATGGGAGAAAATATTTGCAAACGAATCAACAGACAAAGGATTAATCTCCAAAATATATAAACAGCTCATGCAGCTTGATATTAAAAAAACAACCAACCCAATCCAAAAATGGGGAGAAGACCTAAATAGACATTTCTCCAAAGAAGACATACAGATGGCCAAGAAGCACATGAAAAGTTATTCAACATCACTAATTATTAGAGAAATGCAAATCAAAATTACAATGAGGTATCACCTCACACCAGTTAGAATGAGCATCATCAGAAAATCTACAAACAACAAATGCCGGAGAGGGTGTGGAGAAAAGGGAACCCTGTTGCACTGTTGGTGGGAATGTAAATTGATACAGCCACTATGGAGAACAGTATGGAGGTTCCTTAAAAAACTAAAAATAGAATAAGCATATGATCCAGCAATCCCACTACTGGGAGTATACTGAGAAAACCACAATTCACAAAGACACATGCACCCCAATGTTCATTGCAGCGCTATTTACAATAGCCACGTCATGGAAGCAACCTAAATGCCCATTGACACAGGAATGGATAAAGAAGTTGTGGTATATATATATATGATGGACTATTACTCAGCCATAAAAAGGAACGAAATTGGGTCTTTTGTTGAGACGTGGATGGATCCAGAGACTGTCATACAGAGTGAAGTAAGTCAGAAAGTGAAAAACAAATATCGTATATTAATGCTTATATGTGGAACCTAGAAAAATGGTACAGATAAACTGGTTTGCAGGGCAGAAATTGAGACACAGATATACAGAACAGATGTATGGACACCAAGGGGGGAAAGTGTCCAGAGGGTGGGTTGGTGGTTGGATGAAATGGGAGATTGGGATTGACATGTATACACTGATGTGTATAAAATTGATGACTAATGAGAACCTGCTGTAAATAAAAGAAAAGTGATCAAATGTATTCTATTGGAAAGAAGCAAAAATAGATCATATTTACTGTCTAAATTATATAATAATTTAATGATATTTAGCATCTATTGCAGATATATTTATTATTGCAGATTGTATTTGCTTTATCAATGTCTTTGGTTATCAAAAAAATAGAATTAAAATAAAATAAAATAAAAGAATGCCCACTCTACACCAAAGAATCGACCTCTTAATGTCCCTGAATTGCGCAAGTCAGCTTAACTTTATCTGTAGTGACTTAGTTCCCATGGTCTCAAACCCAAGGAATTATCACCATTTGTAACTCTCTGCCTCTGTCTACATTTACTTTCCAAACCTCTGCAATATTTACTGAGGGGGTAAATAAAACCTAATAACAGCAGCTAAATTATTTGTTCATAAAAGGGTATCTTTTGTGTAGAAGATTCAAGAAACATCCATTGACATGTTCTTGTGATATCAGTAAAGAATAAGTTAATATCTGTGTTCATACTATAGCTAACTTTTTACCAACTTTATTTTTTAGGTCTTGTTCTTTTCACCAATCAATCAGTGAAGAGCAGGACAAAATATTACCTAAGCCAGCATGCTTTATACATCTAAGATATGAATCTTTCATTCAGAATGTGGGATTTCCTTACAGAAAAGTTGTAGGGGCAATGGCAATACAATATCTACTACGTGTCAAGCACCACATTACATATTTTGTGTTTCATTTATTCTTTCCCACAGTCCTCGAGAGGTGTTGCAAGTCTGGACAGGTTACAGATGTCCAGATATGGAAATGAAGTCAGAGAGATAAAGATGCTTGTGTCACGTGTCATGGTTTGTCAGTAGAGGAGCTGGGGTTTGAACAGAGGTCTGCTAGCATCGAAGTTCCAGTTCTCACCCACTTCAATATTATGTCTTCCATAAATGAAGCCCAACATGGGGCATGTTTATAAGATGTTTTAACCCTAACAGAAAACAAACCCAAATGTAAAACAACAAATGTGCATGAAAGCAACATTAATATAACAAGCCAGGCCGTATCTTGGCTTACACACTTTTAATATGCAAACCAACTCCAAGTGAATTCCAAGCCACTTTTGGGACTATGTCTTTTCTTTCCAGAATATTTACAAATAGAATCACTTAAGGCCTATGAAGAATTTACATGTTTGTGCTTCTCATGAAGATGGGGAATCATCAATTCTCCATGACTGACATGGATAGAGGCAGGTGGGAGGAAAATAAGGGTGGAGGAGGATGATGTAGGAGTTTGAGGTGTTAGGGTCTGATCTCCTTTTTTTCCTTCCTAACTTGAAAGTGAAATTGGGTTTCAAAAAAGTGGAAATGGGTTGAGGGGCATGAGGTCCCCATGCAGCACATTTCAAAATGATATTACTGAATTCGAATGCGTTTTAAAAAGTACTGGAAAGACAAAGCATGGCTTCCTTAAGAAAAGACCGTAGTGTTTTGTTCTATCCAAAAGGGCTATTGGGCCATTAAAAATGCTTCTTGTTGAAAGATGTTCACTTACTATTACATGAAAAAACCAGCTGTGAAACAGTATGCACATTAAGATTCCACTGTTGCAAAAGGCATGCATACGGAAGCACCGATAGATGAATATTAGTGTATTAGTTTGCTATGGCTAACAAAGGACCACACACTGAGTGGCTTAAACACTTTTGGATGCTGGAAATCTGAGATCAAGGTGTCAACAGGGCTGGTTTTTCCTGAGGCCTCTGTCTTTGGCTTGTTGATGGCTGTCTCCTTCCTTTTCTTCAAGTTGTCTTCTCTCTGTGTCCCAAAATTTCCTATTCTTACAATGACATTGGTCATGTTGAATTGGGGGCCACCTCATGATTTCATTTTAACTTAATCATCCCTGTAAAGATCCTTTCTCCAAATATAGTCACATTTTGAAGGACTGGGGGTAAGAACTTTGACATATGAATTTTGGGGGAGACAAAATTCAGCCCATAGCAAGGCATCCTGGGTGGGAGACCTGGGTACCAGTTCTCACTTTGCCAGGATGATGGGTAGCAGTGTCTGGGGGGCAGGGCAATTCTGGGAAAGGAGAATTGAGTGAGTCTCCCTCTCAGCCCTTGACTTTTCCAGTCAAGAAAACTTCAGGTCTTGATAAACTGACTGAAAATTCAGTCAAGTCTTGGATCTCAATTTTCCCAACCCAGTTATCACAATAAAAAAATTTTTTTTTTCTTCCCGGTACGCGGGCCTCTCACTGCTGTGGCCTCTCCCGTTGTGGAGCACAGGCTCTGGACGCGCAGGCTCAGCGGCCATGGCTCAGGGGCCCAGCTGCTCCGCGGCATGTGGGATCTTCCCGGACCGGGGCACGAATCCATGTCCTCTGCATCGGCAGGCGGACTCTCAACCACTGCACCACCAGGGAAGCCCCTAATCAAGATTTATTAAACTCCCACTGCATGACAGATATGGTGCCAGACTGTTGAGTACATGATGGTGGGGACAATAAAGCAGGTTCCTGCTCTTACTAAGCTCAAGTCAGGTGAAGATGGAAAACAACTAAACACATATTTAAAGTGAAGTGAGATAAGCATAAGCATGGGGGAATGTCTTTCAGATTGCTATCTTGGTGATTGCTAGTACTTCCTACAGACCAAGTCAGAAAGTCCAGAAGACAGAAAAGATAATGAATCTGGTTTTGGACATGTTGAGTTTAAGGTGGAATATACAGAAAATAAGACGTTATTTCCTAGTGCCATCGAAAAATAGGAATATTTTTTCTAAAAGTGTGTCTTCTTCATATATATATATGTATGTACACACATACATATATACACATGAATATTATATATATACACATATATACACATATATATTATATGATAGTCACTATTTTAATCCTGGTTTAGTAAAAGAGTGAATTTTCCTAGTTTAGTATGAAGTGAATGAAGCAGACAAAGTTACTGGCATGTGTGGAGTATATTTCCTACTAGAAAAAAATAGTTTATATGAAAAGCAAGAAGATAGGCAAAAACAATATAATGTATGGAGGAGAAATATGCATTATGGATGTAATTTTTACCAGAGTGATGAGGGAAAGTCTTTAAAAAAAAAAGGTGATTTTCATAAAGAGCTGAAGGAATGTCTGAACACACGAGAGGATGTGGGAAATGAGAGGTGACTAGAGGGTTTGGCCATTGCTAGGAACAGAGGCTGGAAAAAGTGACTGTAGAAAACAGTATGGAGTTTCCTCAAAAAATTAAACATTGAATCATATGATCCAGTGATTCCCCCTTCTGGGTACCTTCCCAAAAGAATTAAAATCAGAATCTCAAAGAGATATCTGTATTCCCTTGTTCACTGCAGCATTATTCATCATAGACAAGGCGTGGAAACAGCCTAAATGTCCAATGATGGATGAATGGATAAAGAAAGTGTGGTGTATACATACAGGGAAATATTTCTCAGGCTTAAAAAAAGAGAAATCCTGCCATGTGAGACAACATGGATGCACCTGGAGGACATTATACTAGTGAAAGAAGCCCATCACAGAAGGACAAATGCTGCCTGGTTCCACTTACAGGAGGTATGGAAAACAGTCAGCTCATAGAAACAGATAGTAAAACGGTGACTGAGGTTGAGGGGCTGGTAGGGGAGGGAACGGGGAGTTTTGTTCAACAGATATAAAGTTTCAGTTACACAAGGTGAGCAGGTTCTAGAGATCTGCTGTACACCATAGACTGTACAGCTAACAAAACTGTATCGTACACTTGGAAACTCGTTTAGAGGGTAGACCTCGGGTTAAGTGTTCTTGACACAGAAAATGGGGGGGCTGTGAGGGGGAGAGCAGGAAGGAGCTTTTGGAGGTGATGGTCTCATGGGTATATGCATACCTCCAAAGTCATCAAATTGAATATATTGAAAGGGAGTCTTCTTAAAGGGAAGACAAAAATAGTAAGGAATTTTATACATCCCTAGTTTTCCCTTTGTGTATATATTTGAGGAACAATGTTGCCCTCTAGCGTTCAAGCTCGTTTCTTTTTATTTCATGCTGGGAGGGGTGGCGGATGGTTCAAGCGTGACTGCAAGGACAAATCCATCTTGTTTATTTCAGGTCTCTGTGGCATGTTTGGTTAAGGTTTTCAATTTGAACAAAGCTGAAAATGTCACTCGTGCTTTCTTTTGCTTACTAGAAATAGTCCATTAAAAAAGACCAGTTTGAATAATAGTGTAAAGCTTGTGTAGTACGTAGCAGACCCTGATATGGAGTCTTAATCCATCTAAGATTCAATGACAGCCAAACCGTTTACATTGTTTTCAGGTGTTTGTAAAATGTTCAGGGTTTCTCTTAGTGTGACACGGTAGGTATATGATACATACACGTGTGTGCACGTATGTACACATACACATACACGTGGCAAATTTTTATACTCAGTATGTATAGTTTGGATTTTTATTAAAACCATTTTTTCAAAACAAATATCTTGAAATAAAATAATTTTTAACCATCCCCTCCCCATCTTGCTCTGAGTATAATCAAATAAATTTTTATTTTGAACTCACAGGGATGCTGTCTTTGGGGAAATCAAAGTCAAGAGAATGATCAGGATAGTGATGTTATTTTCCATTTATAAATGGAGGGAAAAAAAGCATGTGAATTAAAAAATGACACCATGCAGGTAAGTTTGGTCTGCAGTGTGTAGCTCCCGTCCCCTCTTAAAATTTTTCTCTAGAAGCTGTGAACATCCAGGGCCTCTCTAGCTTGTGAGAAACTGTAACACAAAATTGACACCACGGGCAGGCAGACACACCTGAGTGAGTCAAGACTTGCTAGTTTTCCCTGAGATGCAAATGACCTTTGAATAGCAGTTTCTGTAAAATGGGAAAAGTAATCTAATTTATCTCTTAGAGACATAAAATTAAATGGGATAAAGTATGTGAAGGCATTTAGCACAGAGCCTAGGACAGTATACATTAGCATTAACAAAGGAGACCATGACATAAAAAACACATCACAGGTTCTTTGCAATAGTGAGTTTTGCTATCAAATAAAAAAGGTACTCTGGAACCAAATAAGAATAGATTTTTGCCTTTGGAATTATTTTCAGCGATGATGTATCAATATACAGTCTAAATCCTAAAGCAAATGTTATAACCCAAACTGTAAAGCCCTCTCTCAAACTCTTGCAGGCAAAGCGGTCATCATTTTTGTTCTCTGGACTGAGCAACGTACTCTTTGCTGTTGCTTCCAAAATTGCCTTGACACTATTGCCAAAAATTGTGAATCTTTTATAAAATTCAAAGAAAGAGTGAACCCTTTCATAAGAGTAGATCTCCTCTTCCCGTAAATATTATCACTAAAAGGACGATTTAGAAACTCCTTTTGCCTTTAACTTCCGGTTAATCAATTGTTTAAGATAATCTTCCTTTCAGAATTGGCTTCCTGTCTTGTCTATTTTTATTATTCTTAATGGACTTTGGAACAAACTTTCCATTAACTTAAATTTTTCTTTGAGAATGGCCTTCAGTCAATGTGGGACAGGATTCCAGCGTATCAGCGTGATCTGATGTGATGGGCATATCCCGTACCAAGCCCCATTCCAGCATGTGAGGAATGAGATTTGAAATCACCCTTCCCAGCAACCACCAACCTCAGAACTCTGTACAGCTCAGGACTCTTTCAATTGAAAGTTACAGGAGCCTGACTCAAATTTGTTTAAGCAACAAAGAGAATTTATTGGTTTGAGAGACTTAAGCATCTAGAGTAGATATCTTCTTGGGGAGACCTCAGAAATACTATCAGGATTTTATCTGGGCTTGGCAGTTTGTTTTATGAGTGTTGTATGGAGGACACAGTCAGAATTTTGTCTTCATTAGGATGTTTCAAGATTCAGTCTCCGGGAGAGCCGTGAATCTACTATTGGGTCCCTTCCAGCTTTGTGCAAGGACAGTTCATCTCCCAGAAATCCCTTGAACACTGATCACTGTCTATGGGGGACCTTTAGCTTTCAAATATTCTAGGCAAGGCTGGCTACATAATCGGCTGGGCTCAGCGCTAAATGAAAATGCAGAATCCCCTTTACAAAAAGCAGGAAAAAGTGCCATTAATATACTAAAATATAAACCTCTTCATTTCTTCTGTGGTCTCTCTCCACTGTTCACAGTGTTTTTAATTTTCTGTTTAACGTCATGCTCCATTGGGCATGGGGATACTGGCCAGGGGAGGCTGGACATTCAAAGACACTGGCACCCCTAGTGCATTCTGTAAGGCAAGTGGGAAGTGAAATACATTTATCAACCATTTTGACATTCTCTTTTTATTGGCATTCCATTTTGTTTTTTAACAAGGGTTTCGTGCATGTCTTCTAAACCATGTTGATGAGTCATTTGATTTGTATTTTCTAAGTCATACCAGTAAGTTTTTGAAAATGTCATGTCTTGTTTCCCTAGCTTCTCCTTTGACCTTATTTGACCTGGCCTGTTGAAAGGCATTTTTATTACTGTTTAGTTCAACATCTTCTTACTCATCATCCTTGAGTTAGGACTTTGGGAATGAAGGGCATGAGAGGGAAATTAGTTCTGTGTTTTGGGCCAATATTGCCATCTCTTGGCAACACTGAGTTCAAGATAAATGATGTGGTGACCCAGTAACTTTCCCAGTTTTGAGCCCAGTGCCTTGTGTTTAATGTCTTACTATATCTAACTTTTGAGATTTCAAGCGTGAGTATTTGTGGCTCTGCTCTGAGTTCCCAACCTGGGAAGAGACCAATAAATATAGTAAAAACTCAAAGCATCTTTTCTTCCACTCACTTGAAAGACAATGTGATAATTTGAGCATTTTTTCTTTATGGGTGGAATCATTCCCAGACCTATACGGTGGAGCTGAAAGGATCAGGCAAGTTAGATCTCTATCTACTATGTGCCTGGTGTCAGAATGACTCAAATAGCCCATATTCTTGCCTAGAAAGAATTCCACTCCCTCTTGAGCCTTTGTGTAGATTCCTACTATTCAGTTCACTGCTGATTGCATGCACACATTTATATCTCTGTAGGTTCCTCATGTACCTATAAATACTCTCACAAAAGCCAGACCTATCTGATGGGCTATAAAGTAGGACAGTTTTAACCCACTTTTGTCCTAAGCTCCCAAATAATCTTCCACTGAAGACCAATTTTCCTTAAATAGGTTTTACAAGGCCTTCACGGAAAAATTACATTTACATTTCACCACTTTTCCCTCTTGTAATCACATATTTTAACTTAACGTTCATCTATTTATTTAACTTATTGGATAGCAGACAAGGTCATTTGTATTTTTAGTTTTTATCTATTAAACCTTTTATATTTCTTTTAGATAAAGATTTACAACGATGAACTTTTCTTATCTTTGTCAAAGAATAATCCTTGAAGTCTTGTTTCCAATGTAGGCTCTTCATTTTGAAAATACAGCCATTCAGAAAACACACGTGATGGTTAACAATGGTGTTATGACAACATTGAGAGTGACAGCTTGTATGAATCACATGAGGAGAACCCTGGGAGAAAAAGTTTGGAGAACTGAGATAGAGTTAGAATTACACCCTCGATAGAGACCTTTTTAAAGTTTCCTTTCTTGTAAAACAGAAAAATTAACAGCAATGTCAACTTCCCAACATGGCACCACGCTATAGAAAGGGCACAGAAAAGAAAGATAAACATGAGTTTTATTTTATTTTTTATTTATTTAATTTTTTCTCTTTCCTTTTTGCGGTACGCGGGCTTCTCATTGTTGTGGCCTCTCCCGTTGCGGAGCACAGGCTCCGGACGCGCAGGCTCAGCAGCCATGGCTCACGGGCCCAGCCGCTCCGCGGCATGTGGGATCTTCCCGGACCGGGGCACGAACCCGTGTGCCCTGCATCAGCAGGCAGACTCTCAACCACTGCGCCACCAGGGAAGCCCCTGAGTTTTATTTTTAAAAAGGCATAGCACCAGAGTAATCTTCAGCTGAGTTTAATGGAATGAGCTCAGTAGCTTTTTTAGCAAAAGATCTTGAAAAATATATCTAATACATGTATTGTTGCTTTATTTTCTAGATTACTCGGTACAAACCATTTTCGCGGGAAAAAGCCTGATGAATGTGAAGATGCACAGGAAGGTCCCTCTAGTGGAGTGAGGCTCTAGCACGTCTGCCATATGCTATCCCTCTGTTTTTCTTTTCATATTCCTTAGGCAGATTCCTTCGTTTCCCCAAGGAAAAGGGGGCTTCCTCAAGTTCGAAGCAGAAGCAAAACCTAACAACAGTGGCAGAAGGTAAAGGAACCCAGGGACCAAGTGCAGCATGCCAGAGCTGCACACATTCTTGGCAATAAAAAAAAAAAATGCAGATTTTCTAGGTGGAAGTAATTTCCATGGAGCGGGCAGAGGTTCTTTGGCAGCTGCCCTCACAAATAGATTTTAGTTTTACTTTTGGACTTTTGGGTCACAGATATTTTCAACAATAGATCCAGTTGGAATTGAATTAATAAACTCTTGATATGCAAAGAGGTCAGCCCTTGAAGTTCAGGTGAACAATTAGCATTCCCTTAGGTCGGCTCTGGTCTCGCTAAAGAGGAGTTTCAGAGGCCACCTAAGAGGCCAAGCATGTCAGCACTTGCAGCCCGTGTTGTAAAAGCCAAGAAAATGATTCTCAACTCAGAGATGACTGCAGATAAGGCTGCTGTTTGAGGCATTTTGAAAGTAATAGTGTGAAAAGGGCCTTATCTACTATAATTTCTGGCATGTGGGGGAAAAAAATGTAAGCTGCTCTTCCAAGTGCCTTAAGGAATGGAATTCAGATTCAAATCCAAGAATATTAAGAGACTCCAGAAAAAGCAGATTTTCCCACACCTTTGCTTCATTTCAGTTAAAAACAACGCTTGCAACGTTGAGGATGGGTTCCATTTTATTGCTGGCAATCGCTCTACAGCAGAATTTATTCTCTTTTTGAAATGACAGAAGGGTCAAAATAGAATATTTATCTACTTTTAAAAGACACTAGCTTCTGTGTCTCCTGTCTTCTGTGTTCTATTGTCTCTACTATGATGGTTTTATCCCCCAGGGGACATTTAGCCATGTCTGGAGACACTTTTGGTTGTGTTGGGGTAGGAGGTACTGCTGGCATCTAGTGGGTAGAGGCCAGGGAGGCTGCTAAACATCCTATGATGCACAGGACTGTCACCACCACAAAGAATCCACCCCAAATGTCAGTAGTGTTGCTGCTGAGAAACCCTGGTCTCTTGGACACGTCTTCTTCCATCCCCTACATGCTCCTCCAGCAGCCAACTCCGTACCCATGTATGGAAATGGATGATGCCAACTGTGCTTTATCACTGCTAGTGGGCTTACTACTTATTATCAGTTTGCCTAAAATTAATGTTAGACAATAATATATGTTTTAACAGCTTATCCTTTCTTTTTGAAGAGTCTTTTTTTTTTTACATCTTTATTGGAGTATAATTGCTTTATAATAATGGTGTGGGGTTTCCCTGGTGGCGCAGTAGTTGAGAGTCCGCCTGCCGATGCAGGGGACACGGGTTCGTGCCCCGGTCCGGGAAGATCCCACATGCCGCGGAGCAGCTGGGCCCATGAGCCATGGCTGCTGAGCCTGCGCGTCCGGAGCCTGTGCTCCGCAATGGGAGAGGCCACAACAGTGAGAGGCCCGCGTACCGCAAAAAAAAAAAAAAAAAAATAGTAATAATAATGGTGTGTTAGTTTCTGCTTTATAAGAAAGTGAATCAGTTATACATATACATATGTCCCCATATCTCCTCCCTCTTGCATCTCCCTCCCTCCCACCCTCCCTACCCCACCCCTCTAGGTGGTCACAAAGCACCAAGATGATCTCCCTGTGCTATGCGGCTGCTTCCCACTAGCTATCTATTTTACAGTTGGTAGTGTATATATGTCCATGCCACTCTCTCACTTTGTCACAGCTTACCCTTCCCCCTCCCCATATCCTCAAGTCCATTCTCTAGTAGGTCTGTGTCTTTATTCCTGTCTTACCCCTAGGTTCTTCATGACCATTTTTTTTCTTATATTCCATATATATGTGTTAGCATATGGTATTTGTTTTTCTGACTTACTTCACTCTGTATGACAGACTCTAGGTCCATCCACCTCACTACAAATAACTCAATTTCGTTTCTTTTTATGGCTGAGTAATATTCCATTGTATATATGTGCCACATCTTCTTTATCCATTCATCCGATGATGGACAATTAAGTTGTTTCCATCTCCTGGCTATTGTAAATAGAGCTGCAATGAACATTTTGGTACATGACTCTTCTTGAATTATGGTTTTCTCAGGGTATATGCCCGGTAGTGGGATTGCTGGGTCATATGGTAGTTCTATTTGTAGTTTTTAAAGGAACCTCCATACTGTTCTCCATAGTGGCTGTACCAATTCACATTCCCACCAGCTTTAAAAAACATAATCAGAAATAATAAAATATAATTTCAAATTTTGTTTAAAACCCAAATGATCCTCACAAACATATATACCAAAGCCTAATTAAAATAAGTTCTAAGATGCTATCCAGTATTCTAGAGAGCACTGGAGATAATTATGTTGTGTTGATCATTATTGCAAATAATGGCACGGAGAGTAATTTGGTGGCCAGTGGCATCCCTGGTTGTGTATGGTTGCCTTGTTTATGGGTGAAGGGCAGGGCTGGAGCATGGGGGTGGGATGAGGCATAGCCATAGTAGGAAATTTTATTTCTGGTCTCATGTTACTTAAAATATTCAGGTGACTGTTGCATTTTATTTCCCAATGTAAAGATAACACTTTAAACTGCTTATCATTGGAAAAAAAATGATGCCCAAGGAAGGTGAACCCCATTTGTGTTGGGGCTTAGAGTACCTGAGCATATTAACATGTACTCCTGAGGGTAAACTCCTCTCAGTTTGAGAAGCACAATTATAAGGGATGGGGGGGAACAATACAAGAAAAGACAGAAGACTTGGATTCCAGTCCCAGCTTCCACATTTACTCGCTCTAGGACTGTAAGGAAGATTTCATCCAGGGCTTCCCTGGTGGCGCAGTGGTTGAGAATCTGCCTGCCAATGCAGGGGACACGGGTTCGAGCCCTGGTCTGGGAAAATCCCACATGCCACGGAGCAACTAGGCCCGTGAGCCACAACTACTGAGCCTGCGCTTCTGGATCCTGTGCTCCTCAACAAGAGAGGCCGCAATAGTGAGAGGCCCGCGCATCGCGTTGAAGAGTGGCCCCCGCTTGCCACAACCAGAGAAAGCCCTCGCACAGAAACGAAGACCCAACACAGCCCAAAATAAATAAATAAATTTAAAAAATATATATATTAAAAAAAAAAAGATTTCATCCATTCATTTATCTATTCATTCAACAAATACTTGTTGCCTGTCTATGAGGCACCAGGTACTGTGAATCAGAGGTGAACAGGGTCCCCACTTTTTGTGGTGATCTCCCAGGGAGAAAAGAACAGTAACAACAATGGAAACACCAATGATTGAGCGTTTGCTGTGATTTGATTGTTATAAGGGCTTTATGTATATTATTAGTTCACTTAATCTTTACATCAACTTTTTACCATTGTTGGTACAATTTACCAGAGGTCACAAAGCTGGTAAAAGGCAGAGATGAGATTCAAATCCAGGCTGGCAGACTCAGAGCCCAGACTCTTAAAACTCTATACTTCACTACTTCTCAATATATAATTAAGTGAGGAATTGCAGGAAAGGATGGTGATAGTTATAATATGAAAAACAGGGTGCTATGGGGCCATTACAATAAGGGAAGGTTTAGGAAAGGTCTTCTGGAAAAAGTGAAATCCATTCTGAGACTGGAGGACAAAGGGAAGCGAGCTAAAGGGGTTATAGGTGGAGAGAGTGTTCCAGTCTGGGGGCAAATGCGTGGCGAGGCCTCTAGGGTGGAGTGCGGTGTGGTCTGAGGAACAGAAGGAAGTTTAGTATGCCTGGAGTCTGGAGGTGCTCTAAATTGAGGAGGGGAGGGAGTCAGTGGGGGTGGGATGTATCACAAAGTGCATATGAAGCTTTTTACATGAAGGGTAAAGGGGAGTTAGGGGAGCCTTTATAAAGAAGAGGGACACATTCAGGTTTTATTCAAGGAACGTCATTTCTGTTGCAATGCGGAGAATAAGTGGGAGAATAAACATGAGATCAGTTAGTAGTGGTTGCTGTGTCCATGTGGGATTTGATAGTGACCTGCATAGGGTAGTGTGAATAGAGAGAAGTAAACATCGTGTGCAAGTGACTGTGATAAATGTGAAGAAGAGAGGAAATCAATCAGATAAGGAATCAGAGGATGAAGGGATAAGGCTGAGAAGGTGACATGTGAACAGAAATATGAATGACTGTGCATCTGAGGAAGGGGACTGGCTGACCTCCACAGAGCAAGTCATTTTGTCCACCTGATTATTGAGTCTCCTCTGCAGTGGATGCCCTTTGGTGGACATTGACCTGAGACAAAAGTATCTCACAGTCTTAGAGGGTCACACACATACCTTTCCCCCAGATTTCCTTGCCACCCATCTTCCAAACTTGGAAGTTCCCAGAACTTTCAACTTCCAAGTCCCAGACCATCCAGCCAAACCATTTGTGACACCCCGTGAATCAGTGTCGAGCCACACCTATGGCCATCTTTCACTCAGCATACTGGACATGTGCTGCTCAGTTGGCTGCCCAATGGAGGATTTTCGTTCACCTTGAACTTCAGTGTTGTCCCTGGGTGGGGCTGTAGCGCTGCAGCTTCCCACTTCCTGGTGGTGCCAGCACATCATCCTGAAGTTCTTTCTTAGTCAATTGGCCATAGGAACATCCCAGGAGGCCACTGGCATAGGTTGAGGGACAGGAGACAATTCTGAGAGTCACCTGCTCATCATCGGCAAGTAACTTATTTGTACCCTCTGGATTTGCTTGAGCTCTTTTGATGCTTATGCAATGTGGAGCTGGCTAAGCAATCTGTGTAAGGCTGTTGTCTCTGCAGATCCACAGAGCTTGTAGTCAGGAAGGACAGATCATAAGTAGACTGAAACCTGGTGAGCATGAGCTGGGGCCCCATGAGGACAAACCAAAACCTCTGACTTTGATGACCCTTTATCATGGAAGTAAAACACATACATACCTGGCCCAGAACTCAGGAAATCTAAAGGAAGATATAGTATAAGAGAGCATTTGCAGGCCTAGGTGCTGCTTCATGTTAACGAGGTGGGTCAACAGATGAGCAACAACTGTATGTGCATGACACACAGCTGCTTCTTCTTTTCAGCCTTCTAAATGTCTCAAGAATCTCCCTTGTGACCCATCATAACCGGAAACATATGAGAAAGGGAATTCTGGGAAGTGTAGTTCAGCCTAGTCCAGTTGACACACTATAAAGCTATCATAATACCATTTATATTTGATGATAGATCACTGCACACCCAATCTAATGGCTGGGTGGGTCAGACCACGCTTGGTTCATGATGGGAAACTCAGGATCCATGGTCACGTGATGACCCAAGATGATTAGGTCTTCAGTCTTTTCCAAGGTGCACTATCAAGCCAGAAGCTGTTTCTCAAAAGGAGTTTAAATCTCTGATTTATCACATTAACACTTCTAATGAAATCTATCTCAATATAGGCTTTCTATTTTTTTTTAATATTTATCCATGTTTGTTCATGTACTAAGACCAATACAACATCACCATATTGTATTAGCTGATAGAGCTTTATAGCTTTTTTCAACATTTGGTAGGTCAAGTTCCTATCATTGTTCTTTTTTATTCAACATTTTCTCTTTTATTTTATAATTAACTTGTCAAGTTCGATAAAAGGTCTGTTGGAATTTTCATTTACATCTCACTGAATTTTTCTAATTGGATTTAAAAATTTTACTAACTGGACTTTTGAACTCTCACAAGTAGGCTTCATATTTTAGACTTTATTTCATGCCTTCTTTTCATCCTCCTGTACAGAATTTTGAAAGAATTTTTCAGATCCATCCTCCCACTTAGTAATTTATTCCTCAGGGGTGCCTATTTTGACATTAGTATATTTGAGACTTTTATTTTCATAATCATGTTCTTTTATTTCCAAGATATCTAATTGGCTGTTTGTCAAAATAACTCATTTTAATTTCATAAATGAGATAGCCTCTCTTGTAACTCTGAGGTTATTAATTATACATCGATTAAAGTCCCCTCTTTTTTGTTCTATGGTGCATGTTTTTCTACTTGTTGCCTTTGTGCCTCTCTGTCAAAGTATTAGTTTTCCTTAAATATTTTCTGTTTCTTGCTCACATACTCATTTAAAAAATCTGAGATTCCCTGTTGACTCACTTGACTGTGTTTCTGTTTGCAGCAGGCTGCCTCGAGTGATTTTGGAGGAGATTGGAAGTTCTCCCTGGTGGAGCATTTGATTACTCTGTCTTCTGGGCTCGGGGCCTTCCTTTTTCTCCTATTTGTCAGAAGTTACTCTTGTTGCCAACAGTACCACCTTGAGCATTCGAACTAACTGGCATAGTCTAGGAGAAAATGCTCTCTTCTGATTGAAGTGGAGGTGTAGAGTGAAGGGTCAGTGTAGGCAGGAAGGACCTGCCAGGCTGCTCTATATGCTCCAAATGTGATCCCATAACCCTGAAGACTCACCAGCTCCCTGTAAGAGCCAGTCCACACTTAGAGCACACCCAGCTCTGCTTTGATTTTTCATGGCTTCTCTCTTGTGGGCTGAGTTTTGGGCTCCTGTTTACTCCATCAAACCAACATCATTTGCCTTCTATCTTTTGGGAATCAGCCACATTTCTGGTGTACTGATAGATCTTTCTCTCTAATGGTGATAAGCAATTATTCCCTTGTACACACACATGCACACACACTTCTTCTCAATTTCCCATATTTATGGGGATTTGGGATCGAGAGGAGGTAGTCTATCTTGATCTTATTTGATCTGTTGTTCTTCATGTGATCTAGGTTGTTGCCTTTTGTGATTCTATAATGCCTCCAACCCCAAGTTATCCCAGGCCCATTCATGTCAGGTGAAATATTCACAGTCTTGCAGCTTAAAAGCACTAGAGATAAAGCTACTGGAACATAATGACTCATAGTAATGAGGTTCCATTTGAGGGTAATATGAACAATTGGGGACTCTGGTCTTTGCTGTCTGAATTTTGGAATGCTTTCACATTGGGAAACAGGAGGCAATGGCTATTTCTGTGGCTTTTGTTCACAGCCTCTCTAGCACACAGTCTGCTTGATGGATGTATTTTTTCATTGTTGGTGATAATTCTATAGGGGGTGTTTCACTAGCAAACGGAGGCTAAAGCAATGCATTTCCCTCCTTCTACACACTCAAGCTCATTCACTTTGCTATTGGTTCCCAATGTCCATTTCCTCTACTCAATAAATCACCTTTTGATGAGAAAAAAGTACAAAATATTATACACATGAGGATTTGGATCATGTTTAATTTAGCATCAATGAAAAAATTTTCTCCTTAATCCAGTAGCTGTCTGGAGCCAGCGCCTGCGATTGCCAATGCTTCTGTTCATGCACCATCTGAAGCCCAGACAGCTAGCTCCCAGACCAGCCCGGGGCTCAAGGGATTCGTGCTAAATTCCTGTTACGGTCTGAGACACTAAGCCCGGGGGTTAAACTGTAAATTAGGAATGACTCTAAGTAACAACTTTGCTAAATCCAATCTTACTCTTCTTTCTATGGAGTTTTCTATTCTTTCACTTTTCTATTCTTCTATTACTGTGCCGACCATCTTGGTTCCACTTTACCCTCATACCTCAGATTAAGAGGCACAGGGGAACTGTGAGAGTACCCAGCTGCACCACCATTTCCATGGAGAAGAGATGGATGGACACTTCTCTGGGTATAAATTCGATCCTTGCATATCAGTAACCAAGTGACAGACTATGGGCTCATCTCTGTCTTAGGTCTGACCTACATACACAATTAGAGAGCAGGTTGATCACAATGGTTAGATTGGTGTGTGTGTGTGTGTGTGTGTGTGTGTGTGTGTTTACTCCCAGACTTAAGTTAAGGACGTGAGAGGTGAAGCTGTGAACTGAGACTGTATTCATACTTATGTTGACCACTCTGTCATCTGTAGGGAAAACACCATGGGGCCAACAGACAGACTCTGAGATTCAGTCACAGACTGGGTTCTCCAGAAGTGGTAGCTGACATGCAGCTTGGGGTGCAAGATTTTATTAGGAATCAGCAGCTGCAAAAGTAAAGGGGAAAACTGTGCAGAGGAAAGAGTGAAATAGTACTGTCAGCCTGAGAAATCTTGGCCAACCTTGTGGGGACCTCTAAGGGGGGCACCCCCATCAATGTTGTCCTCATGGGCCAAAATGGTGGCATCTTCATACACCTGCCTTGCTCAGTTGCTGGACAAGGGCTGACCCCAAAAGGGTAGGACCTCAGGTATGGAGGCTCTGAGCAGCTGAGTCAGAACCCGAAAGACCTGACAGTGGAGGCTGTCTGCTGACTGTACTTCCTTGAAGGGCCATCTGGCCAGCACATCTCTGTGTCCGCCTCAAGTAGGGTAGTTAAAGGGAAGAACATTTACCTTGGAAAGAGAGAAAGTATAGGTCCCCAAACTTCTTCTGGGGGCAGTGGAAGGGGGTCACAGGGGTGGGACAACTATGAGTTCTTGATATTTATTTCTCAGTCCTCTTTTCTGATAAGGTTACAAGGAAGAAAAAAGTTATACTAGGAAGCAAGTCACAGGAAAGAATTGTATTGTTTTAAGCCTCATTAAAAAAACAGATAAGAGGCAGCTTTGATTTTGGCCTAAGAGCAGAATTCAGAAGAGGGGTAAGAGACTGAATATACAAATGGACTATGGCCATATTATACATACATGTAAAAATAGAGCTCTGACCCGACCAACCCAGGAAACCAACCCATTATCGATGGGTACCCAGCCCAGGAAGCCAGTGTGCTATCTATGTCAGACTTGTAGCAAGTCAAACCACTATCTTTAGCACCAGTTCAGGAAGCCAAACAATAACTCCTGTAACAATCAACCCTAAATGGCCAGGACTTGATTAATAAGTGATAGCTTTCCTAAATTTGGTCCCTGCTTCCAGCTTAGGACTAACCAGAGAAAGTCAAATGTGTACCCCTAAGCAGTCACATAGGGTGTCCTGCTTTTCCCTAGCCCTCCTCCAGCTTCTCCAGGACAACAGCTTCCAATCAGGACACACCTGAAGTCTGTTTTCCACTATGAAGCTTTCCCACTCCTCTACCTGCCTTTGAGTCTCTGCCAATGTGCTAACAGGGTGTCAGGGGATGAGGGGAGGTCTGAGAAGCAGTGGGACCAGCATCTACCTGTAGGAGTCAGGGCTCGGAGGGAGGGTCCTTGGGAACCATGTGGGAAGCACCTTTGAACCAGAGCAGAGGGCTTAGGGGCTGTCAGTCTAGCAATTATTGTATAGGAACTGAGTCCAAGAATCTACTCTTATTTTAAATTTACTGTTGACCCCCAAAAGGCTTCCATCTGGGAAAAAGTGGACATAACCTAGCAACTAATTGAACACTGAATACATGTCAGGCTTAGTGCTAGGTACAGGAGACAAAATAATGAATGAAAGAGACATCTCACAGGCTTTATTTTTTCCACATACAGCACTCAGCACTAGTAAGCATTTAATACTATTTTTATAATGTAAAAAATCAAATTGATAGGAATGTGCATTAGTGTGGCTTTGAAAAGTTTCCTGACTGACAATCCTAAACCATATGAGTAGATGCCCGAGGGAAGGAATACTTTCAGAATCTAGTCCTAACTCTGTTACGTGTATGTGTGTGTGTGTGTATGTGTGTGTGTGTGTAAACACACACTTGGATGTTGCCTTGGGCTATTTAGCATCTCTAAACCTCAATGTCTTCATATAAAAATGTGATTAATAATAGGTCTCTTTTCCCTCAAACATTTGAATAAAATAATAAAATAAATATAGATGTGCAAAAAAATTTGCAGGTACTGTTATTTCCCTCCCTCCCATCACCAACTGTAGAGCTTGGAAAGAGTGTATACACATAAATATTTCCAGGGTGGTCAATTCTCCTTAGATTTCAGTGGATGACATTCATCACCCTATGATGGGGTCCAATTCAGGTCTATTCCTTCCATGAAGGTTTCTCACCTTCTTGGCCTCTTTCTTTGCTGAATTCTTATTACTCTTAGGTTCGATGCCCAGTGGTCAGAAGGGTGATATGATTGAGACAGGATCACTGGACTGGTGTGGTTGGCTGGCTGGGTTCTGCTTCCTCTCTAATTCCATGTGTCTCCCTCCACAGATTGGCCCTGAGTGGAGAAAGGCAGAGATTCCCAAGGAGGAGGGTTATTCTTGGGTCAAGGGTATAGAAGTTGATGCAACCAACCCCCAGCTTGAATCACAAAGCAATCTCTTGCCCGCAAGACTGCAAGGGCTTTGAACTCTGAATCCCCTCTGCATTCTTCTAACTCATTTTGCCCAGAGTTGCCAGAGTAATACTTTGAAAATATAAAACTGTTCATATCACAGCCCTGCTCAAAATTGTTTAATGACTTCTTGCTGCTCTTGTCAAAGACATGAGGACATTCCAAAATTAAATCTGATGTTATTTTAATATCAGTTAAAAACTGTGGATCTAAAAACAGGAAGAATAGGACAAGAATTGAGGACAGACTGAAGCAGTATATAGATTTGTTAAATGCAATCAAGTGGAGAAACCACTTGGATGGGGAGTATAGATTAAACTGACATGCAAATTCAATGACAATTCCTAGCTATAAAAAGGACTCCTAAACAGGACTTGGCTTGGTAGTCAGAGTGGGAAGTAGAATTGCCCTGGATGTCCGCAGCTCTGGATATTCTAATGCCCAAGATTTGGTCTGGTTATTAAGCAGTCTCAGTATGCCAAGAAATCCTAAATATTCCCTGGGGAAAACAAGCTCAAAATTATTTGTAGTGGCAGGATTTCCTTCTTTTTTATGGCTGAATACATTTGTGACAACATGGATGAAGCTGGAGGACATTGTGCTAAGTGAAATAAGCCAGAAGAAAAAGGTAAATACTGTATGATCTCACTCAGATGTGGAATCTAAGAAAAAAAAAGTCAAACTCATGGAATCAGAGAGTAGAATGGTGGTTACCAGGGGCTTGGGGATGGGGGAAATAGGAAGATGTACCCAAACTTCCAGCTGTAAGATGAATGAGTTCTGGGGATCAAATGTTCAGACTGGTGACTATAGTTAACAACTGTGTAATATATTTGAACTTTGCTAAGAGGGTAGATCTCAAGCATTCTCACCACACATACAAAAAGCTAACTATATAAGATGATGGATATGTATACTAACTTGATTGTGGTGATCATTCCACAACGTATACCAAATCATTACATACACTTTAAATATATACAGTTTTATTTGCCAATAATATCTCAGTCAAGCTGGCAAAAAATTGTTTGAGGTGACGTAGTTTTCCTTTAGTGGATAAGCCCCTTTAACTCCAGGAAGGCTTAGAATGAAGTATAGGTATAAAGAAAATTATAGTTCATAGTACGGCTTCCCTGG
The DNA here is from genome assembly GCF_025265405.1 of Mesoplodon densirostris. NCBI lineage: Eukaryota > Metazoa > Chordata > Mammalia > Artiodactyla > Ziphiidae > Mesoplodon > Mesoplodon densirostris. The sequence goes on from NC_082663.1 coordinate 13,146,033, forward strand.
TGGCACAGTGGTTGAGAGTCTGCCTGCTAATGCAGGTTACATGGGTTCGAGCCCTGGTCTGGGAAGATCCCACATGCCGCGGAGCAACTAGGCCCATGAGCCACAACTACTGAGCCTGTGCGTCTGGAGCCTGTGCTCCGCAACAAGAGAGGCCGCGATAGTGAGAGGCCCGCTCACCGCGATGAAGAGTGGCCCCCGCTTGCCACAACTAGAGAAAGCCCTCGCACAGAAATGAAGACCCAACACAGCCAAAAATAAATAAATAAACAAATGTGGGATTAAAAAAAAAAAGTTCAGAGTAGTTAGTACATTTGTTAGACTAAGTATCTGTAATATTTAAGAATAGTTCACATATTAGAGGGTCAATAGTTTAACCTTGTGATTTCAGTTTAAAGATATAAAAATGAATAGTTATTTTAGATTTGTGATTAATTTGAAATCATACTAAGCTTATACATATTATAGGGACATTTAAGAGAGTTTAAGAATCATTGTATTTCAATGTAATTGAAATTAAGCAATTACTTAATTGCTTAAGTACTTAGGAAAATTTGTCAGACAACTGTAAAATTAGAAAAAAATCAAATATTAAATTTGCTTTTATAATTCTCCCTGAGTAGAATGTACTCATCGTGAGAGTGGGAGGTTTGTCTTGTTTACAGCTGACTTTGGCAGTTAGTAGGTGCTAAATAAAATTTTTTTCAATAAATGATTGAAGTGTATATTTATGTTTAAAGCAAATATGGGGTCACACTATCCTGTCTCTTCAGGAACTTCTTTTTTTTCGTCTAACAATGACTGAATAATTTTTTCCAAGTTAAATATATAAATTATATAAATTACTAAAGACATAATATACCATTATAAATGGATACATTGTAGTTGGAAGAATGAAGAGCAGAAGATTTAAATTTTAATGTTTTACCATTTAAAAAATAGAGAAATAGAGGAAAAAATCATATATTTAAAATAGTTGATCCTCAAGGAAAAAGAAATACCTGAAAATCACTTATTTTAAGAATCAGAAAAAAAATGTTAGAAAATCCTTTAACAATAGAGGAATTCATTGTTATGTAACAGAGACAGTAATTGTAAGGGAAAAAAACAGGTTAAGTTTAAGATACAAACAGGATAATATGAAAGCAGATATAAAAGAGATATGGAAATTTTAATGAAAAATTAAATCTATAATACTAGAGTTAAAATTCAAATTGACATAAAATAGGCACTACAGAAGATAAACTTCAGAAACCCTTAAGGAAAAAGATCAAGCTGAGAAAATAATGACATAGAAAATTACAAATAGAGACATCCAACATAAAAACTATACATGTAAATCAGAATAACTGTAGCATACCTTCCATATAAGAGAGAGAATACAGAATTGATTATTTTCCTTAAATGTTTTCACACTATTTAAGATTAAATAACCAAAGAGAAATACATACCCAGAGAAATCCTAGCTAAAATTTTGAACTGGGATGACAGAGAAGAAAATTACCCAAAATTCCAACAGAAAAGTAATACGCTTCTGCAGAATCTAAAGACCATGAACCATGGAGAGAAATCTAAAGAGGTTATAGGGAAAACAGTGTGATCAAATGATTTTATGTATGGAGAAGTTGTCTCTCATAGGAAAAGTATCAGAAATAAACTATCAGGTATGCAAGTTTTCAAAATATAAATGAAGAACTCAAGGATGTGGATGTTGTATATTCTTTTTTTCAATTGAAATATAATCGATGTATAATATTATGTTAGTTTCAGGTGTACTACACAGTGATTGAACATTTGCATACATTATGAAATGATCACCATGGTAAGTCTAGTAAACATGTGTCCCCATAATAAGTCATTATAGTATTACTGACTATATTCCTTATGCTGTATGTCACATCCCTGTGGTTTATTTATAAGTGGAGGTTTGTACCTCTTAATCCCCTTCACCTATTTCGTATATTCTTGTGTTGAAAGTTGGAAGGTTAAATCAAGAACCCTCTGTATTACTTGCTGTCCTTTTAATTCAGGAGCTCACTGTGAAACTTGATACTTCCTTGCTTTCCTCTTAGCTCTTCTTTGCCTTCTTTCTGTACGTCAGGAAACGTATTTTATGTACCTCTCTTTCAACGCACTGTTCAGATTGACTTCTTGACATATTTGATAAATTTGTAAAAAAAAATTACTGTGCTTTTCAATTTCCAGCACTTGCTAAGAATACCCCAACTAATAATACAGCAGGACATAGTGTAAGGAGAATTGTTAAACAAAAAGCCTTTTTTTTTTGCTCTCACAAAAGCAGAATTGCAGAGAATTCCACAATGGCCATTTAGTTTCCAGGGAATTTAACCATTTTGAACATATTATAGTAAATGGACTGAGTCATTTTTTAAAACTATTCAAATAACAGATATTTTTAGTCCCTAAACTCTTGTTCAAATGGTACTCAATCCTGCATCTGTGTGTATTACTGAGTTAGCTATCTTTAAATATCTCTCTATATATTCCTTGAGCTATAATCTCAACCATATAAAAAAGGCATAGAAAGCACTTTAAGGAAATTCACTGAACTGTTATCTTGGCAGAAGGAGGTATAAAAAATTAACAAAAAATTTTGTACACCATTCCAGCAATTTTCCCTCTCTCTTAAGTAATATATTTCTTGGTGCTGTCTTGATCATTCCCGTCAACATCTAAGGATGCTGCTGGAGTTTCTCCTGTCTGAAAAGCCTTGTCCTGACCTTACTTCCTACCTAGCTGTCACCTCATTTCTCTGCTTCCTTTTGCAACAAAACCTTGAGAGAGTTGTCTAGATACTCGCAGTCTCTGATTTCTCCAGTTCGGTCTTAAATCCACCCTAATCAGGTTTTGCTTCACTGAATTTTTCTTGTCGAGGTCTCCCACAGCCTCTAGGTTGCCAAGTCCACCAATCAGCTCTCCTTCCTCATCCTACTTGACCAAACAGCAGCATTAGCCAACACTCCTTCTTCACATACTTCCAGAACCACCCTCCATAGTTTCCTCCTGCATCACTGTCCTTTTCTAGATCCTCCTTCCCCTCGGCCTTTTGCAGTAAAAGAGCCTTCAAGCTCAGTCCTACATCCTCTTCTCTATCAATATTTACTCCCTTGGTGGTTGCATACAGTATCCATGTTTTAAAAGATACTGTGTTATTTGTAGCAAATTATCACAAACTTAAAACCATTATTCTCTCTCAGTTCTGGAGGCTAGAAGTCCAAAATCCAGCAGAACTGGAGATAACAACTCTCTAGAGGAAAACACTTTTAGCTAATGATCAGGAAATAATAAAATCCTCTTCTGAGGAACCCTCCCACTGTTGGTAGGAATGTAAATTGATGCAGCCATTATGGAAAACAGTATGGAGGTTACTTAAAAAACTGTAAATAGAGCTACCATATGATCCAGCAATCCCACTCCTTGGCATATATCCAGAAAGGATAAAAACTCTAATTCAAAAAGATACATGCACCCCAATGTTCACAGGAGCACTATAGACAATAGCTGAGACATGGAAGCAGCCTAAGTGCCCATCAACAGATGATTGGTTTAAGAAGATGTGGTGTGTGTATAGAATGGAATATTAGCCACAAAGAATGAATATTGTCATTTGCAGCAACACAGATGGACCTAGAAAATATATCAGTGAAGTAAGTCAGACAGAGAAAGACAAATATTATATGTTATCACTCACGTGTGGAATCTAAAAAATAATACAGATGAGTCCATATACAAAACAGAAACAGATTTACAGACATGGAAACAAACTTATGGTTACCAAAGGGGACAGGGGGTCAGGGGAGGGAGAAATTAGGAGTTTGGGATTCATAGATACAAACTACTATACATACAATAGGTAAACAACAGGATTTGCTATATAGCACAGGGAACTATATTCAATATCTTATAATAACCTATAATGGAAAACAATCTGAAGGGGAAAAAATATATAACAGAATCACTTTGCTGTGCACCTGACACTAACACAATATTGTAAATCAACTCTACTTCAAAAAAAATCCCCCTTTGAGAGCAACTCTAAACTCTGATTCCAAGGGTCTTCAGAAAAGTACACATCATCAATAGCAATTGGCTCCCATTTTTTTCCCCTTGCTTTGGCAAGAACAGAGAAACCGGAATGTGAGCTATGCAGTCAGGAGGAGTTTATCTGCTGGGAGAGATTCTTAGACTCTGTTGCCCCCAGCATCCAATTCTCTCAGAGGTTTCCCACCAGATAATCCATTAGCATTTTCACTATGTTTACTGTTTAAAACTTTTTCATTTGTATTATTTTCTTTGAGTCTTATGACAGCTTTACCTTGCAGTTGGTAAGACTGAGGACTTCTATGGCATTTTCCAGATGGAAAATCTGAACTTCAGAGAGGTTAAGACCTGTCCAGTACAATGCTAACAGGTAGAGCAGGACCTCAAGTTCTGACACAAGCCTGCTGATCTGCCCTCTCATACGATGCTTATTTATTTTATGTTGAACCTGAACTCCGTGAGTACTATTTCTGTGTTTGAATTGAGTTTATAGTAAATGTTTGCAAAAGGTTGGGGGAATTTTCTTCTTTCTTCACCTGTCAATATTTAAAGTTGGCAATGCATCGATGACACATTTTACTCTTTGTTTTCTGCTTAAATCAATATAAGATTTCATCAGGTGGGTTTACAATAAGCATGTGGTAAATAAACAGTTGTAAAATGAAGATGTATTGAGTTGAGAACAATGGAGAATTTGTCTGACTATGTTTTATGAATTATGTTAACATTTTCAGCGTGGATCACAGAAGTGATTTGCAATTTCTTACACATCGGTATAGAATAAGTCATTGAAGCAGGTTATTTCCTTGGATTTGCAAAAGGGTAATATTTCACTCCCTCGAGGGCTCAGAAACTAGGGACTTCATGATTAAATTTTCTAGTGGTGAACAGCATAGACTTTGGAGTAAGACAACTGAACTTGAAGCTCAGCTGTACTATGAACAAACTATGACTCTTAAATACTTTACTTAATCCTCAGTTTCTCCATCTATAAGATGAGGATAATACCAGTACTTACAGGATTGTTAGTATATACAAAGAGAGTTTTTGGTGCAGTTAAATGGTATTGTGGCCATGGACCTAGGATGTTAAATTCTGTCCTGGTTGGGATCCTTCCTTGCCCACATGTTCCCAAGAGGTTTGTAAACACCTAGAACAATAGCAGACTGGTGATTTTTTAATGTTTGGCCAGATTTTGTTTGTTTTCATTAAGGTAATTAGTCCAAATAACTTAGCCTGCATTTAGCTGAACTGTGTCTTAGTTGTGGTAGTTGCTTTGTTGTTGCTTTTAATTATACTACCTTTTCCTGAAGATGGAGAGTAAAGCCAGTGAAGCCCACGTGTATCAGCCTGCAGGTTTTTTTTTTTTTTTTTGGCTGCATTGGGTCTTCGTTGCTGTTCAAGGGCTTTCTCTAGTTGTGGCAAGCAGGGGCTACTCTTCGTTGCAGTGTTCAGGCTTCTCATTGTGGTATCTTCTCTTGTTGTGGAGCACGGGCTCTAGGTGTGTGAGCTTCAGTAGTTGCAGCACGTGGGCTCAGTAGTTGCGGCACGCGGGCTTAGTTGCTCTGTGGCAAGTGGGATCTTCCTGGACCAGGGATCGAACTCATGTCCTCTGCATTGGCAGGTGCATTCTTAACCACTGTGCCACTAAGGAAGTCCCCAGCCTGCAGCTTTGTTTCCTTAGTTTGCGATGGATTCCTTGGCCAGAGACAACATGGTGTGGAATACCACATGATGGACAAAGCCTCAGTAAGCCCTCAGAGGATGATACCAAGACATAGCAGATAAGAAAGGCCAACCCAAGTGGTTCTCCCCTCCATGGCCTTCCATTATTTGACCTGCCACAAGGACTTGATGCTTTGAGGTATAGTGCCTTATTCCAGGACTGAGTAGGTCAATGGTGCTGGAAAATCAGGAACTTAATAGTCATTGTAGCCAGGTTGGCATTTGAGGGGAGCCTTTGTTATTATCAAGGCCATGCAAAGTCCACTCTGCCATCATAGTTGTTTTGTTCATAAGTCCATTGAGGAAGGAAAATGACCAACATTTATGGAGTTGTTCACCCTGGCAAATGATGGCAGGTCTCTTTGCAGTAGACTAAAGGAGTAAAGGGTTATCACAGCCTTGCTCAAAGATTTCTTAAACCTTCCTATTTAAGAGGTTCCAGTTAGTAATATGATTCACTGTGAAAAATATCAACTCTTCAGTTTTGGAAATTGTGAAGAATATCTCTCTTTGGTTTTAGTCCAGCTTCTGTCCTTCAGGCCTGGGGTTCTGGTGATATAAATTTTGGCAGGTTTCATTATGGGTTCCTGTGGTTCATCCTTCCCTGCATCCCTCATTCGTCATGGTGGAGTGTATTTCCTTCCTTCTTGGCTTTCAGACTGCCCACATGATTTTCTCTGGCCAATGGTATAGGGGTGGAAATGAACGTGTGCCTGTCTGAGCCTAGGCTTCAAGAGGCCTCATGCCTTTCCACTTTCCCTCCTGCACCTCCGCCGTGTTTTGGGGAAAGCATGTTCTGGCTAGTCTGCTGGTGTGGGGAGCATGAGAGACACGGAGAGCAGAGCCATTCTAGCTGTGGGATCCTGACCCAGAGCCACCCAACCGATCCCAGCTTGGGTCAGTAGACTCCCAACCGGCAGGGCGATGGATGAGTGACACTACATGATTGTTTGAAGTCGCTGACGTTTGCAGAAATAGCAGACTAATACAAAAATTAAGCAACTCTTAGTGGGCTGCCTGTATTTCATTCTCACAAACCTCATGTGCTTGGGTGGGATCCCTTTAGGCATCATGGGGATTCCCGTCTCACCTGACTGCCTTCACAGAGGAGTATATGTATGTATGTATGTATGTGTTTCCTTTCGACCGAAGTCTTACTTTCAACTCTCTTTTGCTTTTAATCATTGCTGCTTGGGATTAGTCAGCTCTGGCACCATCTCCATTGCTATCAATAATTTCATTTTGATTACTTTCTTTTGTTGTCATGTCCAAGTCATATCCAGAGGGGGTGCCCATGACCCACAGCCGCTTAACAACTGGGCAGATGAATGGGTGGCAGGGTTGGGTGGCATCCTGTCTTCCACAGGCTTTGCTTTCTGTCTTCCACATGGCATTAGTGTCAGCCACCATCAACCAGGGTTTGATTCAGCCCCCAGTTGCTAAATAGGTAAGCTTGCCCCACTGCAACGAATTTGGCTTGGTCTAAAATTGTATTTGGTTCTTCTTGGATGAGCTTCTGTAAATTGCTTAGCAACACGTTCTCTCTCTAGGCTTCATCAATCTTCCCTATGCAATGCCTGTGATTTCTTTTGAGTATAATTCTTCTCTGTTCAATTTTTAAAAATTGCTAAGCCTCATGCTGTGTTCCTATCCTCTTGAGCATGTATGAGCCACAATAAGGCAGACTGATCCACTTGCTGATTCATTGGAAGTGTCTGGGGAATCCCATGGTTTGGGGTTCTCCCATACTGAGACTATAGTTTTTGCCAGTTTTGCTTTAAGTGAAACCCTGGCCATATGTGAATCCAAAAGACCATAATCTTTAGTAGCGCTTGATGATTGTCATCGGTCTTTGGCCTTGGTTTGCTTCCCAACTGAGCAGAAACCTTTTCCTGCAGCAGAGTTCCACAGTGACCAGTTCTGTGTCCTTATATGCCTCTGCTGGGCAACCTGGGACCAGCTTTCTTCTTTGCAAACAGTCTGTTGCTGTGGGAAGCTGTGTTCTAGCTCTTTTGGCTTGTGTTTCTTATTCCCTTTGAGTTGCCCCTTAACACAAGGGATTGGAAGCAACAGCTGTGAATTGCTTTGTGTAGTAAGGCATGGACTGTCTGCTTTCCAAGTAGCTGTGGGGAGAACCTCACAGCTCTCTCCCATTTCAGGTGCTAATGTTCATTCTACATCCTCTTTGAAAAGTTGTTTAGAGTCTGCATCTTATCAGTTTCTTCTGTGTCTCAAGGAACTGAAAATGACATACATAAGCTACTTTCAGAAAAAGCTGTTTACTTTAAGAATATAAGCAGCATCAAGCTAGAATAGGAAATTCATTGGGAATTGTAACCCTCTTGGGCCCCTGCTGGTCTTCTTAATCTCTCTTGTGGCCCACATGATCTCTTTTTCTTGTGGCATCTCTATTTTATGCTGTGAGTTTGCTATGTTTTCCATCTGCTACCAGCTAACCAATCTTCTCCTTAATCTCTAATGAAAGTACAGTTGACTTGGTTAATTACCATTGTAATGGTTCCCTTACACAACACCTTGGTCTCTGGCCTGCCTTGTGTCAGATGCTCATACCTGCTCCAAGCAGTGTCTCCCAAGCAGGGGCCAATGTAACCTGGAATAGGAAAGGAGGAGTGGGGAAGCTTGTTGGGCATCACAGGGACATGACCAGGACCTCTATGTCCCAACATGTTCCCAGGGCCACTTATATTCAGCAAATGAAGAATATGAATGAAGAATACTTTTCACATGTGTGCATGGCCTGAACAGTTTCCTCTGAGCGTGTCTACTGGGGCAGTTGGCTCCATCCTTCACTGGCCTAGTGGTCAGTAGGGCACTCTGACCACTTTTCCTGGGCACTTCAAAGCCATCACTTCTGATATTGCCCTGCTTTTTCTGACATGATCTGACCATTGATTCTAGCACACTTAATCCTCTTAGCTAGTGATCTGATAACACTTATCAATCTGAGACTTTTTCTTATCTACCTTTATTGCCTGAGGCTGAGTCAAATCTGTCATCAGGGTGGATCCTATGAGTAATCAAAGTAGATAGTTCATTCATTCACTTTCACTCAGTGTATATTTATAGAACACTTTGAAAGGCATTGAGGGTTTACAGCAGTGAATGAAAGCCACCGTAATCTACCAGAGAATAAAAATGCTAAGTAATTCAAAGGACTATGAGTGTTGTAAGGGTAAAATACTGGGTACTCTTATGAGAGGGAGAAGCATTTGAGTGCTGGTGCTCATTCATTCACTCATTTGTGCATTTATGAAAACCTATTCACTGAACACCTACTCTGTGCTGGGCACTGATCTGGCTACTGGCCTATAGCAGTGAACAAGATAAAATCTTTATCTCAGTGGATTTATATTAAAACATGAAAAACAATAACATTTTAAGGTTTGGATAAGTCCCACTAGGAAATCAAGGTGAAGGGCAGGAAAGAGATGGAAGGGAGGTGCTACTTTTCACATGTGCTTACAACAGACTTCTCTGAAGAGGAGACAATTGACCTGAGCCCTGGTTGAAGTGAGGAAGGAAACCCTGTGAATATCTGGGGGGAAGTATTCCAGACAGAGGGACCAGCAAGTACAAAATCCTGAGTCAGGAGTGTGCCCAGCACATTCCAAGAACAGCAAGGAGTCAGGTGCAGACAGGAGGAGGATCAGAGGCAAGGTGTGCACCTGGAGACATTGTCTGGGACCAGATCCTGCAGGGCTTCCGAAGCATGGAAAGGATGTGATTCTGGTGAGGTGGCTCTGAGCTAGGGAATGGGGAGTGACATGATCTGAGGTCTGTTTAAAAAAATAATCACAAAGCTCAAAATGGATTAAAGACCTAAATGTAAGTCCAGAAACTATCAAATTCTTAGAGGAAAACATAGGCAGAACACTCTATGACATAAATCACAGCAAGATCCTTTTTGACCCACCTCCTAGAGAAATGGAAATAAAAACAAAAATAAACAAATGGGACCTAATGAAACTTCAAAGCTTTTGCACAGCAAAGGAAACCATAAACAAGACCAAAAGACAACCCTCAGAAGTGGAGAAAATATTTGCAAACAAAGCAACTGACAAAGGATTAATCTCCAAAATTTATAAGCAGCTCATGCAGCTCAATAGCAAAAAAACAAACAACCCAATCCAAAAGTGGGCAGAAGACCTAAATAGACATTTCTCCAAAGAAGATATACAGACTGCCAACAAACACATGAAAGAATGCCCAACATCATTAATCATTAGAGAAATGCAAATCAAAACTACAATGAGATATCATCTCACACCAGGCAGAATGGCCATCATCAAGAAATCTAGAAACAATAAATGCTGGAAAGGGTGTGGAGAAAAGGGAACACTCTTGCACTGCTGGTGGGAATGTGAATTGGTACAGCCACTATGGAGAATGGTATGGAGGTTCCTTAAAAATCTACAAATAGAACTACCTTATGACCCAGCAGTCCCACCACTGGGCATATACCCTGAGAAAACCATAATTCAAAAAGAGACATGTACCAAAATGTTCATTGCAGCTCTATTTACAATAGCCCGGAGATGGAAACAACTTAAGTGTCCATCATTTGATGAATGGAAAAAGATGTGGCACATATATACAATGGAATATTACTCAGCCATAAAAAGAAACGAAATTGAGCTATTTATAATGAGGTGGATAGACCTAGAGTCTGTCATACAGAGTGAAGTCAGAAAGAGACAAATACCATATGCTAACACATATATATGGAATTTAAGAAAAAAAATGTCATGAAGAACCTAGGGGTAAAACAGGAATAAAGACACAGACCTACTTGAGTATGGACTTGAGGATATGGGGAGGGGGAAGGGTAAGCTGTGACAAAGCGAGAGAGAGGCATGGACATATATACACTACCAAACGTAAGGTAGATAGCTAGTGGGAAGCAGCCACATAGCACAGGGAGATAAGCTTGGTGCTTTGTGACCACCTAGAGGGGTGGGATAGGGAGGGTGGGAGGGAGACGCAAGAGGGAGAGGATAGGGGGATATATGTATAGCTGATTCACTTTGTTATAAAGCAGAAACTAATACACCATTGTGAAGCAATTATACTCCAATAAAGTTGTAAAAAAAAAAAAAGATAATCACAAGCGCTTCCCTGCTGGCGCAGTGGTTGAGAGTCCTCCTGCCGATGCAGGGGATGCGGGTTCGTGCCCAGGTCCAGGAAGATCCCACATGCCACGGAGCGGCTAGGCCCGTGAGCCATGGCCGCTGAGCCTGCGTGTCCGGAGCCAATGCTCCACAACGGGAGAGGCCACAACAGTGAGAGGCCCGTGTACCGCCAAAAAAAAAAAAAAAAAGATAATCACAGCTACCCTGTGGACAACAGATTATATTCTTGAGCCAACTTACGGCTGTTCTCTTGAAGAAACTCTATGAATGTTCTGGTTGGCTTGCAAATACTAACTGTGATCTGTGAAGTGCAGAGTAGGCTTAGTTCCACTTTTCTCTTAAACAGCAATTTTCTGAATTGCTATGCCTAGGTGAAGGCAGATTTATTAGTGTGAAATAACGAAACCATGATAATTCCATTAGGAAGACCTGATAGTATTTTTATAATGGCTGGGACTTTCTAAACATAAAAGAACAATATGCTATTACCCTCCTTTTTATAATATCTCATACTCTGTTTGGCTCCCATCTGTGAACAATTTATTGGTTCCCTTGCTTATGAGGGTATCAAAGCAAGTCAAGTTCAGTCCTCGTTATTCGTCATGGCCATATTCCATCCAGCAGGTCATGAAAAAATGAGACAATGGACCCGGAGAAAGGAAAACTTCTACTGCCTCTGCCCAAAGAGCTTATGCTCTAGTGCAATGTGAAAAGTGGCTGGGGTTAAGGGTCAAGAGTCTAGAGTGGGTCTTGACTATGTACTAGGTGAAGAATTAGCAAAATGAAAAGAACATTTTGTTCACTGAGCAAATATTTTGTCAAAACAAAAGTGCCTTATGAAAAGCAGCTATGTTTTTTGAAAGGGCTGCCAAATGATGTTTTGGGCAGAAGTCTAACCTTCTTTTTAATAAGTCACTAAAGGAAGAGTCTTACTGCCTTCAGCAGATTGGCAATTTAATGAAATCACAAGCAGCAAAGCCATGAAGAACTAAGACCTATGATTCTATAGTTGTTGTTGATTTAACAGCTCCTTAGGTTGGGTACTTTCTTTGGGTTTGGTAGTATCCTGGAGGCATGGCTAAGTTCTAATGACGTTTTCTAGCATGGGCTAGCCTGCGTTTTGGTAGATTTCTTGAAGGGACAATGGCAAACATGGGAAGGATGATTGGATCAGATGACTTCTGAGGTCGATTTCAACCCTGAGATTCAATGATTATAGGATAGAATCTTTGAAGTCCAGAGGTCTTTCTATAATCTAATCTCCTGTGGTTCAAAATTGATCTGTAGAACATCTTTTGAGTTTCTGCATGAGTTTGAGAAAAGCAATTTTCCTTCTGAGAAAAGAATGTTTCAGCCCTTGAACGTCCATTTAAACCTATTTTTTTAATGATAGAAAAATATGTGTGTGAAAAAATTGCAAGACAGCCGCTGTCCAAAAGAACTGCAACAACAAATGTTCTATATGTCTGCTGTCGCATTCAGTTGCCACTAGACTCCTAGGGATATTGAGCATTTGAGATGTGGCTTGTGCAGCTGAGAAGCTGAATTTTAATTTTATATAATTTAATTAATTTAAATGTACATAGGCACATATAGTTGGTGGCCAACCTATTGGCCAGTAGAATTCCAAGATAACCTGACGAATTATTCCATACTAAATAACACAGAAGATTGAATATTCAAACATTTCTATTTTACCCTAAGTCAAGTAAGCATGGTTATTTACCCGCATTTTATCTCCAGTCCTGTTATATATGTGTGCATGTACATATACATTACTCTCTCTCTGTCTCTCTCATCTCTCTCTTTCTCTGTCTTAATCATCTATCTATCTATCTATCTATCTATCTATCTATCTATCAATCATCTGTCTATCTATTTCTCTGTCTCTCTCTCTATCTAATGTCTTCAATAGCACACTTTTCAACATGTGGAGGGAAATATGAGGGACTGGAGAATAGAAATAATATGATGACGTTTCTTTGCATGCATTCCAAATATAAAATTATCATTTTTTAAAAGGAGAATAGAAAAACAAACAAACAAACAAAATGGGCATAGAGAAGTGTAAGCAACCTATCTGTTTAGTTTTTAACACTTCATTAGGGCAAGTCAGTTTCAATGGTGCCTGGAAATTCATTTGGGGGATTAAAATAATATACTTCCTGGAAGCAATTCAAGATTTCAAAAGAATAATTTCTAGGTCATTTGATCTTTGTAACACTTTGTGCTTTACAACATATAGACAAAGGTCAGGAAAAAAAGTGTTAGACCACTGAGTCTTGTGTTTACTTTTCATAACTTTGATGCTTTTTTGTAATGACTTTGAAGAATGAGAACTTTTAAAGAGAGGGTAGTAGGAAAGGGTAGAGTGGAGTTTGATAAGAGCTTGTACGAGGGTATTAGCTTAGCGGGCATAGAGTAGAAATAAGATGATTAGAAATTTTAATAACCTATAATGGAAAAGAATCTAAAAAAGGTTATATGTATATGTATAACTGAAGCAGTTTGTTGTACACCTGAAACTAACACAACATTCTAAATCAACTATACATCAATAAAAATGATAAAAAAGAAATTTTAATAAATGAATAAGTTCTTCCTTTATCTCCACTGAACATGCAGTTATGCAAGGAATGTTAATCTTAAAGCCCAATCACTGCAGATCCAGTATTTTTCATCTCAAGTTGATTCTCCTCTTAGGTTGATAAAATTCATCTACTTTGAACTCTATATGGCTTCTCATTGCTTGCAGAATCAGGACACATTCTATGAATATCTGCTTCTCTCAATTTTTCACTGACGTATATCTAATGGGAAGGACCAGAACTTGAACCCTGGGAAATCTGGGGAGTGGCTTGAAGCCACTGCAAGTGGAACACTCTTTAGAAGTTTCATGTTTAACCTTAAAAATTCATGTGTGTTTGTCACATCCAAACAGTTCTGTATTTCTCTGGTTATAAAAATAATATTTTAAAATACTTACTCTCAGGAAAAAAAAATATGGACAAAAAGGTGAACTTCCTGAAACCCTATTTCACTGGGTGGTTGGTTTATGAGTAAAATATTATTGTATTGAATTTATCAGTTGTAGAAACTTGAAGAGCAATGAACTAATACCTGAGATTTGAGTTTCTTCTTGGTGTCACAATATTTCAATAACTCAGACTAAAACAAATATGTAAATATATATAGTATTTTTTCCCCTTCATTCTTATAAGAATTTTGTCTGTAATCTCTGGAGAGAGGGGTCCAAAAGTTGCCAGAAAGGTGAAGAGTGACAATTTCAGGCTGCTGAAATTAGTGGACATTTTTTTTCTTTTTTTTTAGTGGTACGTGGGCAGAGTCACTGTTGTGGCCTCTCCCGTTGCGGAGCACAGGTTCTGGACGCGCAGGCTCAGCAGCCATGACTCACGGACCCAGCCGCTCCGCAGCATGTGGGATCTTCCCAGATGGGGGCACGAACCCATGTCCCCTGCATCGGCAGGCAGACTCTCAACCACTGTGCCACCAGGGAAGTCCTTGGTGGACATTTTGATGAGTCCTTCTTCAAGAGGAAAGAGAGTTGAATAACATGCACACTGGAAGCATTTCTGATTCATGAGTCATATCTCTTCTATTGCCTCAAGAAAACACTCCTCAGAAGAGATTTTTTCAGAAGAAATTCGATGTTTTGATTTTTTTTTACCACTGATCATATTAATCAGATTAAAATGAACCAACAGTTTTAACTCTTATTCCCATGATCTACTTTCTTATCTCTCACATTTAATTTTTTTTACTTTTTAAATTTTTATATTAAATTTTATAACACTTATTGGGACAATACATGTGCATGTTTAAAACATCCATGCCATGTACAATCATTGTCTGGGAGAAGCCCATGGGAAAAGTGACTTGATGTGAATGTGTGGGTGAATTTCAGAGCGCTGGAGCTGTACTGTCAGTCAAATGCTCTTCCTCTCCTAGACAGGAACACTGCTATTTGTTTGCCCTGCCCTGAGGACTTGCCCCTTTGAAGTGTAGTCTCATACTTCAGGCCTGCGTAGGTCACTGTTGCTGGAATATCAGGAACTTGCTGTGGTCATAGTCACGTTGGCCTTAAAGAGGAGATACTCACTATCAAGACCACACAAAGTCCACTGGGCCATCATAGCTGCTTTGTTCATGAGTCCCTTGGACAGGAAGAGGCTAAACGAGGAAGGAAGGTGACTGATAGTCACAGGGCAGTCATCCTGATCTCTTAGTGGTGCGCTAAGAGGAGGGTGCTCCTTAAAGGTCTCTCAAAGATTTCTCAAACCTCTTAATATAAGGGCTCCCAGTTGGTAAAATGAATCACATCTGGAAACTGTAAAGAAGAGCTGATACTGGTAGTATCAAGTATTTCAAATGTCTGGAATATCCCCTTTCCCTGGATACTATCTTCTGGAGCTCTCTGTCCTTTGGCTCCCTTCTAGGCTGGATGTAGGAAGGGAAGAGAGGAGGTGCTTGTCCCTTGTAATGATGCCAATGAACCTCCTTGATTTCAGGCCCTCTTTTTACTCCTGCCCTCCATCATTCTTCCCCCTCCAAGACTGGAGTCTTAAATCACCTCATTTCTCTCTTTCCTACAACCTGCTTTATATGTTTTCTTGGCTTCGACTTCCTCAGCCCCTACGAATCAGTTGACATTTCTTAATCCATTTTCTGTCTTGCAGAGTAAGTTTTCAAAATATCTTCCCGTTTCATCGAAGATGTCTCTACGCACTCATTATTTAGTCTTGTTTGTTTTACCGAATTGCCTGTTTTTACAACCCCATTGAAAAAAATGAGAAAATCAAGAGGCAAGCACTTTATTCTTAGTGAATGATGAAGTGAACGCTGATGCATTTGCTGTTCTTAGTGGTCTGGGGTCTGACACCAGCCACCCCAGCAGTTTCGTTTTGTCTGCATTGATTTGGCTCCACATTTGCTTTTCTATTTAATTTTTCCAGTTCACCCAATATCCACTAAAACATTCACAGATCTTTTTTGTTTTTTCCTTTTTTCCTCACTGGCTATTTTCCATCAAGTATTTGCAAACTGACATGTTTTCACAGAAGACTGCCATTAAAATGACTAAGTATTGAACATTTATTCTTTCAGGCAGCTGTACAGAGAGAACCTCCATTTCTCAGTGAGCTTTTCAATATATCTTATGAGCATATTAAATTATGCCTTATGGAGATTTACTTTGATAAGGACACGGTTTACATTTGTTCTTTCTTTTTGACCTAAAAGAGATCTATATCAAAGGGCTTTATCAAATCTCTCCTATTATTGAGTTTCACCTTGATTATTATTATTGTTAATTTTTATTGAAGTATAATTGATTTACAAATTCTGTTATTTTAGGTGTACAGCATAGTGCTTCTTTTTTGTTTTCAGATTATATTCCAGTATAGGTTATTACAAGATATTAGGTATAATCCTTTGTGTTATATAGTAATTCCTATTGCTTATCTATTTTATGTATAGTAGTTTGTATCCCATACTCCTAATTTGTTCCTCCTCCCCTCCCTGTCCCCTAAGGTTTTCTCTATGTCTATGAGTCTGTTTGTTTTGTATATAGATTCATTTGTTTTATTTTTTAGATTCCACATATGATAACATATAGTATTTGTCTTTCCCTGTCTGACTTATTTCACTAAGCATAATATTCTCTAAGTCCATCCATGTTGCTGCAAATGGCAAGGTTTCATTCTTTTTTATGGATGAGTGATATTTCATTATATATATATATATATATATAATGGAATATCATATATTATATGATCATATATGTGGGTATATATATGTATGTATGTATGTAGGTATATATATATATATATATATATATATATATATATATATATATGCCATATCTTTTGAAGCCAATTGTCAGTTGATGGGCATTTGGGTTGCTTCCCTGTCTCGGCTGTTGTAAATAGTGCTGCTATGGCAACATATAACTTGGGCTACATATAACTTTTCCAGTTACAGTTTTTATTTTTTTTATTTTTTCAAATTTTTTTATTTTTTTGCGGTATGCGGGCCTCTCACTGTTGTGGCCTCTCCCGTTGCAGAGCACAGGCTCCGGACGTGCAGGCTCAGCAGCCATGGCTCACGGGCCCAGCCTCTCCACGGCATGTGGGATCTTCCCGGACCGGGGCACGAACCTGTGTCCCCTGCATCGGCAGGAGGACTCTCAACCACTGTGCCACCAGGGAAGCCCTAACTTTTAGTTTTTTTAAGGAACCTCCATGCTGTTCTCCATTGTGGCTGTACCAACTTACATTCCCACCAACAGCATATGAGGATTCCCTTTTCTCCACATTCTCTCCAGCATTTATTATTTGTAGACTTTTTGATGATAGCCATTCCAACTGTGAGTTTCATCTTTTAATGCATTGCTTACAGCAGCTGAAAGGTAGTGTAAAACAATATTTTTTGTTTGTTTAACTGTACTTTTCATTTGTGATTACACTCTAATGATTTTTCATATAGATTGAACTATTACTGCAAAAGTGATCTTTCACGTATTTATTGTTAACATGTTTCTTATATGAGACATTAAAATTAAGTTCATTTGTTATTTATTTACCTATTGAAAGACATCTTGATTGCTTCCCATTTTTGGCAGTTATGAATAAGGCTGCTCCAGACATTTTATTTAAGTTCCTGTATGGACATAAGTTTTCAACTCATTTGGGTAAATACCAAAGAGCATGATTGCTACATTGCACAGCGAACCTATGTTTAGTTTTGTAAGAAATTTCCAAATCTGTACCTGCCTGTACCATTTTCCATTCCCACCTGTAATAAATGAGAGTTCCTATTGCTCCACATCTTTGCCAGCTTTGGGTGTTCTTCAGAGAGAAGGGAAATGATAAAGGTTAGAAACTTGGGCATAAAGAAAAGACAAGCATTAGAGAAGGAATAGGTGAAGGTAAAATATAATCTTTCCTTTTTCTCATTCTTAGTTGATCTAATGGATAACTATTTGTTCAAGATAATAATAGCAACAATATATTGGTTGATGATCTTGTGAATAAATGAAATGAATGACAGCAGTTACAAGGAACGAGAGGGAGGATTTGGGAATACTTTGTCATAAGGCATCTGCACTGTCCATGAAGTGGTACAACGTTACTTGAATGTAAACGTAGATTAGCTGTAAATGTTCACTGCAAACTCAAGGGAGACAGCTAAACTTTTTTTAAAAAGAAGTATGTTGATATACTAAAAGAAGAGAGAAAATGGAAGTCCCATCTTTCTTACCAAAAAATCACTTAGCATGTTATCAAACTAAGTGACTATTTGTAGAGCAGATATATATTTGTAGTTGGTTTTATTTTTAAAACTTATTCTTAGCTTGTGAGGTGGCCACTTCATATATATATATATATATATATATATATATATATATATATATAATATATGAGGAAAGTGATACTTAGACACTGAGAGAGGCCAACCCACATCTTTTTTATGGCTGTATAATATTTTGTAGTATGCAATATCTTTATGTACCCAACTATTTTATATATCTTATTTTATATCCAATTATCTTATTATTGATGAATATTCAGCTTATTTCCAGTTTTTTCTGTGTAATAAAAACATAAATTTGTTTTAAAATTTATGATTTAAAAATCAACAATGGGTTTTCTAAGTACTGAGCTATTTAGATATGTTGGAAAAGCAAGTATCTGGCTTGCTAAATAAAATTGGAAAACTTTCTCAGCCTCTCTGAGCATCTACTGTTGTTGGTTTTTCCACTAAAAACTGTGCATAATAATGTCAAAAATCATAGTTTTTTGGTGAGAATTGAATGAGATAATAAATGTCAACACTTTGTGTAATACCAAGGTACTATGCAAATTTATTAATTCATAGCATGGCTCTCCTTATGAGATGAATTGTGTCTTTCCAAAATTCATATGTTGAAATCCTATCCCTCAGTACCTCAGAACTTGATTGTATTTGGAGATAGGGCCTTTAAAGAGATGACTAAGGCAAAAAGAGTTTATACGGGTGGGTCCTAATAGAATATGACTGATGTCTTAGTCTGTTCAGGCTGCTTTAACAAAATATCACAGACTGGAGGACATAAAAACAACAGGAATTTATTTTTCACAGTACTGGAGGTTGGAAAGTCCGAGGGCAAGACACTGGTGGATTCAAGTCTGGTGAGAGCCCTCTTCTTGATTCATAGATGGTCTTTTTGCTGTGTTCTCACATGATGAAAGGGACTAGGGATCTCTCTGGATCCTCTTTCAAAGGCAATAATCCCATTCATGAGAGCTCCACCATCATGACCTAATCACCCAAAGGCTCCACCTTCAAATGTCATTACACTAGGGGTTAGGATTCAACATATGAATTTTGAAGAACATATTCAGACCATAGCAAATGAAGCCTTAATAAAAAGAGGAGATTAGGACACAGACACTCACAGGAGGAAGACCATGTGATGTCACTGGAGGAAGATGGTTATTTACAGCACAAGGGGAGAGGCTTAAGAAGAAACTGACCCTTCAGATACTTGATCTCGAAGCTGAAGCCTTA
Organism: Mesoplodon densirostris; assembly: GCF_025265405.1. NCBI lineage: Eukaryota > Metazoa > Chordata > Mammalia > Artiodactyla > Ziphiidae > Mesoplodon > Mesoplodon densirostris. The sequence continues at coordinate 13,165,535 of NC_082663.1, forward strand.
AGAACTATGAGAAAATAAATTTCTGTTGCTTAAGCTACCCAGTCTGTGGTACTTGTTATGGCATTCAGAGCAAACTAATACAACCTCTTAATTAGTTTGCCCCAGAAAACAGCTGGCTAAAGACAAAAGGCTTTTGAGCAAAATGACTATTATAGAAATATTCTGGGTAAAGTCTTTTCCCTCCTTATGAGCACATTCTAGAAAGGAGTTCTCTTTACAAATACTAAGCAGCCAAGAAAACAAATATCCAGAATTTGTATATTTGAATATCCCTTCTTCACTCACTCAGACTCTCAAGATTTTCTGAATAGGTCTTACAAATTATTGTGTCACCAGCACATTTTAATCCTCTTTTTGAGTATATTTTTATTGTTGGTTTGCACAAGTATTTTCTGATACTATTTGTCTCACTACCAGGATAATATTTTACACACGTGCAAGCTTAAACACAGAGTGAAGTAAGATGCTGAGCAGCAGTTACTCTTGTGACTTTTTTAGCAAGAGTCCAGACCATGGGAAATCAGAATCTTGAGGGTCCTGCTCTTGGGAGCCCTCCCACTGCATCCCTCCTGGGAATGGGTAATGCTATTTCCAGCTGACCAGTTAAGATCAACCCCTCAGTGTCTGCTCTGATGGACCATTTCACACAGGCAACCACTCTTGGGGATCCTCAACCTGGAGGTAGTCTTTTCCATTGCCCCTTTCTTCAACAGCCTGTGCTTCTTGAGAGACCTAATATTTCAAATATTCTCACACCAGAGTTAACAGGTGTTGATACCTTAAAAAGGGGGGTGGGCTCTGGGGTTGGGAAACTGATGCTGGGAAGAGCTTCCCTTAGAAAGAAGGCAGTGGAAGTTTTTGAGGCTTTTTAAAAATGGCAGGCACATGAAAAAATGCTTGGCATTAGCCATGAGGGAAATGCAGTTATAAGATGAATAAGGTCTTAGGATCCAATTATAACATGGTGACTATAGTTGATAACACTATTGTATAATTGAAATTTTCAGCTTCAGTTTGTTTTTTTTTCAGCTTCAGTTTTGTATGATGCTTCCATACCTATGGATTTTGCAACTAGTTGGCATTTCAAAAATGTTTACCCATAACCTTATTTATTATATTCTCCAAGCCAATATTTGATTTCTGTGACTTCCTTTCATCCCCTTCTTGAAGATCTCATCTACTGCATGCTTTCTGTGAACTCCAGTGACTTTCTGAAATAGGTCTTGATCAGTTTGACATTTAAATATCCAGAGGGCAGAGACAGAGCCTCATGTCTGCATGAATACTGTTTGATTCTGGCTTTGTTGAAATTCAATATTCTTTAATTACAAGAATTATCTCCAAGGTATATAAAGCAGCCTCTGTTCTAGAAAGTCTAAGACACTCTAAAATATGAAAAATGGAGAAATGGTCACTGAGGCTTTGTTGACTGAATGATTAACTGAGAAATGGGAATCAACTAATGTGAAACAATTTCCAGAGAGAAACTCAACCAGCTGCTGTAAAATAAGAAAATTGGTCTCCTTTGTAAGAGACTCTCCACACCTCGCTTTTGAGATACGGCAATGAAATGCTGAGAAGGACACACAGAGGTGAAAATTGATTTTCCATGAAGTTCACATTGGACATTCAAAGCCAAAATTCTTTCAACAAGATTAATAAGTGCTATTCACGACGTTCGTTCCCTGGGCAGATCAACAGTGTGAAGAGCATGGGTAGAGGCTACAAAATCCTCTGTCTTCAGATGTATTTGAGCTGCAGCCCACCATCAGAGGAGCTCTGATCATCTTTTGGTGGAGGGAGGCACACTCTGGAGGGCCAAGTTACAAAACACAAGTCATTTTTAGCCAAACCTGGTGGTTAATTAAATGGCTAACTTGTAAGCTAAAGATCTTTACTTGAGACTATGGAACTTTCCTAACTTCTAACTTGCAACCCTCAGGAATATAAAATGAGAAATCCTCCCTCAGGCTACAAACATAGGGTAAGTCAAGATGGACCCAGGCCAGATGGAGGGGTCAAAAATTAGAAACACAGGGAAAGATCACAACTGCATATGCTTCTTTCCATTCTGATTAGTGATTAATAATTAAAAGTCAATTCATAATTTTATTTATTTAAAATAACAATTGGAATTAATTTCTAATTCCAGTAATAATGTATTTGAAAAATAAGTGCATTGGGACTAAGAAGACCTGGGTTTGGACCTGCCTGCTTTCAACTTCTGTGACTGTAGGCTATTCTTTTCTCCTCTCTAAGATTCAGTTTCTCTATCCATATAAGGATAGGGCTTAAAAATTCTAAGATGCCTTCGACTTCATGATTTTATGATTTATGAATCTTGTGTTTCAGAGCTGGCTGACTCCCTGATGATTTATCTGAGAAAAATAATATTATTGACTCGCCAATGAGAGACTAATGTTTCCTGTGGGTGAAAAATTAATTTTTAGCTATCACTGTTGCCAAACCAAAGAAAATATCCTGACTCCAATAAGAAATTTAAAGAGTCTGTCCAAAGATAGATGGCTAGGAACTAGCAGTGTGTGAGTTCCCATAATTAATTAAAACTTCACATAGTAATCCTTCTTAATTTATGAAAAAATTCTGTGGTTCCCTTTCTTTTCCAAACTAAATATTTTCAAAGAAATGAAAATATGCCTAAGGAACATACTTAGCTGGGAGCAGCTATATTGTATTTTCTTATGAAGAGTGTCTAACTCTTTAAATGATGAAACTAATATTACAAAGTGCTAATCTACCATTTGTAATTTTTATTTAATCTCTAAGAAGAAAATGAATCATCAGACACTTCAAATATAGACCTGAAAATTGGGTGCTATGAAATTTGGATGAACTAAATAGATTTTCCTAAGACCATTTTCATAACCAAAAGTGACCACTTAGTCATAGTTGTTTTGATCAATGATTAAATATGTATATTATACTGTCATACAGAGTGAAGTAAGTCAGAAAGAGAAAAACAAATATCGTATACTAATGCATATATGTGGAATCTTAAAAAATGGTATAAATGATCTTATTTGCAAAGGATAAATAGAGACATAGACGTAGAGAAAAAACATATGGATACCAAGGGGGAAGGGGGGTGGTGGGATGAATTGGGAGATGGGGATTGACATATATACACTATTGATACTATGTATAAAATCAATAACTAATGAGAACCTACTGTATAGCACAGGGAACTCTACTCAATACTCTGTGGTGACCTAAATGGGAAGAAAATCCCCAAGAAGAGGGGATATATGTATACATATACCTGATTCACTTTGCTGTACAGTAGAAACTAACACAACATTGTAAAGCAACTATACTCCAATAAAAAAAAAAAGCAACAATAAGAATGAAGTGAAAAATTGTTGAAAAGATAAATGGTATTTTTTCCCAGTGGGAAAAAAAATATAGATGTCATAAGATTTTCCACACACACAAAAAGTATGTTATACTATGACAGTGGATGTTTGAGGATTTACCAGTGAGGATGCTTTTGGATGCAAACATTGACAACAACAAAAACCTTGAACTGACTTAAACAATGAGGCAAGAAGGAGGGCCGGATTTGGGATGGACGTGACACAGACCTCTGTCTTTGCTTCCTGATAGTCTCTCGTCTCCCTAACATGTTGGTCCATCCTCAGTTTGGATGCTGGCACCAGAGTCAGGCTGTCATAATTTCTACTCTGTCTCTGTCTCTCTTTGACAGACCGCGGTGGCTGGAACACAGTGAACACACCATGAATAATAAAAATTGCGATAAGTGCTCACGTTTATCGAGCTCTCATTACATGATCTAAGTGTTTTGCATGTATTGATTCATTTACTCTTGACCACAATCCTGTCAGGCATCGTGGTACTTAAAACAAATGTCCTCACATTCTTTGAGATGCTGCCCTCAAGAGGTGAGGTCTAATTTCCCTCCTCTTGAATGTGGGCTGGACTGAATGACTTGTTCTAATGAGTAGGATAAAGCTAAAGGGACGACGTGTGACTCTGGAGACTAGGTCATAAAAGGGCTGTGGCTTCCGTCTCGGTTGCTCTCTCTCTGTCTGTCTTGGTCTCTCTCTCTCTCTCTCACGTCTTGGGGACACCCAGACAGGCCCGTGAAGAGGCCCATGTGCTGAGGAGCTGAAATCCTCAGCCCATAACCATGAGGCCTGCCCACAACTACATGAGTGATCCTGGAGGCAGGTTCCCCAGTGGAGGCCCCAGATAACTGCAGCCCGTCGGCAGCTTGACTACAACCTCACAAGGGACCCTAGCCAAACCACCAGCTAAGCCACTCCAGGATTCCTGATTCTCAGAACTTGTGTGACATAGTAAATATTTGTTGTTTTCAGCTACTAAGTTCTGGGTAATTTGTTACATAGCAATAGGCAAGTACTACGATTATCCCATTACAGATGAACAAATTGAAGCACAGGAAGGTAATGTAACTTGTCCCAAGTCACACAGCCAAGAGGCTGCAGAGGCAAGATGCAGATCCACACAGTCTGATTTCTGAGTTCACATCCTTAGCCTCTGCTGTACATAGCTGTGCCCTGTCTTGTTTATTCTGAAATCCTTGATCTTTCCTTTTAAATTGCCCCCAACGTTCAATGTTAGTGGATAATTTCAAGGGGGTGGAGATGAGTGATTAAAAGAGAGTGTAAAGCCTTCTTAAAAATTATTTTATTTGTAGTTAAAAATAATGTTATGTCTTAAAAGCCATCTAGCATTTATATGTCTTAGAACCTTATATCACAGAAAACAGATGTCAGAGGCAGCTCATAGCTTTTGGAAAGGGGTAAGGAATTTGCTGAATTTCCACTTAAAGGGAGAGATTTGAATTTAAATTCTCTGTAAAATCAGATTTTACTCATTAAAAGTATGGCGATGAGATAGTCACACGTTAGAAGTATTTAATTTTATAAATTCTGATAAGCATAATTCTAGTTACCTCAGGTGTTGGGTGGTTTCTCTAGACATCAAGACAAGACTTGATGAAGTTACTTTGTTCTGAATTCATGTGACCATCGATCTGAAAGTCAAGAAAGCCTAGGGTTTAGTTCTTGTATTGCTGCTGAGTTATCCTGGTGAAGTTCCCACATTGTATTTCTCCTTATCATTTGCAAATCTCTGTGTCCTACTTCTCAGATGGAGAGAGAAAGAGGCCTGGAGCCGGCTTCCTCCCAAGTTTCTCAGTTCTCCTTACTTTATTGCCTCTGACCCCTCAGTTGGGTGAGGGCTGTGTGGACTGGCTGTGAGCTTCGGGGACCACAAATGACTATTCCTGTTTTACATGGAGAGTTCCCTCTGCTTCCTAAAGAACCAGAGCCAGAGAGGGGAAGTTGCCTGCCCTAAGTCACTTGGAGAATGAATGACAGGACCTCTTTCTACTGTGATATTTAGAATTTGCTTCCAACTCTTAACTTGAGGGTAGGATGATTCTTTACTCAGCCTTGGGAGGCAACCTATACAACATCCATCTTGTATTCCTTGTGCCCTGATTACTCGGGTTTCTCTTACCTCCCTAATAGATTAGAAACTCTTAGAGGCAGAAAAATGGGAATAGTGCCTCACCTTGAGCATAGCTCAATATATACTAATGCTATTGATCAGTGGGAGTGAGAGTGGAAGGATGGATGGATGGATGGATGAATTTTCCTACAAAAGTTACATTGTTAGATGTGCATTGAAATAAGAAAACAAAATCTTATGTATATCTTGAACTTACAAAACAGGTAAATTTAAAACAGGTATTATACTTTAAATAAAAATTGCATTAAGAATAAAGTTCATTTCAAAAATTCATTTTACAGTAAACTTTTTAGTATTTAATCTATTGATGAGTTTTACAGTAAACAATAACATATTGGTTTACTCAAAAAACTTATAGCAGACTACTTTCTAGCTTGGTAGTGGTCCCATTTTAACAAATCTCTTGTATTTTGTGTATTTCTACATTCATAAATCAGTTTCCTTTTGACTGGGAGTGGAAAGTTAACTGATGATTGATTTATATTCTGCCTTTCCCCAGAAGGATTGTTTACCCATAAATCATAGTGCAAAACATCAGTCTACATGTCTCATAAACACGAGGTGTTTGGCATTTGTTCCGCTGCACCACAGACCAAGTTACAATGCATCAGATTAAAGATGCACAAATGAATGGCTTCAGGGTAGGAAGAAGCAAAAAGGACAGTTTTCTATAGCCAAAGAAATAAGATGGAGTTGGGATGGGGTGATGAGTATTGATGCTCAGTGATCACATAGAGAGTGGAGAGTTAGACTTTGGCTGGTCCATCTAGGTGCTGGCCACTGAGTGGGGAAACATGGCTATGAAACTCAGATGTTGATAGTAATGTTTGCAAGTAATTTTGTATTATAAAAGTGTCTTTCTCATTAAGATTTAATTGACATCAAAATTTACTATTTACTAAATGCCTAGGACACTGTGTGACATACGTTAGGCACCCAATAAGCCAGTAGCAGGTTTATTCATGGGTAAAAATATATAAATGAATTTCTATCATCTATCTATCTATCTATCTATCTATCCACCTACCTACCTATCTATTCATAGGTTAAAATAAGAAAAACATATTAGAAAATAGTTCTGCATCCTCAAAGGAATATGAATAATTTTTGATGCTATGAAACTAACCAAAATATAATCTGAAATAAATAAACCAAAATATTGAGTTCAAAAGGGTAACTGTTGGACAAATTACTGAAACTTTCTGTGCTTCGGAACGCTCATCTGAAAAATGGAGCTGATAATAACACTACTCACTTTATAGGGCTGTTGTGATGAGTGAATATGGTAAAGCACATGATACAATTCCTAGTGCACAGTAAGTGCTCAATCAGTACTAGTTGTTATACACACAGACGTGCCCTTTACTTTATCATAATGTTTACAGTACCTTTTCTAACTGCTTGTTTAGTTACATCTTTCTTTCTTGACCATAAGCCTCATAAGAGCACAAGTCACATCTTTTCTCATTGTAGTAATTCTAGCATCTGGTACTGACCTTGGCATGTATGAGGGTAGTCAGTAAATATTTGCTGAATATATGAATGAATAATTTTGGACAAAATCTCTCAATTATTTTTAACATGGTATGTATCAAATAAAACACATATGAGGGCTACATTTGGCCTGTGGACATCCAATTTGTGATTTCTGCGAAGAGTACAGCCATGATAATTTAGCATAGACATTTTTCAGACATGTGCTATCAATCTTCTATATAACTCTAGAAGACTCAACAAACATCCACAGTTTGTCTAATTTTGAACAATAAAGATGCTGTTGAAACCATATTTCATTAGCTCAGATGATTTCAAATGTTTCTCTCCCAAAGTGAAAGAATGACAAAGATTTTATTCCGTCTCCCTTTAAATTAAAAACAATTCTCCCTGATTTAAAAAATGGCATGTGTCTTGATCACTCCCTTGTTATGGCTTATAGCACTGCTCTTTCTTGGGGACGTGGTTCATCTGTTATTTCTTTTTTTTTGAATTTTATTTTATTTATTTTTTTATTAGTTATCCATTTTATACATATAAGTGTACACATGTCAATCCCAATCTCCCAATTCATCCCACCACCACCCCCCTCCACTTTCCCCCCTTTGTGTCCATATGTTTGTTCTCTGCATCTGTGTCTCAATTTCTGCTCTGCAAACTGGTTCATCTGTACCATTTTTCGAGGTTCCACATATATGCATTAATATACGATATTTGTTTTTCTCTTTCTAACTTACTTCATTCTGTATGACAGTCTCTAGATCCATCCACGTCTCTACAAATGACCCAATTGCATTCCTTTTTATGGCTGAGTAATATTCCATTGTATATATGTACCACATCTTCTTTATCCATTCATCCGATGATGGGCATTTAGGTTGCTTCCATGTCCTGGCTATTGTAAATAGTGCTGCAATGAACATTGGGGTGCATGTGTCTTTTTTTTTTTTTTTTTTTAATTATTATTATTATTATTTTTATTTTATTTTACAAATTTAATCAGTTATACATATACATATGTTCCCATATCCCCTCCCTTTTGCGTCTCCCTCCCACCCTCCCTATCCCACCCCTCCAGGCGGTCACAAAGAACCGAGCTGATTTCCCTGTGCTATGCGGCTGCTTCCCACTAGCTATCTACCTTGCGTTTGGTAGTGTATATATGTCCATGCCGCTCTTTCACTTTGTCACAGCTTACCATTCCCCCTCCCCATATCCTCAAGTCCATGCTCTAGTAGGTATGTGTCTTTATTCCTGTCTTACCCCTATGTTCTTGATGACATTTTTTTCTTAAATTCCATATATATGTGTCAGCATACAGTATTTGTCTTTCTCTTTCTGACTTACTTCACTCTGTATGACAAACTCTAGGTCCATCCACCTCATTACAAATAGCTCAATTTCATTTCTTTTTATGGCTGAGTAATATTCCATTGTATATATGTGCCACATCTTCTTTATCCATTCATCCGATGATGGACACTTAGGTTGTTTCCATCTCCGGGCTATTGTAAATAGGGCTGCTATGAACATTTTGGTACATGACTCTTTTTGAATTATGGTTTTCTCAGGGTATATGCCCAGTAGTGGGATTGCTGGGTCATATGGTAATTCTATTTTTAGTTGTTTTTTTTTTTTTTGCAGTACGTGGGCCTCTCACTGTTATGGCCTCTACCATTGTGGAGCACAGGCTCTGGACGCGCAGGCTCACTGGTCATGGCTCACGGGCCCAGCCTCTCCGTGGCATGTGGGATCTTCCCAGACCGGGGCACAAACCCATGTCCCCTGCATTGGCAGGCGGACTCTCAACCACTGCACCACCAGGGAAGCCCTATTTTTAGTTTTTTAAGGAACCTCCATACTGTTCTCCATAGTGGCTGTATCAATTTACATTCCTACCAACAGTGCAAGAGGGTTCCCTTTTCTCCACACCCTCTCCAGCATTGTTGTTTGTAGATTTTCTGATGATGCCTATTCTAACTAGTGTGAGGTGATACCTCATTGTAGTTTTGATTTGCATTTCTCTATTAATTAGTGATATTGAGCAGCTTTTCATGAGCTTCTTGGCCAACTGTATGTCTTCTTTGGAGAAATGTCTGTTTAGGTCTTCTGCCCATTTTTGGATTGGGTTGTTTGTTTTTTTAATATTGAGCTGTTTATATATTTTGGAGATTAACCCTTTGTCCCTTGATTCATTTGCAAATATTTTCTCCAATTCTGAGGGTTGTCTTTTCATCTTGTTTGTAGTTTCCTTTGCTGTGCAAAAACTTTTAAATTTCAACAGGTCCCATTTGTTTATTTTTGTTTTTATTTCCATTACTCTAGGAGGTGGATCAAAAAAGATCTTGCTGTGATTTATGTCAAAGAGTGTTCTTCCTATGTTTTCCTCTAAGAGTTTTATAGTATCCGGTCTTATATTTAGGTCTGTAATCCATTTTGAGTTTGTTTTTGTGTATGGTGTTAGGGAGTGTTCTAATTTCATTCTTTTACATGTAGCTGTCCAGTTCTCCCAGCACTAGTTATTGAAGAGACTGTCTTTTCTCCATTGTATATTGTTGCCTCCTTTGTCATAGATTAGTTGACCATAGGTGCTTGGGTTTATCTCTGAGCTTTCTATCCTGTTCCATTAATCTATATTTCTGTTTTTTTTTGCCAGTAATATATGGTCTTGATTACTGTAGTTTTATAGTATAGTCTGAAGTCAGGGAGCCTGACTCCTCCAGCTCCGTTTTTTTCCCTCAAGACTGCTTTGGCTATTCGGTGTCTTTTGTGTCTCCATACAAATTTAAAGATTTTATTGTTCTAGTTCTGTAAAAAATACCATTGGTAATTTGATAGGGATTGCATTGAATCTGTAGATTGCTTTGGGTAGTATAATCATTTTCACAATATTGATTCTTCCAATCCAAGAACATGGTATATTTCTCCATCTGTTTGTATCATCTTTAATTTCTTTCATCAGTGTCAGAGTTTTCTGCATACAGGTCTTTTGTCTCCCTAGGTAGGTTTATTCCTAGGTATTTTATTTTTTTGCTGCAATGGTAAATGGGAGTGTTTCCTTAATTTCTCTTTCAGATTTTTCCTCATTAGTGTATAGGAATGCAAGAGATTACTGTGCATTAATTTTGTATCCTGAAACTTTACCAAATTCATTAATTAGCTCTAGTAGTTTTCTGGTGGTATCTTTAGGATTCTCTATGTATAGTATCATGTCATCTGCAAACAGTGACAGTTTTACTTCTTCTTTCTCAATTTGTATTCCTTTTATTTATTTTTCTTCTTTGATTGCCACGGCTATTGCTTCCAAAACTCTGTTGAATAATAGTGGCAAGAGTGGACATCCTTGTCTTGTACCTGATCTTAGAGGAAATGCTTTCAGTTTTTCACCTTTGAGAATGATGTTTGCTGTGAGGTTTGTCCTATATAGCTTTTATTATGTTGAGGTAGGTTCCCTCTTTGCCTACTTTCTGGAGCGTTTTTATCATAAATGGGTGTTGAATTTTGTCAAAAGCGTTTTCTGCTTCAATTGAGATGGTCATATGGTTTTTATTCTTCAGTTTGTTAATATGGTGTATCACATTGATTCATCTGCATATATTGAAGAATCCTTGCATCCCTGGGCTAAATCCTAGTTGATCATGGTTTATGATCCTTTTAATGTATTGTTGGATTCTGTTTGCTAGTATTTTGTTGAGGATTTTTGCATCTATATTAATCAGTGATATTGGTCTGTAATTTTCTTTTTTTGTAGTATCTTTGTCTGGTTTTGGTATCAGGGTGATGGTGGCCTCATAGAATGAGTTTGGAAGAGTTCCTTCCTTTGCAATTTTTTGGAAGAGTTTGAGAAGGATGGGTGTTAGCTCTTCTCTAAATGTATGATAGAATTCACCTGTGAAGCCATCTGGTCCTGGACTTTTGTTTGTTGGAAGATTTTTAATCACAGTTTAAATTTCATTACTTGTGATTGGTTTGTTCATATTTTCTATTTCTTCCTGGTTCATTCTTGGAAGGTTATACCTTTCTAAATATTTGTCCATTTCTTCCAGGTTGTCCATTTTATTGGCATAGAGTTGCTTGTAGTAGTCTCTTAGGATGCTTTGTATTTCTGCTGTGTCTGTTGTAACTTCTCCTTTTTCATTTCTAATTGTAATGATTTGAGTCCTCTCCCTCTTTTTCTTGATGACTCTGACTAATGGTTTATCAATTTTGTTTATCTTCTGAAAGAACCAGCTTTTAGTTTTATTGATCTTTGCTATTGTTTTCTTTGTTTCTATTTCATTTATTTCTGCTCTGATCTTTATGATTTCTTTCCTTCTGCTAACTTTGGGTTTTGTTTGTTCTTCTTTCTCCAGCCCTTTTAGGTGTAAGTTTACATTGTTTATTTGAGATGTTTGTTGTTTCTTGAGGTAGGATTGTATTGCTATAAACTTCCCTCTTAGAACTGCTTTTGCTGCATCCCATAGGTTTTGGATTGTTGTGTTTTCATTGTCATTTGTCTCTAGGTATTTTTTGATTGCCTCTTTGATTTCTTCAGTGATCTCTTGGTTATTTAGTAATGTATTGTTTAGCCTCATGTGTTTGTGTTTTTTACCTCTTTTTCTCCTGTATTTCATTTCTAATGTCATAGCGTTGTGGTCAGAAAAGTTGCTGGATATGATTTCAATTTTCTTAAATTTACTGAGGCTTGATTTGTGACCCAAGATGTGATCTCTCCTGGAGAATGTTTCATGCACACTTGAGAAGAAAGTGTAATGTGTTGTTTTTGGATGGAATGTTCTATAAATATCAATTAAATCTATCTGGTCTATTGTGTCATTTAAAGCTTGTGTTTCCTTACTAATTTTCTGTTTGGATGATCTGTCCATTGGTGTAAGTGAGGTGTTAAAGTCCCCCAGTATTATTGTGTTACTGTCAATTTCCTCTTTCATAGCTGTTATCAGTTGCCTTATGTATTGATGTGCTCCTATGTTGGGTGTATATGTATTTATAATTGTTATATCTTCTTTTTGGATTGATCCCTTGATCTTTATGTAGTGTCCTTCCTTTTCTCTTGTAACTGTCTTTATTTTAAAGTCTATTTTATCTGATATGAATATTGCTACTCCAGCTTTCTTTTGATTTCCATTTGCATGAAATATCTTTTTCCATCCCCTCCCTTTCAGTCTGCATGTGTCCCTAGGTCTGAAGTGGGTCTCTTGTAGACAGCATATATATGGGTCTTGTTTTTGTATCCATTCAGTGAGCTTGTGTCTTTTGGTTGGAGCATTTAATCCATTCACGTTTAAGGTTATTATGTATATGTATGTTCCTATTAACATTTTCTTGATTGTTTGGGGTTTGTTTTGTAGGTCCTTGTCTTCTCTTGTGTTTCCCACTTAGAGAAGTTGCTTTAGCATTTGTTGTAGAGCTGGTTTTGTGGTCTTGAATCCTGTCAGCTTTTGCTTGTCCATAAAACTATTGATTTCTCCATCGAATCTGAATCAAATCTTTGTCAGGTAGAATAATCTTGGTTATAGGTTCTTCCTTTTCATCACTTTAACTATGTCATGCCACTCCCTTCTGTCTTGTAGAGTTTCTGCTGAGAAATCATCTGTTAACCTTATAGGAGTTCCTTTGTATGTTATTTGTTATTTTTCCCTTGCTGCTTTCAATAATTTTTCTTTGTCTTTAATTTTTGCCAATTTGATTACTATGTGTCTCGGTGTGTTTCTCCTTGGGTTTATCCTGTATGGGACTCACTGGGCTTCCTGGACTTGGGTGGCTATTTCCTTTCCATGTTAGGGAAGTGTCGACTATAATCTCTTTAAATATTTTCTCAGTCCTTTCTCTCTCTCTTCTGCTTCTGGGACCCCTATAATGCAAATGTTGTTGCGTTTAATGTTGTTGCAGAGGTCTCTTAGTCTGTCTTCATTTCTTTTCATTCTGTTTTCTTTATTTTGCTCCACAGAATTGAATTCCACTATTCTGTCTTCCAGGTCACTTATCCGTTCTTCTGCCTCAGTTATTCTACTATTGATTCCTTCTTGTGTAATGTTCATTTCAGTTATTGTATTGTTCATCTCTGTTTGTTTGTTCTTTAATTCTTCTAGGTCTTTGTTAAACATTTCTTGCATCTTCTCGATCTTTGCCTCCATTCTTTTCCCAAGATCCTGCATCATCTTCATTATCGTTATTCTTAGTTCTTTTTCTGGAAAGTTGCCTATCTCCACTTCATTTAGCTGTTTTTCTGTTTTATCTTGTTCCTTCATCTGGTATATAGCCCTCTGCCTTTTCATCTTGTCTATCTTTCTGTGAATGTGGCTTTTGTTCCACAGGCTGTAGGACTGTCTTCTTCTTGCTTCTGCTGTCTGCCCTCTGGTGGATTAGGCTATCTAAGAGGATTGTGCAAGTTTCCTAATGGGAGTGACTGGTGGTGGGTGTTGCTCTGGTGGGCAGAGATCAGTAAACTTTAACCTGCTTGTCTGCTGATGGGTGGGGCTGGGTTCCCTCCCTGTTTGTTGTTTGTCCTGATGCGACCCAATGCTGGAGCCTACCCAGGCTCTTTGGTGGGGCAAATGGCAGACTCTGGGAAGGCTCACACCAAGGAGTACTTCCCAGAACTTCTGCTGCCAGTGTCCTTGTCCTCACAGTGAGACACAGCCACCCCCCACCTCTGCAGGAGACCCTCCAACTCTAGCAGGTAGGTCTGGTTCAGTCTCCTATGGGGTCACTACTCCTTCCCCTGGCTCCCAATGTGCACACTACTTTGTGTGTGCCCTCCAAGAGTGGAGTCTCTGTTTCCCCCAGTCCTGACAAAGTCCTGCAATCAAATCCCGCTAGCCTTCAAAGTCTGATTCTCTAGGAATTCCAACTTCCGTTGCCAGACCCCCAGGCTGGGGAGCCAGATGTGGGGCTTAGAACCTTCACTCCAGTGGGTGGACTTCTGTGGTATAAGTGTTCTCCAGTTTGTGAGTCACCCGCCCAGCAGTATGGGATTTGATTTTACTGTGATTGCGCCCCTCCTACCGCCATTGTGGCTTCTCCTTTGTCTTTGGATGTGGGGTATCTTTTTTGGTGAGTTCCAGTGTCTTCCTGTCGATGATTGTCCAGCAGTTAGTTGTGATTCTGGTGCTCTCGCAAGAGGGAGTGAGATCATGTCCTTCTACTCTGCTGTCTTGAACCAATATCTCTTTATTAAAAATTATTTATTTTATTTATTTATTTTTTGCTGCACTGAGTCTTCGTTGCTGTATGAGGACTTTCTCTAGTTGTGGTGAGTGGGGGCTACTCTTCTTTGTAGTGTACAGGCTTCTGATTGCGGTGGCTTCTCATGTTGTGGAGCACGGGCTCTAGGTGTGTGGGCTTCAGTAGTTGTGGCACACGGGCTCAGTAGTTGTAGCTTGCAGGCTCAAATGCAAGCTCAGTAGTTGTGGTGCACAGGCTTAGTTGCTCCACGGCATGTGGGGTTTTCCCGGACCAGGGCTTAAACTCAAGTCCTCTGCATTGGCAGGAGGATTCTTAACCACTGTGCCACCAGGGAAGCCCCTGTTATTTCTTTATAACCCAAAGTTGCTGCCCTTGGAGGAGGACCAGAAGCTATACGGAGGACGTCTCCTCAAATAAGTCCTTGATGTCCATATTCTGTGCTCCCTATTGTTCCTTGAAATGCAACCTTTCCATCCAGTATTTCACTTCATGTCATTTGGTACTCTGACACTATTTGAAAAGAAAAGAATAAAAAAACTTCAGTCAATGTAGCATTAAAAATATTCCTTGGATTAAGAATTAGTATAGAAATGGTGAGACACATTTCCCAAGGCATCATTTAGGGTTCACTGTGAACAAGTGTTAATTGTAAAAAAAATTACATAATTAAATACTGCAGTTTCAATAACCTTAACATGTTCCTTATATAATTATGTGCACAACTATTTTAATCAATATTTAGTCACTGTCTAGACAGACTGGTAGTGTATCTTTATCTGGAATTTAATTAAATAGAGATTAAAAAACTTTAAGAGGAAAAATGCTGTATGGCTTTGGTGTCTTTTTTTTTGAAGATGTGGATTGGAGATGAATAAACATATAAAGAGGGAAAGAGAGAATGCTGGTTTTAGAAATGAGATATTGGGTAAAAAAGAGTGAGAGAAAGAAAAGGGTTAGAAGGGTTAGAAGCTGTTATATTTGTGAAACCACTATTAGGGATTATTCTGTAATTCACTGGAACTGGTCCATAGTAGATTTCATGTGTAAATAACATCAATGTTTGAAAAATGGCTTTTCCCTTTCCTGTTCATTGTCTCATGATTTCTGTGTTGTCTTTTCTGCCGTTCTCCCAAGTAGGAGGTCTCTGCAGTTATGACCTATCTTTCAGTTTTTACTCTATTAGTATGTTTCTAACCCCAAATTTTACATTTTAGAATGTGGTTTAAATAATGGATGCAGTAAGAAAACAATCCCAGCTTCAACCTGGGGTCTGGAAGAATCAGACATGGTTAAGCAGTCTGCAGAGAGAAACTGGGGAAAAACCCTAATCAAAGTGTAAAGTTTTACAGTTTATGATGTAAGGGAAGGTTTGTAACTTCTGACATGAGGCCATGAGAGCATTTTCACTTCTGTCTGAATCTTCTGGAACCCATTTTCTGGAGGAAACCAGCTGTCATGGAAGGAGACTACCTTGAGCCTACCATGCTGGGAGGAAGACCAAGTGGTCCCATCCTTTCCCATTGCTTCACCTATTGTGACAACTTCCAAATATATACATATGCCCCCCTCTCTCTGAGCCTCAGAGTCATGTGCCCACAGGTCTACTGCCCATCTCTGCTTGGAAGTCCCATTCCACAAGCATCACAGTGTTAATTTTGGAGACTGCATACTTGATTTCTAGTCCCCCCAAATCTCTCCCTTCTCCAATTTCTCACCTTGGAAATTCGTTCCAACATCTACCCAGTGCTCTATTCAAAATCTGAGTCAGCCTTCATTTCACCTTCTTTCAAACCTCACAACTAATCTATCCACACGTACTAGTGATTCTGCATCCACCAGCGTACCTTGAATTGTTTTCAAGTTTTCTGCATCCCCACTGTCTGCATCATCGTGTCTTTCAGTAACTCCTTAGCTGACTCTTGCCTCCTTTCCTACTACCCTTCTATCCATTCTAACCTCACCAACTACAGTCACATTTAAAAATGTTAGGTGGATCTTCCTGGGCCCCTGTATCAACACTTGAATGCTTTGCTAAGGCATTTGAGTACAATCCCAGTCACAGAATGTGACATGTGTGGCCCTACATGGTCTTCTACTTCGTCTTGTGTCCCTCTCCCCTCGCTCAGTTATTCTAGCCCATAAGCCCTTTCTGACCTAAGGACCTTGGTAATGATTGTCCTTTGCCTGGACCATGCCATAGCTTGTCACATTCTAAGCTTAAATATCAGGGAGGCCTCTCAGGATGGCCCCATCTAAAGTGGGTTCCCCCAGTATCTTCGATCATGGCATCCTATTTATTTACCATAATGTTTGTACCCACTGTAATTATTATTTTTTAATTATTTATTTTTATTGAAGTATAGTTGATGTGTTATATAAGTTACAGATGTACAATATAGTGATTCACAATTTTGAAAGTTTATACTCCATTTATAGTTATCAAAAAACATTGGCTATGTTCCCTGTGTTGTACAATATATCCTTGTTGTTTATTTTATACATAATATTTTGTACCTCTTAATCCCTAACCCTTATAGTGCCCTTCCCCCTTTCCCTCTTCCCACAGTAACTATTTTGTGTTTTTACATTTAATATCTATTGTCTAGCTCTTTATAGTATCCTTTAAGCACCATACACTCATGACCCATGTCTATTTTCTATACACCTTTTGTCCTTGGTACTCAGCGTAATGCCTGGCACATATGAGGTGCTCAATTAACTATTCTATTGAATAAATTAACAAATACCAAAGGCTTGGGAAATCTCAAGACAACCATGTACTTGGTTTAGGGGAGAGATTTAGAGAGAGTATGAACTTCCACAGTGAGAAAGAGTGGAGAACTAGAAACAGAAGACCTGCTTTGAAGCATATCACCTCAGCATTATACCAGGGAGACCTAGTCCCCACACATCTCCTGTTATACCTCTTGGACTAGTTGCCCAGCCTTTTATCACTCAGGTTCCCATCTTTCCCCTCATCCTAGAGATCCAGCTCCCAGGTCTCACTCTCAGCAGCCCTGCCCTCTTCTCTCTCATCTCCACCTGTGACTCCACCCTACCTAAGATCCATCCCCACGCCAAAAATGCCCCTACCAGCAGCTTGAAACCACAAGTCTCCAGTTCCACAACTCAGTGAATGGGGGAGGTCTGGTGGGGGGCCCATAATCCTCAGTTCCTAGGTCCTACAACTGTGCTCCCAGCTCCCAAATTGACTGAGGTAGAGATGACTGTGGAATTTTCAAGCAAAGATGCCAAGTAAACAAGAGAGTACATGACTCTGAGGCTCAGAGGAGAGTTTTAAGCCAAATGTATACTTCTGTGAGTCATCACAATAGATAAAACCTTGGGAAAAGATAAGACCCATAGGAAAAGGCATTTGAAGGAGGAGGAAAGAGGATGGCTGATGGAAATAATAAAAAAATAACTGGATAACTGCTGTTACTGAACACCAAGTTCGTGTGCCTGATGCACAGTGAGGCCAAACAAATTGAAATGTCAGAGTTTGGAGCAGAGAAAGGCTTATTGCAGGACATGCAAGAAGAACGGGTGGCTCATGCTCCCAAATCCCTGACCTCCCTGAAGGGTTTCAGCAAAGCATTTTTAAAGGCCAGGTGAGGAGCGGCATGGTTGGTTGTTGAAAACTTCTTAGTGTCAGAATCCTTTGTTCTTGCAGCTGTCCATGTAGGTCAGGTCACGATGCTCTTGTAAACCTACAGCAAGACAAATGTTATTCTGTGTTCTGCAACTTTTTATCTCTGTATGAATGGAAAAGTATTATACCCTTAAAGGTCAGAGCCTTGAGAATGGGCTATCCTATATACTTCAGGCTCTAGGCAATATTTTTAATTCAAAGCAAAAGCAGTAGAAAAACAAAGCTTAAAGTAAAAGAAACAAATCTAATATGGAGTCAGATTTGTTCTTCCCTATTACACTGGGAGGAAAATAAAAGTTCTTCTTCTCCTCTGACACTAGGTCAGGATGGGAAGAGACTGTCTACAAAACATATCAGCTCCTGATATAATCTCTGCTTCTCAGACATCAACCTGGAGAAACAAGGTGAAGGGACCTTAACGTATTTGTCTGGCTTTTGATCCTAGTATTACAATATCCCCGGTCTCCTACAATTTTACCAATTTCTTCCATGAAGCCCATGAAGGTTGTGAGAAGTGCTTGGGAACTGGTCCTTTTTGCTACCATGTGGAGCTCACCGTTTCTCGCTACCATGTGGAGCTCACTGTTTCTCTATGCGCTCACTTGGCGGCCTGGGTTCCTGTAGCCGGAGTGAAAATAGAGTTACTCCCCAGCCACAGGCCACCTTCTGCCAGCTCCAGGCCTGGGAGCAAACCCCTGGGCATTCCTGTGATGCCCCAGACTATCAAAAGGTTTTCATACCCTTTTCCTCATGCGTAAGGATTGTTGTGTCTATAGGAGGGAATGGAATGGGAACAACCAGAAGAAAATGTAATCTTGGGCTAGGGGGAGCAATATCATCTATAGAATTTTTGTGCCCCTTTTTTCATCCAGGTCTAAGGTGAGTACCAGTCCTCTTTCAAGATGTCCTAGACATTACAAAGCCAATAAAATCTCCTGAGATTCTGTGAGCCACGTTGATCCCTGTTGCCTCTTTATGATAGAGTGTCCCCTAAAGGACCATGGTGACTGCATAAAAGAAGAGAATGGCACTCATGATGTAGTTTGACCTCAGTTTTGTGTTTTAGACCCTCTTGAAGGATACCACCAATGCCAATACTGATCCAGACATTTACTACTGTCAATTAACCAGTCTCCAGAAAATTACTTTTAAGTTATAGGGGAAAGCATAATATTTTCTCTTCCTTTGGTGAATTTTAGCTTGTCAAGAGTTAGCCAAGCTACTGAGGAAGAGTGAGTTGGGTTAACTCACAAAACAATACATTACAGTGTAAAGAAAACTTAAAGAGGAAGAGACAGACATATAAGCATGTCATAAATCTTTTGCTAAGAATTATAAATCCAATTTATTTATCCATTAAAAAAGAACTGTCATTAGTAAAAATGTTAGCCTAGATGATAAGAAATAATGCAATGAATAATCTGCATAGCAATTAGGAACCAAATAATAATCTCTGAGACATATATTATCAGGTTGCACTGGTTGCAAAATCAATATGACACTGGACTGTTGTGAAAAGCTGCAATGACTCTGGAATTAGGGAATTTGGGCGTTGTGAGTAGGAGTGGTATTTACTTGGTTTTCAGCTCTTGAAAGAGGCAGTTTGTTTGGGACGTGGGTGGCTTTGTGTACAGCATATGTGGCATATTTAATTCTACACAACATGGATAGAATACAATTGTTATATTGACTACTTTGTATTCCAATGCGTCCTCTCTCATCATATTTCTGTTTTGACTTTTGTTGCTGCCTTTACCTTCTATCCTAAAAATTTAACACCCCTTGGAAGCATGAAGAGCCCTGATTGTTAGACTTAGTAAGAGGATGTGCCATGCGCGATGTCAAAGCAGGTCCTGATTTTATTAAGTTGCATTAAACTTGACAACTGTCGGCCCTGAGCACATTCAACCTCTGTCTCCCTGTGGTCAGGAATAATGTAGGAATTTTAATATGATTCTCTGCAGTGGATGATTTGAATTTCTAGGACAGTAATTAGGGAAGAGGACATGTTCTCCATTGAAGACTGCCTCTTCCAGGTGTTATGTCAAATGAAAGAGCTTCGGGGTATATTTAAAATGCCCACTGCTGTAGTCTGTGAGAGCCTACAAAGAGACGAGTTTATTAGACTTGGCGTCCTTCTTTGCTAAGTCAAGAACTGTGCAACATACTGGCTTGCCTTCAGAAGTTGAAGGAAATCTACCAGCCTGGCCTTACCCTCATGTAACACACAGTTACACCCCCATAGTTGTGGAGCTTGTTCTTCTAAACCCCAGCTGGCAGTCTTTGAAAAGAAACCTATTTGACTCGCAGTCGTGCAAATCTACAATTTCCTGCACTATCCGGATCAGAAATTCAAGTGGAATGAGCAGAAATAGCCACCGTTTTTTTTTTTTTTTTTTTTTTTTGAGAGTCAGAGTTAATGAGTGCCTATCAACTGCTTATATAGACGATAATTTGACATGGTGAAGAGACAGGACAGAAATGTATGGGCTGGTGATATTTAAAAATCAAAACTTCTAGATTAGAATCTGGGCTATAAATGTGCTATTATTTTGGTGCCTGTTTCAAAAATTGTATTTAGTTTCATTTGAAAGTTTAATCTAAGTTCCAGTGACCTGATATATAATAAACTACATATGTATGTGTATCTATCCATATTACTTACATATATGATATATATACACATATATACATAAAAGGATATAGATATAAAAAGAATATATAAAAATGATCCATAAATGCCATTTTATATCTATATCCTTTCTCTCTCTCTCTCTGTAGACATATGTATGTATACATATATATTTTTTTCCTTCTTATATATATTCTTTTCTTTAGGGAGAAAACAACCTTTCCATTGGAAAGAAACATTGTTCATTTGTAAAGGCAACTGAAAAAGAAAAAGAAACATTGGACTGCTGTGGTAGCCGCATCAATTTGCTGAAATTTCAGTCTTCTCTCGACAAATTGGACTCTTGATGATCTTGAAGAATATGTGGGTAAATACTAGACACAAAAGAATGTCAACTTGGCCTTTTTTATGAAGATAATGTCTTGTAACTGCTTTCAGCGCTGAGAAAGTAGCTTACAAGGATAACAGAATTACACCTGGTATTTCTTTTTCTCTCTACTATTTAAACAAAAAACTTCCTCTTAGGAGGAAGTTAAGGTTCCTGAGACCTATATTTACTGCTGATTTTTAACCATGACGTTTGCTTCTTCATTCTCATGTTACATCTTGGTCATCAAAACAGTCTCATGTTGTACAGCCTCAAAAGGGCCCCCTTCATGCTCAGTGACCACTCTGTTCTCCCTCCCAGGATAAGATGTGTCCCTAGGGCCACCTGGGAAAAGATGGGCTATGAGTTTCCTCCTCAGCAGTGGAAAGATTTGATCATTTTTCTAGTGCTCCACCATTCTGGTAACTTGGCCACTGTTTTTTAGTTTCTTCTGCTCCTACTGTAACAGTACAAACCTGACTCCATATTGGATCTTTTCTTTTAGCTCTAACCTTTGTGCTGTGTTGCCTGTGCTTAGTCATGCTGGCTCTGCACATTTTGTAAAAGAATGTTGCCTCTGGCCTGAAATATACATGATAGCCCATTCTCAAGACTCTGACCTTTAAGGTATAACACTTTTCCTGTTCATATGGAGACAAAAAGTTGCATAACAGAAAATAACAATCGTCTTGGAGGTTTATAGGAACATTGTGAGCAGAGCTGCTGAGACAGCTGCAAGAACAAAAGATTCCTGCACCAAGAAGTTTGCACCGATGAGCCACACCCCTTCCCCTTTTGGTATAAAAGAAGACTGAATTCTAACCCGAATAAGATGGTTCTTTGGGACACTAGCCCACCATCTTCTCAGTCTTCTGGCTTTCCCAAAAAGTCATTATTCCTTGCCCCAACACCTTTCCTCTCAATTTATTGGCCTGTCTGCGGTGAGCAGTACAAGCTTGGACTCTGTACGCTACTGCCACCTACTGACCAACTCTGTCTCTCTCTCTCAATGTCTCAAGTTCACATTCCCCAAGGAAGACCTGATCCTGTTAGCCAGTCACTACCTGGCCTCTGCACACGTGCCTGTTGGCATTGGATGAGACCTCCATCCCTGGTCTAACCTAGATGGGATCAGAGCGGTGGGGTCACGTGGCAAAGCACAAAGTCACTTGTGCCTCCTGTATTGAGGGCAGGTTTCTCTCAGGAGGGGTTTGGACATTCCTCTGGACCGTATCTGACTCTGGCCCCATGTAGGAGATGATAACCCTGCCTCACAGGGTGACTGTCAGGCCTAAAAGAGATTGGCAAGTGCCCAGCATGGTGGAGGCTTAGCAAAGCAACAGGCTTTCCCTGTGAAATTTCTCATAATTTCTTGTTTGCTTTTGCCTTTTTTATTTGTGTGTCTTAAGAGTGATGCAGATGAGTCATATTTAGGATACAGCAGTAAAATAACATATTTTATTTTTGTATGACAATGATGATGATGATGTGATGATGATCAAGGCCACCCACACTGAATGCTGTCCGTGTGCCAGGCACTGTGTTAAGTGCTTTGCATGAATTATCTTATTTCATCCTCATCTTAATACTACCGGATAGGTTCTGTTTTTGTCCCTATATTATATTGAAGAGGCCACAGAGACACTCGGGAAGATTAGGTAACCTTCCCAAAGTCACATGCTTGTGGACTTGGTTTTGAACTCCACTGAAGAACTGAAACTTCAAACAGCAAGTAGGTTGAATTGTTAGTTTCTGGAAAGTTATTTTGGTGACTGTCTTGCTGTTAGAGAATCATTAGTAGTTTGTTAATTTATAATATTATACATCCCCAAAGTGGCTGGAATATAATGGTGCACATGAAACTGACTTTTAAAAATTACTAACCATCACTTTAAATGTTAAGGATATCAGACAAATCAATGTTAAACTGAGACAAGAGACTCAAGTGACTTCTGGGTATGTACATATAATAGAGAAATTGATAAAGTTATATTTTAAGAAAGCAATCAAACATAAAATCTGTAAGCCATACTTTTCTCATGGTGGTTATAGAAACGGATGCTCCGAATTTACTGCTAATTTGGATTGATGTATGTTCCACTAGCAGCTCATGAAAAAAATGTTCTCCACATTTTATTTTTTAAAATATGATGTACAACCATTGCAACCAGCACATTTGATACCTTATGTTAAATATGGAGTAACTTTGAATAAACAACCTATTTTCATTGTTTGATTCTGTCATCAACGGCATAAACACACTTTGTTTATTTCAATGTCTGGAGCTTCTGCTCTGAGGACATCTGTGAACAGTTATATCACCCCACCATCTTGACCCACCTTTTTTTAAATAAAAAAAAAAGAATAATTTGCTTTTTTTCTCTCCTCTCTACCTACTGTTAATGTACTTGTATTTATTACTTCTAAATGAGATGACAAACATATCAATAGCTCTTCTCTTTGAGAAGGTCAAAGGGTGTGACATTTGGATATTTTTTGCGGATATTTGAAATGGATCTTTTACTATATTGGGTAACAGCTTTCTCGGCTTTCATTGAAAGGAAACCATAAATCATTCTTTACATTTAGTAATTTAAGTAAATTTACAGCAAAGAAGTAAAAGAAGCATCAGTTTAGTAGTTCTGGAAATAGATGAAGAATGAAACTCTCTACTAAGGCTTAGTGTAGGTAATAAAAATCAAAAAGACAAGGGACAAGGCTCCCCTGGTGGCGCAGTGGTTGAGAGTCCACCTGCCGATGCAGGGGACACGGGTTCATGCCCCGGTCTGGGAAGATCCCACATACCGCGGAGCGGCTGGGCCCGTGAACCATGGCCGCTGAGCCTGTGCGTCCGGAGCCTGTGCTCCGCAATGGGAGAGGGCACAACAGTGAGATTCCTGCGTACTGCAAAAAAAAAAAAAAAAAAAAAAAGACAAGGGACAGAATTTTCATAATATTAAAATATGATCAGTGTGAAATATGCTGTTGTACCTTCTTATAATAAACTGCCATGGCAAGCATTATAAATCAAACCATAAAGTTGTATAAGTAGAATTTACATACCTGTGTATATAGGCTTAAGTGATAAGTGCATATGGAGTGAATGAATGAATCTTAGAGATGGTACAGGATAGTGTTTAATTGCACAGACTCCACTACTTTTATTCAAATCCTAGCTTTATCACTTCACAGTTATGTGCTCTTGAGCAAACTGCTTAATTTCTCAGGTTTTTTTCTTATATGTATAATATAAATAGTAGTGGTACCTACCTCATAGTATTGTTTCGTGGATTAAATGATTTAACATATAAAGGATTTAGACCTTCTCTGGTACACGTGTGCTTATATGTGTTAGCTCTTGTTATGCGATTGTTTTTCATTCTCCTTCTTCTAGAAAGAATAAAGTCGGAGCTAATAATAATAGGACTAATCCATACTGAGATGATGCAAAACACTCAAACATCACAAGGATAGACTTCTGAAGTGGGTCCAATCCTTATGAGTTAATGAAAATCTCTGATACCCAGAACAAAAGTGACCTACAAGCAGAAAACAGAACGTCAACTTGTCTGCCTCCTCCCATCAGTTGATGGTGAGGACTTGAAATGATGAATTGAGAAGTTGGCGAGGTCAGTGTGAATGGGGGGGAGGAGCAAGGTGTGACTGAGTGAGGTTGCCAAGTGCCCTGGAACTGGGAGTGCCTAACATGCACCACATATTAGCCTTCCTCCACCTACTGCAAATTCATGCACCCAGACCTGCTGATTGAGCCAAACCACTTCTGGAAGAATTCAGAGTGAGAGAGACAGTTTATCTCTGTCATTTTAGCCAGGACATAGGTCTCCATGCTTCTATCAGCTGAGGCCAAATGTTCAGCCAAGCACAGACAGGAAATCCTGCAGCTGCTGGCCAAATAGTCCTTTATCATGTGAGGTGGAACCACTTTACTAAAATTTCCTCTTCCTTGGCAAAGGCCTCTGTTAAATGCTCCTGGACAATATATTTGTGATGCCCTTTATTATGGGCTTTTAATTTTTTATTACAAAGTAAAAAATTTTATCATCTGTGAAGAATTTCTACACCGCTACCTTCAAATTCCCAAAGGATCTTGTCTAATTCTATTATTTATTCTCCTTAGCAGTAACTCACTAGTCAGTTAAATCTGCAAGTCTTATGAATCATCTTAGCAATTGCTGATGCACATTGAAATCAACATATCAAGCATGTTGGGATATATGAAGAAGCCTGAAAAATAAAGCATTTTATATACATTATCTCATTAAGATTTGTAAGCATCCTAGAGGGTACCTATTATCAGTACTCCTATTTTACAGATGAGAAAACTGAAACTTAGAGAGATAAGTACCTTTTCCAAGATTAACCACCTAGAGGTTGATTTAGCTGGAATTTCAGGTAGATTTGACTCCAGAATCAGAGCTCCTCAGGTTATTTGTTTGTTTGTTTGTTTTTGTTTATTCTGATTAGTCTGTAGGCACTCTTCCTCTTGGTGTAGGAGAAGGGTTTTGTGGCCTTGTGAAATTTAGTTCCATGAAAAAGAGAGAAAATCAGAATGGCCAGGTTATAATTATCTGGTATTCAAACGTTACATAGGAACTGACTAAGCACTAAGGGTAGGAAAGATCAACTCTCGGCTTGGGTCACACCACTGGACAGGTCAGTCTTACTACCCCAGTATAAGCAGAGTGTCCCTTGGGCCAGCACAGCCTTCTTCCTAGATCTGGTATCAGATTTTGGCTGGAGTCATCAAGAAGGACTGGACAATGGAGTATTAGAAATGGAACATCATTTGGGAGTAGGAGGAACCAGATAGGGTTGTGGGTATATGATCTCTTGATATTGATAAGTTCTATGTTATGTGCTCATAAAATAACTGAAGAAACCTACTAAGTTCTCATTCAATGTAAGACTGCAAATAATTATGCAAGTGAGCACAAAGCATAACCTGAAAGGACTCCCTTTGGATGCACTGGTTACCTGGATGATGGCAGATGCATGGTTTAACAGTGGTGAGAAATACACCATATTCTGCAGCAAAAAACTCACCCTCTCAGATGCAAATAATCACGATGGAGAAGGTGGAAAATGATATAAGACAGGGTGGGATAGTTTTTGAAATTTGATAATTTCAATCTATTTTTGCATGCCTTGACCATATTAATGCCATTTTCTTTAAAGACAAGTTTTGGTCAAAATATCTGTGAACATGGGATTGAAAATAAGAGGATAGAGCCCAACTCTGCTCATGCCCATGGCAGCCCCAGATGGCCCGGCCATGGCTGCTGCTCCTGCTGCTGCTCAAGAATCTTTCTAGCCTCCGGTGTGCCCACAGAGTTCCTATCCACTGCTGTGTGGCTGACAGGATCTTAGTGCTCGGACCGGCTGTCAGGCCTGTGGTTCTGAGGTGGAAGAGCTGAGTTCAGGACATCTATCAGAGACCTCCCTGCTCCACGTAATATCAAACAGCGAAAGCTCTCCCAGAGATCTCCTTCTCAATGCTAAGACCCATCTCCACTCAATGACCAGCAAGCTACAGTGCTGGACACCCTATGCCAAACAACTAGTAAGACAGGAACACAACGCCACCCATTAGCACAGAGGCTGCCTAAATCATAATAACGTCACAGACACCCCAAAACACACGACCAGACGTGGACCTGCCCACCAGAAAGACAAGATCAAGCCTCATCCACCAGAACACAGGCACTAGTCCCCTCGAGGCACCAGGAAGCCTACACAACACACTGAACCAACCTTATCCACTGTGGGCAGACACCAAAAACAATGGAAACTATGAACCTGCAGCCTGTGAAAAGGAAAGCCCAAACACAGAAAGTTAAGGAAAAGAGAAGACAGAGAAACACACAGCAGATGAAGGAGTAAGGTAGAAACCCACCAGACAAAACAAATGAAGAGGAAATAGGCAGTCTACCTGGAAAAGAATTCAGAGTAATGACAGTAAAGATGATCTAAAATCTCGGAAATAGAATGGGGAAAATACAAGAAACGTTTAGCAAGGACCTAGAAGAACTAAAAAGTAAACAAACAATGATGAACAATACAATAAATGAAATGAAAAATTCTCTAGAAGGGATCAATAGCAGAATAACTGAGGCAGAAGAATGGACAAGTGACCAGGGAACATAAAATAATGGAAATAACTACTGCAGAGCAGAATAAAGAAAAAAGAATGAAAACAATTTTGGACAGTCTCAGAGACCTCTGGGACAACATTAAATGCACCAACATTCAAATTATAGGGGTCCCAGAAGAAGAAGAGAAAAAGAAAGGGACTGAGAAAATATTTGAAGAGATTATAGTTGAAAACTTTCCTAATATGGGAAAGGAAAGAGTTAATCAAGTCCAGGAAGCACAAGAGTCCCATACATGATAAATCCAAGGAGAAACACGCCAAGACACATATTAATCAAACTGTCAAATATTAAATAAAAAGAAAAAAACATTAAAAGCAACAAGAGAAAAACAAGAAATAATATACAATGGTATCCCTATAAGGTTAACAGCTGATCTTTCAGCAAAAACTCTGAAAGCCAGAAGGGAATGGCAGGACATATTTAAAGTGATGAAAGGGAAAAACCTACAACCAAGATTACTCTACCCAGCAAGGATCTCATTCATATTCGACAGAGAAATTAAAACCTTTACAGACAAGCAAAAGCTACGAGAATTCAACACCACCAAACCAGCTTTACAACAAATGTTAAAGGAACTTCTCTAGGCAGGAAACACAAGAGAAGGAAAAGACCTACAATAACAAAACCAAAACAGTTAAGAAAATGGTAATAGGAACATACATATCGATAACTACCTTAAATATAAACAGATTAAATGCTCCCACCAAAAGACATAGACTGGCTGAATGGATACAAAAACAAGTCCAATTTATATGCTGTCTACAAGAGACCCACTTCAGACCTAGGGACACATACAGACTGAAAGTGAGGGGATGGAAAAAGATATTACATGCAAATGGAAATCAAAAGAAAGCTGGAGTAGCAACTCTCATATCAGGCAAATAGACTTTAAAATAAAGACTATTAAAAAATAAAAATAAAAAAATAAAACAAAATAAAGACTATTACAAGAGACAAAGAAGGACACTACATAATGATCAAGGGATCAATCCAAGAAGAATATATAGCAATTGTAAATATTTATGCACCCAACATAGGAGCACCTCAATACATAAGGCAAATGCTAACAGCCATAAAAAGGGAAATCAACAGTAACACAATCATAGCAGGGGACTTTAAGAGCCCACTTTCACCAATGGATAGATCATCCAAAATGAAAATAAATAAGGAAACACAAACTTTAAATGATATATTAATCAAGATGGACTTAATTGATATTTATAGGACATTCCATCCAAAAAAACCAGAATACACTTTCTTCTCAAGTGCTCATGGAACATCCTCCAGGACAGATTATATCTTGGGTCACAAATCAAGCCTTGGTAAATTTAAGAAATTTGAAATTGTATCATTTTATTTCTGACCACAACACTATGAGACTAGGTATCAATTACAGAAAAAATATGTAAAAAATACCAACACATGGAGGCTAAAGAATACACTATTTAATAACGAAGAGATCACTGAAGAAATCAGAGGAAATAAAAAAATACTGAGGAACAAATGGTAATGAAAACACGACGACCCCAAACCTATGGGATGCAGAAAAGGCAGCTCTAAGAGGGAAGTTTATAACAATACGACCCTACCTCAAGAAACAAGAAACATCTCAAATAAACAACCTAACCTTACACCTAAAGCAAATAGAGAAAGAAGAACAAAAAACCCCCACAGTTAGCAGAAGGAAAGAAATCATAAAGATTAGATCAGAAATAAATGAAAAAGAAATAAAGGAAACAATAGCACAGATCAATAAAACTAAAAGCTGGTTCTTTGAGAAGATAAACAAAATTGATAAACCATTAGCCAGAGTCATGAAGAGAAAAAGGGAGAAGACTCAAATCAATAGAATTAGAAATGTAAAAGGAGAAGTAACAACTGACACTGCAGAAATAAAAAGGATCATGAGAGATTACTACAAGCAACTAAATGCCAATAAAATGGACAACCTGGAAGAAATGGACAAATTCTTAGAAAAGAACAACTTCCGAGACAGAACCAGGAAGAAACAGAAAATATAAACAGACCAATCACAAGAACTGAAATTAAGACTGTGATTAATAATCTTCAACAACAAAAAAAGCCCAGGACCAAATGGCTTCACAGGTGAATTCTATAAAGCATTTAGAGAAGAGCCAACACCTATCCTTCTCGAACTCTTCCAACATAGAGCAGAGGGAAGCATACTCCCAAACTCAGTCTACGAGACCACCATCACTGTGATACCAAAACCAGACGAAGATGTCACAAAGCAAGAAAACTACAGGCCAATATAACTGATGAACATAGATGCAAAAATCCTCAACAAAATACCAGCAAACAGAATCCAACAACACATTAAAAGGATCATACACCATGACCAAGTGGGGTTTATCCCAGGAATGCAAGGATTCTTCAATATATGGAAATCAATCAATGTAATACACTATCCTAACAAATTGAAGGACAAAAACCATATGATCATCTCAACAGATGCAGAAAAAGCTTTTGACAAAATTCAACACCATTAATGATATAAACCCTCCAGAAAGTAGGCATAGAGGGAACTTACCTCAACATAATAAAGGCCATATATAACAAACACACAGGCAACATTGTTCTCAATGGTGAAAAACTGAAACCATTTCCACTAAAATCAGGAAGAAGACAAGGTTTCTCACTATCACCACTATTATTCAACATAGTTTTGGAAGTATTAGCCACAGCAATCAGAGAAGAAAAAGAAATAAAAGGAATCCAAATTAGAAAGGAAGAAGTGAAACTGTCACTGTTTGCAGATGACATGATACTATACATAGAGAATCCTAAAGATGCTATCAGAAAACTACTAGAGCTAATCAATGAATCTGGCAGAGTAGCAGGATACAAAATTAACACACAGAAATCTCTTGCATTCCTATACACTAATGATGAAAAATCTGAAAGAGCAATTAAGGAACCACTCCCATTTACCATTGCCACAAAAAGAATAAAATACCTAGGAATAAACCTACCTTAGGAGACAAAAGACCTGTATGCAGAAAACTATAAGACACTGAAGAAAGAGACCAAAGATGATGTAAACAGATGGAAAGATATACCATGTTCTTGGATTGGAAGAATCAACATTGTGAAAATGACTCTACTACCCAAAGCAATCTACAGATTCAATGCAATCCCTATCAAACTACCAATGGCATTTTTCACAGAATTAGAAGAAAAAAGTTCACAATTTGTATGGAAACACAAAATACCCCTAATAGCCAAAACAATATTGAGAAGGAAAAGTGGAGCTGGAGAAAACAGCTCCCTGACTTTAGACTATACTACAAAGCTACAGTAATCAAGACAATATGGTACTGGCAAAAAAAACAGAAATATTGATCAATGGATACAAAGCCCAGAGATAAACCCACACACATATGGTCACCTTATTTTTGATAAAGGAGGCAAGAATACACAATGGAGAAAAGATGGCCTCTTCAGTAAGTGATGCTGGGAAAACTGGACAGCTACATGTAAAAGAATGAAATCAGAACACTCTCTAACACCATACAGAAAAATAAACTCCAAATGGATTAAAGACCTAAATATAAGGCCAGACACTATAAAACCGTTAGAAGAACACATAGGCAGAACACTCTATGACATAAATCACAGCAAGATACTTTTTGACCTACCTCCTAGAGAAATGGAAATAAAATTAAAAATAAACAACTAGGAGCTAATGAGACTTAAAAGCTTTTGCACAGCAAAGAAAACCATAAACAAGATGAAAAGACAACCCTCAGATTGGGAGAAAATATTTGCAAATGAAGCAACTGACAAAGAATTAATCTCCAAAATATACAGGCAGCTCATGCAGGTCAATATCAAAGAAAAAACAACCCAATCCAAAATGGGCAGAAGACCTAAAGAGACATTTCTCCAAAGAAGATATACAGATTGCCAACAAACACATTAAAGAATGCTCAACATCACCAATCATTAGAGAAATGCAAATCCAAACTACAGTGGGGTATCACCTCACACCAGTCAGAATGGCCATCATCAAAATATCTACAAACAATAAGTGCTGAAGAGGGTGTAGAGAAAGGGAACCCTCTTGCACTGTTGGTAGGAACTTAAATTGATACAGCCACTATGGAGGTTTCTTAAAAAGCTAAAAATAGAACTACCATATGACCCAGCAATCCCACTACTCAGCATATACCCTGAGAAAACTATAATTCAAAAAGAAGCATGTACCACAGTGTTCATTGCAGCTCTATTTACAATAGCCAGGACATGGAAGCAACCTAAGTGCCCATCGGCAGATGAATGGATAAAGAAGATGTGCACATATATGCAATGGAATATTACTCAGCCATAAAAAGAAATGAAATTGAGTTATTTGTAGTGAGGTGGATGGACCTAGAGACTGTCATACAGAGTGAAGTTAAGTCAGAAAGAGAAAAACAAATACCGTATGCTAACAGGTATATATAGAGTGTAAGGGAAAAAAAAAGGTTCTGACAAAACTAGTAGCAGGAAAGGAGTAAAGACACAGACGTGGAGAATGGACTTGAGGACATGAGGAGGGGGAAGGTTAAGCTGGGACGAAGTGAGAGAGTGGCATGGAGAAATGTAAAATAGATAGCTAGTGGGAAGCAGCCGCATAGCACCGGAAGATCAGCACGGTGCTTTGTGACCACGTGGAGGGGTGGGATAGGGAGGGTGGGAGGGAGACACAAGAGAGAGGGGATATGGGGATATATGTATATGTATAACTGATTCACTTTGTTATAAAGCAGAAACTAACACACCACTGTAAATCAATTATGCTCCAATAAAGATGTTTTAAAAAAAAGAAAATAAGAGGATAAGCTTTTAATTTCTGCTTGTGTAGATGTGGCAGAAGAGAATAGAGTCTCTGAGAGTAACTGCCACTCAGCAGAACTGTTGTCCACTGACCCACCCACTTTGAAAATCCCAGGACTCTGAAAACCCCAGGATCCGTTGAGATTTGACAAAGACAGGCAAGTTGTTTAATATCTCCTGGTTCCTCCCAGAGGGACTCCAGTGCCCATCCTCGCGATGCACAGAAAAAAATTGTTTCATCTTTAATGAAAATGAGAGATGTAAGAGAGGGTGACATCAGCGAACATTGTCCTCTGAAGTCAAAATATATGAAGAAGTTCAGAATGTTGAAAACAATGTAGAAAATTGTCTGCACTCTCCAGACACTTTAATGTCATGAACCACAAAAATGGTGATGGTGAGGAGTGATCCTAGATGAAAAGAGGCTGAAGAGACAGAATAATCAAATATAACATGTGAATCTTGAATGAATCTTAGATCAGGAAAAAAAAAGGTGTGAAAGATGTTTTGGGGAGCAACTGATAATAATTGAAATATGGACTCTGTATTACATAATGTTATTGGTTTGAGGTTAATCTTCTTAAGTGTGGCATTGATATCCTTGTTATAGAGAAGACCCTTATTCTTGGAACACAAATGGTAAAATTTTCAAGCTGAGGTCTAATGATGACTTCAATTTGCTGTCCAATCATTCAGAAGAAAACAAGTAGGTTGAAGTGGATAAAACAGCCAAATATTAACAGCTGGTGAATCTAGGGGACAGGAATACAGGTGTTTCATGATATTATGTATTGAGGTTTTTTGAGGATTTGAAAATTTTCCAAATAAAGTGCTGGGGAAACATGGTCCCTAATACAGTCCCTTTTTTCTGGAATGCCATGTACAAAGTTCATCTCACAAATCAGTAGTCATCCTCTGAGTGTCCTCTGTGTGCAGGGGTCTTCTTGAGACATATTTTACTTTTTCTTTTTCTCAATAATTGCAGAAAAAAATTTTGGGGCAGTGCTGACATTGCTCAAATTATTTTATTTTTCTTTAACTGTTTCTTTCTTTGATTCTATTTTGTTTTTCCCAGAATGGTGCCTTGGCTGTGTACACAGCACTCTGGAAATAAGTGATATAATTGTTTAAAGTTAATTCTATTTTAAATAACTGTCACTTGTACAATGAATCACCTTGGGTATGCTACTTCACATTTTGGGGGGTGTTATCTTCCCCATCCCCAAAATGCCCTTTTTTGAACACTCAATCTCCCAGATTTCCTCTCTTGGGTGATGGGTGTCTGAGGTGCCCAGGGCTCATGCTCTCTCTGGGAGTGGCCACAAGATGGCAGTGTTTCAGACATTGTTCTATTAGGACGGAAGGCCTGAGAGTGTGGCTGAGGGCTGAAGGGTGGGGTGGGGGGCATCCATGGCAGAAGGTTGGCAGATCTGATGCTGTGCTCATCATCCAAAAGGTTTGAAACAAAGACTTGGATGGTGTATTGGGGAAAAGACAATATGAACTGTCTTTGCTGTATTCTTTGCCTAGAGCTCAAGCAGTTTATATGGCAATAATCCCATGAAACTCCAGGAAGTATTTTCTTGTCTGTACCAATGCTAAGTTTGTCATTTCCTCTAGCTATTTATGTGGCAATGTGCTATTGCAAGGGTGCCACCTGGCAGTTCTCTCTGTTAGCACATGACTTATTCAGTTTACTACTTAAGAACTGTAAACTACGTTCAACTCTCTTTTTGTGGCATGAATTCTAAACACAATTAGAATATTCTTCCCTCCTAGGGGTATCCATAGAATTATGGATGGATGAGTGTTTCTATTACACTTCCATTAACCTCAAAATCAAAGAAGAAAATGTTTCTCAATTAGAACCTTTATATAAGATATAAGCTTTAGTAAGTTCACTCTTTAAAATATTGGGCTTTCATATAATAGTCTGTGAGGAGCTAATGATTGAAATGTATGGTTCCTATGTTCCTGTGACAAAGAAAAACAAGGTCATTTTTGTCCAAAGTCCAGTGCAGACTCAGTAAATTCCAGAGGAGGCTCATAGACATAAAACTTGATGGCTCTGCAGTTATCTTTGGATGAGCTTCAAACTGAGGCTCTAGATCACTGTAAATGTCTAGGAGAGTTTGGGGTTGGTGAAGCCAAACCCAAAACTTGTGAAGAAGTGAGGAGGCTGCCATGGGACCCTCTCAGCAAGTGTGGTCTCCCTGCTCCATAAATCTGCTTGTAGGCTCATCTCTGGTGTGGCTCCTTGCCAGGGTCCCTTCTCAAATCTGCAGAGTGAGCTCAATGTCTGGAGAAGCATCATTTGGGTTCTTTTCCTCTGACAGCCTCTTGATGAATTCTTCCCCCAAATGGACACTTGACCAACTATGCTTAATGGATTATTATTATTATTATTATTATTATTATTATTGCAGTACGCGGGCCTCTCACTGCTATGGCCTCTCCAGTTGCAGATCACGGGCTCTGGATGCACAGGCTCAGCGGCCATGGCTCACGGGCTTAGCCGCTCCACGGCATGTGGGAACTTCCCGGACCGGGGCACGAACCGGTGTCCCCTGCATCGGCAGGCGGACTCTCAACAACTGCACCACCAGGGAAGCCCTAATGGATTATCTTGTTAGAGCAGTATAATTTTAGGATTATCCAAGGCTGAATGAAGTGCAAACGTTTGTCTTTCACTTGATGGACCCACAAACTGAACGAGCCTCGGCTCATTGATCAGGTCAACTGACAAAATGGCTTTCTGGTGTGTAAGGATACAGTGATGTGCATGGCAAAGCCCATGCCTGGGTTTATATCTATGAACCCAAATAATCATAGTCTGCTTAGTGGGTAGAGTATATTTTGCTATTTCGAAATTATGGATTACCTTTTGTTTCTGGTTTCTAAAAAGTCCAGGGGTTAATTGTGGGGTCTGTTATTTTGCTTATAAACACCCTAAGTCGGTACTTTGCCTCTGATGACAGGACACACTATTGTTATCAAGACTTGATTCCTAAGATCTGCATTGATTGTAGGTTAGTATCTCCTCCCGATTGGAACTCACTTTATCACCCTTTAAAATAACGACTAGAGCTCAAGTTTTCATAATAGATCTTATCTTTTCCAGTTGCTGGTAGAACTTTAACAACAGGAAAGGACCAGAGTAATTTAGAAATGCATTCAGGCAGCTATTTCTCGATTAGTTGCATGAAGTTACCACAGCTTCTAACATTTGTTCATTTCAATATGTTAGCAAATTGCACGGTGGTAGCTCGTTAGGGCAGAAACAGTCCAGGGCATCCCATTTTGTTTTTTCTGTTTTTTCTTAACATCTTTATTGGAGTATAATTGCTTTACCATATTGTGTTAGTTGCTGATGTATAACAACGTGAATCAGCTATACATATACATGTATCCCCATATCCCATCCCTCTCGTGTCTCCCTCAAAACCTCCTTATCCCACCCTCTAGGTGGTCCTGGAGCACCAAGCTCATTTCCCTGTGCTATGCAGCTGCTTCTCACTAGCTATCTATTTTACATTTGGTAGTGTAAAGATCTCCATGCCACTCTCTCATTAAGTCCCAGCTTACCCTTCCCCCTCCCCGTGTCCTCAAGTCCATTCTCTATGTCTGCGCCTTTATTCCTGTCCTGCCTTGCCCCTAGGTTTGTCAGAACCTTTTTCTTTTTTTAGATTCCATATATATGTGTTAGCATACAGTATTTGTTTTTCTCTTTCTGACATACTTCACTCTATATGACAGTCTCTAGGTCCATCCACCTCACTACAAATAACTCAATTTCATTTCTTTTTATGGCTGAGTGATATTTTATTGTATATATATATATACCACATCTTCTTTTATTTATTTTATTTTTTTATTAGTCTCTGCTTTACAACAAAGTGAATCAGTCATACATATACATCTGTTCCCACATCCCCTCCCTCCTGCGTCTCCCTCCCTCCCACCCTCCCCCTCCCACCCTTCCAGCTGCCACAAAACACCGAACCGATCCCCCCGCGCCACGTGGCCACCCCCCACCATCCATCCACCCCACGCCCGGCAGTGTATACACGTCCATGTCTCTCCCCCACCCCGTCACAGCACCCCCCCTCCCCATATCCCCAAGCCCACCGCCAGTAGGTCTGTGTCTCTATTCCTGTTTTACCCCTAAGTTCTTCATGACATTTTTTTTTCTTAAATTCCATATATATGTGTTAGCATACGGTATTTGTCTTTCTCTTTCTGACTTACTCACTCTGTATGACAGATTCTAGGTCTATCCACCTCATTACAAATAGCTCAGTTTCGTTTCTTTTTTTTTTTTTTGCGGTATGCGGGCCTCTCACTGTTGTGGCCTCCCCCGTTGCGGAGCACAGGCTCCGGACGCGCAGGCTCCGGACGCGCAGGCTCAGCGGCCATGGCTCACGGGCCCAGCCGCTCCGCGGCATATGGGATCCTCCCAGACCGGGGCACGAACCCGTATCCCCTGCATCGGCAGGCGGACTCTCAACCACTTGCGCCACCAGGGAGGCCCTCGTTTCTTTTTATGGCTGAGTAATATTCCATTGTATATATGTGCCACATCTTCTTTATCCATTCATCCGATGATGGACACTTGGGTTGTTTCCATTTCCGGGCTATTGTGAATAGAGCTGCAATGAACATTGTGGTACATGTCTCTTTTTGAATTATGGTTTTCTCAGGGTATATGCCAAGTAGTGCTGGGTCATATGGTAGTTTTAATTTTAGCTTTTTAAGGAACCTCCATACTGTTCTCCATAGTGGCTGTATCAATTTACATTCCTACCAACAGTGCAAGAGGGTTCCCTTTTCTCCACACCCTCTCCAGCATTTACTGTTTGTAGATTTTTTGATGATGACCATTCTGACTGGTGTGAGGTGATACCGCACTGTAGTTTTGATTTGCATTTCTCTAATGATTGGTGATGTTGAGCATTCTTTCATGTGTTTGTTGGCAATCTGTATATCTTCTTTGGAGAAATGTCTCTTTAGGTCTTCTGCCCATTTTTGGATTGGGTTGTTTGTTTTTTGATATTGAGCTGCATAAGCTGCTTGTAAATTTTGGAGATGAATCCTTTGTTGCTTCATTTGCAAATGTTTTCTGTCATTCTGAGGGTTGCCTTTTCATCTTGTTTATGGATTCCTTTGCTGTGCAAAAGCTTTTAAGTCTCACTGGGTCCCATTTGTTTATTTTTGTATTTCTTTCCATTTCTCTAGGAGGTGGGTCAAAAAGGATCTTGCTGTGGTTTATGTCATAGAGTGTCCTGCCTATGTTTTCCTCTCAGGGTTTTAGAGTGTCTGGCCTTATATTTAGGTCTTTAATCCATTTGGAGTTTTTTTTTTTTTTTGTATGGTGTTATGGAGTGTTCTAATTTCATTCTTTTACATGTAGCTGTCCAGTTTTCCCAGCACCACTTATCGAAGAGGTTGTCTTTTCTCCATTGTATATTCTTGCCTCCTTTATCAAAGATAAGGTGACCATATGTGCATGGGTTTATCTCTGGGCTTTCTATCCTGTTCTATTGATCGATATTTCTGTTTTGTGCCAGTACCATACTGTCTTCATTACTGTAGCTTTTTATTATAGTCTGAAGTCAGGGAGCGTGATTCCTCCAGCTCCATTTTTATTTCTCAAGATTGCTTTAGCTATTTGGGGTCTTTTGTGTTTCCATACAAATTGTGAATTTTTTTGATCTACTTCTATGAAAAATGCCATTGGTAGTTTGATAGGGATTGCATTGAATCTGTAGATTGCTTTGGGTAGTAGAGTCATTTTCACAATGTTGATTCTTCCAATCCAAGAACATGGTATATCTTTCCATCTGTTTACATCATCTTTGGTCTCTTTCTTCAGTGTCTTATAGTTTTCTGCATACAGGTCTTTTGTCTCCTAAGGTAGGTTTATTCCTAGGTATTTTATTCTTTTTGTGGCAATGGTAAATGGGAGTGTTTCCTTAATTTCTCTTTCAGATTTTTCATCATTAGTGTATAGGAATGCAAAGATTTCTGTGCATTAATTTTGTACCCTGTTACTTTAGCAAATTCATTGATTAGCTCTAGTAGTTTTCTGGTAGCATCTTTAGGATTCTCTATGTATAGTATCATGTCATCTGCAAACAGTGACAGTTTCACTTCTTCTTTTCTGATTTGGATTCCTTTTATTTCTTTTTCTTCTCTGATTGCTGTGGCTAAAGCTTCCAGAACTATGCTGAATAATAGTGGTGAGTCGGCAACCTTGTCTTGTTCCTGATCTTAGTGGAAATGGTTTCAGTTTTTCACCACTGAGAACAGTGTTGGCCATGGGTTTGTCATATATGGCTTTTATTATGTTGAGGTAAGTTTTCTTTATGCCTACTTTTTGGAGAGTTTGTATCATAAAGCTGTGTTGGACTTTGTCAAAAGCTTTTTCTGGGGCTTCCCTGGTGGCGCAGTGGTTGCGAGTCCACATGCCGATGCAGGGGACACGGGTTTGTGCCCCACTCTGGGAAGATCCCACATGCCGTGGAGCAGCTGGGCCTGTGAGCCATGGCCGCTGAGCCTGCGCGTCCGGAGCCTGTGCTCCACAATGGGAGAGGTCACAACAGTGAGAGGCCACCATACTGCAAAAAAAAAAAAAAAAAAAAAAGCTTTTTCTGCATCTATTGAGATTATCATATGGTTTTTCTCCTTCAGTTTGTTAACGTGGTGTATCACATTGATTGATTTGCGTATATTGAAGAATCCTTGCATTCCTGGGATAAACCCCACTTGATCATGGTGTATGATCCTTTTAATGTGCTGTTGGGTTCTGTTAGCTAGTATTTTGTTAAGGATTTTTGCATCTATGTTCATCAGTGCTATTGGCCTGTAGTTTTCTCTTTTTGTGACATCTTTGTCTAGTTTTGTTATCAGGGTGATGGTGGCCTCGTAGAATGAGATTGGGAGTGTTCCTCCCTCTATGTTTTGGAAGAGTTTGAGAAGGATAGGTGTTCACTCTTCTCTAAATATTTTAAAGAATTCACGTGTGAAGCCATCTGGTCCTGAGCTTTTGTTTGTTGGAAGATTTTTTAACAGTTTCAATTTCAGTGCTTGTGATTGGTCTGTTTATATTTTCTGTTTCTTCCTGGTTCAGTCTCAGAAGGTTGTGCTTTTCTAAGAATTTGTCCATTTCTTCCAGGTAGTACATTTTTTGGAAACATAGTTGCTTGTAGTAAGTGCTCATTATCCATTATATTTCTGCAGTGTCAGTTGTTACTTAATTTGAGTCTTCCTTTTTTTCTTGATAAGTCTGGCTAAAGGTTCAATTTTTTTTAATCTTCTCAAAGAACAAGCTTTTAGTTTTATTGATCTTTGCTATCATTTCCTTCATTTCTCTTTCATTTATTTCTGATCTGATCTTTATGATTTCTTTCCTTCTGCTAAGTTTGAGTTGTTTTGTTCTTCTTTCTCTAATTGCTTTAGGTTTAAGGTTAGGTTGTTTATTTGAGATGTTTCTTGTTTCTTGAGGTAGGATTGTATTGCTATAAACTTCCCTCTTAGAACTGCTTTTTCTGCATTCCGTAGGTTTGGGGTCTTCGTGTTTTCATTGCCATTTGTTTCTAGGTATTTTTTTTATTTACTCTTTGATTTCTTCAGTGATCTCTTGGTTATTAAGTAATATATTGTTTAGCTCCCATGTATTTGTATTTTTTACAGTTTTTTTTCCTGTTATTGATATCTAGTCTCATAGCTTTGTGGTCGGAAAAGATACTGGACATGATTTCAATTTTCTTAAATTTACCAAGGCTTGATTTGTGACCCAAGATATGATCTGTCCTGGAGGATGTTCCATGAGCACTTGAGAAGAAAGTGTATTCTGTTGTTTGTGGATGGAATGTCCTATAAATATCAATTTAGTCCATCTTGTTTAATGTATCATTTAAAGCTTGTGTTCCCTAATTTATTTTCATTTTGGTTTGTCTGTCCATTGGTGAAAGTGGGGTGTTAAAAGTCCCGTACTATGATTGTGTTACTGTCGATTTCCCCTTTTATGGCTGTTAGCATTTGCCTTATGTATTGAGGTGCTCCTATGTTGGGTGCATAAATATTTACAAGTGTTATATCTTCTTCTTGGGTTGATCCCTTGATCATTATGTAGTGTCCTTCTTTGTCTCTTGTAATAGTCTTTATTTTAAAGTCTATTTTATCTGATATGAGAATTGCTACTCCAGCTTTCTTTTGATTTCTATTGCATGTAATATCTTTTTCCATCCCCTCACTTTCAGTCTGTATGTGTCCCTAGGTCTGAAGTGGGTCTCTTGAAGACAGCATATAAATCGGTCTTGTTTTTGTATCCATTCAGCCAACCTATCTCTTTTGGTTGGAGAATTTAATCCATTTACATTTAAGGTACTTATCAATATGTATGTTTCTATTACCATTTTCTTAATTGTTTTGTGTTTGTTATTGTAGGTCTTTTGCTCCTCCAGTGTTTCCTGCCTAGAGAAGTTTCTTTAGTATTTGTTGTAAAGCTGGTTTGGTAGTGCTGAATTCTTCAGCTTTTGCTTGTCTGTAAAGGTTTTAATATCTCTGTCATATCTGAATGAGATCCTTGCTGGTTAGAGTAGTCTTGGTTGTAGGTTTGTCCCTTTCATCACTCTGAATATGTCCTACCACTCCCTTCTGGCTTGCAGAGTTTCTGCTGAAAGATCAGCTGTTAACCTTATGAGGATTCCCTTGTATGTTGTTACTTTTCCCTTGCTGCTTTTAATATATTTTCGTTGTACTTAATTTTTGATAGTTTGATTAATATGTGTCTTGGCATGTTTCTCCTTGGATTTATCCTGTATGGGACAGTCTGTGCTTCCTGGACTTGATTGACTATTTCCTTTCCCATATTTGTGAAATTTTCAACTATAATCTCTTCAAATATTTTCTCAGACCCTTTCTTTTTCTCTTCTTCTTCAGGGACCCCTATAATTCTTATGTTGGTGCATTTAATGTTGTCCCAGATGACTCTGAAATTGTCCAAAATTCTTTTCATTCTTTTTTCTTTATTCTGCCGTGTGGTAGTTATTTCCACTATTTTATCTTCCAGGTCACTTATCCATTCTTCTGCCTCAGTTATTCTGCTATTGTTTCCTTCTAGAGAATTTTAAATAATTTTACTGTGTTGTTCATCACTGTTTGTTTGCTCTTTATTTCTTCTAGGTCCTTGTTAAACGTTGCTTGTATTTGCTCCATTCTGTTCCAAGATTTTGGATCATCTTTACTATCATTACCCTGAATTCTTTTTCAGGTAGACTGCCTATTTCCTCTTCATTTGTTTGGTCTGGTGTGTTTTTACCTTGCTCCTTCATCTCTTGTGTATTTCTCTGTCTTCTCTTTTTGTTTAACTTACTGTGTTTGGGTTCTCCTTTTCGCAGGTTGTAGGATCATATTTCCCTTTTGTTTTGGTGTCTTCCCCCACTGAATAAGGTTGGTTCAGTGGGTTGTGTAGGCTTCCTGATGGAGGGGACTGGTGCCTGTGATTTGGTGAATTAGGCTGGATCTTGTCTTTCTGGTGGGCAGGACTGTGTCCTGTGGTGTGTTTGGGGGTGTCTATGACCTTATTATAATTTTAGGCATCCTCTCTTTTAATGGGTGGTGTTGTGTTCCTGTCTTGCTAGTTGTCCATCACTGTAGCCTTCTGGTTATTGAGTGGAGCTGGGTCCTAGCATTGACATGGAGATCTCTGGGAGAGCTTTCACTGTTTACATCGGGCTGGGAGGTCTCTCATGGACCAATATTCTGAACTCGGCTTTCCGACCTCAGAGGCTCTGGCCTGACACCCGGCCAGAGCACCAAGACCCTGTCAGCCACATGGCCCAGAAGAAAGGGGAGAAAAAATAAGAAAGAATGTTATTAAAATAAAAATAAAAAAATAATTAAAAGAAAAAGAAAGAAAGAAAGAATGAAAGAAGAGAGCCGCTGAACCAAAACACAAATCCACCAATGATAACAAGCACTAAAAACTATACTAAAGAAAAAAACAACAAAAAAACGGACAGACAGAACCCTAAGACAAATGTCAAAAGCAAAGCTATAGAGACAAAATCACGAAAAGAAGCATACACATACACACAAAAAGAGAGAAAGGAAAAACAATATATATCTATGTATAAAGAAAAGGAAGAGAACAACTAAATCAGTAAACAAATCTACTAATGAAAATAAACTCTAAATACTAAACTAAGATGAATATAAAACCAGAAACAAATTAGATGCAGAAAGCAAACCTCAAGTCTACAGTTTCTCCCAAAGTCCTCCACCTCAATTTTGGGATGATTCATTGTCTATTCAGATATTCCACAGATACAGGGTACATCAAGTTGATTGTGGAGATTTAATCCGTTGCTCCTGCTGGCAGAAATTTGCCTTTATCTTCTTTGTTCTCATAGCTCCTGGGGTTCAGCTTTGGATGTGGCCCCGCTTCTGTGTGTAGGTTGCCTGAGGGCATCTGTTCTTCGTTCAGACAGAATGGTGTTAAAAGAGCGGCTGATAGGGGGCACTGGCTCACTCAGCCTGGGAGGGGGGAGGGGTACAGAAGGTGGGGCAAGCCTGCAGTGGCAGAGGTCGGCGTGACGTTACAACAGCCTGAGGTGTTCCGTGTGTTCTCCTGGGGAAGTTGTCCCTGGATCACGGGACCCTGGCAGTGGCGGGTTGCACAGGCTTCCGAGAGGGGAGGTGTGGATAGTAGCCTGTGCTTGCACACAAGGTTCTTGGTGGCTGCAGCAGCAGCCTTAGTGTCTCATGTCCGTCTCTGGGGTCCGCACTGATAGCCATGGCTTGCGCCCATCTCGAGCTCGTTTAGGCGGTGCTCTGAATCCCCTCTCCTCACGCACCCTGAAACAAAGATCTCTTGCCTCTTTGGCAGGTCCAGACTTTTTCCTGGTCTCCCTCCCAGCTAGCTGTGGCGCACTAGCTCCCTTCAGGCTGTGTTCACACAGCCAACCCCAGTCCTCTCCCTGGGGTCTGACCTCCAAAGCCTGAGCCTCAGCTCCCAGACCCCACCTGCCCCAGCGGGTGAGCAGACAAGCCTCTCGGGCTGGTGAGTGCCAGTTGGCACCAATCCTCTGTGTGGGAATCTCTCTGCTTTGCCCACTGCGTTCTCCTCCTTGGCTCCAAAGCTTCCCCACACCCACCTGCCGTCTCCACCGGTGAAGGGGCTTCCTAGTGTGTGGAAACTTTTCTCCTTCACAGTTCCCTCCCAGAAGTGCAGGTCTTGTCCCTATTCTTTTATCTCTGTTTTTTTCTTTTTTCTTTTGCCCTACCCAGGTATGTGGGGAGTTTCTTGCCTTTTGGGAAGTCGGAGCTCTTCTGCCAGTGTTCAGTAGGTGTTCTGTAGGAGTTGTTCCACAGGTATATGTATTTCTGATGTATTTGTGGGGAGGAAGGTGATCTCCATGTCTTACTCCTCCGCCACCCTGAAGGACCCCTCCCCATTTTGTTTTTAAAGTGATTCCAGTATCCTGCAAGATTTAAAGATTCCAACATTTAGTAAAAGCTGGTGATTACCTAGACTTTCAGAAACAAAGATTTCAAGACAACAGTTTAATTGAGAAGACGTCCTCTCTTATGGTTCAAAGAATGTAAATTCTAAGATGTTTTAAATAGCAAATGCATCAGAGTTGCCTTCATTTGAGTGGAAATTCAGCACTAAATCCCTCAACAGAGATTAGTTTATTGTTGGAGATTTGATTTCGCCCTGATTGCTATGTCTTTCAAGGCATGGGTCCCCACTGCTGTTAGATGTGTTACCATCTTCTCTCCTTAGAATGTTAACTATTTCAGATCTTAGAAGACAGTACAGCTCCATGGGTCATCTTCTGTTTCTTTCTGTTACTTCTGATATTTAAAGTGAAAAATCCTTGGCATATTCCTCCTTTAAGAGCAGAAACATCACAGAGTAGGATCTGGGACAATTTTGGCAACTCACCCCTGTACTCCTAAGCCCTCTCTCCCCATCCTCCCCAACTCTGAGAATGTAAGTGAATGTGACAATGTCTGTAATAAAGTGACAGAGAGCCAGAAAAACATAGTGGATGAGATAATTTTTCCAAATGGGCTTACCAGGACTCTAATTCTGGATGACAGGCCATTTGATCCAGGCCTTGAAGGGTATGCAGTATTTTAAAAGGCACTTTGGGGAAAGTGGACCTTTAGTCAGCAGTGGCCGTAAGAACAGATGTGAAGAACGTTTGGCAAATTTGATGAATGTCAGGTAGCCCGATACACATGGACAAGAGTGTGTGTGTGCCTGAAGCATAGAATACAAGGGAAACCTGGAAAGTTAGGTTAGGTCTAGAGCAAGGATGACCCAGAAGGTCATGCAGAGAGGCTTGATTTCCAGTCTTTAAGCAACATGAGCTACTGGCAGTATTTGAAAAAAGGAGTGACTGGAAACCTACTCAGATAATCAGTAATAAGGCACGTCCCTTGTGCAGGCCCTGTTCCAGTGCTTCTCATATACTAATGCATTGCATTTTCTCAACAATCCCATGGAATAAATACAATTGCCCTCACTTAGATGGAAGCACAGGGAATTTGA
This sequence comes from Mesoplodon densirostris, assembly GCF_025265405.1. Taxonomy (NCBI): domain Eukaryota; kingdom Metazoa; phylum Chordata; class Mammalia; order Artiodactyla; family Ziphiidae; genus Mesoplodon; species Mesoplodon densirostris. The sequence goes on from NC_082663.1 coordinate 13,209,980, forward strand.
GCAATGTGCTCAAGGTCACATAGCAAGCAGTGGCAGAGCCAGAATGGTACCTGTAGCCTGGCTCCTGAGCCTGGACTCTAAACCTTTACATTGTTTGGGAGCAGGGTCAGCCTGGAGAGAAGTCAGAGGGAAGGAGAAGGTGTTGCGATAACAGCAAGAGACAAGAGGGGCTCAAACTAGGGAGTTCAAGGGGCAGAGTGGAGATGACAAAAGAGACAGATGCAATGATCTTGCAGAGGAAACAGTAACTTTGGCCTTGGTAGAAAAGTAAATCGGGACTTCCCTAGCAGTCCAGGTCCAGTGGTTAAGACTTTGTGTTTCGGTAAGCTGTGACAAAGCGAAAGAGCGGCATGGACATATATACACTACCAAACGTAAGGTAGATAGCTAGTGGGAAGCAGCCGCATAGCACAGGGAGATCAGCTCGGTGCTTTGTGACCGCCTGGAGGGGTGGGATAGGGAGGGTGGGAGGGAGACACAAAAGGAGGGGATATGGGAACATATGTATATGTATAACTGATTAAATTTGGTATAAAGCAGAAAAAAATAAAATTAAAAACTTAAAAAAAATAAATAAAAAGATTGGAATGAACTGTGGAAGAATGTAGCAAGATTTCAAAACTGTCTTAAATCTATGAGGGTGAAATATTTGATGGTTATATAATGCCAATTCCCTAAAAGAATTAACTTTTTCTTTCTTGTAAGAGCGACACTTTAGGATGCAGGACAATTAAAACCTGACTGACTCTAAAAACAAAACAAAACAAAACAAACAAACAAACAAACAAAAAAAGACTTTGTGTTTCAAATGCAGTGGGTGCTGGCTTGATCCCTCATCAGGGATGTTGCATGGTGTGGCAAAAAAAAAAAACACAGTCAGAAGGCACAAGATATGAAGTCCCAGAATATTAATACAAGAACATAGAGAAACCCTCAAAAGAGTGAGAACGAATAAAATATAATCTTATTTTAAAAAAAGAAAAGAAAAGTAAAAGTCAACTGTTCACATGTCATGGTTTCAAATCCACCCACTGTTTTCTTAACCACTCCTCCCATACTACTCACCTTGCACTTAGCTACTTCCTTCCATTCTCCAGGTAAGGTCTCACCTGGGCAGAGTCAAGGAAGGTCACTACTTAGTTCATCCTAAACACTCAACATTTGTGTTGATGTATCACTTTTCTGGAAGCTACATCACCTTGTTTGGTGAAACTTGTAAGTCTATTCCCCATGATGACTGTGATGTGTCTAGAGATGTGTCTAGAGAGATGTACTTGTCTTTTTTTTTTTAATCCAAAGGAAAGACCTTATATTTAACCCAGGTCTTAAGTGTTTTTAGAAAATATCTGAATAGAATAGAATGAAAATGTCATCTCATTCAGTTTTGGAACTCTCTGCTCTCAACTTTGGACCACTCACTTGCTGTATGTGGTTTATTAATCACTTAGAACAACCTCTCTGGTTTCCTTACTGCATCTTGCTTTCATGAGAAACCTTGGCTGGAAAAGGCCTCTCTCAAGCTAGGAATTCTTATGACAGAGGTTCTTGTTAAAAACATTGAATTGTGATATTAGTGTGGTATCTTAATTTATTAAATTTACCTTAGTAAGGGAATTGATATCCTTGTAACAATATTGATGATGGCATGTCTTGGGTTTATAAAGAAACTTTTTACCTAACTGATTGGGAACCATCAGGGGAAGACAGGAAACCCAATATTGTAAATAAATTTGACATTAATAATTTCTATATGCTTCTTGAGTCAGCCATCTAAAAAAGTAGAAAGTGTCATGATATTAGTGCAGGTATTGCACAATGAGCTGAAAAAAAGACTATATTCAACAAGCTTGGAGAAGCAATAGTCTAGGAAGAACTATAAAGAATGTCTGGATGGGCACCAGTCCTGGGAAGTTGAGAAGAAACCATAGAATTGGGGTTTGTGGCATGTGGTGCTAGACAGGTCTCCATGGGGCTGATTCTAGCAGGATGAAAAGTTACATTTATTGAGTGTCTATTGACAGCTGTGCCTATTCCAATGGTGTTAAGCCTAACCATTTTCTGGGTGTTTTTTGTCCCAGAGAAGGCTATTTTCCATAGTCCTATACAAGTAGTAAGTTATGGAGTTAAGCTTATGATCCCGGTCTGCCCGACTCTGTGACCAAGCCTTCTGTCTCAAGTGACTGAAGGTAGCAGTCATCCTTAGTAGCTCAACAGGGTCTTCAGCTGTGGAAGAGACTCTATCAATCATTTTAACATCGCTGCTCATCAGCGATACAGAAACTTTCTCTCCTTAGGGATATTTATGTGAAAACATAATCATAAATAATAAAACGTAAGTAATAAAAACCCGTAATCTTTGTTTCTTAACAAAGTTACAGGAGCATCTGTGTTTGACTTGATTTCTCCCTTAATCCTGAAATGGTGCTGGTGGAATCTAGAGATAGGTAGAATTTATGATCAATGGTAATTGTGAGCAATGTAATAGTCATGACAGCAGTGACTTAGACTTCCATGTACATTCCTATCCAATAACTCAAAGGGAAATTCATGTAACCCATGATTTACAGAAATGTGATGTCAACATATTCAATACTTTTCTTGAGTTGGTAATATAAAAATAATTGTATAGGGACAGGGAAATTCAAAATGGGACATGGAATCATAGATTTCAGATTCTTGCCAAGTAGCTGATTATCTAGAATGGCTAAAGTATTAGTTCATGAGTATCATGTAATGCACTGCCACATGTATTACCATATACTACCATGTTGAGTGTCATCCAAACTCCATGGCAGTGCTTTCTCATCTGGTCAGTCAAAAAAATTCACTTGCTTTTCTCTAGAGAGGGAGAGGTTGGTCAGAGAGGAGAAAAATTCCTATAAGCAAAAGGCAAGCAATTTTCAACATTTCTTGGTTTGTTTACCTTCATGATGCCTTCTGTTCTGCTTACCCAAGGTTTCATATTACTCCAAGAGTAGGATGAAGTTTAATTCGATATTGCTAATTTTTGTGGCTTTACTGAGAAAGAGAGAAGTTGATCGTCCAAGTGCATCACATGGAACTACTGTCCTGCCAAGAAGAGAATGGTGATATTCAGCAACTTCCACCTTCCTGGCTGTGCTTACATAACCCACTAATTATGCAGAATAAACCTGTTCCATGTCATCTCCCTGTAGCTTTGATACCCCCCATTTTTCTTTCTCTCCTTAAGGATATTTACATGAAAACATCTTTGTTTCTAGAGAGTTTGTTTTTCCTTCTCTTTTTGAGGGCTACCCTCCCTTTGAAAATACTGACTTTTGTTTCCCACCTCAGAAGGATGGGTTCGTACTGCTCTGCTTTTAACAACACAGGTCAGTTGCTAGGGAAACATGTAACTTCAGTGGAAGGCTCTGAGTTAAAATAGACAAGCTTTTAGTGTAATTGGAACCAACGATATGCATGAACAGTAACGTTTGCTGATAAATTCTGTATTAATGAATTGGACTTAGCTTCTTCCCAAAGGGCCACTGTTAGCCTTCTAGCAGAAGGTGATGGTCTTGAAAAAATCTTGTAAAAAGACTCCTTGGGCTTCTCTGGTGGCACAGTGGTTGAGAATCTGCCTGCCAATGCAGGGGACACGGGTTCGAGCCCTGGTCTGGGAAGATCCCACACGCCGCGGAGCAATTAGGCCCGTGAGCCACAATTACTGAGCCTGCACGTCTGGAACCTGTGATCCACAACAAGAGAGGCCGCGATAGTGAGAGGCCCGCGCACCGTGATGAAGAGTGGCCCCCACTTGCCGCAACTAGAGAAAGCCCTCGCACAGAAACGAAGACCAAACACAGCCATAAATAAATAAATAAATAAAATTTTTTTAAAATTAAAAAAAAGACTTCTTGCATCCTGACAAATTATAAAAGATCTTTTTAAAGACCTCTTTAAAGGATCTTGCATCCTTACAAATTATTTAAGGATTCTTAATAATATTAAACATATTATAGCTAAATTTTGAGCCCTTGCTTTAAGTTAGACACTGTGCTGAGCACTTAGCAAGCATTAACAGGCTGAAGGTGAATTATTAGTTACTATGGTAGTTTCAGGTAGGGGTTTTTATTTCTGCATTTTACAGATGAAGAACTCGAGTAACAGAGAGGCTAAATAGCTCAGCGAAGCACATCTGGGCAGTAAAGTGGGGGAGTGGTGATCTGAACTCAGGGCACCTGTCATTATGGTGGTAGATGTCCTTAGCTGTTAAGTTATACTACCACCCAATCACGATCACGTTGGTTGTTCATACATAAATTCAAGTTTAAAAACTTGATAGTTAAACAACCAGAAAGTAAGAATTCCATAGGATAATCAACATTTTCCCACAATGGACTCTTTTTTTTTTCTTTCTTTGTCAATTGTAAAGTAAATAAGAGTCTGGGTTATACAGTAGGTTTTGTTGGTTATCTATTTTAAATAGAGCAGTGTGCAGGGAACTCGGCTTGATATTCTGTAATAACCTAAATGAGAAAAGAATTTGATAAAGAATAGATACACGTATATGTATAACAGAATCACTTTGCTGTACACCTGAAACTAACACAACACTGTTAATCAACCACACTCCAATATAAAATAAAAATTTAAAAAAAAGAGTCTAGGTTTATTTTGGGGCGGGGGAGAAGGGGTGGTTTCTTCTTCATGCACAGACAGAGGGCTAACCTCCAGAACATCATTTATTTCTAAAGTAATTTCAATCATATCAATCCTTAGCAAAATGGCAGTCGTGGGGCTGGAGGTGACCTGGCTCAGCCCACAGGAAACAGATCTGCTCTCACTTGTTTCTTACCATCTCCTTTGAACTGAATTATTTCTTAAGCTATTTATTGGACAAGACATTCAATGAGGAGACAGAATCAAGATCTGGTGGGTGATGAATAGCCGCCTAGAAGAGGTGTGTGTATGGGATTAAACAGAGAGATAAGCTGTTCTTCCTCAGATGTGCTTTTAAGGAACAGCATCCTTTTCTCTGCAAAAGAAATAGTCTTTCCTCAGAGAGCTGCTACAACGAGTAAGTGTTCTTGAGATCAAGTGGGCTGTCTCCTTAGTGGTGCTTTTCTGTATATACATAGAATGATGCAGGAGTCCTTTCAAAATGGAAAAGTAACATGAACTTGCAATGAACTGAAATAATAAATTAAACTAATATAAACAACAATGAACCTTTTCGACTTTTCAAAATTTTTTAATTAGGAAATATTTTTAGGAAGAACAGAATGATGCTCTCCTATAGTTCCTGTTTTCCACTGAAAAAGTCTCAGGATTAATCACAGGCATATCACTGAGGTCTTTACAAACACAGTTCTCAGTTTGGCTGGATTAGATTTGGTCTTTTCCCTCATTGTCTCCACTATTTCAAAGAACACCGTATATTTTAACTTTTGTGAAAACTCCCTTTAATGAAAACAAAACTAATAATTAATGGTCTCAGTAGCTTGGTTGCCAAGAGTCCCTGTGGCTCTTTCCTGCTTATATATCTGCAAGGATGGACACTGCATACCAACAAGACTTTTGACACATTTTCTGTTTCCTCTTCTCTGTGTACCTTGTAACCAGCTAATGTCCAATAGCAAGGTTAAAAAATATTTTTTATTATTATGATAGAAAATCAGTGGATGAAATGTGTCCCTTAAATGCAAAACATACTTTTGAGTAAGAGGCAAATCATGCAGATGCTTTAGATCAGGAGTTTGTCATCATGTTGGCTTTGGGATGGTCTGGACCAGTGTATGTGTGTGTGTGTGTGTGTGTGTGTGCACTTAAGTGGGCATGACTGTGCTGGCTCAGAAAGGACCTGAGCATATGGGGACATATGTATACGTATAGCTGATTCACTTTGTTATGCAGCAGAAACTAACACACAATTGTAAAGCAATTATACTCCAATAAAGATGTTAAAATAATAAATAAATAGATAAATAGATAAATAAATAAATAAATAAATAAATAAAAGGACCTGAGCGCACACAGTACAATATTTAAGGAGGGCCTCACTCTCTGGGTTGTACAAGTGCAGAGTTCGTACCTGGGAGCCACAGCTTCCTTAACTATTGGCTCTCTGTCTCTCTGTCTCTCTCTGTGTGTGTGTGTGTGTGTGTGTGGTAAGCTTAGTCCTGGCCCTGTAGTGGATTCTCTAATAAGAAGGGGTGAGGAATGGAGGAATTGCTGGCTTAGTTCTCTGTCCCCTTGTGGATAGTGAGGCCTGGGGCACCACACTTGGGTAATACCTGTGAGCTGGGCTAGATGTGGCCAGGCTCTCACCTCTCCCAAGATATTTAAAGTGAAAAAAGCTAAAGCAGAGTTGCAAAATTTGTGGTGAGTTTAAAATGCTCACAATTTAACTCATCAGTGCTTCGAATACACCCCAAACAAAATGTATTATAGTTGTGTCATTCAAAATTAATGTTATGATTTATAAAAATATGAATTCATGGTAGACTCTAGGTGGTACAGTTTATTAGAGGCATTCGTGTTTAAAGCTGTCAGATGAAAGTATTCTTTCAAACCTTCCAGTGTATCTTTCTGACTGCATGAATCCAGTCATTTGTGGATGAGGCCAGGAGTCTACATCTGATACCCTCCATCTATGTGGGGCTTGAGGCATGTGGCCCATTAGTCCCGTCCTCCTCTGTGTAGGTCCCATATTGGAGGATAAAACTGGCAACAGCTGTGGGCAGTCAGTGTTGAGAAATAAACACCCATTCCCGACAGTGTCTTGCTCAAAATGGGTCTGCAGAGAAGCAAAGCCATGGGTGATTTCTGAGAATACGCAGTGGAAGGAAACTTCAAGATGAAAAAGAGAGATGGACCAAGACATTCACCCTGAGAAACAGAGACATTCGGATCAAGCAGTGACTCCCCACCAGCTCTGCATTAGAACTTTCCGGAAAGCTTTAAAAAATACTAATGCCCGGAAACCTCCTTAGACCCATGAGATCAGAATCTCTGAGATGGGTTGGACGTTTCTATTTTTACGAAATTTTCTCGAATGTGCAACTGTGTTGTCAGGTATCTTATGAGGAGCTAGTAGTGGTTGACAAAGTGCCTTTACCAGTTCTTTCTACTAAAAATTTGTGTGACCTCTGTTTGTTGGGGGCAGGGAGGGATGGCTCTAAAGGGCAAGGAGACTAGAGAATTCCTAGAAAAGGTGTCATTTCTTGGTTCCTACGGCCTGGGGAGATAAGAGCCATCATTTGGGGGTGAATGGGACATCCATTAATCCTGTCAATGAGAAATGGAGAGAGAAATGAAACCATTCTCCCTAGTTTCATTTCAGACCCCCTAACTTCTCTCCTACAGCTGCAACCATTTCTGAACCTTGTGCCCCAAAGATGTGTGAGGACAGAGAACAGCTAATAAAGTTCTTATTCCTGATAATCCAAGGCAGCTATAATGATTTCACTTCCATTCAAGACCTAGTGGCCAAAGGGATGCTGGTTCTCAAATGAGAGAGATCAAGTTGACTGGAGATGAGATTGCTTGTTTCCATGGTTTAAAACTTCAACCCATCTCTCTAGCTTGAGTGATGCAAAAAATAAAGACAAAAAACAAACCAGAGGATTACATCATCTATTCTGGAAACCTATGAAGCATTTAGGCTGAACCTAAAAAATTCAGTAAAATTTTCCATACATAACTGGAAACTTTCCCTGTTGGTTTTCTCAGGGGACTGAATTCAAATGTCCGTGGCAGATCTGTGGTTAATATAAATGTTAGGAGTGGGCTTGTCTTCAGATGCTAAGTTTCTGGAACTGTGACCAACAGTGGTAACCTAGGTGCTTTGCCTTTTAAAATACTGTGTAAGCATATTTAAAACAGCCGAAGGAAACCCCTGCTCAGGCGTAAATGCCAACAAGTGGCTAGTTGGAACTCTCTTCTTTAGATGCCTAGTCACGTTTTCTCCTTCCAAAAAATTCTATATTAGGCTTTTTTTTTTTTTCCAGGAAAGCATTGATCGGCATGGGTTTTTGTGTTGCAGAAAAGCAATTCTTCATGTGTATATCATGGGTATATGCAGGAACCTAGTGGAAAGAACATAAACTTGATATATACTTAATTTCATGTCTGACTGGGCTGTGTACCAGCTGTGACTGTGGGTAAGTTACTAATTCTCTCACCTCTAAGATGCAGATAAGAAGATCTTCCTGGCACATGGTAGTCAATCTACACAAGCTATTTCTATTTTTCCTCTACCATTAAATGAGACACATGTGAAATGTTTAGCTCAGGACCCAGCACATAGTCGGTGCTCAATAAATTATTGTGTTCTGGTGTCAAAAGCATTGTCTAGCCTATAATATATGCTGAAAAATTCTTTCCACAAATGAATAAATATATCTACCTTAATGCCTAATTCTTATATCATGGTTCCTATGTGCTAGACCCTGTTCCAACCGCTCAACTTATGTTGACTAATTTGATCTTCTTACTAATCCTATGACATAGGTAATATGAATAAAACATTTTATAGTTTTGGGACACTGGGGCAACAAAGACTCAAGTAGAATTGCCCAAGGAAGGACCTCTGCTACTGTGTCTACATATACCAGGTATTTCTGTAGTATTTATCTTCTGGCGATGACAAACCCATACTCACTAACACAATGGAGAGAGTTTCACAGGGGAGATTCAAACCAGAGTGTAGAAAAATGAGGCACCAGGATGGGGGGGTGGCAAGTTTAATTCAAGGACCCAAAGTCGTAGATAGGGGCTTGAACTACTGCGTCTGCAAGACTTTGTTCTAAGCATCTTGTAGACCTTCTACTGAGGTCTTCCCTGCACCCCCATACAAGTATTTAAGACTTTCCACAATTCAAAGTCAAGTCAGCAAATAATGGAAGAACTATTTGCAGTGACTTGGAGGGTGTGGGTTTCCCCAGGTCAATGTACTTCTGTTGGCCCCTTGTCTCCATCCTGGCAGCCCCTTTTATCCTGACTTGGTGATAGGCTACTTCCTGGCTGCTTGCCTGATCCAGAGGGACCTGGTCTTTAGCTAAATCTCTCTGAGGTCAGAATCCTCGTTTTGTGAAGAGCAGGTATCCCGTATAAGGACATTCACAGAATAAATGAAGTCCCGTGTCCTGTACTGCCTTTGTAAAGTACCTTGAAGTGGCAGCAAGAGGGACTGTCTTTTTAATAAAGCTCATTCCTTACTGCTCCCACGACTTATCTATTTGGACTCTGTGCTTCTCATTATCAGTAAATGGAAATGTTATGGGTAGAATTGGTCATTGTGGAAAAAAAATCATAACTGTCACTGCCTTCTGCAATCTAGTCTTTCATTATACAGATTTAAACCCTTATCTTTTTTCCTCCTCAGTAAAGTGCTTTGTGTATATGCGAGTGTGTGTTTATTTTAAGTCTCAGCCAATAAAGACAAAGTATGAGGAGGAAAATCCTATAATTTTAGAGTTCCAACTGTGAGAAAAGGAAAAAGGGTCACTTTGATTAGGACATCATGTGTGGCAAATGGAAACTTCTGAATTTTTCATAAATCCTCACTCATCAGCAGAAACACCATGGTCCTTTTGTTCCTTCCAGCCCTAATCCAGGGAATTATATTTTCTCGGTTTGATCACTTTTTTAAAAAATCAATGACAGATGCATTTCCCCTCTTCCTTCAGTAAATAGCATTTTAATTCAAAAGTCAGTTTTTTCAACTGCATTTTGCTAATGAGATGAGTCATCAGACAAGGGGAAGTGATGCATTTTTAATTTTTTTTTTCAAAAACAAACACATGGAGCAGCCTGTAGGGCATCTTTAGCTCACATGTAACTTGTTAAATGTTCATTAAGGGACTGAAATTGAATTTGTTTGTGTAACCAGTGTTTATATTTCTCTAGCTGATGATTTATCACTTATGTTACAGTAGCACTCTCCCTAAGACATAGGCGGCCTGTGGATTGTGACTCAGACTTGCCCATGTTTCTTTGTGTCCTGGTTTTCAGTTCACCTGGATGTGGACCATCCCATTTGCTTGGAAGTTTCCTGGCTGTCATTCCAGAAGGAAATGTCCTCATAAAAGCAGACTCTGTAATATAAAGCAGCTTAAAACACAGAGATTTAAGAGCAAATTAGTGGCTTACTTTGTCTAAATAAGGAAACTAAAATGTCATGATATTATTTCATATGATGTGCTTAGCAGATTTGGGAAACCTGGGCAGTTTAGATGTTTGAAAACTGGAGAAATGCAATTTGCCTGGCACTATTGCAGTTTGTCAAGCACTTGCATGCACAATATTTTTTGGACCCTCCAAACAACTCTGTGAGATGAGTAGCGTGGGGACTATTATTTCTTTATGTAAATGTGCCAGCAAGGTTCCCAGAGGTTGGAGGCTAGACTTTCATTCACTTAATAGTTGCAGACAGAGCTTCTGAATGGCTGAAACAAAGTTTGGAAAAAACTCTCTACTTCAACTCTTCTCTACTACTCTCTACTAGTTCTTTCCCCATTTTCTCATTTTTATCTAATAATTTCTGCTCCCTTGATTACAGATGCCAATTTTAGAATTGAAAATTCTACTAGTAAATGTTAGTCACCTGTGGGCGTGAAGGTAGCAACGCCTTTTCCCTTTACTTTGTTTCCATGTGAAGGGACTTCCATTAAAGCAAGGTTCCTGGCCTAATACTTTGACCTTCACTATAAAGGTGTTTCATGAATTTGGGGGAGGTCACTTGGTGTGCTCGTACTGGTTTTGTGTTTTTGTTTTTTGTTTTTGATCAGTATTAAAGCTGATATCTGTCTCCTGGACCTGGTATTTATACTCCACAATTCTTAATTTAGTTAGGGAAATTATGGTGCTTGATTTTTATTAGAACTCCCATCTCCATTCCTTAACCTTGACCCACAAAACTGTTAACAAAACAGTTTTCCTCCCTAAGCAAATGGCTGACTTAGTATCCATTTGCTTTTCAGATTTTGATGGTTGGGGGAGTGTGGTAGATCTTTACGATGCCTTTAAAACATGTCATTGATATGCTAGGTTGTAACCGACCCAGGGATTTTTTTTGGCATGAGTAGCAGCAATGTCTTATTCTTCTTTGTAGCTTCCTGGACACAGTTTAGTCCCCATTGTTGAGTAGTTTGAACTGGATTGAATAGGAGTTGTAGTTATTGCTATGCCTGCCTCTCTTTGTCTGTAACTATTTGAACTGAAATCGATACTATCTGTCCTTTTATACTGCTTAAATAAATTATATATATCATATTTTCGATTACCTAATTTAGAGCTGCTTGTTGTAACATGCAAAAGATTAAAGAGCGTGACAAAAGAAAATTATCAACAGACCTTAGAGTCAGTGCATGAATTGGATTTGGTTTGTCATTCTTCCCTCAAACTATGGATAGACTGGCTTTGGAAAGAAGAAATGGTTGAAGAAACCCTCACTGAAGTTTGAAAAATCACTTTCAGTGCTATTTTTAAATTTTTAAATTGTGTTTATCCATTCATCCACCAATAGATACTTTGGTTATTGTAAATAATACTGCTAGGAACATGAAGGTACAAATATCTTTTAGAGACCCTACTTTCAATTCTTTTGGGTATATGTCCAGAAGTGAAATTGCTAGATCATATGGTAAATTTATATTTAGTTTTTTTAAAAAATGCCATACTGTTTTCTACAGTGGCCGTACCATTTTGCAGTCCCACCAGCAGTGCACAAGGATCCCAGTTTCTTCACATCCTCACCAGTGCTCATTATTCTCTGTCTTTTGTTCTGTTTTTTGATAGCAGTCACGCTAATGAGTGTGAGGTGATATCTCACTGTAGTTTTGATTTCTATTTCCCTAATGCTTAGTGATTTTGAGCATCTTTTCATATGCTTATTGGCCATTTGTATGTCTTTGGAGAAATATCCATTGAAGTCCTTTGCCATTTTTGAATCTTTGTTGTTACTGTTGTTGATGAGTTGTAGAAGTTCTCTGTATATTCTGAATGTTAACCTCTTATCAAATATATGATTTGCATGGATTTTCTCCCATTTGGTGGTTGTTTTTTCACTCTGTTGATGCCAGCATCACATTGATTTGATTAGCTTTGTACTAAGTGTTGAAATCAAGAATTGTGAGTCCTCCAACTTTGTTCCTCTTTCCCAAGTTTTGGCTTAACTTTATTTTAAAATAAAATTTATACTGAATTTATATCATAGTGGTTTTTATGCCTTACTTAACAGAAACAGGTTCCCACTGAAATGACTTTTCCAGCAATAAATTACTACAAATCTGTTGGCTATTTTAGGTACATTGTTTCTTTGAAATTATTTCCTTGTCCTCATGGTTTATTGGAAGGAATGCTGCATTAAGAGTTGGGGACTGGGTTTTGAGGCCTCAGTCTGCTGCCAATAAGTGACTGTATCTTCAGACAGTTCACTTAACTTGATAAAGATCTTAGTTCCCCCTCCCAGTGAAACTTTAGGGAAATGTGAAGATTTGATAAGATGAGCCTTAGGTTCTCTTTCAGCTCTGAGTCCAAGTCTTTATAAAGCAGATCAGCATTCTGATGTTTGCTGAAGGATTATTCCTTTTGATTTAATATAAATGCTCTACACTTAATCTTCCCACTTGTTTATCATGGCATGTACACAGTGATCTGCGAAATCCTTTCCTCTTACAAGCTCAGCTGAGAATCTCAAACATGGAACTAACTGGGCTCCTAAGGTGCAAAGACAAAACAACTTTATTCTTTCTCATCCAGTCCCATTGAAATTCATCTATGAAAGAGCTCTTTCTCAACTTTGGATAAAATCTTGGGCATCTCAGTAGATCTTATTTTTCCTAGGTAATTTAAAGTTCACTCCAGTTGAAAAATCACATGATGTCATCTTTTCAGTTCTACTTTAGAGCTCCTCCTCTCTTCTGGCCCAGGTCAACCTCTGATTCAGATGCCTCTGGTGGGTGTGGTGGAGGGAAAAGCTGACACTGACACTGGCTGGTTCTCTCTTTCCAGTCTCCACCCCCTTCCTTACCCACTAGCTGCTGTTTGGAGACATGGAGGAAGAGGGACTAGAAAGAAAGGTAAGGAATGTTTTACTTTCCTGGCAGAATTGTAATCTGCTGTTGGTTCTGTCCAGTGTGATAGTGTGCATATTCTCTTTTTTTTTTGCATGCATCTTTGTCCCTGTAGACTCTGGAAGTTCATTCAGTTCATTACCTCACAGCCAACCTTCTCATCTTTAGACAGGTGGGAATCAGGTTGCTATCTCCTTGTCTCCAAAATGCTAGAGGATACGTCAGTCTATCTATGGAAATCTCTTAAAACCTTTCTCGGCTTACAGGGAAGGAAAAAACAAACAAAGCAAATCAGAGCACTGTCTGCAAAGGAGGTCCTCATGACTGGATTCATCAAAAACCCAGGGGTTTCCCTGGTGGCGCAGTGGTTAAGAGTCCTCCCGCCAATGCAGGCAACACAGGTTCAAGCCCTGGTCCGGGAAGATCCCACATGCCGCAGAGCAGCTAAGCCTGTGCGCCACAACTACTGAGACTGCACTCTATAGCCCACGAGCCACAACTACTGAGCCTGAGTGCCACAACTACTGAAGCCTTCATGCCTAGAGCCCGTGCTCTACAACAAGAGAAGCCACCGCAATGAGAAGCCTGCACACCACAACGAAGAGTAGTCCCCGCTCTCTGCAACTAGAGAAAGCCTGTGCAGAGCAATGAAGACCCAAAGCAGCCATAAAAAAAAAAAAAAAAAAAAAATCCAGGGGATGCTCTGTTTTCTGTTATGCAGACTGGAGGGAAGCAAAAGGGCCATACCTGCAAAGCTGTTTCATCTCTTGTTCCATCCTTCCTAGATGCTCTAGATTCTTGCTATTCAATGTGTAGTCCTTGGACCACAGGCACTGACTTCACCTGGGAGCTTGGTAAGTACACAAACATTGAGCCCCTCTCCCACCCTTCAGAACCAGCATTGCAACAAGATTCCCAGGTGACTTTTATGCTTATTAAAAATTGAGAGGTAACAACCAAGAACTTAGAATGGTTGGTGCTTATAAAAGTGCTTAGGAGCCCCTGTTGAGACCAGGAAATGTCACATTTAGCATCTGGTACATATACATGCACCACAAGATTTATTTTTTTGCAGTGTTTTATTTTTATTTTTATTTATTTATTTATTTTGCATTTTTATTGCAGTACAATTGCTTTACAATGGTGTGTTAGTTTCTGCTGTACAGCAAAGTCAATCAGCTATATGTATATATATATCCCCATATCCCATCCCTCTTTCATCTCCCTCCCACCCTCCCTATCCCACCCCTCTAGGTCATCACAAAGCATCGAGCTGATCTCTCTGTGCTTCCCACTAGCTAACCATTCTACATTTGTTAGTGTATATATGTCTGTGCTACCCTCTCCCTTTGTCCCAGCTTCCCCATCTCCCCCATGTCCTCAAGTCGGTTCATAAGGTTCTAAATAATGAAATACTGAGACAGGAAATAAGTGAATTGAAAGAAAACATGAGGTGGCACATTTTTAACACTAATTAAGTCACATGGAATACGTTTTAGAGTTAGCAAGGGTTGCATCTGATGCCATCACATAAGCATGTGTAGAAGTTTTATTTTCAGCCGCGTCTCAGTTGCATGCTCTTTTTCCCCATCTTTTCTTAATTGCTTTTTCCTACCATGTCTTAATCTTCACCCTCTTAAATCCCTGATGCTAAGTCAGCAGTTTGGGTTCTTTATTTGTTTAGTTCATATGAGTCAGGGATTTCTTTTTGTAAACTTGGTAAACTTTTCCATATTTACAGTTATATTGTTAGTGGGTTTGGAGGATTTCTTCCATTTACAGAACCCTTGTTGAAGTTCTTGAGTCTTGGAATCATTAACTATTCAGTTATGTGTCATAAAAATGCGGTGTGTGTGTGTATTTAATGAGAGTCAGTTAAAATAATTACAAAGAAATTCCCTGAATTAGGATTTTTGTTCTTGAGGCTGAATAAAACTGCAATTTGTTGTTTTGTCAGTAGGCCAGTGTGCACTGCTTACACATGAAAAGCATACACAGTTCAACGTTTTGTTTCCTTTAATTTTAACTGACTTATCTGAAAAGCTTTGGGCCGGTCTTCATTTCTGTACACCATCTGTTACCACTGGATCTTAGACCATTCTGTTTGGCTCAGGCACATAGCGTACAGTTCATTTACCCATCATTAGTCTGAATGCAACTATTTATATTGCATTTTGTCATGTTAAACTTGTTTTGATATTTCCCCCTCCCCCTCCTCCCCCACCACCTCCTCCTTATTTTGGCAAGTCAAACCTTTACCTTTGCTTGGAATTTTTAATAGTTGAGGAATTTTATGGTAAGCAAACAAGGACTTTTTTCTACCCTTCCTTCTATTTCCCTGTTTTACACCCACTTACGCACCCTTCCAATGTCTCTTACGTTTAAATATCACGATTCTCACTTTATTTCTCTTATTATCCCTTCTCCCATCCCAGGGCTAGCCTGAAGAAGATCTATATAGTTGGTCTTTGGTAATGCAGCCTTTTCAAAAGCTAAGCTTTTTATTTTGGAACAATTTGAGATTTAAGAAAAAGTGGCAGAGAGTTCCCATACATGCCTCACCCAGTTTTTCCTATTGTTAACAGTTGAGGTAACTGTGGTGTATTTATCACAACTAGGAAATTGACACTGGTGTGTAACTATTAAGTGAACTCTATACTTTACTTGGATTTCTCTAGTTTTTCCACTAATGTCTCTTTTCTCTCTCAGGATCCCATTTGGGATATTCTATTACATTCAATTGTCATTCCTCCTTAGTCTGTGGCAGTTTTTTAGTCTTCCCTTGTTCTTCATGACCTTGTTAGTTTAGGGATTTTGTAGAATGTCCTTTTACTTGGGTGTGTCTGATGTTTTTCACAAGGTTGTACGGGAGTTATGAAGTTTTGAGAAGAATACTACAAAGGGCAGGTGAACTGCCCCTCTCACTGGCTTCACTCATCATTGGTGAAGTTAACCTTGACCACTTGCCTCAGGTCCTGTCTGCCAAGAAGCCCTTATTTTTAATCTTATTCCCTTACATCCCACTGTCTACAACATGACCTCCTTCTTCTTACTCAGTGTGGATTCCCTTTCTCAACTTAATGTAGGTCTCTCAGAAAAATATTTGAACAAATTATATGTAACCAAGAAAGTATTTAAATATTGTTTCCTCTCCAGAGATGCTTAGAATCTCAGCTTTATCTCTAATGATGAAATCATGAAAGAGAAGCTTTTTATCCTGTTAAAATTATTTGGTCATCAAAAATGCTGACAAGCAGTTTGGCAAAGATTTAGTATTTCCTTGGGTCATCATGCAGGCCTAGGAGAGGAGGCCTTTGACTGTTGTAGTTAATCTGCTGCCTTCCTTACTAAGCAATAAGTCCTGCCCATTTGTAATACTCTTTTTAATAAGGTAGGAAACCATGGCCTGGGGCTGGGTCTAAGTGAGGTCATGTTCCCATTTGAAAGAGGAGCAGGCTGGATGTGTGGGTACAAGGTTGGGTTTCCCAGCAGGACAACTGGGTAGTACAGACTAGACTTTGCATGTGGTTCTTTTCTGAGACAGTTGCTCATTTTCATTCTTCCTTTCTTCCTTTCTCCCTCCCTCCTTTCCTTCTTTCCTTCCTTCATCTCTCCTTCTGCCTTTCTATCTTTTGTCTTCCTCCTTCTCCTCCTCTACTTTTTTTTGTTTAACAGGCTTTCTTTTCTAAGTCTTCTTTGTGTCTCTCATGGTTTCTGCCTCCCATCTGTTTTGGATGTAACTGTAGCAGGTACCTGATGCCCTGCACATATCCCTGCAGCCATTCCAGAGGTTATCTGTCAGTAATATCTGTACATTTATGTGTAACTCTCAACCTGAGAGTGGTCTCTGGTAGAGGGAGCAAACCAGAAGGCAAGGTAACTAAGGCTCCACGAATGACCCTTATCCAGTAAGGGATGAGAGTTGGTAGATAATTACCTCAGCTTCCTTACCCATCACATGGGACATTTCTGTGCTGGGGCTGACACCAGCACTGCCCAATAGAACTTTCTGTGATGGTGGAAATGTTCTGTCTTCTGCCTTGTCTAACAGGGTAGCCATTAGGCACATGTGGCTACTGAGCACTTGGAGTATGGCTAGGGAGAATAAAGAACTGAATTTTAAATTATAGTTAGTTTAAATTCAAATTTAAATAGCCACAATGACTAGTGGTTACCATGTTGGACATGCATTCACACCGTCCCTCAGAGAGTCCTGGGGAAGGCTGAGCATCAGTTGCCCATGGTGGTTACCCACTCATTAATAAATCTGCCTTTCCTGCCCTGTGTCCTCTCTTCTCCCTGGAATTACCTCCTGTAATGCTTGGTTTTATGTGTCAGCTTGATTGGGCTAAGGGATGCTCTGATAGCTGGTAAAATAGTATTTCTAGGGTGTCTGTGAGGGTGTTTCTGGAAGAAATGAGCATTTGAATCCATAGATTGAGGAAAGAAGATCACTCACGCCAATGCAAGTGGGCATCATCCAATCTGTTGAGGGCCTGATTAGAACCAAGAGGTGGAGGAAGGGTGGATTTGCTTGTTGCTTAAGCTGGGGCATCCATCTTCTTCTGCCCTAAGTTCTGTGCTATGTTCTTGGTCCTTCAGACTTGGACTGGGACTTACACCACTGACCCCACTAGTTCTCAGGCCTTTGGTTTGGACTGGAAATATGCCATTACATTTCCTGGGCATGTAGCTTGCACATGGCAGACCATCAGATCTTTCACTCTCCACAATCATTTGAGCTAATCTCTCATAATAAAATATATCTCTCTCTACATATGTCCTATTTTTTTATGTTTCTCTGGAGCAGCCTGCCCATCTCCCCCGGAAACTACTGGCTTAGAATTTCTTTTCTCAGGGACTGTTCTGAGGGGGGCCCAACCTAAGAAGCATTTGTCCTCAGCCTCTCCAAGTCCCACTCTGTCTGTCTGCTAATGTCTCTGAATTTCTTCATACGCTTCTGCCTCTGAGGCCCTGAAATCAGGGTGTTGATGTGGGACTTTCCCCATGCACAGCATAGGCATAAATACAGTGCTGTGATGAGTGGAAACAAGCTTCAGGTATTTGCTTACATTCTCAAGGGCTTCTTTCTGAAATTGCTGTGTACTACAGAGGAAATACAAAGAAATAATTTTCTTCACTCCTCCTGACTTTTATTTTGTTACTATAGAAATGCATAGAAATCAAGTCACCTATGTATGCTCTGGGGCTTTTGCTGCAGGTCAGATTTATCTCTTGTAGAAATAAAAAGAAAAGATGGAATAGAAATGGCTATTGCATATTCAAAGAAAGATATTTTTCAAAAGACTAAAACAGTCTACTTGTGAAGAAAGACATATTACCTTGTTCAAACTATCCATTTCTCAGCTCTCCACTTGCTTAAGGTTGACATTTGTTGTAGGGAAGGCAAAGCACAGGTGCAGGGGACTTGAGCTTTGAACACATTTGATGCTCCCTCCCCCACATAACTCTTGGTGCCTCTCCAATCTCACAGTGCAAGTAGTTTTGCTCTGCCTGTACTCACTTCTTGGTCTGTTGGGTATTTGTATTAATTCACAGCAGATTTACTGAGAGCAAGAATTCTTAAGCCAAAGTTTACTATGGCATCCCTGTAACCATGTAAGATGATGAGAGGGGGGCTCCTGAATTAAACACAGGTGATGCTTCACTAGCCAAGAAAAGTACTTTGCTTTCAGGAAGCAATATGCTGCTTGTCACTCTAAGATGCTAACGTTAAAATAAGCATAAAGACACATTACTCTTGAATATGTTTGGGATTTCCTGTTATCTGTTATCTTTTTATAATTTTTCCTGTTACCTTTATTCCTTATATATTTTAATCCTGGAATTGGTAAGAAGGAAGCATTATGGGCAATAATGTGACATTATTCCCAGATGACATAACTGTATATGTAGAAATTCCTAAAGAATGTACAAACTGTTAGAATCCACAAGTGAGCTTAGCAAGCCTTCTCAATTATACTTCTTTTTAAAATACATACATATATATATATATATATATATATATTTATTGAGGTATAATTGACATACAATATTATATTAGTTTCAGGTGTACAACATAGTGATGTGATCAATTATATTTCTATACATCATCATCAAACAAAGAGAAATTAAATAAGACTTTATAAATGGAAAGGTATGGACTGGAAAACTCAATATTATTAAGACACCAATTATCCCCAAATTGATTCTTAAAGTAATGCAATATCCTTCGAAATCCAAGTAAAAATTTTTGTGTGCATGCACAACTTGACAAGCTGATTACAAAATTTATTTGGAAATGCAAAATGCCAAGAACACACAAGGCAATCTTGAAGAAGGATAACAAGACTAGAGTACTTAAACTAAAGCTATGGAAATTACAGCTGTGGTGTTGGAATCAAGAAGAGACAAACTGACCAACAGAAGAGAAGAAAGTCCATGAACAGACCCAGATGTACACTTTTATCTGATTTATGGCAAATTCAACACTGCAGTGCTGCCAAAAAAGGATGGTCAATTGAATAGTGATATGGAAAAGAAATGTATGTGGCCCCTACCTCACACCATACAATAAGTAAATTCCAGATGCTTTGTAGATCTGAGTGTGAAAGACAAAACAATAAAGCTTTTACAAGCAAAAAATTTAAGTTACATTTTCCTGACCTTGGTATTGGTAAACATTTCTTTGAAAAAAGTATTCACCATCAAGTAAAACCTGATATATTAGACCATACTAAAATCAAAAACTTCTGTTTATGAAGGTCATCACTGAAAGGTGAAATAGTCAACCCACAGAGTGGGAAAAAAACATTTGCAATACATATATTCAGAATATATGCGTTCAGAAAGAATGCAACAAATAACAAAGAAAAATAGGGACAACCAGTAGAAAAGTGGGTAAGAGACATCTCAAAAGAGGGTATCTGAATTGCCAATAAGCATATGAACTGGTGCTCAATCTCATTAGTCACTGAGGAAAAGCAAAATAAAATCACAATGAGATGCTACAGCACACCTATCAGGATGGCTAAAATGAACAAAGAATGGAAATGCCAGGTGTTGGCTTTTTGTGTGTAATGTTGAAAGTTTATAGACTATTTCAGTTATCTCTATGATCTCATTTTTTGTCAGGGATAATAAGTTAGTTGGTGCTAACTAAGGCTTTTTGTTTTAACAGATGAAAACAGGACAGTATCCATTGTTGGCATCCACACCCTCCATGTGTATTTTAGTTAGGTTTTCATCTGATATGTTAATTGGAGGCATGTGATTTCTGTAAATCCATGGAGGAACAGAATTTTGAAATTCTTCAAAAGCTTGTTTCTGTCAGACATTTAAAGTTGACAAATGAATCTATTTAATCCCTTTTGTTGAGATCAACGACACATTAGTTTGATATTTTATTCTCTCTCAAGGTCCACTTCAGACATATTTCAACAAAAAATAAATAAAATGTCATATACACAGTTCACATTGTTCATAGAAAAAATTTTTTTCATTTTCTTCTTTCCTTTCTCCTCCTCTCCCTTTTTAAAGTTTTTTCTATCTCCTTTCTTTCTTAAAGTCACTTGAATGGAGGGAGAAAAATAATCTCCTGGTTGTATCCTATCCATTAGGTTTTCTCTCTTGTTAGAACACTTAGTCTTTCATTTGCTCTTATTTTCTTCACAAGAAAAATGTTGGATACATTTTGTTTTCCCCTACCCCATATTCATCACCGAATTTTCCTAAAGTATCCTGTTGTCAATTTAATCCAATCCCCATTTGGGTTTATGCAAATCTTTTCTCACAATCTGTGCTTTAATCATGGCATATTGCTTGGGATGTCCCCAACCTGCTTGGTCTCTGCATCTCCCCTACCTTTGCTTATGATGCTTCCTTCCTTTGCTGGGAATGGCTCCCACCATCTCCCTGCCTTCCACTTGCCACAAGTAGGTTCCTTCTTCAGGACCCAATGTACATTCTCAGCAGTTTTCTTCACTGTTTTCTCTGTAGTTCTGCCCTAACACATTTTAGTGCATTCTGAAAGCATGTACCGCTCAGCCTGTGTTTGAATTAATTGCATATGTTAAAAATCCATTTCTCCCACAGTAAGACTAACATCTTTGATTGATGTTGATAATTCCTTAGTATCTAGCATGGTGCCTTCCTCATAACAGGCGCCTAAAATGTATTTAATGTTGCCATTTACTGATTTATTTCAAGACATTTAAATCAATAAAGTGTGTGCTAAGGACTTCCCTAGCAGTCCAGTGGTTAAGACTCTGTGTTCCCAATACAGGAGGCAAGGGTTTGATGTCTGGTGGGGGAAGATCCCTCATACCGCGTGGTATGGCCAAAAAAATAAAAATAAAGTGCATGTTATTAATTTTCTCAAAGTTGTAATCATTTGAGGAAATATTATGATGGAAGGGGCTTCTAGGGTGTCTGTTAAAGGCATTCTGAACCAGAATATGTTGGAATTAATGTGGCTGAATCACAAAGTGGTACACCTTTGACTCTGATAATCTGTTTGAATTCAAAAATTTCTAATGCCAGAAAATCCACAACACTAATTCAGGCAAATAAGAGAGAAATGGCCAACCCAAATGACAGATTAATTAAATGTTATATTTTGTGACTATCAAGTACACACAACTATTAGATTTAGGTATCCTAACATTTTTCCTTTATTTTATTATATTTTATTTTTATTGAAATATAGTTGATGTACCATATTATATAAGCTACAGGTGTACAATAAAATGATTCACAATTTTTAAAGGTTATACTCCATTTACAGTTATTATAAAATATTGGCTCTATTCCCTGCACTGTACAATATACATTTACTTAGCATATTTATTTTATACTTAGTAGTTTGTACCTCTTAATCCCATACCCTTATCTTGCCCATCTCTTCATCCTCTTCCCCACTGGTAACCACTAATTTGTCCTCTATATCTGTGAGTCTGTTTCTTTGTTGTTATATTCACTAGTTTGTTTTATATTTTAGAGTCCACATATAAGTGATAACACAGATTACTTGTCTTTCTCTGTCTTATTTCACTTAGCATAATACCCTCAAGGTCCATCCATGTTGTCATAAATGGCAAAATTTCATTCTTTTTTATGGTTGGGTAGTATTCCATTATGTGATATATATAATGGAATACATATATATATTTCATTGTGTGATATATATATATATATATATAAATATATATATCTCACATATTCTTTATTCATCTGTTGATGAACACTTAGGTTGCTTCCATATCTTGGCTATTGTAAATAATGCTGCTATGAACATTGGTGTGCATATATCTTTTTGAATTAATATATATATATTTTGGGGGGAGGTATATACCCAGGAGTGGAATTGCTGGGTCATATGGTAATTCTACTTTTAGTTTTTTGAGAAACCTCCATAATGGTTTCCACAGAGGCTGCACCAATTTACATTCCCACCAACAATATATGAATGTTCCCTTTTCTCCACATCTTCACCAACATTTATTATTTGTGTTCTTTTTGATAATGGCCATTCTGACAAGTGTGAGGAGATATGTCACTGTGGTTTTGATTTGCATTTCCCTGATGATTAGCAATGTTGAGCATTTTTTCATGTGCTTATTGATCATCTGCATTTCCTCTTTGAAAAAACATCTATTCTGTACGATCCATTTTTCAATTGAGTTGTTTGATTTTCTGATGGTGAGTTGTATGAGCTGTTTATATATGTTGGATATTAACCCCTTATCAGTCATATCATTTGCAAATATTTTTTTCTATTCAGTAGTTTGTCTTTTTGTTTTGTCGATGGTTTCCTTTGCTGTGCAAAAGCTTTTAAGCTTATGTCTCATTTGCTTATTTTTATTTCCTTTGCTTTAGGAGACAAATAAAAATATTGCTACGATTTATGTCAAAGAGTATTTTGCCTATGTTTTCCTCTACGAGTTCTATATTATGCAGTTTATAGTTAGGTCTTTAATCCATTTTGAGTTTATTTTTGTTAGATTTAGGTATATTAAATTTTGACAAGTGAAATATTTTTATAACTTTCTTCAGTAAAATAGCTATTTATAATGAGTACATATTGTTTGTTGAAAAGAAGTTCTCATCACTTTAAAGAAGTTTGTTGTCACAGGTGAAATAAGAGTCGACCCAACTCTTTTTTATATGTAAATTTTTTTTCCAAATCCCTTTCTACAGTTGAATTATGAGTAAACTTTACTCCAAATCAATAATTCCAAATTAACACCATGTGAATTAATGAAGATTTTGCCAACAGCACTTAATTAACACACACTCAAACTGAAATCAAGCCATGCATCATAACTCAAAATCAGCTACATTCACTTTTGAAAAAGTTTCCATTAAAAAAAAAGAATAAAAATGCAATTCTATTGAATGACTAGCTATTGCCTCAAGTAAAAGGACTGTGCTGTTCTAAAATACTGTGGACTATGTTTATAAAAATAACTATTTATTGGCCCAAGGTGCCATTAATTCTGCTTTGGGTAGAGTAAATTGGAGGAGTCACCTAACGAGTTTTGCACAGGTTGGATGTACATAAACTTTCTTGAACTCTTGCTTTATCTAAGCCTCAAAGTTTCTTACTTCTAAATCCTGTTTACTTTCAGCAAAATGTGACTCCTTTGCTTTAAAGTAAACAGGCTATAAAAAAAATCTCATAAGTCATCTTGGGATTTAGAAAGCCCTTACAAAACAAAAATCTTAATGGGTTCAGTGTCCATGATTCAGAAACATACGGATTGAATTTCCCTTTAAAATACACATGAGCTTGAAAGTTAAGGGTGAAAGTGGTTGGGCAATTGCACTTGGGGTTTTCTGAGAGCCAAGACCTTCAGAAAGACACTTGAGACATTTTTCTATATCCTCAGATTCAACCAGGTTTTCCAGTTCAGACAGACCTCCTTGTAATTACAAATTCTGTGTGTACATAGCTTTCAATGGTCCCCCAGAGGTTGTACAGCCTTTGTGAAGACCAAGTGCATATGGCACATTATGTAATCAAGATAATGTGCTTCCTTTTTAGAAAGATATCAACACACATCACTCATTGCCTTTTATCTCCAAGATGAAACAGCTTAGTCTTGGACGTTCCAAGCATGACAAAATTATGAACCCTAGTAAGTAATTTAATGTAGGTGATACACATCACTAGTTTAGACAATTTTGTGAGTTGCCATGACATCTATTCTTTTCTCTTTTAAAGAGGGAGAATGTATAAAGTCTTTTGTTTTCCCAGAATACACACAACCAAAGTTTTTGCTTATGAGTGTATATGACAGATTTCTCCTCAATAGCATATGTACAAGATACTGAGACAAATTTTGGTAAGGGATGTGAGCACTTGGTACATTTTTTAACCATTCTTGATACACATTTGAACTGATGGAAAGAATTGTAAAGCAAAGACAGCCAGTATTAATTTATATATATATATATAATATATATTATATAATTATAAGTATATATATATATAATTATATATATATTAATTTATATATTTATATATATATATATATATATATATATATATATATATATATATATATATATATATAGCTTTTGGAGGTTTTATGTTCTTTCGAATCTGGAGGGTGGTTTCTTCACTGCTAGGAAAGGGAAAACACTAATTACATTTTCTAGCTTTAAGATGAGATCATTTATTTAAATGAAACTTTTAATGTGGTGGTATTTTGCCACTGTTTTAGCTCTTTAAACTTTGCTTGCAGTTTGATATTTGGTTTGGTATGGAATCATTTAAAGAATGTATTTTTAAAATCTTTGAACGTGATATGGCATGGTACATATTTAATCTGGTAGGATGCCATGCAAATGAAGAAGAGCTCTGCCTGGTGACTCCCAGCTGGTTAGTGGACAAGGCCCAGAAACATTTACTCTTTCCAAATGAACCAAGATGGTCCAGTCTTTCTTCTTCAGTGTAAACAGCCAAAAGGTGGTCAGCTTGGTGACATAAGTGTTAGAAAGTTTTGCTTTGTAAAACCTAAATGAGGTGTTGTTCTGATACACATTTTCTTTCTCGTTGGAGATTGAACTGTAAGATGAGATATGTTCTTTACAAGAGGATTTCTGTGTAATTTTTGATGGGCTAACTGAAATCACTTCTTTAAAAGCTCCTTTATTAAATTCTATGGCTTCAAACACTTCAGAAAAGAGAAAATTTATTTGAGGGATCTGGACAGAGACAGGAAATATTTTCACACAAAATGTTTCTATATCACTTCTATAGATAACCACGTGAATGAGGTCATGCTGAGATAAAAAAACAATCCCCAAATCTCAGTGATTTAGAATAACAAAGGTTTATTTCCTGCCCCATTGAGGGATGTTTGGGGGTTCTGTCCCCATACTGACACAGTCCTTCCTCTCTGAGCCAGGCTGGACTTGCACATACCAATTCTTCTGCTCAGATTTCAGGTCACAAGGCTGTACTTCAAGTAGCTGGTGCATTTCCACATGTGCCTGGAAGGAGAGAGCTAGGATAATTGTGCAAAGTCCCAAATGGCTCCAACACAATTTTGTATACTTACAATCCATAAAAATCAATTTAATTTTCTCTAAGGGCTTTATTCATTTGTGTATCTCTTGGGAATTATTAGAAGTGAGAGTTTTGGGACCCTTGGAGACCATGCATTGTTCCTTCTTACCACAGGTAGAAAATCATGGCTTGTCACAAATAATAGAGTAATTGACGAGAGGAAGCCATTTTCCTACCTGGAAAAGGACACTTCATTTAGATACTTAGGAGCTTGGCTGAGTGTACTGACACTTTCTTCAAAGAAAGATAATCTAAGGGCAAGTTTAGAGCATCCATATTGAAATGTGTTTTTGTTATGTAGGTTGAAATGAAATAATAATAACAATTAGTTTAGTGAACGAAGAGAGTATTACTCTAGTACCCATGAAATTATTTATGATTAGACATTGCTATAGAAAATATTGGTTTGATTTAAATACATTTCACTTGAATTTTTATTTAAATAATTAAATTATTTATAATTCATTCAAAATAGTAAATATTAATATTTAGTAGTATTTGCTTAAAACATTAATAATTTAAACTATTAAAATTTCCTTTAAATAAATTTCAAAAGTTTAATTAAACTTTATTTAATTTTAACTTGGCTAACTCCAGACTTTTGTGATCTCTTCATTTGCCTTCATGTGATGTCTGTTTCATCTTGCTATTCACGTATCAATTGACTTAAAGCTACGTGTTTCAAAATAACTGTCACAGTCACAAGTGGGACATACAGTCATTTTCATGTGTTATAACTAGGGAGTTTTTCTAAATAGAATATAAAATATTAGAATTCATTACATGGTGTACAGTTTCAGGTGTATGACATCATGATTCTATGTTTTATAGGTTATACTCCTTTTAAAGTTATTATCAAATATTGGCTATAAGGGCTTCCCTGGTGGTGCAGTGGTTGAGAGTCTGCCTGCCGATGCAGGGGACACGGGTTCGTGCCCCAGTCTGGGAAGATCCCACATGCTGCAGAGCGGCTGGGCCCGTGAGCCATGGCCGCTGAGCCTGCGCATCCGGAGCCTGTGCTCCGCAACGGGAGAGGCCCATGTATCGCAAAAAAAAAAAAAAAAAAAAAAAAAAAAAAATTGGCTATATTCTCTGTGCTGTACGTCACATCCTTGTATCTTAGTTATTTTGTGCCTAGTAGTTTGTACCGCTTATTCGCCTTCCCCTGTCTTGCCTCTCCCCCACCCCTCCCCACTTATAACCACTAGTCTGTTCTCAGTGTCTTTGAGTCTGCTTCTGTTTTGTTATATTTGTTCATTTGTTTTTTTCTTTAGATTCCACATATAAGTGAAAAGATTCAGTATTTGTCGTTTGCTGTCTGACTTATTTCACTAAGCATAATATCCTGTATATCCATCCATATTGCTAGAAATTTCATTTTTATGACTAATATTCCTTTGAATATGTATATCACATCTTATTTATCCATTTGTCTGTTGATGGACACTTAGGTTACTTTCATACCTTGGCTATTGTAAATAATACTGCTATGAACAGTGGGATGCATGTATCTTTTCCAATTCCTTCAAATATATGCCCAAATAGAATTGCTGAATCATATGGTAATTCTATTTTTAATATTGTGAGGAATCTCCATACTGTCTTCCATAGTGTATGCACCAATTTACCTTCCCACCAACAGTATACTAGGGTTCCCTTTTCCCCATATCCTTGCCAACATTTGTTATTTTTTGTCTTTTTGATGATAGTCCTTCTGACAGGTGTGAGGTGATATTTCATTGTAATTTTGATTTGCATTTCCCTGATGATTAGTGATCTTGAGCATCATTTCATGTGTCTGTTGGCCTTCTGTATGTCTTCTTTGAAAAAATGTCTATTCAGGTGCTCCGCTCACTTTTTAATTGAGTTTTTTTTAATATTGAATTGTATGAGCTCTTTATATGTTTTGGATATTAATCACCTATCAGTTATACCTTTTGCAAATATCTTCTCCCATTCAGTAGGTTGCTTTTACATTTTGTTGATGTTTTTTGCTGTGCAAAAGCTTTTAAGTTTGATCAGGTCCTGTTTGTTTATTTTTGCTTTCATTTCCCTTGCCTGGATCATGGTTTATGATCTTTATATATATTGTTGTATTATTTGCTAATATTTTGTTAAGGATTTTTGTATCTCTGTTCATTAGAGGTATTGTTTTGTAATTTTCTTATTTTGTTGTGTCTTTGTTTTTGGTATCAGGGTAATGCTGGTCTCATAGAATGGGTTTGAGATGGTTCCTCCCTCCTCAATGTTTTTGGAATAGTTTGGCAAGGATAGGTATCAGCTCTTCCTTATATATTTGGTAGAATTCCCATGTGAAGCTGTCTGTTCCTGAACTTTTGTTTGCTGGGAGTTTTTTTTTTAATTACCAATTCATATTCACTACTAGTGATCACACTGTTCAGATTGTCTACTTCTTCCTGATTCAGTCTTGGAAGATTGTATGTTTCTAGAAATTTATCCATTTCTTCTAGGCTGTCCAATTTGTTTGCATATAACTGTTTGCAATTTTCTCTTATAATTTTTTGTGTCTCTGTGATATCAGTTTAATTTCTCTTCTTTCATTTCTTATTTTATTTATTTGGGGGCTTTCTTTTTTTCTTGATGAGCCTGGACAAAGGCTTATCAATTTTATTTATCTATCAAAAACCAGCTCTCGCTTTCATTGATTTTTTCAATTTTTTTGCCTCTATTTTATTTATTTCCTCTCTGATCTTTAATATTTCCTTACTTATGCTGATTTTGGCTTTGTTCTTCAATTTCTAATTCCTTTAGATGGTAGTTTAGTTGAGATTTTCTTGTTTCTTGAGGTTTCTTGTTTCTGTATTGCTATAAACTTCCCTCTTAGAATTGCTTTTGCTGCATCCCATTGATTTTAGAATGTTGTGCTTCCATTTTCACTTGTCTTGAGGTATTTTCTGATTTCCTCTTTGATTTCTTCATTGACCCATTGGTTTTTTAATAGCACGTTGTTTAGTCTTCAAGTGTTTGTGCTTTTCTCTTTTTTCTTCCTGTAACTGATTTTTAGTTTCATATTGTTGTGGTTGGAAAAAATGCTTGATATAATTCCTACCCTCTTAAATTTGTTGAGACTTGTTTTGTGGCCTATCATATTCTATCCTGGAGATCATTCTATGTGCACTTGAAAAGAATGTGTATTCTCCTGGTTTTGGATGGAATGTCTTGTAGTCCAAATGGTCTAATGTGCCATTTAAGACCACTGTTTCCTTATTAATTTTCTGTCTGGATGATCTGTCCATTGATGTGAGTCAACTGTTAAAGTCCTCTACTATTATTGTAATACTGTCTGTTTCTCCCTTTTTATCTGTTAATATTTCCTTAATATATTTAGGTATTCTTGTATTAGGTGCATATATGTTAATGAGCATTATATTCTTTTCTTGTATTGATCTCTTCTTCAATATTATTATGCTCTTTTTTGTCTTTCATATTTATTTTAAAGTCTATTTTGTCTGATGTGAATATTGCTACCCCTGCTTTCTTGTTATTGCTGTTTGCATGATATATTTTTCCATTTCCTGATTTTCAGTCTGTTTATGTCTTTAGCTCTGAAGTGAGTCTTGCATAACCAGCAAATAGATAGGTCTTGTTTTACATATACAATAAACCACCCTATGTCTTTTGATTGGAGCATTTAGTCTGCTGTAATTAAAAGTGATTATTGATAGGTATGCACTTATTGCCATTTTGTTACTTTTTTCTGGTTGTTTTTGTAGTTCTTCTCTGTTTTTTCTTTTTCTTTTAGTTTCTTCCCTGTGGTTTCATGAGTTTCTTTAGTGGTATACTTGTGTTTCTTTCTGTCTAGTTTTTGTGTATCTATTGTAGGTTTTTGATTTGTGGTTACCATGTGGTTCATATACGTTGACTTATAACTATATGTATTTGTTTAAACTGGTAGTCATTTAAGTTCAAACACATTCTAAAAGATCCACATCTTTTACTCCCCTCCCCCTCATTTTGTGTTTTTGATGCCGTATTTTTACATCTTCATGTTTATCCCTTTACTGATTATTGTAGTTACAGGTGATTTTACAATTTTTTGTCCTTAATCTTTATAGTAGCTTATTTAAGTGGTTGATCATCGCCCTTTACTATATATTTACCTTTATCAGTGGGGTTTTTACTTTCTCACAAATACTTACCTCTTGTTATAGCCTTTTCTTTTTCACTTAGAGAAGACCCTTTAATATTTCTTTTAGGATAGGTTTTGTATTGATGAATTCTTTTAGTTTTTGCTTTTCTGAGAAGTTTTTTTTATCTTTCCTTCAATTCTAAATGATAATCTTGCTGGGTAGAGTATCCTAGGTTGCAGGTTTTTCCCTTTCAGTACTTTAAATATATTATGCCACTCCTTTCTGGCCTGCAAAATATCTGCAGAGAAATCAGCTGATAGCCTTATGGGGATTTCCTTGTATATGGTCTTTGTTTTTCTCTTGCCACCTTTAGACTTCTCTTTTTGTCTTTAACTTTTACCATTTTAATTATGCTACATCTTGGCATGGGTCTGTTTGGGTTCATCATTTTTGGGACCCTCTGTTGTTCCTATACCTGGATATCTGTTTCCTTCTCCAGGTTCAGAAAGTTTTCACCCATAATTTTATAAAATACATTTTCAACCCTTTTCTCTCTGTCTTCTCATTCTGGGACCCCTATAATGTGAATGTTGGTACACTTGATATTGTTCTAGAGGTCTCTTAAACTGTTCTCATTTTTAAAATTTGATTTTCTTTTAGCTGTTCTAATTTTGTGATTTCCATTTCTCACTCTGGGCCTGAGCCACCTTTGTCCTTCACAACTGAGCTCTACCCTCAGCTACCACAGCCCTCGCCCAATGTGGAGCTATGCTGTGAAGCCAGAAGGGCCAGAGTTGGCACTCAGTTCAGGCTGGGGTTCACACCAGGGTAGTCTCAGGAAACTGGCCAGTGTCTCATGCAGTTTCAATCTGCCCTCTACACCCTGTTTTGGGGGTAGGCAAGCATGTGTGCATTCTTCATGGGTGGAGGCTAGGTTTCCCTATTAGTCCCACTGGCCCTTTAACCAGCCAAGTGGACTTGTCTTCCTGATGTTGGGCCCAAGGGCTGGGATGCCCAATATAGGGCTTGAACCACTCACTCCCGAGGGAGGGTCTCTGCCCAATGTAATCCCCCTCCTCTTCTGAGTTCCCTCCCAGGGGCATAAGTCCCAATCTGATCACTTCTCTGCCCTTTGTACCTGATGCCTTGCAGATATTTCTTACAGCCTTGGTTTTACAGTAGCCTTTCTGCCTCTCCAGTTAATTGTCAGTGAGGATTGGTCCACATGTAGATGTATTTTTGATGTGTTTTTAGGGGCAGGTGAGTTCGGTGTCCTCCTACTCTGCTCTCTTGACCTCATCCCTTGATTAAGTCAGAATTTATAGTATTTATAGCCAAACTCGGAAATAAAAAGTCATCCTCCTAATTCCATACATCAGAACTTCTATGGCGCTTCATTGCCCTCAAAATATAACCTTCACACATTATCTAGCTACTTAAATGCCGTTTTACTCTTACCCTAATCTGGGTGCTTTTCATGTGGAGTTATATATTTTGTTTTATTCTCCTTCATCTCCATCCCCCAGATCGTGATTGCCCTATTTTCATGTATATATTTTCTCTGGTTCTGATTTTAAATTTCTGTCTATATATATAACCATGTATAGTTATGGTAGTATAAAGAAATGGATTGTTTAGGAAACACATTGTTATACTTAAGACATTTTTTGATATTTAGTTAGTTATGTCTGTGAGCAACCCGAGGACAGGGATTTTGACGTTGCATTTTTGTACACCCAGAGCCTGGTAGATAATAAATGCTCCAAAGAAAATGCTCACATAATTACTATACAAATGGGCATTTTGCATATGTGTCATTGAATGGTATGAGCCAAACATTACAGAATGTTACGTATTCTGGGACTGAGTTCTTAAGCTGAGAAGCTCAAGAAAAATTTTAAAGAAAGTATAAATATTGCGATGGTCTTCGGACCATCAGGACTTTGATAAATGGTGATGGGGAAAAACTTCTTTCTTTGGCCTTTTTCCACATTCAGTTCCCTCTCACTTACAATATCCTAATGCAAAGAAGACAAGTTTTCTCTCCTGTGCCAGCTCTGAATCAAAATAGTAGCTTCCAGGAGCATGATGTTGGGAAGGATGCTGAGATTCAGTCTGGTCAGGGCAGACGTCTTCATAGGTGCTGAGCAATTGGATAGGGTGGACATAATAGCTCATTTTAAGGAGTAGAAATAGACTTTTGACTACATTTTGTAATACAAGGAATGGCAAGGTAGTTCTGTGGGAAAACAGCCCCACTGTGATCTCTCAATTCTACTCCAAGAATTTACTGTTTTATGATAAAGTTTTTCTACTTCTAAGATGAATCCTGATAGTCAGGTTACCCCACCTATTATTTCAGAGGCCAGAATAACATACTAGGGCTTTCTAAGTAAAATGATAATCCCCAGGGTGTGCTGTAGACACTTTTGTACATCTCAGGGTTTTGAATTAAATGATTATGCATAATCATGGGTATTTACATGGGCTCTTTGTTTGATTCCAAGTTCCTGTGATAGATTGCAAATTAATGTTTCCTCCAAATGGTTTGACAGAGATCTTGGGGGAAGAGCAAGGCAGTGTGCCAACACTATGGTTTGGGCTGCCTTCTTGGGTGGAAGTCTGCCTTGGTCCTACCAGCCTCAAGACATATTGTGTGTCCAGGCTGTCACAATATTTATTCACAACAGCTGGCATATGACAGAAGTGAGGTCTGTGCCTTCATTCAAATTAGACCCATGACTTGGTTTATTTGAACTGGTACAGAAGAAGAACAATCTTTATTCAAAATGACATCTGGGAAGAGATGTACTTGCTTTTCAAAACATTAATGATATCATAAATGCATGAGTTTCTAAGACCACTGCAGATGTCTGAATGGTAAATAACACAAAGAGAGAAAAATGAAAAGTAAAATGGGTTTGAAGGGAATTGTACTCTGGCTCTTCAGTTGTTTCCTGCAAAAACCTGAAATAACTACTGAATTTCTCTCATTAGTCAAACAGGGACAGAGGGGATGGTGTGGCATAGTGACTCTAACTGTGGAGTGTCACCTACTTGGCGACTGTGATCATGACCGTCGATAAGACAGTTGAGCTTTTGGGAAATGGTTGGCTGGACAGGGAGGGTAGGAAGGGGACATCTCTCACCAGGGGACAAACTCACCTGGAAGTTGAGTTTCCAGGGTGATGCCATGACAGATGTGTGATCATTTGTAGACTGAGTTCTGCTGGGAGGGTGGCTGGAGTGTACCCGTGCTGTCCACTCCAGGTCACTGATGACTGTAATGTTGCAAAAGCCATGGAGTCTTTCCTATTCCTGCTAAACCTCATTGCTCAGACACATGGCAGGTTTTCATCCTTGACTAGGAGGGGATGTGGGTCACAGGGAGAACTAGTCTTTGGGGTAATATTTCGAGTGCCAAGGGTCCTCTTATCTTTCATTACCGAGCACTTTTAGGCAAATAATATTTCATGATGCTAACTGACACACTTTTCTTTTTCATATTTTATTATACTTGACCCTCTCCCAATTCATCCAGAGACCTCCACTGCACATGGGAGATTATGATTATAGCAAAAATGCAAAAAGAATGAGTTAAAAGTTTTACAATTCCAAAATAGACTCAAAGTCAATTTCAGAGACAATATTTGTGAAAGAGAAATGCAAAGCCTGTTTTCAAGGGCTTTTTGAGAGAAATATTGAGTGCGTTTTTGTTTGTTTGTTTGTTTGTTTTTAGAATATAAAGTCAGAGTGCTTAACCATTTTTTATGCCATGGACCCCCCTTGGCAGTCTGGAGAAGACCATGGACAACTTCTAAGAATACTTTAAAAGCATTAAATGTAATACATTTATTATAAAATTACAACTTTCTTGAAATACTGTTACCAAAAGTGTAAGGAATGACATATGTCTTACAGAATAGTATGTATGCTTCTTTATTAATGAATTAGATGACAAGATCTAATGGTGGGTCCAGTGACATTGTCATTTTTAAATAGTGATGAGCACAGATATTGATATTGAGATATCTGTAACATCTATAAGGTGATATAAAAGCATATGTGATGGGTTATTTTTGGTAACAAAGTCACACATTTTTCAAATACGACTGTGGTTTGTTTCCTGCTTTTATCCCGATTCCAGTTAAACGTTGGTGAAAATAAAGATTTTCCCACATTTAAATTCATAGAATCCCTGAATTCTTTAAATCTGCAGACTCAGGTTAAAAATTCTTTTTTTTTTTTTAAATTAAAAAAAAAAGAAACATTTTTAATTGGGTTTTTGCTTTTTTCATTTTTGGGGTTTTGTTTTTTGATGTATGGTTGATTTACAATATTGTGTTAGTTTCAGCTGTGCAGCCAGCAGTGATTTTTATATATTTTATATATATATATATATATACATATATATATTATATATATTCTTTTTAAATATTATTTTCCATTATAGGTTACTGCAAGATATTGAATATAGTTCCCTGTGTTATACAGTAAATCCTTGTTGTTTACCAATTTTATATGTGGTCATGGGTATCTGTAAGAACTCTTGATCTAAAGGCAAAATTTTAGTGGAACAGGACATAAAGTTAATTTACATACAATAGAGGGTGGGTAGAAAGCTGGACCTTTCTGCTTTGTGGGAGGGGATCAGGGCTTGAGGAATTCAAAGACAGAGAATGGTAGTAAGGGTTTCAGCACCTGGAGCTGCCCTGCCTCTGCCGAAGGAGCTCTGTCTGGCATCCTCAGGAGTGCGGGGTGTCCAGCCAATGCCAACAGAGGTCCCTCACCACACAACAAGCAGGGCATAGTTTCTAGGATATAGATACAGGACCTCAGAGGAGTAAAACTAGTACAAATGTATGTGTCCCACTCACATAGCACTCACTCATTTGTTCAATATTCAGTCAACAATAATGTCTTGAGCATCTATCATGTACCAGGCACTGTGCTGGATGCTGGGGATGCAGTGGCGGGGAAGACTCTCATGGTGCTTGCTCTCATGGAGGTGGCACTCTGGTGGAGGATGGAGGTAAGTAAGTATCAGTTAAGAGAGAATGAGAAGTGCTGAGAGAGTGTTGTCGCCATGTTAGGACACACCAGAGGGGCACACACCCAGAACATAGGGATTAGGAATAAACCCCGGAGGAAGAAGATGGTAGGAGCAAGGGTAGAAAATGATTCCTCCTGGAAGAAATAAAGCAGGAGAGAGAATAGCATATTCTGGAAACCAGAGAATGGCTGGTATTTAGACTATGGGAAGGACAACAAGGCAAGGAGTAAAGCTGGAAAGGTAAGGGGTGGGAAGGGAAATCAGATCACCAGAGACCCTGAGAGCTGTGTGACGTTTCCTGTGAGAGCACTGGGGAGCTGCTGAAGTGTTTCAAGCAGTGCAGTGATAGAGCCAGATTTGCACTTTAGAAAGATGGATCAATCTGCAGAGAGGATAATGGGTTTGTGGGAAGGGACGGGAAGAGGTAAGAACAGAGGCAGCAGCCAGGCCTGAGGGGGAACTGCTATTTGACTATGCACCAGGATGGTGATGGTCTGGATGGTGGTGGTGGCATTTAGAAGGGAAATAAATAGGCAGATTAAGGAGATATTTTGGAAGTAGGCTTCACAGAACTTGATACATGATTAGTTTCAAGGAATGAGGAAGAGGATAGAATCAAGCATAACTTTCAGGGTTCTGGCCCAAGCCATCACCCCAGAATATCATCGTTTCAGGGAAGAGCAGAGAATGAAAGGTCCAAAAACTTTACAAAGATAGAATTATCAGAGAAGAAAAATAAAAGCCTACAGAGCATATTTCCATAGGACAGAGTGGTCAAATGCTGCTGAAATCTCAAGCAAAGTGAGTTTAAGCAGTGACCATTGCACCAAGAATAGAGGTATTTAGGGAATTTGACAGCAGCAGTGCCTCTGGATTGGTGGGGAGGGCCTCAGACCCCACTGAGCTAAGAATGTATGAAAGCGTAGGAAAATGGAGGAAAGTTTTCCAGACACTGGCTGCAAAGGGAAATAGAGAGAGAAAGGATAACTGCTGGAAGAGATTTGTTCAGTAGGAATCTGTTATTCCAAGAAAGGGAAAACCAAAATCAAAGTGGCATAAACGCAAATGGAGTTTATTGTTCCATGTGGCTGAAATTAGATGGTGATGTCATCTGAAAGTGAAGGGGACACGGTGTGACTGTATGTCTGTGAGGGGAGCAGGGGGGCTGCTAAAGATAATGGGAAGGGGAGCCATCTAGGGAAAAGGAGTCACAGCTAACAGGAGGGCTCAGTGGAGGCGGGGCATACAGGAGATCAAGGTGCGACTCATCAACTACTGTTTCCTTTTGCGTCAAGGTGCTTTAAGATACAAATCATTTACTAATTTTTGATGGGCTTCTGTAATTTTGATAAATGTTGCCATGCCATGCTCATTGAGTTCATAATGTCTTTTTGTATTAAAGTTCTATTGCTGCATAATGAATTATTACAAACTTAGCAGCTTAAAACAATAGCCATTTACTATCTCACAGTCTCCATGTATCAGGAGGCTGGGTACAGGTTAAACTGGGTCCTTGGCTTGGTGTCTAAACAGGCTTAAATCAAGGTTCTGGCTGGAGCTGCAAACTTGTGTGAGGTGCGGGTTCTTTTTCTAAGCTCATGAGCTGTTGGTAGAATTCAGTTTCTTGCAGCTGTAGGGTTGAGGTCCTGGTTTTTCAGCTGGTTATTGATGGGGACCACTCTCAAGTCATTGCCATGTGGCCCTCTCCCGCATGGCCGCTTACTTCTTCAAAGCCAGCAGGACAATCTCTCTGAGTTCCTCTTGTTAGGACTCACTTGTTTAGGTCAGGAGCATCCAGGATAATCTGCCTTTTGATTAACTCAAAGTCACTGATTAGCAACCTAATCATGGAAATGAAATCCCATCACATTCAAAAGTCCTGACAGCACTTAAAGGGCAGGGGATGCTTCAGGGTGTGTATATCAGGAGGTGGGAATCTTGGGGGTGTTTTTGGATTCTACCTACGACACTTTTTTATAATTGCCTTTCTTTTTTTAAACATAGCACCTTCATCTTTTTACTGTAGTAAATTGAACAGTTGGTTCCCACGTTTCATTCCTCTGTTGGAGCATTACACATCTGCATACCTGACATGGCTTTATGGTGGAGAGAAGTTAATTTTTCCAGCCCTTGCTTTTGACATTGACCAGGTGATGTGCTTGGAAGAATAAAGGGTATGGAGCTGAGAAGGTGGGAAGATTGTAGACCCAAGTGCAGACCTGGCTGGAGCAGGAGAGGGAGAAAGAAGAAGGTTGGAGAGGAGACAGACTGCAGGGCAGTCCAAGGAGAGTTTTGGCCAGACTCATGGGAAATCCTCAAGCCAAAGTCACTCAGTTAAGGAGTGCTGCATCTTGCAGGAATGGACCTGCATTGGCATACTTTATTCCTGATCTCAGTCATTGTCCAGGAGCAGCCCAAGGGAAATGTGGCCCCATCATGAATATGGAGGTGAACGCACAACAGCAACGACTGACACCTTCAGTTGGTTAATTTCCCTGCAGCAAGATATCTGAGCAGTGCATTCTTATGCCTCCCTTGGGCAGAGACATGTTATTAAATGTGATGTGGACAGAGGCTTACAAAATGCTTGCTTGGTGGACTTGCCATCTGATATTGCTGCCGTTGCCAATCCCTTGTAGCCAGCATGAGAAAGGTGGAGCAGAACCTCCCCCACTAACCAGCAGAGTCAAGAGTGTACACCTCTGAGATTTTGTGGTTGTTTCTCACACAGCAATAGCTGGTTGATACAATGGCTTAATACAAAATGCCTTATAAAGCATTCCTGAGCATCATAAACTAAAAAATATTAGATTTCTATTCTTAGGGCAATAAGGGAAAGAAAAATGTATACAGAATCATAAAATTAAAGGAACACAGTATTTCTTATATAGATGAGTAAACTGGGATCTAGAGAGGCTAAATGAAAGGTCCCAGTTCACACATTAATTTAGAAATGAAAAATGAAGTTAGACTAGACTGGGTCACCACATATACCTCTCTTGTCAATAAAGCAGATACTGGGAAGTAACTATTGTTTTTTACACATGAGATAGATTTAAAATCTCTTGAATAATACTTGATCATAACTTTTTTTAATTAGAACCAGAAATGGAATAACTTTAAAATGGAACATCAATTTTATTAGAGTTGAGTCTGATTTTCTAGTATTTTGACTTTCTGAGATAGGAAGTTTGGAAAGAATTAAAAGCAGGAGGGAGAAAATATGGGTATGTTAGAAAAGACCTAGAATTATAGAGATTATAATGCGGAAGCTCAGACCCTCTGAAGATGTGTTTTGTTTGGCAGAGACTTTTTCTAAATTGAATGTGATGCCTTTAGGAGGGGTGGGTATCCCTCAATCCCATCATTTTCTATTGTTTTATACCTCGCCTACTTCACTCATGGATTGCATCTACCTGGACCCTGAAGGTATTTGAGTTCACAATCCCCCATCCAGAATGATCTAATATGATGTTATCCTTGTATCCATAGGGCCTCCATTAGTGGCTGCTACATTGTAATTCCTCAATTCACTAATTCATTTATATATTCATTCAAGGATATCAAGTCAGTGCCAATCTGGACAGATGCTCTTCTAGGCGCTTGAACAAAACTGACAAGGATTCCTTTTCTCATGGTGCTTGCTTAAAATATGATATATAATATGCATAATAAGTAAATTATATAGAATATTAGAAGATGATAAATAGTATAGCAAAAGAGAGAGCATGGTGAGGGAGAGGAATCGGTTTTGTAATTTTAAATCAAATGGTCAGTGTAGACCTCATTGAGAAGATAACATGTGGATATTTGAGCAAACACTTGATGGAAGTGAGGGAGGGGATTTTTAAAAAAATTTTTATTGGATTATAGTTGATTTACAATGTTGTGTTAGTTTCAGGTGTACAGCAAAGTGAATCAGTTATGCATATACATATATCCAGTCTTTTTTTTAAGATTCTTTTCCCATAAAGGCCATTACAGAGTAATGAGTAGAGTTCCTTGTGCTATAGAGTAGGTCCTTATTAGTTATTTATTTTATATATAGTAGGAGGAGAGGATTTTGGAAATGAAAAAATGAGGAGAGGAATTATTCCTGTGAGTTGAAATGTTTTTATCTAAAACATCTCAAAAAGATAATATCTTTTCTGCTTCTGAAAGAATAGCAGGAATGTGACACTTGTTGCTTACATTTTTAAAGTTCAAGTCTTCTCTGTTTCTGCGCTTTCCTAATATTTCAGGCACCATCATGAGAAGTCAGCTTGCACCTGCCTTTTCCTAGGGTTTCAGTGTCACCTGGCTTATCCTAGCACTCAACAATGATGCATAACTTACTTTTGTAGAGAGAAAGTGGGATGACTGGCTGTACTTTAAGAGAGGAATCTGCTGGTAGAAAGAGGGATACGGGCACAGCACCATTCGGAAGGCATGAACAGCTCTGTTGTGCAAGGGGCACATTTTACCCACATGGATGGCTTCTACGGAACAGAGCTGGAGCTGAGCCACAGACAGAAAACAATTTATGTCAAAGGTGGCGGAATAAACCATGGACAATCCACTGAATCACAGTCACAGGCTTTGACTGGTGTAGCTGAGTCCAGTTGAAGCTTCCATTTCACTATTGGGAGGAACTTCCTTGGGAGACGCTGAGGTATGCATTATCAAAACAAACCTGATCCAGAACTCAGAATTTCAGAGCTGCAGAATTTGTTACATTGGAAAAAAATGCTTCCCCTTCAGACACCTATACTGTACTGTACTGAAAGACCCCAGGGTTTACAGCCGATATCTGATCTAGCATTTAATACTGGAACACAGTATTTGTACCCAGACCCTATGGCCTAATTCTTGAGATTCAAAGAGGTGGTTACAATGTTTATGCTTCAGAGAAGGAGACTATGAGAATGGGCACCATTTCAAAAATGCTGATTTTGGAGAAGTAATCCTCAATAAAAGGCCTTTTGTTTCTGTCCCTCAAGAAGAAATAGTACTATCCAGCCCCAGCTAGCCTGAGGCTGAATTACTGCAAGGACTGTTTTGTGTGCATTTTCTCTCAGTTGTCAACACCAAAGCAAAATATAAAGAAAGCCTTGTCACTCCTCAGGAATTTCTGGGCTATAGCTCACACTTAACTTTTCCGGGCATGTTCATGGGCTTTGGGTAATATTTTGGTAATTTCTATCTAACAAACTTATTGGCAAAGCAAACAAATTGCTTTCTTTGAATCTGGTGGTGGGTAGAAAAGGAGAATGGGGAATTGTCAACTGGATGTGGAACTATGCTGAGCATTAAACTTGGTCTCATGTCTCTTTTGCGAAAGAATCATGGCCCTCATCCAGCAGTGGAGGGAACCTAAGAAAGACTGCCCCACATCCAGCTGAATCTTAGAGGAATGAGCTCAGGTTGAAGCCAATGTGTTGGTTTGAGTTTCCCCCAAAGCAGACCCTGACATAAGCATCCTAGTGCAAGTAATTTACTTGGAACAAAGTAAAGATGTGGCCAATGAAGGGAAGGCGGCCAATAAGATAAGCTACCACTGTGGGTGACGGGTTTATTTTTTCTGGGAGATTCTAGGAAATGACATAAAACAGAGCCAATCTAGTTTTCTCCCAGCACACTAAGATACTTATCGATCCATTTATTCAACAAATATTTCTGAGGCTCACTAAGGCCAGACACTCTTCCAGGCACAGGGGTGATACATTAGTAAACAAAACAAAAACTATGTCCTTAGGTAGTTTTCATTCTGGAAGGAGAGAAAGACAAATGCAGGAAAATTAAGTAAAGTCTAGACCTGTACTCTTCAATATGGTAGCATCTAGCCACATATGCCTATCGAGCACTTTAAATGTGGCCAGTCCAAATTGAAAT
Organism: Mesoplodon densirostris; assembly: GCF_025265405.1. Taxonomy (NCBI): domain Eukaryota; kingdom Metazoa; phylum Chordata; class Mammalia; order Artiodactyla; family Ziphiidae; genus Mesoplodon; species Mesoplodon densirostris. The sequence goes on from NC_082663.1 coordinate 13,250,609, forward strand.
GAAATGATAATAATAATTAAGATATATGGGGTTAACTAAAATATGCTACTAAAATTAATGTCTCTGATTTATTTTTTAAAAGCAGCTACTAGAAAATTTAAATGCACACTGTGTGGCCTACATTCTAGCAGCATTAGCTTTAGCTGGAAGCTTCTTAGAAGTGCAGAATATCTGGTTCCACCCAGTCCTGCTGAATCAAAGTCTTCAATTTAACAATTGTAGGCAATTTGTAGGCATATCAGTGTCCGAGATTTATTGATCTACAGTGTGCACTTGTTAGGAGCTAAGGTGAAAAGCAAAGCAGGGAAAGAGGATATGACATCTATGTAGCTTATGGTTTTGTTTCATCCAATTTTAGATGTGGTGTAAACGTCCTCTCTCAGTCTGGGGTAAGTCCTCACTAGGAACATAATAAGTAAAATCTAAAGGAAGGGATGGAACAGCCATGCAAGTATATTTGGAAATAGAAAGCCATGGGCAGATTTTGAGCAGAGGTATGACATGATTTGACTTTCATTTCAACAGGAAGGCTCTGGCTGCTGTGTTGATAAGAGATTGTAGTGGGTCAAGAGGAAAAACAAAATTGATAGATTTTGATTGATATTGATATTAAAATAATCTAGTCAAGAAACCATAATGGCTTGAACTTGAGTGGTAGCAACAGAGGAAATGAAAAGTGAACAGTTATATTGATTATTTTGAAGGCAGATTCAGCAGGATTCTTAGAGTAATCAATGGTAACTAAGGTATTTTGGCCTGAACAAATGGAAGAATGCAGTTGTCACTTTCTAGGATAGTAGAGAGTGGGGAAAGAGCAGATTTAGGGGAAATATCAGTATTAGAAGCTTGGTTTGAACAAGTAAAGACTGAGATACTCATTGATGTTTAAGTAAAGTTTAGGTAAGGAGGTAGATATATGAATCTGGGATTCAAAGGAGTGATCTTAGTTACAGATATAAATTGGAAAAATTTTTCACATAGACAATAATTCCACAAGATTGGGAGAGAATCACGAGAGATTGAGAGTATATAGATATGAGAAAAGGTGAAGGATTCAACACTGGGATAGATGACAGGCAGAAGGAAAGAACCAGTAAAGGGTGGTCTGAGAGGTAGCAGGAAGATCAGATGAGTGTAGAGACCTGGAAATCTAGTGAAGACGGTGTTTGGAGGAGTAAACAGTTATCAGGTAGATCATAGAATATTGATGGTCAAGCAAGATGAGGATTGAGAACAACTGTAGAATTTAGTATTATGGAATTGCTTAGTGATCCTGAGAAGAGAAGTTTTTGTGCAGTGTAGTGAGAGCCAGGCTGGACTTGATTCAAATGAGAATGAGAAGAGAGAAATTGGTGGTATAATTATAGTTATCATTTTTGCTGTAAAACAAAGGACAGAAATTTGATGGTAGTTGGAAGAGGAAAGTGGATATCAAAGGAACTTTGATATTATGGGAGAAATAATAGCATGCTTGGTAATGATCTAGAAGAGGGGAGAGCTGATGATGTGGGGGAGAGAGATGAAACCATGGTTGGACTGATGTCCTTGAGTAGGTGATAGAGCATGGTGTCTGGTGGAAAGTGGAACAATTTTTCATTAGCTGGGAATACAGATCATTCATGCAGGAGAGAAGCAAGTGACTTGGGGGCAGACATGAAGATAGGTGTGCAGATTCAACAGTGGGAGCCTTAGCAAAGTCCTTTCTGACTACTTCAAATTTCTCAGTAGAGTAGGAAGCAAGCCCATGAGTTGAGAGTGAGTGTCCATTTGTGATGAGAGGATGAAGGTGTGACATAATGGTCCAAAACAGTGGGAGAGAAAATGCAGGCTTGCCGGGCAACACAGAAGATACATTTGACGTTAGTAATTGTGGCAGTGACTAAAAACTGTCAATCAAAACAGTTTCTCACTTTCCTCCATAGTCACAGAATCTTATCTAAGGACTTGGCTACCCAGCCAGGTCTATGTTCATGGCTTCCTTCCTAGTTTTATATGGCTATTTTACTAAGTTCTTAGAAACAAACTCTGAGAAGAGATGTGTACCACAGCCAAGTCTGGGCCTGAAACATTGGACATAGACTAGTCCACATTCTTTCCCCCTGTTTTCCAGCTGGACTTTTGACATGGAAGCTTCCCAGCTTTGTCAACACAGACAGCAAGAAGACCCCAGGGGGTGTCAGAACAAGATGGGGGGTAGGTGAGTGTCTGAATGACCATATGAGGCAGTGACACTCTGCCAAACTGGATTGAGAGAATACATTTCTAAGTTACTTAATCCAACGATTACTGTGTTTCTTGGTTATAGCAGCTTAGCTTGATGCATGATACTGTGATTGTGAGTTGAAGGTGAGACCAGTCAGCACAGTTGTGGTTTTTTTCTCCAGTTGTATGGATGCCGCTGTGATTGCAGACTTGGAACATGCAGAGATTTGGATTTAATGAGAATTGGAGTTTAGCTCAGTGATTACATCAAATGCAAGGGTGATAAGGTAGTGGACAGTAGAAAAAAAAGGAGACATTTGTAATAATTGATCATTATATTAAAGAGTCATTCCACTCTGATACAGCTTCAATTGATTGCCTTCTGAAACATCAATAGACCATTAGTCTAACGATTTCTCCTTTAAAAATAATGCATCTTGGGGGCTTCCCTGGTGGCGCAGTGGTTGAGAGTCCGCCTGCCGATGCAGGGGACACGGGTTCGTGCCCCGGTCTGGGAAGATCCCACATGCTGTGGAGCGGCTAGGCCCATGAACCATGGCTGCTGAGCCTGCGCGTCCGGAGCCTGGACTCCACAACGGGAGAGGCCACAAGAGTGAGAGGCCCGCGTACCGCAGAAAAAAAAAAATAATGCATCTTTTTCCTTTGGGCTGCTTTTAAGATATGGAAATAGATATAACTATAGGTAAGCTCTCTCTCTTTATATATATATATTATATATATAAAATATATATATATGTATATATGTATATATAAAATGTATTTCTACCATAAAAAAGCCATGCATTTCTTGGGATGTTACATCTTGGAATCCAACCACCATATTGTGAGGAAGCCCAAGTAGTCTGTGGAGAGGCCCATGTAGAGAAGAATTGAAAACACTGGCCCATAGTGCTGACTGAGCTTCCAACTTGCCAGTTATTGAATAAGCCATCATGAAAGTGGATCCTACATACCCCAGTTGAGCCTTGCTAGCTGATACTGTGTGGAATAGAGACAAGCCATCCCTGTCAAGCTATAACCAAATATCAGATTCATGAGTAAAATAAACAATTGTTATTTTAAGCCACTAAGTTTTGAGGTGGTTATACAAAAATTGAAAACTGCATCATATACCTAGGAGTGAAGTACATCCATAAAAATCTTGAAAATTTTGATATTGGCTTTGGGACTGAGTAATATGCAGAAGTTGGAAAAGCTTTAGGAAGACTGTTGTTTTTTTTAACATTAAAATTTTTAAAGGTTTTTTTTTTAAATCAAAAGTCATTTTATTTTAAATATAGCTGTGGTTACATGTCAATCCCAAACCCCCAATCTATCCCTACCCTCAACCTTCCCCCTGGTAACCATAAGTTCATTCTCGAAGTCTATGAGTCTGTTTCTGTTTTATAAATAAGTTCATTTGTATCATTTTTTTAGATTCTGCATACAAGTGATATCATATGATATTTGCCTTTCCCTAGCTGACTTATTTCACTTAGTATGATAATCTCCAGGTCCATCCAAGTTGCTTCAAATGGCATTATTTCATTCTTTTTAGTGGCTGAGTAATATTCTATTGTATATATATACCACAGCTTCTTTATTCATTCATCTGTTGATGGTCATTTAGGTTGCTTCCATGCCTTGGCTGTTGTAAATGGTGCTGCAATGAACATTGGGATGCATGTATCCTTTTGAACCATGTTTTTCTCTGGATATATGCCAAAGAGTGGGACTGCTAGATCATATGGTAGCTCTATTTTTAGTTTTTTAAGGAACCTCCATACTGTTTTCCATAGGGAGACTCTTAATGAGACCCCAGAAGACCTCAGGAGAATGTCAAAGAAGCCTAAAGTGAGGCTGACAGTGAGGGCTTAGAGGGATAAGAAAAATGTTATTGGAAGTTGGAGGAAGGGAAATCCTTGGTAATTAGTGGTGGGAAGTTTTGCAATGCTGTCATCTGCAGTAACATGGAAAATAATAAATATACCTAATGAACTCAAAGATTTAGATAAGTAGATTTCCAGGTACAATATTGAAATGTTTCCCTCTTGTTGTCTATGAAAAAAGTCAAGAAGAGAGAGACAAGCTAAAGATCTGAAATGTTTATATAAAGGAGCCAGGACTTTACCAGTTTTTCTAGACCTCAAACAATTCTCAAAGTAAGAAAGAGCCTCAGGCTAAAGATAAATCCAAGGTAGAATTTTAAGGTCTTTTTAACAGACATACTAAAAATCTAATCCCATACCTTTTAGAGTCTTTCTATGACTCTTAGGGTCTCTAAGGATCTTGAGGACATGCTTAAGTCATAGATTCTCTCCACTTAACAACAGGGCTTATAAGAATCCTAAGGGCTTAGTCCAGCATCATCATCAACGGGAGATAGACAAGCCTTATTGTGAAGAATTTTGTGGTTGTGGCTTTTGTCTAACAGAGAAAAGCCCAATAAGTTTGATAGAAAATCCACAGTGTTTTTAAGAGAATTTTCCAAAATAAATACTTCCAGAGTGGGCTAAAGAAACCCAGACATACTACAAAGTATAAAGAAACCTTTTACCACAAAAATTCTATTAGTTAGGCTGAGAAAACCACCTACCTTCAAAATGGGCTACTTTTAATATAAAAAGAAAGATCGTTCAGAAGAAGGAGACAAGAACTTTGGAGGATAACCCCAAGGAATAAGATTTAGCATTCACCAAGAAAGTGAAAATGTATGCCTGGCTGGATTTTAGAATTGCTTTGGATCAGTGACAACTGGGTACTTCTTATTTTTTAACAGAAATGTCTAAAGTGCTTACTCTATGCCAGTCGCACCACTGTATGTTGTGTGTGTGTGTTTAGTTCTTATGTTTTCAGAAAGAAAAGAATAATTCTCAAAGAGCTGCACCTGAGGAACTGCATTTGAGGAGCCTCGCCCATACCTGGATATGATTTAGGAGACAATATCCTGAACCTCAAGCCCAAGCCTTATGCTGCGTGGTGAGTTTGAGGTCTTGGGGGAGGAAGAGAGTAATTTTGTATGTGGGAAGGATGTGAATTGCTGTGTCAAATGAAGGTGATGACAAATCGTGTGTTCCAAAGATGGCTGAAAAAGTACCTCTCATTCTGCATATACTTGTGGAACTTTGACACTCTTCCATTGGAAGTCAAGTCTATCCCCTTTCATTGAATCTGTGCAGTGTTTGTGACTGGCTTGACCAACAAAATGTGGTGGAAGTCTTGTTATATGACTTTTCAGATAAAGTCATAAAAATGCCATGTACTTCTACTTTGTTCTCTTGGAGTACTAGCTATTGGAACTCAATCACCATACTGTAAGGAAGCCCAAACAGCTGGTGGAGAGTCCTGTGTTAGAAGAACCTGCCTACTGTGTGAGAGAGCAACACTGTAGGTAGATCAGCTCCCTGTTGAGAACCCTTGTCTGATGCTTCATGGGACAGAGATGAGACATTCCTGGCACACCCTGCCCAAATCACAGATTCTGGAGTACAATGAATGACCATCGTTGTTCTAAGTCAGTAGCTTTTGAGTTGGTTTGTTCTTCAACAATAACTAACTGAAACTTGATTATATTAATACATTATATGACTCTATTCTAGCTTCTACTGTTACTTTTCAGAAGCCATCTGTCAATTTAAATAATGTTCTTATTCTCTGTCTTTGTGCTTCTATTAAGAATATACTTTGCCTTTTGTGTTTTTCAGTTGCATTCTGATGTATCTAGGTGTCAATTTATTTATATCTACCTTGCTTGGGATTCATTTGGTCTCTTGAAACTACACTTAGATCTTTCACCATATCTGGAAAAGCTTCAGATATTGACTGTATTCCATCCTCTGTCCTCTTCATCTGGAACTATGTATATTCGGATGTTAGTGAATATTTGCTAGTTACAAAAATCAAACATTTAGAGTTTCAGGAAAGGAGAAGAATGGAACACAGGAATCATTTTAAGTGATAATGGCTGAAAAATTTCCAGATATGCTAATTTCCATGTCTCCTCAGTTGTATCCAATATGCTATTAAACCTGTCCATTGACATTTTACTTTCAATTACATTTTGCATTTCTATATAAAAGCTTTATTTTCTTCTGGCAGAAATGTACATTGTAATTCTTTGTAGTTTCCTTTACTTTGCAGATATTTTCGTACCTACCTTTCAATTTTTACTCTGAGTTTTTGTTATTGTTCATGGTTCCTTATTGCTTGGAGAATTAATTGTGAGAATTTCCTGAGGTCTAGAGTGAGGGCAAATTCCCCCAGATAGAATTTGCCAGGTCCCTGGGAGCCATCCCAATTGGAATACTCTTTAAACTAAATGCACTTCTTGAATTTGCTTATGTGAATTTGGACAAAAATTTGGACAAAGAACCTTGTCCTTACCATTTCTCCTTCCCTCCCTCTCTCTCTCTCTGCTTCCCACCCTCCCTCCTTTTCTTTCTCTTCCTTCCTTCCTTCCTTCCTCCATCCTTCTCTTTCTTCCTTTCTCTCTGTCTCTGTCTTTTTTTTCCCCTCTGCTTTTCTTATTACCAGAGCAACAAAGCAACTTTCCTTGCAGTCTTCAGTGAGGAGGGTGATAAATTTTCTTCCAGTTAGTCCTTAAACCAAAAATGGAATCCTTTGGGGTCCCAACTTCATGAGAAGAAGGCTTGTTATTAGACCACCCACTTTGCTTCTGTTCTATATGCCCAAATGAGACCTTGAAAATCACCTCTCAAGTTTCCACTTTGGCAAATGCCCTCACTCCAAAGAGGCTAAGGTACAGATTTCCTGTTATAGCTTCTAGCTTTCACTTAGATTTTGGCCTCAGACTTTCTTACTACCTTGCAGCTCACCAATGCCTTTAGGAAGATATATTTTTTTGGTTTATTTTTACCTGCATTTTAAATTATTTTTCATAAGAAAACTTATTCTAATACCGAGGCCATCATATTACCAGAAATGCCTCTCACCCTGTATGGCACAGTCAGGCCTTCTCCATGCTTTCAGGCACGATTTAAGTCCTTTGGGCCTTGTTCCATGTGGATTTTACAAACATGAATTTAATCCAATGGCCAAACATGGAGTATGGACTAAAGATCCCCTAGTCCCATTGACAGAACAGATGGGATCTACTTCTATCACCACCCCATGATGGGGGAAATGGAATTAGCAAAAATAATTTTGGAAATTGAGGGAGTTTCTAGCAGAGTAACCAACATTACGTTGTCTTTTTTACACACATGGTATGTTTAATCAGAAAGTAGAATTTAAATGCCATAAAGGCTATATGAATAGCCTTCAATAGTCTTCAGCTTTTGATTAGAGATTGAAAGAATAGGTCCCCAACTGTGACTATTTGTTCATTTGTTGGCATAGGAATTCTAAATGTTATGTAGGGCAACTGTTCACTTGTGGTAGGATGGCCCACTAAAAGTACAGATGGCTTGTTAGATGGACTTTATCTGTTAAATTTAAACCCATAAGGGATTGCCAACAGATAAGAAAATTAGATGATAAGTTAAAATACTGAAAATAAAATTAGATTTGTTTTAGAGTACAAGTGTTTAAAGAACTATCCAGGCACAAATTTACCTTAATTTTTTCAATTTCTCACAATTGTACATCTCACTCTGGAGTGAGTGTTCATGATTTTGAAGAATGCTTATGTATATTTTACAGTCTTAAGAAATACACATTTCCCAAGGGTATAATTTCACAAGAAAAAATACTACCCACAAAATTAGAATTTACTAATAGATAAAAGAAATCTTATAATGACATTTGCAAAAAACCTTCAATTACCTTGAATATAATTGTAGATACTTTGAGCTAGGAACAGAAAGGACTTAGACTAGGTCTGTACTGCATGGTTTATTCTTTCCCAGGAGCCTGCCACATTCACTCTCTGTTTCTGAGCAAAGAAGTAATAACTTATTTTCTAGCTAGATTTCCATGCTTTAGATTAAAAATAATCATATATCTGGCTGCTACTGATGAGACCAGGGAAACTGTCTGGGTATGAGGAAGGTGAGTGGTTTAAAATGTGGTTTTGCATGAAATAATGACAATTGTAGGGTCATTCTTCTCCTATTGGTGGTAACTTTAACAAATCAATTATATCTTCTCTTTTGAGAAATTTGAAAGTAATATAAGAAAGACCAAAATAGGTAGTAGAATAAAACAGAATTCAAGAGATGCTGAAAGAGTAGGATACAAGCAGAAAGCAATGAGTCAGTAGAACCTGTGAACTGGCAGAAACCAGGAGGTAGAGTGGCAAGTAGAGAGAGGCAATTAGAGTGGCCCCAGGAAAAAGGAATAAAGGGAAGGTCAAAAAGAAAGTTATTGGGTAATAGTGTACGGTGGGGATGCTGGTTTTGTTTTAGTTTCATGGAAAGTATCCAGCTCTCCATGATGGCTTTTTGCTTACTGCATGTGTTATCTTAAATTGCTTATGTATCATTTCAATAAACTGTAATTACCTTAAGAAAATATGTTTCTGTTTCTTAACAATGGAAAGCTATTAATCAAACCAGCTCTGAAGGAAAACAGACAATGACAAAATTGGCTTTTTAGTAAATTTGTCAAGAGCAAATTAGTCAAGCTGGCAGAGTAGGTGTGTGTATATTTTGAGACTCTTTCTTCTTCAAATAAAAGCAATGATAGAATATAAATTGATACACATATAATTGATATTTACATATAATTGATGTATATAATATATATGTATATATATCAATGAGAGCTAAACATTTAAAAAGAGAAAATAAAAATCAAAGCCATAGTCACACTCTAAAATCAAGTTATGCATCTCTAGAAATGAAGCTGAGCTGAATGTAAGTGACAATGCAGCACCCACAGAACTACAGTGGGATGGATCTGTCGACTCAAGGCAAGGAAATTGGCAGAGGTGCCTGGGAGTTCTACTCCTGTGTGTTAATGGAAAATAAATAAAAGTGCTCTGTGTGAGGTGAGTGACTGTGGTCAGTTTACTGCTATAAAGTCTGTGAAAGGAAGACGAAAAACCTGTGACTAGCTTCTGGCTGTGGCCCACATCTTAGGGAAAGAGAGAGAGGTAATGCCGGCCTCACCAGCAGGATGTGGGCCAAATTGCCATTGGTTCAGATGCCATGAAAATAATGCCCTTGATATTACCTCAGGACAGATCCTTGTGTAGCTGGATAAAGGCAAAACTGCTCCATGGAAAAGGATGAGCTCAGAGCCAGAGATAAAAAACAATCAAAAAAGTGAACAATATCTTACTCAAACAGAAGAAGCAATTCGGACTTGAGACTCCAACATCAACTGTCACCTGAGCTTCCAACCTGCTGACCAGCCCAGGTTTCAGACCTGCCAGCTCCCATAATCAGGTAGATTTATTTTACGATATAAATATATTATAATATATTATCTATTATTATATATAATATTTCATATATATTATTATATAAATATCTTATCGTGATTGAAGAATCACTATTTGAAAACAAAAGGTCAAAGAAACTTCCAGAAATGAAGAAACTCTATGGGCCCTCAGATTCAAAGTATAAACTGAATGCTGAGCAGGATAAATAAAAATCAATTCACACCAGACACATCAAAATGATATTATAAACATTAGGAGGAAATCCTAAGACCCACCAAAGGAAAAGAAGCAACCTTAAAATCTTAAACTGATTTGACAAGAAATACAGATTACCTGCAAATGAACAACAGTTAGACTGACAGCAATTTTCTCCATGATAAAAATAAATGATAAAAAGGTAGTGGAGGACTGAAGAGAGAGGTGGGGAGAAGACTGAGAAGACACGGGCATGGGAGGAGGGTCTTGGTGCTCTGGCAGGGTGTCAGACCTGAGCCTCTAAGGTGGGAGAGCTGAGTCCACAACATTAAACCACCACAAACCTCCCAACCCCAAGTAAAATCAATTGATGAGAGCTATCCCAAAGATCTCCTGCTAAACAGTAAGACCCAGCTCCACCCAATGGCCAGCAAGCTCCACTGCTGGACACCCCATGCCAAACAACTAGCAAGACAGGAACACAACCACACCCATTAGGGGAGCGACTGCTTAAAATCATAAGTTCACAGACACCCCAAAACATAACACCTGATGTGGTCCTGCCCACCAGAAAGACAAGATCCAGCCTCATCCACCAGAACACAGACACCAGTCCCCTCCACCAGAAAGCCTACACAACACACCAAACCAACCTTACCCACTGGGGGCAGACACCAAAACAAAAGGGAACTACAAACTTGCAGCCTGCGAAAAGGAGACCCCAAACACAGTAAGTTAAACAAAATGAAAAGACAGACGAATACACAGCAGATGAAGGAGCAAGGTAAAAACCCACCAGACCAAACAAATGAAGAGGAAATAGGCAGTCTACCTGAAAAAGAATACAGAGTAATGATAGTAAAGATGATGCAAAATCTTGGAAACAGAATGGAGAAAATACAAGAAATGTTTAACAAGGACCTAGAAGAACTAAAGAACAAACAAACAATGATAAACAACACAATAAATGAAATTAAAATTTCTCTAGAAGGAACCGATAGCAGAATAACTTAGGCAGAAGAATGGACAAGTGACCTAGAAGATAAAATAGTGGAAATAATGACTGCAGACCAGAATAAAGAAAAAAGAATGAAAAGGATTGAGGACAGCCTTAGAGCCCTCTGGGACAACATTCGAATTATAGGGGTCACAGAAGAAGAGAAAAAGAAAGGGACTGAGAAAATATTTGAAGAGATTATAGTTGAAAACTCCCCTAATATGGGAAAATAAATAGTCAGTCAAGTCCAGGAAGGGCAGAGAGCCCCACACAGAATAAATCCAAGGAGAAACACACCAAGACACATATTAATCAAACTATCAAACATTAATAAAAAGAAAGAATATTAAAAGCAGCAAAGGAAAAACAAAAAATAACATACAAAAGAATCTCTATAAGGTAAACAGCTTATCTTTCAGGTGAAACTGTAAGACAGAAGGGAGTGGCAGGATATATTTAAAGTGATGAAAGGGAAAAACCTACAACAAAGATTACTCTACCCAGCAAGGATCTCATTCAGATTCGATGTAGAAATTAAAATTTTACAGACAAGCAAGAGCTAAGAGAATTCAGCCCCACCAAACCAGCTTTACAACAAATGCTAAAGGAACTTCTCTAAGCAGGAGACACAAGAGAGGGAAAAGACCTACAATAACAAAACCAAAACAATTAAGAAAATGGTAAAAGGTACATACACATCGACACTTACCGTAAATGTAAATGTATTAAATGCCAAACAAAAGACATAGACTGGCTGAATGGATACAAAAACAAGACCCATATATATGCTGTCTACAAGAGACCCACTTCAGACCTAAGGACACATACAGAATGAAGTGAGGGGAAGGAAGAAGATATTCCATGCAAATGGAAATCAAAAGAAAGCTGGAGTAGCAATTCTCATGTCAGAAAAAATAGACTTTAAAATAAAGACTATTACAAGAGACAAAGAAGGACACTACATAATGATCAAGGGATCAATCCAAGAAGAAGATATAACAATTGTAAATATTTATGCACCCAACATAGGAGCACCTCAATGCATAAGGCAAATGCTAACAGCCATAAAAGGGGAAATCAACAGTAACACAATGATAATAGGGGATTTTAACAGCCCACTTTCACCAATGGACAGATCATCCAAAATGAAAATAAATAAGGAAACACAGCTTTAAATGATACATTAATCAAGGTGGACTTAACTGATATTTATAGGACATTCCATCCAAAAACAACAGAATACAGTTTCTTCTCAAGTGCTCATGGAACATCCTCCAGGAGAGATCATATCTTGGGTCACAAATCAAGCCTTGGTAAATTTAAGAAATTTGAAATTGTATCAAGTTTCATTTCTGACCACAACACTATGAGACTAGATATCAATTATAGGAAAAAATCTGTTAAAAATACCAACATATGGAGGCTAAAAAATACACTATTTAATAACGAAGAGATCACTGAAGAAAGCAAAGAGGAATAAAAGAATACCAAGAAACAAATGACAATGAAAACATGATGACCCCAAACCTATGGGATGCAGCAAAAGCAGATCTAAGAGGGAAGATTATAAAAATACAATCCTACCTCAAGAAACAAGAAACATCTCAAATAAACAACCTAACCTTACACCTAAAGCAAATAGAGAAAGAAGAACAAAAAACCCCCAAAGTTAGCAGAAGGAAAGAAATCATAAAGATCAGATCAGAAATAAATGAAAAAGAAATGAAGGAAATAATAGCAAAGATCAATAAAACTAAAAGCTGGTTCTTTGAGAAGGTAAACAAAATTGATAAACCATTAGCCAGAATCATCAAGAAAAAAAGGGAGAAAACTCAATTCAACAGAATTAGAAATGAAAAAGAAGTAACAACTGACACTGCCAAAATACAAAGGATCATGAGAGATTACTACAAGCAACTATGTGTCAATAAAATGGACAACCTGGAAGATATTGACAAAATCTTAGAAAAGCACAACCCTCCAAGCCTGAACCAGGAAGAAATATAAAATATGAAGTGACCAATCACAAGCACTGAAATTGAAACTATGATAAAAAATCTTCCAAAAACAAGAGCCAAGAACCAGATGGGTTTACAGGTGAATTCTATCCAACATTTAGAGAAGAGCTAACACCTATCCTTCTCAAAATCTTCCAAATTATAGCAGAGGGAGGAACCCTCCCAAGCTCATTCTAAAAGGCCACCATCACCTGGCACCAAAACCAGACAAGGATGTCACACAACAAAAAGAAAACTACAGGCCAATATCACTGATGAACATACATGCAAAAATCCTTCACAAAATACTAGCAAACAGAATCCAACAGCACATTAAAAGGATCATACACCATGATTAAGTGGAGTTTCTCCCAGGAATGCAATGATTCTTCAGTATACACAAATCAATCAATGTGATACACCATATTAATAAATTGAAGGAGAAAAGCCATAGGATAATCTCAATAGATGCAGAAAAAGCTTTCGACAAAATTCAACACCCATTTGTGATAAAAACTCTCCAGAAAGTAAGCATAGAGAGAGCCTACCTCCACGTAATAAAGGCCATATATGATAAACCCACAGCCAACATTGTTCTCAGTGTTCAAAAACTGAAACCATTTTCACTAAGATCAGGAACAAGACAAGGGTGCCCACTCTCATCACTATTATTCAACATAGTTTGGGAAGTTTTAGCCACAGCAATCAGAGAAGAAAAATGAAAAAAAAAAAGGAATCCAAACCAGAAAAGAAGAAGTAAAACTGTCACTGTTTACAGATGACATAATGCTATACATAGAGAACCCTAAAGATGTTACCAGAAAACTACTAGCGCTAATCGATGAATTTGGTAAAATAGCAGGATACAAAATAAATGCACAGAAATCTCTTGCATTCCTATACACTAATGAGGAAAAATCTGAAAGAGAAATTAAGGAAACACTCCCATTTACCATTGCAATAAAAAGAATAAAATACCTAGGAATAAACCTACTTAAGGAGACAAAAGACCTGTATGCAGAAAACTATAAGACACTGATGAAAGAAATTAAAGATGATACAAACAGATGGAGAGATATACCATGTTCTTCAATTGGAAGAATCAACATTGTGAAAATAACTCTACTACCCAAAGCAGTCTACAGATTCAATGAAATCCCTATCAAACTAACAATGGCATTTTTCACAGAACTAGAACAAAAAATTTCACAATTTATATGGAAACACAAAGGACCCTGAATAGCCAAAGAAATCTTGAGAAAGAAAAACAGAGCTTGAGGAATCAGGTTCCCTCACTTCAGACTGTACTACAAAGTGACAGTAATCAAGAGAGTATGGTACTTGCAAAAAACCAGAAATATAGATCCTTGGAACAGGATAGAAAGCCCAGTGATAAACCCACACCATATGGTCACCTTGTCTTTGATAAAGGAGGCAAGAATATACAATGGAGAAAAGGCAGCCCCTTCAATAAGTGGTGCTGGGAAAACTGGACAGCTACATGTAAAAGAATGAAAATAGAACACTCCCTAGCATGATACACAAAAATAAACTCCAAATGGATTAAAGACCTAAATGTAAGGCCAGACACTATAAAACTCTTAGAGGAAAACATAGGCAGAACACTGTATGACATAATCACAGCAAGATAATTTCTGACCCACCTCCTAGAGAAATGGAAAAAAAAATGGGACCTAATGAAACTTAAAAGCTTTTGCACTGCAAAGGAAGCCATAAACAAGACAAAAAGACAACCCTCAGAATGGGAGAAAATATTTGCAATTTAAGCAACAGACAAAGGTTTAGTCTCCAAAATATAGAAGCAGCTCATGCAGCTCAATATAAAAAAAAACCCAATCCAGAAGACCTAAATAGACATTTCTCCAAAGAAGATCAACAGATTGCCAACAAACACATGATAATATGCTCAACATCACTAATCATTAGAGAAATGTAAATCAAACCGACAGTGAGGTATCACCTCACACAGGTCAGAATGGCCATCAGCAAAAAATCTACAGACAAACGCTGGAGAAGGTGTGGAGAAAAGGGAACCCTCTTGCACTGTTGGTGGGAATGTAAATTGATACAGCCCCTATGGAGAACAGTATGGAGGTTCCTTAAAAAACTAAAAATAGAACTACCATATGACCCAGCAATCCCACTACTCAGCATATACCCTAAGAAAAACCATAATTAAAAAAGAGACATGGGGCTTCCCTGGTGGCGCAGTGGTTGAGAATCCGCCTGCTGATGCAGGGGACACGGGTTCATGCCCTGGTCTGGGAAGATCCCACATGCCACGGAGGGGCTAAGCCCGTGAGCCATGGCCGCTGAGCCTGCACATCCGGAGCCTGTGCTCCGCAACGGGAGAGGCCACAACAGTGAGAGGCCTGCGTACCGCAAAAAAAAAAAAAAAAAAAAAGAGAGAGAGACATGTACCACAATGTTCATTGCAACACTGTTTACAATAGCCAGGACATGGAAGCAACCTAAGTGTCCATCGACAGATCAATGGATAAAGAAGATGTGGCACATATATACAATAGAATATTACTCAACCATAAAAAGAAATGAAATTTAACTACTTGTAGTGAGGTGGATGGACCTAGAGTCCGTCATACAGAGTGAAGTAAGTCAGAAAGAGAAAAACAAATACCGTATGCTAACACATATATATGGAATCTAAAAAAAAAAATGATTCTAATGAACCTAGGGGCAGGACAGGAATAAAGACTCAGATGTAGAGAATGGTCTTCAGGACACGAGGAGAGAGAAGGTTAAGCTAGGAGAAAGTGAGAGAGTGGCAATGACATATATACACTACCAAATGTGAAATAGATAGCTATTAGGAAGCAGCTTCATAGCACAAGGAGATCAGCTCGGTGCTTTGTGACGACGTAGAGGGGTGGGATAGGGAGGGTGGGAGGGAGACGCAAGAGGGAGGGGATATGGGGATATATGTATACATATAGCTAAATCACTGTCATACAGCAGAAACTAACACAACATTGTAAAGCAATTATACTCCAATAAAGATTTTTTTTAAAAAAGATAGTGGAATAATATCCTGAGTGTTGAGGAAAATATGTCTTGACCTGGATTACTATATTCTATTAAGATATGCTTTGCACATCAGGGTTAAATGAAGACATTCCCAAGAATCTAGAGTGTGCCTGCCGGAGTTCTTCCCTGGAAGAACTAATTAAGGGCATAAGGCAACTCAGAAAAGAAGTAGGATGTAAAACGAAGCAAACACTCATGAAGAGAAAATTCTAGGTAAATTAAATTAAGTTTTGACTGCAAAAACAACTACTAATTTTTATGTTTAAAAAAGCGACAGAAAAGAGTTTTCTATGAAATAAAATATATGATGGCAGGCATGCAATCCCTAGGCGAATTGTGTGTATTGGCCTCACATTTAGTGGGGAAGAATAGAGACCCCAATTAACTTGAAAGGACACTGATTTACACTGAATTTTTGTTCAGAGTATTTCAATATACTAATGCTCATTTACAGCCATGCTAGATAACGTAAAGAAATAAAGAGCTGCTTGCCCCTACAGAGAATTATATGAGTGCTACTGCTACAAATGCAGAGTGATATTGGTGTGTTTCTCTGGTGACTCAAATATGATTAGCAGTGTTGCCTTCAGTAACATGAGTTCCAAAATATTGACAAACTTTTGGTAAAATCCTGAGCCAAAGTGTCATTTTCCTTTGGTTTTCATTGTGCATTTCTGAAAAATTCTGTATAAATTAAAGCTGTGCAAAAATACTTTGTATATACAGTCAATCCTCATTATTCATGGATTCTGTATTTGCGAGTTTTTCTACTTGCCATAATTTATTTGTAACCTTAAAATTGATACTGGCACTAGTCTTGCCATCTTTGTTGGGAGTGTGCAGGGCAGAAAAGAATCTGAGTCACCAGCGTGCATGTTCCCAGTAGGGATGGGACAACATGGCCTTGTCTTGCTCCTCCAGCTCTCGTACTGAAAACAGGGGTCCTTTTGTGGTCTATTTGGTGCAGTGCTTTTCACATTTTTGTGCTTTTTGTTGGTGATTGTGCTGTTTAAGATGCCCTCAGAACACAGTGCTGAAGTCTTGTCTAATGCTCTTAAGCACGAGAAAGCTGTGATGTGCCTTATGGAGAGAATATGTGGGTTCGTAAGCTTCATCCAGGCATGAGTTATAGTGCTGTTGGCTGTAAGTTTGATGTTAACAAATCAACAATGAATGTTTTTAAATAGAAATAGACATAAAACAAGGTTATGTATCGATGGGCTGATGAAAATGTGACCAGAGGCTCGCAGCAACCTAACTCTGTATTTCCCTTAGGAGCAATGGCTTAGTAGCTGCTAATTCAGTCTTTATGCTGACTGTACAGAACACAACTACCACAAATTATGAGAATCAACTATATTGGTAAAATGGAGATGTCCAGAATAAAGAGAAATTTTTGCCTCCTTACTGTCTGGTAGGACTTTTGAAAATTGCGTGCAATTTGAGACAATTCTTGTTGTGCAGGACTGTCCCATGAATTGCAGGCCATCTAGCATCCTTGGTCCCACCCACTAAATGCCAATAGCACCTCCTTTTCACAAAGATGCCCACGACCAAAGACTTCATCTATAATTTCCAAAATGCTGCCTGGTAGAGAACCACTTCCATAGAGAAATGCCTTGGATATAAGGTGGGCCTTGAGTTCCAGTGAGTCTGTGCCATACATTGAATTCTAACTTCTACTCAACTCTGATGCCCAAAGTCTCTAGGACCTGGCATGTTAGCATGTTTTCTCCAGAAAAATCAGATTCCCCATAAAGGTGTTCTCAGGTCAGTTCACTTGCTGGGAGTTTCTTTAACTTAGATTTCAGTCTATGCTCAAAACAGCCACTCTAGTTCTTTTGTTGATGGAGCAGTAGAATATTCCAGGAGACTCTGGTCTTGAGCGGAGAAGAGCTTGTGGAATCTTCAAGCGAAAAAGGGATCATCAGTTGGGATTAGCATTAAATGGAAATCCAGGAGGTCTCAAAAGTCACTGCTCATCAGATTAATACTGTGATGTTTGTTTTCATTTTTCTTCTTCAATTTCTACTTTCACCCTTTTTCCCCTCTCCAAATGGAGAAGGATTGCAAAAGCACACAGTGAGCACTACCAGACCTTGTATTTATTCAAAGGATCATCCTACCCTGCTTACCTGTAAGTCAGGTCTTGTCAATGGTGTAGGTTTAGGAGGTGCCTCAAGAACATACATTTTTGTGCTTCCCTGGTGACGCAGTGGTTGAGAGTCCACCTGACGATGTGGGGGACATGGGTTCGTGCCCCAGTCTGAGAAGATCCCACATGCCAGGGAGCGGCTGGGCCTGTGAGCCATGGCCACTGAGTCTGTGAGTCCGGAGTCTGTGTTCTGCAACAGGAGAGGCCACAACAGTGAGAGGCCCGCGTATTGCAAAAAAAAAAAAAAAGAAAAAAAAAAAGAAACAAAACATACTTTTTTTTAAAGATTTTTAGAAATTTCATGTAATATCGGAAACATTTATATTAACATATTTCCATACAAGTAACCCAAAGAAAGTTTAGTATTAGTTGTTTTTACTGTTTGTTTGTTTGTTTTTTATACTGCAGGCTCTTATTAGTCATCAATTTTATACACATCAGTGTATACAAGTCAATCTCAATTGCCCAATTCAACACACCACCATCCCCACCCCACCGCAGTTTTCCCCCCTTGGTGTCCATACGTTTGCTCTCTACATCAGTGTCTCAACTTCTGCCCTGCAAACCGGTTCATCTGTACCATTTTTCTAGGTTCCACATATATGCATTAATATATGATATTTGTTTTTCTCTTTCGGACTTACTTCACTCTGTATGACAGTCTCTAGACCCATCCACGTCTCAACAAATGACTCAATTTCGTTCCTTTTTATGGCTGAGTAATATTCCATTGTATATATGTACCACAACTTCTTTATCCATTCGTCTGTCGATGGGCATTTATGTTGCTTCCATGACCTGGCTATTGTAAATAGTGCTGCAATGAACATTGGGGTGCATGTGTCTTTTTGAATTATGGTTTTCCCTGGGTATTTGCCCAGTAGTGGGATTGCTGGATCATATGGTAATTCTATTTTTAGTTTTTTAAGGAACCTCCATACTGTTCTCCATAGTGGCTGTATCAACTGACATTCCCACCAACAGAGCAGGAGGGTTCCCTTTTCTCCACACCCTCTCCAGCATTTGTTGTTTGTAGATTTTCTGATGATGCCCATTCTAACTGGTGTGAGGTGACACCTCATTGTAGTTTTGATTTGCATTTCTCTAATAATTAGTGATGTTGGGGCTCCCCTGGTGACGCAGTGGTTGAGAGTCCGCCTGCCAATGCAGGACACATGGGTTCGACCCCTGGTCTGGGAGGATCGTGCATGCCACAGAGTGGCTGGCCCCGTGAGCCACAATTACTGAGTCTGTGCATCTGGAGCCTGTGCTCCGCAGTGGGAGAGGCTGCAATAGTGAGAGGCCTGCACACCGCGATGAGGAGTGGCCCCCACTTGCCGCAACTAGAGAAAGCCCTCGCACAGAAACGAAGACCCAACACAGCCATAAATAAATAAATAAAAATTTTAAAAATAATAATAATTAGTGATGTTGAGCAGCTTTTCATGTGCTTCTTGGCCATCTATATGTCTTCTTTGGAGAAATGTCTATTCAGGTCTTCTGCCCATTTTTGGATTAGGTTGTTTGTTTCTTTAATATTGAGCTGCATGAGCTGTTTATATATTTTGGAGATTAATCCTTTGTCCGTTGATTCGTTTGCAAATATTTTCTCCCATTCTGAGGGTTGTCTTTTCATCTTGTTTATGGTTTCCTTTGCTGTGCAAAAGCTTTGAAGTTTCATTAGGTCCAATCTGTTTATTTTTGTTTTTATTTCCATTACTATAGGGGGTGGATCAAAAAAGATCTTGTTGTGATTTATGTCAAAGAGTGTTCTTCCTATGTTTTCCTCTAAGAGTTTTATAGTGTCCGGTCTTACATTTAGGTCTTGAATCCATTTTGAGTTTATTTTTTTGTATGGTGTTAAGGAGTGTTCTAATTTCATTCTTGTACATATAGCTGTCCAGTTTTCTCAGCACCACTTATTGAAGAGACTGTCTTTTCTCCATTGTATATCCTTGCCCCCTTTGTCATAGATTAGTTGACCATAGGTTCATGGGTTTATCTCTGCGCTTTCTGTCTTGTTCCATTGATCTATGTTTCTGTTTTTGTGCCAGTACCATATTATCTTGATTACTGTACCTTTGTAGTATAGTCTGAAGTTAGGGAGTCTGATTCCTCCAGCTCTGTTTTTTTCCTTCAAGATTGCTTTGGCTATTCGGGGTCTTTTGTGAAAACAGGGGTCCATACAAATTTTACAAATTTTAACAAATTTGTTAAAACAGGTGTCCATACAAATTTTAACATGATTTGTTCTAGTTCCATAAAAAATGCCATTCATAATTTGTTAGGGATTGCATTGAATCTGTAGATTGCTTTGGGTAATGTAGTCATTTTCGCAATATTGATTCTTCTAATCCAAGAACACAGTATATCCCTCCATCTGTTGGTATCATCTTTAATTTCTTTCATCAGTGTCTTATAGTTCTCTGCATACAGGTCTTATGTCTCCCTAGGTATGTTCATTCCTAGGTATTTTATTCTTTTTGTTGTAATGGTAAATGGGAGTGTTTCCTTAATTTCACTTTCAGATTTTTCATCATTAGTGTACAGGAATGCAAGAGATTACTGTGCATTGATTTTGTATCCTGCAAATTTATCAAATTCATTGATTAGCTCTAGTAGTTTTCTGGTGGCATCTTTAGGATTCTCTATGTATAGTATTATGTCATCTGCAAACAGTGACAGTTTTACTTCTTCTTTTCCAATTTGTATTCCTTTTATTTCTTTTTCTTTTCTGATTGCCATGGCTAGGACTTCCAAAACTATGTTGAATAATAGTGGTGAGAGTGGACATCCTTGTCTTATTCCTGATCTTAGAGGAAATGCTTTCAGTTTTTCACCATTGAGAATGATGTTTGCAGTGGGTTTGTCATATATGGCCTTTATTATGTTGAGGTAGATTCCCTCTATGCCCACTTTCTGGAGAGTTTTTATCATAAATGGGTGTTGAATTTTGTCCACAGCTTTTTCTGCATCTATTGAGATGATCATATGGTTTTTATTCTTCAATTTGTTAACATGGTGTATCACATTGATTGATTTGTGTATATTGAAGAATCCTTGCATCCCTGGGATAAATGCCACTTGATGGGATTTTAATGTGTTGTTGGATTCTCTAAATGTTTGATAGAATTCACTTGTGAAGCCATCTGGTCCTGGACTTTTGTTTGTTGGGAGATTTTTAATCACAGTTTCAATTTCATTATTTGTGACTGGTCTGTTCATATTTTCTGTTTTTTCCTCGTTCAGTATTGGAAGGTTATACCTATCTAAGAATTTGTCCATTTCTTCCAGTTTGTCCATTTTATTGGCATAGAGTTGCTTGTAGTAGTCTCTTAGGATGCTTTTTATTTCTGTGGTGTCTGTTGTAACTTCTCCTTTATCATTTCTAATTTTATTGCTGTGAGTCCTCTCCCTCTTTTTCTTGATGAGTCTGGCTAATGGTTTATCAATTTGTTTTATCTTCTCAAAGAACCTGCTTTTAGTTTTATTGATCTTTGCTATTGTTTTCTTTGTTTCTATTTCATTTATTTCTGCTCTGATCTTTATGATTTCTTTCCTTCTGCTAACTTTGGGTTTTGTTTGTTCTTCATTTTCTAGTTCCTTTAAGTGTTGGTTAGACTGTTTATTTGAGATTTTTCTTGTTTCTTTAGGTAGGCTTGTATAGCTATAAACTTCCCTCTTAGAACTGCTTTTGCTGCATCCCATAGGTTTAGGGTCATTGTGTTTTCATTGTCATTTGTCTCTAAGTATTTTCTGATTTCCTCTTTGATTTCTTCAGTGATCTCTTGGTTATGTAGTAACGTATTGTTTAGCCTCCATGTGTTTGTGTTTTTTACGGTTTTTTCCCTGTAATTCATTTCTAATCTCATAGCGTTGTGGTCAGAAAAGATGCTTGATATGATTTCAATTTTCTAAAATTTACTGAGGCTTGATTTGTGACCCAAGGTATGATCTATCCTGTAGAATGTTCCATGCACACTTGAGAAGAAAGTGTAATCTGCTATTTTTGGATGGAATGTCCTATAAATATCAATTAAATCTATCTAGTCTATTGTGTCATTGAAAGCTTCTGTTTCCTTATTTATTTTCATTTTGGATGATCCGTCCATTGGTATAAGTGAGGTGTTAATGTCCCCCACTATTATTGTGTTACTGTCGACTTCCTCTTTTATAGCTGTTAGCAGTTGCCTTATGTATTTAGGTGCTCCTATGTTGGGTGCATATATATTTGTAATTGTTTTATCTTCTTCTTGGATTGATCCCTTGATCATTATGTAGTGTCCTTCCTTGTCTCTTGTAACATTCTTTATTTTAAAGTCTATTTTATCTGATATGAGTATAGCTACTCCAACTTTCTTTTGATTTCTATTTGCATGGAATATCTTTTTCCAGCCCCTCACTTTCAGTCTGTATGTGTCCCTAGGTCTGAAGTGGGTCTCTTGTAGACAGCATATATATGGGTTTTGTGTTTGTATCCATTCAGCAAGCCTGTGTCTTTTGGTTGGAGCATTTAATCCATTCACATTTAAGGTAATTATCAATATGTATGTTCTTGTCTATCTTTCTGTGAATGTGGTTTTTGTTCCACAGGCTGCAGGATTGTAGTTCTTTCTTCTGCTGTCTGTCCTCTGGTCAAGACATAGTTTTATGAAGACTCACAGTGGTGCTAGATTAGCCACTGGGGATGCAAAGATGTTGAAGCACTCTTGCCTTGAGAAGCTTGCAGTCCTTTAAGGAAGATAACAAAGACCAGCACATTTCAATATATTGAGATGATGTGGCAGGTAGTCCCAAGGAGAGTCCCATAACTCATCCCTGAGGAGGGAGTGAGGATGGGTCTGTTAGACTGTCTGGAAGCGGTGTTATACTTGAGCTGATTCCTCAAGGAAATCTAAGAGTTTCCCAGACTACCTATGCCAGCTTCCTTAAGGTTAAGGGTCACTTTTAAGTCACCTAAAACTCTTTCTAACCACTCTTGGGCCAGATGTATTCCATCCACAAATCCACAGCTATATCATAGCAGTGAATTGTGTAGTTGGAACAGTTGAACATTTTGCTTCCAACACATTAAGTTAGTCATGAAAACTCCCAAACAGTTCCAGCACATTTGCTGGATTTATTTAACATCTTTATTTTAGGGAGGTCTAAGCTTTATAGACTGTTTCATTTATTCTTATATCAAATATCACTGAAAGGTTAAGTTTGGTGTTCAGTGACATTCTCCAGGCAATCTTTCCAAAGCTAAAACTGAAAATAATGGATGTGACATTTCTTCCAGGAAATCTTCTCCACCAAGTCCAGTCTTGAACCCTTAGAAGACTGAGCAGTTTTGGACTGTATCAGACCTGCCAGTTTCTTGTGATTGGAGCTCCAAATAGTTCAACTGGACAAAGTGTCAGCCGACATGGGTTCTTTTAGCTGGAAAGAATTCAAAAAAGGGAGGAAGGAAGGGAGATAGAGAAAGGGAGAAGGAAGAAGGAACGGAAGGAAGGAGGAAGAGGAGAGAGATAGATAGAGAGACAGAGACAGAGAGAGAAAGAAAGTAGTTGAACATCAAGAGATGCCTCATCCCCATCACTGATGAAAAAGAAATTAAAGGAATTAAACAGATGATCCCTTTCTAAAGAGGCACTGTGGTACAGTAGGAAAAGCTGGGAATAAAATCTGAATTCAAAGCCATTTCCATCACTTACTAACTGTGCAGTCACATGAAATTAAACTGAGCTTTGGTCTAGTTTAGTGAAGAAAACTGGCTTGATAAAAGCACCTAATTCATGCATTGCTGTGAGGGTTAAATGATGTAAAAGATGTAGAGTACTTAGAAGAATTTCCATTTAATAAATATGTTATAATAATAAAAATAGTTATCATTATTTATGATATATTATTATAATTATTAGTAGTGATAGTACAATTTTGACTTTATTGAAAAACACAGAAGGAAAAGTGAGTGCAGTGTGTCCATTTGGGTTAGATATCTACTGCCAATCTGAAATTTGTTGGGATAACTTGAAGGACAAATACATATTCATTTCCTAGGCCTGCGGTAACAAATGACAACAAGCTGAGTGGCTTAAAGCAATGGAACTTTATTCTAAAGTTCTGGAGGTCACAGATCAGAAATCAACATGCCAGCAGGGGTGTGTTTCCTCCCAAGGCTGTAGGGGAGATTCTGTTCTTTGTCTCTTCCAGCTTTTCATGGCTTCCGGTGCTCTTTGACTTGTGGCCTCATCATTCCAATCGCTGCCTCTCTGGCCACATCCTTTCTCCTTATCTCTGTCTTTTCCTCTGTGTGCCTCTTATGAGGACACTTGTCTTTGGATTTAGGGCCAACCTGATAATCCAAGATGATCTCCTCATTGCAAAATGATTAACTTAATTATGTCCACAAAGATCCTTTTTCCAAATAAAGTAACATTCACAGGTTCCAGGGTTTAGGACATGGATATATCTTCTGGCAGGGGGCTACTACACACATATGTTTGTATATGTATGTTTTAATCACATGATACTTGGGGTGTAAGCAACATTTTGTTTTCAGAGAATGAAAGCATGTAGTTAAAATGTAAAATAGATAGCTAGTGGGAAGCAGCTGCATAGCACAGAGAGATCAGCCCAGTGCTTTGTGACCACCTAGAGGGGTGGGATAGGGAGGGTGGGAGAGAGATGCAAGAGGGAGGGGATATGGGAATATATGTATACATATAGCTGATTCACTTTGTTATACAGCAGAAACTAACACAACATTGTAAAGCAATTATACTCCAAAAAAGATGCTAAAAAAAAAAAAGTTGGAGACCGTCCCAGGCAGTGAGTAATGTATGATGGTTGTTAGCTGTAAGGACAACAAGCTGAGGTGATTGGGCACATGGAAAACATACAGGCATCAAGACTTGGAATGTACTTCATAGTCTATCACTTACCAGTTGCTTGTCTTTACCTGCTTTCCTTTCCCAAGTGTCAACAGTCTTTTAAAATGAGATGATTTGCTCTTGATACCCAGGATGTTTTAAGTATCAAAATAGACACTCTACATAAAAATGCTTTGATAACCCCAAGAAATATCTTCCTTTTGAACACTGCACTCCTCCTCCTTCTCCACTGAAGTGTCGCAGGTAGGCTTCCCTGCTCTCTGTTCACTCCAGGTTCCTGGCATCCTCTCTCCGGGCACACTGCACTTACTCAACACACAGTGTGAATGTGTAAATATATCATGTCAGCAGCCTAATCTCTGTTTCCCCCGAGCCCTGAGCTTCCTGCGGTAGAGACTGCAATAACCCAGGACCCAGGATAGCACTTGGTACACAGTAGTCATTCAGTCATTGGAGTGTTAAAAGGAATAAATACTTCTCAAGTGCATGCACCTCAGTGATGCTCATCTGTGAAAAAATGAAACAGACACACTATGAAACTTGCTGATGCAATAAGTATAGGCCTGGAATATTTAAGTTGTTGAAAAAAATGAAGGATGGAATGAATAAATAACCAGCCTGATGAGTTAGTATAATAAATGAATAATAAAATAAGACTGCTTGATGGAAATATACTTACTGAATAATTTAATATGTAAATAAGATATCTATTTTTTAAATAATTAAGCATTCTTAAGGCACAATAGTAACATAATGTCAAATGTTAAATGACGTTTATAAAGCTCCTTATATTTCCTCAAAGATTTCTCATATTTTTGCTAAGTATATTTGTCAAAGGATGATGAGAACACCACTTATTATCTGAAGTTAAAAAAAGACATGTTGCTTATTGCTGACTATAGGGAAAGAGCTATGCTGGTCAGAGACAGTCTCTCCTTCTGGGATTGGTGACTTTCAGAGGTATAAGTGGGCTCTTGTCACCAGCAGAAGTGTGGTTACTCAGGAAACACTGTTGTTGATTGGTGGGCATTTAGGGGCGTGGCCATTGGAAGAGTGCACCTCTGACTGGCTAAACTTTTTCAGAAGCAACGGGCTGATGATTACTGGTTGATGTACAAAACTGTATTTATGGGAGGTAAATGGTCCTTGATCAATTAAGCAGGTTTAAAAATGATTCTTATGGTTATTTATTATCATGACTAGAACATCAGTCTTTGCCTAAGCTAGGAAACTTAAAAAAACTCTCACTTTATGCTTGTTCAGATTCATTTATTTATTTTTTTAATAGCTAATTATTGAGTGCCTATTATGCTTCCAGAAAATACAAGTGGATAGGACAGTGTTCCTGTTCTTATAGTCAAGTGAGAGAAACAAATAAACAGGTAAATAGAGAATATATTGTGATGATAAGAGCTAAGGAGACTAATAAGGCAGGTGATGTGGAGGCCACTCTGACTGATGCATTGAGGATATTCTGCAGGTTGGTGTTATGGGGTAAGTTGTGTCTCCCCTCCCAAAAGGTATACTGAAGATCTAATCCCCAATACCTGTGAATATGACATTTGGAAATTGGGTCTTTGCAGAGGTAATCAAAGTAAGATAATGTCATTGGATTTAGCCCTTTTGGATTAGATCCAATATGCCTGGTGTTCTATATGAAGACGAAAACATGGGTAAAGACACACAGGGAGAATGGCATGTGAGGACAGTGACAGAGACAGGGGTGATGCTGCTATAAGCCAAGGAATTCTAAGGATTGCAGGCAACCAACCAGAAGCTAGGAAGAGGCAAGGAAGGGTTCTACTCAGAGCCTTAGAGGGAGCATGGCCCTGCTGATACCTTGAGTTTGGACTTCTAGCCTCCGGAACTGTGAGTCAATAAATTTCTATTGTGTCTAGCCACTCAGCTGGTGGTATTTTGTTAGGCAACCACAGGAAACAGATAAGGTTGGCAATGGCAAAAGAGGGCAGACCAGTCAGCGGACTCCTGCAAGAGCCACGTGAGAGATGCTGATGGCTCAAACCAGCCTGCTAGAAATGGAGTTGGTGAGAAGTGGTTGGATTCTGTATGTATTATGAAGATAGAACCAACCAGATTTTCTGATGGATAGAATGTGAAGTGTAAGAAGACAGGAGTCCAGGATGACTCTAGGTTTTTGGTCCAAGCAACTGGAGTTACTATGTACTAAAATATTGATAAAATCTATTCCAGGTAGGTGGGAAAGGCTTGATTCAGAAATTTAGTTTTTAAATTTGAGATGTCTAATAAACATCAATACAGAGATGTCAAACTCAGAATCAGATATATGTGTTTGGAGGACAAAGAAAACTCTAGGTGGGGAAATAAAGTTTTGAGTTGTTAGCTTATAGATGGCATTTAAAAGCATGAAACTCAGTAAGATCGCTTAGGTGAAAAATATATAATGAAAACAAAAGTAAGTCCAGAATTGAGCCTTGCGAGGTAGACAAGACAGGTATCACATGTTAAAAACAAGAAAACTGAGACTCAGAAAAATTAAGAAACTTGCCCAAAGAGAAGTAATTAGAAATCATGCCATAATTTCAAATTGTTTTTTTTTACTTCCAAATTCTTTCTTGTTTCTAATATATGCAGCATCTCCCCACGTAAAATTTTCTGTAATAGGGAGAATTTGATCAATACAAACTGATTCTAACCTGTTCTCTTTCTTACTGTAACCCTTTGAAAGATGTAGTCACTAAAATAAATCTAAATTTTAATTATTTTATAGACACATGACTTCTTCTCTGACCTTCCATAATAGCCTACATTGTCACTTCAACCATATGTTGAACATCAGAAATAAGTTTTCACTTGAGATAATCAAAGTTAATTTCATTAGTTACAGATCAAATTCTGTACTTCATTAAAATGGAGTTACACTTTGAAAGTTTTATCTAATGGTATCTTATTGATGTTCTTCCTATTTCCATTTTTGGAATGGATAACTTATTATTGACTTATTGTATATTGTCTTATGCAGTTGCTATTCTAAAATATTTTTGGTTAGGTGCTTGACAGTTTTGTTGAATCAAGTACATTTCATATTCCTACTTGGTACAGTAGTTATACAGTTTTTAAAGTGGGACACTACCCAGTACTATTAAAACAAAAACAAAAAACAATCTTTCTTTCAAAGATGGAAAGAGTGGATTCCAAAAGCACTACTCTGTGAATGTGAGAATGGAAAGAGACTTTATAAATCACAGATTTTAACCCTTTCCCTTTAGAGCTAACTAGATCTTCACTTTAGAGAAAGCTACGGTCTAGAGAAGTTTGGATGACCTACTCAAGGTAACAGCTGGCTGCCACAGGCTGGCCTAGAATTCCAGCCTTCTTCCTGATCCTGGGTTCCTAGTCGACAGCTGAGAAAAGAGAAAAGGAAGAAAGATCAATGCCTATGGCTGATAACCTTCATGATAGCATAGATTTAGAGGAGAAGAGAAAATCAGGAAAGAAAGGAACAAGGCCAATTTTCTGCAGTATGTGGTAGTAAAAGTGTTTCAGTGAGCAGCATGGCCAAAGCATGTGAAGCAAACCCCACCTTCACCACTGAACATGTTACTTTAACTCCCCCTGCCTCTGTTTCCTTTTCTGAAAAATAGGGATAAAAGTAACGGGCTTGTTTTGAGGATTGTGTGTAATCACACACAGGAAGTGTTTAGAATAGTGCTTGTCAAGGAGTAAGAGCTTAATGAATGCTAAATATTTTTATTAGTAATTTTTAAGAATAAAGCCAGAACCCAGGCTGATGTCCTAGCTCTTCCTCTAGCCCTATAAACTTAGCAAGTCACTGAAGTTTTCTGAGTTTCAGTTTCTTCAATATAAACTGGGGTCATAATACTTTACCTGCTGACTTTATGGTGATAATATGCACGAAGACTAGATGAGAAAAATAAGTGCGAAAATTCTGAAAGTGAGAATTGCTTTTCATAAATTCTTATTTCCATGTCCTGTCTGTATTATTCTTTCCTCAAATGCCTTATCTGAATACATTTTTAATCTCAATGTTTGCATAGTTATTGCTACATTAGCTGAAAGAATTAAAAGAGAGCAGTTTGTTTTCATATGGAAGGAAAGGAAAAAAGATGCCATTAAAGACCAAATATTAAAAGTCTAAAGAATGTGACCTAAAAAATTATTTTATATCAAACAAGACCCTCCTAAAATAATTAGGGAAAAGTACCCATTCAGGTAGTTTTCCTGGTATACTGATGTATTAATCCGTTTGTTTTACTTAAGTGGTTGGATGAATTTTTTTTTAAGTTAAAATTAAACATCCTGGGCTTCCCTGGTGGCGCAGTGGTTGAGAATCTGCCTGCCAAGGCAGGGGACATGGGTTCGAGTCCTGGTCTGGGAAGATCCCACATGCCGCAGAGCAACTAGGCCCGTGAGCCACAACTACTGAGCCTGCGCGTCCGGAGCTTGTGCTCGACAACAAGAGAGGTGGCGACAGTGAGAGGCCCATGCACCGCGATGAAGAGTGGCCCCCACTTACTGCAACTAGAGAAAGTCCACACACAGAAACGAAGATCCAACACAGCCAAAAAAAAAAAAAATTAAACATCCTGAAAGAGTCTAGTAATTGTGAAACTTTTCCTTGTGGTTGCATTTTAAAATGAAAAAATGGGACAGGAAATGATCTTTGGTAACTAGTGGATAGTTGAGAATCAGAAGCCATGACACTTGCTTTTCAGCTCCATTCAAATTTTCTCCAGGCACTTTATTCATTTATGCCTCACTTATTCCATCTTTTAAGGTACTGTTGATTTTCAGCTGTTCAACCCACAACATAGAATTATGAGGCTTGGTTTCTAATAGTTCCCCTCAGTTAGTAACAGAATGTTAGCTGTTTTGGGATTATTACCCCTGTGAAAATGTTATTTTAATTGAACAAAGGAAATATGTTTAAAATTACAAAGTGCAGAATATAGTATGGCATCCTTTTATATATTTATAGTCTTAGTTTTCAGTGGTATGTTCATTATCTTTTTGTGTGTGCTGTTTACAATTTTTAAAAATTAGTAGCTTTATAAATCAGGTTATTGTGCCTAACAAAAATTTGCACAAGAAAGTTTGAATTAAGAGAAGTAAATATCAGTTTTCTTCGATCATGTCAAACATCAGACACATTACATTTCTGTATCAGTTTTCAATGAAAGATGCTGTAAAAGGAGGGCTGAAATAAATGATAATAAAACAGGTTGCTTTGTGGGTTGTTCCCAAGGTTAAATTGTGAAGCAAGTAAGTTGTCTTTGTTACAGAAAGTTGGGTCCGGCTGCTCGCTGCTCCTCGAAAGCCAATACTTGAGAGGCAAGGTTGGTGGAAAGGAAAGTTTGCTTTATTTCAGAGACTGGCAACCAGAGGAGAGGGCAGACTCGTGTCCAAAAGCCACCTCCCCCCTGACAATCAGTGCACAAGAGCTTTTAAAGAGGAGTTTCAGGGCTCAATAGACAGAGGGAGAGGGCTACAGGCAGAAATAGCACAAGTCAGCTCTGACAGTCATCTTGATTGTTTTGAGTACAGTTAATTTTCAGTTCTGGGGTCAGTTTGTTCCCATTTCTTTAAGTCCAGTTCTCGGAATTGTGGCAGCTTATGTCATGGCGACACTCTGGTCATCAAGAAGGTAACTTCCTCCACCCAGTGAGGGTTTCAGTATCTACAAAACAGCTCAAAGGATGTGACTCAAAAAATCCTCTCTAGTCCTTGAGGAGGAACTAAAGGTCCTTGACTTTGTTTAATTAGTAAACTATTATTATGTGGTCTTGTTTGACTGTTTTCCTTTGCTTCTGTGTTTTCTCACTTCTCTGATTAAATTTATTTGTTGACTAAAGTTTTCCTACAGACAAAAGTTAGGTGGAGAACACGGAGGGGAAGGACCATAGCGTCCTGCTTCATTTCATCTCAGCATCAGCCCATTTCTGTTTCTGGATTGTTTCCCATTTTCTTGGTTTATTCCTCAGCTCCCCTTTGGCAGGTGGAATTTTCCTTTCCTCCCTGTGTGTTTTATCAAAGCATGCGCTAAGGAAGGGATTTGATTTCATTCAATTTTTCTCTAAGTGAATTGAAACCAGAGAATCATTCTCCCACGGTTATTTGCATTTTAAGTCTTAGCAATAAATGCCAAAAAAAATGCTTTCTTCCTGGTAATGTACATTTCAGTTCTTAACAGGAGGGGGGAGTATATTTTAAAGCATAAAAACAAGTCTCTTTAGTCCTTCAGTGATTATACATTTAATGCTTAAGATGGGTCATGATGACGAGGACAGGAGCAAACATTCCAATTCAAAAACACCTGTGGGATAAAGAAAGTAGATATGTGAAGAATTTTGCCTTTGAGAAACCAGAGGCATATTTGAAAAAGTGTTTGAAAATCTTTGAGAAATCAGCTTATTCAACCTGGTTGCAACTCTCAAGCTTCCTCTGAGGTCTTGTTCTCTTTTGAATTTTATCCTTCTTTTGACAGAAAAAAAAGCAAGGTCTGCATTCTTATTAGTTGCTTATTTTATTGAAAAAGTCATACTTACATGCTTATTTTTCCTAGAGACCAAATCGCTGAATGATATTTAGATAATATTTAAATGAGAAACATTCAAAAACTAGAATGAAACTGTAAATACAGACCATTTGTTTCTAAGGCACAACTATTATCTCATTAACTAGACTGTTTCTGATAGACAATATGTTTCAGTGGAAAGGTAAAGCATTCTACACAGGAAATGATTGTTGTAAATCAAATCTGAAATCTGAACTATTTGCAAACCAGGAAGTACAGAATCTGTGTTCTCACCACTAGTTTAACTCTGCCCCCTTGTGTGTACAGGATGCATTGAAATGAGGCCAATAAACTTCATAGGAAACAAGGCAGGAATATATCACAAACTGCATTAAAATCATATTTAGGAAGAGGATATCCCTCTAAAATCAATATAAACTTTATGCTCTGTGGTAAAAATCATATCCTAAGAATCAACCAGTACAACAGACCAAATGGTGAAAAAGTGACATGTTACTATACACCCATGTGATCCTTGGAATAACTCCCTGTTTTACCTCTATTACATTCTTAGTTAAGACTGCACTTACTAAAAAAGAAAACATATTTTTGACTCCAACTTATCAAAAGAATATTGGTTTTCTTCTAATGTATTCACTACAGTTACTTTAAATACCAAACAACTCAAATTCTTATAAAGTTAATTGACTTTTTACAGGAAAAATCTTAACAGTGTACTGAGGGGCTTGTGATATTTTAGAAATAAAATATACAACAATAATAGCACAAAGATGCAAGAGGGTTATGGAATTAAACTGTTAAGAGATTTGTAAATTATATGGGAAGTCATGTAGTATTAATTCAAAGTTGACTGTGTTAAGTTAAAGATGATGCATAGTATGATCCTTGGAGCAATCACTAAAAATCATATATATATATATATATATATATATATATATATATATAGAGAGAGAGAGAGAGAGAGAGAGAGAGAGAGAGAGAGAGGTCAATACAAGGTCAATAGAAGAAATAGAATGGAATACTTAAAAAACACTTAACAATCCAAAAGAAAGCAGAGATGAGGATCAAAAAATAAAACAACAACACAAACAGAAAGAATGACTAGAAGACATCTAGCAAAATGATAAACACAATTCTATCAATAATTGTGTTAAATCTAAATATGCTAAAAATTCTATGTAGAAGGCAGATTGTCAGACTAGATAAAAAAGTAATATTCCACCTCTGTTTATAAGAGATTCCCAATAAATACAAACACAAAGATTGAATGGAAAATGACCTACCAGACAAGTTCTAAGCATGAATTGTGCCATATATCAGCACACAAAGTAGACTTCAAGGCAAGGTGTGTGTTACTGGAAGTAGAGAAGGTGATTTCATAGTGAAAAAAGGGTCGATTCATCAAAAACATAAAGCAATACTAAATGTGTACTCATTATGGCAGAGCTTCAACATACATGAAGTAAAAATTACAGAACTAAGAAAGAAATTTAAAAGTCCACAGTACTAATTGGAGACATCAATACCACATTCTGAATAATAAATAGAACACATAACCAAAAAAAAAAAGAAAATTCAGATTGACTAAAAATTCTGACACCCAAAACACAATCATTTAGAACATTATACCCAACAACTATAGAATACACACTCTTTCCAAATACACATGAAACATTTATCAAAATAGGTATAAAGCATATCTTGATAAATATCAAAGGATTGAAATACCCAGTGTGTTATTCTTAATTTAAGAGAATTAAGTTAGGAATCAACAATGTAGTATATCCAGAAAATCATCAAATATTTGGAAATAATGCATCTACAAACAACTAATGGATTAAAGAAAGAAATTACAGGATGAATTAGAAAATTTCTTCTAATTAAGTAATTGTTTATTATAGATTTTATCTTTTTAATGGTAGACAATCATCATTTGCCCCAACAACCATCTGCAGCTAATAGTCTTAATTTTAAAAATCACAAAGTTGTATAAATGTTCTCTTCCTTTTTGAAAACCATGTTCATTTTCTCCCCATGAACAGGTCTATCTGGAAAGCCTTGAACCACAACATAACCCACAACGTTCAGTTTGGCTCATCAAAGCAGTGACACAGCTGTTGCAATAGGAGATGCCTTCTCTAGAAGTATGAAGCCAGTGATTAGTATATACAAATCAGCTTTGGCCAACATCGTCCTTGGCTGAGGACAGCAGTCAGTTGATATGACATTATTAGACTCATTATTTTAAATTTTATGGTATATATCTCATATATATATGGTATATACCATATATATATGATATATTTTCCAGAATACTGAGATGCATGACCCTGAAGTCCAGTTGCTTCATAAGTTTCTTTGTACAGTGATATTGATTTCCCACTTGACAGCAGGGCAACAGTATTATCTTCATCAATATTTGTGTTGTAAGCTGGTGCAAGTCACAAATCTGGGAATTGGGGTTCTCCTCCGCTCTCAGCAGATCCTGGGTAAACCAGTAATTGACCTCACAGATGCCTCAACTTCCATAGCCTGTAATGTAATATTGTGTCTCCCTGAGATGTCAGGGTTATGAATAGTCATGGCAAAGTTAAGGTTGGTGGGCCTTTTTTTGGGAAACTACTGATGTCAGTAAATTTTTGCTCTTCCCATTCCAGGACCAAAAAGTGCCCCAGTGCCCCTTGCAGCCTGCCCTGCCCTGGATGTGAATTAAATAATTTTTAAACACATCAAAATTTATACAGTGCAGCCAAAGCACAGCTTAGAGGCAAATTCATGGCTATAAATATTTACATTTAAAAAACTATAAAAAGAAGCTATAAAGAGAAGAAAAATATCTTAAAAATAAGAAGTTAAAAGCAAAGTTATAGGAGAAAAGAAATAATAAACATGAATGTAGAAATTAATAAAATGGAAAACAATGAAGCAAATCAATAAATTTCATATGAAAAGAATAGTGAAAGTTATAATCTCCTATCTATATTCACTCTTCACCCCCCCACCCCAAAATCCCACAAAACAAAGAGAGAGAATACAAATTACCAATATCAGGAATAAAGAGGATACCTCACAACTAATCCTACAACCAATACAAAAAGAATAAATGAGTATTATGAATATCTTTGTGAAGTAAGTTCAACAACTTAAATGAAATGGGAAAATTTCCAAAACAAATACAAGAAAATTTTAGAGCTCTGTTTATTAAAGAAATTGAATTTTTAATTAAAAATAATTCTAGAAAAATTGCCAGACCCATATAGCATTACTGATCAATTCTATAAAATATTTAATGAAGAAATAATACTTACCTTACACAAATTATTTTAGAAAATAGAGGAGAAAGAACATTCCTTAACTCTTTTTATGAGGTCAGTGTATCCCTGTTACCAAAACCTGACAAAGATGTTACAGGAAAACAAAATTTTAGACCAGTCTCTCTCTTGAAGTTAGACTAAACTTCTCACTAAGTTACAAGTCAAATCCAGCAATGTTAGCAAATGAACAATTCATTATCACCAAGTGGGTTTTACCCCAGGAATGCAAGGTTGGTTTAATATATGAAAAATCATTAAATGTAGTTTACCACATTAATAAATATAGAAAAATGAAAACATATAAGAATGTTGATATACACAATGAAAGTGGGACAAAATTCAATACACATTCAGAATTACAACAACAACAAAACCTCTCAGCAAGGCAGGAATTGAAGAGAACTATCTTAATCCAATAGAGCACATACATGTAATACCTATCAATGACATTATACATAGTACATGTATGTACTATATGATACATATACACTTGTATTACATATAATTGTGAAAGAATGGGAAGAGCAAATATGTAAATTTACTGACATTAGTAGATTCCCAACAATAGGCCCATCAACACCACTCTACAATAATGTTCCAGGTTGACAAACTCCATCTACATGTTCAGGGATTCCAAGTACATTTTCATTTCCCCATTGTGAATCAGGAGCAAACAACCAATCATGAGCAGACATCTAAGGAAGGCCACTAAAGGTAGAGATCCAACAATAAAATAGAAAATAAAGGCAACCCAGAGATACAGAAAATAAAAAGGAAAACTTCAAACCAACTTTAACCTTAACATCCTGAAGGGTGAGAGAATATCTTGCATCCACAAAATAAGAACAGGATGCATTAAAAATAAAAATAAAAACAAGAAAAAAATCAGATAACAAAACATTGCTCTTGGTAATTGAAAACTTGACAGCAGAAATAAAAAGTATTTGGAAGAGTTAAATGAAGTTGAGAGACTCTTGCAGAAAGTAGAGGAAAGAGATGGACAATAGGAGAGAAAAGGTAAGAAAATTTGAGAACCAGCCAAGGAGGCTTAATATTTGAATAAGAGTAGTTCTAGAGGGGAGGATATGTATGGGGAAGAAATCACCAAAAATAATTCAAGAACATTTCAGAAAGTAAAGGACATGTCTTCACTTCTAGTCTCATGCTACAAACCCTAAGAGATATTATCCATTTTTTATGGTTTGTTTTCTATTGTCTTTATATGGCTCTTCAGCCCATACTTCTCTCTTATATGTCAAAATGCAATTTTATTGCTACCAGACTTCTTGCACTGGAGGCATAATTGTAAAACAAGGAGATTTACATGGTACTTTAAAGAAAGCTGTGCAGAGCATGTTAGAGTTCTTGGGTAGAACTTGAATTGAAGTGAGACTTGAATTGAACCTTGGAGCCTTATATATTAGTTTCCCATTGCTGCTGTAACAAATTACCACAAACTTAGAGGCTTAAAACACAAATTTATTCTTATAGCTCTGGAGGGCAGAAATCCAAAATGGGCTAACATCAAAGTGTCAGCAGGATTGTACATCTTCTGTAGGCTCTAAGGGAGAATCCATCTCCCTGCCTTTTCCAGCCTCTAGGAGTTGCCGGCTTTCCTTGGCTCATGGCCCCCTTCCATCTTCAAAGTCAGAAATCACATTGTTCTGATCTCTGCATCTGTCGGTACATCTCCTTCTTTGACTCTGCTTCTCCTGTCCTCCTCTTTCACTAATAAGGACCCTTATGATTACAGAGTCCTATCAAGATTATCTAGAATAATCTTCCCATCTCAAGATAATGAATTTAACAACAACTGCAAAAGCCCTTTAGCCATGTCAAGTAAATTAATAACAGCTTCCAGGAATTGGGGGTATTATTCTTTTTATTACAGCTGGGTATAATTGGGATAGCTAGAGAGGAAGCATTTTCCATATCACAAAAAAAATGAATGTAATATGTTTCAGGGCAGTGAAGAAGCTGTCTGGCTGGTTCAGAGTCTTATGTTAGGAGGTACTGAAAGAATGGATAGCTGAGAGGTGCAGTGGGGAAACCATATTATGAAGACTCTTGGTTGCAGGGATCAGCATCTTTTGACTTTTCTGAAGTCAATGGGAGAATTTTGAAACTTTTAAAGTATAGAATAAAGGGTTCTACAGCTGTACAGACTCTTATGGGAAGTTCTGACACCATGCCCTGCCTTCAGGAATGTAAAGTGAGATGATGCCCATTTTGAAGATAAGACCACAAAAGTGCAGCTGTTGTCTTACCTGAGGCATGGATTTAGAGTATTAGCCAGCTGTCTCCTGTTACTTATTGAAGGGTAATTCTGCTTTGGGAGTGGTAATACAAATTCTCTATGCATTACCTTGCAGAGTCATTGATTTATTAACTTTTCCTTTGGCCACATGGAGAAGAACTGGAATGTGTCTGAGCTCTACTGCCAATCAAAATTTTTGGAGTTACAGATGCCAATTTCAATATGGATACCATGATAATCAATTAACATATAATATTTTTACATTCCATGGGAGATAACATTGAACCTTTGCAATCCACCTGGATTCAAGGGGGATTTTTATAGACAAATTTAAAAGAATGCATGCTTGTTTATCAAACCTGAAAAGAATTTAATTCTTGTGAATAGTCACAGCCTTCAACCTTATCTATCAATATCAAATTTCTTCTAAACCGTTTTACTCTTTGGAATTCTCTTTCTTATGCCTACTTAAACACCCCATCCTGTATTTTCAGAATTCCTTATACCAACATATCTTATTAGGAAGGCCTGTATATCCGTGGCTATAGACAGATTTTGTTTGGTAAAAATGGAATCAGAAATACAGGTTCTAAAGGAAACTGACACTTAACAAAAGACTACAGAAATCAGTCTTTAGGAAAAGATAAGGCACTTTAATATTCTTCTATAGTTATCCTTCTTGATGCCTCTTTTGGCACCATATTATTTCAAAGTTAGATCTGAATAAAATGTACTTTCAGATTTTAAAATCCTTTCACCCCTAAATTTGTATACATGTATTGTGTTTAATATCTTAGAGATATCTGCCATTTTTAAAAGGTGCAACTTTTTTTCTAAACATCTTTATTGGAGTATATTTGCTATACAGTGGTGTGTTAGTTTCTGCTGCATAACAAAGTGAATCAGCTATACATATACATATATCCCCATATCTCTTCCCTCTTGTGTCTCCCTCCCACCCTCCCTATCCCACCCCTCTAGGTGGTCACAAAGCACTGAGCTGATCTCCCTGTGCTATGTGGCTGCTTCCCACTAGCTATCTATTTTACATTTGGTAGTGTATATATGTCCATATCACTCTCTCAACTTTAACATCACTTATCAATATCACTCTTAGATATAACAAGATTTTAATCCTCAGTATTATCAGAATACCTGAAGCAACTTACACCTCTTGGTTTCATAATAAGTACCATATCTATCATACTTCCTTTCATAAAACTACATTATTTTTCTTCAGCGTGATCTTACTCCTTGAAAATGTTACTTTTTGAGCACAGCCCAAGATACAATTCTAAGATACCAGTATCATTATTGGAATAGCATAGTAATCTAGGGACTAGAGTTGTTAATTGAAGGATAAGTGCCTCTGTCCTTTTTCCACTGTGAGAGTGTGGGGAAATTCCAGATTTTTAAAGTAAGGTTTTGCCATATGCAGAAACTTCGGGGAGATTTTCATCCCTTGATGTTTAATTGTTATCCATTTCAATCCAGGTGAAATGATATCTCTTCAGTGTTGTGTGGCACATGAAAGAAGTTCAGCATGTAGAAACCTACATGTCTTTCATATCTTGAAATAACAGATGAAGGACCGTATTGTTCTTAGGTCCTTGTGCTCCAATAGACAAAATGTAGTAGCAGAAAAATACAGACCCACAGTTTCCAGCAGGGGCCATTTTTAATTAGCCCATGACAATGAATCCTCTTTATCCTACAGTTTAGACTTTGGACCACATCAGAGAGATTAGGAGCAGAGGAATGACGAGCGGCTCCCGGGGTGTACGCTCACTGCTCTACACATCATCTTTAGTTATGGACTTTCTTTAATGGATAAGGGACAACTAGCAATCGTGCTGTGACAATGGCTAGCAACGGGTGGTGTGACAGACCCAGAGTAGGGATAGATCACGCATTGAGAAAAGTGATTAAATCACATCTTGCAGAGAATAGAATATCAGTGCATCAGTTCTGTCTCCAAATGTGCTGTCCCTTGACCTTGTCTAAAGGTAGTCAACAATAAAATTATTTTAAGATGACAATGATCACCTATAACATATATGAGATATTCAAACTTAGATGGAAACAGTTTTATTGTTGACACAAGTCAAGTGGAAATCCTTTGGAGATTATTTTCTGTATCACTTGAAGGGCTGAGTCCCCTTGGACCAGTCAAGGGCATTGATTGACAACTCTTGCCCCAGGGGGTAGATTTTACTATCTACAAATTATAGCTGAAGCTTAAGAGTTACCAGCTAGGTTTGTGTGGCTTGAGTCTACAAGGTGTCCTCGTGGACTGCCACAGGACTGGTTTATCAGCTCCTGAATCCAAGAGCTAAGAAGCTGGTAAATAGATGGGGGCAAAGTTGTAGAGAATTTAGACCCATTGAGGGCAGCATTAGCAATCAGTGAGTTTTGGTAATGTCCCTGGCAGTGGGGTTCAAGGGCATCTTTCTTTTCTGTAAATGCTCATCTCACAGATACCTGCATGACTGTCGTATCTCCAAGTTTTTGCTTAACCGTCACCGTTTCTTAATGGCTATCCTATGTGAAAATTGCAATATGACTCCTTCTACACTCTCCTTACCTTCTATGCTACACTATTTCCTCTGTTTTTTCATAGTACATTTTATGTACATTCTTATGTACTGTATTTTTTATTTTTTTATTTTGTTTATTTTAAAATTGTTTGTCTCGATGATAAGCTTCAAAGAGCAGGGATTATTGGTTTTTTTTCAGTGCTAAAACCCCAGGATGGAGCCTTTTATATAATAGGTGTGCAAAAATATTTCTTGAATGAATTAATGAAAAGAGCAGATTCTGATACATTTCAATAATACTCTAAAATAATTGTAACCCAACATTAGGCAACACACAGTTACATCAACCACACAAATTCCAGGGCCAATACCGAGTCTAGAATCATCAGAAAACGTAAATCTTGATAAAATCTTGCCACTGGAGGGCCCTAAGTAATGGAAAATCTTGACAACCTACCCGTTAATATTTTATCTGGTGCAAATTCCAAACTTTAACTTGTTGAAGAGCTCAAGCTCTTCCAAGTTATGCACGGTGTATCTAGCAACTTCATGCATTTGCGATACATACTTTTTTTTTTTTTTTTTTTTTTTTTGCGGTATGCGGACCTCTCACTGTTGTGGCCTCTCCCGTTGCGGAGCACAGGCTCCGGATGCGCAGGCCCAGCGGCCATGGCTCACGGGCCCAGCCGCTCCGCGGCATATGGGATCCTCCCAGACCGGGGCACGAACCCGTATCCCCTGCATCGGCAGGCGGACTCTTAACCACTGCGCCACCAGGGAGGCCCCATACTTTTTAAATAAATATTTTATCCTTCAATTGAGTTTTAAAATTCTCCACTTGGAAGGCATAGTTTCTAGGAGGAAATTGTATTAGTACCACGTCTTCTGATTGCTAATATATTTAATATATTTATATCAATTACTAAGTTTAAATAACAAGCTTCAATGGAAGAAAATCCTTACTTACAAAATCCATGAAGATCAGTGCGGGGCTTCCCTGGTGGCGCAGTGGTTGAGAGTCCGCCTGCTGATGCAGGGGACATGGGTTCGTGCCCCGGTCCGGGAAGATACCACATGCCGTGGAGCGGCTGGGCCCGTGAGCCATGGCCGCTGAGCCTGTGCGTCCGGAGCCTGTGCTCCGCAACGGGAGAGGCCACAACAATGAGAGGCCCGCGTACTGCAAAAAACATAAAAAACAAAACAACAACAACAAAAAACCTCGTGAACTTACCTCTGCCAGCTTCAGACTTCTCTTCTATATCTTCCTTACCTCTCTCAGCCTTCATAGAATTGAAGAGAGGTAGGGCCTTGTTCTGAATTGGCTTTGGCTTAAGGGAATGTTGTGGCTCATTTTTATCTCCTATTCAGACCACTAAAACTTTCTTTACATCAGCAGCAAGGCTGTTTTGCTTTCTTATCATTCATGTGTCCACTGGGGTAGCAGCATTTTTACTTTCTTTCAAGCACTGTTTTTTTTTTTTTTTGGCTGCATTGGGTTTTCATTGCTAGGTGCGGGCTTTCTCTAGTTGTGGCGAGCAGGGGCTACTCTTCGTTGAGGTGCACAGGCTTCTCATTGCTGTGGCTTCTCTTGTTGTGGAGCACGGGCTCTAAGCACGCGGGCTTCAGTAGTTGTGGCTTGTGGGTTCTAGAGCGCAGGCTCAGTAGTTGGGATGCACGGGCTTTGTTGCTCCGCGGCATGTGGGATCTTCTCAGACCAGGGCTCGAACCCATGTCCCCTGTCTTGGCAGGTGGATTCTTAACCACTGCAGCACCAGGGAAGTCCCAAGCACTGTTCTTTTGCATCCACAATTTGGCTAACTGTTGGGTGCAAGAGGCCTAGCTTTCAGCGTATATTTATTGACTTTCGATATGCCTTCCTCATTAAGGTGAAATAAAGTTTGAAATATTGTGAGTATTACCAAAGTGTGACACAGAGACACAAAGTGAAGAAATGCTGTTGGAAAATGGTGCTCATAAACTTGCCTGATGCTGGGTTGCCATAAACCTTCAATTTGTAGAAAACACAATATCTGTGAAGTGCAATAAAATAAGGTATGCCTGCACATAGAACTACTGTGTCATAACTAGGTCTGAGACATGATGACTTAAAGAATGAGTTTAATGATTCTCTGTTTGGCTTTATTTCAATTTGCTCTCATCTCAGTCCTGGGAATATGGCCATTATAGCTGATTAGGATTTCAAAATGTTTTATTTCCTTCTGAGATTTGTAGTAAAGGAAAGGGACAAGCAAGCAGGAGCACTATTTTGAAATCTACTCAGAGATCAAATCTGAAAAAGATTTGTGTGATATAGATGGTTTAAATTGGAAAGGAAGGGTTAGGGGATATTGTCAGTGTCTTGAGACTCTTTTAACACTGCAGAATTTTGCCAGTTTCTTCTTTTAGTCTCCACCATGTAAAGCTTACACTTCTAAATCCTGGTGCGTGATTGAAACAAAGTAAATATGAATATGATCCATCTTGGGATTAATTTGTATAAGAATCTGTGCTGCATAAAAGTGGGTGTATGTCTACTGCGCTGACTACATATTTATCCTAAGGTGTCTAAAAAAACAAAATGTTAAGTGTAATTACTCTTTACATCACTTGCCTATCCAGAATTGTCTGAGATGCTCTAGAGCAGTGGTTCTGGGGTAGAGGTTCTTTTTTGAAATTTCCAACGTGTCCCCATCTGATACATGGTCATACTGCACATGAGTAGTGGGCAGCTCATGCCACACAGGATTCATCACAAGAGTCTGACCATCCCCAAAATACTCCATACCTGTTCACAAGGTGATCTCACTGATCATGTACTTGGATGATCTGGCAATGGAAAATTGCTATTAAAATTTCTAAGTACTTACTTTTGATTTCTGTGCTTATCTCACTACAGTGACAGCTAGATCACAGACTGGCCACAACAAAAGAAAAGGTACGCTCTGCACCAGGGGAACTGATCATCTTGTGGGGAGGCTAACAATTGAGGAAGGGAAGTCATTATTCTAAGACAGCATATAAGAAAGTATGAGTGCTGTATCTTCAATGAACAGACCTGTAGACAAGAATTTAAGTGGAGGTCGGTCATGGGGAAATGATCTCAGGAAGTACTTTTACAGGTGTGGGGATATGAGGAAGGGAAAGGAAAGATGCCAGTACAGAGTGCCTTCATGAGCAGGTTGTTGCTATGGAGACTGAGATGAATCCTGCTGGAGCCCTTAGATTGCACAGGGACTGAGTTGTCTTACACAAGACAGTGAGAAACTGGGAGAATTTAACTTCCAAAGGTCACCGGTTGAAGGTTGCTTTGTTTCTGGGGCATTCTGGCCATTTCTCGTGCTCCACACACATGCTGGTGAGTATGTTCTGTTGACCAGAGAAAGCCTTCAGGCAGAGTCACAGGCTCTTGGAACACAAAGCCAAAAGTGTGTAAGGGAATGGTGAGGAATGAAAGGATGTGGGTGGGGCATGGCCAGCATCTGCTGCTGTCATGTATAAATATATAAATAACCCTAGATAATTAATAACCATAAATATAAATAAGCCTTAGAGACGGGAGGCTATCAAGCATTATTCAAGGAAGTTTTCTTGGAGGAAGTTTATTTTGAATGGGTCTATAAAGGATGGGTACAAATAAAATGGCAGAGAGAAGGGGGCCTAGCACCTGTCAACAAAAAATTAATCCATCGGGCTTCTCTGGTGGCACAGTAGTTGAGAGTCCACCTGCCAATGCAGGGGACATGGGTTCGTGCCCCGGTCCAGGAGGATCCCACATGCCGCGGAGTGGCTGGGCCCGTAAGCCATGGCCGCTGAGACTGTGCGTCCGGAGCCTGTGCTCCGCAACGGGAGA
Source organism: Mesoplodon densirostris (assembly GCF_025265405.1). Lineage (NCBI taxonomy): Eukaryota > Metazoa > Chordata > Mammalia > Artiodactyla > Ziphiidae > Mesoplodon > Mesoplodon densirostris. Next base: position 13,293,934 of record NC_082663.1, read on the forward strand.
GGCCACAGCAGTGAGAGGCCCACGTACCACAATAAATAAATAAATAAATAAATAAATAAATAAAAATAAAATAAAATACCAGTTCTCACATCCTCTTAAAAAAATTAATCCATCGATTTAAGAAAGAAATGGAAAATTTTATTCAAGCCAAATTTGAGGATTATAACCTGGGAAGAGCATGTCAGAAAGCTCCGAGAACTGTTCCACCTGTTAGAAGTCAAGGCACAGTTATATAAGTTTTTTGAAACAGAGGGCTATATATCATATGATGTATTATTGACAGTTTACACAATCCAGTTCTAAGTACCATGTGACCCCTTACCAAGAAGGAATGCTATCTTTAAGGAGTTGTCTTATTGATGTTAGGAGAATGTTGATCTTTATGGTTAAGCAGGTATTCCTGTCGATGGGGGAGGTTTGGGCGATGCATAATGCAGATACACAATTCACAGTGTGGGGAGAGAGGTAAAAGGGCAGAGAAAATTTTTATGTTTAAGTTTTTCTTTTCTTGCCATAAAATATGAGTTTTATTTCACATATCCTGGGCAGAGGTAGTGAAATCAATAAGGACAAAGACCCTCTAGTGAATAAACACAGTGTGGCATCTACAAAGGAGAGCTTGCCTGGAAGAGAGGTGCCATATTGGGGAACCGGGGGTACTGTTGACCTAAAACAGACTGCCAGATACTTCTCCAGCAAAGATGGGTTGATTTGAGATCAGCAGAGAATTGCAATTTTGGGGTCTGCAACCATGGCGAGCCATGTGCAAGTCCCTGTGGCAAAGGAAGAATGCTTTTATAGAGGAGCAAAGGAATTTGGGAGGGCTATAGTAAACAAAGAGTCCATGGCTTTTTATTGGCTGCATCCTTGCCAGGAAAGGTCTTTCTTCCTCTTATTGGGCTCTGTAGGGTGTGAGAGCTCCCCCTTCTGGCTACTTAGTTGTATTTAATTGAAGTTTCCGTTTATTAATTTTTTACAGTGTACTGATTGAAGATGTCATGAATGAAAGATAAATAATAAAATATGATTATAATTGCAGACATGTAGTAGGAATTTATATAGGTTTATTACTGTGCTGAGCACTGTATTTTCATTTTATTATCTTTTATTATGTAACATGCATGAAACTTTATTCCATAACATCCTGGTATAAGAAATTCCAGGTTAAAAAAAAACAAACTCCAAATCAATTTAAATTTGTTCCTGTGATATTGTGATTTATAATAAAAAATATATATTTGATTTTTTGTTTCTGGCACAGAGCTCCTAAAACTCTTGGAATTTCCTAATTGATAAGAGACCTAAAGGCATATTTATGAGGTGAATTTTGGACCGCACCTAAGGATTGGGACTGGTTGCCAGGAAAACCAACCCTGTGATTAGAGGGTTAGAACTTTCAGTCTCACTCCTTCCCCCACCTCCGGAGAGGGGAGAGGAGATGGAGCTGCCAATGGGCAATGATTTAATCAATCATGTCTATGTAATTAAGTCTTCATAAAAAACCGAAAGGACTGGGTTCAAAGATCTTCCAGGCTGGTGAACACGTGGAGGTGTTGGGAGAGTGGTAGTGCCTGGAGAGAGCCTGGAGCTCTGCACTCCTTCTTCACAGCTTGCCCTATGTATCTCCTCCATCTGGCTGTTCCTGAGTTATATCCTCTGAGATTAATAATCAATTAGTAATCAGTAAGCGAAATGTTTCTCCAAGTTCTGTGCGCTGCTCTAGCAAATTAATCAAACCCAAGGAGGGGGTTTTGGGAACCTCTGATTTATAGCTATTCATTCCAAAGTACAGGTGACAACCTGGGCTTGTGACTGGTGTGTGAAGTCCAAGGAGGGCATTCCTGGAACCTCTAATCTACAGTCAGTGGCTCAGAAGCACCTGAGCTTACGACTAGCATCCAAAGTATGGAGGATGGGGCAGTCTTGTAGGACTGAACCCTTAACCTGTGGCACTTAATGCTATCTCCGGATAGAACTGAGTTGAACTGGAAGACGCCCAACTGGTATCTGAGATTGCTTGGAGATGTGAGGGGACTGCTCCACCAACAGAATTAGTACTAGAACACTCAAGTTAGATCTCCATTCCTACTCACTCAGCTGATGGGATATTCTCTCTTGATTGTGTTTAGTGGGGACTGTTTCTCTCCATTAGACCATGCTGAGTCCCAGGCCAGAACATTTTAGAGATGAGGCCACTGGCTCTGATTTTACCTTGATATGCTTAGTTTCTAAGTTGGTGGGGTTCCTTGAAAGCAAGTGGCTCTGTGTCATGTATGGGCACATAAGTAAGCACCTAGCAGCTTTTCCCACTTAAAGTTCTAAGGCTTCCTCAAGCCACTTGGGGAAACCAGGCACTGGTCCCACTGTTCATGAACTTGAAATGTCCCAGTTAACTACCTTCTATGTCTAGGGAAGGGCTCTCAAAATCTCTCATTTCTAAGTTGATCTACTTCTGCTCTCTGAGACAATGAGACCATTCTGGTCTGGGGATATTAGGGGGTGCTTGGAAATTTCTATTTTCTTCTCTATGATTCAAAATCCTGAGGCAAGAAATTCAGAGCTCAAAACACAATGTCTGTCTAGCTTCTTGGGACATGAGAAGACTTTTATTCCTTTTAGTGCTCTAGGTCTATGAGCACAAAAACCTAAGTTGATATTTCAATTGATTATCTTGGCACATTTCACTGTCATAACAACCCTATGAGGTAATATTATAATGCTCATTAAGGAGGAGGAAGTTGAGGCTTACTGAGGTTTTAGAAGTACACCCAAGATTACGTGGCTAGTGGGGAGTCTGCCTAACTTCATGGTTATAGCATCCTAAGGCTGTGTATGCGGTTATTTAAATTTGATTTGATAGTCGACTGCAGATCTTTGCAAATTCTGAAGCTCTTGTGCAAGTTTAAGAGAGCAGTCTTTTGAATGTTTTGGAGAACTGAGAGAATGGAGACGTGGAGACTTTTGAAGAAGCTGGATCAGCAATCCACAGCCTGAGGATCAAAACCATCTTTTAGGATGATTCATTGATTACTTAGAGGGAGAGAAGAAAGGGAAGTTGAGAAGAGACAAAGATGAAGTTAGGTTTCTACATCTGTTCTCCCTATACTCCTGAAGGTCTCATTAAAATATTTAAGTTTTACCTTACATAATTTTAACACAAATGGCTACATGGGGCAGTTAAAATCTAAGAATCCTGTCATCATGGTCCCAAAGCAATTTGCTTACAGTTATCATTGAATCTGAATATTAAACCTTTCTGATGAACTTTAAGTTCAATTTGCCAATGGAACAAATCCTTTGGAACTTTGATTAATATTGTATTAAATTTATAGAATACATTTTAGATGAGTTGGCAAGATCATATTATTAAGGTTGTCCAGGTTGGAACATGATATGCTTGTCTATCTTTTCCATTTTTCTTTTATGATCTTCAATAAAGTTAATTTTTTTTCTTTATATCAAGCTTGCACATTTCTTGTAAAGTTAATTCCTATACATTTTATATTAACTGTTGCTAATATAAATGTATTTTTTTCATTATATTATGGAACAGGTTATTGCTAATATAAAAGAAAATTATTATTTTGATGTATTTATCTTGTATTAGACAATTATTATATAGATCTTAGGGGTTTCAACAGTTTTCATTATTTGGGGGAGTATTCTAGATGGATAAATCACATAATTTGCAAATAATAATTACTTTCCAAGAACAATACCTTTCCCCTTTTGCTTAGTGTATTGTCAGGAAATACAGACAATATTGACAGATAGTGATAGTTTTAAAACTTTTAAACCTTTATAGCAAGCGGTACGAGTCTGCTGAAACCAACTATAAATCATTTAATACTCCAAATTATTGTTTTGGATTAGAATTGTTGAATAAAGTGCTGTAGTTGTGTTTATTCAACAAACCATAATTCTGAGGCAACTCACTTCTTTAAAAGGAAACTCATCATGAATGGGAAATTGCTGAGTTCCATAAGACACTAATATCTTCGTGGGGCAAGGTCTCAGTACCTGAAATATTAAATATGTGACATATGGTTGAGTGGTTCATTTCCAGAGCATTTTTGGCTCACTCAAATGCAGCTCTACTACTTTTGAAAATGTCTCCTTTGGGTGAAGGGCACATGGGGAAGTTTATACTCTCGAAAGCAGCAGTAAATACAACATATAGTTTGTTGTTACAGGGACGTGGAAATTTTTTCATTTTAAGTGCTTATTTCAAGCATGGGTGTATGACGGTTCACTTTTACTCTTTGCCATGTACTAAAATAAAATGACATCATTAAAAATCATCTGAAAATAATTAGGATTGTGTCTTTACTTGGATTCTGAGTGGGAACAAATAGGCACATTGGCAGGGAAAGTGATCAGAGGTAGTGCTAGGGAAACATTGAACATTGGAAGAGACAAAGATCTTGCAATATTGCCTGAAGTGGAGTCATGTGCCCAGGGGAGGATGCTGGAGAAGTGAACCCAGTGGAGGAGATTACTGACCCTGGCCAAGAAATAAAACAGGTGTCCAAAAAAAAAAACAAAAAAACACCACAATTGGCTCTTAGGTTGCAACAGGGGTCAAATCCCACAACAGAAAACACGGTGTCATAACCACCAAGACCAAACCTCCAAAGCTAATGTAAAATGGATAATTGGAACAATTTTGCCTGTTGTCTTTTCTTTATTCTGCCAAGCACATGTTTTAGTGATGATCTTACAAAGTTACAAATACCTCAGAATAAGCACCCATGGGTTCTTATCTGATTGATTCTAGATGCTTAATTAAATCGTTTCTTTGGTTTTAGATATGAAATCCTGAATAGGATAGTAGCAATTGAAAGCCAAGTCTAGCTATGAGTCTACACTGACACAATCCCTTGCTTTTCTCCAAATTTTTTCTCCACATTTTTCTCCAATTTTCCTTTAAAAAGAGATGTGTTTGGAGGAAAATTGGCATAAGCAAGTTAAGATAATAGGGGTGGATTATCCAATAGAACAACAACAACGAATGAATTAAGTACACATAGTAGATACTAAAGAAATAGTGAGTGCATGGAATTGAATTAATGATGTCATATGACATACAATCCTGCCTTGCTTCACACTGAACAGATGCTGTAAGGTACTTGGATAATATCTATGGAATCTACATTTTCTGATCTGTAGGGTCAAATGTGCACTTCACTCAGGTCTAGCTAATAAAAAGTCTGTTGAGTAGACAGTGCATTCTGTGCTCTTTACAAATGTTTCCACCATTTTGGTCCTTGATAAGACACGTACTCATTGTTATATAGTAACATTTCTTTAGCAGACAATATAATACAACAAAAAGAATGGTATTAAGTGTATTTAAATAAAAATATAGAAAATTTCCACTTAGCCAGAATATTAAATTTAACTGGTAAACCAATTATTTTGGTTGTTTGAGTATTATGCATTTGGAATGCATACATCAAATAAAAATAGCATGATTTAGTCAATTTCTGATAGTCCACAAGGATTGTCTCATTCCTTATGTTCCTTATTTTTCAGTAATGAACACTGTATGGCACCATGTACAAAATCTGGTCATTTGTTATTTGATTTAAATGTCATTTAAATTCTAGGTAACTAGAAGTTTCAATACATAATCCTGAGTTAATTTCCAGAGTGTCAAGAAATGTCCTTGAAAGAGAGATCATCTTCAAATGGCTTTGCTGTAAAAGAAGTATATTTCCTGGAAGGTGTATGCATCAGGGAACTCTGTAGCACTGAGAACTTGTTTATGATCTGACTAATAAACCTTACATTAATTTTGGAAAGCAAAAGGAGAACCCTGCAGTGGGGAGAGTGGACACCCAGTCTCTGTGGGCTTGAAAGCCCTCCAGGCATCACGGTACCTTAAAATGAAATTTGCATGGGTCTGGTACAAGTGAGCAAAAGAGACCAGATTCAATTTTCATGATATTAAGAGCACATTATAACAGAAATTAATAATGATTGTACAAGGTTCTAAACACATTCCACATACTAATAAACACCAGAGCTGAAAGAAAATATGTAATTAATGCCATAGCAGCTGCTGACTACTGCCAAACTCTGCCACCCATAAAAAAAGTTCCAACATTGCTGCACTATTATTACATTCTATGCTCTATGCAAATATTTCATTTTCAATAAAAAGACCCATATGTAGCAAAAATACTTAGCTTACTTTTGAAAATCCTCTGGCGTGACTCTAGGAGAAGCAGTAAAGGAGAAACATTCAAATACAAGGTCCCAAAGCACTTACTAGGAAATTTTGTGGAAACAGCTTATGGTTCTCCTGCTGTAGATGGGCCAGAGGAAGTGCCATATGACTAAAGCACCTCTCCTCAATTTTTAAAAATGGGCACTTATTGTTGAATTTCCCAACATCCTTTTCTTCTCCTTTTGAGGATAACTCAGCTATTTTAGGGGAACTGCTTATTCTTTGGTCAGTGATAGTACCCTGTCTGCCAAAACCACCCCTCTTCTGCTGAAGACACAAAGGAGGGCACAAATACAAACTTGGCCAGTTAGGCTTTCCTTTAGGGTTTTCCAGTTGTGACCTAGAGAAGAGTAACTCTTACTCTTAAGTGGCAAAACCAAGGCATGAGTCAGGGAGCTGCTAACAGCCTTTTGGTGAAAGCCAGTCTGCCATAGGAGATAATAAAGCTGACAGTCAGTACGAAGCAGCAGCCAGATGCAGGGATGGCTCACAGCCTCAAGACCCTAATTCCCACTATATGCAGCTCTAGTTGGTCTTTCCCAGTGGTGTGAGCCAACGAGTTCCCCTTTTTGCCTAAGTTGATTTGAAATGTGCCTTGACATACTCTCTCCCTTTCAAGAATAGAATGATGCTAGCTTTTATTTACTGCCTCGTGACCTTGCACAATCTACCTAATCTCTCTGAACGGTTTCCACATCTCTAAAATTGGAACCATAATGTTGAGAGGATGAAATGAGCAAATAAGGATGTAGCTTGTATTTATTTGTTTATCATCAGTCTCCTTCACTAGAAGAATGAGGACAGGTACTATGGTGATTTTAAAATATGGCCCCAAATTATTTGACATTCCTTCCAATCAAGAGATAGAACTTTACCTTAGTCCCGTGGATCTGGGTCAGTTTGTGACCATTTTAACCAATAGAATGCTGTGTGTGTGTGTGTGTATAAGTATAAATATAATATATTTATAATTTATGTATATATATAATTTATGATGAGTAAAAAATTATACACTTGCTATTTTATTTTTTAACCAAAGTTATCATGTTCCTTTAGTTTTTCCAGTTCTTTTTAGATTTTCCAAACTTTCAAACATGCTAATTAATCAAACTGGAAAACAAAGCAAAACAAAACTTATTTATTTATCTATTTATTTACATCACTCAGCCTGCAAAATTTTATTGTTCTTCAAGTCTCCATTCAGGTATCATGTCCTTCATGAAAACACATATATCATTTCATGTACATCTGCCAAAAATTCTGTGTAATAGATACTTTATGTAAGATAATTGAATCAAAGGGGTTATGCATTTCAATGTTGATTCACTCTGCCATATTGCCCTCACAAAAGGTTAGACCAATTTACATTCCTACCAAAAGTATTTAAGACTAACTGTTTACACCATGGTCAACATGAGATATTACCAAACTTAAAAATAAATGCCAATTATGAGCAAGAATGATCTCACTGTTTCAATTTCTAATTTCTGATTTTAGTTAGGAAATACTTCTGCAATTTTTTTTTTAATTTATTTTTGGCTGTGTTGGGTCTTCGTTTCTGTGCAAGGGCTTTATCTAGTTGCGGCGAGCGGGGGCCACTCTTCATCGTGGTGCGTGGGCCGCTCACTGTCGCGGCTTCTCTTGTTGCGGAGTACAGGCTCCAGACGCACAGGCTTAGTAGTTGTGGCTCACGGGCCCAGTTGCTACGCGGCATGTGGGATCTTCCCAGACCAGGGCTTGAACCCCGTGTCCCCTGCATTGGCAGACAGATTCTCAGCCACTGCACCACCAGGGAAGCCCCTTTGCAAGTATTTTAACACATTTTTTCCCCTTTTTCTATTGAAGTATAGTTGATTTACCCTGTTGTGCCAGTTTCTGGTATACAGCAAAGTGATTCAGATATATATATATATGTATATAGATTCTTTTTAAGATTGTTTTCCATTATAGGTTGTTACAAGATATTAAATGATTAAATGTAGTTCCCTGTGCTATACAGTAGGTCCCTGTTAGTTATCTATTTTATATATAGTAGTGTGTATCTGTTAATCCCAAACTCCTAATTTATCCCTCCCCCCACTTTCCCCTTTGGTAACCATAAACTTTTCTGTCTGTGAGTCTATTTCTGTATTTTAGCACATTTATCTGAAGTCTTAAAATGAGTTTGGGCAAAAATATCAGCAAAAAATATTTTTTATCAACAGTAAAATTATCCATTATTGAAAATGTATTAGAACAAACAAAATAAGTTTTAAGGTGTCTGGATATAAGAGCAATATGCAATCAATGGTTTTTAATTTGTTGGAATGATATTAGCTAAGCAGTAACAAAACTATTTCTATTTTATTCAACTTATATAATGAATAATAATTAGTAGATATAGGCATGAAATATAGACAGTAAACCACACATAGTAAAATTTAGATCTGATATATATTGACTCAGGAAATTCTTACTTGGTATAAACAGTGGTTGTAAAAATAAACTTACAATGGCATCAGCTCCAATATGTAAAATGGTTCTTAAACTTCAGAACACAACTTCCAAAGAGAACCTGATAAAAGTTACAAATATTCTCTGAGCAAATGAACACACACACATGTACACAATTTCATATACATTATCACATAGAATATTAGAGAAGTCTTTGATTAAGAACCCTAGGTTGGTAGAAAATATGCACACTGGATTATTAATTATTCTTATTATTCCACTTGGTATTCTTGAGAGATGAGTAAAAGATATTCCCAGATGGTTGCTTTATGTCCTATACAAATTTGTTACTTCTACATTAATTTATCATTGTGAATAGACTATTTTAAATGTATATAATATGGAATTTGTGACTCCCTAGCATGTAGATGTCATTTTGAACCACAAAAGAAAATTATATTACATATAAGGACAAAGTAGATTGACAAGAAAAAAGTTTTTCGAACCAGGCCCAGGCTATTCTAACATCTCTAGATCTTTCAGAGGAGGAGAAATCATCAGAGGAGACTGAAAAAGAAGAAACTTTTTTTGGTAGATGAAAAACTAGGAAATTAAGTGAGTGTGATGCCATTAAGTTAAAGGAAGAAAGAATTTTGTGGCCAATGGAGTGGGTCAACTGTGATGAATTTGCTGAGATGTTAAGTAAAATAAGGGTGGATAACCAACCATTGGACTTGGAGCAGTGAGGTTATTGATCTTGACAAGAGTAATGTCACTGAAGTAATGACTATAGTAGCTACATTGCAGTGGATTGAGGAGAGAATGGGAGAGGAGGGATTAGAAACAGTGACAATAGACAAATCTTTTGAGGAGTTTTGTTTAAAAGGGCATGGCTAAATGGTGGGTAGAAATGGAGATAGTTGGAAAGACATGTAAAGACAAAGAAGGAATCTGTTTTTAGATTGGATTTACTAGGGCTTGACTGTATACTGGCGAGAATTGTTCAGGAGCAAGGCAAAACTTGGTGGGGCAGAATTGAAGTCCTTGGGAAGGTGAGAGATGATGGAATCCATAGCATTGGAGGGATTGGCCTGGGATAGAAGTGGAGACATTCCTTCTGCTTCTAACAAGAGAGCAGGCAACAAGTCAGGCCCATATTATGGAAGATTAGTACATATGGAAGGAGGAAAGAGGAAGTTTCCAGTTGTTGTTTTTTTTTTTATAGTTTCTCTGTACAGTATGAGGTATGGTCATCAGCTGAGAGGTATGAGTGGGAATAAGTGGCAAAGAGTCTTTAAAGTGGAAGAAATAAGTGAGAAATAGGCATTTTGGAAAGCGAGAAAGCAAGCATAATTAGCAAATGCAATAGGAGTGATTAGTAATGGTAAACTGCTACTTGAGATTCGTGGTAACAAATTTAAAGTGAGACCAGGTAGCCTAGTTTTGACATTTTCTTTAGTGAACATTCAGCTACTCATGTTTATGGAAGGAATCAGCAGATTTGGGGTTTTTCCAGGTGAATATGAGTGAAAGGAGTGGAGTCAGGGGAGTTAAGACTGTTTGCAAGAAAAAGATTATAATGCTTGACTGTGAAGTTTAAGTTGGGTAAAAGGAGAGATGAAGACACTCAGATGAATATGGATAGGGAAAAGGTTGTATGGCCAATATTTTGTTTAGAAAAATGAAATGATGGTATTAAATAATGAGCTGGAATCATAGAATGTGGTTATTCCTGAGTGAGAAGCTTGAAACAGAGGATTTCAACATAATGCAAGAATGAGAGATCCTGAAGTCAAGTAGATGACTGTGAGATTGCTAATGGGAGGTGAAAAATAAGATCCCTGAAGGTGAGGAGCTCAAAGGCAGACAGGTGAAGTTTGGGGGGATCATTTATGTAGAAGCTGTAGCCAAGTAAAATGATAAAGGAGTAGGAGTGAAAATAAAGGCAGTGATGCAGGTGCTATACTCATCATCAGAGAATGAAGGGTGCGATTGGGATATCGGTAGATGATGACTGAAGAAAGTTTATTGAGCAGCAAAATCAGTTGGCATGAACTTCCCAAAAAGTACGAAGTTTGAAATAAGAAGTGAGATGATTTGGAAGTGGCAGTGAAGAGCATGGAGGAAATTTACCCTACCTCCAGGGCTTGAAAGACACAAACAGCTATGGAACAGCATCCACTGAAGAAGGCAACAGGAATCAGTATTATAGGCAAGAAGGTGAAGGAAATTTTCAGAGAAGTTGAAGGTCATAGGGGTTTGTGGATGACAGAGTGTTCAGATGGCACAATTCAAGGGCCAAAAGTAAGGGAGATTAGAAAGATGGATCAGGTTCAGGGAGGTACAGAGGCCCTGGGGATAAGGAAGGACCTGGGAGACACTCAAGCTTCTTTGACTGATTGATCCGGACACCTTGGGGGAAGGCAGGAAATCCATTCAACCTGGAAGGTCTGGAGCCACAGATGTAATTACTGCAGGTTCCTGTTGTGTGCAGGGGCAGCTTGGGAGATTTGTGCAAAACTCTGCAGAGGGCTGATCTCTTAGGTAGCCAAGAACATGGGATTGTTGGGGCCTCTTGTTTTCTATAGAAGAGTGGTGTCACAGACCCTGGATTGACTATCTCACCTGGCATAAGTAGCTTTGAAATGACCTCTGCTCTCTTCCTCCCCATGTATTTCCAGAGCACTAAATGACAAAAGTTATCGACAAATCTTGAGAAATTTGAACCTTTGGAAAGACAGAGCTTCACTCTCTCCAGATCTCCATACGTGGAGCTGTCTGTCAGGTCCCTCCCTCTAGGGCACACTGCACAACCTCACTCCAGAATTCCCTGTGAAATATCACTCTCTCAGAGATCCTCTCCCTAAGGAAACAAGGGCCTCTTCAGTCAAGTTTATTTGCATCTTAACCTCTTTCAGACAGAGGCTGGGGTAAATCATTTTTTGCTCAAGGCCAACAAGAATCAGCGAAAGAAAGTGTTAAAAAAGCGGAGACAAGTCAGCCAGGAAGATAATCTCTGGGTGGAGAATTCCTTCCTAGTCTGGGAGAAGTAAAGAAATGGTAATGGAAGGGAAATGACAAAAGCCTAGGAGCTGGTCTTGAAACAGGCAGTAACCTTGCTGGCGTTGCTTCCGAGCTGCTAATCTCATATCACACAGTCCTAGGGCGCATGGCCAAGTGGCGTAGCTGGGCAAACTTTCTTCTGTGTGTTTCAGGAGAGGAAAATCTTACACTATCATATGTGTCTTGAAAAAGCCACACCCCTGACCTGTGAGCATAATCCTGAAACTCAATGTCCTTGAGTTCCCAGTGGTGCTACTCAAAGGACCCAACCGCATTTGCTCAGTTTCTCAAAGAGCTGCTATTTGGTTTTTTTTTTTGTTTTGGTTTTTTTTTTTAATTTATTTATTTATTTTTGGCTGCATTGGGTCTTTGTTGCTGTGCATGGGCTTTCTCTAGTTGCAGCGAGCGGAGCCTACTCTTCATTGCGGTGCACAGGCTTCTCATTATGGTGACTTCTATTGTTGCAGAGCATGGGCTCTAAGCGCATGGGCTTCAGTAGTTGTGGTACGCGGGCTCAGTAGTTGTGGCACATGGGCTTAGTTGCTCCACAGCATGTGGGACCAGGGCTCGAACCCGTGTCCCCTGCATTGGCAAGGGGATTCTTAACCACTGCGCCACCAGGGAAATCCAAAGAGCTGCTATTTGTAAGGACCCTGACTAGTACTGCAAGTATTTTCTAAACCATTCTCCCATTATGAGAACTTTAAAACAATAACCCCTTTTCAATTGGTGTAATGCACAGAGAGCTGCTCTTGGAACAGGTCACTCCTTGTTCTGGTCTCAGTCCTGGTACAGATTAGGAGAATGACTTAGGGAAAGACATTTTGGCTTGCTGGCCTCAATCTTTTGCTCTGTAAATAGGAGAATCAACCTCTTGCTAGGTCTAACATCCTGTGAACCATAAAAGAGAATTCTAAGAGCGGGGTTTATAATGTCCCTTTTAGCCAGGAAAGTTGTACCCCACTGGTCATCAAGGAAATGAAAATTTCAAAGCAAAATTATTTTAATTTTTGCTCATTGAGATAATGAAGGTAAAAGAAATGAATGTCTGGTGCTGCTGTGAGTGCAGAAAAATAGACTCTTTCAAGTATTGCTGATGAGGGGGTAAAGTGGCACAGTAGATCAGAATGTGAGCTACCAATACTATCAATAAATTTAAAAGCATACAAGTTCAACAAGTCAACGTCTGGAATACCTGTTTATATTTCCTATAATAAATATCTACTTATTAACTATAAGGAAAGAAAAAGAACATGGAGGAAGGAAGGAAATGGGAAAGGTAAGAGGGAAGAAAGGAAGAAGGAAGAGGAAGAATGAAAAAGGATGTTGTTTTTTATTTAGTGAGATAAGAAAGAATGTAAGTTCTTTTTTTTTTCTTTTTCTTTTTTTTTGCCAGAGAGAATCAGGAGTTCAATTTTTGACATGTTGAGTTTGAGACGGATATTAGACCTAAAAGTGGAGTAATTGAATAGGTTTTTTGGCTATAAATGAATTAGATATACTCCATTCTTTTATTCCAATATTTCTTTTGCTTCATGGCAGGCATGGCTTATGACTTGGTTGGGAATGAAATTTGGTTTCGGATTATGTAGCAGTATTTAAATACTGAATATAATAGTACAGACCTAGGCCCTGTGGGATGCAGCCTTCAGTTGGTAGTTGGTAATTTCCTGGTAAAATCATCATCCTTTACATATTTAAGATTGACATATTTTGGTAAAAATAAAATGTTTAATTGCACGTGCTCCTCCTTGTTTGAGAAAGTCTGTACTTCTATAGGTTTTCTTCTAGAAGAAGCATTCCCACTTCAAAGGTCCCTTTAGTGAAGGATTGCGGAATCTACTATGTGCCAAAGGATTGTCTGCTCTATATTCAGAGAAGACTCCATAGATACTCACAAAACGTTGCAGAGTTGAGGGTAAAAGGTCATTTACCTGATTCAAGAAATGTGTTCATTCCACCATGGTAAGGGGCAGGAGAAACACAGCTAATTGCCATCCTGAAGCATTTTCCTGAAAATGTGTCCCTTCTTTGTTTCAAGTCAATCCAAAGTGAAGCATCTTTCTTAAAATAAGAAAAAGAGGGGCTTCCCTGTTGGCGCAGTGGTTGAGAGTTCGCCTGCCGATGCAGGGGACATGGGTTCATGCCCCGGTCCGGGAAGATCCCACATGCCATGGAGCGGCTGGGCCCATGAGCCATGGCCGCTGAGCCTGCGCATCCAGAGCCTGTGCTCCACAACGGGAGAGGCCACAACAGCGAGAGGCACGCGTACCGCACAAAAAAAAAAAAAAAAAAAAAAAGAAAGAAAAAGAGCATCACCACTTTAATAAGAAGTTGGTTAAGTCACCAGTGAGAGAGAAATGATGATGGTTTTATTTTGCAGTCTTAGCTCATCTTTGACATTTCCTTTCAGAAAACCAAGTGGCCTCACCCTTTTTTATGCCCCTCAGAGGAAGTAGCTGCAAGAAAGGTACTGCTGCTACTGGGCATATACCCTGAGAAAACCATAATTCAAAAAGAGCCATGGGGCCTCCCTGGTGGCGCAAGTGGTTGAGAGTCCGCCTGCCGATGCAGGGGATACGGGTTCGTGCCCCGGTCTGGGAGGATCCCATATGCCGCGGGGCGGCTGGGCCCATGGGCCATGGCCGCTGAGCCTGCGCGTCCGGAGCCTGCGCGTCCAGAGCCTGTGCTCCGCGACGGGGGAGGCCTCAACAGTGAGAGGCCCGCATACCGCAAAAAAAAAAAAAACAAAAACAAAAAAAAAGAGCCATGTACCACAATGTTCATTGCAGCTCTATTTACAATAGCCAGGACATGGAAGCAACCTAAGTGTCCATGAATGGACAAAGAAGATGTGGCACATATATACAATAGAATATCACTCAGCCATAAAAAGAAATGAAATTGAGTTATTTGTAGAGAGGTGGATAGACCTAGAGTTTGTCACACAGAGTGAAGTAAGTCAGAAAGAGAAAAACAAATACCGTATGCTAACACATATATATGGAATCTAAAAAAAAAATGGTTTTGAAGAACCTAGGGGCAAGGCAGGAATAAAGACGCAGACATAGAGAAAGGACTTGAGGACATGGGGAGGGTGAAGGGTAAGCTGGGACAAAGTGAGAGAGTGGCACTGACATATATACACTACCAAATGTAAAATAGATAGCTAGTGGGAAGCAGCCGCATAGCACAGGGAGATCAGCTCGGTGATGTGTGACCACCTAGAGGGGTGGGATAGGGAAGGTGGGAGGGAGACACAAGAGGGAGGGGATATGGGTATATATGTATATGTATAGCTGATTCATTTTGTTACAAAACAGAAATTAATACAACATTGTAAAGCAACATACTCCAATAAAGATGTTAAAAAAAAAAAAGAAAGGTGGTGCTGGAGGCTGATGAACTCTGACACGTGATCAGAGGATTTCTGGGAAATTGAGCACATCATCTTTAGAATGTGTTGTGTTTTCATGAATAGAGTAGTTATACCATATTTTAGGCAAAACACTTGGTATTCCTTGAGCAATTTTAAAAGCAAATGTTTACAATAAATTTTAAAGAATTTTTAACTTAAAGGCATGTCATTGCTAGAAATATTTAAATAACATATAGCTGCATATCTAGAAGAGTATCAAGTCATAGTTAAATATTTACTGGTAAGATAAGACTCAGGTCCCTGCTTTTGTCAGGAATTTTTCAGTGGTGTGTGAAGGAAAGTTAACCCCAAGGGGCTTAACTGTGGGAGGGGCTTTGCTGGCTCACAGAACACCAGGGCTAGGATAGATAATACCAGGCAAGGCCAAAGCCAGGCACTCACACAATGATGTCTGACACCTCTCTCTCCCCATCTCCTGGACCTCCTTTTTCTGTGTTGGCTTCATTCTCAAACATCCCTTTCTTTCATGGGACAAGGTGAATCCCAGCAGCCCCAGGTCTACATTCCATTAGCTAAGCAACCTCAGAGGAGAAAAGAATGTCCCTTTGCCCAGAGCTCCAGCACCCAACCTGGGGCTCAATCTGATTGGTCTGGCTTGGGTGGAATGCTTGACCCTGAGCCAATTTCTGAGATCTGGAGTGGAACTTTGGATTGGATGGGCTCAGGTCACCTGCCCACAGCTGGGATTGCAGGGGTAAGGGGAGGATCATTGCTACCTGAACCCTAGGAGCAGAGTTGTGTATTAGTTTGCTAGCACTGCTATAACATAATACCACAGAATGGGTTTCTTAAACAACAGAAATTTATTTTCCCACAGTCTAGAGACAGAAAGTCCAAGATCAAAGCTATGGCAGATTTAGTTTCTCCAGAGGCGTCTCTCCTTGGCTTGCAGATGGGTGTCTTCTCACTGTGTCCTCATGTGGCCTTTTTTCTGTGCATGCATCTCGTGTCTATTTCTCTTCTTCTTAAGACACCAAGTCCTATTGATTAGGATCCCAAACGTCTATGTGTGTCCTTATATCCACAGTGAATCTGTTATAGACAGCGTATAATTAAATCCTGTTTTTTTTTTAAATCCATTCTGCTAATCTATGTATTTTGATTGGGGAGTTTAATCCATTTACATTTAAATTAATTATGATAGGAAAAGACTTAGCTATTGCCATTTTGTTATTTGTTTTCTGTTTGTCTTGTAGCTTTTTTCCCCTCATTTCCTCTTACTGACTTCCCTTGTGTTTAGTCAATTTTTTATAGTGACACTTTTGATTCCCTTCTCATTTTTTTGTATGTATATTCAACAGATATTCTTTTTGTGGTTACTATGGAATTACATCAAATATTATAATGTTATAGCAATCTATTTTAAACTGATACCAGCTTAATTTCAGTTGCATACAAAAACGCTACTCCTTTACAGTTCTGTACCCCTCTTGGTGTTATTGATGTAATGATTACATCTTTATATATTATGTACACATTAACATAGATTTATAATAATTTTTTATGCTTTTGCCTTTTAAATCTTATAGAAGAATAAAAAGTGGAGTTATGAACCAAAATTAAAATAATACTGATTTTTGTATTCATCCACATATTTTCTTTTACCAGAACTCTGTATTTTTGTATGGCTTTCAGTTACCATCTGGTGTCTTTTAATTTCTACTTGAAGGACTCTCTTTAGTACTTCTTGTGGGGCAGGTCTAGTGGTAATGAACTACCTCAGTTTTTGTTTACCTGGGATATCTTAATTTCTTCCTCATTTTTGAAGAACAGTTTTGCCAGTTATAGACTCTTCAGTTGACAGAGTTTTACTTTTCTTTTAGCTCTTTAAATATATCTTTCCGCTGCCTTCTGGCCTGTAAGATTTCTGCTGAGAAATATACTGATAATGTTTTTGAGGAGTCCTTGTATGTGACCATTTCCTTTTCTCTTGCTGCTTTCAAGATTCTATCTTTGTCTTTGGCATTCAACAGTTTGATTGTAAGGTATCTCAGTGTGACTCTCTTTGGGTTCCTCCTCTATGGAGTGTGTTGGTCTTCTTTTATTTGTATATCCATGTATTTCCTCAAATTTGGACGTTTTTGGCCACTCTTTCTTCAAGTAAATTCTCTGCTTCTTTCTCTCTTCTCCTCCTGGGACTCCTCTCCCCCTCACCCCCACTCATAATGTAATATGTATATTGGTCTGTTTGATGGAGTCCCATAAGCCCTTTAGGCTCTCTTCATTTTTCTTCAATCTTTTTCCTTTTTGTTCCCCAGACTCAATAATTTAAATTAACTTTCTTCAAGTTTATTGATTTTTCTGCCTGTTCAAGTCTGCTGTTGAACCCCTCTAGTGAATTTTTCAATTCCAGAATTTCTGTTTGGTGTTTTATTACTTCTATCTCTGCTGATATTCTCTCTCTTTTTTTTTTACCTATCATTTTCCCAATTTCCTTTAGTTCTTTGTTCATGTTTTCCTTTAGCTCTTTGAGCATATATGAGACAGTTGCTTTAAAGTCTTTGTCAAATAAATCTAAGGCCTTTGTTCTTTCAGAGACGGTTTCTGTAGATTTGTTTTGTTCCTTTGATTGAGCCATGTTTTCCTCTTTCTCTGTATGCTTTGTGATATTTTTTTTAAATTGGGCATTTGAAAAAATAGCTACCTTTCCCAGTTTTTACAGACTGGCTCTGTGCAGGGGAAAACCTTCACTAATCAGCCCAGCATAAATACTTAAGTTCTTCTGAAGACTTTCCATGGTGTGAATCTTTTCTGGACGTGTGTGTGTGTGTGTGTGTGTGTGTGTGTGTGTGTGTGTGTGTGTGTTTCCCAATTCTCCCATATGCACAGCTGTTTTTAAGTGTCTTGATTTCCCTTAGAGTCTCACCCCTGTTTCTTCTTGGGGGCCTTAACTGTTCTATTTCATTCCTCACTCAGAAATCTCTTACCATAAGCATCTAGGGTTGGTCATCTTCTTACAGTTTTCACAAGCTGTGCCTGATACTTCCCAGTTTCCCTTAGTTTGTTTGAGATCTCAGCTGTTTTTGAGCATATGAACTCAAAGTTAGATGACTCAGAAACCAATCTCTCAGGCAGCATGCAGACAAGTTAGCACATTGAAAATTCACTCTGCTGTATTATCTCTCTGGCTAGTGGAAAGTAAATGGGAATCAAGCCACTGCTTCTCCCAAACTGTGCTGTGCCATGCCAGGTAGGAGGTGGGGAAAGGGCAAATAAAATTTCATGAAGTTTCCTACCATTCTGAATGTGACTTTTTCTTGACTGGGCATTTGTTTGGTTTTTGTAGCTCTTCTACTGATTTCCAGAGCACCTATAAAGTTATGTTAGTCAGTTTGTAGTTTATTTAATGTTTCAAAAATGAGGGCCTGGAATTTCTTAGTCTGCCATCTTGCTGATATCACTCTTCTCTCCCTTTTAAAAATATAATAGGAACTTGGACCGCAACATATGCCGTCTGAGAACTGATACGCATTCTTGCCAAAGTGAGCTCTCACCTGGTCTAGAAACTGGAATGGATTCTCAGCACATTAGCGGGACGTTGTAATTCCTCCTTTAAATTAATATGCATTCCCATAGGAGCCTCTGAGAATTGGAAGGGCAGAGGCAACCAGTTTCAAGCCTTTCTTTGTCAGTAAGGAGGCCTTCTTCAAACTATAGGTCTTGGAAGACTACAGGTCAGGCACTCTATTTTCCCAATTAACATTTACTTCAGACTTCCTGCCAAAGATGGAAAGATTAGACAAAGTTGGCTGCCATTACAATCGTCCCTTTGACCTTTTCCTGAACACAGGAAGTAGGACCATCGGTTCAGATTTATGTCAATTTACAAACCAGAGTGGATTATTGCCTACTAGGTGTATTGCAGAGGAATTAACTTTCAATTGAGGTGACCCAGAAAGGGAAACTGTTTCAGCAGAGACCTTCTGCCCAAGAAATTGGCTTTTAATGACCAATTTCTTTTCATGTCAATTCACTAGAGGCAGTTATGTTCGGGAATCTTTTTTTATTTAACCCACCTCTGATGCTTTTATTCACCTCTGAGAAAGGATAGACATTAATTTGCTTTTGTGACAGGGAACTGAGAATGCCATAAGTCTGCTAAAGAATGTCAGAAAAGGAAGACAACATTGTGTGTTGTTAACAAATGGAACATCTAAACAATTAAGCTCTTGACCTTGAAGTTCCCTTATTGCAGACTAGCTTATACTGCTCAGACTTATAAAATGACTATGTACACAGGCTCATTAGAAATGATAATAATAATAATAATAATAATCACTGATTACCATTGTTATATGCCTTCTATTTCTCCTGCTTTTGCACAGTTGGTCTCCTTTTCCTGTTACATTCATGGATTCTGGTAAAAACTAACCCCTGTATAGTAGTCCATTTGAAAACTGATGTTAATTTAAAATTTTTGTTTCTGTTTTCTATCTTTCCATTTTGTATTTTTCGAGGGTACTCAGTAAGAATGTGTCATCATGATAAAGTTGTGGAACTATTTTCTTATATGATTTAAAGAAATCTTGCACACTATTTTATAGTTATTACCTACGTTGTGGGACTTTATCTAAGGACTCTTTATGTTTAAGGAAAGAAAGAGACAGGTTTTTTGCTTTTGAAACAGGCTAAACAGCACGGGATTATTAAATTATAATCATGTTCTTATACTGACCCCCTGTGTGACCTAAAGAAAGTAAAGGGACACACAAATTGGAAAAAGGGGACAGCCTGATAAATAAAACAACGGATATTTAAATGCACTCATCAACAAACATGTTTTCTGAAGGAGGTACTATGTATAAATACATATGGTGGTAATCTTGCTTTGACAACATTTTAATTGAAATGGGAGTATTTTTTCTTCTCACTAACACTTACTTTCTTAAAGGAGTGGATGGAATAAGGGATGAAAGAAGTACAATGAATAATTTCTTTATTTTTAATGAGCTTTTAAAATAGAAATTTCTAAATGCTACATATTAGTCATAGTGTAACACATTATAAATCAGAGTTTTCTTTGGAAATATTTTTTTAAAAAACTACTATACAGATAAAAATAAATATCCTTTTGCATCAGTCATGCATAACAATCCCAGATTATAATCAGAAATCTCTCTGTTTGAAAGGAACCCTGAACACATGCAGCTGTTGGCGGACAGAAAGTGTTGTGAGTGTCAGTTTTAGGACAAACCATATTAACCCCAACCACCTCTTGAAAAACTGTTTTATTTTGATATCGCTAAGGGCAAGCCCTTTTCGCTGGTGAGTGCAGTCATCACTGCAATAGCTAAACATGCAGGGAACACATCAGAATGAAAAAATAAACAACAGTTTCCTAGCAAAAATCAGGAAGACTGTCTCTTCCATTTTGCAAAGGGAAGTCAGTGACCTTTAGCGGGAGTGTTTCACTCCTGATTGTAACTCTTCATTATTTCAATCATATTCTAAACTTTTAGGTTTGAAAAATGGAACATATGAGAAAAATAAACTGTGATTCAACATTGGCTAGTGTCTTGAAACCTGGGGACATCAGAAGACCCAGAAGTGGAGTGACCGTGATAACATGGCGAACATGCATTGGGATACTATTCCATAACATTTTATGGAAAAACCCGAATGGACGTTTTGGCCAACCCAATAGCATACTCAATAATCCTTCCACCTCCCCTCCCCAGGCAGTTTCCTGGGGCTGAGGGATAAGGAAGACTTACAATATTATTAATCCAAACATTTTTGCTGCCCCCAAAAGAAGTTTTCATAACAAGTTTCCCAAGCCCTGTTAACTGCCCGAAGTACGTCTGTTAAATGAAATTTATCTTTAATTAATAAATCTTCATAGTTTTCTATCAATACTCAGATCCATCTACCCTAAGAATTTTTCCCATTTCTTTCTTTGAAGATCAGTGTTTTGTTCCGCATATTCAGAGAAGCAGTACAGGAAAAGCAGTGCTATTTTACAGGTCCTAGGTGAGTTATTTTAAAACGAGAAGGTTATGTGCCGGAAACCCCCTAGTGGGAACCTTAACTTGGATGTTGGACGTCTTTGATCTCTCTCCTCACTGCTCTGTAGGAGGAGAGGCTGCTCCCAACTCCTGCTGACCCAGCTATGTTCTCAGCCATAGCAATGTTTTGATACCTGTGGTTTCCTGACCTCTAGAGGTTGTGTGTTTGGCGGTGGGGAGGGTGAAGGAGCAGGCAGCAGACCAAGGAGGTTTTTTTTGTTTTGTTTTTATTTTTGATTTTTTGTTACATCTTTATTGGAGAATAATTGCTTTACAATGGTGAGCTAGTTTCTGCTTTATAACAAAGTGAATCAGTTATACATATACATATGTTCCCATATCTCTTCCCTCTTACATCTCCCTCCCTCCCACCCTCCCTATCCCACCCCTCTAGGTGGTCACAAAGCACCGAGGTGATCTCCCTGTGCTATGCAGCTGCTTTCCTTAAAAAACTACAAATAGAACTACCATATGACCCAGCAATCCCACTACTGGGCATATACCCTGAGACCAAGGAGTTTTGCTTGAGATACGGGATTGCAGTCTAGGAGTAAAGCCTGAAAAGTCTAGAAGTCCTAGTCCCAGATTTCTGACCTCTTGTTTCTACAACCTAGTGAGCCTCCAGCATTACTAGTTTGGTGCCTGTTTTCTGATGAAAACTCAGACCATGGTGAACCAAAACATACAGCTCAATGCGAGAGAATGATAAAGTTAGTCATCTTAAAAGTATTTAAATAGTAATAAATAATTAAATGTATATAAACCAGACTCGATCAATCAAGCTTTTGAAAAGATTGTCAAGTACCTACAGTTCCATTTGTCTATCTCTCTACCCATTTGTAAAACTCAAACCTGTTTGAAGAATGCGTTGCTAAAATGTAATAACTAATCTTACATGAACTCACACAAAATAATACTAGGAGATAATTTTCACAGTAAGTCAAGTAATATCTTCAGTCCTTATTTATATGTGATTCACTTGGAGTGAGTTTTCTCAATGTTGCAACCCGAGTAAGTTAATAGGGGCCAAGTGGAGACAGAAATCCTGCCCAAGGGAAGAGGGGAGAATTCTTAATTACTTCCTGTGCCCAGGAAGAGTTATGGAAATCAAGGCCTAGAAGGTGAGATGGTCACCTCACATTAAGATGAACGACATCTTGGAAACAGAGAGAAGGTGGTTGCTCTTCGGTTTTATTTGTGTAAGATAAGTAGTGTTCCCAGAATATTCAAAATAATGTCATGTACCACTGCAGTGATTTCCAGGAGCCACAGCTTCAGTTAGCCATCTTTTTTATTGAGGTATAGCTGATTTACAGTATTATATTAGTTTCAGGTATATGCCTTAGTGTTTCAAAATTTTTATAGATTATATGCCATTTAAAGTTATTATAAAATATTGGTTACATTCCCTGTGCTGTACAATATATCACTGTAGCTTAGTTATTTTATACATAGTAATTTGAACCTCTTAATCCCCTACCCCTATCTTGCCCTCCCCCTTTCCCTCTCCCCACTGGTAACCACTAGTTTGTTCTCATATCTGTGAGTCTGATTTGGTTTTGTTATATTCATTCATTTGTTTTATTTTTTTAGATTCCACATGTAAGTGATAACATACAGTATTTGTCTTTCTCTGTCTGACTTATTTCACTAAGCATAATACCCTCCAGGTCAATTCATGTTGTTGCCAATGGCAAAATTTCATTCTTTTCTATGGCTGAGCAGTATTTCATTGTGTATATATATATATGTTGCTTAGGTTGCAAGTTATTTTGGCTATTGTAAATAATGCTGCTATGAACATCAGGGTGCAAAGCGTTGAACTGACAGTGTATTTCTCAGTGAATATTCACTGGCATAGACTATAAATTAAAAATAAGTTAAGAGAAAAATAGATTTGCAACAGATTTCTGTATATTAATTTTGTACCCTGCAACTTTACTGAATTCATTTATGAGCTATACTGGTTTTCTGGTTCAGTGTTTAGGATTTTCTGTGCTTAGTTTCATGTCATCTGCAAACAGTGACACTTTTACTCCTTCCTTCCCAATTGGGATTCCTTTTATTTTTTTTCCTGTCTGATTGCAGTGGCAGTTAGGTACCTTTTGAACATATTAGTGGTTCTGTTAATTTTACAACTTTGGAAATTCACCCACACAAGAAAATATTTGTTAAGGAGAGCCAGAAGCCCTCTAGATGGTTACATAACATAATATGGAAAGGAGAATGCACGCAAAGCTATTTGTTAAGCATAAATTGTTTAGGTTCAGGCAAGTTTGTTGGTTGCAAGATTTTATTTACCAAGTCAATTTAAGCTTCTTTCACTGGCAATAAACTACGCTTAATTTTTTAGCTTTATTCTTAGAATTTCTGATATTGATTTTTGAATGGTCTTTGGTATACAATATATTGTATAGCAGGCTCAATTTTTCATTAGTTCATCCATTCATTCTTTTCCTGTATTCTGCCCTTGGATAGAACAAAGACCATCCTATCCCTGCTGTTGAGGAGCCCACTGTTTAGAAAGGTTGTTGATGAATGATTTACTATAATACATATATAAATAACACTAAAAGGGTTTGAAACACACACTTGAGGTCAGAAGGATTAGCACAGTAAATCAAGGAGGAAAATAAAAATGTAAATAAATCCTGAAGTGATTTTTAAAAATAAATTTATTTGTTTTATTTATTTTATTTTTGGCTGTGTTGGGTCTTCACTGTGGTGCATGGGCTTCTCATTGCGGTGACTTCTCTTGTTGCAGAGCACAGGCTCTAGGCATACGGGCTTCAGTAGTTGTGGCATGCAGGCTCAGTAGTGTGGTACATGGGCTTAGTTGCTCCGTGGCATGTGGGATCTTCCCAGACCAGGGCTCAAACCCGTGTCCCCTGCATTGGCAGGCAGTTTCTTAACCAGTGTGCCACCAGGCAAGCCCCTGAAGTGATTTTTGAAAACAAAAAATCCCCATATTCTTATTTTGAATTCCCAAAGCAACTGGAGTATGTTTGGTGGATATTCAATTTATGCTTACTGAATGAATTCCACACAATAAAATGTTAAAAGGCAACAGACCATAAACTGCTGTCCCATAGGCTTGTTGTTGAGACATATTGAATTCAGAATGTTTTGACAGAAGGTTAAGGGCTATATGATTCTTCTGTTTCCATCCTCCATCTATTTTCAGTTATTTTCATTACTTTACCCACATTTCCCAAGAGTTCAATTCCTTCTACTTTTGTTTCATTGTTCTAGACAGGTTTTTACATGTTAGAAATGCTCAGCAGAGTGTTTTTTTAATTCACTGTTTTTCGAATAAGATTAATTTTCACATTTCCCACAGGTTCAGTCTTTAATCTTCTACATTATACGAGTAGAAAAATATAGCAACCCTGGGTAAATGAGATTTTGAATCTCAAGTCTTAGAGCCAAGTTGATGGAACCACAGAAGAGAAAAATCTCTCTCTTTCTCTCTCTCTCTCTGTCTCTCATAAGCACCAGTAATGTGCTTTAGGAATACTTGTAGGTAACCCTCAAATTTGAACCAAAACTCAAAGAGTAAGCAAGCTAGGGAATCTACAAATAAGTAAGCAGAGGAAACCAATCTCTACCATTCTCAGTGGGTTTGTTAAATCTGTGTGTTTCCTCCAGTCTTGGGCAGAAATTTCTTTTTATTATTTTTCAAAGAAGCACTTTTTGTTTTTATGAAATAAAGTTGTTTATTTCCTCAGCACTGTTCTGTTTGTGATTTGTCAAAAAGATCATCTCTAGCTCTTTGGAGGAGGTGTTTTTTTTTTTTTTAAGTATTTCTCAAGGGGTATGCTATTAGATTTTTGGAAGGACAAGCCTTTGTTGTTCAGGACTATCCCACACATTGTGACATGTGTGTATCTTTATTCCCTGGGGCATCAAATGTCAGTAGTATCCTCCAGTCATTGTTCCATCCAAAAAGGCCAATAACCATTTTCAAATGTGCCCCTGGGTGAGTGTTTCTCTCATGCTTGAGAACTACTGTACTACTAACCTTTGAAGATCTTTTCAATTTTGATTTTAACCAGATTATCTACTGAGTTATTAAATTTGTACCTTGTTATATTTATTTATTTATTTTATTTAACAAATTTAATCAGTTATACATATACATATGTTCCCATATCCCCTCCCTTTTGCGTCTCCCTCCCGCCCTCCCTATCCCACCCCTCCAGGCGGTCACAAAGCACCGAGCTGATCTCCCTGTGCTATGCGGCTGCTTCCCACTAGCTATTTACCTGGAGGAGGTTTTTGAAACCCATTTTAAAAAGCCACTTAATTGACTCATCCTAGGAGAAGCAACAACTCTTTTTACGGTACTCAGAGTGGCCTTGGGGATTTTATTTATTATAGTTCTACAGAGTACCTCTCAATCCAAAAGGCTTAAATTTAGTTATCTACACAAAAGAAAATCCCTTAAGTGGAGTATTTTCATTGTTAATGCTAAGTGAAGAAAATAGAAGGTGGTCAGTCTTTTTTGCTGTAGGATAAATTATAAGGTGGAAGAAAACTGTCGAAATAGATCAGCAAATTTAGTAGTCACATAGAAACTAGATCAACAGAGTCAACATGGTCTTAAACAGGGACAATCTGAACTCTAAACTTGGAGGTTTGCTAGAGATGTTTTCCTTTCTAAGAAGGCTCTTTTCATGACCATGTATATCTTTCTGACACTTTTCCTCCTTGCCTTAATGAGCATGCACCTCATTTGGTCCGCCATACTTTATAGCTCCTGACAAATTATTACTTCTTCATTTCCCTAACAAAATTCCTGAAAACTCTATTCCCTCATTTCCCATTCACTCTCCATTCATTGTAGTCTGACTTCTTTCACTCTTCCACCAACACATTAATCTCTGGAAAAAAAACCCAAAAGAAATTTTTAAAAAATTTCCCTTTCAGATAGATCTTAATAGCTAAATAGCTTTCCATTTTGAACAACTGCCTGCCCACTGATGTCAAGTCAAAAAGAAAATGCTTAAGTAATTTCTTCCTTTTTTGAAAAAGGAAGAAAACACCTTCTGCAAGATGGAGAAAATTCCATGCCTTGAACTCTGTCTCTGTCCCAGAGAACAAGCAGTGGTATTACAGAGAAGTATAATTTTATTGAAGAAGCTTAAGTCTCTTTGGCAAAGCTTAGAAAGGAGACAGTGGAAAGTGACAATCCAATGGCTTATTCTCAGATCTCATCTTACTTGATATTTCTGCATTTTCCCACACACTTGCCCCCTACCTTTATCTGGCAGCCTTCTCCCATGCCTCTCCACCCCCATTGAATTTCTCACAGCAGGGTCTTGTTTCTGTCCACATTTTCCTTCTCAGTCCCCTTCTTAGCTCATCTAGTCTCATCTCACCTTCAATGACAGAATTCTCCAGGACCTGGTGTCAGTTGTCTCTTTGCCACAGCACATCCACCCTTATGCCCCTACTTCTGCCCACAGGCGATTGTCCCCTAACCACTCTTTCCATACCTGACCCTTCCTCTGAGCTCAAGACCCACATTTCCATTTTCCCAAGGCAAATCTCAACTTTCTTATCCTTTGAGCACCTTAAACTTAACACGTTTTAGTCTTTTACTTTTAGTCTTTTATTCCCCTTCCCTTTCCTTCCTCAAAACTGTGTCTCCTCCTGCATGAGCTGCCCAGAAAATGGAATCATGTTGCCTCAGTGTCTTCTTTCACACCATCATCCTCCATATCCAATCATCCTCAGATTCTTTGTCAGATCTACTTCTTA
Source organism: Mesoplodon densirostris (assembly GCF_025265405.1). Lineage (NCBI taxonomy): Eukaryota > Metazoa > Chordata > Mammalia > Artiodactyla > Ziphiidae > Mesoplodon > Mesoplodon densirostris. The sequence continues at coordinate 13,320,869 of NC_082663.1, forward strand.
AATAGCTGCTCAATCTGTTTTCTTTATCTTCATGACCATTCTTCACCTGTCATTGGGCCATTGAAATTGTCTCTTGCCTACTCCTCCCTCTGCCTGGGTTCTTTCTTCTCCAAATCTTATCCAAATAAGTAATAGCCTATTTTTTATTGGAAAAATGATATTGCACCCCAATATATAGCAGCACTATTTACAATAACCAAGACATGGAACCTACCTAAATGTCCATGGACAGATGAATGGATAAAGAAGATGCAGTATATATATGTACAATGGAATATTACTCAGCCATAGAAAAGAATGAAATGCCATTTGCAGCAACATGGATGGACCTAGAGATTATCATACTAAGTGAAGTAAGTCAGACAGAGAAAGAGGAATATCATGTAATATCACTTATATGTGGAATCTAAAAAAATGTTACAGATGAACTTATTCATAAAACAGAAATGCACTCACAGACGTAGAAAAAAACTGATGTTTACCAAAGGGGAAAGGTTGGGGGGGGGAGATAAATTGGGAATTTGGGATTAACAGATACACACTATTATATATAAATATATAAATAGATAAACAACAAAGACCTGCTGTATAGCACACTATTATATATAAATAGATAAATAGATAAACAATAAAGACCTGCTGTATAGCATAGAGAACTATATTCAATATATTTTAATAACTTATAATGGAAAAGAGTCTATACATGTTGTGAATCACTGAATCACTAGCTAAATCACTTTGCTGTATACCTGATGTATTTTAAATTAACTATACTTTAATAAAAATTTTTTTAAAAGAGAAAAAAATGATATTACCACCTAAAAATATTACAGTGGCTTTCAGTCACTCTAAATCCTAAGATAAAGTTAAAACTTTATCTTATGAGATAAAGATCATATGAGAACTTACAGACTGTGACTCCAGTTTACTTGGCCAGCTTTGCTTTCTACAAGGTCTTCCTCTACACCAAGTCAAGTACGTCAGAATCTTTTTTGACTCTTTGGCTCTTCCTTCACTTGGAATGACTTCACTTTTCTCAGTCTGATTACAGAGTACTGGTCCAATAAGAAACTCAGATAGAATATGGACTTTGTCTTCTCTCAATCTTTCATTCCAAAGGTGTTTGTCCATACCTCTGTTATAACACCACAGAAAAGGCTGAGGCTATCTCCTCTGTAACCAAAGGAAACCTGTATTTACAGCTAATCCATCGGACATAGATTCCTGGCTCTACCACGTCTCTAATGTGTGACCACAGATAAGACGTTTAACTCATTTTAAAAGCAGATTTAATAATAAACTACTTAATGAACTAGTGAGGAATAAATAGAAAAAAAAGCATGTGAAAAGGAGTTTGTAGATCACAGAATTTTGTAAATATGCCATTGTTTGCTGTCCTTGAACAATTTTTCTTTATATGGACTGTTCTCTTTCTAGGCATGTACAGCTACTTTATTTTTGTTGAGTGGCAGAAAAATAGGTTTATGTCCTTTACCATATTTTGCTTTTGTCACTGTTGTTCTTATACTCAACTCTTCTTGCCGATTGGATTATGTGTTCCTGGGCTGGGACCATGTCATCCTCATCATGGCAACCCTCACACTGCTTAGAATATATAAGAAGCTCATATTCGGTGATTGAATCATTAGAACTAGTGAGTGTTAGAACTCCAGCATTTTTCTATCTTTTAAGCCAGTAATTCTCACCCGGGGTGATTTTTGTCCCTAAAGGGACATTTGGTAATATGTGAAGACTTTTTCATTGTCCCAACTTGGGGGTTTGAGGGAGTGCTATGGAGTTTAGTGGATGGAGGCCAGGGATGCTGCTCAATGTGCTACAACAAAGAATTATTCAGTCTAAATGCCAAGGGTGATGAGGTTGAGAAATCCTGCTTTAAACCAAAAAGATTATCTACAGGAATAGCTATCTGGGCCAAAATAGGCTTGTGCTGCTAATAATAACCAGAAATATGAAGTAAGTATCACTTAAATAGGTCCAACATTTCATCAGAAAAACAACTCTGACATCTTGGGGGATTTCTGAAAGCTTTGCTTTAAGAATTTTTCTAGGATTTTTTTTTCTTTCTGGTATGAATTTTTATTATACTCATAGCTCATCTCAGCTTACAGTATAAGTTCAATAGTGTAATACTTCACTTGCTTTAAAAATTTGGTTTAATATTTCATAAAAAATGGCAAACAGATCCCAACTCTGCATATATTTTTAAAAAGTAGTGTGAATGTTTTCAATAGCCAGTGTTTAACTTTTAGAAGTATAATCATAGAATAAAATATTCCTGTGAGTATATTTAATTTTTCATTATTAAAATATTATTTTGCAAGTGAGGAATTAAATATAAAGGGCATGCTAAGGATAAAGAAATAGGGGAAAATACTCTTTATTTTTGCTTAAGACCTGAGATAGCCATTTACTACTTCATCAATCTTAGGCAAGCTATGGCAATGGGAAAGAAGTGGCAGGAAGGTAAGTTTGGGAATCTGAGAAGAAACTGTGGCAAGACTGTAAACCAGGAAAAGACCTTATTCTCTATTCCCTTTTTCTCTATCACCTTCCTCCTCCACTGTTAAGGGGTGGCACAACCTGTAAAGATACTTTACTTGGACTACACAGCAGTGTAATTTAGTGGAGTTCCAGGGAATGGTAGAGTTGTGACATTTCTGCTATCTTCCTGCTAAGACATTGTCCTGTTGTATCTTTTGACACTGAGATCACAGAGGGGAAGGAAGAGGAATTAGTTTTCTACATCGGGAGGCAAGTTTTCACCTCATCTCTCTCAGCTCGACAAAAGGCATAATTTTTCTAGTCCTCTTTCTTCTTTAAAAAAATGAGCATATTGCTAACACTAATACAAATGCTAAGACTAATACTTATCCTTCATAAGTGAAACTACTGGTTTGAGGATCATGCTTAATTATTTATAATGGCTTTTTGAAAGCGAATGCACCATAAGAATGGTATAAATTATTATATAATGAGTTTGAGGAGACAAAGATCTTTAAAACTTTTAAAAGTCTTTTTCTAACAGTATGGCAGTAAGTGACAATTTTCCTTCTGGAGGATGTCGGTAGCTGTTGTGTTGGCCCATCATTCCTGAAGGTAGAGAAAGTTGTTTGTGAGAAAAATTTGGTATAAAATGTATTAAACCACCCCCCCTTTTTTTTTACTTCAAAAATCAGACTCTAATTACAGATATCTTTTCCAGACTGAACCACCACTAATTTAACCAAAAACATGTGTGTGTAACAAAAGAACTCGTAAAAGGAATATTTGAGGTTTCACATGGATTTCTGCAAAAGACAAACACAGTAAAATCACAGAATTGGCTGATGGACACTCTGCTACACTAAAGCTATAAAGGTTTTATTGAATCTTTGGGATTTATAATATCCATTCATCCTTTAAGAGAAACTAAAGGTCTTAATCCATAGAGGATCTTTCCACTGCTAACCAGAGAAGCAAATACTCCCACCTTGAATGGCACAGTTCAGAACTTTCTGGAACCCAGTGTGATTTGCATTTCTGATCTCCATCCAACCCTATATCAGATGTGCTAAGGAGAGGTGTCAGCCTCTCACTTAGCTTATGACTTGATATTGAGCTCTTAGAACTGGAGTTATTGCAGTATGTATCCAATTAGAAAATTGCCCATTTTGCAACTCTTATCCCGGAAAGATGCCTAATAATGCCAAGAATACTAACTAGACATTCACCAAATACTATAAATTCAATTGACTCATACTCAAAATAAAAGTGCTTAGAACATGACACCCAAAGACCACTTATTAACCAGGGCTGACAAACGGATATGCCGTCCAAGACTCCATGGAAAAGCCCGTCATGTTTTAGAGTGATATTGAGAAAAATTATTCAATAAATTGAATTCAAGAAACACTTCCTTTACTTCGATGCAGGCTACTTACACTTTCCTATTACCTTTGTCTCTTCTCATAAACTGTGAAAGATAAATCTTTGAGAAGTCAAGCAGACCAATACATTAGATCTTAGAGTCCATCAGCTAGCTAAGACAGATAGGCAACATCTGTTGTAATATTATATATAATATTATTAATATATAATATTATACTTCTTGGAAATGAGGGTTATTGTCATGACAAATATCATAACACCCATAATTGAAGGGGATGGAGAGAGGGAGGTGGAGCCTATCTGCAAAATAGTTACTTAATTCTTTTGCGAATTATAGGAGCCCAGAATATGCCCATTCCCTGTCCTGAGCACAATAACTTATGAAACAAATGGAGATGATATTGACTTCTGGGAGAACAAGACTTTTTTTAAAATTTTGGATTCAAGGTATTTGGAGGTATTACTTTATTCCTTATCACTCAAATTCTTCTATTGTGGTAGTAAAAGTAATTGTGAATGTATCATCTCCAACAATCATTGGATTATCTGCTGTTATGCATGCCAGTCATTTTGTAGGATGTTATTATCACTTCTGGGCTAAATATTTTTACCAAGCATTAATTAAAAAGAAATATCTAGGTAAGGTGGCTGAATCATTTGGTATCACAAACCTTTTCCAAATATCTATGAAAACAAATTTTTAATAGTTTTTAAAATAGCTAAAATTTACTAGTGGAAACCAAAATAGGAAACATATGTAATTTTATGGTAAAAATCTCAAAAAGTGTTAGTCAAGGAAAGAGCTACAAATGGTTCTGATAGGTTTAAGCAACAGCCAGACCAACAGCCATAGCAGTACTAAGGAAAGAATGATAATCAACACAATCTTTTGAAATTTTATCAGTATAGGAATACTCGGTTTCATTTAATTAGAGAACTGAACTAATGGAACAGAAAAAAGCATAGCAGTGCAATGCAGGAAACTTTCCTCTGAATAAAGGAAGAAATAAACTGTAGATTGAAATGGCATGTGGTATACAGGAAAAATTGATAAAGAAGAGTTTATGTGGAAACCTCATTCCAAATACAGTTGATCCTTAAACAACATGGGTTTGAACTGTGAGGGTCCAGGATACGTGAAGATTCTTCAATAGTAAATACGATACACTACATGATCCCAGTTGGTAGAACCTGTGGATGCAGAACCAAGGATATGGAGGAACCAGGTATAGGAAGGTCCAACTGTAAGTTATACTCGAATTTTCCACTGCTTGTGGAGGGTTGGCATTCTTAACCCCTCCCCGCATTGTTCAAGGGTTAACTGTAAAAGCCAAAAACCTTCACTTGCCTCAAGGCTTTGTGTGACATGTGTCTCCATTTTCTCTCCGACTTCATCTGCTTATTCTTGGCATCAGCATCTCTGCACTGGCTATACTTGCTTCCTTACTGCCATTGCATACACTGGGGTAGTCTGCTAATGCTTCATGATTTTTATAGTCCTTTTTTATGTGTGGAAGGCTCCTCATCAGATATACACATGCTTGAATTCTTTATCCCCATGAAGTCCTTGTTCAAATATCACCTTCCCGATAAGGCTTACCCTGCTCACCCTGTTAAAACTGGCATATAATACCCAGATCTTTCTGTACTATTTTCCTGCTTGATTTTCTCCATAGCAATTACCGCCTTCTAATATGTTATGTAATTTATTTTTCATTTTAGTTCTATGAGTCCTCCCTACTATGTACGTTCCCTGAGAAGAAGGTTTATTCTTTTTATTTTTTATTACTCTATTTTAGGGCTAAGAAAAATGACCAGAATATGGTAGATGACTGATAAATATCTATGAAATGAATGAAGCTTGTGGATTATTATGGGCAAAGAAGCTAGAAAGTTGTGTTCAAGGAACAAATAAGAATGAATAAATAACGGAATTAAGGTACCAGGGCTCGTCCTATAGGGGCAGTATGTGCTGGAACCAGTGTGCCCCTGCTCACAGAGCCAATTGTGAGTATATCTTCCCAACTCTGTGTTCAGTGACATCATGCAGTAGCTTAAAATCAGCCCTGGGAGCATTTACACCACAAAAATCTGCAAATGCTACTCATGAGGACTCTTTTACTCCTGGAGAGCTGGTTTTTAAACATTTATCAGTACATGACTATGTAAGGGAAACAATGAAATTTGGAATCAGAGGATTTAAATTTGAATCCCACCTCTACCACTTACCAATTCTTTAATTTGGGAAGAAGATCATTTCATATTTCCAAGTCAAAATTTCCTTCATTTTAAAGTGGGAGGGAGGAAATCTGTCACAAAGTGTAGTTTCAGCTAAAACACACGAAAGTGACTGGGGTTCCCAAGCCCTGCTCACTCAGCCTTTCCCACCACTCACAGCCCCCCAGGTGCAGGTGAAAGCCTTGGCTGTCTGCTCCCCTGGGTTGACTGGGCTAGAGAGTAACAGTATTCATCTGTAATACATGGTTGATACAGCTTCTAATATTTTATTCATGATTTTACTTTCAGTGTAATTTTGTAGCTTGTGCTTGTCTTATTTAGTTTTGGTGTCGAGGTTTTACAAATCTCATTAAGTCAGTCGAGGGGCATTCTCTAATTTTCTGTTTTTTTGGAAGAGATTTTGTAAGACTGGAATTATTCCATCTTAAGTATTTGGGAGACCTTGCTTGCTTTGAGATCTGGTGGTATTTTGACAGGTATATTTCTTACTATTGATTCAATTTATTTAAAAGTTATAAGGTTAGTTGGGTTTTCTTTTTTCTTGCTCCTGTTTATATGTTATATTTTCCCAAGAATTTGTATGTTTTTATCAAGTATTCAAATGTATAGGCCAATATACATTCATAATATTTTCTATTTTTTAAGCTATACCTTACAGTAACTATGTACCACCTCTTATTTGAACGGTTTATTTGTAACTTCTCTCTTTTTTATTTGTGAATGTTACCAGAAATTTGACTATTTTTTTAGTCTTTTCAGAGACCCCATGTTGGCTTTATTGACAGTCTCTACTAAATTTTTATTTACTATTACAAAAATTTCTCCTATCTTTATTATTTTCTTCCTCTTAAATTCCTTAGATGCGTTCTGTTCTTTTTCTAACATTTCCAAGTTGTGAACCATTAGCTTCGTATTTTGGTCTTTCTTTTTCTTATCTAATATTAACATTTAAGAATATACATTTTACTTAACAGCTTAACCCTATCCCATAAGTTTTGTTGTGTTGAATTTCATTATTACAAAGTTTTACACAACATTTCTATTATAATTCTTTCTTTGAGTTATGAACCACTCAGAATTTTGTTTTTAAAATTTTCAGATATGGAGATAGAGTTAATTTTATGTTTAAATTTTGTTTTTAATGCTAATTTCTAATTTAACTTCATCACTGTAAGAATGTGGTCAATAAGAAATTTATATTTTGAAATTTATTACCTCTTGACTTATGGCCGAATACCTGGTCAGTTTTCATAATAATAAAAGTTCCATGTTTGCTTGAGAAACATGTTCATTCTCCAGAGATTGTCCTTCAGTTCAAGCTTTTTTTTTTTTTTGATTGCTGTTTTCTTATATTGTTCAATTCTCCTGTATCTATATTCAGTTTTGTCTGTTTTATCTATTAATTACTAAGAAGTACATTAAATTCTCCCACCATGCTGTTGTTAGATTTTCCTTGTCTTTCAATTTTTGTATCTATGTTGAGCTTAAACCATTAACTGCATACAGTAGTATATCTATATTTATATCACATTTTCATGGTAAATCTTTATCACTAATAATGCTTTGTGGCATAAAAGTCTATTTTGTCTGTTGCTTATATAGCCATACTGGCTTCCTTTTAATTGGTTTTGCCTGGTGTATCTTTTCCCTCTGCCTTGACTTCAACCTGCCTGAGTCTTAAGGAGTTCAGTTTGTCTGCTGCAACACATAGACCTGATTTTGTTTCTCTCTTTTCCTGCCTTTTCAATTGATTGGTTTTTAAATTCATTTTTTCTCTTTATTTGCCTGGAGGTTATACATTATATTTTTATCATTTTAGTGGTTACCCTTAAAATAGTAACATGAATAATAGATTTAACACAGTCTAAAGTTAACCATTACCTTTATTCTCTTCTCACATAATGCAGGACATCAGAACAGTTTAAAACTAACCAAGTGTCTCTTAAATGTTATTTCTATCCAATGCATTACTTTAATCTTTTTAACTTTCTAAAATCAAATGTTATTATTATTGTTTGAAGCAGTTTGTGTTTGTTTAGATCTAACCACGTGTTTATCAATTTCTTTGCTCTCCCTTCCTTAGTGGATCCCTTCTGAGACCATTTTATTTGTTCATGATTTACTTCTTTTGCTGTAACATACATTATTGCCTATTCTCTTGTTTTTATTTATTTATTTACTTATTTTTGCTTGAAAATATCTTTATTTTGTCTTCATTCTTGAATGACAGTTTAGCCATGTGTGGAATTCTTAGTTAATGGGTTTTTTCAGAGCATTTTGAAGATAGTAATCCACTGTGTTATATCTTCCATTGTTACTATTGAGAAATCAACTGCCTGTTTAATTATTGTCATTAATCTCCCTATTCTCTCTGACTCTTTTGTGGTGATCAACTCATGATCAATATCTGTAATCACTCACTGCCATAAATCCCTTCCTTTATAACTAGCCTAAAATCTTTTCTGTGTTAGAAAGGTCATTTTTCTTAGTCTTATTCTTACAAAAATTATATTAGATATGATTATTCACCATTTCTTTATTATTTGTTTTATTTAATTAGCATTTATTGACTATTCTCTACATACCTAGAATTGTTCTAGGTACTAGAAATGGTGGACAAAAAAAAAAAAAAAAAGAGAAAAACTGTCCTCTAATAGAGCTTATCTTCTAAGTTAGATGATTAAGCCTTGCCTCTTTCTTTCATAGGCTATGAAAATATTGAGATCATTTGCAGTTTTCCTTATGTGGTTAATTTTTCACCCTTTAGTAATTCTTATTTTTCTCCTAAGGCTCCTTAACACAGACTTTGTAACCTTGAGTCTGTCAAAGTATGTTAATAATGAGTCTGTGCAAAGCTCTGGTCAAGATTTCAGTGGTCTCATATGTAAAAGTTCTTTTTAATTTCAGAGATACAAGGAAGCATCCAGGGTGGAATTCAGTACACCAGGACCCTAGGTCAAGCTTCGACTGCAGAGTGTTCTTGAACAAATTCCTAAGCCATTCTGGGTTCGAATTTCCTAAATTCAAACATAAAGTGGTTCTGATGATTCTTTAGGTTGTTCTGTTCTATACTTTTTTTTTCAAAGCAGTATAAAATGGACACCTTGGTGATGAGTCCCAAAATTCACCCTCTTCTATTCAACTGCACAGATGAAGTGTGTTTCTTCCATTTGTATCAGGAATGACTTCATCTGCAAGGACAGAAAACCCAAGTTGGTGGCTTAAACAGTAGGAGACTTATCATCTCACAAGAAACCCTAAATAGGGAAGTTCAGGGTTGGTGTAGCTGCTTACAAAAGCCACCAGGGCCCAGGCTCCTTCTTCCTCATTTTTTTGCCATCATTTCAACAAGCACTTGTTCTCATTGCTGCAGGATGACAGCCATGCCTAACACTGCATCTCCATTTCAAGCAGCAAAAGGGGGAAGGAGGAAAAAGCTGAAGAAGCAAAATGAGTCATAGCTACTAAGTCTGTCAGTTTGAAAAATCTTTCTTGGAAATTTCCTCCACTGACTTCCATGAACACGTGATTGTCCAGAACTGTCAGGTAGTTATTTCCATCTGTTAATAGTCATGAAACTTGAATATTTTCAGGCTCTTTAGTGGAGGAAGCTAACACGCATTTAAATTCTAAGTAATCATTACCCATCTTGTCTTTGTGAAAAAATATAAAGACTTAAATATAAGGAACCATAAGCTAAGAAAAAAAACATCCAATCATAGTAAAAGTGAACAAGACACAATTCAATGAGGGAATATGAAGGTTAACTGAAAGAGTGCAGTTTTGAATTGTATCTCTATTTCCTTTGCTCTACATTTTAATCCGGCCAGATGTTCTCTTGAAACAGAAGCAAGGTGCCTTCCATTACTTCTGTTCTAATACATACATATGATCTTACAACAGAGAGGGAGATGGGGAGATAGAGGGCGAAAGAGAGAGAGGAGAAAGAGAGAGATTGATCCAATAGACAGTTAATGTGGTTACTTTCTGTTCTCAAACTACAATGCCATTTACTGGTGATGGTCATATACAATGGAATGCATGTTGTCAATCAATTGAGTTTAACCCAGGGACTGCTCTTTGCATTGATGAAAGTGGCTATAAATGATTTCTCTTCTAGCATTATATACTTATAAGCCCCCTCTAGTGCACTTGGGTCTTAATTCTTACAGTATAGCACTAGTCTGACTGCTTAATGCTTCAAACATGGTGTGATATAATAAAAAGTGTATGAGATTAAGGATCACAAGATCTGTATTCAAGGGCTTGCCTCTGTGAACCTCATCAATTTTATTTTCTGTCAAAACAAGAAAGGGAACATCACTACCCACACCACTTGATTGTTGTAAGAATTGAGAAGAAATTCATCCTGCAACTGTGTTATACTTAAAGAAAATTAACATTCAGCATTCCCCCAATTTCACAGAGAAACAGGCAAAGACATAGTTGCTTTATAATATGATCATCACTAAAATGGAAACATACAGACACAGGTGAAAGAGTAGTTGCAAAAAGTATTTAAATCTGAAATAGGAAGGGCTGCTCAGAGAATGCAGTCCTTGAACTGAGACTTGTAAGAACATATAACATCTTCTAGGAGGATAAGATGTGTGAGGGAATTTTGGGAAGAAAGGTAAGCACGAAAAACTACGACTGGTTCAGAATTACCAAACACAAGAGATTAGGAGAGTGTGATGGACATGAGGATAGAAAAGAAAGCTAAAGCCAAATCACAGAGAACTTTATATGCCTGATTAAGGAAGCATATTGTATTGTGTAGGCCATAGAAGAGCTGAAAAACCTTAAGGAAGGTAAAGAACAGAGAGTGGGCAAGGAGAAAATGAGTGCTCCTATTACATTGTGCAGAATTGGGGTGGAAGAGGCTGGGAAGCCAGTGATCAGGTCTCTGCAATTGTCCAACATGGAATGACAGAACCTACACCATGAATATGTCTGGTAGTGGGTGGGTGGGTTGGAGGTATACTTAGGAAGTAAATTAACTATTTTAATCAATTATGTCAAAGGGGAAGGGAGGAAACTGATTGATAACCAGATCTTTGGCTTAAGATGAATGGGTGGATGTTAGTACCACTCCCTAAGATGATAGGAAATTTAGGAGACAGAGTCAGAGTTGGGGGTGGGGATAAGTCAAGAGTAAAGTTAGAAACATGCTGAATTGGAAATATAGACAAGGTAGGAGAGAGGTCTATGTATGATCTAAGTGGAGATATTCAGACAGTTAGATATCCTTTCATTCGCCCAGTTACTTAACATTCATTAAACACCTATGGACCAGGCACAGGCTGGGCAGAGGGGGTGTAAGGTGATAATACATGGTTCCCTCAAGGATTTTCTTGCCCCATAAGAGAATGGTTATATATCCATGTAAGCTGAATAAGCCATTATAAATGTTAAGATAAAGGTAGATACAGAACTTGGTTGGTAATAGATTCAATTCTTTATTTAAATTGAAGTAGAACTGATTTACAATGTTATATTTGTTTCAAGTGTACAATATAGTGATTCAATATTTTATAGATTATACTTCATTTAAAGTTATTATAAAATATTGACCATATTCCCTGTGCTGTACATTACACCCCTTTTATTTATTTTATAACTAATAGTCTATACCTCTTAATTCCCTTCTCCTATCTCGCCCCTCCCCATACCACTCTCCCACTGGTAATCACTAGTTTGTTCTCTTTATCTATGAGTCTGTTTCTGTCTTGTTATATCCATCGCTTGTTTTATTTTTTAGATTTCACGTATAAATGATAACATAGAGTATTTGTCTTTCTCTGTCTGACTTATTTCAGGAAGTATATACCCTCCAGGCCCATCCATGTTGTTGCAAATGGCAAAATTTCACTTTTTATGGCTGACTAATATTCCTCTGTGTATATATACCACATCTTCTTTATCCAAACGAATTCAATTCTTGCAAGGGAAGCCTGGAATGGAGGCACGTTGTTTGAGAACATTAACATGAAGGTGATTGGTGAACCCAAGGGCATCATTGGAATTGCACATGGAAACATGTAAGATGAGAATAGAACTGAGGTCTGAACCTGGGGATCACCAAGAAGCTTGAGAAAAGGGAAGCAAGACAGAACAGCACTTAATGCCATGGAGTTTGTTGCAAGAAAGACCAGGATTTGAGTCCCAACACTGTCTCTGCTAGATGAACGACCTCGTAAAACTTATTCAACCTCTTTAAGGATATTTCATCATCTGAAGAATAGTTGTTATTAGGTCTGACTCAAAGGGGTATTGAAAGAATTAGGAAAATAAAGTTTGAAGGCTACAAAGCACTTAGCATTTTATGTTATAAAATTGAAAAATGTTTTAAATCTTCAATAAAATGAGAAAGTGAGAGCTTAAAGATGAGAATAAAAACAAGGAGATAGTCCTGCTATGGAATTTGGGAAATAACAGAATTTCAAGATAGTCAGTAGCCATCCATGGCAGGCATTGCAGGGAGGTTCATACAGTGAGGAATGAAAGCTGTCTGTTGGGCTGGTAGATAGGAAGCCATTGTTGACTTTAGTGAAAGTATCTTCCAGGGTCTACTGGGGCCAGATTGCGATAGTTTGAAAGGTAAATGATGTGTGAACAATTCCAAAGAACAAAGCATACTTACTCTTTCAGGATTTTTTTTTTCTGTAAGAGAAGGAGGAATAGCTTGAGGGAGACAAAGTGTAAGGAAAGTGTTTTCTTTTACAGTGGTAAAAAACTGTTTTCCATGTGGATAGGAGAGAATCAGTGGAGAGGAAAATGGAGGAGAAACAGGAAAGAAGGAATACTTGATGGAGTGAGGTCCAGAAGACTGCTGGGGACATGAGGACCAGAGTATTCTGGCTGGATGAGTTTTGAAGAGAACCTCAGTCAGCAAGGATTGAAGAATTATCTTGACTAGGTCATCTCTGTTCGCTGAATTCACTGAGGTGAGTGGTCACTGCCTCCAGGGGTCCAGCAGGTGGTCTACATGAATGAAGTTGGCCTGTCTTAAGCATCTCTGCAGGTGTTACAGGAGTACTGGGGTTTAGATTCAATTGGTGCACTCAGGTCCATCAGCCGCAGACGGTTGTACCTTGTAGGAATAAGCATCTCTGCAGGTGTTACAGGAGTACTGGGGTTTAGATTCAATTGGTGCACTCAGGTCCATCAGCCGCAGACGGTTGTACCTTGTAGGAATATTGAAGCCAGGGTTATGAGACATTCCAGTTCTTCAAAAGAAGCCAGAAGCTTGGTCTTTATGTGAAATACCCTGATTTTATTTTGGTTTACATTTAAGGGGGGAAAGAAAAGCCAGGCCTGACAAAAACCCATCTGCAAGCCAGACTTGGCCCATAGACCACTAGATTGTAACCTCTACTATGAGAGCAAAGAGTGCACTGGAATGATAGAGATCCTAAAGCAAGAAGCAGACATCATCTGAGCTTGGTCAAGGGAGCAAGAGTCACTGAACCAGTAAGGCAAACACAAAATTAGGGACACATGGTCAGGGGTCAGTAGACTATGAACTATCTGACTCAGTTGTAGCTCTAGAGGTGGATTTTTACAGTTGCTGTAAATGAAGTCTTCAGTGGAAGTAAGAAGAAAGCCAGTGTCATACTTTATCTTCTAAAAATGCTTTCAAGGCTTCCCTGGTGGCACAGTGGTTGAGGGTCCACCTGCCGATGCAGAGGACGTGGGTTCATGCCCCGGTCCGGGAGGATCCCACATGCCGCAGAGCGGCTGGGCCCATGAGCCATGGCCGCTGGGCCTGCGCTTCCGGAGCCTGTGCTCCGCAGCGGGAGAGGCCGCAACAGTGAGAGGCCTGTGTAACACCAAAAACAAGCAAACAAAACAAAATAAAAATGCTTTCAGTCTCTACCCTGCCCTGACAGGTGCATGCCCAGGCACCCTTGCACATGCTGACACACTGCCCATTCCAAACATATCTAGGCATCTTCCTGCATTACCTCTGCCGCTCTTTGCTCGCCCTCTGTTCCGTTACCAAAGCCTGAAGTGTGGGATGGACAAAAGGGAGTGGTTTAAACTGGAAATAGAAAAAAAGAGTTCAATCCAATTTCATCGCCTTTCCCCACATTATTCCACACTTCGACCTGATGAAAAGGATGGCAGTTTCCTATATTACAAAAGTAAGTCACATTCCCTTAATGTCGTAATCTTCTTGGCTCCATCCCTAACCTGGCAAGCATGGAGAACATGAAAAGTTTATATATTGAAAAAAGACTTTTAGATTAGCTCATGTTTTGTTTGGAAAATGTAATATGGCTCTGCTTGGAGATAGTATAGTAATGCAACTCCTTTATGGTGTGGGGGGAATATTGTGACATTTCCTAAACATAATATCCCCGCCTTATGGTTCCTTGGGATGGAAAGTGTCTAGAGGAAACCTGCAAAAAATTGTTTTGTAAACTTAACAAAAACTTGAGATAAAAATGTCATTTTTGGCTCTAACTGCAATAATTGCTTAGTACCGTATGTGTATTTTAAAAGATTTAAGAATAATATATTTAATCATCTGCATACTGAATTATATCTGTAACTTTTTAGTAGGAAATGTTCAGTGTTAACACATGTCTGGTATTCTCTTATTGTAGGTCATTGTAATTGCTTCTCTATCGTGGTAAACCTTAAATAAGACTAATACGTATCACCAGGAGCAAGAATATATATAATGCCTGGATGGTTCTACCAGGGATCTCCAAAACCTTTGTGCAGGTGGGACTGAGGGTGTCTGCTCGTTGCTATGCCCTTGGGGACTAGCCTAATGCCTGGCTTATATAGAAGACTCCTTCATTATTTGCAAAATGAATAAATGGTGGGTGTGTCTGAGAGATACACATTAGTTTGCATATAACCATATTGTTATTTTTTAAAGTTTGGTTATGTTTCAATTAGATTATTTTCATAATTAGGTAGTTACCTTTAGATGGCACTGATACCTCATTGTAGTAACTCAGTACATTTTTGCTGTCTCGACACAGCTCTTCCATGTCGAACTAATTGGTTCTGATTTCTTTTCCCACTTAGCTGCTGAATTCCTTCAACACAGTGTAGATAAAGCAGGAAAGTATTTTTCTAGGAAATCCAAGAGGGGGCTTTAGTCCCTACCACAACTTTCCTAAACTCTGTTCTGTAGAACACTAATATAACTCAATATGTTAATAGAGGTCTGTCAAGAAAAGCTTATGGTGGCCAAGTAAGTTTAGGAAATACGGCATTTGGTGCCCATAAATCTGGGAGAGTCTCAATGTATATTAGTTTATTAGGGGCTCTGAAAAGTCCTTCAATAAAAGAAATCTGTCCAATTTCATTTACTCAAGCACTCCCAATTTTTTGACTAGGGGATCTATTTCTAACAATATTACATCCTCCATACAAGCAACTTAGAAAATGCTGCCCTGACCTATGTTTATATCCTCGTGCTAATTCTTAATATATTCTAAATCAAATTGAACAATCATGAAAAAGAAATTTGAGCATCATTTCCTTTCTGTTGCTTGTAAGAGTTCTCTTTATTTCTTTAAAATATACAATAACCTCTAAAGTATGTAAAAATATATGAGGAGTAGATAAATGGCCCAATGGAGTTCTTCGGTTTCTAATGTATATTTTTCTAAGCCAAAAAGATACTCTTTGAAAAGTGGGGAAATAGATACAACTGACCATTTTAGTGACTATTTTCATTTTGCCTGTGATAAATTCAAAATTCCCAATGGTATACTGCATTGTGTTCATCTAGAACTAATTCTGCTTTGAACACAAAATGTACAAGTCTGGTATTGGCAGAAAATTGTCTCTTGACATGCTTACATGCCATAGAATATGAAATGTTTTTGAGATGAGAGAAAAGTTGATACTGTCTATGTCAACATGGTATGGACTTCACTTTATAAGAAACTGAAATTCTGTTTCTATTAGATTCACAGAACATTGTTCCACCCTTGGGGAAAGAAATATGTGTAGTAAACATATGAACAGAACTATTGAGAACAGACAGAACTTATTTAATTTATTTCAAAATCCAAATGCATACTCTATTCCTAAAGAGTTTGATGCACCCATATTTTAAAGGTTGAGCAACTAAATTGCAAAGCAGAACTACATATAGCTGGGAAGTCAGTGTCACATGTTTTATCTACACTTCCCCTTAGATGTGTTCTGGAAGGTTAGTAAAATTATTTTAAGTCTCAGGGTTTTTTTTTAATGGAAATGGGAATAACACAGAGCAGGATATTGATGTCTAAGCCTGACTGTGTCTTCCTCAAGAAGGATTTAAAAAAATGTACAACACAATTTGACTGTGTAAGGTCTGGAACTAATCTGTGCAGCTTGATTTCCTAAGGGTTGAAAAAAATGAATTCCTGAGATCATGGATTCTAATGTCTGCAGAATGACGACTGCATAGACACTGAGGAAAAGCATCTAAATGGACCAAGAGACAACTAAAATCAGGCATTATCACACTGATATCTTTCCTTGTTCCAGCCTGAGAAAAGCAGTTAAAGATATATGACTGCGTGTAACAAAAGAACATGAGTGGATCCACTGTTACTGCTTTACAAAAGAGCATGAATGACACTATATGAGAGGAGTTTTCTTGTAACATTTATTTGTAACACACACTTGGACGCTGTTGAACATGAGCCCTTTGTGGGAGTCCGGAGTTCCCTAGTCAATTATGATTCCAAGATGGTCATCCAAATCATATGGCAAAGCATGCCCTGGTCAGCTCAGCAGAAATACTTAATTATAACTACATTTATATCTATATCTCTCTACATATAGACATATGCACACAAATGCATATATGTACATATACATACATGTATATAATTACAGGTGTATATATATTATACATACGTATATGGGTATATATGTATACATATATATGTATATACAAAATATATATGTATAAGTGCGCATATATTTTCTTTTGTTTTTAAAGCTTTATTATTTATTTATTTTTATTTTTGGCTGCGTTGGGTCTCAGTTGCAGCACACGTGGTCTTCGCTGTGCCGGGAAGCGCAAGGGCTTCTCTCTAGTTGTGACGTGTGGGCTCAGTAGTTGTGGTGTGTGCACTTAGTTGCCCTGCTGCATGTGGGATCTTAGTTCCCTGACCAGGGATTGAACCCGCATCCCCTGCATTGGAAAGCGGATTCTTTACCACTGGACCACCAGGGAAGTCCTGCATATATATTTTCTTTGGTAGAACACACTTATTTGGATTATGAAATTGACATGACAGGTCTGAAGAGCTAAGCCTCCTCCAGCTCCATCTCCACTAATCACGACACCTCGTCCCTGCAGTCACCTCCCTCCTCCCAGCCCTTATAAGCAGGAGCCTTTGTGGCTTTGAGAGTAACTCTTCAACAGAGCAACTCCTCTAAAGTTAGTAAATTCCTGTTGCCAAGGTTACAGATGTTCTCTTCTTAGATTACTTGTCCAAAATAAAGTATTCGGTGCTTCTGGAATGGTGTGGTTGCAGAACAAGCCCACATGCATAGAAATTTCTCTTTCAGTGTGGGCAGGAGTAATACTTGGTGTTTCCCATGCCTTTTGCTTTTCATGGGATTTAGGAAGACTACATTCCTCAAAATCTCTTGCCGTGGGATTGGTACTATGAAACTGGCCACTGTAATGTGCACAGAAATGACGTATGCTACTTCCGGGTCTGTTGTTCAAAAGCACCCCATGAGAGCCATCCAGATCCCTGAACCATCCATCCAGAGATGCCCAATCCCATCATACTTTGTGCGAGTAAGAAATAGACTTATTTTTTGTATTGTGTCACTGATTTGGGGGCTTACCTTTTGCAACAACTAGCAGTGACTATCCTGAGTAATAAACTCAGAAAATAATCAAAGAGGGTGGCAGTCAAGTACTGCCATCAGATTTGGTCCCATTGAATATGTTCATGTGAGTTGAACTCGTTAGTAATGGGACAAAGTGTTCACAGGCCCCTCAAACATTTACCAATAGTCTAGGAATGTAGTATCACATGGAAACAAGCATTAATAGCCTGAAGAAGAGTGTAAAAGGGCCATAGGTTGTTATATTGTTTACCTTAATGGAAGTCTTATTCACAGCCAGACTTCTATTTCATCATGAAATAAATTCTTTTTGGTCTTTGGCCTCAGGGATTTTGCAAATGTATATTATAGGTTGATTTCTGGGAATTGTGTCCCAGAGAGATGAGACTCCTGTACAACTCAGGCAAGTATACTTTTAAGTAGTCACTAATGCATATGCAGGCCTGTCACATGCTTCCATTTCAGTTAGCCTTATGTAGAGTTGATCTATATGTTGCATTTCTGTTGAGAGATGGAAAAATGTAATTTGAAACCACCTGCAGATTATCAAAAATATGGATAATCTTCCTGTAGAATAAACAGATACACTTGAGCAAAATGGCATTTTTAAATCCAGAAACAAATTGATATGTCTGTCCAGCTAATGAGGTAAGGGAGGGACTGGGCCAAGGGCAAGAAGCAATGGCCTTGGGGCTAGAAAGTCAGCTGCCAAGTTCTTTTCTGACAGGTATGGCTGTGACCTTGACATGTATCAGGAATCATTTAGTCTTTGAGAGTCTCAGTGTTTTAATTTGTAAGATGGAGATATTAATACCTTCCCAGCCTATTTCACATGCTTGCTTTAAGTTATAAATGAGGTAACATACATGAAAGTACTTTATAAAGTGTTATACCAATGAGTTATTGTAACTAACTTAGGATTCTTAGTTAGGGAGTCATGAACCAAAGTTGAAAAAGCACGAACGTGCAAACCATTCACTTAGTAGACATGAGAACCCTATGGGGGGCGCTATAAGAAGCGGGTGCATTAGGATCTTTCACCTTATCCCATTTGCTTATTTATTCTTTAGCATTAAGGGATTGGGGGACGCCCCTTCCTTAGAACTTTGGTGGTTGATTCCTGTGGGTGTTCTAAGCTCAGAAATAAAATGACATGTTTGCCTCTGGATTAATTAGGCCTTTAAGATGAATAAAATAGATTTCACTGGAAGGGGGCTTTCGAAACAGGGAGTGAAAACATCCCAGAAACAGACAGAAATCGTGATGCAGATGATAAAATTTCTCTTGAGCTGGATTTAATTAGAAATTGCTGGAACCATTTGGCATGCAAACAGCTGCTGTCAGATCTACACAGCATTTCCCAGCCTTGGAACAGCTGTATGTAGTTTTTCTCTCTCTTTCCAACTCGACCTGTGCAGAAAACCTGTTACGTTCTGGCAGGGCTTTGGCGTTATTCTCAAGAGCTAATCAGATCAGCTTAGATAAGACATGAAAAAGAGTTGCATATTTTATATTTAAATAATCCTTTATCTTTTTGTTGTTGTCGAAGATTTCTCAGAATGTTTTCAGTGTGGGCTCGTGAAATTTTTTGGAGGGGAAATATTTCAACCACCTCGGAAGCTCTCGCAGTGTTGCAGTGGGTTCCACTACACTTTGAAATCTGCAGGTAGATTTTAGTGTCCTTAAATTTATACATAAGCTGGAAGCACTCTTCAGCTATGTCATTTGAATGTGCTACTAGTTATAATGAGGTGGAGGGGTAAAGGGTCTTTGAATTTTGTTTTGAAAAATTAGATGCCTGGAGAAATGCTGCTTCTTGCCCTGGCCAGCCACATGAAATGGGTTGTGGTGGTCAAAAGAAGAGGGTGAATGTTCATGTGTGGCCCAGCCCTCTACTGGGGAAACATGAATTCCAAATACATGCTTTCCTGGTGATCAGTAGTCTTACATAGTCATGCACAAGGGAGTGCAGGGTGTGTGTGTGTGTGTGTGTGAAAGCTCTTCTGAAGAGTTCTTGGGGGTTTACATCTGTTATGGGAGTGGTTCTGACTCTGGCAATGCAAATCTCCCTCCCCCAAAGCAGCTCTCAAGCTAGACAAAATGCTCAAAACCAACCATTTTTCAGCACTCTGGGATCTGATCAAAAGCATGCCGCATGATGAGAAGGGTTTATTCATGAAAACTACTGAACCTTGGTTAAGAATGGTGTGGGTCTGTGGCCTCATCTTCAGGGGCTGTTGCTAACCCCCCAGTTCTGTCTGTGGTAGTTCATCCAGAGCAGGCAGGGCAGCCTTAAAACCCATCAGCTTAATAACTGTCCCTGGAGAAAGGTGTTCATTTGATTGTCAGTTGCAGCGGCAACTTGGTGGCAAACCAGCAGGGAGGGCCAGCAGCCAGAATATTTGGGGCAAGCAATATTTGGATGGATCAGTCAGAGATTCAGCAGGAATTTTCAGGGTGGGAGACAGCCTTGGAGTTTGCTAAGCATTGCTATATCCCCGGTGGACCAGAGGCTGTAGGCACGCACAGCAGAGATGCAAGCAGCCACACATCAGAAGGAGGCAGATGGAGGCTGAACACAGGTGCAGAGGAGGTGGGAGAGCCAGTCACTGGTCACCTTATTGAACGTTCTTACACACAGCTAAAGATGCTGCTTTGATTTTGGAAATATCACTCTTGTAGCCATATGGGACACGGAAAGATGTGAAATGGTGTTTTACTCCTCACATTGAGCTTCCTACACTCCAGTGAAAGAACTGCATCAGAATCATCTAAGGGGACTATGAAAAATGCAGATTCCTGGGTTCCTTCCAAATTTACAGAATTAGAAGTCCTGGTAGAGTCCAGGAACTGGAATTTTTGCAAACATGGCGGGTGATTGTGATGCACTCTGACCCCTGAGAACTGAGAGGCAGTGTGTCGGCCCAGGAGAGAGAGGAGAAAGTCTGAAATTAGGAAAAAGAAAAAAAAAATTGAAACTTTTTTGAACTGAGAGGAAATATCCTGGTATTTCAGTTGTTCCAACTCTAGTGTATAAATATTCATACATTTTGACAACTGCAGCTTCCTTTTTGAGTGATAGAGTATCATCATTTATTTGGATGTGTTATGAATTATGTATGTATCGCACCAATTCCAATGGACAGGATTTAGTCACCAATTTAAAAAAATAATAAAGTATAATTATGAATCACTCTGTGACCATGTAACTTATCATATATCAGATATTCTGAGTGTTAAAGGGAATAGTAAAGTAATTTAAATCCTTTGAAGTACTTATTTATTGAGCTATAAGTTGGTTTTATTATATTGGTGGACAGATATACAGTCCTAGTCACAGGCTAGTTAAAAAACATTTTAAAAAAGTAACAAATAACCATGTGCATTATATTAAAATAAAACATTATATTGATCATCTGAAGATTTAAAATAACATGAGTCGAGTAGTCATTTATGGAACACAGTCCCATACCTCAATCGGTTTTTCAGGGATTCTCTCTTTAACACCGTGTTACCAGTATTTTTTCTAAAGAATTTTTAATTTCACGGTAGGCTTATTTTTTGCATAAATCGCATATCATCTTCTTTAAGGTTGCATTTTATGGCTGATAAATATATAAATGTTGACACATTCAATTGACACTTTTCTGTACCCCATAATATCGTTAGTTTAAGAACTCTCTCCCTTCAAGGCTATCTGGTAATTCACACAAAGTTGCTAGAAGTAAGCATTATCAGTTTTCACACTGAAGTCTACAGATAGTTCAGCCCCAATATTTTCATGAATACTGTCTTTTTACTTCCATTCATAGTAAGTTTACTTGATGGATATTTTTACAAGACAAAACAAGTCTAAATTTTTTCTGATTCCTTTGAATGTTTTACTATATGTAAATGCTGTGAAATCATAGGCTTTTCGATATTACTCCATTTTGATACAGAATATTCAATTATTTAATTAAAAATAAGAACTCCGGGACTGCCCTGGTACCACACTGGTTAAGGATCTACCTGACAATGCAGGGGACAGGGGTTTGAGCCCTGGTCCGGGAAGATCCCACATGCCGTGGAGCAACAAAGCCCATGCACCACAACTACCGAGCCTGTGCTCTAGAGCCCATGAGCCACAACTACTGAAGCCTGTGTGCCACAACTACTGAAGCCTGTGCACCTAGAGCCCGTGCTCCACAACAAGAGAAGCCACTGCAATGAGAAGCCTGTGCACCGCAACAAAGATTAGCCCCCACTCACTGCAACTAGAGAGAAACCTGTGTACAGCAATGAAGACCCAAAACAGCCAAAAATAATTAAAGAATAAATAAAAGCAAAAATAACAAATAAACTAAAAATAACTCCATCGAAGCATGGAAAATCTAAAATCAAGTTATTTTGAAGTTCAACTATAAACTATCTAAATTAGACCACTGTATTAGTTCTCCTATTGTTGCAGTAGCAAATTACCACAAACTTAATGGCTTAAAACCACACAAATTTATTATCTTACAGTTCTGGAGGTCAGATGTTCAATGCGGGTTTCATGGGGCTAAAGTCAAGATGTTGGCAGGGCTGCATTCCTTCTGGAAGTCTTGGAGGAAAATCCATTCCTTGCCTTTCCAGCATCTAGAGGCACCCACATTCCTTAGCTGGTGGTCCCTTCCATTTTCAAAGCCAGCAATGGCTGGTTGAATCATACTCACATGGCATCACTCTAACACTGACTCTACCTTGGCTTCCCACCTTTACTTTTAAGGATCCTTGTGATCACTCGGACCCACCCAGATAATCCTGGATGTCTTCCTATTTTATGATCAGCTGATTAGCAACCTTAATTCCATCTGCAACCTTAATTCCCCTTTGCCATGAAACACAAAATATTCACAGGTTCTGGGGATTAGGGCATAAGCATCTTTGGGAGGCTATTATTTTGCCTATTTAAAATAATATTTTTTCAATTTTATATTGAAGTATATTTGATTTATAATGTTGTGTTAGTTTCAGGTGTACAGCAAAGTGATTTAGTTATACATATACTTATATCTATTTTTTTTCAGATTCTTTTCCCATATAAGTTATTACAGAGTATTGAGTAGAGTTCCCAGTGCTATACATTAGGTCCTTGTTGATTATCTATTTTATATATAGTAGTGTGCATATGTTAATCCCAACCTCTTAATTTATCCCTCCCTGCTTTTGGTAACTGTAAAGTTGTTTTCTAAGTCTGTGAGTCTGTTTCTGTTTTGTAAATAAGTTGATTTGTGTCATTTTCTTTTTAGATTCCACATATAAGTGATATATATTTTTCTTTCTCTGTCTGACTTACTTCATTTAGTATATTTGAAATGGAGATATTAGTTGTAGGAAAGGTTTAGCATACAGAGATGAGATATTGGTGATCAAGTTACAGATTTAAACACACATCATTGGGAGAACCAGATTCATTACATGTGTGTATCACACATTACTAGGCAAGTAATAATACAAGAAATTAAAAGTATGAAGTAGATGTCTACTAAACATATTCTGGCTTATTTTAATATAAATATCAATAATAAAATTTAGTTAAAGTATGAAAACTCAGGGCAAATGCTAAACTGTATAGGATGTCAGATAATAGGTATAAAGTGGGAATGTAACAGGATCTATAATCATCTTGCATGTGAGGTAGGTACTATTCTTATTATGTTCATTCCCATTTTACAATGGAAAATTAAGCCATGGGTGATGGGGCATGGGTAGGAAAGAAACTCAACCAAGTTCATGTCTCCAGTAAAAAGAGCTTATAAGTTTTTTCCAAGAGCTAGTGATTTTAAAATCACTGCAGAATTCTGCCAATCATTTGGAGAATGGTTGAGAATATGTGGGAGAATGTATTTTCAGAAACAGTTGCAATAGTATCTCGCACCCACGTGCTATGCTTACAATATGATTTTGAAATTCCATTGAGAGGTGGGGGTCTCTCTTCCCTCCACTGGAATCTGGGTGGACCTGTGACTGGAAAGTGACTTGTAGGTTATAAAAGACTTTGACCTGATTCTCTTGAGATTCTCTCCCTTAAGTTTCTTTCCCTTGGAATCTAGCCATGTTGTGGGGAAGCACAAAACTGCATCATGTAGAGGCCCATATGGAGAGGAACAGAAGCCAGCACCAGCTCACCAGCAATGTGAGGGAGCTATTTTATGGGTTGTTAGTACAGCTCAGGTGAGCCACAGATGACACACCACCTACAGCAGGTCGTATGCAGATTTTTCAACAAAATAAGTGATTGCTGTTACTCCAAGCTTCTACGTTTGGGGGTGATATTTGACCCAACAATAGTTAACTGGAATACGATAACTTCAAGTTTCTAAATTCAAATAATTGGCTCTCTTGTCTTACTTCTATAACTGATGTTTTCTGGCAACTTGGTATCATGGTGGCAAGAAGAGCAACGGTTGACATCTGATGGGATATGTTTGTATGTGTGATCTTCTTCAGCTTAGAAATGCAGTGTAGGATCTGAAGGCAGAGTTCCTCTTGCTCAGACAGGTGAAACCAGAGTTTGGAGACTTACTGTTTCATTCTTGAGGCCTCTGGAAAGTGGGTGCCAAGACAGACACAGAGGCCATTAATTCAAACCATTGCAACGAGCTTCTTCTGTTACACATTTGATTCACCTGGGGGACTTTAAAAAATACTGATGATTGTGTGGTGCTTTTATACCCCAAATATTCTGATGACATTGATTTTTGATGGTGCTTGAATATTAATATTTTTTAAAATTTCCCAGGTGTTTATAATGTGCATTTATGTGTGCAAACCTCTTGACTAGGTGGACAGCAACATCCAAAATTCAACCCTTAGAGAGAGGATTCTAAAATGAAGAAAAGAGGAAATAAGGATTGACTAATGAGGGTGAAATAAAAGTGGTTTGGACCCTTGGCAGAGCTATGGAATATACCCTACTGACAGGACAGCAGGGCCTGGTGTGCATTTGTGTAGTTCAAGTTAGTTCTCTTAAAGAGACTTCTGGTAGTCATTGGGACAACTCCCCCAAATCCAGTTATCCTCTCCTTTTGGACTCATAAAGTTTGAATTTCTGGCCCTGTCATGCTTTAGTGGGGTCATGAGATCATCATTGGCCAATGAGGTGTGGATTGGAGCCTGGACTAGCAGGTTCAAGGTCCTGCAGAATATTCTCTCTCTGGCATAGAAAGAAGCAAAATTTGAAATGTGTCTTTTCCATCACCACAGATCACTGAGAGATTATGAGGAATAGAACTCTGCTGCCAATCCCTGATGGAAATATTGGATGAGGGAGAAATAAATTTGTTGTTGCTTTGAGCCACTAAGATTTTGCATTGTTTGTTACTGCAGCATAACCCATCATATCCTGACTAACACAAAGTCTGAGCAAGATAGGCATGCATCTCTCTGCAGAGCATTAGAACTCCTACCCTTCTGAAGCCAAATTTTGTCCAGGATTCCTTTAGGGGAAATCAGAGGACAGAAAATAGAAGTTTTAGCTCATGCTTCATGAACTAAAGCAACATGGTTTGACTTCCAGTCAGAGAACTAAATGTTTTATTTAGAAACCAGTATTTGGAAAGCAGGCAGCTTTCCCCTAAGGGTAAATTGGATATGGTGCCAAGTTCACACTCATGGAATTAATTGACTGCCCTACTTTCAACGTAAGGTATCAAAGCTTTCCATATTAGTGACCCATGTAAAACAAACCTTACCACATGGGCTGCGGTTTTCAAGAAAGCTTCTATTAAACGAACTACTCGATATAAGTTTACTGGGGTGGGGTGACAGGGAATGGAAAAACACACCCATACTAAGAATAGCCTTTTTGTCCTTCTTTCTTCTAATTTTATACCCAAGAACTTTTTTCAGAAGTCAACATTAGTGGCAAAATTTACTTTTAATTATAGACTTCTTCTTAGAGCTAGAGCATAGGAGAAATTACTTCTCTTAAAAGCAGTCTCCATGCAGAAATCCCATTATGTGTGCATTTTGATCAATTTACTGAACTTTTGGTGGTCCTCTTTGCCATATAAATCTGTAAGGTTACCTTCAGCCACAGCCTGCTTCCTGTGAACCTTTACTTTCTTTCTTATAAACTTTAAGATTCATCTTATGTCCATTACCTGTGCAGCTCTTTCCTGGGATCCTCCTTCTTCAGAACTGTCTTTTGAAAAGCTTCACAGTCATGAAAGCAAATGCAAAGCTATGGCAGAATATATGTGGTATTAACTTCTGCATTTTTCACCTAGTATTTCCTTTTTTCCCCCTTTACATTCATAAGGGATTAAGCCTATAGACAAGGCTGAGAGCAAGAAAGACCCGTGGTCTCTGACATTTCATGGTTGGAGCATGGTATTCAGGCAAAATGTTTGACCAGGAGCAGTAGGAAAGTGGAGCTTTCCTTCTAAACCTGCATAACTACAAAAGATGCCCCTGGTTGGAAGGAAGATAAAAGGAGTATATCTACTGTGTTAATAGAAGCTTTGAGCTATAATAAAGCCAACAGATTAGGAAACTATGGGTACTGAAAAGACAGTTTGTTACTCACAGTTCCTAAGGGAAGGGTCACATCACACCATGGGGGGCCACACAGGGAACCGCCAGGGTCAGTCAGGGAGCACAGGGAGGCGGGTAAAACAGGGTAAGAACATTTATTGTAGTTTCTTGGGAAAAATGAGTAAAGTAGGGCAAGCAGGTTTAGGATTGGCTAGTTTAAATAATATTATTGGGCTCTGGGGCATAGGAGCTGTCCCTAGTTGCCTGGTACCTGGCCCTGGGGTGGTTAGGGCAGATGAATTCCCCAAGAGGACATGGGCATATTTGAAAAGATGTTAATCCCCAAGCATAGCACAAAGGTGGCAGAAAATCCCAGCCCCCAAACCTTCTTACCTACACAGGTCAAATGATGGCCATTTCTTAGAAAACTTATATAATTTAATGATCAGACCCCTGTCACCTTCTCCTACACCAAAGCATCTAAGCCTCCAGGAACTTTGAGATGACCTGGGGTTGGGGAGTGACTTACCAGGGTGACCACATATGGACAGCAAGACACATTTGAGAGTACTTATAATTATGCTGGGATAACCAGCATAAGCCAGGACTGTCCCAGGGAAACCAGAACGTACAGTCACCTAGCATTAACCTTAAGGAAATTAGCCTTAACTAATGAATAGTGAGACATGTATAAGAGATTCTCTCAAAAACTGCTCTCTCGATTGAAACAGTAAGTGTAATATACCCAGAAAATAATGGAAAACTAATAATTCTCTTTGGTTGCATTATCTTTCATATGATCAACAGTGTATAAATTGCTCTTGTTCATAAACAGTCTCCACATGGTGTCAGGTTATTCATCCTGTCACACAGTCTGCAAATAATTTGCTCACATGATGCCAACTTTTAAATGTGTTAAATATAAGAAGTTTACCCAAACACACAGAATTTGTACACTTTTTTGCGATAACAGTAATGGCTTGTCTAATATTATAGAGATACACCTGTAGAGTCATCCAAAATTTTATTTTAGGTAAAGAATGTAAGTCACTCAACAGAACTGATTGTGGTCTTTACTCACATTTTATAGCTTCTTGACACCATTGTGATCATAATAAGGAATGTACATATTCAAAAGCCAAAGCAAGGGATGACTTTTAGTCAGAGAGGGTCCCCCTAATAGGTCCTACTGACAGTAATGAGTGCCTTGCGGGAAATGAGGAGAAAACCAGGCTTCTATCTGCATGAATAAAATCTCCATATGGCTTCAAGAAAAGTGTGCGCATGTGTGTTTTTAAAGTAGCTTGCTCTTTCCCACGATCATAGGAAGAAGATCATGCTCTAAGAATTTCAGTTTACAACAACCAGGCAGCTGCGGCTTTTTTAAAAAAAATCAATCATATATATATATATATATGTAAATATTGAAAGAATATAAGGCAAGGGACAAATAAAATTATGTGAAACAAACCCCCAAAAGTATATTATTGTAATGACAGAAGTTTGGTGACTTCTGTACAACTTTCAAGCTTCCTATGAAAGACTTCAACATAAAAACAAGTCCTTTCTCTCTTCCTTGTCGTACTCTTTCTGTGCAGATGGGATGGACTACATTAAAGTCCCTACTCTTTCTGTGTATGCTGATCACTGTTTGATCGTTTAACCCACTCATTCCACACTACCTGAAAGAACCAGCCATGACCTCTAATGATGAGATAGAGGATGTGTGAGGGACACACATCTCTGTGGCTGGGCTGAGACCAGGGTGAGGCAAATAAGGCACTTGCTTTGGGTGCTCTAGAGGGTTGGATAATGGCCCCCAAATAATGTCCAAGTCCTACCCCCAGAACCTGTGAACATGGTCTTATTTGGATAAAGTGTCTTTGCAAATGTAATTAAGAATCTCCAGATGAAATCCCACCCTAAATCCAATAACAGGTGTCCTTACTAGAGAAAGGCAGAGGGCAATTTGACACACAGAGACACAGGGGGAAAAGGCCTTGTGGAGACAGAAACAGAGGTTGTAGTGATGCAGCCACAAGCCAAGGCACATCTAGAGCCACCAGAGACTGGAGGAGGCAAGGAAGCATTCTCTCCTAGGGGCTTCAGAGGAAGCATGGCCCTGGTGACACCATAATTTCAGATTTCTGGCCCCCAGAACTGTGAGAGAATATTGTTTTAAGCTGCCCAGTTTGCAGTCATTTGTTACAGCAGCCCTAGGAAGCTAATACAGGCACAAAAACTTTAAAAGGGTGCCAGAAAAGTCAGTAATCAAAATAATATTTTGATGTAATATTTTTTAAAAAATCAAAATAAACACAAAAAAGACAACTATGATGAACAAAGTGTTAACAATTTAAAGATAACCTTTGTGAGGTCATGGCAGGGATGGGCACATGGGTGCCCTGGGCATGCTGAATCTGGTTGGTTAATAAATTGGTGTCTTTTAAACAGAACAAAAAGTAACAATTGTTAATGTTTATTTGGAATAGAGGCCAAACCCTCCAAGGGAGAAAAAACTGTAGCTGCACTTCATTTCTTTTCTGTAGCTCAGACCAATTCATCCCTGGTCGCTAGGTTGTGTGACTCTATGAAGTGAACTGGATTTACAGTAGAGACTAGGAATGTTTCCTTTTAATCTCATGTTCTCTGAGAAGGGTTTAGTCGATATTATTTTCTCTATCTGAATACATTTCTTTTAGGTTTATGGTTCCAGCAACCCCCTGCCTGGCTACCTCTAAATCTAGCTTTAGTTACATCTATATTACCTTCTGGTTTAAGTTGGGAGCCTCAGAAGCCAACTGAGTCTAAATGAAGGAATGACCTTCAGTGGAAACCAGCTGTTTGCGCTCTTCTCTCACCTTCCATTTAGTGTCATGAACCTGTCTTCCCAGTCTTCCTAGATCACCATGGGCTCTCACTAAGGAATGACAGAGAGCGAGCATCTGGGGGCGTCTGCTATAGAGCAGTGTGAGACGTTCTTACCATCTGAGACATGCATCATATCCACTGGTTAAATGAATCCCTCCTATGTAGGGCTCTCCCCTCTTCAGACTGCATGCTCTCTGAATAAGAGCACTAGTGATCTGAGAGTGGGGTCTACATGCTCCCCTCAAGCTCCTGGCTTTGGGAGGAATTGGATAAAGTCTCCAAAGAAATGAAACTACCTAGTGATAACTCTCAAATCCCTGTAGATGTGCAAGAAGGCAGGAGAAACAAGGTCCACATGGGCAGCTCTGGCATGAAACTTAGAGGTCCTTATTTCTCCCTAGGACTCTTTTCAGAGTCACAGGTTGCTTCTTTGATTATTCAAACCATGTCAAAGATCTTCCATGGGCTGTTTTCTATATATGGAGACAATAGGAGACAGATTCCAAACTGCCTCCATAATTTGTATTGACTTAAAGTCAAATCACATAGCCAGGACATGGAAGCAACCTAAATGCCCATCAACAGAAAACTGGATAAAGAAGATGTGATACATATATACAATGGAATATTACTCAGCCATAAAAAGGAACCAAACCGGGTCATTTGTAGAGACGTGGATGGACCTAGAGACTGTCATAGAGAGTGAAGTAAGCGAGAAAGAGAAAAACAAATATTGTATATTAACGCATATATGTGGAATCTGAAAAAATTGGTAATGATGATCTTATTTACAAAGCAGAAATAGAGACACAGACACCAAGGGGAGAAGGGTGGTGGGATGAATTGGGAGATTGGGATTGACATATATACACTATTGATACTATGTATAAAATAAATAACTAATGAGATAACTAATGAGAACCTACGATATAGCTCAGGGAACTCTACTCAATGCCCTGTGGTGACCTAAATGGGAAGGAAATCCAAAAAAGAGGGGATATATGTATACATATAACTGATTCACTTTGCTGTACAGTAGAAACTAACACAACATTGTAAAGCACCTAAACTCCAATAAATTTTTTAAATAAATAAAAAGGCAAGTCACAGAGGGGAATTAGGCATATAGGTGTCTTTGCATTCTAATAATCAGTAACTATAACTTAACACCTTTTTCTATAATGTAGCTACAGGAAATGATCTTCTCTAGAGATTTGATGGCAGTTTTTTTTTAACATCTTTATTGGAGTATAATTGTTTTACAATTGTGTGTTAATTTCTCCTTTATAACAAAGTGTATCAGCTATACGTATACATATATCCCCATATCGCCTTCCTCTTGCATCTCCCTCCCTCCCATCTTCCTTATCCCACCCCTCTAGGTGGTCACAAAGCACCAAGCTGATCTCCCTGTGCTGTGTGGCTGCTTCCCACTAGCTCTATCTAGTTTACATTTGGTAGTGGATATATGTCCATGCCACTCTCTCACTTCATATTTCAAAGACTGAGGGTGTCTTATTTTAGTACATATGCAGATGACAGCGGGAAATGCAGGTACTAATCTGAACTTTTAATGCTATAGAGCCGAATATCCAAGTATTTGGAAATAACCTTTGCTCGAATGCATGTAACATCAGCTGAGAAGTCGATGTAGCTCATGTGGTCCAGGTCAGGGAGGGTGGAGGCAGTTAAGCTCTGAGCGAGTGTGACCAGCGGTGGGAGGTGAACTGTGTTGTGCAGGAAGTGTCATGGTGTCTACGTTTCTGCACAGTGTGGGGTTCACGTTCATCTTTCTCTTAGAGCAGGAAGTGCCTTTTTCTGCCAAAAGAGTTTAAAAACCCATCCTCTCTGCACAGCCTGCAGAAGACTGATGATCCTACAGAGAGAACACAGCTGCCAGAGAGAGAGAAAGCACTGGTTCCCACAAAGAGACTGAATGAAGCTGCTGGCAGACACAGAATCCTGAGATTAGAGAGAAATGCAGTGAGGAAACACAGCCAGAGCTGTGATTTTGCATAGAAATTTGGATGAAATCGAAGCCTTGTATTGAATATATTGGCAAAGATTCAGTCCTTAAATGGTATACTTTAAGTATACATGTTGGAATATGTTTACTCAGATTTAGTAACAGAGGCTCAAAGCTAGATGTGGCCACCCCATAGCATCTCGTGGATGGAGTGAACACCCCAGGGCAACTTGAATAGGGTCCATACTCAACCAGCATGATTTCTTTAGTCCTAATAAAAGTTGTGTCATGCTCCATCATGAAGGGGAACTATAGACTGATTTCGGAAGACTCAAAATATACTCTTAAGTAGCAAGGTGTGAATTTCATGTCACAAACTCAAGTGCTCTATAATACAACTTCCATTACTTTTTTAAAAATGAACTTAATTCTGTTTGGAGCTCTCATTCCATCACATAGTGGAAATTTAATCTCAGACAACTGAAGTTTATCTCACCACTTCTATCCCTTTTTCCATAAGTGTATGTCTACATACTGAGGGGACTGTGCTATTTCTTCACTAGGCTGGGGGGAAGGAACTGGTTTTCCATTAATTTGGTTGTCATAGTCTCCTCTGCTCTATTGCCCATCCTGTCCTTAAAGGTCCATCTAAGGGTCCTACTGACTCACCCCTCCAGCTCACCTCAAGGTCCCTCAGCTCTGTCCTTCTCCTTGCTATTTCAGGGTCATTCTTTGCATGCTACCACATTGGACATCACCCGAAGCTGCCTCCACTGTCCATCCTTGGGAATTTTTCAGCTGTTCATGCTCCACTCTAGACTGTGGACAACCTGTGTTTGTCTAGGACCCCATCTGCTTGAATGCACCTACAGTGGTTATTACCTGGGAGTCTTGCTGCCTCCTTATATCCCTCTGGGAATGGCCATGTGAATTCTCTCTGCTCCCCATAGCTGGGAGGTAGAGGGAAAGACAAAGTCCATGCCCCTCCATGGAGACCCACAAGCTTCTCATTGCTGTCCCTCTTCTATCTCTAAAGATTAGGACGATTTTTTCCTAGTTTGTAGAAGGGGAGTAGGGGAGAGCATAGGGCAGAAGAGGTGCTTTTCTTCAACAGACATTCTCTCAAATCTACTGATTTTCTCTGAGTTTGGAAATTTTAAAACCAGAAACATCTTCTCTGATAGCCCTGCTTCCTGCGGCAGCTCCACTTCTGGGAGACAAAGGTGCAAAGTACCTATCTGGATGTAAGGGGGGCGGAGGAGTAAAGGGAATATAAGCAATCCACAATACATTCATTAGAAGGACACTGACATATATGCACTACCAAATGCAAACTAGATAACTAGTGTGAAGCAGCCACATAGCACAGGGAGATCAGCTCAGTGCTTTGTGACCACCTAGAGGGGTGGGATAGGGAGGGTGGGAGGGAGACACAAGAGGGAAGAGATATGGGGATATCTGTATATGTATAGGTGATTCACTTTATCATACAGCAGAAACTAACACACCATTGTAAAGCAATTTTTCTCCAATAAAGATATGAAAAAATAAATAAAAATAAAGATCTAGTAGAAAAGGAAAAAAAAGACACATATTAACAAGAGAATTAGAGAAGAAACTCAGAAAATATTGCTATTAAGTTATAAAATTGTGGTGCAGAACATAAAGAAAAGAGTCTTCTCCATAAAAAATCATTAATATTTCAAAATGTCAGCACACCTAGAAACTGTATTTAAGAAACTTATTATGATTTTCACAAAATCTGAGTTTGGTCATATTCTACAGTTTCCTTCATTCATCTTCATAAAGTTCTAAGTTCAGGCAATTATATGGTGTTATTAATATGAATATTCCTCGTCTTGGTGGATTATGTATGAATTAAGATTCTTATGTTTACAGTAGGAAATATAATAACGTGAACACTGTCCTTTGCAGAATTTTCTCTTGGGAAGCTATATTTGTTTTGTTTTGTTTTGCCACAAATTTCCTTTATAGCAAAAGAGTCAGGGATGGGGGAAGGAGTTGGTCCAGGATCCAATCTAGATCACACATTGCATTTAATTCTCATGTCTCTTTAGTCTCTTTTACGCTGAAGTAGTTTCTCAAGTCTTCTATCTTTCATGACCTTGGCATTTTAGAAGAGTACAAGGCTGTTACTTTGTAGAATATCCCTAATCTTGCGTTTGGCTATTTCCTCATAGTTAGATTCAGACTGTGCATTTTTGGCATCAACACTCAGAAGTGATGCTGTGTCCTTCCCAGTGTACCCCTGTCAAGGGGTAAATGATAACTCGTTGTCCAATTTACTGGTGATAATAACTTTGATCACTTAGTTAAGATAGTTTCTTGTGTAACCACAATATAATTACCAAAACCAAGAATGTAACATTACTACAATCCTACTATCCAATTTATGGACTGTGTTCAAACTTTGCCACAAATTTCCTGTAAGCCTATTTTTTGTGGGGGGAGATATATTTGATATCAGTTCATGGATACAATTTGAAGCATAAGTAGAATTTGCTAAGTATCTAATATTTAAACTTTCAAATACAGCTTTTTAGAAGTCAAGGCTAAAATGAGTTACTGG
The DNA here is from genome assembly GCF_025265405.1 of Mesoplodon densirostris. Taxonomy (NCBI): domain Eukaryota; kingdom Metazoa; phylum Chordata; class Mammalia; order Artiodactyla; family Ziphiidae; genus Mesoplodon; species Mesoplodon densirostris. The sequence goes on from NC_082663.1 coordinate 13,354,753, forward strand.
GAAAAAAATGTTCTAAACCCCAATCCTACACTGTAAAAAGATTTTACTATCTCTATGTAGTTAAATACAGAACTTGCTCTTTTAAGGTGACCCAATTAAACCATGAATCTGGAAACTAAGAAACTGAATATTTAGTCTATGCATTACTGAGAAGTCAGTTGTTCAGGAACTTTCAGACCCGTTATTCACTTCTTGGTAAACATAATTTGAATGTGGTGACAGAAATTTCATTAATTCCAGAAAACTCTATATTTTGAGTGAAATAACCTTTTCTTTCTATCAGCAAAAGCATTTAGAGGAGTTCTTGTATCTAATTCAAATCTATCTCTCAGTGTTTTCTCACTCTTCTTACAAATTCACTTAACAGAACGTGGTTTCTAGAGTTGGAAACAGCGTAAGACGAGAAAATCAGTAGGAACTTCAGTGCAAAATGAAAAAGCAAGACATGTCAGATAGAGTTTAGACTTATCAAAGTTGTTCACCGAGTTTCAAAAGGGTTGACAGGCACATGATTTATCTTCATATGGTTAATGTTCAGCTTTTACCTCCTTGAGGAAAAAACTGCCAAATAACCCAATAAACCATGGCCCGCTTACCAGAGGCAGATGAAAGATTTGCACCTGCAAAGTTACCTAAACATCTTAGATAAGAGTCAAGAGCCTTAATCCTTTGTGCAGATTTAGGTCCCCCAATTAGGACACTGGCTTAATGACATTTGACTGGAATGTGTGAATATTTTGCAATGGGAATGGACTCTATTTTAGGATAAAGCTGTTGGTTACCTGGTTTTGCAGCTGCCAGTCACATTTATCCCCATGGGGGGGAAAAATGCAGTTTGCTTAGTGGTGCAGGGAGAGTCAGAACGTCGATTGCACATGGGATGATACAGGTCATACCAATTTCTTAATAATCCTTATATTTTCATGCCTTCTACTCCCTGAGAACTCTGTGTGTTTGTTTGTTCCAGTTTTTTGTTTTTTTCCACTTTTTTTTTTTTTTTGGCCACACTGTGCAGCATGTGGGATCTTAATTCCCCAACCAGGGATCAAACCTGGGCCAGTGAAAGCGCCAAGTCCTAACCACTGGACTGCCAGGGAATTCCCTCCCTGAGAACTCTTAAATACATTTTCTCATTTGATTCTTAGAGGACGTTTGTGACTATGGAAATAGAATCTCAGAGCCCAAGGCCACAGGGGAAACCTGCTACTCACACTACCCCCGCACATTCCTCTGCTCATTTCCTTCACCCAACCAGCACCTTCATCAGCTCTGGCTGCTGCAACAAAGTACCAGAGACCAGGTGGCTTAAAGAGCAGACGTTTACTTCTCACGGCTCTGGAGGCTGGAAGGCCAAGATGAACGTGCCTGCTGATTCTGGACCCGATGAGGACCCTCTTCCTGGTTGTCAGACTGATGCCTTCTTGCTGGGTACACAAGGTGGAGAGAAGAAGGGTGTTGGTCTCTCTTCCTCTTCTTAGAAGGACACTAATCCCATCATAGGGGCTCCACCCTCATGACCTTACCTAGTCCTAATCACCTCTCAAAGGCCCCGTCTCCTCAAACCATCACAATCGGGGAGTTAGGGCTGCAACTTGTCAATTACTGGGGGACTCAAACATTCAGTCCATAACAACCAGCAACGAATTCCTTCAGATGCGACCTCCTTCAGGAAACCTTTCCTGACTTCTCATTTTGATTTGGGAGAGCGTCTGGATCGCTCTCTGATCAGATTGCTTGTAACAGTGGATCCAAATAACTGAGAATGTCTAACAGTGCTTATCTGGGTGGACTGATGTGGTTCATTCTCACCAACAGAATGTGGGCAACTGATGTACAGCTTTGCAAATCTGGGCTGTAATCTTGCTTCACACAAGTGTTCTCTCTTCTCCTCTATCCTCTGTGACTGTGTAGTCCACATGCTGAGAATAGCCTGCATGATAGAACATTTTGACTACAGCTTTCCATCCAAGGAAAATACATAGAAAGTCCATTTCTTTTATCAAAGAAGGATTTAAATTTTACCATAACTTTGCAGGATAAATTATCAGAAGTGGTTAATTTTGAAGACTTGAAAACGAATATTGAAAATATGACACAAAATATAGTAGCAGTTTAGATACACATTGTCCCCTGAGAGGTGTTATTGTCAATCTGACCTAGATCATGTTATTGTCAATCTGACCTAGATCACAAACCAGAAACCAGCTCATTTTTCACACTTAAAACTTTGTATGTTGATATGTACAGTGTTTATTCAAAGTTTGTATAAAAATGTTTAATATAGAAATCACTGTTTTACTTAGTATACTAGTAATTACATACATTAATCTCCTATGTATATACTTTCAATGAGCAGTGGGTATAATTTTGCAAGCTTTTTGATTTCTTTGTGCTACATTTATTATAGTTATATCTACTGAAGTGTAATTTTATGACTGTTGAATCAAATAACAAAAGATCAAGATGTATTTTGCATGTCTTTTCTTCATTTTATATTTTCCAGTAATTCATTTACGTTAAGATTTTAAAGTATCAGTCTGTGATGGATCAGGGGAAAAAATTAACAAGGGAGCAAGGTTAGTTCTTCCTCACAGACAGTTTGAGAAGCACTGAGTCAGGTTTCAGTCTTGGGGTGTGTGGTGGGCATGCTTCTTTTGTCTCCAGGGGACCAGTGACACATCTGGGTAGGACTGATGGGTAGGACTGCATGATACCCACAGATCCTGGACATTGAGCTGCACATAGTGACAAGATGGAATTTTGTGTTTTCTTCCTGGGAGATGGCAGTGAGTGTGCGTTGTACGTTGGAAGAAGAATGAAATTATTTGCTGACCAAGAAATGGAAACTGTTTCAAAGGAAGTATTCACATTGTAAGAATTCTGTTTTGTTAATGTCAGCAGAGATAAAGAGAAAATCCAGAGGTACATGAGCTAAGAACATAATAATATTAGCTAATCCTCTGTGAGTTTATTATATGACAAGTTCTGTCAAAGCTAAGCACTATTGACTTTGGGTGGAGTTGGGGGAGGGTCAGCCTTGTGCCCTGTAGCATGTTTAACAGCATCCTTGGCCTCTACCCACTAAATTCCAGTAGAATGTCCCACCCCAGTTGCAACAACCAAAAATGTATACAGATATGGCCAAACGACCCCAGAGGATATAATTGCCCCGGTTGAAAATCACTGGTCTGTGTGCTTTGCCACAGTAATTCTCTGAGTAGGTACTATTATCATCTGCATTGGGTAGATGAGGACAGTGAGGTGAGGGTTGGTTAGTGAAGTAGCCCTATGTCAGGAAACTAAAAAGTGGCAGAGCTGGGACTTGAAACATTGACGGTTTCACTTGGACAGTTCGCTGGGACCAAGACATTCTGGTCCAGTCTGTCTGAACTCTACCATGCTTCTATAGCTGAAAGGTGCTGGTGACTTTCACCCTTTGAATGACACAATTACTCTAAAGGGGGGATATTGTAGCTGTAGTCTCTCTGTGACCCACTTCACAGTCTTAAAAGAAATGTCCAGGATTCAGTAATGGAACTTAACATTTCCCTTAGATGCTTGCTACTCCTCTTTTTTTTCTCAGCAAAATGGCACTTGTAATAACCTAATTGCTCAATTTAGAAAGTTTCCTCTTCCTAAAACCTATAACCTATTACCAAGTTGTGTACTATCAAGCTCATAAATTGAATTTGAAAATATCTTGAAGGAATAACATGCTTTTTTTTCCTCATAAGACTAGCTTAAGAATATATTTCCATAGATTATTAAATATTCATTTTCAAAATGAATTTTAGTGGTAGCATGGCATTCCACCTTTAGGATGTACCCTATTTATTTAAGTAATCCCTATCTTTGGGCACTGAAAGTTTTCGTGCATCATAATATTTTTCTCTGTTCGTTTTCTGTCCACAGAGCCTCAGACAGCACCGCTATCCAGGGCTTACGGAACTTCCCTTGACATAATGTCTTACCAGGGGACTCATTGCATGGTTTCCTTGGAGACACAGAGAAATTTTAAGCCAAAGACGACATGATGGATTCTGAGTCTAGAGAAATCATTCTTGATGTAGATTTGAGGCTGAAATGGACAGAAATGAAACTGGATTCAGAGAGAAGAGCTAGAAATCAACTGAGATTCCATAAGGCTCTGAGATAAAGCAGTGGCAGTGGGAAAGGCTTAAGAGATATTAAGGAGGATTTACAGGATCTGGGAACTGATTAGATAACAGGGTTAGGGAGAGGGGTAAATTTAAGATAACTTCGGGATCTACACTTGCTTATCATCCTGATTTTAAAAATTAACTATGAAGGATAAATTGGACTCCGGTTGATTGACAGGGCCAGAAGAAAAATAATTTGACAACTATTTTGTCTCCCTGAAACCTAAACCATTGTAATTCCACGTGGGATCAATTTTGTTATTCATTATAATATGAAACATTATACTTCTTAAAATCTCCAAACGATGAAAAGGGAACTGGTTCCCCCCTCTCATTGTATTTTATATTTTTTAAATATGTGTGATCCTTGCATGTATACGTTTATCTGGATGGAGTGAACAACATTTCTTGATTCTTCCCCTTATAAAATGTGGACAGAAAGGAAAGGAAGGAAAATAGAAGTTCCTCTGTACAATCATTAATGATCTAGTAATCACAGCAGCTCAATTCAAGTAAAAGCCATTTACTGAGTTCCTATCCCATGCAAGGCTCTGGCTGGGTGCTGAGTTGTGCCATGCCTAGAACAATTAGGGGCTGCTGAAAATTCAGGGTCCAGTGAGAGGTCCTGGGTTAGGCAGAAGAGGTGACCAAAGGATTCATCTATGGAATTGCCAAGACAGAGTCAAAAAATGAGTTTGTAAGCCTGGAAACAAAGCCAGGGTAAGTTGCAGAAATTTCTGTGCTCTAGTTTTTTTATATGTGAAATGATTAAAGTAGTGTGTGATACTTGATTTGCATATTATAATTTGAAGGTACAACATTTAATTTGTGAAAGGATGCTTAATTATTTTCTTGGAAGACTGAGTGATTTCTTACTCTTGTTAATGGGTAACTAAGCCCAATACCTTTGTTTTGTAGCTTGATGTCTTTAGATTTGAAATAAAGAAAAATTTAGAAGTTTCTCCTTAAGTATGAGTCAAAAGAGAAGTAGAAAGATGATACATCAATAATTAAAGTTTTCCTAACAACCTATTTAGAGTAGTTATACAAATCTTTAAACTTATATATCATTTTTATTTTTTTAAGTAAATATAGATCAAGATACCATGTGAAGCATGACTCAAAGAAATGCAAATAGTTACTTGGCAATGTTAAGATATTCTTCACCCAAAATAAAATGTTTCCTATTCAATAATGAACCTTTGCTTTTTATTTATTCATTTAACCCTTGAGAGCTTACTATTGATATATGCCAGTCAGTGGTATGAGTAATAGAGATACAATAGTAAACAATACAGAAAAGACATCTAATCTCAATGTCAAAAACATTACTTTTCTGTCACACACACATGCTACTAAGTCTTTTTATGGAAAACTAAAGGCATGAAGATGGTTAATAGTTGGGAAATTATTTTTCTAATTATTTCTATCATTTTAACCTAATTTCCATTATTTGCACAGAGCAATGCTATGTTCTGTTGAGTCCCATGAAGGTATGATTCTTACCCTTAAGGATTTCACCATCTAGTGAAAATGGTTGACCAATTCCAAGATAAAGAAGATAAGCTAAGTATTAAATGTCAGTCCTGCAGGTGAGATCTTTATAAAACAAAAGTTTCCAAATTGCACTTCTTCCATCATACTCTCCCATGTAATTAGCCTACATCAAGCTAGAAGATTCTAAAATAAAGGAAATGAAGAACATTTTGATCACCAAGACTTTTCTGGAAAACCTCCTCTTAATATGGCAGAAACTAATGCTTTTAAGCAAATGTAAAAGCCCTAGACTATGCTACACATTTAGTAAACACAACTTTTTCAGCCATTGTAGCAAATTCCCTAGGAAATACCCACAAAACTTGAGATAACCTTGCTGTCAAATCCTATAAGAAGTGGTTGATAATAAGTGGAGATGAAAAAGACTGGGTTCCTGAGAGAAGCTGAGTTGCTTTATAAGACTGGGAGGAGAGCAGAGTGTAGCTTATGATTCTGAGAGAGAGTGTTATTCCTCTCCCATCATAGAAGAGAGGAAGAAAGAGGACCGAGTTTATTCCTTATTCTTGCCCACATTTGGGGACTGAAATTGAACGGCCATCAAAATAAGCCAAGGCTGTAGTGGGACACATTCTTGCACCATTGCTGTGGAAAAAAAAAACTGGATAGCTCCCTGCAGCTGGGTTTCATTGCATGGCACAGATGTCTTTAAGAAATGGCAGCCTTTTAGGAGCTATGGAGAAAAGAAGTTGGGCAGGCTGAGCCAGAAGCACGGGTGAGCCAGTGACATTACTCCTCAGCTAGGAAGATAATGGCATAAGGACACCTCTGGGTAGCAGAAGAGCCAGGCCTGCAGATATATAGAAAACATCGAACAATTGCGCACAGTGGCTGACTGTGGTTTGTGTGATACCTGAGGAATCCCACCACCTACCTCCCCTTAGGGAGGAAAGAATTTAGTGGGTATGAAAGTTCTCCAGTGTAAATCCAAAGTAAAATGGCATTCTCATTATTTGATACTTGAAAGAGACAGAGAGAAAGACAGAGAGAGAGAGAGAGAAAACACGGGTTATAACACTATTCATCCTTAGGCATGAGAATTGGGTAATTGATAATTGATCCCTCTGCTCCTCCACAGTTCCCAGCCTCCCTTGCCATTGCATTTGGTTCTGGCCATTGAGATATGGACAGAAGTGATGTGTCATTTCTAAGCCTGGCCCATTAATATACCCCTCAATATTCTGCAACTCTCTTCTTTCTTGCCGGGGTGACTTGGGAAGATCAATGTGGCAGAGGGACAGGATGGGCCCCTGGACCTGTCCTGGACTTCATGTAGGCAAATTTAAACCTTTCGTGTGTTAAGTTCCTCAAACTTACCTGTTGTGGCAATTGGGGTTGATTACCCGGACAAATATAAGGCCCAACCTCTATCATTGCTAAGGTGAGACGATAGAATTGCCAAGCCCCTCTTTGAAACACCTCTTCAGAAGGGCCTTTTATAACTATTCTCACCCTCCCCAAACTTGGAGGTTGCCTTTTTCATTAGTTTTAAATTAATAGGGGTAAGGAGCTGGAAATAAGCACAATATATATTGCTCCAGTGGCCTCTAGTTTGGCTGAAGAATGGCTCTCTTATTTAGATTATACTAAAGAGTAAAAAAATAATGCTCTCTATAATTCCCGAGCATATATGGACTAGTTAGAGAAACAAGATGCAATCAACTTGGAATCATTAGAAGAATCATTGTCAATTCCAAGGGACCCTTCCCTTATGTCAGGACTCATTCATATCATTAGCTTTCTATTTATGTGATACGAGGACAGAGATTTTGATCCTCTTAGGAATGACTTTTTTTTTTTTAACTAGGATTTTTTTTTTAAGTAGTTATGTATTCAGTATTTTATTTATTTATTTTTTGCTGTGTTGGATCTTCGTTTCTGTGCGAGGGCTTTCTCTAGTTGTGGCAAGCAGGGGCCACTCTTCATCGCGGTGCGTGGGCCTCTCACCATCGCAGCCTCTCCCGTTGCGGAGCACAGGCTCCAGACGCGCAGGCTCAGTAGTTGTGGCTCACGGGCTTTAGTTGCTCCGCGGCATGTGGGATCTTCCCAGACCAGGGCTCGAACCCGTGTCCCCTGCATTGACAGGCAGATTCTCAACCACTGCGCCACCAGGGAAGCCCAGGAATGACTTTTTTTTTAATTGAAGTATAGTTGATGTACAATATTATGTTAGTTTCAGTACTACCTAATTATTTGACACTTGCATACATTGTGAAATGATCACCATGATAAGATTAGTAACCATCTGTCCCCATGAAAAACTACTACAATATTATTGACCATGTTTCTTATGCTGTGTATTACATCCCCGTGGCTTATGTATTTTGTACTAGAGATTTGTACCTCTTAATTCCCTTCACCTATTTCTCCCCCAGTCCCATCCCCTGACCCTCCGACTACCACCTATTTTTTCTCTGTCTCTATGAGTCTCTTTTCATTTTGTTTTGTTTGTTTGTTTTGTTTTTTAGATTCCACATATGAGATCACGTGTTGTCTTTCTCTGTCTGACTTATTTCACTTAACATAATACCCTCTAGATCCATCCATGCTGTTTCAAATGGCAAGATTGCATTTTTTATGGCTGAGTAATATTCCATTATTTATATATATAAATAATATATATGTATATATGTGTGTGTGTGTGTGTGTGTATATATATATATATATATATATATATATATATATATAAAACATCTTCATCCATTCATCTATTGATGGACACTTCAGTTGCTTCCATGCCTTGGTTATTGTAAATAATGCTGCAATGAACATTGAAGTGCCTATTATCTTTTCAATTTAGTGGTTTTGTTTAATTCAGGTAAACACCCAGAAGTGAAATTGTTGGATTATATGGCAGCTTCGTTTTCAATTTTTTGAGGAATCTTCATACTGTTTTCCATAGTGGCTGCTCCAATTTACAATCTCACTAACAGTGCAAGAGTGTTCTCTTTTTTCCACATCCTCGCCAACACTTATTTGTGGTCTTATAGCCATTCTGACAGGTGTGAGGTGGTACCTCACTGTGGTTTTGATTTGCATTTCCCTGACGATGAGTGATGCTGAGCATATTTCTTGTGTCTGTTGGCCACCTGTTTGTCTTTTTTGGAATATGTCTATTCAAGTCCTCTGCCCACATTTTAATTGGGTTATTTGGGTTTTTTTGATGTTGATTTGTATGAGATCTTCGTATATTTTGGATATTAACCCCTTATTGGTCATATCATTTACAAATATCTTCTCCCATTCAGTAGGTTACCTTTTCGTTTTGTTGGTGGTTTTCACTGTGCAAAAACTTTTAAGTTTGATCAGGTCCCATTTGTTTATTTTTGCATTTGTCTCCCTTGCCTGAGGAGGCAGATCGAAAAAAATACTGCTAAAACCCATGTCAAAGAGTGTACTGTTTGTTTATGTTTTCTTCTGACTTTTATCTTAAAATGAAGTTTTGTCTGTCATTTATTAGCATTGCTCTCTTTTCTCTGAGAGTATATGTCCATTTCTAATTCATTGCCGACATACATTTTAGACATTATATTAGATCCTGAAACAAACCAATCATAGGGTTACATGTTTATCTCTGTACAACTTGATCTGGAAATGCATATTGACAGATATGTTTCCAATACACATTCTGTTCTAATGTCACTGGAAAAAGAATACATGTGTGAAGTAGAAAAATAAGGGGCAATTTGTACGTCAATAAGTAACATTTCCTCCACTCAAAAGTCACCTTCACCAGAAGCCAGAGGACATGAGAACAGTTTCTCCCCCTTGATTTCAAGCTTTGCTACTCATTACAGACTTCCAGCCTCCAGAACTGAGAGAGAATAAATTCCTGTTTAAGCCAAAAAAAAAAAAAGTCACCTTCAGAAAACAGTAAATGTCCTTTGTATTTTGCTGCCATTTTCTTAAAGAAAAAAAAAATCCATTACACTGAAACATGGTTCCCCTAATCAACGTTTGGAGCATGCAACTAGAGACAATAAGCTTAAAGTAGGAAAGGAGAATAATTAAATAGCTGACTGTAAAAGTTTATTATACAATTAGTTACATGCACACGCTTGTTCATTTTTCATTCTAGACTACTGTTATAATTAGAAAAACTTTAAACACAAGAAAAAAGAGAAAAGTTATAAAACATGTAGTTCTGTGTACAACTCAATGCTGACTAATTTAGATTATCAGATGGGTAATAAAATAGAAAGTTTCCAATAAAGCAAAACATTTAACATCAATTAAAGTCTTCCTTATAGAGGTAGAAAATATAAAATTTTACTTATCAATTTGTTTTCAATAACACAGCCTGAAGATATCATGTAACTTGCCCATTTAACTCTTGAATGAATCTCTTAAGAGATTTAAATTGGAATAAATATCACATCTTGAATCAGAATTATCAATGTTAATGTCTACTTAATTTCTGGCTTTAAAACTAATATAAGTCATGTTTTCATGATCCATATGGTATTATTTTTCTAAAGCAAGGCATTCAAAATTAATTATTTTACTTTAGTCCAGATTGTACATAAACTGCTCACAAAAACATAGTTCTGATATCATCAAAAATCTATATTTATAAATAAAATAAGATACTGCAAAGCAGATGGCTTAAGTTTAGCTATACATTGTTAGAGATATGATATTTAATCTCACTCTACCTGGAATTTTCTCATTTATATGTATATTAGTTTTTCTGCCTATATCATTTATAATAAGTTATTCCCAGCTCTAAAACTGTGTTTTTTATTAAGATACAAAACATAATATGCACAGAAATGTGTTTAGATGTAAAACATTCACTTAAATGAAACATTATTATATCATATTCAATAATAATTGCTTACATTTGTTTCAGACTCTTTGTATGCATATTAAATCTTCTCAACAAAATTAGGAAAATTCAACATAATTAACTCCAACTATAGGGGAGGAAATAAAAGTTTAAGGATTAAGAATATTGACCAAATTCACCCATCTAGAATTATAGAAATGAATTCACATTTGATTATGATTAGTTCATTTGATTTGAGACATTCTGAAAAGAAGTTCAATACCTGAGACCTTATGTTTTCTGCACTGTCATTGTGTCAGAAACGCTATGTTGAAACTCAGTACCATCCTTACTTTTTTTTTTTTATTAGTTTCTGCTTTATAACAAAGTGAATCAGTCATACATATACATCTGTTCCCACATCCCTTCCCTCATGCATCTCCCTCCCTCCCACCCTCCCCATCCCACCCCTCCAGGCGGTCACAAAGCACCGAGCTGATCTCCCTGTGCTCTGCGGCTGCTTCCCACTATCTATCTACCCTACGTTTGGTAGTGTATATATGTCCATGCCTCTCTCTCGCTTTGTCACATCTTACCCTTCCCCCTCCCCATATCCTCAAGTCCATTCTCAAGTAGGTCTGTGTCTTTATTCCCATTTTACCCCTAGGTTCTTCATGACATTTTTTTTAATTCCATATATTTGTGCTAACATACAGTGTTTGTCTTTCGCTTTCTGACTTACTTCACTCTGTATGACAGACTCTAGGTCCATCCACCTCATTACAAATAGCTCAGTTTCGTTTCTTTTTATGGCTGAGTAATATTCCATTGTATATATGTGCCACATCTTCTTTATCCATTCATCTGATGATGGACACTTAGGTTGTTTCCACCTCCAGGTTATTGTGAATAGAGCTGCAATGAACATTTTGGTACATGTCTCTTTTTGAATTATGGTTTTCTCAGGGTATATGCCTAGTAGTGGGATTGCTGGATCATATGGCAGTTTTATTTTTAGTTTTTTAAGGAACCTCCATACTGTTCTCCATAGTGGCTGCACCAATTCACATTCCCAACAGCAGTGCAAGAGTGTTCCCTTTTCTCCACACCCTCTCCAGCATTTATCGTTTCTAGATTTCTTGATGATGGCCATTCTGACTGGTGTGAGATGATATCTCATTGTAGTTTTGATTTGCATTTCTCTAATGAGTAAAGATGTTGAGCATTCTTTCATATGTTTGTTGGCAGTCTGTATATCTTCTTTGGAGAAATGCCTACTTAAGTCTTCTGCCCATTTTTGGATTAGGTTGTTTGTTTTTTTTGCTATTGAGCTGCATGAGCTGTTTATAAATTTTGGAGATTAATCCTTTGTCAGTTGCTTCATTTGCAAATATTTTCTCCCATTCTGAGGGTTGTCTTTTGGTCTTGTTTATGGTTTCCTTTGCTGTGCAAAAGCTTTGAAGTTTCATTAGGTCCCATGTGTTTATCTTTGTTTTTATTTCCATTTCTCTAGGAGGTGGGTCCAAAAGGATCTTGCTGTGATTTATGTCATAGAGTGTTCTACTTATGTTTTCCTCTAAGAGTTTGATAGTTTCTGGCCTTAAATTTAAGTCTTTAATCCATTTTGAGCTTATTTTTGTGTATGGTGTTAGGGAATGATCTAATCTCAAACTTTTACATGTCCCTGTCCAGTTTTCCCAGCACCACTTATTGAAGAGGCTGTCCTTTCTCCACTGTACATTCCTGCCTCCTTTATCAAAGATAAGTTGGCCATATGTGTGTGGGTTTATCTCTGGGCTTTCTATCCTGATCCACTGATCTATCTTTCTGTTTTTATGCCAGTACCACACTGTCTTAATTACTGTAGCTTTGTAGTATAGTCTGAAGTCAGGGAGCCTGATTCCTCCAGCTCCTTTTTTCGTTCTCAAGATTGCTTTGGCTATTCGGGGTCTTTTGTTTTTCCAAATAAATTTTGAAATTTTTTGTTCTAGTTCTGTGAAAAATGCCAGTGGTAGTTTGATAGGGATTGCATTGAATCTGTAGATTGCTTTGGGTAGTAGAGTCATTTTCACAATATTGATTCTTCCAATCCAGGAGCATGGTATATCTCTCCATCTATTTGTATCATCTTTAATTTCTTTCATCAGTGTCTTATAATTTTCTGCATACAGGTCTTTTGTCTCCTTAGGTAGGTTTATTCCTAGATATTTTATTCTTTTTGTTGCAATGGTAAATGGGAGTGTTTTCTTGATTTCATTTTCAAATGTTTCGTCATTAGTGTACAGGAATGCTAGAGATTTCTGTACATTAATTTTGTATCCTGCTACTTTACCAAATTCATTGATTAGCTCTAGTAGTTTTTTGGTAGCATCTTTAGGATTCTCTATGTATAGTATCATGTCATCTGCAAACAGTGACAGCTTTACTTCTTCTTTTTCAATTTGGATTCCTTTTATTTCCTTTTCTTCTCTGATTGCTGTGGCTAAAACTTCCAAAACTAGGTTGAATAAGAGTGGTGAGAGTGGGCAGCCTTGTCTTGTTCCTGATCTTAGTGGAAATGGTTTTAGTTTCTCACCATTGAGGACAATGTTGGCTGTGGGTTTGTCATATATGGCCTTTATTATGTTGAGGAAAGTTCCCTCTATGCCTACTTTCTGCAGGGTTTTTATCATAAATGGGTGTTAAATTTTGTCGAAAGCTTTCTCTGCATCTATTGAGATGATCATATGGTTTTTCTCCTTCAACTTGTTAATATGGTGTATCACATTGATTGATTTGCGTATATTGAAGAATCCTTGCATTCCTGGAATAAACCCCACTTGATCATGGTGTATGATCCTTTTAATGTGCTGTTGGACTCTGTTTGCTAGTATTTTGCTGAGGATTTTTGCATCTATGTTCATCAGTGATATTGGCCTGTAGTTTTCTTTCTTTGTGACATCCTTGCCTGGTTTTGGTATCAAGGTGATGGTGGCCTCGTAGAATGAGTTTGGGAGTGTTCCTTCCTCTGATATTGTTTGGAAGAGTTTGAGAAGGATGGGTGTTAGCTCTTCTCTAAATGTTTGACAGAATTCGCCTGTGAAGCCATCTGGTCCTGGGCTTTTGTTTGATGGAAGATTTTTAATCACAGTTTCAATTTCAGTGCTTGTGATTGCTCTATTCATATTTTCTATTTCTTCCTGAGTCAGTCTTGGCAGGTTGTGCATTTCTAAGAATTTGTCCATTTCTTCCAGGTTGTCCATTTTATTGGCATAGAGTTGCTTATAGTAATCTCTCATGATCTTTTGTATTTCTGCAGTGTCAGTTGTTACTTCTCCTTTTTCATTTCTAATTCTATTGATTTGAGTCTTCTCCCTTCTTTTCTTGATGAGTCTGGCTAATGGTTTGTCAATTTTGTTTATCTTCTCAAAGAACCAGCTTTTAGTTTGGTTGATCTTTGCTATCGTTTCCTTCATTTCTTTTTCATTTATTTCTGATCTGATCTTTATGATTTCTTTCCTTCTGCTAGCTTTGGGGGGTTTTTGTTCTTCTTTCTCTAATTGCTTTAGGTGCAGGGTCAGGTTGTTTACTCGAAATGTTTCCTGTTTCTTAAGGTGGGATTGTATTGCTATAAACTTCCCCCTTAGAACTGCTTTTGCTGCATCCCATAGGTTTTGGGTTGTCGTGTCTCCATTGTCATTTGTTTCTAGGTATTTTTTAATTTCCTCTCTGATTTCTTCAGTGATCACTTCGTTATTGAGTAGTGTATTGTTTAGCCTCCATGTGTTTGTATTTTTTACAGATCTTTTCCTGTAATTGATGTCTAGTCTCATAGCATTGTGGTCGGAAAAGATACTTGATACAATTTCAATTTTCTTAAATTTACCAAGGCTTGATTTGTGACCCAAGATATGATGTATCCTGGAGAATGTTCCATGAGCACTTGAGAAAAATGTGTATTCTGTTGTTTTTGGATGAAATGTCCTATAAATATCAACTAAGTCCATCTTGTTTAATGTATCATTTAAAGCTTGTGTTTCCTTATTTATTTTCATTTTGGACGATCTGTCCATTGGTGAAAGTGGGGTGTTAAAGTCCCCTACTATGATTGTGTTACTGTCGATTTCCCGTTTTATGGCTGTTAGTATTTGCCTTATGTATTGAGGTGCTCCTATGTTGGGTGCATAAATATTTACAATTGTTATATCTTCTTCTTGGATCGATCCCTTTATCGTTATGTAGTGTCCTTCTTTGTCTCTTCTAATAGTCTTTATTTTAAAGTCTATTTTGTCTGATATAAGAATTGCTACTCCAGCTTTCTTTTGATTTCCATTTGCATGGAATATCTTTTTCCATCCCCTTACTTCCAATCTGTATGTGTTTCTAGGTCTGAAGTGGGTCTCTTGTAGACAGCATATATATGGGTCTTGTTTTTGTATCCATTCAGCCACTCTGTGTCTTTTGGTGGGAGCATTTAGTCCATTTACATTTAAGGTAATTATTGATATGTATGTTCCTATTCCCATTTCCTTAATTGCTTTGGGTTCGTTATTGTAGGTATATTCCTTCTGTTGTGTTTCTTGCCTAGAGCAGTTCCTTTAGCATTTGTTGTAAAGCTGGTTTGGTGGTGCTGAACTCTCTCAGCTTTTGGTTGTCTGTAAACATTTTAATTTCTCCATCAAATCTGAATGAGATCCTTGCTGGGTAGAGTAATCTTGGTTGCAGGTTTCTCTCCTTCATCACTTTAATTATGTCCTGCCACTCCCTTCTGGCTTGGAGAGTTTCTGCTGAGAGATCAGCTGTTAACCTGATGGGGATTCCCTTGTGTGTTATTTGTTGTTTTTCCCTTGCTGCT
Organism: Mesoplodon densirostris; assembly: GCF_025265405.1. Lineage (NCBI taxonomy): Eukaryota > Metazoa > Chordata > Mammalia > Artiodactyla > Ziphiidae > Mesoplodon > Mesoplodon densirostris. The sequence goes on from NC_082663.1 coordinate 13,370,069, forward strand.
TTTAATATGATTTCTTTGTGTTTAATTTTTGACAGTTTGATTAATATGTGTCTTGGTGTATTTCTACTTGGATGTATTCTGTATGGGACTCTCTGTGCCTCCTGGACTTGATTAACTATTTCCTTTCCCATATTGGGGAAGTTTTCAACTATAATCTCTTCAAATATTTTCTCAGTCCCTTTCTTTTTCTCTTCTTCTTCTGGAACCCCTATAATTTGAATGTTGGTGTGTTTAATGTTGTCCCAGAGGTCTCTGAGACTGTCCTCTGTTCTTTTCATTCTTTTTTCTTTATTTTGCTCTGCATCAGTTATTTCCACTATTTTATCTTCCACCTCACTTATCCGTTCTTCTGCCTCAGTTATTCTGCTATTGATCCCATCTAGAGTATTTTTTATTTCATTTATTGTGTTTTTAATCGATGCTTGATTCATCTTTAGTTCTTCTAGGTCCTTGTTAACTGTTTCTTGCATTTTGTCTATTCTATTTCCAAGATTAAGGATCTTGGAAATAGAATCTTGGATCAGCTTTACTATCATTATTCTGAATTCTTTTTCAGGTAGACTGCCTATTACCTCTTCATTTGTTAGGTCTGGTAGGTTTTTATCTTGCTCCTTCACCTGCTGTGTGTTTTTCTGTCTTTTCATTTTGCTTATGTTACTGTGTTTGGGGTCTCCTTTTTGCAGGCTGCAGATTCGTAGTTCCCGTTGTTTTTCGTGTCTGACCCCAGTGGCTAAGGTTGTTTCAGTAGGTTGTGTAGGCTTCCTTGTGGGGGGGACTAATGCCTGTGTTCTGGTGGTTGAGGTTCGATCTTGTCTTTCTGGTGGACAGGTCCACGTCTGCTGGTGTGTTTTGGGGTGCCTATGGCCTTATTATGTTTTTCAGGTAGCCTCTCTGCTAATGGGTGGGGTTGTGTTTCTGCCTTGCTAGTTCCTTGGCATAGGGTGACCAGCACTATAGCTTGCTGGTCATTGACTGAAGCTGGGTGCTGGTGTTGGGATGGAGATCTCTGGGAGATTTTCGCTGCTTGATATTATGTGGAGCTGGGAGGTCTCTTGTGGACCCGTGGCCTGAAGTTGGCTCTCCCACTTCAGAGGCACAGCATTGACTCCTGGCTGCAGCACCAAGAGCCTTTCATCCACCCGGCTCAGAATAACAGGGAGAAAAAGTAGAAAGAAAGAATTAGTAGAAGAAAGAAAGAGAGAGGGAAAGAAAGGAAGAAGGGAAGAAAGGAAGGAAGGAAGGAAGAAAGAAAGAAGGAGAGAGGGAGGGAGGAAGGATGGAAAGAAACAAGGAAAGAAAGGAGGGAGGGAGGGAGGAATGAAAGTTAGAAAGAAAGACAGGAGGGAGGGAGGGATGAAGGAAAGAAAAAGAATGTGGAAAGAAGAAGGGTGGGAGGGAGGGAGGGAGGACAGAAAAAGAAAGAAGGAAAGGAGGAGCAGAGGGAGGGAGGGAGGAAGGGAAGGTAGGAAAAAAAGAAAGAGCAGGTAAAGTAAAATAGAATAAAGTAAGAAATATAGTAGCGTTATTAAAATTAGAAAGTAATTATTGAAAAAAAAACGGACCGATAGAACCCTGGGACATATGGTGGAAGCAAAGCTATACAGAGAGAATCTTACACAGAAGATTACACATACACATTCACAAAAAGAGAGCAGGGGGAAAAATCAAAAATCTTGCTCTCCAAGTCCACCTCCTCAATTTGGAATAATTCGTTGTAAAAAGAGGAAAAGGGCGAGAAGTCTGAAATCTTGCTCTCTAAGTCCACCTCCTTACTTTGGAATAATTCGTTGTAAAAAGAGGAAAAGGCGGGAAAGTCTTAAATCTTGTCCTCAAAGTCCACTTCCTCAGTTTGGGATGATTCGCTGTCCATTCATGCACTCCACAGACGCAGGGCACATCAAATGGACCGTGGAGCTTTAATCCGCTGCCTCCGAGGCTGCACAGAGAGATTTCCCTGTCTCTGCTCTCACAGCTCCCGGGTCTCAGCCTTGGACCTGGCCCCGCCTCTGCGCGTAGGTCGCCGGAGGGCGTCCGTTCTTCGCTCAGACAGGACGGGTTTAAAGGAGCCGCTGATTCGGGGGCTCTGGCTCACTCAGGCAGAGGGGAGGGAGGGGCGCGCAGTGTGGGGCGGGCCTGCGGCGGCAGAGGCCGGCGTGACGTTGCAGCAGCCCGTGGCGCTCCGTGCGCTTTCCCGGGAAAGCTGTCCCCGGGTCTCAGGACCCCGGCAGTGGCGGGGTGCACAGGCCCCCCGGAAGGCGGGGCGGACAGTGACCCGCGCTCGCACACAGGCCCCGCGGCAGCGGCGGCGGCGGCCCACTCCCGTCTCCGAGGTCCGCGCCTTACCCGCGGCTCGCGCCTGTCTCCGGTGCTTCCCCAAGCAGCCCTCTTAATGCCCTCTCCTCGCGCACCAGGAAACAAAAGGGAAAAAAGTCTCTTGCCTCTTCAGCAGCTCCAGACCCTTTCCCCGGACTCCCTCCGGGCTAGCCGTGGTGCACTAACCCCTTCAGGCTCTCTTCCTGCCACCAGCCCTCTCCCTGCGCTCCGACTGAAAGCCGATACCCGAGCCTCAGCTCCCAGCCCCGCCCGCCACGGCGGCCGAGCAGACAAGCCTCTCGGGCTGGTGTGTGCCTGAGGGCACCGATCATCTGTGCCGGAATCTCTCCGCTTTGCCCTCCACACCCCTGTTGCTGTGCTCTCCTCCGCTACTCCGAAGCTTTCCCCCTCCGCCACCTGCAGTCTCCACCCGCGAAGGGGCTTGTAGTGTGTAGAAACCTTCCCTCCTTCACGGCTCCCTCCCACTGGTGCAGGTCCCGTCCCTATCCTATTGTCTCTGTTTATTCTTTTTTTCTTTTGCCCTACCCAGGTATGTGGGGAGTTTCTTGCCTTTTAGGGGGTCTGAGGTCTTCTGTCAGCGTTCAGTAGGTGTTCTGTAGGAGTTGTTCCACGTGTAGATGAATTTCTGATGTATCTGTGGGGAGGAAGGTGATCTCCGCATCTTACTCTTCCGCCATCTCCCTAGAAGTGCCATCCTTACTTTATAAACACTTTTATGTATTGCAGGGATGGAAAGCCCAGACTTCCTTGTCAGCAGGGTTCCATTTAGACTTTGCTTTTTAGAGGTTCTTGGTGAGATTTGGGAGTTAGAAGAGGAGAAGCTTCTATTCTCTAGTGGCAGATGTCTATAGAATGTTGCCAGTGGCTTCTTGGTGATCTCTTAGAATCACCTGCTTCCATGCTGCCGGCATCTGAGCTCATCCAGTGCCTGCTTTCTGGGATCCCAGCATTCTGGTCTCTGGCTAGTAGCAGCTTCCCTGATTTTCACTCCTCTGACTCTCCCAATGACTGTGCAAGCCTCTAATGCCTACGCATATCAACAATGTTTTCCAATTTCCTGACTGAAGCTCTTGGACAAAGAATTTGATACCAAAGTTTGATACAGATACCGAACCTCATAGATGGGAATCTGGAACTGGTTATCTGACTGGGTTAGATTTGAAGGCAGTAATTATCTCATTGCCACTGAAAACTGGGCTTTTGGTAGTTCTCAGCATACAGAGACAAAACATTTGCTTAAAGTAACATCTGAAGACACTTGTAACTACATGACTATTGAAAGGAAGGATATTGGAAGATGAAGTAGCTATTCCTATACAATATTATAGTGGAAATGATTGCTATACTGACTTTGGAATCATTTGATTGCTGCGTACTGCAATGGAAAGGTGAGTCAGATAATGACAGGTTTATGGTTCAAAGAAGCAGAGAGCCTTAATCACTTTCCTAAAGATATTTCTCAGCTCTTACAGTCATAGAACCAAAGTATCCAAAAACCAGGCTTAAGATTTGATCCTATAGGTCATAGAAATTAAACACCAATTGATTTCACAGTTTCATCAGGTCTCTTTTGTGAAAATTAGGGATTAGGCAAGAGTGGGATCCTGGGACCTGGAATGTATGGATTTTGTATGGATTCTAATGACTTTGAATATTTTGATCCCCTGTTATTACTGAGCCTCCCTTTCTAGAAGTCAGGGCCACTGCCGAGCTGCTTCCTCAATCATTCCTCCCTTCCTTGATGATCCTACAATGACTTCACCCGAGACCATCATGCACAAAGAGATGGGATTCTCCTCGCAGCCCACTCCCAATGTCTCTCCTGTCTCTAGCCCATAATTAGAGCCCAGTGGCAAGGATTTGAGTATAAATTGAGAGCCAACAGGAGATAGCATACACACCAAAAGAATTGTAAAATTTTTGCTAATTTATATTAAGGGAAACTCAGGGAATATGTGTGAGGAATGGATTCTAAGCCGTTAAGACCAGGGAATAAGGAACATAACATTGATATAGGTCAAATTTATTGTTATTCATTGCACACACAAGCGTTTCTGGATTTAATATGTGGTTCAAATAGCTGGGAATGACTCTTACAGTTTCACTGATTGATTGATTGAAACCTTGACTCAGAGTCGTCCTACACTAAATGAACTTGAGATATCAGAGCTTCCTTGACACAATGGAGAGGAAGGAACCCAAAGGCTTAAGGAGGCAGGAATGTTGGAATGAATTTATCATGTGCAATCAATTAATTAGCTCCCTTACCATGTGTCCCGTGAGGATCCAGATAATAATTGTTTCCTAAAGACTTTGGAAAAATACACTGATGAGGAGAACAAAACATCCTTGAGGCTTTTAGTGACTGCTCTTTACAAATCAGGGATGATGGTGGGAGATACTATCAAGGAAATGGTGCCATACTTAAAAAAATAAGGACATCCCAGAGTAGCAGAAGCTTCTGGCTACACTCAAGCACCAGGAACAAATGGGGACTGTTACTGAAATTGGTTGCAAAGTTGAGGTGGTAATCAAAATGGTTTGATTTGCAAATTTTTTGGCAGTGGCTAATTGATTATGGTGTCTGTAAGGCTGAAAAACAAAATGGGAAGCCTGCTAAAGTGTTACTTAAAATATATAATCCAATAAAATCTAGGTCTTAATTCAAAACAGTAGAAAGTGGTGCTGCACCCTCACCCCTAATCCGTTCCCAGACGTGAATCAATTCATGGACTGAGGGCGCTTTGCTTAAAGGAAGGCCGTGTTCTCTTGAGAGAAGACCCTGTGACACTGCCACATACGTTCACTGTAAATCTGCCTTCTAGACTTCCTCACAAGACATTTGGTTTTTCAACATAGTGATTGTGCACTGAAAAATGGAGTTACCTGGACATTTGGAGATTTATTGGACAGTTTCCCTGAGATGAAATGGGAAACTGAAATTCAACTCTGTTCCACCTGTCAGAGGAGACTTATGGAGGTCCCGGCGGAACTGCAAAACCACAGAGGTTATTTTCCTTGTTCCTGAATACCTACTTGATTTAGACATAGTAAGTGACAGAATTCCTTCACGGAGACAGGGCTATTTTAGGAGGAAGTGACAATTGGAAACTTTACAACCACTATCAAAGCAAACAAAAGTCAACAACACATCCCTGGGGAGACTGCAAAGACTAATATCACCATCAAAGCATTGAAAGATGGCAGAGAGTTCAGTCTAACTACGTGCCTCACTTAATTTCCCTAATTACCCTGTGGAAAAAAACAGATGAATCTTGGAGAATAAAGGGATTATTTTAAATGGAAGCTGATATTCACTCTAATTACAGCAACTACTGGAACCTGGTATTCAGCTATTGATCTAGAAGATGTTTTTTATGTACACTGACTCAGAAAATTAGAGGCAATTAGCTTTCACCTTATAGGAACAGTAGTACACTTTAAGTGATCTATCTCAGAACTATGTCAGTTTTGTAGTTATCTGTCATAATCCAATCCACAAAATTATTGTGTCACTGTCCCACAGCACATTAAGGTTGTCCACTCTATTGATGATAAATTCTAATGAGCAGGGTCTTCCCTGGTGGTGCAGTGGTTGAAAGCCCGCCTGCCGATGCAGGGGACACGGGTTCATGCCCTGTTCTGGGAAGATCCCACATGCCGCAGAGCGGCTGGGCCCGTGAGCCATGGCTACTGAGCCTGCATGTCCAGAGCCTGTGCTCCACAACGGGAGAGGCTGCAACAGTGAGAGGCCTGCATACCACACACACACACAAAAAATCTAATGAGCAGGATGTAGACAATACCATAGATGCCTTGCTGAGACACTTGTATGACAGATGGTGAGGGATAACCCCATTAAAATTCAGTGACCTGCCACCTTAGTGAGTGTTTTAGTGGCAGAGTGGTCTGGTCTGGTTGAGGTATCACATTCAATATGAAAGACAAGTTGTTGAACCTTTTGCTCTTATCCCTGAGAAAGAAATAAAATGCTTGGGAGCATCTTTGGATTTTGGATACTACATTTGAGTGTGCTGCTCTGATGCATTTACTAAGCACTCCTCAAGGCTGCCAACTTGTCCAGGCCACTCTGCCAACTGCAGCTTATGACCTATACATCGAATGGAACTTGAACTGTCTATGATGCAAACAGGAATGCTCTAAGGAGTCACTGGCACACTCCCATAGGAGACCCACTGTGAAGACTCCTAGGGTTTTAGAGCAAAATCATAACCTCGTTTGCACACAACTTTCTCCTTTTCAGAAACAATTCCTGGTTTGCTACTAGGCCCTCATAGGGACTAATTGTCTGATCACAGGAAACTCATGATCACAGGACCATGAAATAATGTATTTGATATATCAAGATGACTTGATATATTATAGAATGCACCGAATGATAGGCCAGTATGGAAACACTTCAATTCAACTGGGAGCGACATACATACAAGATCAGTAGGTTCCGAAGGCTAAAAATTTTAATGTGCTGATCACTCAAATTCTCATGAAACCATTCCTAATGTATTGCTACCTCTCCCTCAACTCACACTACATCCTCATGTGGAGTTTCCTCTAACCAGTTGACTGAGGAATAAAATAACTGCTCTTGGTTTAAACTGGTTCCAAGAGACATGTTAGCACTGGTCATATTTGGACTGTTGCAGATTCATAGCTCCCTCAGGGAATGCCCTAAAAGGTAAAAGGGAAGAGAAATCCTTTCAAAGAACTCCAGTCACCTTACTTTCCATTGTGCATAAGAGGAGAGTGACCAGAGATAAAGATTTATACTAATTCATGGGTGATATCTAACAATCTGGTCAGATGGTCCAAGCTTTAGAAGGAATTAGGTGACAAGAAGGTATAAGAATGGAGCTCTCAGAATGCACAGAAAGTATGAAAATATTTGTTTTCCATGGGAATGCTAATCAAAATTTACTGTGAATGTCAATTAGCATCTTTTCTCACCCACCTCACTGCTTACTCTATGGGTCCATGAACTAAACAACAATGGCAATAGGACTGAGGTTATGACTGGGATCAAAAACTTGGGCTTCTTCTAACAAAGGAAGGCCTGGCCACGATCAATGCTGAGTGGCCAAACAGCAGAGACCAACACTGAACCTCTGATATGGTACCATTTTCCAGAGCAACTAACCATCTGATATCAGGTTGATTACATTGGAACCCTTTTATTATGGAGTGGGTAGTGATATGTCCTCACTAGAATAGATATTTCCTCTTGCTATGAATTAGCCTCCTTGCTGTAAATGCTTCTCCCTATACTATCATCTATAGATTAATGATGCTTTATTCACTATCATAATGATAATGCATTCACCACCCATGACCAAGGAATCAATTTCACAATAATAGAAACTAGCCTGATAGGAAAATTAAATAGCCTGTGGAAGACTCAGTTTTACACTTCCAGTTAGATACTACCTTGCAGAAGCTACACCAAATGCCTATACCTGTGTACATGATATGGTTCACTTTCTCCTTTAGTAGGAAATCACTGGAGTGGAAGTGGGCCTGAGTCTTCTCAATCTTCTCACTTAATAAACTTCCATCAAAAGTTATGCTTCCTGTCCCCATAATTAGGGCTCTGCAGATTCTGAGATCTTGGTTCCTAAGAATGGAGAATTTCTACCAGGGAGCATATTTAACTTGAAGCTCAGATTGCAAGTTGGCCATACTGGATTTCCAATGTCATTGAAATGACAACAGAAGAAGGAAATACTGTACTGACTGGGATGACTAATCCTGATTATCAAGGGGAAATAGGACTGATGCTACCGTAAGGAATGAAAAATGTACACACAATTCAGGGATTATCTGAGTGTGTCTCTTAATACTTCCAATATTGTTAATGAAAAACCAGAGCTACCCAACTAATGGCTTGGACAAATCAGGAATGAAGTTTAGGGTTACTCTGCCCAGCAAAAGCCCATAACCACCTCAATGCTGACTAAGGACAACGTGAATATGAAATAGGTAATAGAAAAAGTAGGTTCTAAACCAATTATAACATTATGATCAGTCACAGAAAGGACTACAGTAATTGTGCTTATATTCTTGCTCGCTATATTATGTATATATTATATTAGCCAAGTTAATTTTCTCCCTCATCTTCTCCTACTAGTTTATGTAAGGAGTGTTGGTGGTTACATCTCTAGCTTAGTCTGAAAATTATAGGATATTAAATAGGGATTGTGACTGAGCTGAAAAAGAACAAATATCCGGAGATGGGTACAGTTACATTTGAATTTTCATGCCTTGCCTTTGGAGGGAGAGAGTGAGTACATCTTCATTAGACTGAGGGATGACTGCAGCAGGTCAGTGAAAAGAAAAACATCGTTGCTATTTGGAAATTTAAACACAGATATACGGAGAGCCAACTAGATATTGTCTTGATATGTAGTATGATCCCTGTTCTTTTAAACTGTGTCTTGTAACATGAGGCTTGACAGTTTGGAAGCTATGTTAATTAGATTTACTGGCCAATGGGGGTTTGGTTTAAATTCTGCCAATGGAAGCCATTTGTGTGAGATTTGGAAGTAGAAAATACAGCCACTATAATAGAAGCCACTATTCTCCAGGAGCAGCTGGGAATCTGCAGATGGCAGATATAGGGTTTTGCCAGTGGCTGTCAGGTATCCTTCTGCAATGCTGTGGGCAGCATACATCATTGGTGGAGGTTTATTTGGATTCTTCTACTTTCTGATTGTTTGATGTTATTTTTAGTTTCCTTGACCTTTCAATAATTGTGTAAGACCATAATTCCCTGTATTATACCCCTTCCTGCTTAAAATACCTAGCAATAATTTCTATTTTTCTGATCAAATCCTAATATATATATTGTATCTATATTCCTATATTTGGCCATTGGCTACTACAGAGACTTTATAAGACTGTGTGGGGCTTCCCTGGTGGCACAGTGGTTAAGAATCTGCCTGTCGATGCAGGGGACATGGGTTCGAGCCCTGGTCCGGGAAGATCCCACATGCCACAGAGCAACTAAGCTCATGCACCACAACTACTGAGCCTGCGCTCTAGAGTCTGTGAGCCACAACTACTGAGCCCACAAGCCACAACTACTGAAACCCGCACGCCTAGAGCCCATGCTCTGCAACAAGAGAAGCCACCACAATGAGAAGCCTGTGCACTGCAAAAAAGAGTAGCCCCCACTCGCCGCAACTAGAGAAAGCCCGAGCGCAGCAACAAAGACCCAATGCAGCCAAAAATAAATGATAATAAATAAATATTTTTAAAATCTTATAAAAAAAAGACTATGTGAGGTGAACAATGAAAATGTATTTCCAAATATATTTCAAAATGTACGCCTAAATAAATGCTTACCTGCAGCATTGTCTTACAATACAAAGATAGCCCATAAATGGTATATTTAAATATACTGCACATTGTGAATTATAGCTCAAGTGGTTCACTTATAACCAAAACAAAATACATTTAATTTGCCTGCTTGAATATTTAGCCAACTCATATTTATTATGTTGGTATCCCAAAATGTTACCCTGCTGAAATTTCTGCCAGTTTAACTTACTGTGAGTTTGCCAGCATAAATGGAAATAGAAGAACAGGTTTTGTTGTGTGAAAATCATCACAGATCCAACCATATGCTTTTTGAAAACATTATTATTTTAAATTTATTTTTATCTTACTTGAACTGCATATTCTTCTGTGTCACAAAGGGGAAAGGAAAGGAGAGTGATAGTTACTTTTAGCAAAGAAGACTGTATTTATTTTTTCTTTTAGTTAGACAAGCTAACTCTCCTCCACGTCTTTTAGTGAAACTGCCTGGAAAAACTTTGTATTTCTAATGGTGTGTCAGCGTTTTTTGAGTGACACTCGGCAGATTTAAAAGAAAGGAAAAAATATTTCTAGGATGGAAACCAAATATCTCAAAATGGAGTAGATTCATTATGGAAACTTTTTTAAAATAGTGTTTTAAAGAATATATTCATTTTTTTTAAACTGCCAAATAATTTATAATCAACCTAGTATATTTCTAGGCAAATTATTTCAAAACAGATGCTTGTTTAAAAAAAGAAGAAAAGAAATATTGAAGATTCTCAAAAGACTGTAGGGGATGAAACGCAAGCTCCTTGGTGTAGCCCACACTTTGAGAGCATCACTTCCCTCTACTGATGCTCCATTGCCCCATGGACTGGCACACACCACAACGTTTCCATGTGCGACCATTTGCTGCTCTTGGACATGCTAACACTTTCGGCTCCTGCTTGAGCAGCCCTTGGATCTGAATCCTATTAGCCACCTGTAAATGCCTTTAGTGGTTTATATGTGTCTTTTCAAATGGATTGAGTTCAGTAAGTGTAGAGATTCTTTTATTCATTTGTGTATTAATGGTTCTTAGCAAATGTAGCTCATAGTTACCAACAAATGGTTGATAAATACATGAAATGAGTGAATGAATCATAGGATTTTAGATGTGGAAGGAAGATTAGGGGTTTTACTGTCCAAATTCCATGTTTCACAAAAGGAAAATGAGGCTCAGTGAGACTTTGGTTTGGTCAAACTCACACAGTAGAAAAGCAGTGCTGCTGGTCCTGAAACACAGTTATCTCAGCTCTCCATTCAGAGGCATTTCTACCCTTTCACTCCTGGCTAATTTGCAATTTTACTTGGAGGGTCCATTTTTTAAATATTTCACTGTGATACTCCTAATACCCTTGGGGACATCATTCACATTTTAAAAATAATTGGAGAAAAGTACCTATAACTTCAGGCATTCAAATAGCTACACAGCCCTCTAGTTTTTCAGCTGCCTCTGTCTGTTAGTATTTCAACACTTTATAAAACAGTAACACCATTGCAGCAATTATATAGTACTTCTATTATGGGTATAAATATTCTATATCTATATTTGACTTTTTATTATTAAGTTGTCAGAGTCCTTTATAAGTTCTGGGTACAAGTCTTTGTCAGAGAGATAGACGAAATATCTATCTATCATCTATTTATCTATCTATCTATCTAAAATTTCTACCCAGAATGTGAGAACATATTTTCATTATCTTCCTAGTATTTCTTGATGAGTAGAAATATTAAATTGTGATGAAGTCTGATTTATCCATTTTTAAAATTTTTATGGTTAATACTTTCTGTGTCTGTTAAGTACTCTTTGCCTAGCCCCCAAATCATTAAGATATTCTTTGATGTTTTCTTTGAGAAATTTTATAGAGTTTGCTTTAAAGTTTGGGGCTGGGCTTACCTGGTGGCGCAGTGGTTGAGAGTCTGCCTGCCGATGCAGGGGACACGGGTTCGTGCCCCTTTCCGGGAAGATCCCACGTGCCACGGGGCGGCTGGGCCTGTGAGCCATGGCCACTGAGCCTGTGCATCTGGAGCCTGTGCTCTGCAAAGGGAGAGGCCACAACAGTGAGAGGCCAAAAGTTTAGGGCTATTTTCAACTTAAGTTAATTTTTTGTATGGTGTGAGGTAGGACTTGACCTTAATTTTTTTTCATATTTTCATTTAATTGTTGCAATATTATTTATTTATGGAAAAGATTTTCTTTCCACATTTAGTAGATTTGACATCATTCTTGAGAGTCAATTCATTATATATAGGTAGGTCTATTTCTGTACTCCTTATTTTGTATTGTTGATTGTATTGTCTATTGTCTTGGCAAACTCACTCTGTCTTGATTATTGTAGCTTTATGTTAAGTCTTTAAATCAAGTGGGCATAAGTCCTGCAGTTGTGTTCTTCTCTTTCAAGATAGTTTTTTGCTATTCTGGGTCCTTTTCATTTCCAAATAAATTTTAGAATCTGCTTGACAAATCACACCATGCAATTCATTGAATCTATAGATCAATGTCAGGACAAAAGACATGTGAACAATATTTCTTTCCAATCTATGAACATGGATTGTTTTCTGCTCCTTCATTTAAATCTTCATTTCTCTCAGCAGTGTCTTGTTATTTTTCATGAAAGAGATTGTGCATCTTATTTGCAAATTTATTCCTAAAAACAGGCATACCTTTGGAGATACTACGGGTTTGGTTCCAGACCATCACAAGACAGCAAACACTGTGCTAGCTTCAGCAGCACATATGCTAAAATTGGAATGATACAGAGAAGATTAGTATGGCCCCTGCACAAGGATGACACAGAAATTCGTGAAGCATCCCATATTTTTGAGAAACGTGAACTCGCCAAACAAAGATTTCAGTGTAATTGTTGTCTTTACCAAATTAAGTTAAAGGAACAAGTTATAGTTAAAGTTTGAGTGGAAAAGCCTGCAATTGTTGTTCCACATCTTGTTGTTGCTGTTTACATTCTTTTATTGAGCTTACATCTTCATAAGATTCTTGGCAGGTATATGTTAGACACTTCTGTTTCATGGTCAAGGCAAGATCAGAGGTCACGGATACTGACTGCTGATTTGTCTGTTTTCTGTCTTTTTCCATGACTGTATCTACTGCCTCATCTTGATTTACAAGCAAAACCTAGAAGACCGACGAAAATAAGTGTTTTGTAGTTTATCTAGGAATAATACAGAAAATATTGCTGTTATTTTTGGTGAAGAAAATCAATTTGTATAGTTTATTTCAACCTAAATAAAAGGTGAATTTTGTTTTAAAAAAAACCCAGCAAACATTGTAGTAAAGCAAGTCACACAAATTTTTTAGTTTCCCAGTACATATAATGGTTATGTTTACACTATACTGAAGTCTATTCAATGTGTTATAGTGTATGTCTGAAAAAAAAAAAAAACGTACATACCTTAACTTAAAAAAAACTGTTGGAAAAATGGCTCCAATATACTTGCTTGACATAGGTTGCCACAAACCTTCAATTTGTAAAAAAAATATAGTACAGGGACTTCCCTGGTGGTGCAGTGGTTAAGACTCTGTGTTCCCAAAGCAGGGGGCCCGGGTTTGATCCCTGGTCAGGGAACTAGATCCCACATGTGTGCTGCAACTAAGAGTTCACAAGCCACAACTAAGGAGTCCACCTGCTACAACTAAGACGCAACATTACCAAATAAATCAATAAATATATTTTTTTAAACGTAATACATGGCAACCTCAATAAAGTGAAGCACAATAAAATGAAGTATTCCTGTATTGTATTTTCGATGCTATATTTTTTAATTGAGAAGGCAAAATCCTACTATCTTATTTCAAGATTTCTTAGTCCCACTTGCATTCAAATAAATTGTAGAAAAATTTTATTTGTTGGGCAGTGTTTAAATCTTGGAATGTAATTCCACATTGATGTAGCTATTACAAAATAGTAGTAACTACAATTATAAAATGGTATTTATTGATCCATGCTAGCTCATCAAAAAAAATAATAGTAAAAATGAGTCATATACAATAAATGAATCTGTAGTAGTACTGAAATGCTTCTTCACTCTTCAGCTTAATTTATCTTTCTAAATTAACCATCGGATATTGGACTCTTAAGTACCATTCATGGTTAAGTGTATACTGCTTAATAGACCATGTGATGTAAAGATGTCAAACAGGATTGTTGGTGACAACAGAGGCTGCAGTTTAGTACAGAAGCCTACAGTTAACATACGACTTCTATCTAAGTGGAGTAACTAAGAATAGCTATGAAATCTGCAAAGGAAACTAGAAGAGACCAACAGAACAAAGAGGTAGCATGTGCCTAGCCACTGTGAGCTGGTTATGCATCCTTGCATTTTAGCAAGTGTGGGCAAGATAAAATTACTTACTACTTCCCTTATTTACTCAAAACAACAATATATTTCTATTCCCCAAATCTTGCCAATGGTCTCATTTCATTGCACGTATCAAAATGTAAGAAATCAGTCCTAATAACAAAATGATCACATCTTCAGAAGAAATATATATAATGTATTCAGAATGCATATCAATGTATACTGGTGGCCTTCTCTTCATCTTTCATGCTCCAGAATGTGTAAGGTGATTATATCCCTGGCATTTCCTCTTTTATATCAGATATGGGCTGTTTGAAAACTATTTCATAATCACCCTCTGTTTCATCCACTTGGAAATTTTCACTTCTCCATCAATGTTGATGTACAAACTGTTGTGTGGCCCTGGCTATCCATAATCATCTTCAGAGGGTCAGAATACCTAAAACCTCTTTATCTTCTTTGATAAAACCTGGCAATTCATAGAGCTCTGATAACCAGTCCTTGAGAGATTTTTTTTTTCTTTTTCCATAAGACCAGCGAAGGAAGATCACAGTCTATTCCAAATTTAGCTCTTTTCTTCCTGTTTTTTCTTGGTTTTAAAATTCCTTCTCCATTTTGAGCCTCTGTTTAAATATTCACTTCTTATTCTACTATTCCACTGGTAGTATATGATGTCTTTGAAAATAGAACAGCCCAGTCTTTAAAAATTTCTTTGGGTAATTTTTCAGATGACATGAACTTACACTTCAAGATTCTTTGCCAAAATGGTAGTTGTTCATTGTTTCATTCACTATCTTGGCAATATCTTCATATTCAAACTCAAAGAAAGCCCAGGATTTGTAATGTCCAGTCTTTTTTACTTCTGGGCAATCTAAATGTTTTAATGATATCAGGCTGGGAGCTGGGGTTCAAAAAGCCCTCCAAAAAAAAAAAAAAAAAAGCCCTCCAAGTGTATGACCCACAGAGACTACTCCAAAAGGGAGTTCTCCTTGCTGGATGCACCCTGGTGGACCTCCCATCTCCTTACTTCTCAAACTTCACCTGCTACTGCAGGTTAAGTGACAGTAGCATCTTGCCATACCTGCAGAAAACAATTTGTGGAGCCTATGCACTCCACCTTATGCTCCTGAAAAATCTTTTTGATGCTCTTTTAAATAGCATTTAAAAATTAATTTTCTAATTATTTTTTCGTAGTATATAGTAACACAATTGACATTTGTATATTAATCTTCTATCCTATCACCTTGCTAAATTTTATTTGTAGTAAAAATTTTAGATCCATTTGACTTTCACATAAACCAAAAGGTCATCTGTCAATAAAAACGGTTCTAATTTTTCTTTTCCCATTGGTATCCTTTTTTGGTTATACGAAGTGGCTTTTTTCCAAAAATTAGGGGAAATGAGTTCAATTTTAGCATTAATTATGATGTATGTTATAGGTTTTCATAGATCTCTTTATCAGATTGTGGAACTTTCCATCTATTCCTACATTGCTAAGAGTTTTCCCATGAATGGATGTTGCATTTTGTCAATTTTTTTCTCCTTCTATTGAGATAATTGCATGCTTTTTTACCTTTTATGTTTACGTACAAACAAGTAAAATTATCTCTTTGTAGAAGACCTATTTTTATACAAAAATTCCTGCAGAATCTACTAAAAACTATTAGAACTAATATTTGTTAGTGTCTGACTGGGCTACGTTAGTGAATTCTATTTGCTCTGCACTGTAAGCTTCTACGTTGCTGTTCAAAAAGGGCAGCCTTGGGGCACGCACAGTCACCCTGGGATGACAGCAGTTTTAGCAAAGCTCTCTGACTTTCTCTTTCCCTGATTGCTTCCAGCTGTTATGCTCTACTAAATTCCAGATGATTGCCTTCTTGATTTCGGCAATGCTCGGGTGAATACATTGCTCCACAGATTCATCCAATTAGATTCAGACTCCTTCGCAGGGGTAGTTTTTGAGGTCAATGTTTGAGGTTTGTTCTGACCCTAAGAGGGCTCTTCTTCATTGTCTCTTTTATTTCTTCTCACTGGCAAACTAACTGGCCTATAGTTTAGCTTGTACCTTTCGTGAAGCTACCAGCCTCCTCTTAATTGGTTAGTACCAAAACCACCACTGCTTCTGAGAGCATTGTTTGGCTTGAACTTTCTCACACTCTGTTCCCCAGAAGCTTAATTCGTTTGGGGAGATTTTTGAAGCTTTCTGTTTTATGTCTGTTGTTTCATCTGGGCAAAATTTCTGAGCCATGGCTCTGGATCTGGGGCAAGGATAGTTGCTCACTTCTCTCACAGTCTTGCATTAATAGTAGGGTGCTGGGTGAGTGGAGGAACCTTTGGTATTCTTGGCTTGCCTCTGCAGGCATTGGATCCCACCCGACAAATAAACTGGGGTGAAAGCCATGAGGGTCTCAGTATTCTCAGCATGCCAGGCTTGAGGTTGAGCCTCTGTCTTGTTAGTGGGATGTTGGTGGAAGAAGTGATCCCCTTGCAGCTGTGCTCCTCCAGAATTTAGCCTCTGCAACATATATGTGGAAGTAATGAGAAGTACTAGTGGCCTGCCCATCCCAGGAAGATACTTGTCTTAGTCCATTTGGGCTGCTATCCAAAATACCACAGGCTGGATAGCTTATAAAAACAGAAGTTTATTTTTCATGTTCTTGATGCTGGAATTTTGAGATCAGGTTCCAGAATGATCAGGTGAGGGCCCTCTTCCAGACTGCGGAATTCTCACTGTATCCTCACTCAGTGGAAGGGAGTTAAGGATCCCTCTGGAACCTCTTTTATAAAGGCTCTAATCCTATTCACGAGGAGTCCACCCTCATGATCTCAGTGTCTCCTAAAGGTCTCACCTCTTATTATCATCACCTTTGGGGGTTAGGATTTTAACATATGAATTTTAGGGGGACACAAACATTCAGATCATAGTAATACTATATCCCTCAACAGGGACCCAGAGGAAAATGAAGACCTGTGTTCTGAAACCATCTGGAGTGGAGTTTCCATCTTGCTGAGCTGGGCAGAGTGAAGAAAAGAGTGGGTTGTACTTCAAATGCCACATACGCTCCCTGTTCTATAGAGTTTAAGTAGATATTCTTGATACTCTTTCATTTCCTATATGCCTTAGGATGATTTCCCAAGACTTCAAATGGTTTGGTTTTTCTAATAATTTTCATCAGTTATGCTTGTTTTTCTCGGTATGGGGTCCACAGGACTCCTCTTGCTACCATCCTAGAGCTAGAACTTCCAAAATCCACTCAGTCCTATCTAGTACCTTTTTAATTTTCAGACATCATACTATTCTAGTCTACCATTTCCATTTGTTCTTATTTATACTTACCACTCCTCTCATAATATTTCCTTTTTGTTCCCTCATTATGTTAATATTTTCTTTTAAATTCTTGAATAGCATTACAGTAAGAGTTTTAACATCCTGTCTGTTAATTCCAACATCTTGGTCATTTCGGGGTCTGTTTCTGTTGCTTGGTTTTTTGTTTTTCTTGATTGTTGGTCAATTTTTCTGGTTTTTATTTGCATGATTAATTCTTTTTTTTTTCTATATACAGAACACTGTGTATATTTTGTTATAGAGTGTGTGAGGTAGGTTGTCTTCCTTTAAAGAGTGTTGAGTTTTGTTTGGACAGCCATTAAATTGCTGGAACATCCTCTTGATCTTATCAGGATTGAATTATGCTTTGTTAAAGCAGACCTGGATTGGATTTTTCTTTTGTCCTGGGGCTTGTTCCCTTTTCTAGGGCATGCTCCTGATTCCCAAAACATCACCTTTCTTGGGTCTACACTAAATATCTAAGTTGCTCAGTCATTTCTTTCTATTCTGGCTGAACTGGAATTTCCATATCTTTGAGCTGTGTGATCTCTGTATCTCTGTGCAGCTCTCATTCCAGGAGCCACACTCCACTATGCGTAACATAGTCTTGCCTGGTGCATGTACAGCTCAGTCCAAGCTAAGGACTCAAGAGAACCAATGTGCAGACTTCAGGGTTCCTCTCTGTACACTTTCTCCTTCTAAGTGTCCTGACACACAAAATTTCATCTGAATCAACAGCCAAGAATTCTTATCTTTGTCTCCTCAAACTCTCATTTTGTTTTGCTTGAGTACTACTTCCTTATGCCATAATAAGGAAATTGCTTGCAGTCTGAATGCCAAAGCAAATGTGGGATTAACTTTTCATATTTTTCTTTTCTTAATGTTCACTGTACTTCGATGCCAGTTATCTAATGTCAGAAATGGTTTTGTAATATATTTCAACCAGTGTTATTGCTGTTTACGTTGGGAGGGTGTCTTAAGTCACCTGGATTAATATAACAAAATACCATTGTTTTGTTAACAATGACTTATTAATAAAAGAAATTTATTTCTCAGAGTTCTGAAGGCTGGGAAGTCCAAGATCAATGTGCTGGCAGATTTGGTGTCTGGTGAGAGCCCACTTCCTGGTTTATAGGTAGCCGTGTTTTCACTGTGTCCTCATGTGGCAGAAGGGGTGAGGGATCTCTCTGGGATCTCTTTTATAAGGACATTAATCCCATTCATGAGGTCTCCACCCTCATGACCTCCCAAATGTCCCACCTCCTAACACCATCGCATTGGGGATTAGATTTTCACACATGAATTTTGAGGGGACACAAACTTCCAGTTCACAGCAGAAGGTACAGAAGCAGAATTCTTGCCCCTCCCCCTTTTGAGATATCTTAATAGGTACTAATGGATCATTCAATATTTAGATATCTAGTTTGCATCCAACTGTATCTAACCTAGATATGAAATATTTGTACTATTATAGCCAATTAACCAGTAATGTTCTAGCCTAGGAAAGAAACCACAACAGGACTAAACAGCATACGAAGAAATTCCAACAGGGGGTGCCAATGAATCTAAACTCTTCTCACTCCTCTGTGTCAATCAAGGACTAGGCAAAGCCTGTCTCAACTTTGTACATGAGAGGAGATATCTGAGAGAAACACATATTTCTGGGCATTTTAAAGAATTTAAATTTAATTCAAGCAATTGGAAATTTGAGTGTAGAGAGTAGAATGATCCAAACAAGGCCTACAATCAAAGCTGGGCCATTGGTGGGGGGGAGTGCTCCCCAACTATAAGAGAGTAAATTTAATGCAGTATAAACAAATGAATCATAATGTTTAGTTAGCATAGCATCGTTACAATGGGTTAAGCTCTATTTATCTTTTCAGTTGACCAAGTATGTTGGAGGTGATACTCTCCAGACATGCTAAATGCTAGAAAACTTTTATTAGTCATATAACTTACATGAATTGACTTAAAATGTTTTCTCATTTGTATATATGTTAAACATATTGCTGAGAAAATGTCAAATAAATATAATCACACTTCGTGTTTAGGAAACATTTCAACATGTGTAAGATTGTCCCATACAGACACTTAATTTGAAATAGAAACGTTAAGACTGTCAAAGTTAATATACCCTTTAAAAGAGGATTTCAACTGTGGCATCTTTACAAGTGGTATAGACTAGTTAAAAAGTCCTCTTTATTCTGTGAGAGAAAATGGCAATTTTCACTTTTAGTTTCTACTTAAGGCATCAGATTCCTCATGTGAAAGAAAGACTAATTTTGCCATGAACCAAGATCTCCTAGTGCAATGGTCTACTTTGTGATTAATTTTCAACTGGTTACCAAATTCCATCAGGTGCTAGTATTGCTGCAGATGTGGGTTGGGTGGACTTATGGGTAACGAAACCACAAGCCTAGCACTTATATTTTCAGAGCTATGGAAAATCTCCTTCACTACCTATGATGTCTAAAGCATAGAGTATTCCCACTTTAATCACACAACACTACGAATACACGCTAGAAAATTTCATCACCATTGGACTGATCAGCTTCTGCAAGTTGCTCACGTAATAAACCTGATATTGGAAGAAGTTGTTTTCCAGAATGCCCAAGTGCCATTTCTGCATTCAGGTAAGTCATTAAAGGTAAATATGTAGGTCCTATTATTGTAGACTCCTCAAAAAATGCTTGTATTGAGTAGAAATTAAATCATTATGTGTTCAGCCTATGGAAATGACAAATTGAGAATCGTACATTTGATCAGTTTTTCTGCATGTTTTGCAAACCTGTAAAGTTATTAATCTGTTATGTCATTTGGTGCTCCTTAGAAAGGAATCTGTATATTCTTTAATTTAGTTCATGGAGAAATATAGTCTCTGCAAATTGTTTGAATTTCTTCCCTTTGTCAGGCAGTGAGTAACAAATAATTCCATGGGTTCTGCTTGCTTATTTATTTGTTTTACCATATATATCAGAGAAATCAAGGGTGCAAAAGTAATAGAACTCATCTCATTTAGCTGGTAAGATCAGACAGTTATATGATATTGTGGGAAGATCAGCACACACAAAATCAAAGAACCTCGGTTTAAGTCTTGATTTTGTTGCTCCTAGCTTGAAATTTTCATTAAGTTAAATATTCCTCTGAACCTTGATTTATCTCACCAGTAATAAGTCGGCCCTCTGTATCTGCGGGTTCTACAGCTGTGAATTCAACCAACTGCGGATCCCTGAAGCTAAGACTATATGGAAAATAACACTTTATTTTAAGTAAATTATTTGAATTCCAGGTATGGCAGTGTTGACGTAGCTTCTATGACCCTTTCTCACATTCCCATAGAAACGCTCTGCAAAATAAAGAAAAAGAATCCTGTGAACATTCACCTAACTACTCACTCATTCTAAAATATCTGACTTACCTAAAAAAGAGGAAAAAAAGCAAACTGAGCTCACAGTTTTTCTTGGCAACGCTGAATGTTAAGAATGATGGAACATCATCCAAAGAGAATTGGAGGAAGCAGGTGGGAATCAAGAATTTTATACCCCTCTTAGAGGAAAACATAGGCAGAACACTCTATGACATAAATCACAGCCAGATCCTTTTTGACCCACCTCCTAGAGAAATGGAAATAAAAACAAAAATAAACAAATGGGACCTAATGAAACTTAAAAGCTTTTGCACAACAAAGGCAACCATAAATAAGACCAAAAGACAGCCCTCAGAATGGGAGAAAATATTTGCAAACAAAGTAACTGACAAAGGATTAGTCTCCAAAATTTACAAGCAGCTCATGCAGCTCAATAACAAAACAAAACAAAAAAAACCCCAATTCTTGGGCAACCCAATTCTGCCCATAATGGGCAGAAGACCTAAATAGACATTTCTCCAAAGAAGATATACAGATTGCCAATAAACACATGAAAGAATGCTCAACATCATTAATCATTAGAGAAATGCAAATCAAAACTGCAATGAGATATCATCTCATACCGGTCAGAATGGCTATCATCAAAACATCTAGAAAAAATAAATGCTGGAGAGAGTGTGGAGAAAAGGGAACCCTCTTGCACTGTTGGTGGGAAAGTGAATTGATACAGCCACTATGGAGAACAGTATGGAGGTTCCTTAAAAATCTAAAAATAGAACTACCATACGACCCAGCAATCCTACCACTGGGCATATAACCTGAGAAAACCATAATTCAAAAAGAGTCATGTACCACAATGTTCATTGCAGCTCTATTTACAATAGCCAGGAAATGGAAGCAACCTAAGTGTCCATCATTGGATGAATGGATAAAGAAGATGTGGCACATATATATAATGGAATATTACTCAGCCATAAAAAGAAATGAAATTGAGTTACTTGTAGTGAGGTGGATGGACCTAGAGTCTGTCATACAGAGTGAAGTAAGTCAGAAAGAGAGAAACAAATACTGTATACTAAAATATATATACGGAATGTAAGAAAAATAAATAAATAAAGGTCATGAAGAACCTAGGGGTAAGATGGGAATAAAGACACAGACCTACTAGAGAATGGACTTGAGGATATGGGGAGGGAGAAGGGTAAGCTGTGACAAAGTGAGAGAGTGGCATGGACATATATACACTACCAAACGTAAAATAGATAGCTAGTGGGAAGAAGCTGCATAGCACAGGGAGATCAGCTCGGTGGTTTGTGACCACCTAGAGGGGTGGGATAGGGAGGGTTGGAGGGAGGGAGACACAAGAGGGAAGAGATATGGGAACATATGTATATGTATAACTGATTTACTTTGTTATAAAGCAGAAACTAACACACCATTGTAAAGCAATTATACTCCAATACAGATGTTAAAAAAAAAAATTTATACCCATCAGCCTTTTGTCCAGGTACAAACATAACCTGTAGAAACATCCAACAGCACTACAAGACTCTTCTGGAAGCAACCTCACTTCTCCACACTACTTGCACCTAAGAGTCTGCAGATCTTCCCAATAGCTAGCCACATACTAAAACTAGTTCTCACTTTGCATGTCAGTTTCCCAATTAGCATCTTAGGTATTAGCATATGACTTATTCCCATTTTTCAAGTTTTGCTCAGGTGAATCCCCTTATAGGAAAGCATGTTAGAAGGGGCTGAGTGGGCACTGCAAAAGGCAATCTGCAGTGTGAGGCACAGCCAATCAAAAGCAGTAAAAAGAAATCAAGGGAAGCAACATTAGTTTCAAAATAGATGTCAAAACAAAATTCAAGAGGCTAAAAAAGGGTCATTTATAGTGATTAACAAAACAAAGATATAATAGTTAGAAATCAGTGTAGTTCACATAGCTTCAAAATATAAAAATGAAAATACATTAGGATTACAGAGCGCACTGATAAAAACAAAAATTTTTCTAGAGACTTTCAAGGGAATCAAACAAAAATATGAGATTTGACTGATGCTATTATTTATTTAAAGAGTGAAAGAGATAAGCATGGTTGTGCCATTTTATCCTCACTTTTTTCAAATATATATGTGCTATAAATTTTTTTTCATATACTACTCCACAAATAAAATCTTAATAAGAAGTAATTCCATGAAGCACAAATTATATATACTAGACTGCATTAACACTAGAAATTAATAAAAATACTTACCAACTTAGAAAATCTTAGGTGGCTTCTCCATTTAATACATATTATTTTAAAGATAAATTAAACCTATAACTTTTATTTTTAGAATATTAGGGAAACCACTTCATTTTAAAATATTTATGCATGAATATCATGGATGAATTCACAAAAGAACTGATAATAGATTGACCTCATTAAAATGTTAACACTGAAGAATCATAACCCAACAGCAAATCTAAAAACTTTGAGGTGGCAGATCAGAGCCTCCCAATTTTTTACTCCCTTCACATTTTAGAGTTAAAAATCCACACCCTTTGCCATGTAACTTTGTAGTACTCTCACTAGGGTAAGTAAATTATATTCCCTTGTCACATTGATGATGAGCTTGTCTTACAATTTTATTTTGCAGAGGAAATGTTAGCAGAAGTGAAATGAACAATTCTACAACCTACCAGCAGTCCTATACACAATAGGTAAGCCACTGAGTACTGGGGTTGTTTGTTTTGCAGCATTATTGCAGCACCAGCTGATGGATACAACTTGACCAAAAGTTTGTAGGAAAATGGTAAGGAGGTCTCTAAATGTGTTTGCATGGTTTGGCTTTGTCTTTTGCATTCCTCTCATCTCCCATGAGAAGAAGTTCTCTTTAGCCACTGGTCCAAGGGGCATGCAGAGACAAATGGAGCTGATCTTGAAGATCAACTTGCAGCCTGGAACAAGTTCAGCCAACCACAGCTGAACCCAGCAGAGAGACAGCCTGCCTGAAGAACTGTACACAGGAAATAAATGCTTTCTGTGAGCAACTGAGTGTTGGCATTGTCCAGAGGGATAACTATAGTTGATCAGAGGTTTTTGGGAAATATCACAAGAGTGAATAACTTTAATATTTATACAGTTGATCTTCTAAATCATTGAAAAAATTCATATTCTTCAATGGAAAAAGGGTAAAAAATACAGACAATTAACAAAGAAGAAAATTTGAAAGCCAATAAGAAATACTTATATAAAATTTAAAAATAAAATGCTATCAAAATGAGTTACAAAAAAATGAGTTTCGGGCTTCCCTGGTGGCGCAGTGGCTGGGAGTCTGCCTGCCAATGGAGGGGACACGGGTTCGTGCCCCGGTCCAGGATGATCCCACATGCCACGGAGCGGCTGGGCCCGTGAGCCATGGCCGCTGAGCCTGTGCGTCCAGAGCCTGTGCTCCGCAACGGGAAAGGCCACAACAGTGAGAGGCCCGTGTACCACAAACAACAACAACAACAAAATGAGTTTCATTTTTACATATCAAATAATCTAAAATTGAAAATGCTCAGTACTAAAAAGGATGGTATTTGCAACATTCTACAGGTGGGAGGTTAAATTGGCTCAGAAATTTTAGTCTGTGTTGAGTCTATAACAAGTTCATAAACTTTAATCAAATAATTTATTCTTCAGGGATCTTTTCTAAAGAAATGACAGAAATATATGCTAGTTTTAAATAAGGTATACATGGTAATATTTTATACACTTTTCTGACAAAAAGGATAATCTAAATGTTTTACCATAGGAAATGCTTAAATGAGTTTGACACACATGTAAACAGATACCATGTTTGAAATAGAAATGGTGTTTTCAAAGAATTTTTCATTATGTAAACCCATTTATAATATTGATTTAAAAAGCAAAATACAGAATCTTTTGCAATAGAAGAAAAAAGAAAACATCTAGTGAAAATGCCGTAAGATATTACCAATAGCTATTCACTTCCTCTACTTCAGTAGTCTCTCCTATGCTTTGTAATTTGGTTTCTGAACCCAATTTACTACATAGCTGTTTTCTTTTTTTTTTTTTTTTTTTTTTTTTTTTTTTTGTGGAACATGGGCCTCTCACTGTTGTGGCTTCTCCCATTGTGGAGCACAAGCTCCAGACGTGCAGGCTCAGCAGCCATGGCTCACGGGCCCAGCCACTCCATGGCATGTGGGATCTTCGCGGACCAGGGCATGAACCCGTGTCCCCGGCATCGGCAGGCGGACTCTCAACCACCGCGCCACCAGGGAAGCCCACAGCTGTTTTCTTAAAGGACATTAATGACCTACTTTCCTGATACTAAAGATGTCATTATCTGAGTTCTTAATCTTTTTGAGCCCTTCAAAAGTCTTTAAAACTTTAACCTTCAACAACGTCTTCAACTATCTCCAAGTTGCTGTTTTCTTCTGTCAGTGCTGCCTTTGGGTCTCTTGCCCCTCCAACTCCTGTTGCTCTGTCGCCTTGGTGGGCTTTCCCACCTCGGCTGAGATGAAGTGTTCCCACAAGTTTTTGTCCCTAGCCCCTTTCTCTCTCAACGTGTAAATTTCCTCCTAGAATATTAGTCATTTCTAACCTTCTAAGAGACACCATTATTTGATTGAAGTCTCACTGTACTTAAACTTTAATATGCCCATTTCAGGGTTTATGATTTTGTGATCAGGACTGAAGCAGTCCTGGTCTGTATGGACTAATCCTGTGATGGCCTCTGGATGGACTTCCTCTTCATTCTCTGAGCTATTTTCTAATCCTTGGTAAATGCCCATCGACTTCGTGAGAATACCATGTCAGAATATATTTTTATTCAAAAATATTTAATCTGCTTTTCACATTCATATGTAAAGTGTACTTACCTCTACCATTGATCTAGGGCTTGCCCATGTGAGTTTTGCTTTGATCTAATGTAGAATGTGCTTCCCTGAGCCATGGCTTGGGATTTAACCATGTGTCTTGCTTTCAGTCAAACGAAATTAGCAGCTGTGACAGTAGTAGAGGCTTGACCTGTACTCATATGTTTGGACTTGTCATCTTCCATTTACACCATCAGTGTGAAAACTTGCCCCACGTAGCTACTGCCCAATTATAAACTCCAGAAAAAACAAACGTGGAGCAGATCTGAGTCAGATCTACAGTGAGGAGTCAGGAAGGGTCAAATACACAGATCGAAGCAAACTCACATTGCTGATCTCAGTCTATTTCAGCTTTCCTGCAGCCAACTCACAGACATGTGAACAAGAATAAGTGATTATTATTTTAAGCCATTAGGTTTTATTATCTTTAAAAAAATTGTTTTAATTTTTTAGTGAAATATAGTTGATGATTATATGTTAATTGTGTACAACATAGTGCTTCACAATTTTAAAGGTTATACTCCATTTATAGTTATTATAAAATATTGGCTATATTCCCTGTGTTGTACAATATATCCTTGTAGCTTATTTTATACCTGATAGTTTGTACTTTTTAATCCCCTACCCCTGTGTTGCCCCTCCCTCCTTCCCTTTCCCCACTGGTAACCACTAGTTCATTCTTTAAATTTGTGAGTCTGCTTCTTTATTGTTATACTCACTGGTTTATTGTTTTTAGATTCCATGTATAAGTGATATCATGCAGTGTTTGTCTTTCTCTGTCTGACTTATTTCATTTAGCATAATGTCCTCCAAGTCCATCCATTTTGCTGCAAATGACAAAACATTCTTTTTTATGGCTGAGTGGTATTCCATTTTATATATTTACCATATCTTCTTTATCCAGCCATCTGTTGATGGACACGTAGCTTGCTTCTGTATCTTAAGCCATTGAGTTTGAGGATGGTTTGTCACACAGAAATATTGTGTCAATAGCTGACTGATACAAGTGGACCTATGTTTGAAGCCAGCTCCCTGAACTAGCACCCTTTTCTTGGAGTTTTATGGTGCTTTATCAGTTATGAGTCTTTCATTGATGAAAGTTTTAGAGTAGAGATAGCTTTAAACAAGGCTTGATTCAGACCATGTCATCAGGTCCCAGTCTCTCTTGCTCCATCCCAGTTTAAGTTCTATTCTCAGGCTTTCCTTTTTTGTGTGGCAAACAGTTGCCTTCATTTATTAAAAGTATAATAATTGAGCACATACTGTGTGGCAGTCAATTTTATCTTCTAAATCTCATCCCAATATGAATAATCTTCTGTTTCTCTTTTAGGAACACAGACACAGTCATTTTAAAATCAATCATTTTACTTAGGGGGACACACTGTTTTGACTGGTGCCACAGAAGTCACATTTCCACATCTGGAACCAAGAGTGGAGTCAATGCCACTTGAAGCGCATTAGCTGGGAACATTGGTGTCCCCAAAGGGAAACTGAGGAACTGTTTCCAGAGGAAAAGGTCATGAGTGCTTGGTATTGTGCTGAAAGGCAAAAGACAATAGATCTTCTCTATGCCAACTCATTAGCCTTCTTGTTTCCAGGCTTTCCCTACTTTAAATTGTCCCCACATGCACTCTGTCTTCATACAACACAGGGCTGGTGGTATCACACTTCTGCCCAAAACTTGTATGAGTCACAGTTGCAATCAGAATATGGGCCACGATCTAAAGGTTGAAGTTCAAAGCACTTGGTCATTTGTTTCCTACCTTCTTTTGCAGCCTTGTACACCAGACCACACATGCAAACCTTCATTTCAGTGACACTGGTAATTCTTCCATTCTCCTAACACACCCTGAGGTCCTCTTGGCCCCATGATCGCGTTTGACATGCCATGAGTCTTTCAGGACATCGACCAAATTTCACTCTTCAAATTGTGCATCTACCATGGCTTGTATCACAGTCAGCCTCATGTTGTGTCAAACACATGTGTGTTCTCCAGATGGTTCATGGAATCTCTGGAGGATGTAGGTAAAAATTCATCTCTGTATCCCCCAGAGTAACTTACATAGTACTTTTCAAATAATCAATAAATGTTTGTTGAAATGTTGAGTTGTGGAATTATCCAGCCCCAGGCTCAAGAGCAGAAGTTAGGATTGGCATAGAACTCAGGATTTTCAGCATATAATCTCTTTAGATCCCTACAGGCGGCCGAATCTTGACAAGCTGCTGGGCAGGAAAGGTGATTTAAATCACATATTTAGAGGAAGGTGTAATTTAGCCCATATGTTGGGATAAAATAAGCAGACAGTCAGAAACTTCACACAAGTAAGAAAGGGGCCCAGAGTCAGTACAAGGGCTCAAATAAAATTCTTTTAAAACATACTCTACCAACTGGGGAGTGTCCTAGGATTACTAAAGAAAGAGTTCCTAGACAGTTTGGAACTCATTTGATTGGTGGCTAGACCCTGAGTAAGGAATGCTGAAGGCTTTCTACATTGTAAGGAAGTTGTTATTTATACAAAGTTCTAACAGCTCAGAGGATACCTCTGAGTATATTGAGAGGGGAGAATGATATTAACCAGAAATCTTAATATTGAGTTGTACCTAAAATGCTTGTCTTTTGTACCATTTTCATGCACAATATACACCAAGAACCATAACAATTAGTCTAGGGTGTTTAGAAAAGGAGTATATCATGATCATGAGATCACAAACACTTATACATATGGGAAAATATCACTTTTTGAAGTAGTAGAAAGAGCATTGAACCTTGGGTTCTGATACATGGTCTCTAGCTGAGCTCAATAAATAACTAGTCTGTGGCCCTGAAAGATTTCTTAATGCTCTGAGCCTTAAAACATATCACATAGAGCAAATCTCATGTAGCCATCGTCAGAAAGTTCTGCTACACTTTGCTAGTCAATTATTGACTAACATTTCTCAGTCCATTTCCAATTTTGTAATTTATTGTTGCAGTTTAGCTAGTCAATAGTCAAATTTCAAGATGCTCATCACTCATTGTCAATGTAATAAAAAAGTGTTAAATTTTTATCAAGTGGTTTTATGACTTCCTAAAATTCTTGGGATGATTTTTAAGTTGTTTAGAAGTTTTGTTTCCATTTTTAATGTGCAAATATGAGAGTCTTTATAAGTGATAACTATACACCATTTTATTTTTTTGGCAATAAAAGCACAACACAAAAGATATTTTTCCAAATACCTATTTTCAAAATGACCTCCTCACCAATCAAAGTAGCTGCTTATGGAGGTTGGATAAACAATAGAGTTTGTGCTTGTGTCGGTCTCAGAGATTTCCCCAGGACTCCTTAATCCCCACTGAATTTAGGGAGCTTAGTTTGAAGACAGCCATTCATGTTGTGCTTTTTGGCCTACAGAAAATATTAGCCACACCGCTTTTCAAGGCTTCCAACAGAAATATATTTCTCACAGCCTTATTAAAGAGAATATCCTCAGGGGACATATTTTGGAGATCAATGAACAGACCTTATGTTATAAATCCACTCAGTACTCCATATCTTCAACGTAACGGTTACACTTAGCAAATTGTCCACTGGGTCCCTGAGTCCATTCTATGGTTATTTCCTCAGTCCTAGAATGCCAAATTGGAATATGCACAGCCAACAACTGACAGAATCTCCATTTGGGTTCCTTGATCCCTGGACTGATGACTATTACAGTAGGAAAGGTCAAAGGGAAGTGTCTGGAACTGTCTCTACCTAATTCAACAATAAACTAGAAGTAATACATTTTTGGAAGCACTGCAGAGATTTGTGCCACTATCAAGGACTGGAAAAATTCAACTGTGGTGATTATTACCATAGTTCCCCTCAACTTACCTATTTGGTTTGTTCAGAAATTAGCTGGACCTTGGAGGATGATAGTGGATTATTGTAAACTAAACCAGGTGTCGACTCTAACTGCAGCTTTGTTCCTGTTCCAATTTTACTCAAGGTTTTACTCAGATCAGGTTTTCTCAAACTTGGCATTGACATTCTGGACCAGATAATCCTGTGTTGTGAGAGCCTGTTCTATACACTATAGGATATTTAGCAGCACCCCTAGCCTTTACTCACTAGATGCCAGTATCACCCCCCACTCCAGCTGTAACCACCAAAACTGTTTCCAGATTTTGCCAATGTCTCCTGGGAGTCAAACCTCCCCTCACCCACTCTATTGATAACCACTGTTCTAGAGCAAGTCAAACATCTCTTGGCAACTGATATGCAGTTATTGATCTGGCAAATGTTCTTTTCTCTACCTCTTAGTAAAGACCATCAGAAGCAGTTTTCTTTCACCTGACACAGACAGCAATACACTTCCACTGACTGCCCAAGCTCCAACCTCATCAACCCTCCAGCCCTATGTTGGAATCTAATCCATGGAGAGCTAAATCACATCTCTATTCCACAGGACTTCATGGTGATCCATTACATGGATGATACCATGCTGGTTGGACCTGAAAGCAGGAAGTAAAAACTGCTCTTGGTAAAATACATGTTTGCCTGGGGATGGGGAAAAGTTTCATAAAATTACATTGGTTTGCCACCTCAGTAGAATTTCTAGGAATCTTACAGTCTGAGTAATATCAAGATAAGTATTCCAGAGTGAATGACAAGTTGTTGCAACTGTCCCTTTCAATACTAAGAAGGATCAAGAAGGTCTAGTGGGCCTAGTGGCCTCTTTGGATCTTTGAAGTAACATATACTTAATTTGGGTGTGTGCTCTCACCCATTTATTGAGAACATCAGAAAGCTACAAAGTTTAGGGGGCAAAGTCAAGACGGTGTTGTGGGAAGGTGTCAAGTTAGCTTCTCACCACAACTAGGGCACCTGCCGGCCACTGGTGGGGTACCTTGACACCCAAGGAGATGGGAGGAACCCCCAAGTGAAAAGATATTGCATGCAAGTGGAAATCAAAAGAAACCTGGAATAGAAATACTCATATCCAATAAAATAGACTTTAAAATAAAGACTGTTACGAGAGATAAGGAGGGACACTACATAATGATCAAAGGATAAAAGGATCAATCCAAGAAGAAGATATAACAATTATAAATATTTATGCACCCAACATAGGAGCACCTCAATACATAAGGCAAATGCTAACAACCATGAAAGGAGAAATTGACAATAACACAATAATAGTAGGGGACTTTAACACACCACTTACACCAAGGGAGAGATCATCCAAACAGAAAATAAATAAGAAAACTCAAGCTTTAAATGACACAATAGACCAGATAGATTTAATTGATATTTAAAGAACATTCCACCCAAAAGTGGCAGAATACATTTTCTTCTCAAGTGCACACAGAACATTCTCCAGGATAGATCACATCTTGGGTCACAAATCAAGCCTCAGAAAATTTAAGAAAATTGAAATCAAATCAAGCATCTTTTCTGACCACAATGCTATGAGATTGGAATTACAGGGAAAAAACTGTAAAAAGAAACCCACAAATACATGGAGGCTAGACAGTGCACTACTAAATAACAAAGAGATCACTGAAGAAACCAAAGAAGAAATTAAAAAATATGTGGAAACAAATAACAACGAAAACACAATGACCCAAAACCTATGGGATGCAGCAAAAGCTGTTCTAAGAGAGAAGGTTATAGCAATTCAATCTCACCTCAAGACACAAGAAAAATCTCAAATAAACAATCTAACCCTACACTTAAAACAACTAGAGAAAGAAGAACAAAGAAATCCCAAAGTCAGTAGAAGGAAAGAAACCATAAAAATCAGAGCAGAAATAAATGAAATAGAAATGAATAAACCTGCTTAAGGAGGCAAAAGACTTGTCAAGGACGACATAAACAGATGGAGAAATATACCATATTCTTGGGTTGGAAGAATCAGCATTGTGAAAATGACTATACTACCCGGAGCAATTTACAGATTCAATGCAATCCCTATCAAACTACCAATTATTATTCACAGAATTAGAAGAAAAAATTTTACAAGTCATATGGAAACACAAAAGAATGATAGCAATCTTGAGAAAGAAATAGCTAAAGCAATCTTGAGAAAGAAAAACAGAGTTGGAGGAATCAGGCTCTCTGACTTCAAACTATACCACAAAGCTACAGTAATCAAGACAGTATGGTACTGGTCCAAAAACAGAAATATAGATCAATGGAACAGGATAGAAAGAGCAGAGATAAATCCACACACATATGGTCACCTAATTTATGACAAAGGAGGCAAGAACATACAATGGGGAAAAGACAGCCTCTTTAATAATTGGTGCTGGGAAAACTGGACAGCTACATGTAAAAGAATGAAATTAGAACACTCCCTAACACCATATAAAAAAATAATCTCCAAATGCATAAAAGACCTAAATGTAAAACCAGACACTATAAAACTCTTAGAGGAAAACATAAGAAAAACACTCTTTGATATAAACCACAGCAAGATCTTTTTTGACCTACCTCCTAGAGTAATGGAAATAAAAGCAAAAATAAACAAATGGGACTTAATTAAACTTAAAAGATTTTGCACAGCAAAGGAAACCATAAACAAGATGAAAAGACAACCCTCAGAATGGGAGAAAATATTTGCAAATGAAGCAACAGACAAAGGATTAATTTCCAAAATATACAAACAGCTCATGGAGCTCAATATCAAAAAAACCCCAATCAATCCAATTTAAAAATGGGCCAAAGACCTAAACAGACATTTCACCAAGGAAGACATACAGATGGCCAAGAGGCACATGAAAAGGTGAAAAGGTGTTCAACATCACTAATTATTAGAGACATGCCAATCAAAACTACAATGAGGGCGCTTCCCTGGTGGCGCAGTGGTTGAGAGTCCGCCTGCCAATGCAGGGGACACGGGTTTGTTCCCCGGTCCAGGAAGATCCCACATGCCGCAGAGTGACTGGGCCCATGAGCCATGGCTGCTGAGCCTGCGTGTCCAGAGCCTGTGCTCCGCAACGGGAGAGGCCACAACAGTGAGAGACCCGCATACCGCAAAAAAAAAAAAAAAAAAAACGAAAAAAACTACAATGAGGTATCACCCCACACTGGTCAGAATGGCCATCATCAAAAAATCTCGAAACAATAAATGCTGGAAAGGGTGTGGTGAAAAGGGAACCTTCCTGCACTGTTTGTGGGAATGTAAATTGATAGAACCACTATGGAAAACAGTTTGGAGGTTCCTTAAAAAACTAAAAATAGAACTACCATATGACCCAGCAATCCCACTACTGGGCATATACCCTGAGAAAACCATAATTCAAAAAGAGACATGTACCACAATGTTCATTGCAGCACTATTTACAATAGCCAGGAAATGGAAGCAACCTAAATGTCCACTGACAGATGAATGGATAAAGAAGATGTGGCACATATATACAATGGAATACTACTGTCTTAAAAAGAAATGAAGTTGAGTTATTTGTAGTGAGGTGGATGGACCTGGAGTCTGTCATACAGAGTAAAGTAAGTCAGAAAGAAAAAATCAAATACTGTATGTTAATGCATATATATGGAATCTAAAAAAAATGGTACTGATGAACCTAGTTGCAGGGCAGGAATAAAGATGTAGACATAGAGAATGAACTTGAGGACACGGAGTGGGAGAGGGAACCTGGGGCGAAGTGAGTGTAGCATCGACATACATACACTACCAAATTTAAAATAGCTAGTGGGAAGAAGCAGCATAGCACAGGGAGATCAGCTCGGTGCTTTGCCTTTGCTATGACCTAGAGGGCTGGGATAGGGAGGATGGGAGGGAGGCTCAAGAGGGAGGGGATATGGGGACATACGTATGCATATGGCTGATTCACTTCAGTGTACAACAGAAACTAACACAGTATTGTGAAGCAATAATACTCCAATAGAAATCTGTTTAAAAAAAATAAAGTATTTTCTTATATGCCTAAAAAAGAAAAAAAGCTACAAAATTTAAGTAGCACCAAAATAAGAGAATGCCATAATATGTCCAGGTCACCATGAAAGCTTTTCTGTCATTATGTCTATGGCTCATAGTGATGTTATATGGAACATTCTTGAAAAGATATTCCAGAAGAAAGGCAGTCAGTGTCTCTGACAGCAAGGTAAGCAGAAATGTGAGAGAGCTGTCTCCCAACACTGTCAGGTAAAATATAAGTCATGTGTCCCTCTGAGGCAAAGTTCAGGCAGGTTTGCTTGCAGCCTGTTGTAAAATAGTTGGGTTCCCTAAACTTGGGGTTCCTCAGCCTTGACACAAATTCAGTACATGTGCACCAACTACCTACGCTGCTTCATGATGTCCCAGTGGGATGGACATGGGGCCAAGAAATATTGATGCAGACATGAAACTCATGCTGCTTGCTGGGCCATGGTAATAAACGTTTTTGTCTTTGACTCAGGAATCTCATGTCTTCTGCCAGCATCCATGAAACCATGGCAGGCTAATTTCTTAGCACACAAGTACAGAATAATCTCAGGCTCTTCATATTCCTGAAAGCTTTTGGAGAAGAGGATGGGATGCTGATAGAGACGTGGCTTGCTGGAAGAGAAAGGATGAGAGCCCTGTAGGCCTGGTTAGGGAATCTTAGACTTCCTATGATCCAGTAGCAAACGTCCTCAACCAAGTGATTGGAGAGGTGTAGAATAAGGGTCCTCCATTAGACTACCTGTTGATGAAGGTTTAGAGGCTGAACACTAGAGTTAAAACAAGTCTTTTGAATGGTGCTCTGGGTTTTGCTTGCTTTCCTTTGAGTAGAGAAAGAAGGGGCATTTATCATGACAATTGGGCAAGAAGTCCTTAGACTCCAGACAAAAGGCAATATGACTATGGCTGCTGAGTCAAGGAGTCTCCAGAGTAGAAATAGTGGTGCTATTAATGAGAATAAAGAGCTTTGGGTGGATCAAAAGCATTAGAAGTTCATCTGGTTGAGCCACAGCGGCCCCCGACAAGGTGGAAAGTAAATCTGCCTTCTTAACTGTCATGGAGCTCTGGCTCCTTCTGTGCCCCTGATGTCTCCCTCTCCGTCTATGAAATCTCAAATGCTTTAAGAGAAAGATGATTAGAGGTGAGGCTGAGGACTCTTGGTTTCCAAACTGGACTGAAGGCCATATGCAACCATCTGGGAACACAGGAAAACTCTGGGAGGTGAAAGGATGCTGTGGATGAGGCTTCTTGGGCTAATCCAATGAACTGTTGCAGTTGCTTCTACATCTGAATGTATAACAGCAACTGCTGTATTGATGTCTCCCATAAGTGCCATAAGGGGTTCTCTCAATCAGAAGAGTCACATGTAGAGAAGTACTAGTGGCACAAAATCCATTGCCTCTTGCCACCAGTGAAGGGTCAGGATTTAGAGGGAATGCCTCTACTTGGTTGGCAAGTAAGAAGCCTCAGCTGAAACAACCCTGACTCTGATGTTATTACACACTCCAACTCTCTGGGGTGGCTGATAAACCCTAATAAAATCCAAGGTCCTGCTTGCCAAGTTGTTTCTTAGAACTTGAAGACAAATTCACAATGCTCAATCCCTATGGAAGTTAAGGAAGTACTGCCCTCTCTTCAACCTCTGAAGCATCAAAAAGAGTCCTAGCACATTACTGGATTCTTTAGGTATTGGATAATATGTGTCTTACCTGCTTAGTCTTTTATATCTTCCAGTCCCCAAATCAGCATGCTTTGAGTGGTAGCCAGATCAACAGACTGCAGAGGAAGTCATCCAGCAAGCTGTGGCATGCTCTTTACCTTTGCCGTCGCACAACCCTAATGATCCCTTTAAGCTACGAGTCTGTGTGACTGATGATATTACCACCTAGTAAAGGAAGAGAGCCTGCACTCAGAGGTACCTCTTGGGATTTGGACTCATCGCCTTTCTGACTTGGCCTCCATACACCCATTCTGAAAAGCAGTTATTGACTTCTCCTAGCCTCTCATTAAAACCAAATGCTTGACCCATTGAGACCTTGTGACCCACAAACCTGATATTCTCACTTAGGGGTGGGTTAACTTGTACTTAATGGCTAATCAGGTGAGAAGGGCCCAATAAGTCTCAATTTTCAAATGGAATGTCATGTTCAACAACATAGTTGGCCTGTCCCAGCAGTATGCCTTTACATGAAACTGTGGCAGGAGAATTTAGGTGCAACCTCAGAACCTTCACTGTCATTGACAGACAATAAACAAACATGCTCTCTGATCTGGTAGAGACACTATCTTTCAAGGTTGTTTACTATGCAAACATCCTTTAATAGATACTCTAGAACAAAGGCCATCAATGCCTCTGCTCACAAGAGATACAGAAAGGCAAAAGATCCATAGAAACACTAGCACTGGCTGAATGTAGATGGTTGCAGCATTTCACTTGAAGGACGTTGATGATGGAAAACCCTCCTGGCGAGCATAACTTTGAGCAGTGTGCATGGTTGTTCAGTTTGCCTGGAAGGAGAAGCCAGAGATTCAGGTCTACATTGATTTAAGCGTAGTGGTTAATATAGTTTGCCTAGATGGTTTAGGACTTAGAAGGAAGATGATTAGGAAAGGGGTGATAGGGAAGTATGAGGAATAGGTATTTAGATAGGCTTTTCTGAATGGGCACAGATTTCAAAGATATATAGGTCCCATGAATGCTCAACAAAGAGCAGAGTAAGATAAAAAAAAACTGGGTAAACAAAATCACTTGTTCTGTAAATATCAATCAACCTCTTTGCCAGGCATCCTCTGTCTTTGCCCAGTAGTTGCAATGTGTCCAAGGCAGCAGGATGAAAGTTATGCATGGGATCAAAAAGATGTATTTCCAAAGCTGATCTTACTCTGGACATTGCTGAGTACACCACTTGCCAACAGCAAAGATGACACTAAGCCACCGGTGGCACCACTTTCCTGGGGCATTGGTCAGACACTTAATGGCAGGTGGATTCCATTGGACTAATTCCATCATGAAAAGGACAGGGCTTAGCTCTCACTGGAATAGACATTTATTCTGAATAGGAATTTTTGCCTTCTTTATTTGTAATGCTTTTGCCCAAACCACCAGGGAAGCCTTATTCACTATTATGATAATCTTCACAGTGTTGACTATGATCAAGGAACTCATTTTACAACAGATGAAAAGTAGCAATGAGCTCAGGAATGTGGAATTCCTACCATAATGAGTACAGTTTCATATATATATTGGTTATTCACATATGTTCTTTAGTAAAGTGTCTTTTAAAATCTTTGCCCACTTTTTAATAGGTTGATTGTCTTTTTTTTTTTTTTTTTTTTTTTTTTGGCTGCACCATGAGGTCTGTGGGATCTTCGTTCCCCAACCAGGGACCAGGGATTGAACGTGGGCCATGTCAATGAAAACGCCAAGTCCTAACCACTGGACCACCAGGGAATTCCCAGTTGATCATCTTTTAATTATTGATTTATAGGAGTTCTTGTGTGGGTACAAGACCTTTATAAAATATATGTGTTGTGAGTGTTTTTCCCAGTCTTAAAAAAAATATTTGTATGCCTGTGAAGGCAATCTGGCTGTGACATCTGTCATCCCATTGATAGGGTTGATTTGGTTGATCTGACTGGCTAGGTAGGGGTCCCCTTTCTCCCTCTCCACTCCATATGTATCCCTCCTGAAGATGCATGCTCAGTCCAAGAGGACGACCTTCTCTGATGGAGGAGGACCATCCTCCAGTCATGGGTAGAGAAGTATCTGTGCTCTTCTGCTCAAACCTCCAAACAAGTTCTCAAAGTCCATTTGTAGGAAAACGTAAGATAGTCAAGCTTCCAAGACTCCAGATACTGATGTGCTGCATTGGCAGTCTGCCTTTCTTTAAAAAAAAAAAAAAAAGAAAACATACAAATGCGATTTCTGCTCATTTCCACAGAGGCTAGATTAAAAATACAGATGAAGTGCTCTCTGATACAATATACCTAATCAGACACTGACATAAAAGTTATTTAGATAATAACAGTTAAACTAACCTTTGAAACAGTGGTACCTTTGAACCCTGAAACATGCTGTATGTAATTTCCATATGTGCTACGTGAAACAATGTCATGGTAAACTTCCTAGGGAATTATCATATTAATCAAACCATTTCTAAATAATTACTATAACAGCATATGAAACAATAATCAGTATTATTCCAAAAATACTTTAGGGATTTCCCTGGTGGTCCAGTGGGTAAGACTCCACACTCCCAATGCAGTGGGCCTCAGTTTAATCCCTGATAGGGGAACTAGACCCCGCATGCATGCCGCAACTAAGAAGTCTGCATGCCATGACTAAAAGATCCCACATGCCACAACTAAGAGTCAGCATGCTACAGCAAGAAAGAAGGAAAGAAAGAAAGAAAGAAAAGAAAGAAAGGAAGGAAAGAAGGAAAGAAGGAAGGAAGGAAGGAAGGACGGAAGGAAGGAAGAAATCCAAAAATGGGCAGAAGACATAAATAGACATTTCTACAAAGAAGACGTACAGATTACCAACAAACAGATGAAAGGATGTTCAACATCACTAATCATTAGAGAAATGCAAATCAAAACTACAATGAAGGGCCTCCCTGGTGGCGCAGTGGTTGAGAGTCCGCCTGCCGATGCAGGGGATACGGGTTCGTGCCCCGGTCTGGGAGGATCCCATATGCCGCGGAGCGGCTGGGCCCGTGAGCCGTGGCCGCTGGGCCTGCGCGTCCGGAGCCTGTGCTCCGCAACGGGAGAGGCCACAACAGTGAGACGCCCGCGTACCGCAAAAAGAAAAAAAAAAAAAAAAAAAAAAAAAAACTACGATGAAGTATCATCTCACACTGGTCAGAATGGCCATCAGCAAAAAATCTACAAACAATAAAAGCTGGAGAGTGTGTGGAGAAAAGGGAACCCTCTTGCACTGTTTGTGGGAATGTAAATTGATACAGCTACTATGGAGAACAGTATGGAGGTTCCTTAAAAAACTAAAAACAGAACTACCATATGACCCAGCAATCCCACTACTGGGCATATACCCTGAGAAAACCATAATTCAAAACCAATCATGTACCACAATGTTCACTGCAGCTCTATTTACAATAGCCAGGGCATGGAAGCAACCTAAGTGTCCATCAACAGATGAATGGATAAAGAAGATGTGGCACATATATACAATGGAATATTACTCAGCCATAAAAAGAAACGAAATTGAGTTATTTGTAGTGAGGTGGATGGACCTAGGGTCTGTCATACAGAGTGAAGTAAGTCAGAAAGAAAAAAGCAAATACTGTATGCTAACACATATATATGGAATCTAAAAAAAAAAAATGGTTCTGAAAAACCTAGGGGGCAGAACAGGAATAAAGACGCAGACGTAGAGAATGGACTTGAGGACACGGGGAGGGGGAAGGGTAAGCTGGGACGACATGAGAGAGTGGCATGGACATATATACACTACCAAATGTAAAATAGATAGCCAGTGGGAAGCAGCCGCATAGCACAGGGAGATCAACTCGGTGCTTTGTGGCCGCCTAGAGGGGTGGGTTAGGGAGGGTGGGAGGGAGAGGCAAGAGGGAGGAGATATGGGGATATATGTATATGTATAGCTGATTCACTTTGTTATACAGCAGAAACTAACACACCATTGTAAAGCAATTATACTCCAATAAAGATGTTAAAAAATAAAAATAAATAAAACGTTATTTAGCTAAAAAAAGTAAGAAAGAAAAAAGAAAGAAAGAAAAAACTTCAGATAGAGCACTTATTTGAATATGATGTTGGGATTTTATGTGTATTTTACCTGAGTTGTTTATTTCAATAAAGTCAGGTGAATTATACAATCAGGTGAACTGTACAGCAGAGAGGTTAGAGAGGGAGGGTAGATGATGAGGAGAGAACCCAGAAATTGTTTCTAAGAGCCCTGCTCTTTCACAGGAAATGGGAAAAAAAACACTTAACTCCCTGGCCTCCATCTCAGCTTTCCCCAACCCCCCAAATGCTAAACCATCTTAATTGCATTGCTGGGGCCTTTGAACTGGAACTTGGTTATCAATTCTTTGAGGTTTAAAAAAAAAAAACATTTAAAGGTTTGTTTTCTCACTTGTCTTTAAACAACCTGCATTTGTAACTCAGAATCAAATGGCAGAATTGTGCATAAGATTTTTCTTTCATTATTTGTTTAGAAAACAAAATTCCAAAGGTAGTTTAGACTGAATGTGTCCATTGTTCTTTGACTAATACACAGTTTTACTATGCTTTTGGAACTGGTCCTCAAGTTGGAGAATGAGTAAGAAATCTTGTGATAAATAGACAAAATGGCCACTTATTTTATAGCTCCAGCCAGGAAGAGGTGGAGTCTCTTTCCCTCACCCTTAAATCTGGGTTATACCAGTAACTGGCTTTGGCCAGTAAATTGCAGCAGAAGTGAGACTGCACAAGGACCAAGCCAAGGCCTCAAGAGGCTTCCCATCTTCTCTTCTGGAGCCTGAGAAGAAGCTCCAGTATTGGGAGAAGCTGGGGCCAGCCTTCTGGTTGATGAGAGACTCACATGGCCCATCACTCCTCTTGCTAAGGACCAC
Organism: Mesoplodon densirostris; assembly: GCF_025265405.1. Classification (NCBI taxonomy): domain Eukaryota; kingdom Metazoa; phylum Chordata; class Mammalia; order Artiodactyla; family Ziphiidae; genus Mesoplodon; species Mesoplodon densirostris. The sequence goes on from NC_082663.1 coordinate 13,410,133, forward strand.
CATTGCCAAGTGTCAGACAGCTTAGGGAAGCCAGCTCAGACCATCCAGCCACCAGCTAACCAGCCAGCTTATGACATACCGTGTGTAGTGTCCCAGCAGAAGTCAGCCAAGCCAGCCCAGATCAGAAGAATCACTCAACTGATCCACAGAGTCATGGACTACATAAATGATGTAAGCCGTTAGGCTGTGAGGTAGTTTATTCTACCAGAGGAGCTAACTGGCACAGGGCTCTTTTTAAAACCAAACAAACAGACAAAAAAACCTGGTGAATTGTAGAAGCTGGGAGGCAGGCTGCAGACCCACAAACACTGCAAACTTGGGCAAACAGAATAGACTGATAACCTCATTCTACACTCTAGGGCTTTGTTAAAAATATTTCTGAGGTGGCTTATTTACTGTGGTAAAGGTTATGATAGGTTTCTCTCTCTCTCTCTCTCTCTCTCTCTGTGTGTGTGTGGTTTTCAAGAAAAACCAAACAGCAAAATGGCACATTATAAAACTAAAGAAGATGTCTACCCAGGTAGTGAACAGGGTATAAAGCCCAACATTAGAGAAACAATGAAATGTCCCTTGTTAATCAAATCACAGTGAGGTTTACCTGCCTTGAACTTAATACTTAAAGATACATTGTAAATAGCCACTCCTCCAAGGCAAGAAAAGATTGAATCAGGAAAGCATTAAAGATGGTTGTTTCACTTATTTTTATTACCTATGTGTACCCAGGAAGAGGAATACAATTTTTTATATTGAATTTTTTTCTGTACATTTTGAGAAGTTGGAAAGAACTTTATTAAAGGAAATAAAAATATCTGGAGTGTAAAGTCTTTGCTGGTTTGAGTGTTGTTTTGCTCACTTGCTATGTGACCTTCAACTCGTTTCTTCTTGTCCTCACCTGTAAATTAAGGATCATGTTATCTATTCACAGGATTATGTGAGGATTGAATAAAACAATATATGTTAAAGAGAGGCTGGCACATTGTAAATATTTAATGAGTATTTACTACAACTCTGTAAATTTAAAATTCTTAAAACTTGTTCTAGAATACCTCTGGACTGAGAAAAAATAAGGGTGAATAAATGCCACAGCATTATAAAATTAATGATTATAAATGAAATAAACCCAAACGTTGAATTCAAATTAAAAAGTTTTCGCTAGTAGTGTTCCATTGTAATTCCCAAAAGTTGACAATTTTGCAAAATTCTTTGTTCCACAGTAATAATTATACATTTTTAAACTACTGTCCTTTAGATATAATGTAATTACATAGCATTTGATATTTTCCAAGGGGCTGTCGTATCCTATATATTCTTTGACTGTGTCTTCAACACTTCAATATAGGTAGGGCAGATCTTATTAACTCCATATTATTAAGGGGGAAACTGAGACCCTATTAAATTAAATGACTGACTTTAAGTACTCTTCCTGATTCCATGCTGTATGGCCAATATCTATTTACAAATCAGCTGGTAGCTGTTTGCTGTTGTGGATATGAATGCCATGTTTTCTTAATTATTTTAAGTTTGTATTCACCTGGCACTTTTCTGCTTATTTTGGAGAGTAGAACTTGTTTTGTTAAGGTTTTCTTTAGACACAACACAGAGATGACAGGTTTTGAGTTTGGATTCAAAATGGAAATTTTCGGTGCGTAAAGTTTATTTACTCTTGGCAAAACACTGCTTCCTGTTATCTGACCTTTTCTTTAGAGAGGATTTTCTTTTTAAAGGAAAATGGTTTTAAACGATATTTAAAAGAAAAACAAAACAAAACAAAACAAAACCCTTCTTGGACATTAGATAACTATGAAATAAACCAAATTTTAATGACTGAAGTGTAAATGAATCAAAAACATATGGATAAAATTTTCTTTAAAACACACATGGGTTTAAAAACAAAATAAAGTTGCTCAGGGCCAAATACATCTGGAACTTTATTGAACCCCAAACATTTGGAAAGCAGTTTGTGACCTTCAACAGACTGTTACCATAGCTCAATTCTAAACTCCTTTTTGCATGTAGCCAGTGGAACCTAAGTCAAGGGTGAGTGGCTAACAAGGTGAAGTTGTAATAAAATGATGACCACTTGCCCAAAATACCCTTTGGGCTGACCCACTTCAGTGTCTGAAACTTCACATAAGTGTTCTTTTCTGCTAAAGAGATTTATCACCTGGAAAAACCAGATCCTTGCTAAAACATCGATACTATTAGGAAAAAATAATTAGAAATGAATATTTAAATAGCCTTTTAAAATTAATAAACACTTTCACACACATAGGTGTTTGAATGCTAATTTTATAGTTTACAGAATATGCTCACGCACTTTGTCTGAGGCTCAGGGAAAGAAGTGATTTCCCCAAGACACACAGTGGTCAAGCCAGGACCAGAACAGAGAACTTTTGTGCCTCGTACTTCTCTTTGCACCATGCTCCCTCTCGGATAGCATGCACATCTTTGCATTCACCAACCCATTGGTTGGATTGAGGAGTAAAACAGCAAGAGGCATGGGGACTGCAGGCAATGGTTACTCTTTCACCAAGCTTGTCTGTGAAGAAAAGGTTAGAGATGGGTATACTTTGAGAATTTTTTTTTTTGTATGCTGAGATGGAGGGGCCCTCAGAAGATAGAGTTTGAAGATCCAAGAGAGAGTGGTGAGAGCTAATGGAACAACATCCCTTAGGAAGCAGGTGGGGTTGGGATCCAGAGAGCAGACTGAGGGCTGGATGGCTGCACCTTACCCTGAACGAGGAGAGGAGGAGTGTGGATACAAACAGATACATGGAAATTGATAAGCTAGATGGACAGGGGGTTGAGGGTGTTACTGACTGGAAAGCCTCTATTGCCTCAATGAAGCAAGAGCTAAAGCACCAGCTGAGAGTCAAGGCTGGGCCAAAGGAAGACGAGAAAGGTGGAAGCATAAAGTAGGTCTTGGGAAGCTAAGGAGAGGTTAGTGACTAAGGACACTTAAGGGGACTACTGGGTAGAGCTAAAGGTCAAGAATGACTTTTTTTCCCCTCCCAGACAAATGGCTTTTCCAAGCAGAGAGCAGCAGCTTAGTTGTTGGAGCAAAAATTCTGTTAAGATTAATCTGAGACTAGAGTTCTATAAGACACCTGTGGGTGATGGGCTAAGAGATGTATGACTTCAGACATAAAGTGCTTTTGCACAGTAATCCAGTCCAGGACTTGGTCCTGGAAATAGTTTACTAAAGAGAATGAAGTTGAGAAGTTGACCCCCTTAGATGTTGCAGTCAGCTGGGATCCTGCAGCTTTTGGTATTGAAAGGAAGGGGGTGGACCAAGTGCCAAGGAGCTCAACTAAAACTGGGTGTACATAAGAGGTCGGCATACGGTCATAACATAGACTACTTAGAGGACATTAGAGCTGAGTGTTCTGAGCCCAAAGATGCTTCTCAATGAGGATAAAATAGTGTGAAATCAGCTATGTGGACTGAGAAACCTCCCACTACTATCCCGAGATTCATGGGAAGTAGTAGGAGCAGGTCCTCAAGAGGGAAACAGATGGAAAGCGATGCCTCCTGAGATCAGGCTGAGGAATGGGGGCTGCAGAGGATATCACAGAGAATGGTGGGGAAATGGCAGCTTGGGTGAAAAGGCAGGCAAAGAGAGCAGAGGATAGAACAGACCAACCATGACACTTATATTTGGGGTGAGGGTCAAGGATGCCTTGAGGAGAGTAGTATGGGGCTCAGCTGGACTCACAGCTCTGCTTGAAGCTCTGATTAAAATTCTATGAATGACAGTCTAGCTAGAAATCTTGAGCTTTTACTCGAAGTCCCAAGTGAAACATAGATGTAATCTTGTTTCTTGCCTCCATCACAGGCATGGCAACCCCAGGTGCAAAATTTATAGACTCTTTTAGAATCCTTACATTTGTTCCTCCCAAATCCTCAACACAGTAGGAGCTCAAGAAATGTTGAGACTTGGTGAATTCTTGGTCTGGTTGCTTCCTGCTTATTTAATATATCTTCTGGGTAGGGCCGTAAGAGTTTTTATCTTTCCCTTTGCAACTTATCCTCTTATCTCTTACACATTCCCAAGGAAACCAGTTTGATTATTTTTTCCAGGAATCTTAAAGTTATAATATTTTTCTGAAGAAATAGTATGTATTTTTCCTGAAATGGAAGGTTTTAATTCTGAAATGATTGGGGTCCTGTAGTATGGCTTTTGTGTGAATGTTCAACTGTACAGTTTGGTGGGTTTAAAGGCTTTATCAGGTGGACCTATTTTTATAAACAAGTTATTCTTACAGTTTCTCCAGTGTATTATTGTTAAGTAACTTCTGAGAAATTATATGCAAATGTTATTTATATTGAAACTATATCTTGATAAACAAAATATTTTTATATTTAGTAATTTTAGATACTTTCTATGTGTAAAATATAAGTGGATTACATTTGTTTCTTTGACATATTCCTTAGGACTTAAGAATCCTAAAGAATAAAGTAGTACACTTGGACATTGTTAAGAGTTCATTGAAACATACTAATATAGAGGAACGAAGAAAAACATGAGGACCAAAAAAGAATTCACTCACTTCTAATTTAAGACAGAAATGGTAAATTTGTGGGCTGTTTTCTTGTAAACTGTAGTTATGGAATAGGGAGTACTTTAGCTCACTTTGAAAAAAATCAAGTTCTTTGGCAAATATTGAGTGTCTGTCAATATTATGTGATAGTCTCTGGCAATGAAGATACAGCAGTAAGCTAAATAGCCAAAGTCTCTGCTTTCTTGGATTATAGTCTAAAGGGAGACAGATAAACATTTAAATATGCAAATAATGAAGATAGTTCCAGACGGGCCCCGGAGGAAGATGGCGGAAGAGTAAGACGCGGAGATCACCTTCCTCCCCACAGATACATCAGAAATTCATCTACACGTGGAACAACTCCTACAGAACACCTACTGAACGCTGACAGAAGACCTCAGACCCCCTAAAAGGCAAGAAACTCCCCACATACCTGGGTAGGGCAAAAGAAAAAAAGAATAAACAGAGACAATAGGATAGGGACGGGACCTGCACCAGTGGGAGGGAGCGTGAAGGAGGGAAGGTTTCTACACACTGCAAGCCCCTTCGCGGGCGGAGACTGCAGGTGGCGGAGGGGGAAAGCTTCGGAGTAGCGGAGGAGAGCACAGCAACAGGGGTGTGGAGGGCAAAGCGGAGAGATTCCGGCACAGAGGATCGGTGCCCTCAGGGACACACCAGCCCGAGAGGCTTGTCTGCTCGGCCGCCGTGGCGGGCGGGGCTGGGAGCTGAGGCTTGGGTATCGGCTTTCAGTCGGAGCGCAGGGAGAGGACTGGGGCTGGCGGCAGGAAGACAGCCTGAAGGGGTTAGTGCACCACGGCTAGCCTGGAGGGAGTCCGGGGAAAGGGTCTGGAGTTGCTGAAGAGGCAAGAGTCTTTTTTCACTTTCACTTTCGTTTCCTGGTGTGCGAAGAGAGGGCATTAAAAGGGCTGCTTAGGGAAGCGCCGGAGACAGGCGCGAGCCGCGGGTAAGGCGTGGACCTCGGAGACGGGCGTGGGCCGCCGCCGCCCACCGCCCACCGCCGCCCACCGCCCGACGCCGCCCGACGCCGCCGCAGCCCGCCGCCGCCGCCGCCCGCCGCCGCCGCCGCGGCCGCCGCCGCCGCCGCCGCCCCCGCGGCCCGCCACCGCCGCCGCCTGCCGCCGCCCGCCGCCGCTACCCCCGCGGCCCACCACCTCCACCGCCTGCCGCCGCCCGCCGCCGCCGCAGCCGCGGGGCCTGTGTGCGAGCGCGGGTCACTGTCCGCCCCGCCTTCCGGGGGACCTGTGCACCCCGCCACTGCCGGGGTCCTGAGACCCGGGGACGGCTTTCCCAGGAAAGCGCACGGAGCGCCACGGGCTGCTGCAACGTCACGCCGGCCTCTGCCGCCGCAGGCCCGCCCCACACTGCGCGCCCCTCCCTCCCCTCTGCATGAGTGAGCCAGAGCCCCCGAATCAGCGGCTCCTTTAAACCCGTCCTGTCTGAGCGAAGAACGGACGCCCTCCGGCGACCTACGCACAGAGGCGGGGCCAGGTCCAAGGCTGAGACCCGGGAGCTGTGAGAGCAGAGACAGGGAAATCTCTCTGTGCAGCCTCTGAGGCAGCGGATTAAAGCTCCACGGTCCATTTGATGTGCCCTGCGTCTGTGGAGTGCATGAATGGACAGCGAATCATCCCAAATTGAGGAAGTGGACTTTGAGGACAAGATTTAAGACTTTCCCCCCTTTTCCTCTTTTTACAACGAATTATTCCAAAGTAAGGAGGTGGACTTAGAGAGCAAGATTTCAGACTTCTTGCCCTTTTCCTCTCTTTACAACGAATTATCCCAAATTGAGGAGGTGGGCTTGGAGAGCAAGATTTTTGATTTTTCCCCCTGCTCTCTTTTTGTGAATGTGTATGTGTAATCTTCTGTGTAAGATTCTCTCTGTATAGCTTTGCTTCCACCATATGTCCCAGGGTTCTATCGGTCCGTTTTTTTTTTTTTTCAATAATTACTTTCTAATTTTAATAACGCTACTATATTTCATACTTTATTCTATTTTACTTTACCTGCTCTTTCTTTTTTTCCTACCTTCCCTTCCTCCCTCCCTCCCTCCGCTCTTCCTTTCCTTCTTTCTTTTTCTTTCCTCCCTCCCTCCCACCCTTCTTCTTTCCACTTTCTTTTTCTTTCCTTCCTCCCTCTCTCCCTCCTGTCTTTCTTTCTTTCTTTCCTTCCTCCCTCCCTCCCTCCCTTCTTCCATTCACTCTTCCTTTTGCTTTCATTGCTCCCTCCCTCCATCCTTTCTTTCCATCTTTCTTTCCATCCTTCCTCACTCCCTCCCTCCTTTCTTTCTTTCTTCCTTCCTTCCTTTCTTCCCTTCTTCCTTTCTTTCCCTCTCTCTTTCTTTCTTCTACTAATTCTTTCTTTCTGCTTTTTCTCCCTGTTATTCTGAGCTGGGTGGATGAAAGGCTCTTGGTGCTGCAGCCAGGAGCCAGTGCTGTGCCTCTGAAGTGGGAGAGCCAACTTCAGGACACGGGTCCACAAGAGACCTCCCAGCTCCACATAATATCAAGCAGCGAAAATCTCCCAGAGATCTCCATCCCAACACCAGCACCCAGCTTCAGTCAACGACCAGCAAGCTACAGTGCTGGTCACCCTATGCCAAGCAACTAGCAAGGCAGGAACACAACCCCACCCATTAGCAGAGAAGCTACCTAAAAACATAATAAGGCCATAGGCACCCCAAAACACACCACCAGACGTGGACCTGTCCACCAGAAAGACAAGATCGAGCCTCAACCACCAGAACACAGGCATTAGTCCCCCCCACCAGGAAGCCTATACAACCTACTGAAACAACCTTAGCCACTGGGGTCAGACACGAAAAACAACGGGAACTACGAATCTGCAGCCTGCAAAAAGGAGACCCCAAACACAGTAACATAAGCAAAATGAAAAGACAGAAAAACACACAGCAGGTGAAGGAGCAAGATAAAAACCTACCAGACCTAACAAATGAAGAGGTAATAGGCAGTCTACCTGAAAAAGAATTCAGAATAATGATAGTAAAGCTGATCCAAGATTCTATTTCCAAGATCCATAATCTTGGAAATAGAATAGACAAAATGCAAGAAACAGTTAACAAGGACCTAGAAGAACTAAAGATGAATCAAGCATCGATTAAAAACACAATAAATGAAATGTAAAATACTCTAGATGGGATCAATAGCAGAATAACTGAGGCAGAAGAACGGATAAGTGAGGTGGAAGATAAAAGAGTGGAAATAACTGATGCAGAGCAAAATAAAGAAAAAAGAATGAAAAGAACAGAGGACAGTCTCAGAGACCTCTGGGACAACATTAAACGCACCAACATTCGAATTATAGGGGTTCCAGAAGAAGAAGAGAAAAAGAAAGGGACTGAGAAAATATTTGAAGAGATTATAGTTGAAAACTTCCCCAATATGGGAAAGGAATTAGTTAATCAAGTCCAGGAGGCACAGAGACTCCCATACAGAATAAATCCAAGGAGAAATACACCAAGACACATATTAATCAAACTGTCAAAAATTAAACACAAAGAAATCATATTAAAAGCAGCAAGGGAAAAACAACAAATAACACACAAGGGAATCCCCATCAGGTTAACAGCTGATCTCTCAGCAGAAACTCTACAAGCCAGAAGGGAGTGGCAGGACATAATTAAAGGGATGAAGGAGAGAAACCTGCAGCCAAGATTACTCTACCCAGCAAGGATCTCATTCAGATTTGATGGAGAAATTAAAACCTTTACAGACAAGCAAAAGCTGAGAGAGTTCAGCACCACCAAACCAGCTTTACAACAAATGCTAAAGGAACTTCTCTAGGCAAGAAACACAACAGAAGGAATATACCTACAATAACGAACCCAAAGCAATTAAGGAAATGGGAATAGGAACATACATATCAATAATTACCTTAAATGTAAATGGACTAAATGCTCCCACCAAAAGACACAGAGTGGCTGAATGGATACAAAAACAAGACCCATATATATGCTGTCTACAAGAGACCCACTTCAGACCTAAAGACACATACAGATTGAAAGTAAGGGGATGGAAAAAGATATTCCATGCAAATGGAAATCAAAAGAAAGCTGGAGTAGCAATTCTTATATCAGACAAAATAGACTTTAAAATAAAGACTATTAGAAGAGACAAAGAAGGACACTACATAATGATCAAGGGATCGATCCAAGAAGAAGATATAACAATTGTAAATATTTATGCACCCAACATAGGAGCACCTCAATACATAAGGCAAATACTAACAGCCATAAAAGGGGAAATCGACAGTAACACAATCATAGTAGGGGACTTTAACACCCCACTTTCACCAATGGACAGATCGTCCAAAATGAAAATAAATAAGGAAACACAAGCTTTAAATGATACATTAAACAAGATGGACTTAATTGATATTTATAGGACATTTCATCCAAAAACAACAGAATACACATTTTTCTCAAGTGCTCATGGAACATTCTCCAGGATACATCATATCTTGGGTCACAAATCAAGCCTTGGTAAATTTAAGAAAATTGAAATTGTATCAAGTATCTTTTCCGACCACAATGCTATGAGACTAGACATCAATTACAGGAAAAGATCTGTAAAAAATACAAACACATGGAGGCTAAACAATACACTACTCAATAACGAAGTGATCACTGAAGAAATCAGAGAGGAAATTAAAAAATACCTAGAAACAAATGACAATGGAGACACGACAACCCAAAACCTATGGGATGCAGCAAAAGCAGTTCTAAGGGGGAAGTTTATAGCAATACAATCCCACCTTAAGAAACAGGAAACATTTCGAGTAAACAACCTGACCCTGCACCTAAAGCAATTAGAGAAAGAAGAACAAAAAACCCCAAAAGCTAGCAGAAGGAAAGAAATCATAAAGATCAGATCAGAAATAAATGAAAAAGAAATGAAGGAAACGATAGCAAAGATCAACCAAACTAAAAGCTGGTTCTTTGAGAAGATAAACAAAATTGACAAACCATTAGCCAGACTCATCAAGAAAAGAAGGGAGAAGACTCAAATCAATAGAATTAGAAATGAAAAAGGAGAAGTAACAACTGACACTGCAGAAATACAAAAGATCATGAGAGATTACTACAAGCAACTCTATGCCAATAAAATGGACAACCTGGAAGAAATGGACAAATTCTTAGAAATGCACAACCTGCCAAGACTGACTCAGGAAGAAATAGAAAATATGAATAGAGCAATCACAAGCACTGAAATTGAAACTGTGATTAAAAATCTTCCATCAAACAAAAGCCCAGGACCAGATGGCTTCACAGGCGAATTCTATCAAACATTTAGAGAAGAGCTAACACCCATCCTTCTCAAACTCTTCCAAACAATTTCAGAGGAAGGAACACTCCCAAACTCATTCTACGAGGCCACCATCACCTTGATACCAAAACCAGGCAAGGATGTCACAAAGAAAGAAAACTACAGGCCAATATCACTGATGAACATAGATGCAAAAATCCTCAGCAAAATACTAGCAAACAGAATCCAACAGCACATTAAAAGGATCATACACCATGATCAAGTGGGGTTTATTCCAGGAATGCAAGGATTCTTCAATATACGCAAATCAATCAATGTGATACACCATATTAACAAGTTGAAGGAGAAAAACCATATGATCATCTCAATAGATGCAGAGAAAGCTTTCGACAAAATTCAACACCCATTTATGATAAAAACCCTGCAGAAAGTAGGCATAGAGGGAACTTTCCTCAACATAATAAAGGCCATATATGACAAACCCACAGCCAACATTGTCCTCAATGGTGAGAAACTGAAACCATTTCCACTAAGATCAGGAACAAGACAAGGCTGCCCACTCTCACCACTCTTATTCAACCTAGTTTTGGAAGTTTTAGCCACAGCAATCAGAGAAGAAAAGGAAATAAAAGGAATCCAAATCGGAAAAGAAGAAGTAAAGCTGTCATTATTTGCAGATGACATGATACTATACATAGAGAATCCTAAAGATGCTACCAAAAAACTACTAGAGCTAATCAATGAATTTGGTAAAGTAGCAGGTTACAAAATTAATGTACAGAAATCTCTGGCATTCCTGTACACTAATGATGAAAAATCTGAAAATGAAATCAAGAAAACACTCCCATTTACCATTGCAACAAAAAGAATAAAATATCTAGGAATAAACCTACCTAAGGAGACAAAAGACCTGTATGCAGAAAATTATAAGACACTGATGAAAGAAATTAAAGATGATACAAACAGATGGAGAGATATACCATGCTCCTGGATTGGAAGAATCAATATTGTGAAAATGACTCTACTACCCAAAGCAATCTACAGATTCAATGCAATCCCTATCAAACTACCACTGGCATTTTTCACAGAACTAGAACAAAAAATTTCAAAATTTGTTTGGAAAAACAAAAGACCCCGAATAGCCAAAGCAATCTTGAGAACGAAAAAAGGAGCTGGAGGAATCAGGCTCCCTGACTTCAGAGTATACTACAAAGCTACCGTAATTAAGACAGTGTGGTACTGGCATAAAAACAGAAAGATAGATCAGTGGATCAGGATAGAAAGCCCAGAGATAAACCCACGCACATATGGCCAACTTATCTTTGATAAAGGAGGCAGGAATGTACAGTGGAGAAAGGACAGCCTCTTCAATAAGTGGTGCTGGGAAAACTGGACAGGGACATGTAAAAGTATGAGATTAGATCATTCCCTAACACCATACACAAAAATAAGCTCAAAATGGATTAAAGACTTAAATGTAAGGCCAGAAACTATCAAACTCTTAGAGGAAAACATAGGTAGAACACTCTATGACATAAATCACAGCAAGATCCTTTTGGACCCACCTCCTAGAGAAATGGAAATAAAAACAAAGATAAACACATGGGACCTAATGAAACTTCAAAACTTTTGCACAGCAAAGGAAACCATAAACAAGACCAAAAGACAACCCTCAGAATGGGAGAAAATATTTGCAAATGAAGCAACTGACAAAGGATTCATCTCCAAAATTTATAAACAGCTCATGCAGCTCAATAGCAAAAAAACAAACAACCCAATCCAAAAATGGGCAGAAGACTTAAAAAGGCATTTCTCCAAAGAAGATATACAGACTGCCAACAAACACATGAAAGAATGCTCAACATCATTAATCATTAGAGAAATGCAAATCAAAACTACAATGAGATATCATCTCACACCAGTTGGAATGGCCATCATCAAGAAATCTAGAAACAATAAATGCTGGAGAGGGTGTGGAGAAAAGGGAACACTCTTGCACTGCTGTTGGGAATGTGAATTGGTACAGCCACTATGGAGAACAGTATGGAGGTTCCTTAAAAAACTAAAAATAGAACTACCATATGATCCAGCAATCCCACTACTAGGCATATACCCTGAGAAAACCATAATTCAAAAAGAGACATGGACCAAAATGTTCATTGCAGCTCTATTCACAATAGCCCGGAGCTGGAAACAACCTAAGTGTCCATCATCGGATGAATGGATAAAGAAGATGTGGCACATATATACAATGGAATATTACTCAGCCATAAAAAGAAATGAAACTGAGCTATTTGTAATGAGGTGGATAGACCTAGAGTCTGTCATACAGAGTGAAGTAAGTCAGAAAGAGAAAGACAAATACCGTATGCTAACACATATATATGGAATATAAGAAAAAAAATGTCATGAAGAACCTAGGGGTAAAACGGGAATAAAGACACAGACCTACTTGAGAATGGACTTGAGGATATGGGGAGGGGGAAGGGTAAGCTGTGACAAAGCGAAAGAGAGGCATGGACATATATACACTACCAAACGTAGGGTAGATAGATAGTGGGAAGCAGCCTCAGAGCACAGGGAGATCAGCTCGGTGCTTTGTGACTGCCTGGAGGGGAGGGATGGGGAGGGTGGGAGGGAGGGAGATGCATGAGGGAGGGGATATGGGAACAGATGTATATGTATGACTGATTCACTTTGTTATAAAGCAGAAACTAATAAAAAAAAAGAATAATAAAATACTTAAGATTAAATTTAAAAAAAAAAGATAGTTCCAATAAAATTAATACTTAAAAATGTAGGTATTTAATTTAATTAAAAAATATAGTTCCAGATAGTGATAATGATCATTCTTATGATGAAAATAAAACAGAGCAACCACATAATGAGTGCTAAAGGCTGGGTGCCGCTTTAGATGGGAGTTGGAGAAACCTCTCTATGGATATAACATTTGAGCTGAGAATTGGATGTTGAGGAGCCAGGTGGTCATGCTCACGCTCTGGAGGGAAGAGTGATGGAAACAACAGAGGCTTGGAGGAGGGAGCCATTGGACAACCTATGTGGGGCAGTAGAGGGAGCAAGAAAGAGGACCGAGTCTGAGATGAGGTGCAAGATGGGGGAGCAGGTCAGATGATGCGGGCTTGGGAGGACATGGAGGGCATTCAGATTTCACTATAAATATGATGGAAGCCACTGGGAGACTGAATGACAAAATTTGATTTTTATGTTTAAAAGACTCCTGTGGCTGCTCTAAAGAAATTTGATGGCCATGAAGGCAAGAGTGGGAACAAGAACATGCTTTAGGAGGCTCTTAGTGGTGCCCTAGTGACAGATGTGATGACGTGGGCTAGATTGGTAGTAGGGAGAAGGAGTTGAATCAATTCAGAATTATTTTTTAAAAAAAATTTTATTGTTATAATGTATGCATAATGTAATATTACCATCTTAGCCATTCTTAGGTGTACAATTCAGTGGCATTAGGTACATTCACAATATCGTATGTACATGACTACTATCCATTTCCAGAATTTTTCTTCATCCCAAACAGAAGCTCTGTATCCATTAAACAATATTACCCCATTTCCACCTCTCCAGCCCTTGATAACCCCTATTTGCCTTTCTGTATCTATGAACTTGCCTATTCTCGGTAGCTTTCATAGTGGAATCATACAATATTAATTTTTTTGTGTGTGTCTGGCTTATTTCACTTAGCATAATGTTTTCAAGATTCATCCATGTTGTAGCATGTATCAGAATTTTTTATGGCTGAATAATATTCCATCATATGCATATACCTCATTTTGTTTATCCATTCACTTGTTGATGCACACTTCAGTTGTTTCTACCTTTTGACTCTTGTAAATAATATTGCTATTAACATTGGTGTACAAGTATCTGTTTGAGTCCCTGCTTTCGTTTCTTTTGTGTATATACTTAGGAGTAGAATTGCTGGATTATAGGGTACTTCTATGTTTAACTTTTTGAGAAACTGCCTAATTGTTTTACACAGTGGCTGCACCATATTGCATTCCTACCAGTAGTATACAAGTGTTCCAGTTTCTCCAGATCCTCACCAGTAGTTGTTATTTTCCAAATCTTTTTATATTATAGCCATCTGAATGTGTGTGAAGTGGTACCCCATTGTGGTTTTGATTTGCATTTTTCTAATGACTAGAGATGCTAGCATATTTTTGTGTGCTTATTGGCCATTTGTACATCTTCTTTAGAAAAATGTCTATTCAAGTTCTGTGGTCATTTTGAAATTGGGGTTTTTGGGTGTCTTATGTTTTTTTTTTTTCGGTGTTAAGTTGTAGGAGTTCTTATATGTTCCTGATGTTAGTGCTTTATCAGATATATGATTTGAAAGTATTTTCTTTCATTCTGTGAGTTGTCTTTTCACTTTTTTGATAGTGTCCTTTGATGCACAAATGTTTTTAATTTTGATGAAGTCCAATTTATCTATTTTTCTTTTGTTGCTTGCTTTTTGTTGTCATAAAAATCATTGCCAAATCTAACATCATGAAGATTTCCTTTATGGTTTCTTCTAAGAGTTTTTTAGTCTTATCTCTCAAGTTTAGACCTTTGATACATTTTGAGTTAATTTTTGTACATGGGGTAAGAGAGGGTTCAATTTCATTCTTTTGCATGTAGATATTCTGTTTTCCCAGAATCGTTTGTTGGGAAGACTATCCTTTCCACGTTGAATGGTCTTGGCATCCTTGCCAAAAATCAATTGACCACCTTAGTTCACTTTTGTGAAAAAGTTTATAGCTTTTGAAAAGCACAGAGAAGTCTTATTTTAAAGTATTTGCCTAAAATAGTCAAATCCAAAGTGTTAGTAGTATTGAATTGGCATGTGTTCAGACAGAACCTGAATCTAGTTGTTGGAATCAGGGTATGAGAGTGGGAATTCAGGCTTAAATAATTTTTTTAAATATATGTATGTATTAGTCTGTTTGGGCTGCCATAACAAAATATCATAGACTGGGTGGTTTAAACAACAGAGGTTTATTTTTTCACAGTTCTGGAGCCTGAAAGTCTAAGTTTGAGGGGCCAGCAGGGTAAATTTCTGATGTGAGATCTCTCCTTGGGGTGCAAATGACTCTCTTCATGCTGTGGCCTCACATGGCAGAGAGGGAGAGGGAGAGAAAGAGAGAGAGAGATAGCGAGTAAGTGAGTGCTCTCTTGTCTCTGGTGCCTCTTCTTTGGGGCACCAGACCTATTAAATTAGGGCCCCACCCTTATGATCTCATTTAACCTTTATCTCTTCCAAATACAGTCACATTGGAGGCTAGGGTTTCAACACATGAATTTTGGGAAGACACAAACATTTAGTCTATAACGAAGTATATGGGTCATAATTTTGGGTGTGCTTAAGTGTGTCTTCATGCAGGTGTTGTACAAAAAAAGGAAGAGCAGTTTCCCCAGTGCTTTGAAACCAGTGTTGGGGATCTTAGCATCATAGAAATCGAGTGGTGGACGGGACCAGAGATGACCCAATGCACTAGTCCCATTAAGTTGGGTGAGGAGACTTTGTACTTGAGAGATGACACACTTTGCACAAGTCAGACAGCCAGTAACTCTTAGACACAATTTTTAATCAGTTTTTCCAATCTTAAACCTATTTCTCTTTTCAGACTGAAAACATTCCAAGTTCCACAACTTAGAAATCCTGTGAAATTCACTTTGCCTAAATGGCATGCAACATGTTCAAGCAGGAAGAATGAGCCAATTTATTTCACCAACCATGATTTTTTGACATGAATATTATTCACAGATAGAATGTCAGCTGCCCTGTCAATTTTTCTTCTTCCCTGCTGGCAAGAGTTCCAGACTCTTGGCTTCTACTTGCACGTGGTCAGGTATCAGAACTTCCACCACAAAAGAGAAAGAAAATGACAATATTATCGGTCTAAAGAGATCGTGGGAACCATTTTATTTCATGAAAACTTGGAAAATCATTAAAAAATGTTGAGATGCCACAGTGTTAGCCCATTCTTTTAAATAAAAGCATGTCCCTACTTATTATATGGAAGATTTAGGTTCTGTGTCTGGAGGAAGGTGTCCAACTATAGTCTATTTATTTCCTGTGTGGTGCACATTTTGGGGTCTCAGAGGCAGATCCACATATATCAAGTTCTTAATAGGGATTTGCCATGGAACTCATTTGACAATGCAAATGAAGAACTTATTTCCCCTCACTTGCTCTTCACATTTAATGAAAGTAATGTATAGATAAATACTCTAGCTAAGATCAGAGATCTTTTAAGTCTTCATTCAGTTTGAGGCAAATCCGAGAGTCCTCTGTTAGCTGGAGTGGGTAAGTTTGTTGGTTTTCCCCTGACATATAACAATCCCACTCTTTTCATCTTTCTGTCATGCAATGATTCTGAACCTCTGCAGCGCGGGTCTGTGGATTGCTGATGTCATTCCAACACATGGTCAAAGCCCACTCTGCATACATTATGGAGAGCAGCTCGCGGCAGTATTTAAATGCAACTAGTCTCCCTCACCAAGGGAAATGCAGGGCCTCTAATAAGCCCCATGTGTGTGGGAAACTTGTTGGAAGCTTGGAATTTGCCAGTCTCTGCAGAGGAATGTTCTCTGAAAACACAGTTCTGTATTTGTCATTATGGCATCACCCTGTCACAATTCAAGTGCATTTGGGGGTTTAATATTCTTTGAGGAACATCTCCTTTTTAAATTCACATAATATTGTGCCATATTGGAAAAATAGGACGTCCAACTCATCTTGGTTTGCCAAGTCTTAGAACCTCTTTGGGCCTCAGTTTCTTCACCTGGATCCTTTAGGATTTTTTAGCAAGATGGGTTTTAAGATCTGCTAGTTATGAAAAGATGAGGTCACAAGGGTGGGGTTCCAGTCTGATAGGATTAGTGTCCTTATAAGAAGAGACACCAGACAGCTCCTTCTCTCTCTCTCTCCATGTGAGGACACAGTGAGAAAATGGCCAAGTGGAAGTCAAGAAGAGAGCTCTCACCAGATACCAACCATGATGGCACACTGAGCTCAGAATTTCAGCCTCCAGGACTGTGAGAGAGAAATGTCTGTGGTTTAACCATCCAGTGTATGGTATTTTATTATGGCAGCCAGACCTGAATAGGACAGTAGCATAAAATTGTAGGCAAGATCAACTGCTTAAAGTGGATCGATTGGCAGGCAGGTAAATGGCACATTTGGCATCCTAACACCTAAGACTTAAAAGGAAAAATCTATTTCTAGCAGAAAAAGCCTTTAAGGCTGAACATTTCTAAATGTCAAAAAGCCAGGTTAAAAAATTGTGGGTTGGAAATATAGAGTTTTAATGAATAAATCAGTCCCTGGGAAGTAGATTCCACCTATTAAATATGAGTCTGAGGCAGAGACCCTGGTATAGAGGAGTGATGTGGCAGTTTGCTACTGAGGTTCAGATCAAAAGCAGAGACCATCAGGGGTGATGCGTGCCTCTTACCAGTGGGTGGGACATTGTACACCCCAGTGCTTACTAGCAGGGGCCAGCCATGAAAGAGGTCAAGACAGGACACTGCATAGGTCACACACATTGTGGTCAAGTGTTTGTATATGTCCTTGATCAACACATGAAATCAAAACCAAAAGAGGTATAGGTATAGAACTACTTTCATTACCAGTAGAACAAGTTAATAATTACCCACCAAAATTACTAGCCAGGAAATGATCACTCAGGCACAGAAGCTGAATGCTCTGATACTGTGTCATTGCCAAGTGCAGGGGAAGCTACCGATTCCTTGTCAACTTGTCTAAACAGACTGAAAAGAAGAGTTTTCCTCAACCTGGGCCAATATCTATAAAATATTATTAGTCATGGAGAGCTAAGGTTGGGACGGCCAAGTTTGTTGCTCAAATTTCTTAAAAATACTGCGGAATAACATGCAAATGTACTAAAGTATAGTCCTGCAGTTTTGTCTCTAAAGACCTTATGATTTAATCCTGTGATTGATAACAGGGTGAAAAAGAATGTCTAAAGAGTAGAAAGTTAAAAATTGATTAGTGGGGAAAATGTGGCCATTCACAGCAACCCTGTCTTCTCCCCAAGCATCTGTAGCCAGTGGGAGTGTTGGCAGCCTGGCTTCAGAAACACACAGAGCCTATGACTTCTACATTCTGGAGAAGTATTTTTCAGCCCACAGCAACCAGGCTTAGCCTGAAAGTTTCTCTGTTTCCAGGGGAGAAACTAAGAAGGACATAAAATCCCCCTTTCTCACCACCACAAGTTGGCAAAGACCTTATAGAACAGAGAGAGGCAAGAAGCTGATACAGTAGAGCATCCATAGTCTGAAGTCAATTCCAAACAAGAAAATGGAAGGGACATTTCTGCAGAAAATCACACCTCAGAAGACAGCAAACCTCCTTAGAATTATAATGTCTCATGATTTCCCTAAGGAGGAAGGGTATAAATTAATATCAGCTCCACATATACTATTTGCTACTTGTTTTAGGTAAATCTATGATTAAACTATTTATTAAAACTGACACGTTTGCATTTAAGCATTCCAAATTAATTGTGTTTTCTTAAAAAAAAAAAACTAAACTAGAAATTTGTTTTTATGTCGATTGACAAAGTTTACTGACCAGTTACTGTGAGCCAGGCTAAAGGCTTTCTATGTCTTGGAAGTAGGGAATGAAGAAGAGGGAGAAATAAAGATAAGCCTATGCTTTTAGCTTTTGTCCCTGACTGTGACCACTCACCCACTCGAACACACAGGAGCATGAGGGGCATTTTGAGGGAAGATGATGAGTTCTCTCCTGCACATGTTGAGATTTAGGTCTCCGTGACAGTTGGGTGACAATACCTAGAAGATGGTAATATTTATTATGAGTCTGAAACTTGAAAACAATGCTAAGGTTATAGATTTGGGATTCATTGGTATACAAACATGAATTAGCTGAAAGTTGGGATCAGAGTACATACATCATCCAGAGAAAGCATAGTGAAAATGAAATGAAGAAAATCCAAGATGTAACCCTGGGGAAAACAACATTTAAGAAAGTCCAGGAAGGAGGCAAAGAAAAATAACAGAGATGTGTGCAGAAACAAGTATTCTGTCTCATGTACAAGACAAAGGAGAGGTATTCTATAGTACAAAATGCTGTGGAATTTTCCAAAAAAGCCAAACCCATTGCTTTGTGATCAAGCCATGGAGGGACTCCAGTGAGAAAGCTTTCAGCAGCATAGCGGGGACAGATGTCATGTCACAGCAGATTTAACAAATACAAGGAGTGATGAAAGGAACACAGCAAGTGGAGAACACTGTTGAGAGGGATTTAGATGCAAAGTCAAGTCTGAAGTATAACTAGAGAATCAAGGGAGGGATTTTATTTTTAAGATAAGAGCAATTTCAGGTACCTATGCCTCGAGGCAATGTTCCATTTGGTGATATCCAGATCTAGGATGTGAGCCTAGGGATGGTGAGTGATCACAAGAGTAAAAGGGGGCTTCCCTGGTGGTGCAGTGGTTGAGAGTCCGCCTGCCGATGCAGGGGACACGGGTTCGTGCCCTGGTCCGGGAGGATCCCACATGCTGTGGAGCGGCTGGGCCTGTGAGCCATGACCACTGAGCCTGCGCGTCCGGAGCCTGTGCTCCGCAACAGGAGAGGCCACAACAGTGAGAGGCCCGCGTACCGCAAAGAAAAAAAAAAAGAGTAAAAGGCCATTGGAATTAAGGAGGCAAGGTTGGGTTTCCAAATGCACTTTCTACGTGGCATTGCCATGCAGGAGTAGAAAGAGATCACCTGGAGGTCATGTTTGTCCAGATGGGCAGTACCTACATAGCTCTAGCATACATAGCAACTTGCACAACCTACAGAACAACAGCATACGCTGGCCAAGTAGTTTAAGAATTGTCAGAGAAGAAGTAAGTGGATCAGGTCTTAAAGTATTCACTGAGTACAACTGACCAGGAGGTCAACAGACCACAGTGATGAAGAAACATAGGAGGCAATTATAGCTGCATGGCCTGTATTTCAGAGGGACAGGAGCTCTTTTTTTTAATTAATTAATTAATTTTAAGGTTTTTTAGAAAAACTGAAGTATGGTTGACTTACACTGCTTCAGGTGTACAGCAAAGTGATTCAGTTTTATATATATATATATTTACATATATTATATATATATTTTTTACATATATATATGATATATTCTTTTTTTTTTTTTTTTTTTTTGCGGTACGCTGGCCTCTCACTGTTGTGGCCTCTCCCGTTGCAGAGCATAGTCTCCGGACGCGCAGGCTCAGCGGCCATGGCTCACGGGCCCTGCCGCTCCGCGGCATGTGGGATCTTCCCGGACCGGGGCATGAACCCATGTCCCCTGCATCGGCAGGCAGACTCTCAACCAGTGTGCCACCAGGGAAGCCCGATATATTCTTTTTCAGATTCTTTTCCATTATAGGTTATTAAAAGATATTAAATATAGTTCCCTGTGCTTTATAGTAGGTCCTTGTTGTTTATCTATTTTATATATAGTAGTGTGTATATATTAATCCCAAACTGATAATTTATCCCTCCCCCCTCTCCCTTTTGGTAACCATAAATTTGCTTTCTGTGTCTGTGAGTCTCTTTCTGTTTTGGAAATAAGCTCATTTATGTCTTATTTTTTTTATTCCACATATCATATAGTATTTGTCTTTGTCTGGCTTACTTCACTTGGTATGATAACCTCTAGGTCCATCCATGTTGCTGCAAATGGCATTATTTCATTCTTTTTTATGGCTGACTAATATTCCATTGTCTGTATGTACCACATCTTCTTTATCCATTCATCTGTCGATGGACATTTAGGTTGCTTCCATGTCTTGACTATTGTAAATAGCGCTGCTACGAACATTGGGGTGCATGTACCTTTCTGAATTAGAGTTTTCGTCTTTTCCAGATATATGCCCAGGAGTGGGATTGCTGGGTCGTATGGTAGCTCTGTTTTTAGTTTTTTAAGGAACCTCCATACTGTTCTCCATAGTGGCTGCACCAATTTACATTCCCACCAACAATGTAGGAGGTAGAGGAACAGGAGCTCTTGAATAAAGAAGTAAAGATGATGATGATATAGATGAGAGAGTGGCTGGTAGAGAAATGACAACCCTAACTTATTGCCCCTCCCCTCCACTGCCACAACTGGTCCCTTTGTACAGATTCACTGGTACCCGTCCAGAAGGGAAGAGTAATGCAGAGCACAGGAACACTTCACTTATTTAATTATTTGGCATTCACTTACAAAACATTTCAAGGTTTACAGTACAAAGTGTTTTTTGGGATAGCTTAAACTGAAAACTTACTGCTTTGTGGACTAGAAAAACAATTTTTGATTTTCTAGTCACTCATTCTGAATAAGAAAAACACAAATGTTCTACATTCCCAAATGAGAGACATTGAGAATTTCTGCTACACATTTTATTCCTCCCCGGAACATTTCTGACCAGGGTAAGAGATTTTGTGGGAATTGCCAGCAGAGTGTGGATTCAGTTTGGTTTAAGGGGACATTTTAAAAACCCAAGCTTAGTGGGCCAAACCTCACAAAAGGTTTAAAAGTTGAAATAAAGGCCCAGGCCTCCAGTGATTTCATTAGTGCCATGGATGCTTTGTATGTGTACATACTCAAGGATGAGCCCAGCAGAACAGCTGTAAGCTCCCACCATTAACCTTTGGGCCTGGATATTGCACTTGAGGGGAAAAATAGTAAGAGGCTGCTGGTTTTAAAAAAGTGAACAAAGCAGGTATATCCAAAGGGAGAACTTACATTGGAGCTGTGAGGCCCAGGGCCGTTCTCGGAACTGGTGTGTCCTGCAGGGGACAAAAGAGCTCAGGAGAGAGAATTCTTCCATGGTAATCTTGCATGAATGACATGGTACCTTAAGTGTTCCTAGGGAACCCAGGAAAAAGAATTATTCATGCCTCCACCATCATTTCAGCCTAAGAGCATAAACCAGTACAGAAAAAGGGCTGCCACGCAGCATTCTTGGGGCTGGAATGCTTTGCAGGGCATTTTTTTCCTCAGAGACTCTCTAAATGGATCTGGGGTAGGGGAAATTGCTGTACATTAATTGGGAAGTGGTTCCAAGAATTAGAATTGGCATGTGGTCAGAGGGTATTGGAGGAGACAAAAAAAAAAAAAAAGGTGGGGAGATGTCTGGGCAGCAGGGAGGGGAAAGGGAGGAAAGGAGAATAGTATAAAAGCCAGGATGTTGCAAAGGGCTTGCTTAGTTGTCAGGAGATCTGAAAGTGGGGAAAGGATGCATCGTCAAGGTAGAAACTCACTGAGATGCGAAGAGCAAAGAAAACATGCCATTCAAAACCTAAGGGATCAGTATAGCTGATTCACTTTGTTATAAAGCAGAAACTAACACACCATTGTAAAGCAATTATACTCCAATAAAGATGTTAAAAAATAATTAATTAATTAATTGGGAAAAAAAGGAACTTTGCTGATCAGACCAACTCGGGTGTGCATTCAAAGCATTATTATGCATGGTGAGTAAACATGGAATCTCTTTTTATGAACTGCTGACTCTATCATTATTTCAACTCTGTTGCTTTCTGTTTAAGCCTCTTTCACTAATACCTGATGTTGAATGGACTTGTCTGCCACATAGTGTATTCAGAAATGATCTATTCTTTGGAGCAGTCTGTAACTTTTAAATTTCTAAGAACTGTGCCTTTAAGATTATATTTTGTGTATTTCCTATATTATTTTCATTCTCTGTAAAGCTTGAGAATGTACTAAAAATAAAGCAGATGAGGATCTATTACACTGCTCAGCAAATCAGACAGCTTCTGTTTAGAGAAAAAATATGCTTTAGAGCAAAGTTGGAAAAAAAGCATCTTCATAGATATTCATTATGCTTATAGAACAAAAAGTCCTATTTTTATCCCAGTTTTGTAGCAAAATATGGCATTTTTACCTCACCTCTGACTTTTGAAAAGTCAAATCAAATAAAAAGATGACACCTGTGAATCTCCATCTGCTTGTTTTGTTCATGTTCCTCCCTTTTGAAATAGCCTTTGCTCCTTTTCCTGTGCATTCTGCCTTTAATGATCCATCACTCTCACAACATTTATTTTCCTGCAGAGTCATTTGATGTTTCATAAACAAAGGTTCTGTCTTCATATCAAGAAAACAAAAAGCTCTTTGTGAAAAGAACGCTATAAAATGATGACTATTTATTATTTACCTCTGAATTCTCCTCTCTATTTAGCTTTGCAATTTGATGATGCAAAGCTTTGGTGATGCAACTGGTTTACCAGTTGAGGTAAACTCAACTGGTATTTATTGATTGAACGTAAAAATGTAGTAGTAGCTTTAACATAATTTCTTTAACATAGTACATATATACCAAAGTTTCTTCTCTGCCAAGATACATGTTTTCTATCTGTATGATTCATTTTATTGTCTGAGGTTAAAGAGCCCTATTTTTTTCCACTTGGGGAAGTCACTGGATAATAGACTGAATATTCAAGATTTTAGAGAATCTTAGGACCATGTTGTGCAACATGCCTGTCTCCTCAGCTCCAAATATTGGAGAGGTTTCATGGCACCCACATGACTTCAGAAGCAAACTCGGTGGTACTTTTCACCCAACAAAACTGATTGTGGAGAAACAGCACTTTTTACTTTGCAAGTTTCACTTGCTTCATCGCTCGTGTGTTATGGTACAGGGTCCCCTTACCCAAGTAGGCATTTAAAAGATTATATATAGAAGAAAGACATCATCATAACCAAAAGTATTGACTAAAGTGCTGAGACTGAGAAACATACTCTCCTATCTCCCTTTTTTAATCCACTTGTACTCCAGTTATGTCAGGTTCTCTGTCAGTGTTAGCCCTTCTTAGCTGATAGGCAGATCCTGAGTATTGTGCAAAATAAAATGTAAAAATTAGACAAATCCATTTTAGTGAAAATCGCAAATCTTGCAAAAGATTCAGAATTTCATGAAGTCATAATGGATAAAGTATGTCTCAATCCTTACATCACACCATACAGCAAAATAAATTCCATTTGGATTAAATATCTAAATTTTAAGTCAGGAAATTTAAGTTAGGGAAACAAATAAGAATATTCTTTTATTACTTGAAAGTGGTAAAGATCTCAGGGAAACAGAGTATCCAGACCCCATAAAATAAAGACCAAGAGATTTAATAACATGAAAGGATAAATAAATACCACTATGCAGTTAAAGATACAATAAATAAAAAGCAGTAGGGTGGGATATTTAAAAAAAGCAGTAGGGCAGTTATTAAAGTTTAACTTTATATAATTTTAGCATCTTTAATGCAGAGTTCACAGAGAGAAGCCATTCCACTTTCCATAGTCTAGGGAGGAAGACTCATATCATCTATTTATAAATAACTTAAGACTTATGCACAAGAAGGGAAACACACTTAATTCCATGGTTAGTGTCTGCTTGGCCATTATGCTTGCTAACCTTCACCCATTATTCCTTCAGGGAAACCTGCATTAGTGAGAAATTGTGTAAGGTATGACCACATGGAGAAGAAGCAAGTTTGTTCTTCCATTCCTTGTTCCTGAGCGATGTGGAAGACAGATCCTGCAAATTCTTAGGAGATTGAGATGGTAGATAAGATTGTGAAGGCTGGGAGATAGTGTGATCCAGGCTTGCTAGGGATGAAGGTAGCCTAAAGACAGAAAGGATCCCTTTTAAGAGGTCTGCAGTATGATGCTGCTAGCTAGTAATCAATTAGAGGTAGCTGAACCTCACCAATAGTCTCCAAGGCACGGGAGACCTGGCCACCACCTTCCCTCATTGCCCAAAAAGACAATGAATTAGAGTAGAAGTTATATTCAACCAAGGGAGATTGCAGCCTCATACGTGCAGACAGATAAGGAGCACCATTTCCCCTTTCCCTCCTCCCTGCTCTGCAGGAAAGCCCAGGGAAAGGGAAAGTGGGTGTTGGAGATTAAACACCACCCTCCTTCACTGCCCCAAGCCTCCTAGGATCTCTAAGTGTGAGAAGGGAGAGGAAGGAGAGTTTTAAGTGAAATATGAGACTGAAATTTCTCAGTGATCAGGACTGAGTCTTTAAAACCAGACATAGTTTTTCTTATAATTCAAAATTACTAGAAAGTAATAAAACTGAGCAAATATTGCTCATTAAGGAGTTAATTATTGAGCAGGGAAGAGATGAAGAGAAAGGGGTTCAAGC
Organism: Mesoplodon densirostris; assembly: GCF_025265405.1. Lineage (NCBI taxonomy): Eukaryota > Metazoa > Chordata > Mammalia > Artiodactyla > Ziphiidae > Mesoplodon > Mesoplodon densirostris. Next base: position 13,435,163 of record NC_082663.1, read on the forward strand.
CTCCTCACTGAACAAATTTACATGTGTCATAACCTTTTGCCCTATAAAAGAGTTGTTGGGACATCAACTTAAGAACCACTAAGAGTAGCTCACCTAGATGGGTAGGTGCGGGCACTTTAGCATCACTTTGGTAGCCACTATTGAGATAAGCAAAGCACCACTTAGAATCACAACTTTTCTCAAGAAGCTGGACAGAAGGTTGATTGGGGAAAGAGTGTATAATCAGATCCAAGTTTGGAAAGCACAAGCATTTGGTCCTCCTCAGAAGACCCTCTGGAAATAAAGCTGGTGATGGTTATGGGTTTGTAAGGAGATCTCATCCTCTTGGGAATGCCCGTAAGGCTGGGGAGTCAGGAGCTGACCACCACAAACCAATCACAGGACCCCAAGCCTAGAGATGTCAGGGCTGAGTTGGCACTACCGAGGGGTCCTTGCTTCCTTGGAACACGTCGAGGTCTGTGACAGCATCTGGGTCAGCAAGGAATAATTGCAACTCAGAAAACAATTATAGCCTTGAGACATGACAAGTTTTGTGAGCTAATGAGACCTTAGTCTTTTCCTCACTTAGGCCTGGCAACTTGACAGAAGCCCTACCCATCAGGGAATTGCATCCATATTTGTGCGAGATGGTTCAAAAATGACATACAGTCTTGCCCACTAAAAAGGCAAATGAGTGCTCAGCATTTAATTGAACAAATGAAAGAGAGAAAAATGTACGTGTAGCCTGCATTGGGAGGCAGTTCATGGGAGTTCCATGAGAGAGCTCAAGACCTGGATTTACTGACTAATTAAAAATCACTGCAGTGAGAGTCATTTGAGTTTGAAACAATGGCTATACAGTGTAAATTTTTTTAATACAGTTGGACGATGTTAAGAATGAGTGACTCAAAGTCTTTAGAAGATAAAATGGGGTTGGAAAAAGGGATAAAGTACTGAATCAAGTCGTTGAAAATAATTTCTCTGTGACTATACACCCTTTCTGGGAGATAACTGAGAAGGGGAATGCATGGAGAGATATTTTTAACACTCTTGTCTCAGACCATCACCCAAAGTCTGGAAAGTCCATCAGAAACGTGGCTGACACACAGAGACAGGAGATAGGAAAGGTCATGTTGTCTGCACAAGAAATAGTGATGCACCAGAAATGGAAGTTGTTTTCAAGCAATAGAACATCAGCTCCAGGAGAAAAGATGTTTGAACCTTGGCTGACCTACCCTAACAGAAGCCTGCAAGAGTGGCAATGAGTGGATTGAGAGAATGTCAGGGGCTAGTGGGACCCTTAAGTGGTCTGCCCTGGAGTCATCAAGTTTTCCCAGACAGGCAATACCTACATATCTCTAACCACAGATATGCTGGTTAAGTATTTTAAGAATCGTCAGAGAAGAGGAAAGAAGGCAACAGCCTGTCAAGGGCTTGGCTCAAAAAGTTTTAGCGAATGTTTCCCTCACACGGCAGGATGCACTGCCGCGAAAAGGAAACGTTTCTGAGATAACCCCTTGGGAGGCAGGGAAATGGACATACCCGTCCTGCTGTTTTGTTTCTGGAGAAGATGGTAATTTTCTTGTAGGCTTGGCACAGGAGACTCCACTGCTAATGATAGAAAAGTTAAGGTGAGCCTGAAAACTTCAAGAAATGAGAAGCACTCAGAGATGTCTTGGTTTTGCCAGAGATTAGACTCAGCAGTACTGAGGACCTCTCATGGTGTAGACCATGGGAAGCTGAAGAAGAGGTGTATGATTGGCTGAATCATGTCCTCAAAGATGTCCACATCTTAATCTCCAGAACCTGGGAATGTTACCTTACATGACAAAAGGAACTTTATAGAGGTAATCAAGTAAAAGATCATGAGATGGGGAGATAAGCTTGGTAGACCCAAGGTAATCCCAAGGGTGCTTATAATTAGGGAGGTAGGAGCATCAGAATCAGAGAAGGAGATGTCACAATGGAAGCAGGGTTCAGAGCGGTGTAAAGCCACAAGCCAAGGAATACGGGCTGCATTTAGAAGCCGGAAAAGACAAGGAAATGAATTCTTTCCTAGAATCTCCAGAAGGAGTGCAGTTCTGTTGACTTATTTAAACCTCCGGAACTGTAAGTTAACAAAATTATATTGTTTTAGGTTGCTAAGCTTGTGGGAATGTGTCATGGAATCAATAATAGGAAATTAACACAGGGTGGAAAAGACCTGAATGCCTGCCATGTGATGAGAGCTTGGCAGTGAGGGAGACTGGCCATGTCCACACCCATCACCCTTATCCTAGGCCACCTCTGGGTGAATTCAAAGTAAACCCCACCATTAATGCCCTGAGTCCCACAGAAGGAGTCACGGCCCACAGAGGGACAAGAGCTGTTCATGTCCAGTTCTGTCCTCATGAAGAAGAAGCCAGAGATCACCCTGGGCACTAGTCCCCTCTGCTGGACACAACTAAATCGTGATATTGATATGTTTAATCTCAAGGAAGCAGTTCACCCTCAAGTCTTATGTACTGATTAAAAACTCTCTCAATATCACAGAAATCCAAGCAGAAATTACAGCCCTTTGGAGCTGAATTATAGATGAGGAGACTGCAAGGAAGGGTCTGCCCCATGAAGAGAGGCATAACACTGCAGGGTTACCTCAAGAGGCACCCGGGGATATATCTCATAGAGGGTCAGACACTTCTGTGACCATAAGAGGTGTCCTGCAGAGGTGGACCAGGACCTCCAAATAAATAGATAACTTGGCTGCATATGGAAACTGTAAATCAAGATTAGCTTCTGAATGAGTGCTGCCGAGACCTCCAAGTTCACCCCCAAAGCCCAGCCCCCCTTCTCTCCACCACTGAGTCTCCAAAATTTGTTCTGCACCCCACAAAATTTAGCTCTAGGTTAAAGTTTATTTATCCTACCCAGAAAAAAACATCATTCCTTAGAAAATAGCATCATTGATTTCCCCTTAAGGACCTCACCTTCTCACCAAAGAGCTATTGAAACACTCACCCACTCCCTAGCTGGTCCTGGAGCAGATTAGGGGAGCTGGTTGTGAAAGGGATTGAGGAGAAAAGGGGGAAAGGGAAGTCTGTAGGAATGGATTTTGTGAAAGAAGAGGCATTGGAAAATCCATTTACAATTTGCTATGTGATATCTGCTGCCCCGTGAAGTCGACATTACTCATGAATGGATCTTGGATTTAGGTTTCTCTTTGGGGGCTATAATAAAAATATGAGTGTTGGTCAATCAGGGTTACAGCAATGTTTGCATGGTACAAATATTTAAAATATGGAGTGTGGCTTAAGAAGTTTTTCTTATGCATGATTTAAATGCACACTGGTTATCTCCTCTAATAATAAATAATAAACTTATTTATTTTTAAAGTAATAGTTAAATTCTCAAGTCTTCATTTACTTAATTGAATTGAATAAATATTTACTGAGTATTCAGAAGTAAAAAGGGTTTTGTTTTCGTTTCTTAATTTATTGCAAGTTGATCAACCAGGCAGCACAAACATCGAATGATTCACCTGGGCTGTGCATTTCCACTGCTAGGGCCACTTTAAAACTGAGCAGCCAACATCTGGGTCAACGTCACTTTGTACCTCTCATTGCATCCATGGATCAGCCTTCTGTAAAGCAACCTATGGTCTAGCTAGACATTTCTCAATTTCTATTTTCAAATTGCAAGACTCACACGTGTTTTGGGAACCTAGGCATAACCACATTTACAGTTGAATGAAGCATATTCTATGTAACCCAGCCACTAACAGTACTTTAAGTAGGAAGCAATAGCCACAAGGTGTGTGGAGTGTAAAGTTTGCAATGCCCTCCAGAGGCCAGTTTTCTTACAACAGGATAATTTCCTAGTGCATATTATCACCAAAATGGCCTGCATTTTTGCAGTGTATAAAAACAAGCATTCTGCCATTTGCAGCAACATAGATGGGCCTGGAGATTACCATACTAAGTGAAGTAAGTCAAAGACAAATATCATGTGATATAACTTATATGTGGAATCTAAAAAAAAATGACTCAAATCAACTTATTTTCAAGACAGAAAGAGACTCACAGACTTAGAGAACGAACTTATGGTTACTGGGGGAAGGAATAGTTAGGGAGTCTGGGATTGATATGTACACACTGCTATACTTAAAATGGATAACCAACAAGGACCTACTGTATAGCACAGGGAAATCTGCTCAATATTATGTAACAACCTAAGTGGGAAAAGAATATGAAAAAGAATAGATACGTGTATATGTATGACTGAATCACTTTGCTGTACACCCGAAGCTAACACAACATTGTTAATCAACTATGCTCCAATATAAAATAAAAATTAAAAAAGAAAAAGCAGAGAGGCCCGCATACCACAAAAAAATAATAAAAAATAATAAAAAACCCAGAACATTTCCCAAGGGAAAAGAATAGAACAATTTCAGAAATATCCTGAAACAAAAATCTGATGGAATGCAATCCAAGAAGACCAACCAAATTCTAAAAGAGAAAAGAAAAAAATAAAGAAAAGAAGAAAGAAAACCAAAATTTTCCCCCAGAAATTGACAAAGCTCCTTCAAAATACCAATATAAAAATAAACTTATGTGAAAAGTGTGCTGTTCCCCCTAAATCCTTAAAACAATGTAGTCCAGCCATAACTGAAAAGCATCGGTTCCTAACAGGGGCAGGACTCAAATTTAAAGAGTGATAAACTCAATTGCCAAACATCTTTGCATGTGAGACTGAAAACAGAGCAAGAACACACAGGGGCGTGCATCCCACAGAATGGGCCAATTGAGATAAATAAACTGCAACTGGCTGGGTTTAAATAAGTTATGGTTGGGACCAACAGACAAAATGCAGGGCATTCCAATTTGTTCTTGGGAGGAGATCTCAAATGACCCACACAGCAGCCCAGGTCAGGCATCTTAGTTTGTAACCACCGAGGGGGAAAGCCTCCAAGAATAATGCTGACAGAAATGGAAAGTTTATAAAAGAGAAATGTAACATGATGAGGCCACAGATATTTGTTGCTTCCTTGCATCATCTACCACCCTATCCAGCTGGCAGCCAGAGCCCCTGAACCATCTCTAGATGAGAAAATCAGGAGGACCTGGAAACTTCTACTCAGAAAGGGGTTTTCAGCCTCTTCTGCATGAAGGGACTTTGATGGATGCTCTGGGTGCAAGGAGGGAGGTTATGAACGTGCTATGAGATACGTCCTTGTGTTCAAGGGATTTATGAGATCAGATATATACACACACTCAAGTCTTTACTACAAAGCAGAGCCCATTCAGAGCCATACAAGAAGGAAAACCCCAGGGCCCTGTAAGTTCAGGAAAGTCTTGGTCTCTCTGGGTAAATTCTGTCCTCTTCTCAATTTCCATACTACTCTGCCTGTCTTTGATTTCTTGATTTGGAAGAGAAATAACAGCAATGGTCTCATGTAAGAGAGAACAAATGTGTGGAGAATACTGGAAATAGATTCAGAAACAAATGTAATCAATTTCTTTTTTTAATTATTTTTTTAAACTTTTTTTTGAATTTTATTTTATTTTATTTTTTATACAGCAGGTTCTTATTAGTTATCTATTTTATACATATTAGTGTATATATGTCAATCCCAATCTCCCAATTCATCCCACCACCATCCCCTATCCCGCTTTCCCGCCTTGGTGTCCATACCTTTGTTCTCTACATCTGTGTCTCTATTTCTGCCTTGCAAACTGGTTCATCTGTACCATTTTTCTAGATTCCACATATAGGCGTTAATATACGATATTTGTTTTTCTCTTTCTGACTTACCTCACTCTGTATGACAGTCTCTCGGTCCATCCACATCTCTACAAATGACCCAATTTTGTTCCTTTTTATGGCTGAGTAATATTCCATTGTACATATGTACCACATCTTCTTTATCTATTCCTCTGTCATTTAACAAAATATTTATGGAGTGCCCACTACCTGTCAAGCATTGACCCAGGCTCTGAGCCCAACATGAGTTTCCTTGTGCACCCTGTGATATAGCCTGCTAATAAAAATGTAACTTGAAAGTATCCCAAGTTAAAAGTGGTAATATAAGTAAATGACAGTACTCCTTCTATAAGGAGAAAGTAGAGTTTCCTTTCTATCAGGGCTAAAACCTTCCTAAACCATGGAAGCCCCAGAACAATGCTTCCAGCCTGATGTCCCCTTCCTCCTCAACTCTGAAAAGACCAAAATGGTGGCCTGATATTGATTTTCTGTATTTCAAAATGTATAAGTGGGATTGTACATTTATCCACCAGCACAGGACTTCCCAAATGACCTTTGCTTTACTGGGAGTCTAATCAAGTTTGGGGAGTTATCTCATCCTGATCAGCAGATCCAAGGAGAGTCATATAAGGTGGAAATGAGTTATTAACAAATGCAGTTATTTCAACTGCCATTAATATTTGAAGTCATGTCTAAATGCAGAGTAGGTGAGGGAACCTACAGGAATGTAGGTCTATGAAAGACTCAGTTTACTATGGCTGCTGTAACAAATTACCACAAACCTGGTGGCTTAAAACTGTATAAATTGGGCTTCCCTGGTGGCGCAGTGCTTGAGAGTCCGCCTGCCGATGCAGGGGACACGGGCTCGTGCCCCGGTCTGGGAAGATCCCACATGCCGCGGAGCGGCTGGGCCCGTGAGCCATGGCCGCTGAGCCTGCACATCCAGAGTCTGTGCTCTGCAATGGGAGAAGCCACGACAGTGAAAGGCACGTGTACCACACACAAAAAAAACTGTATGAACTTATTCTCTCACAGTTCTGGAGGCCAGAAGTCTGAAATCAAGGTGTTGGTAGGACTAGAGTCCCTCCAGAGGCTCTGAGGAGAAGCCTTCTTGGCTCTTCCACCTTCTAGGGGCTATTGACATCCTTGACTTGTGGCTGCAGAACTCTACCTCTGCCTGTGTTTTCACGTGGCCCTCTTCTCTGTGTGATGCTCTTCTGTTTCTTGTAAGGACGCATCATTGGATTTAGGGTGCACCTAGATAATCCAGCATGATCTCATCTTGAGATTATAATGTAATTACATCTGCAAAAACCCTTTTTCCAAATAAGGTTACATTCATGGTTCCAGAAATTAAGACATAATCATATCTTATATGAGGCCACCGTTAACCCTCTACAAAGACCAAGGGGCCGTGTGGAGAATAAATCATGCTATGGGAAGGAAGAATTCAGGCTTCTAAGTTTGGTCTCAGGACAATGGGTCAGAAGTGTGGTGTATTTAATAATATGCTGGTTAAACATGTTATTTAATGTATATCAGCTGTATACTGATCTAATTAATCCTTCTCCTTCTAGTGCTGAATCATTGAAGTTTCTGTAATGACATTTGAAAAGCTGGTTAAATGGAATGACAAAATGACATTTGTCCCCACTTAGGATGGAGGTTCGTTGGCTTAGGATGGAGGTTTGTTGGCTCATGGCTTAAAGACAGATGGAGTGAACCCATCATAACATCTTTTTATTCCCAGGGCTTAGCTCAGATCCTGACATAAGAGTGGTAGATGGATAAATTAATCAGTGATCAAAAGATAGATCCTAAACTCAGCACCATCTTCAAGCAGTATAGGAAACAGACTCATTTTAGAGTCATTGGAAAGGAGTAAATGACTGGATGAATGGAAAATTCCTGAAACCAGCAGTTATGAATGATGGGTGTTCTGTAGTCCTCTATGCATGGAGAGTTAATTTCTGTATCTTATTTCATAGGAATGTCCCAGTGTGATACAGTATCATTTTCATGTGGTGGGGAAGAGAACATAGCATTGAAAGTCAGGTGATGGGGGATCTAGTTCCATGCATTTCTAGTCATGCCACCTTGAGAAAGCAAGGTGTCTCCCTCTCTCCTCACAAGTCAATGGATGGGTCTCAGTCCATACCCAGTGCAAGCACACCTGAGACCTCCCACCTGCAGGTTCTAACATCCTAGTGGCAATGCTACCCTTCCTGCAGTGCATCCAGGAGTTTTCAGGGATGGTCCTGAGGCCAGAATCTGTCCTAGCTCTAGCTTAACTCTCTATGCTAACCATGAAGAAGATTGGTGGCCACTCAGTAGACTCTATGCGGACGAGTTGTGTCTTATATATGATGGGCTTCCCAACACTTGCAGTGGGAAGAGTGGTTGGGACATTTGGCCTCTTGGGGTTCTCATGGTGAAGGCTGGCACTGCTGTCCTTCAGATGGGGAACAGAGCCCTGAGGTAGACACTAGGTCCTCTTTTCTGTACAACTCTCAAAGCAACACCCTCTTGTACAAGTTACCTGCATAGCATGTTCCGACATGCATAGTGAGACAAGATATCAGGATTGATGCCACCAACAAATCTAGAATCACTTCCCTTTCCTTTTCCCTGGCAATGCCCCTAGGTGCCATAAGAGTTTTCACATTAAGTCCTTGGAATATAAAATGGTTAGTTACAACCATTTCCTTAAGTATCTACTCTTTCAAGCTGGGCTGGCACATGATGATATAGAATACCAGTTGTTTAAACACTGAAGTACTTCTATGTTGCTTAGCGTATATGGCTTCTGCCTTGTGTTTCCCAGAAACCCCGTCCCTGGCTGCTCTGCGCCCTCCCTTGCTCCCACCAGACATCTCCATTATTCAGTAGCTAAAATTTAGTGCCCAACACAGTAATTACCCAGAACCCAACTCCAGGTGTGTGGCCAGTACCCATTCTGCTTGGTCACTGCCTATACCACACCACTTGTAATCTTCTGAATATCACCTTTCCTTTGCGACCTCTGAGCACCCTACCATTTCTACCCTCAAGGGGTAGTTAGTTGTTCCCCATGATCCAATGTGGTTTTCTGGCATCTTCCTTGCTGAAGAAGAAAGAAAAAAAAACCCAGGTTAAATTAGTGTTGGGCCCCTGCTAACCCCATGTGTCCACTCTTGATCACAGATTTTTCATCTGCAAAATACAAGAGTTGAACTATGATTTCTAAGGCCTCCCCGACAACTTGAAAATTCCACAATTCCATACTATTTCTAGAAAACACTCATCCTATAAATGTTAATGCACGATGGATCAATAATAGTCTAAAAGGAAAGCTGGCATTAATTGATTTCTACAATACAGCCATGGAACCAGTGGGTGATGGAATTCTGAACTGGGAGGTATGAGACAGATCCAGGGTGTTAATTCACTATTCTGTGGACAGGAGTAAAGCAACTGATTAAGGAAACACTTTTCACTTACACTACATCATGCCTTTTAGCAGGAGGTGGTAAAGTCAGAGTCTGACAACCTCCATAGGAAAACCACTAACAGACAGAATGTCCTTGACTGGCACTGCTCCGAGGGTTATTTGTTTGACACTTTCTAGACTCTGGGACTTTTTACCTCTTTCTCTTATTTGCCCATAGCCTAATTTTCTTGACCACAATATCTCTTAAGTGACAAATAAGGGGAAGCTTTCATCAGGAAAGACAAAAATTAAAGGACTTGAAACATCACATCTTCGTGTAACCTGTAGCTCTCCTCACTTCTGGAACAGTTCTTTTTAAAGGCCTTCTATGCTCTGACCCTTAAACGTCAACTCCTCTTGGAAGTGGGAAACCTATTAATTATCATGGTTCATCATTGCTCTTTCCATTTAAAGGACTCTGAATGCCAGGAATCCAGACATTTCCATTACTGAACTGATGCAGAGTGACATGGAAAACAAAATGAAGCGAAACCTTTAATAAAAACAGTTGCTTCTCCTATGTCATACTGTCCTTTTAATTTTGCACTTCCCTAGCTCCTGCACAAAATGGGGTAGCTGAGAGACATGAGTAAATTGGTGGCGTTTACTGTCCAAAGATTCCAAGTGTTTGTTGTTGTGGTGGTTTTTCATTATGAAAAAAGAAGAAAAGAAATGTGTCGATATCTTATTATAATAGGGGTTGCACTTACAACTGTTCACAAGTTGGAATATGACAAACAGCTAATTGAATCAAAATATTCTCAGAACCATATTTGTGTTGGTTTAATGTATGATTAGCAGTCAATGGGCTTGAGCTCTTAACATCATTAACACTTTAAAAAACAACTGTATAGATTTTGAGGGATTAGTGGAGTTGGGCTCTATTATAAATAAAAGTTCACTTGGACTGGTTATTTCATGCGTTCTCGAACAAAGGAGGCTGATTTTCCCATGCCCTCTGCTGGGTTCTATTGAGCAAGGGTGTTGTCAGAATTACTGTGTGTGGAACAATGCCGGCAGCTGCCAAGTGCTCAACAGTCATCAGAAGAACAAATAAGATGCTTATTCATGTTTAAAAATAAATACCAAATAACACAGACCAGATGAAAGTGACATTTTACTGAACACATAGCATCTGGAATATTTTCTCCATTTTGGTAGGCTCATTTTGGGGTGGAGAAAGCTGAGACTAAAGAAATCCAAAAGAGGGCCTCCCTGGTGGCGCAGTGGTTGGGAGTCCGCCTGCCGATGCAGGGGACGTGGGTTCGTGCCCCGATCCCGGAGGATCCCACGTGCCGCGGAGCAGCTGGGCCCGCGAGCCATGGCCGCGGGGCCTGTGTGTCCGGAGCCTGTGCTCCGCAACGGGAGAGGCCACAGCAGTGAGAGGCCCGCGTACAGCAAAAAAAAAAAAAAAAAAAAAAAAAAAAAAAAAAAAAAGAAATCCAAAAGAAAAGATGATAGAGTTGCTATAAAGCTGTGTGTGTTCTATACCAGTTTGCTTCATCTCTGTGATAGTCAGCTAATAATTCTATAGTCTCAACGGGGAATGTGCCATTTCTCTTTCTTTGTTAGGTAATTCTTGGTGCTATTCCCAAATGGTGGCATCAGGACACTTTAAACGTCAGGCAATCAGTTATCTTCATCTCTTTCCTGTTTAGGATAGAGCGGTGTTTCACTTGCAAAGGGTTAAACCAATTCACAGACATTCTCTGGTAGTAATCCTGTAGCACTAAGCTCAGACCTGTGAGAGGCAGATGTGGCTTCTTGTTTCAGGGTCAAGTGCATAGGACAGCCCACACAGGGCGAGAGAGGGAAGTACCATCTTTTGAATGAAATCTCTCAGCCACCAATGGACTGAGACAAAAGGACAAGTAAGGTTTTCTTGAGGAGAAAACCTGAGAATGGTTTAGATCCTGGAGTTAGTTAGGCTGACAAAATGGTCTTTCATATTAAGAAATGGGAGATCTAGGGAGTAGAGAATTCTAAAGAGCAGAAAGAGGCACCAGGAGACTCTGATAACACACTTTGCCTTAGGTCCAGTCCACAGAAGTAGCCCCTGAGAGACCACATTATGATATTCATGGGCCATAGCCACCCTGATTCACAATAGGTTGATGAAACACTCTTCTTTTCTGCAAAGCCAAGATGTGTAGAACTGACTAGAAACAAAAAGAACAGTAGGAAGTGAGAGGTGGAGAAGAGGGAAGAAAATGAGAAAGAATGCTGGCACCCATAGTGTGGCAGGAGAGATAATAAGAACCTGAGTTGGGTGATGCACAGTGAACCCCATGATGATGATAATGATGGGAACCTGGGGTAGATGAAGCACAGTAAACCCTATGATTATGATGGGAACCTGAGTTGGGTGATACACAGCAGACTCCATGATGTTGAGGGTCAAATGAGGTCAACCACAAATACACAAGCCAGAGAGGATTTTTAATGGAGCATGAGGGTTTTGCAGCCATCTGCACTTTATAATTATATTCCTCTTATTGTACATGGGTGTTGGAGTGCAGGAAGGGATGGGCAGAAGGGATCAGTTCCTTCTGCCACACCTGAGGATTCCTCAGGGTCGGTTTCAAGGAGAAGACATGGCATTTCATCCCTGGGTGCATAGGCTCTAGCATGGGGTACTTCTAGAGTACATGCTTGAGTATCTGAATTCAGCACTGTATGTCAAGAAACTGAACACAGATGCATTCTCATAGAGAACTGTGGTGTAGCCGGGAATTCACGCCATCCCAGAACAGCCGTCAGCAAGGACAGAAATTATGTTGGAAAGAACTGAGTGTGGGGAAGTGAGATGAACTCATGGAGTGAGTTGCTATATCCCCCAAACTTAAATCCATTGTTTGCATTTGTTGCTTTCTTATTTCAATTCGTTATGTACATAATTTCTTCCCTCTGTTTGGTATAACTTTTAGCTGAATCTATATGTTGCCAAAAACCAAATAAAATCTTCATTGTTTTTGGCATAGAATACTAAATGAAACAAATTATCATTTGTTCCTACACAGTTAAACAGAGATGAAATAGATTGAAGTTTACATTTAAAATTGCTTTATTGTGCACTATTTCACTCATTTGACAAATATTTAGTGAGCACCTACTATATGCCATGCAGTATTCTAGGGTTAGGGACAAAACAGTGTACAAAAATAGCAAAAATCCTTGCCATCATAAAGCTTATATTCTGGTAAATTTTGTTTCCATAGCTTTATCATAGACAGAAAAATATTCAGTGTATTTAGGGGGTCACCAAATTTTCTCTGCAAGGGCCACATAGTAAATATATCAGGTTTTTGTGGGCTATCTTTCTGATTTGCCCTGAGGTTAAGCAAGCATTGGAATGCAGAGAACCCTCCCCACAACAGTTTCTCCTGAGAATCATCTGGCCACAGAAGAGGACATTTCCTACACAAGAGTCCCGTCACCCCATGAATTCATCCCACTTCCCCACGCCCAGTTCTTTTTAACATTGCTTAGTCCTCCTTACAAAAGGTAAGCCCTTGTTGCCTGGCCTTGAGACATCTTGATGTTCTATGGTATTACAATAGCATTTGTAGGGTACCTTCCGTTGCATTCATCATTTCAAATAGGGTCCCTCCTTACGTAAATCCAAATTTGGCTTTCATCTGACAGCTAAAAAAAGAGAATAGAAGACCTGTTTTCTCAACCCACAGTAGCAGGCTCCATGTTTAACTGACATAACTGTCAGTTCTCTGATTCATGGTAAGGAAGACACTGCTCCAAAGAAACTGGGCCAAACTGCAAATAAGACCTGAAAATATGCCAAAAGCTATCATTCCTTCAGCTTTATAGATGTTAATAATGTACCTTATTGAGTCTTAAGCAACCACATGTTTGTATATTATTATGACACTACTTAGGTTGCAGAATAATTTTGAGATCAGTCATTTTGAGTTTCAAGAAAAAGTAATTGAATATTTTAAGTGTAGACATGACAAGTTCTTTAAAAGCCAAAAATTCTTACAGCTTTTCAAATTAGAAAGAAAAAAGCCACTGAAGAATCCTACAGGTTTTATTTTTAATACAATAAATTTAGACAGCTATTGTATAAAACAAATAACAAACAAAAACCACAAAGCTCTTTGAAGTCCTCAATAATTTTTGAGTGTAAAAGGTTCTTGATGTCAAAAAGTGAGAGAAAACCACTACTGTAGATGAAACTTGGGTTGATTGTCCCCAGTCCTATGTGGTTGATTTTTGGATATGATTCATAAGGAATCCCTGTCTCGGCTTCAGGAAGGAGCCCACTGCATGGGTTTGCATCTTTCTGGCTCAGGAAGCTGTTTGCACCAACCTGAAAGGTTTGACCAAAGTTTGCTTGTTTCTTCCTTCAAATATATCATATTGATATTGTAGGGGTTTTGTCTTTTTAAACTTTTTAAAATTATTTTCTTGTTTATTTATTTACTCTTTCCCCCCCTAATTTTGTCTTTGTTCTTTTATTTTTCTCAATTTAATATTTATTCTTTTTTAATTTTTCATTTCTTTACTCTTTCCATTTTATTTCATATTTTTCTTTTATTAACTCATTTTCTTTTTGTCTTTTCTCTCATTTTTTAATTTCTTAACTTTTTATTTATTTCCTTTTTTCTCATTCTTTTTTTTAACATCTTTATCAGAGTTTAATTGCTTTACAATGCTGTGTTAGTTTCTGCTGTATAACAAAGTGAATTAACTCTACATAAATATACATCCCCATATCTCCTCCCTCTTGCAGCTCCCTCCCACTCTCCCTATCCCACCCCTCTAGGTGGTCACAAAGCACCAAGCTGATCTCCCTGTGCTATGTGGCTGCTTCCCACTAGCTATCTATTTTACATTTGGTAGTGTATATATGTCCATGCCACTCTCTCACTTCATACCAGCTTACACTTCCCCCTCCCCATGTCCTCAAGTCCATTTTCTATGTCTGTGTTTTATTCCTGTCCTGTCCCTAGGTTCTTCAGAACTTTTTTTTTTTTTTAGATTCCATATATATGTGTTAACATACAGTATTTGTTTTTCTCTTTCTGACTTACTTCACTCTGTATGACAGTCTCTAGGTCCATGCACCTCACTACAAATAACTCAGTTTCGTTCCTCTTTATGGTGGAGAAATATTCCATTGTATATATGTGCCACATCTCCTTTATCCCTTCATCTGTCAATCGGCACGTAGGTTTATTGATCTTTGCTATCGTTTCTTTGTTTTCTTTTTCATTTATTACTGACCTGATCTTTATGATTTCTTTCCTTCTGCTAACTTTGGGGCTTTTTTGTTCTTCTTTCTCTATTTGCTTTAGGTGTAAAGTTAGGTTGTTTATTTGAGATATTTCTTGTTTCTTGAAGTTGGATTGTATTGCTATAAACTTCCCTCTTAGAACTGCTTTTGCTGCATCCCATAGGTTTTGGGCCATCGGTTTTCTCTGTCATTTGTTTGTAGGTATTTTTTGATTTCCTCTTTGATTTCTTCAGTGATCCCTTGGTTATTTAGTAGTGTCTTGTTTAGCCTCCTGTGTTTATATTTTTTTCTAGATTTTTTCTTTGAATTGACATCTAACCTCATAGCATTTTGATCAGAAAAGATACTTGATACAATTTCAATTTTTTTAATTTACCAAGGCTTGATTTGTGACCCAAGATATGCTCTATCCTGGAGAATGTTCCATGAGCACTTGAGAAGAAAGTGTAATCTGTTGTTTTTGGATGTAATGTCCAATAAATATCGATTAATTCCATCTTGTTGAATGTATCATTTAAAGCTTGTGTTTCCTTATTTATTTTCCTTTTGAATGATCTGTGCATCAGTGAAAGTGGGGTGTTAAAGTCCCCTACTATGATTGTGTTGCTGTCGATTTCCCCTTTTATGGCTGTTAGCATTTGCCTTATGTTTTGAGGTGCTCCTATGTTGGGTGCATAAATGTTTACAATTGCTATATCTTCTTCTTGGATTGATCCCTTGATCATTTTGTAGTGTCCTTCTTTGTCTCTTGTAATAGTCTTTATTTTAAAGCCAATTTTGTCTAATGAGAATTGCTACTCCAGCTTTCTTTTGATTTCCATTTTCATGGAATATCTTTTTCCATCCCCTCACTTTCAGTCTGTATGTGTCCCTAGATCTAAAGTGGGTCTCTTGTAGACAACATATGTATAGGTCTTGTTTGTGTATCCATTCAGCCAGTCTATGTTTTTTGGTTGGAGCATTTAATCCATTTACATTTAAGGTAGTTATTGATATGTATGTTCCTATTACCATTTTCTTAATTGTTTTGGGTTTGTTATTGTAGGTCTTTTCCTTCTCTTGTGTTTCCTGCCTAGAGAAGTTCCTTTAACAGTTGTTGTAAAGCTGGTTTTGTGGTGCTGAATTCTCTTAGCTCTTTCTTGCCTGTAAAGGTTTTAATTTCTCTGTCGAATCTGAATGAGATCCTTGCTGGGTAGAGTAATCTTGGTTGTAGGTTTTTCCTTTTCATCATGTTAAATATGTCCTGCCACTCCCTTTTGGGTTGCAGAGTTTCTGCTGAAAGATCAACTGTGAACCTTATGGGAATTCCCTTGTATGTTAATTGTTGCTTTTCCCTTGCTACTTTTAATATTTTTTCTTTGTATTTAATTTTTGATAGTTTGATTAATATATCTTGTGTTTCTCCTTGGATTTATTCTGTATGAGACTCTCTGTGCTTCCTGGACTTGGTTGACTATATCCTTTTCCATATTAGGGAAGTTTTCAACTATAATCTCTTCAAATATTTTCTCAGTCACCTTTTATTCTCTTCTTCTTTCTGGACCCCCATAATTCAGATGTTGGTGTGTTTAATGTTGTCCCAGAGGTCTCTGAGATTGTCCTCAATTCTTTTTGTTCTTTTTTCTTTATTCTGCTCTGTGGTAGTTATTTCCACTGTTTTATCTTCCAGGTCATTATCCGTTCTTCTGCCTCAGTTATTCTGCTATTGATTCCTTCTAGAGAAGTTTTAATTTCATGTATTGTGTTGTTCATCATTGTTTGTTTGTTCTTTAGTTCTTCTGGGTCCTTGTTAAACATTTCTTGTATTTTCTCCATTCTATTTCCAAGTTTTTGGATCATCTTTACTATCATTACTCTGAATTCTTTTTCAGGTAGACTGCCTATTTCCTCTTCATTTGTTTGGTCTAGTGAGTTTTTACCTTCCTCCTTCATCTGCTGTGTATTCCCCTGTCTTCTCATTTTGCTTAACTTACTGTGTTTGGGGTCTCCGTTTTAGAGCTCCAGTTCCTGTTGTTCTTTGTGTCTGCTCCCAATGGTTAACATTGGTTCAATGGGTTGTATAGGCTTCCTGGTGGAGTGGACTGGTGCCTGTTTTCTGGGGGATGAGTGTGGATCTTGTCTTTCTAGTGGGCAGCACCATATCCAGTGGTGTGTTTTGGGGTGTCTGTGAAATTGTTATGATTTTAGGCAGCCTTGGTGGTAATGGGTGGGGTTGTGGTCCTGTCTTGCTGGTTGTTTTGCATAGGGCACTGTAGGTTACTGGTTGTCGAGTGGAACTTGGTCTTAGCATTGAGATGGAGATCTTTGGGAGAGCTTTGCCATTTGATATTACATGGGGCTGGGACGCCTCTTGTGGACCAATGTCCTGAACTCGGCTCTGCTCAGGCCTGACACCTAGCTAGAACACTAAGACCCTGTCAGTCACACTACTCAGAAGAAAAGGGAGAGAAGGAAAGAAAGAAAGAATGAAAGAATGAAAGAAAGAAAGAAAGAGAGAGAGAGAGAAAGAAAGAAAGAAAAATAAGAAAGGAAGGAAGAAAGAAGGAAAGAAAGAGTAAAATAAAATAAAGAAAAAATAGAAATAAAAATAGAAAATAGAAAAATAGAAAAAATATTAAAAATAAAAAAGTTATTTAAAAAAAGAGAGAAAGAAAGAAGAGAGCATGCAAACCAAAACACAAATTCACCAATGATAACAAGCACTAAAATCTATACTGAAAACAAAAAAAACCCAGACAGTCAGAACCCTAGGACAAATGGCAAAACAAAGCTATACAGACAAAATCACATAAAGATGCATACACATACAAACTCACAAAAAATGGAAAGGGAAGAGAGCAACCAAATCAATAAACAAATCTACCAATGAAAATAAGCTCTAAATACTAAACTACGACAAACATAAAACCAGAAACAAATTAGATGCAGAAAGCAAACCCCAAGTCTACAGTTGCTCCCAAAGTCCACCGCCTCAATTTTGGCAAGATTCATTATCTGTTTATGTATTCCAGAGATGCAGGGTACATCTAGTTGACTGTAGAGATTTAACCCACTGCTCCTGAGGCTGCTAGGAGAGATTTCCCTTTTTCTTCTTTGTTCGCACAGCTCCCGCGGTTCAGCTTTGGATTTGGCCCCGCCTCTGCCTGTAGGTTGCCTGAGGGTGTCTGTTCCCCACCCAGACAGCATTGGGTTACAGGAGTAGATGATTAGGGGGTTCTGGCTCACTAAGGTGGTGGCAGAGGCTTGCGTGAAGTTACAACAGCCTGAGGCATATGCCGTGTGTTCTGCCGGGGAAGTTGCCCCTGGATCACGGGATCCTGGCAGTGGCCGGCTGCACAGACTTCGCGGAGGGGAGGTATGGATAGTGACCTGTGCTTGCACACAGGCTTCTTGGTGGTGGAAGCAGCAGGCTTAGCATTTCATGCCCGTCTCTGGTGTCCTTGATGATAGCCATGGCTCGCACCCGTCTCTGGAGCTCATTTAGGCAATACTCTGAATCCCCTCTCCTCGCACACCCTGAAACAATGGTCTCTTGTCTCTTAGGCAGTTCCAGACTTTTTTCCTCCCAGCTAGCTGTGGTGCACTAGCTCCCTTCAGGCTGTGTTCACACAGCCAACCCCAGTCCTCTCCCTGGGGTCTGACTCCCAAAGCCCGAGCCTCAGCTCACAGCCCCCGCCCATCCCAGTGGGTGAGCAGACAAGCCTCTCGGGCTGGTGAGTGCTGGTCATTACTGATCCTCCTTGTGGGAATCTCTCCCCTTTGCCCTCTGCACCCCTGTTGCTGCGCTCTCCTCCGTGGCTTCAAAGCTTCCCCCCGCCACCCCCCAACTCCTCCAGTGAAAGGTCTTCCTAGGGTGTGGAAACATTTCCTCCTTCACAGCTCCCTCCCCGAGGTGCAGGTCCCCTCCCTATCCTTTGTCTCTGTTTTTTCTTTTTTCTTTTGCCCTACCCAGGTAAGTGTGGAGTTTCTTGCCTTTTGGGAAGTCTGAGGTCTTCTGCCAGGTTTCAGTAGGTGTTCTGTAGGAGTTGTTCCACATGTAGATGTATTTCTGATGTATCTGTGGGGAGGAAGGTGATCTCCACATCTTACTCTGCTGCCATCTTGAAGGTGCCCTGTCATTCTTTATTTATGCTCTCTCTTTCATTTCTCATTTTTCTTTTTCTCATTTTTTCATATTCTCTTTTTCTCACTTTTCTTTTTTGTTTTTTATTTTTCTTTCTGTACTTTTTCTTACGTATTTTTCTAATTTATTTTTTTCTCATTTTCCTTATTTTTCTCATTTTTTTCTTTTTTTATTTACTTTTGATGGAATCATTTTGGTATTTTTACTTTTGTCTGCCTTGTGTTTTGAAGTTATTGCAAAGATAAGTTCATGAAGTGGACTTCCTTTGGAAGTGATTTTCTTTTGAGGTAATTTGGCCCAAGCCTCTCACCAGCTTTTTCCCATTTTAAGCCTCCTTTGGGACACCTTGACAAAGCCCAGCAGTAACCCTTATATGCAGTGAGGTTGCAAATCACCCACCTCAGTGGAAAGGAAGCTACTTGAGACCATTGGCACAGGTCAGCTTTCCACATCCTGACCTGGGAAGGGGTAGATATGAATGAAGATGACTGAGAGAAGGAAGACTGAGGAAGGCAGTGAGTCAGCCCAACGTAGTCAAATTCTTAGAAGTGACTAAGTGACACGCTGTCTTACCATGGGCTACACCAATAGAGCAGAGGTGTTTGCGTACCTGGTGCCTGTGGAAGTATGAAAGAAAAAATGGCTGAAGCCAAATTCCACCAGACAGAGTCTGCTGTGCAGTACTGACTGCGGAACTTTATTGCTCAGAGAGGCTTGAAGGCAGAAAGCCTGCTCTTGGGGCTGAGGTGAATATCAAGATGGCTGACTTTGGCTTCAACAACAAATTCACCTTTGACAAAAAGCTGACTACCTTCTGTGGCAGTACCCCTTTTATTTTTGCGGCAGTCACCCCATTACTGCCCCAGAACTGTTGCAGCATAAAAATATGATGGGCCTGACAGGTGGAGCCTGGAAGTCCTGTTATATACACTGGTCACCTGAGTCCTGCCTTTGATGGACACAGCCTCAAGGAGCTATGGACGCAGGTACTGAGGACCATAGAGACCTGCACACCAAATTTCTTATTCCCAGTCTCACTACATTAGGGCAAATCATTATGGATGGTTGTGGATCATGAAGATGACGAATACAGTCTTATGTGGACACACTCTCTGGCTACAAGGACCCCCTGTGGACAAACTTGGTAGTGTCCATGTGTTACAATGGGAAGAGATCCCAGCCTTGCTGGTGGGTGGGCCAGAGGGACAACAAAATAAAAGGCTGTTCTGCTCCTGGGATTCAAGAGCTCAAAACTGAAGGGTGCCATCATCATCTTGAAACCAGTCTTCAGCTGGGCTGACCAACAGCCCCATCCTACAAAGTTCAGCACAACGGGTCTACCAACCCCAAACAGGAGTGCTTGCTTCAGCACTCAGGTGGCCCCTGCCATTCTTACCCACAACCTGTGCTCTACGAAGACTCAGAATAATCACGCCAGGGGCCCCTACCTGCACACCTTCCCCTTGAGCAGCTGTCTCCTGCTGGCCAACCTCTAGCAGCAGTCGCTGCAGGCTTCAGTGCACCCCAGCTAGGCCCTTGGGTACCCCTCACAGAAAGTGGTTGAGAGGTGCCTCGGAAGCATGGCCTCCAGGCGAGCCTGTCTCCTACCAGCTCTCCACCCTCAGCATCACAACCGTCATGGGCTCTCAGCTGGACCATTTTCCTCCTCAGTGAGTCCAGTTGCAGCTTCCATAGTGGACAAGTGTAGACCCAGCAGAAATTGCCCTAAGGTGTGACCTCAACACCTTAGAGGCCAGCTGGAGGCATCTGGGGTTATCTTCAGCAAGGTCACCTTCAAGTTTGTCCACACCAATATACTTTGCAGGTATGCCGGAGGGCACCTGGATGAACCTGAATTCTGAAAGTGGAGGCCCAGGCCTCCCATGGTGGCACTGGAGGTGATAATGAAGAAAAGGAAAATGTCCCGGAGGTCAGGCCACAGTCACTACACTTTCTGTGTAGCCAGAGACCACTTACTCCACAAAGCCCGTGAAGATGAGGTGGGAGATCTGTAGGTTCTAGACCCCCGCATGTGCGGCCACCTGGCATGGAGGCGTCAAACTGCCATGAGGTCTCTCAGCGGACATGGGGTACATTCCTGGCCTTAGGAAACATTGCCTCCAAACTAGCCAACCAGCTGAAGTGTGGTGAAACGTTTTACCTGGGTGAAGCGACACAGACTGGCCTGAACAGTGTGTCACCCTCACTCATCCTTCCCCCTCCCCGATCCTTCTCCAATTTTTCGTCAATATTGTTGGGCAGGGGAGCTAGGTCTTTGCCCCGTGTATCCACCTCTGTGCAGAAACCTCCCTTCGCCCATCTCCTGATGAGGAGGCTCAGGAGAGGGGGAGCAGGTCTTCCCCTTGGTGCTGCAGTTGGACAGAATAAGCATCTTGCCTAAACTAATACCTTGTTTATTAGCAAAAAGAAAAAAAGAAAGGTAAAAAATCCATTCCCTCAGCCACCTTTCCTCTTTACCCCATTGTCAGTCAAGACCAGATCTGTGGGTTTCCCAGGAGGGTGGCTCGGATACCAGGGTAGGGAGTTCCCCGTCAGTCAGTGCCTTGGCCAGACCCACTTCAGGTTTCTACCCTCTCGTCCCCTTCTCCCCTCCAGACCAACCAGCAGATGTGGCCTTCGTGGGCTGGAGGCCTGGGCAGCTGGCGGCTGGGAGCCATGGGGTCTGCTCTGTGCTGCCGAGATCAGGGTGGCCGTCACTGCCATTCCTCCTTCCCCAGAGCTGGACCTTTCCTTCCACAAGCTTCTGCGAGGCCTTGGATTCTCTCTCAAAAGTGGGCACCATCTCTCCGCGAATCCCCATCCTGGGAAAAAGGGGGTGGAACCAGGATAGGGAGTGGGGAGGGGACTCTAGGATGGGGTCAGCTGTTCCCCTGGTGACAGGGACCTCAAAGAAGGCTTTGTCTGTAACTCCCTCCCACTTGCTCCCCTCCACCTCCCCCATCACCCCCTCCCCTCACACACACCCCACTGTTCCCCTTTCATCATCTGGGCACCAGTTAATTCCACAGCCGTGACAGCTCCCCACCTCCACCCTGCTATCTCATCTCTCAGCCTTGCCTTCTCTTCCTGACATTGTCAGGGTGGGGACGTATGTGGCCAGTGGCTCCAGATGGCTCGCCTCTGTGTCCTGATGGGACTGGATGGCTCTGAGGGCTTGACTGGGGGCCACATGGCATCTTTTCATCATTTTCTTTTTTTTTAAATTAATTTTTTATTGGAGTGTAGTTGATTTACAATGGTGTGTTAGTTTCAGGTGTACAGCAAGGTGAATCGGTTATACACATACATATATCCACTCTTTTTTTTTTTCAGATTCTTTTCCCATAAAGGCCATTACAGAGTCTTGGGTAGAGTTCCCTGTACTCTACAGTAGGTCCTTATCTATTTTATATATAGTAGTGTGTGTACATTCCTTTTCTTCTATACTGTCCTTTTTTCTTGAGAAACTGCTGGAGGGAGTCTTGCACAGAGGTGGTCCCCACTGTCATCTGAGTTTTGCATTTTTTGGTGGTGTGTTTTGTTTTTTATTTTTATTACTACATTCTTTGGAGTTATGATGATCCTCCCCCAATTTATCATGCCCACTCCCAGGCCACTCTCACCTGTGAGTTAAGCCTCTGGGTTCCAGGAAGGGGTCTGTGGGCTCTGGCTCAGACCCTCTCTCCCCTCTGTACCCCCTCCCTCCCTGTGAGACAGCTCGGTGCTCAGGGAGTAGGAGGGCTCGGCTGGCTTCCCACAGGGTGCGGGGCACAGGGCACCGGAGAGGTGGTCCACTCCCCGCTTCCAGCCTACCGGCTCCTGCATTCAGTTTCTCCTCTGGATGAAACAGGCGATAAGGAGAATGGTGGTTGGCATAGCTATTCATGACGGTGTGTGGATTTTAGGAGTGCATGAGGTTGAGGAGGGAAGCCAGTTACCGTCCGGGGCAGGGAAATGGCTTGAATGAGAATATCCAAGAAACAGCCAAGAGGGATGTTGGAAGTAGAACCAACAGGACTTATTAGATGTGGAGAGCAGAGAGAGGGAGATATTCAGGTTAACTCCCAGGTGTGTGGCTAAGGCAACTGGGCAGGTGAGAGGGACCTGGACAGGCTCAGATTTAAGGGGGAAACCATCATTCAGTTTAGGACACGGTGACACTTGAGAAGACTGTCACTTGGGCTTGTGACACTGCATGTTGGAGGCAAGGTCGGGGCTGAAGATCTGAAGGTAAAGTTGGGGAGCTTCCGCACGTGAATATTGGAGATCTGGCGATTGAAGAAGTGACCTGATCAGAGAGGGCAGAGAGGAAGTGGGAAAGCATGTGCACAGACTCCTGAGGAATTCTAACCTTTGAAGATGAGCAAAAGAACACTAAGGCTGAGAGAAACTGAGCGGAAAGGCAGGGACAAAATTCACGGTGTGGTGTCAACAGCCTCTGCTGTCAAGGGATCAGAGAGAGGGCTGAAGGGTCAAAGGTGCCTGTGGAGGGAGGGGTCGCCCGGGAGGTTCAACCTTTGAAGGGAGGAGAGGGCCTCTCTGTGTTTTGCTAGGAAGGAGAAAGGAGATTCCCCTGGATCAGGGGTCCGCAAACCTATAAAGGACCAGAGAGTAAATATTTTCGGCTTTCTGTGCCATATGGTCAATTTCTCAACAGTCTGTTATAACAAAGAGCAGCCTTAGACAATCAGTGAACAAATGAGCATGGTCGGTTCCAAGAAGTCTTTATTTATGGACACTGAAATTTGAATTTCATATAATTTTCATGTGCCATGAAAGATGATACATCTTTTTCTTTTCCCCCAATTATTTAAAAATGTAAAAACCACTGTAAGCTGGTTGGCCGTACAAAAACAGATGGAGGGCGGAATTCAGCTCACTGGCCATTACATGCTGAGTCCTGGTCTGCATGTTGGAAAGGAAGGTGGAAAAGTTTATTAAAAGTGGGGCGAGACATGGAGGTGGGGGGACCAGGGGGTCCTGCTCACAGAACTCTGTTCTTTCAGTGAAGTATGAAGCAAAGTTGTCGGCTGAAATTGAGGAATTGCGAAAGGCAGAGATTTCTCATGGAGGAGACCAGGAAGCTAGTGTACAGGAAAAACCCAGCAGCATGTAGAGCAGATGGAAATCCCACAGAGGCGTGACCGTGTTGACCAAGGGGAGGTTTCCCGGAGGCCCTGTATGTACGCTGGGTCTTAACGAATGATCAGAGATCGTTAATTCATTTAAAAGTGAGAAGGACTATTAAAATCCTGAAAAGACAGAGCAGCGGCGATGACATCCCGTAACAGGCACATTTTCAAGTGACAGTAACCACATTCCATAATTTTCATAATTTCTGTTTTAAGCAAATTGCCTTTTAATGATACTAAAACAAAAACTGACTGTAGTGTAAATGTCCAGACATCTCCAAACAGGCCAATGGACTGTAATGCACACACATCTGGTCAGCATCTGGAGTGCACACAGGACAAAAATTCTTCAGATTTGCTCTGCATGTTAAACTTGGGTGTAGCCAGAGAAGTTCACGCTCATTTCAGGTTCAGGCAAATCTGGTCAATTTGGCAACAGGCTATTGACCTATATAAGGCCTTAAGAGGAACTCTCATTTATAGTTTTTTGTGGAGCCTCGTGTAAGCTCCTGGACTATGATCTTACCTCCAAACAAGCTCAGCCTTCATTCTTTCTGGAATTCTGCCAAAAAAAAAGTAAGTTGAACTTTGAGTGAAGTTAAAATTTCAGAGAGTGATTCACAATACCATTTTTTTCTTTCAAAAATTTTTTAGACTTTTAATTGTGGTAAAATAAAATTGTGGTAACATAAAATTTACTATCTTAAACTTTCTTTCTTTAAGGCTTTATTTTTTTTAGAGCAGCTTTAGGTCCATGCAAAATTAAGACAGTACAGAGATTTTCCCATATACCCCCTGACCCGACAGAAGCATGGCCTCCCCCATCATCAATATCCCCCACCAGACGGGGACATTTGTTACAACTGATGAACTTGCACTGACACATCATAATCACCCAAAGGCCATAGCTTACATTAGGGTTCAGTCTTGGTCCTGTATGTTCTGTGTTTGGATAAATGTATAATCACATGTATTCACCATTATAGTATCATATAGAGTACTTTAAATTTTTAATAATATATTTTATTAAACCCAGTATACCTAAAATATTATTTCAACATGTAATCAATCTAAAAAAATTTAAGGGCTTCCCTGGTGGGACAGTGGTTGAAAGTCCACCTGCCGATGCAGGGGACACAGGTTCATGTCCCAGTCTGGGAAGGTCCCACGTGCCACGGAGCGGCTGGGCCTGTGAGCCATGGTCGCTGAGCCTGTGCGTCCGGAGCCTGTGCTCCGCAACGGGAGAGGCCACAACAGTGAGAGGCCCGCGTACTGCAAAAAAATAATAATAAATAAATAAATAAATAAATAAATTTTACACTCCTTTTGTAAAGGAATTTTACAAATTTTACATTTAAAATTTTTTATTTTATTTATTTATTTTTTATACAGCAGGTTCTTATTAGTCATCCATTTTATACATATTAGTGTATACATGTCAATCCCAATCTCCCAATTCATCCCACCACCACCACCACCCCCCGCCACCTTCCCCCCTTGGTGTCCATATGTTTGTTCTCTACATCTGTGTCTCTATTTCTGCCCTGCAAACTGATTCATCTGTACCATTTTTCTAGGTTCCACATATATGCATTAATATATGATATTTGTTTTTCTCTTTCTGACTTACTTCACTCTGTTGTACTATGTCTTTAAAAGCCAGTGTGCACTTTACACTTTCAGCCCATCCATCTGGTCACTAAAATTTTAACTGGAAATACTTGATCGATATTTAGGTATAAAATTTTCAGTTGAAAAAGATTCACATTCTTAAGTTGTTTCAAACACACTTAAAACAAATGTCCCAAACACACTTAAAAGATTCTAACAGCTGATTTGAATATCAGTTTTTAAATGAAAATGAAAAAAATTGAAAAAGAGGAAGCTCAGAGATTTCCCGTATACCCCCTGTCCCCTCACAAGTACAGCCTCCCGCATTATCAACATCCCCACCAGAGGGTATTTTTCAGCTGATGAACCTACATTGTTATGTTATAATCACCCAAAGTTGTAGTTTACATTAGGGTTCACTTCTGGTGTTGTACATCCTATGGGTTTTGATAAATGTATTATGACGTGTGCATAATTATAGTGTCATACAGAGTATTTCACTTCCCTAAAAATCCTCTGTGTTCCACCTGTTCATCCCTCCTTCCTCCCCTGGTTTTTACTTATATTTACATTTCATAAAATCTGTAAGCATTTTAGACCTTATGATACCTTTTTAAAAATAACATCCAATTGGGTTCATTTCACGTAAAAGAAATGCAATCTAAATACACCTTTAGGAGGAGATGAAGACTTTTCAGATGATACTCCTGTTTTGCAACTCAAAAAATAAACTGAATCATGTAGGGAGAGATCAGAGTTTAGAACTGTTCTTGCCATGCACCTCATATCAAAATAAATCCTGGCTTGTGTATTTTCCTTAGAGGAAGATCTATTATTGTCTCATTCTTATAATAAACTGTTTTCAGTCTTTTTCTTAAACACATAGAGCTACTAATAGCCTCAGGCTTTATAGAATTCCCACTTCAAAATGTCTATAATAAATCAAATTTCTTCATTCAGAGTGTACAGCCTCTGAAGGACTGATGCTGATGGGTTGGGTGTAGGGGGGCAGGTCAGACTTCCTAGGATTAGAAAGAAGTAATTAGTAACTAGAGTTAGTCTCCACACTTCCTCACTTTAGACCCCTTTACCAACTGTTTGAACCAAAGGGAGAGAAGATCTTTCACCTTTCTTTAAACTTTGTTTTAGCTCTATTGAATATTAAAACAAATTAAAGTAAATAAAGGAATTTAAATAAAGACAGTGGATTTTCCAGGAGTACAGATGATGAAGCTGAATTCAAAGAGCTTCATTTACTTTCCCCAGGCACCCTCAGAGGATTGGGGGTCACATGGGATGAAATGGGAATTCTTATTTCCTAAACTGATCTCAGATCCCTAGACAGATGGTTTCTCAATGAGAAAACCCAACAAGATTTCAACAAATGTCTTTGTTTTACATCTTCTGAACTCAGGAACATTAGAATAGCTTTGTGCTCATTTTTATTTCTGGCAAAAAGAAGCTGGTTTGGCCAAAGTGTTATTTTGGAGGGCATTGGCATGTTCTTAGGTATAGGATTTGCCTTTTAACCCAAGCTAAATAAAGTCAGACAATTATGGTTTTGGGGTTCTCTTCCAGGAGACAAATCAATATTTTTTAAAAAGCAACATGTAGGCTCTAGTTATTAAAAGATTTGTTCAAGAACATTCATATTCCATAACCTCATGTCAGAAAAATTCAAGCAGTAAGATGTCTAAAGAGGGGGCTTTTTGCAGTTTGACTCTTTTCCTTGTTAGCACTTCATAAAAAGTGACAAACCAAATATCCTTTGGCCTTCTTGCATTTACTTCAAACTCTGCCTTATAGTGATTTTTCTCTTTAGATGAGCCCTCATTTATACTTTCTACTTCTCTGAGTTTAAGAGCCTATTTTCTTCATGAGATACACCATCAGTCTTTAAAAAGGAAGGGGAAACTGAGTGATTTTTCACAGATATAGTACATAAGGCCAAAGGGTCACAACACTTTTCGTGCTTTTCTATACATCACGCATGAATACGGATGCTATGAATTTCCTTGATTTGGCAACCATAATGCCAAGGAAACATTCATTTACATCTGAAGGGCCAATAGACTAAATGTGGCAGGAAATAAGGTTTTACTTTTATAAAAATACATTGGGAGTAAAGACATAGCTCAGAGCTATCTTGTTATAGGATTTTTAAAAATAAATTTATTTATTTTATGTATATATTTTTGGCTGTGTGGGGTCTTCATTGCTGTGCGTGGGCTTTCTCTAGTTGCAGCTAGCAGGGGCTACTCTTTGTTGCCTTGTGCAGGCGGTGGCTTCTCTTGCTGTGGAGCACGGGCTGTAGGCACACGGACTTCAGTAGTTGTGGCACGTGGGCTCAGTAGTTGTGGCTCGCGGGCTCTGGAGAGCAGGCTCAGTAGTTGTGGCACACGGGCTTAGTTGCTCCATGGCATGTGGGATCTTCCCAGATCAGGGCTCAAACCCATGCCCCCTGTATTGGCAGGCAGATTCTTAACCACTGAGCCACCAGGGAAGCCCAAAGTGATCTTGAAAATAGCATTCTTTTATATTTAGGGGTATAAATGGCTGAGATATAAAGGGGCAGATGGTGGTAAAATACCCCTACAGGTTGTTATTTTACACTTCCAACACTTGAAATTTATTCCATCAAGAGTGAAATAAGTCATTTCTTATAATTAAAAGTAGAATAATATGTTTTCATGTATAATTGGATACGTTATGTGATTTTTAGTGGTTTGGACCAAATGAGAAAAACAGTTAAACTTTTACTTGGATGGAGAAGATTTTTGCCTGTGATAAGGGAGAGGGAAAGGGAAGTCATACTATTTTACTTATAATAAACCAGTTAGAAAATTATAGAAGGATTATAACTTTCCCCAAACACAAAGATTGCAGCAATTCTCTGTTTTCACACAGTTCAAAGCCAGCTCTCTCACAGTGGTAACTTTGCATAAGGAGATGAAATATTTTAAACCAAAAGAAAACCATTTTGAGCATTTCCATATTTTGTTGCTATAGAATGCTATTGCTTTCTCTCTCTTCCTTCCTTCCTTCCTTTCTTTCTTTCTTTCTTTTTTTCTTCCTTTCTTTCTTTTTTCTTTCTTCTTTTTCCCTTTCTTTCCTTTTTTCTTTCTTTCTTTTTTCTTTCTTTCTTTTTCTTTCTTTTCTTTTCTTTCTTTCTTTCTTTCTTTCTTCCTTCCTTCCTTCCTTCCTTCCTTCCTTCCTTCCTTTCTTTCTTTCCTCATTTCTTTCTTTCTTTCTTTCTCTCTCTCTCTCTCTCTCTCTCTTTCTTTCTTTCTTTCTTTCTTTCCTCTCTTTCTAAAAAATGCTTTTCTTGGTTATTCAACCAAACTTCCAACTAGGCACATCTAGCATCATTGATGAAAAATGTTTTTTTCAAAACTGAAAGATTTAGCTGAGTTGGATATCCTGATTTTTGGTAAGGTAGTCCCAATGAGGATGGCAGTGGGGTTTTTTTGCAGATAATTTCTCACTTTCTTGTTTCTATTGGCAGCCTAAAGTCCACCCAGGCTGTTGCCTGCAAAGCACCACAGAGGATGTGAAGAAACACGGGCTTTAGCATTCTTTGGGAGATTCCCTGGTGTTGGGAATTCTTTACGCAATAATATTACAATTCTGACTTTTGAACTATGCAACTGGCAAAGGATTTTTAATTCTTTTCTCAACCAGAGAAACCCAAGATAACGATAGAAACCACAGGAATACCAGAGAGGAGGGGAAAAATGATACCTTTTTAATTTTAGGAAGTATTTGTGCATTTGAGCTTCAGTCTCCTGAAAGCATATATAAAAAGATAACCCTTCTATCCTTTTAATTTAAACTAAAGAATAAAAATAGTTCGGATTAACCACTATTGATGTCACTCTTCTTAGAATGCATTCACAGGAAAAAGCAGAAGTCTTTGAAAAAACAGCATGATATTAAAGTTTGTAACGTTGCTCACATAAGAAAACTCTATTTTAACATATTTACAAATAATTTAGTTATTAATTTAACATTTATCAATAAAATAAGTAAATGTAAGTTCCAGGACAGTAAGCACTTAATCTATTGTATTTTATTTCCTGGTGTAACCTTAGCATTTGGTACAGTACCTGACATATGGAAAGATTTCAATAAATATTTTTGTATGTAAACAAATAAATGAATATTGAGATTGGCTTTGCATAAAAAGAAGAGATTCACAGGCCCCAAACTTTTTTTATTATTATTATCTTAGTCTTAATGTAACTATAACATTCAATTTGCTATTAATCTTTTTTTTCATTCAATAGAAGGCCTTTCTTTTCTGCTTTTCTTTTTTTCACCATTTTTCTGTTTTGCTTTGATGTTCTATAATGATTTTTCCCCAGGCCATGCCAATACTAACAATGAACAGGAATCTTTGACTTGCTTAAGCCAATTTGTTTGTTTGGGTTTTTTTTTTTTTTTTTGGTTTTAATTTTTTTATAGTTTCTGATGAAGCAATGACTTTTCTCTGTCAAGGTTGCTTTTCTGAGATGAAATTTGTCATCACCTTCATTTTAATCTGCTTTCATAATTCTGATCATTTTATTTTCAACTTTAAAAACATTTCCCTCCAATTCTTGCTAGCAGAAGTAAATATCACTATTATCCAATCTTGTTACTTTTGTTTTAGGATAAATGTGAGAATTTCTCCATAAGTAAAAAGCACATTCTTCCTTTTCTTTTGAACTCAATTAGTAACTTATTTTGTACATCACAAATAGTTCAACCTCTTTTCCATCTCTTTCCTGTCCAAATTTGCATATGTTTTTATTTGCAAATGTTGTTTGCAATTATTTGTGGTACTCTCATAAATCTCTTCTTAGTCAGTATTTCTTTATATGAAAAAGCTTTACTGAGATATAATTTATATAAAATAAACTGAACACTATGTTCAACTGTACACTTGAGTTTGAAATACAATCAAGATAATAAGCCTGTCCATCACTCCTAAAAGTTTTCATGATCTTCTGCAGTCTCTTCATTGGGCCCCTTTCAGCAACTTTAATCTTGTCCCCAGGTAACCACTGATCTGCTCTCTGTTACTATAGATTTGTTTGCATTTACTAGAATTTTATATAAATGGAATAACACTGACTGCAATGTCAATAAGAAATCTTAAAGTACCTCACACACAAGGCTCACAAACCAAAATTCATTATCTTTCCTCTACATTTGTGAGATTGCTAGTGTGCTTTCTATTTCTCTTAATAAAATTCTTTTAAGATCAAAACTCTTTTATTCAAGATCAAAACTGAACTTGTCCTCAGTGTTCTTTTCCCTTTTGCCTAGAAATCAGTTTCCATGATGGCCAACTCTGCTTCTGAAAGGTTACTTTCCTATCTCTACATTTCTTTTCATGTACTGCCCCTGGCCCTCATTATTTCCTTGGATTATGGCAATATTTTCACAATTGTTCTCTTTGCCACCACTATTTATTTTTCTCTATAGTCTGTCAGCCACACTGCCACCATTTATTGAGGATTTATTATATCAAGACAATAAAGGGAATTTGTTTCATTCATCCTGGTGTCCTTCCGTAGCATCATGCTCTTTTTTGTCACAGCATTACTTTCATAATTATTTGATCTGTTTCTCTGCCTACACTCAAGCTTGATGAAGTCATGAGTCATGCCAGTTTGTTATTATCATTTTCTCTCTCCTCAACATATACCACAGCATCAGTTACAGGGGAGGTGTTCAACAACTATTTGTTGAATAAATATGTAACATGTAACTTCTTCTATGTTATATCTTTAGATTATTTTTTATAGCTTCATTACCTACAGTATAAATTTCATACTTATTATTGCTACGTATAATGCTTTTAGGAAATTGGACTCAACAACCTTTTTAGATTCAATTCTTTTCACCCTTCCTATAACATGCCTTTTCCATCTTTCTGGAATACCTTTCCCTCTTCTCTCTGGCAAATATCTGTTTTTCTTTAAACTGATCTCCAAAGTTTCTCTCCATATTCTAAGATTTGCTGGCCCAACTCTGCATAATTAATCACTTCTTCCTTCATTCTTCTATACACCTGGCCATATTGTACTATGTTAGTAATTGTTTCAGTTTTCTATAACTACATAAAAAAACATCCCCAGACTTAGTGGTTTAAAGAGCAACCATTTTTAGTCATCTGTCGTGGTTCTTTGGGTTGGCAGAGCTCAGCAGGATGGTTCTTCTGCCCCACATGGTGCTGGGTGGGATTTCAATCATCTAAGAGTTTGACTGGTCTGGAATATCCAAGCTGTCTCACTCATAAGGCTGGAGGTAGATGCTTGCTTTCATTTGGAAGTTTAGATGAGTATGTCAGGTGGTGAGCTTTGGTCACCCACTATATATGCTCTCCATGAAGATTGGGCTTCTCAGAACATGGAACCTGGGTTCCAAAAAGACATGTTCATGTGGCAAAAGATAAAACTAAAAATGTCCTAAGGTTGAGCCTTGAAAGTTCAGAGCTTCACTTTCACCATGTAAGTCTCAGGGCTATCCCAGATCCACTATGGAGAGGAGCACACCAGGGTATGAATACCAGGCAGTGTAATCCATTAAGGTCCATCACTGTAGATTTTATGTGTTTATTCTCTTCTGCCAAATTATAAGATATTTGAAAACAGTCAATGTGTTTTACCTTTGTGTCCATAGCAGCTAACATAGTGCCTGAAATAATCATTGTTTGATGAATACTTGTAGAATGTAATGGTCTTACCCCATCCTTCTTTCCCCATTCATCACTGGTTGTAGACATTCCCAGGGTTGATTTTTTTCACCCTTGTTTCTGTCTATCTTTTTCTTCCAACTTCAGCCATGACATCTGTGTTTGCTATTCACATCTGTCACACGATCTTACACATTTTCCTTCACTCCAGAGCAAGGCCTCTCCTCCAGCCACCATATGGGATCACTGGTAAAAATAACCTTCAATTCTTTGGAAGCAACACCATAGGGCCACTTCTACTTTTTTGCCCTCTTTCCTCACTATTCCTCCTCAAGATTAGACATATTGTCATTTGAGATGTCACAAAGTCTGTTCTCATTTCTATTATGCTGACCCAGGCAATCATCCTTGAACAACTAGAACAGGAGCTTCTGGATTCTTTTCTATGCCCCTCTTCCCATCCAACCTAAACTCAATCTCTTTCCCAGTAGGTCTCATGGAAACACCAGCCTCATCAGAGGCTCTCTCCTGCCTCATCCCTCAGATCAGAAAATGCTGAAGGCAACTGGTTGCTTAGCAGTAAACTGTTTTTGTCCTTTTTTAAAAAAACTTTTTATTTTATATTGGAGTACAGTTGATTAACAACATTGTGTTGGTTTCTGCAGTACAGCAGAGTGATTCAGTTATGCATACACATGTATCTGTTCTTTTTCAAACCCTTTTCCCATTTAGTCTATTACAGAACATTCAGCCTTGTTCCCTATGCTATACAGTAGGTCCTTGTTTGTTATCTATTTTAAATATAGCAGTGTGTACATGTCAATCCCAAACTCCCATTCTATCCCTCCCGCCCAACCTCCCCCCTGGTAACCATAAATTCGTTCTCTAAGTCTGGGAATCTGTTTCTGTTTTGTAAATAAGTTCTTTTGTATCATTCTTTTTTTTTTAGAATCCACATATAAGTGATATCATACAATATTTGTCTTTCTCTGTCTGACCTAATTCATTCAGTATGACAATCTCTAGGTCCACCCATGCATGCTGCTACAAATGGCATTATTTCATTCTTTTTAATGGCTGAGTAATATTCCATTGTAAAGTGTGGAGTGTTACCCTAAGTGCCTTGGGGTAACATTCAACAGTTCTGTAGAATCTGTCTCCACTCCACCAAGACAGTCTCAACCTCTACCTTATCAGGAACCTCAGAGAGGCCTGACTCCTCTGGGATTCCCAAACTCTCTGTGATCATCATGGGCTCAAACATAGGCTTTTCCCAAGGATTTAAGGCAGTATTTTTTGGAATGTTTGCAAGTTTTCTTTGAACACTAGAATATTAATGGATTATTTTAGGAGAAAGATATAGATCTGCAGTTAGAAGATTTGGGGAAGTATTCGATTAAAAATTAGTTTTAATAATCATGAGAATGCTCAGAGATTTTGTTATGCTTTATGTATTGTATCTCTCCAGAGAGGAAATTAATATGTACCATTCTCCAAATCTTCTTAAATGTAGAAAACCTTTTTTTTTTTTTTTGCGGTACGCGGGCCACTCTCTGTTGTGGCCTCTCCCGCTGTGGAGCACAGGCTCCGGACGCGCAGGCTCAGCAGCCATGGCTTACGGGCCCAGCCGCTCTGCGGCATGTGGGATCTTCCCGGACCAGGGCATGAACCCATGTCCCCTGCATCGACAGGTGGACTCTCAACCACTGCACCACCAGGGAAGCCCCTAGAAACCCTATTAAATCCATAAAACATGCCTAGGAAACTGCTGCTCTAGTGTATACTGATTCTAAATATTTTTTATTAGTTTCTCCTTTATAACAAAGTGAATCAGTCATACATATACATCTGTTCCCACATCCCTTCCCTCTTGTGTCTCCCTCCCTCCCACGCTCCCTATCCCACCCCTCCAGGCGGTAACAAAGCACCGAGCTGATCTCCCTGTGCTATGCGGCTGCTTCCCACTACCTATCTACCTTACGTTTGGTACTATATATATGTCCATGCCTCTCTTTCGCTTTGTCACAGCTTACCCTTCCTCCTCCCCATATCCTCAAGTCCATTCTCAAGTAGGTCTGTGTCTTTAGTCCCGTTTTACCCCTAGGTTCTTCATGACATTTTTTTTAAATTCCATATATATGTGTTAGCATACGGTATTTGTCTTTCTCTTTCTGACTTACTTCATTCTGTATGACAGACTCTAGGTCTATCCACCTCAGTACAAATAGCTCAGTTTCGTTTCTTTTTGTGGCTGAGTAATATTCCATTGTATATATGTGCCACATCTTCTTTATCCATTCATCCGATGATGGACACTTAGGTTGTTTCCATCTCTGAGCTATTGTGAATAGAGCTGCAATGAACATTTTGGTACATGTCTCTTTTTGAATTATGGTTTTCTCAGGGTGTATGCCTAGTAGTGGGATTGCTGGGTCATATGGTAGTTCTATTTGTAGTTTTTTAAGGAACCTCCATACCGTTCTCCATAGTGGCTGTACCAATTCACATTCCCACCAGCAGTGCAAGAGTGTTCCCTTTTCTCCACACCCTCTCCAGCATTTATCATTTCTAGATTTCTTGATGATGGCCATTCTGACTGGTGTGAGATGATATCTCATTGTAGTTTTGATTTGCATTTCTCTAATGAGTAAAGATGTTGAGCATTCTTTCATGTGTTTGTTGGCAGTCTGTATATCTTCTTTGGAGAAATGCCTACTTAAGTCTTCTGCCCATTTTTGGATTGGGTTGTTTGTTTTTTTGCTATTGAGCTGCATGAGCTGCTTATAAGTTTTGGAGATTAATCCTTTGTCAGTTGCTTCATTTGCAAATATTTTCTCCCATTCTGAGGGTTGTCTTTTGGTCTTGTTTATGGTTTCCTTTGCTGTGCAAAAGCTTTGAAGTTTCATTAGGCCCCATTTGTTCATCTTTGTTTTTATTTCCATTTCTCTAGGAGGTGGGTCCAAAAGGATCTTGCTGTGATTTATGTCATAGAGTGTTCTGCCTATGTTTTCCGTTAAGAGTTTGATAGTTTCTGGCCTTACATTTAGGTCTTTAATCCATTTTGAGCTTATTTTTGTGTATGGTGTTAGGGAATGATCTAATCTCATACTTTTACATGTCCCTGTCCAGTTTTCCCAGCACCACTTATTGAAGAGGCTGTCCTTTCTCCACTGTACATTCCTGCCTCCTTCATCAAAGATAAGGTGACCATATGTGCGTGGGTTTATCTCTAGGCTTTCTATCCTGTTCCATTGATCTATCTTTCTGTTTTTGTGCCAGTACCACACTGTCTTGATTACTGTAGCTTTGTAGTATAGTCTGAAGTCAGGGAGCCTGATTCCTCCAGCTCCGTTTTTCATTCTCAAGATTGCTCTGGCTATTCAGGGTCTTTTGTTTTTCCAAATAAATTTTGAAAATTTTTGTTCTAGTTCTGTGAAAAATGCCAGTGGTAGTTTGATAGGGATTGCATTGAATCTGTAGATTGCTTTGGGTAGTAGAGTCATTTTCACAATATTGATTCTTCTAATCCAGGAGCATGGTATATCTCTCCATCTATTTGTATCATCTTTAATTTCTTTCATCAGTGTCTTATAATTTTCTGCATACAGGTCTTTTGTCTCCTTAGGTAGGTTTATTCCTAGATATTTTATTCTTTTTGTTGCAATGGTAAATGGGAGTGTTTTCTTGATTTCACTTTCAGATTTTTCATCATTGGTGTACAGGAATGCCAGAGATTTCTGTGCATTAATTTTGTATCCTGCTACTTTACCAAATTCATTGATTAGCTCTAGTAGTTTTCTGGTAGCATCTTTAGGATTCTCTATGTATAGTATCATGTCATCTGCAAGCAGTGACAGCTTTACTTCTTCTTTTTCAATTTGGATTCCTTTTATTTCCTTTTCTTCTCTGATGGCTGTGGCTAAAACTTCCAAAACTAAGTTGAATAAGAGTGGTGAGAGTGGGCAGCCTTGTCTTGTTCCTGATCTTAGTGGAAATGTTTTCAGTTTTTCACCATTGAGGACGATGTTGGCTGTGGGTTTGTCATATATGGCCTTTATTATGTTGAGGAAAGTTGCTTCTATGCCTACTTTCTGCAGGGTTTTTATCATAAATGGGTGTTGAATTTTGTCAAAAGCTTTCTCTGAATCTATTGAGATGATCATATGGTTTTTCTCCTTCAATTTGTTAATATGGTGTATCACATTGATTGATTTGCATATATTGAAGATTCCTTGCATTCCTGGAATAAACTCCACTTGATCATGGTGTATGATCCTTTTAATGTGCTGTTGGATTCTGTTTGCTAGTATTTTGTTGAGGATATTTGCATCTATGTTCATCAGTGATATTGGCCTGTAGTTTTCTTTCTTTGTGACATCCTTGCCTGGTTTTGGTATCAAGGTGATGGTGGCCTCGTAGAATGAGTTTGGGAGTGTTCCTTCCTCTGATATTGTTTGGAAGAGTTTGAGAAGGATGGGTGTTAGCTCTTCTCTAAATGTTTGATAGAATTCGCCTGTGAAGCCATCTGGTCCTGGGCTTTTGTTTGTTGGAAGATTTTTAATCACAGTTTCAATTTCAGTGCTTGTGATTGGTCTATTCATATTTTCTATTTCTTCCTGAGTCAGTCTTGGCAGGTTGTGCATTTCTAAGAATTTGTCCATTTCTTCCAGGTTGTCCATTTTATTGGCATAGAGTTGCTTGTAGTAATCTCTCATGATCTTTTGTATTTCTGCAGTGTCAGTTGTTACTTCTCCTTTTTCATTTCTAATTCTGTTGATTTGAGTCTTCTCCCTTTTTTTCTTGATGAGTCTGGCTAATGTTTTATCAATTTTGTTTATCTTCTCAAAGAACCAGCTTTTAGCTTTATTGATCTTTGCTATCATTTCCTTCATTTCTTTTTCATTTAGTTCTGATCTGATCTTTATGATTTCTTTCCTTCTGCTAGCTTTGGGGGTTTTTTGTTCTTCTTTCTCTAATTGCTTTAGGTGCAGGGTCAGGTTGTTTACTCGAAATGTTTCCTGTTTCTTAAGGTGGGATTGTATTGCGATAAACTTCCCCCTTAGACCTGCTTTTGCTGCGTCCCATAGGTTTTGGGTCGTCGTGTCTCCATTGTCATTTGTTTTTAGGTATTTTTTGATTTCCTCTTTGATTTCTTCAGTGGTCACTTCGTTATTGAGTAGTGTATTGTTTAGCCTCCATGTGTTTGTATTTTTTACAGATCTTTTCCTGTAATTGATGTCTAGTCTCATAGCATTGTGGTCGGAAAAGATACTTGATACAATTTCAATTTTCTTAAATTTACCAAGGCTTGATTTGTGACCCAAGATATGATCTATCCTGGAGAATGTTCCATGAGCACTTGAGAAAAATGTGTATTCTGTTGTTTTTGGATGGAATGTCCTATAAATATCAATTAAGTCCATCTTGTTTAATGTATCATTTAAAGCTTGTGTTTCCTTATTTATTTTCATTTTGGATGACCTGTCCATTGGTGAAAGTGGGGTGTTAAAGTCCCCTACTATGATTGTGTTACTGTCGATTTCCCCTTTTATGGCTGTTAGTATTTGCCTTATGTATTGAGGTGCTCCTATGTTGGGTGCATAAATATTTACAATTGTTATATCTTCTTCTTGGATCGATCCCTTGATCATTATGTAGTGTCCTTCTTTGTCTCTTCTAATAGTCTTTATTTTAAAGTCTATTTTGTCTGATATAAGAATTGCTACTCCAGCTTTCTTTTGATTTCCATTTGCATGGAATATCTTTTTCCATCCCCTTACTTTCAATCTGTATGTGTCTTTAGGTCTGAAGTGGGTCTCTTGTAGACAGCATATATATAGGTCTTGTTTTTGTATCCATTCAGCCACTCTGTGTCTTTTGGTGGGAGCATTTAGTCCATTTACATTTAAGGTAATTATTGATATGTATGTTCGTATTACCATTTCCTTAATTGTTTTGGGTTCGCTATTGTAGGTATTTTCCTTCTGTTGTGTTTCTTGCCTAGAGAAGTTCCTTTAGCATTTGTTGTAAAGCTGGTTTGGTGGTGCTGAACTCTCTCAGCTTTTGCTTGTCTGTAAAGTTTTAATTTCTCCATCAAATCAGAATGAGATCCTTGCTGGGTAGAATAATCTTGGTTGCAGGTTTTTCTCCTTCATCACTTTAATTATGTCGAGCCACTCCCTTCTGGCTTGTAGAGTTTCTGCTGAGAGATCATCTGTTATCCTGATGGGGATTCCCTTGTGTGTTATTTGTTGTTTTTCCCTTGCTGCTTTTAATATGATTTCTTTGTGCTTAATTTTTGACAGTTTGATTAATATGTTTCTTGGCATATTTCTCCTTGGATTTATTCTGTATGGGACTCTCTGTGCCTCCTGGACTTGATTAACTACTTCCTTTCCCATTTTAGGGAAGTTTTCAACTATAATCTCTTCAAATATTTTCTCAGTCCCTTTCTTTTTCTCTTCTTCTTCTGGAACCCCTAAAATTCGAATGTTGGTGCGTTAAATGTTGTCCCAGAGGTCTGTGAGACTGTCCTCTGTTCTTTTCATTCTTTTTTCTTTATTCTGCTCTGCATTAGTTATTTCCACAATTTTATCTTCCAGGTCACTTATCTGTTCTTCTGCCTCAGTTATTCTGCTATTGATCCCTTCTAGAGTATTTTTAATTTCATTTATTTTGTTGTTCATCATTGCTTGTTTCCTCTTTAGTGCTTCTAGGTCCATTTTAAATGTTTCTTGCATTTTCTCTATTCTATTTTCAGGATTTTGGATCATCTTTACTATAATTATTCTGAATTATTTTTCAGGTAGACTGCCTATTACCTCTTCATTTGTTAGGTCTGGTGGGTTTTTATCTTGCTCCTTCATCTGCTGTGTTTTTTTCTGTCTTCTCATTTTGCTTATCTTACTGTGTTTGAGGTCTCCTCTTTGCTGGCTGCAGTTTCGTAGTTCCCCTTGTTTTTGGTGTCTGTCCCCAGTGGCTAAAGTTGGTTCAGTGAATTGTGTAGGCTTCCTGTTGGAGGGGACTAGTGCCTGTGTTCTGGTGGATGAGGTTGGATCTTGTCTTTCTGATGGGCAGGTCCACGTCTGGTGGTGTGTTTTGGGGTGTCTGTGGCCTTATTATGATTTTAGGCAGCCTCTCTGCTAATGGGTGGTGTTGTGTTCCTGTCTTGCTGTTTGTTTGGCATAGGATGTCCAGCACTGTAGCTTGCTGGTCGTTGAGTGAACCTGGGTGTTGGTGTTGAGATGGAGATCTCTGGGAGATTTTTGTCATTTGATATTACGTGGAGCTGGGAGGTCTCTTGTGGACCAGTGTCCTGAAGTTGGCTCTCCCACTTCAGAGGCACAGCACTGACTCCTGGCTGCAGCACCAAAAGCCTTTCATCTACCCAGCTCTGAATAAAAGGGAGAAAAAGTAGAAAGAAATAATTAGTAGAAGAAAGAAAGAGAGAGAGAAAAAAAGGAAGAATGAAAGAAAGGAAAGAAGGAAGAAAGAAAGAAAGAAAGGAGGGAGGGAGGGAGGAAGGAAAGAAAAGGAGTGAAAGGAAGAAGGGAGGGAGGGAGGGAGGAAGGAATTAAAGAAAGAAAGAAAGAAAAAAGAATAAAGAGGGAAAGAAAGGTAGGAGGGAGGGAGGAAGGAAAGAAAGAGAGAAAGAAAGAAAGGAGGGGCAGAGGGAGGGAGGGAGGAAGGTAAAGTAGGAAAAAAAGAAAGAGAGAAGATAAAGTAAAATAGAATAAAGTTTAAAATGTAGTAGCATTATTAAAATAAAAAAGTAATTATTGAAAAAAATAAAATGGACAGAGAGAACCCTGGGACATATGGTGGAAGCAAAGCTATACAGAGAAAATCTCACACAGAAGCATACACATACACATTCACAAAAAAGAACGGGGGAAAAAATCGAAAATCTTGCTCTCAAAGTCCACCTCCTCAATTTGGGATAATTCGTTGTAAAAAGAGGAAAAGGGAAAAAGTCTGAAATCTTGCTCTCAAAGTCCATCTCCTTAATTTGGGATAATTCGTTGTAAAAAGAGGAAAAGGGGAAAAATCTTAAATCTTGTCCTCAGAGTCCACCTCCTCAATTTGGGATGATTCGCTGTCCATTCATGCACTCCACAGACACAGGGCACATCAAGCGGACCGTGGAGCTTTAATCCGCTGCCTCCGAGGCTGCACAGAGAGATTTCCCTGTCTCTTCTCTGCCCTCACAGCTCCCGGGTCTCAGCCTTGGACCTGGCCCCGCCTCTGCGCATAGGTCGCCGGAGGGCGTCCGTTCTTCGCTCAGACAGGACAGGTTTAAAGGAGCTGCTAATTCGGGGGCTCTGGCTCACTCAGGCCGAGGGGAGGGAGGGGCACACAGTGCGGGGCGAGCCTGCAGTGGCAGAGGCCGGTGTGACATTGCACCAGCCTGAGGTGCTCCGTGCACTTTCCAGGGGAAGCCGTCCTTGGGTCCCAGGACCCCGGCAGTGGCGGGGTGCACAGGCCCCCCGGAAGGCGGTGTGGACAGTGACCCGCGCTCGCACACAGGCCTCTTGGCGGCGGCAGCAGCAGCCCCAGCGTCCCACGCCCGTCTCCGGGGTCCGCGCCTTACCCGCGGCTCGCGCCCGTCTCTGGAGCTTCTTTAAGCAGCGCTCTTAATGCCCTCTCCTCGCGCACCAGGAAACAAAAGGGAAGAAAAAGTCTCTTGCCTCTTCAGCAGCTCCAGACTTTTTCCGGGCTCCCTCCGGGCTAGCCACAGTGCACTAACCCCCTCAGGCTCTCTTCCTGCCACCAGCCCCAGTCCTCTCCCTGCACTCCGACTGAAAGCCGTTACCCGAGCCTCAGCTCCCAGCCCCGCCCGCCCCAGCGGCCGAGCAGACAAGCCTCTCGGGCTGGTGTGTGACTGAGGGCACTGATCCTCTGTGCCGGAATCTCTCCACTTTGCCCTCCGCACCCCTGTTGCTGTGCTCTCCTCTGCTACTCTGAAGCTTTCCCCCTCCGCCACCTGCAGTCTCCACCCGCGAAGGGGCTTGTAGTGTGTAGAAACCTTCCCTCCTTCACGGCTCCCTCCCACCGGTGCATGTCCCGTCCCTATCCTTTTGTCTCTGTTTATTCTTTTTTCTTTTGCCCTACCCAGGTATGTGGGGAGTTTCTTGCCTTTTGGGGGGTCTGAGGTCTTCTGTCAGCGTTCAGTAGGTGTTCTGTAGGAGTTGTTCCACGTGTAGATGAATTTCTGATGTATCTGTGGGGAGGAAGGTGATCTCCGCGTCTTACTCTTCCACCATCTTCCTCCATCCCTCCTCTATGTCCTTATTTTTTATTCCTCTTTTGTTTTGGGTTTTCCTAGAGATTCCTTCATAGGGTTTGAGGCTTGCAGTTCTTTTATCTGTGATCCCTGCTAGTGTTGGAGAGTCTCCTGCAGAGGCGGGGGGTGGCTGTGGCCCACCGTGAGGACGACACTGGCAGCAGAAGTTCTGGGAAGTACTCCTTCTCTTTAGCCCTCCCATAGTCTCCAAATTTTTCTTAATGTTTCTGGCATTTATTACCTCTATGGCTAATTTGTGTACTAATTCATGTATTTCTTTCCTTCTGCATCTTTTTTTTATCACCTAGCTCAGTGTTGTTATGGAGAAGGTATACAATAAACACTCATTAAATGAATGAATAAGCTTTCCATTTCATTGATGAAAAAAATTGGGAAACTTTGAGACTGGGCCAAAGTTTCCTGATTCTTATTCAAGTATACTAAGGCATTTCCTAGCTAACCAAGAATGAAAGTTTTTACTGGTGAATCCCAATTTTGTGAGCCCTCTGGAATTTAGCTACTCATTTATCTTAAAATACCATAAAAAGACCAGTTCATATAGCAGTCAGAGGAAGATTATTAAAGCTTTCACTTTTCTTTGAAAACTTGAGCAATTTCCACTAAGATAGTCTTATTACATCCTCTAATTTACTTGAAATTACAGAACATCAGACAAATATGGAACTGTGATTTGGTATATTTGCAAGGAGACATAAATAAGAAAGGAGGTGATAAGTTGTGGGTTTTTTTTAACTACTTAAAAAAATCTATTTCACGCTTCCAATTTAGTTGTAACTTTTATGTTCCATAACATGAAAACAAATAAGTAAATTAACAACATTATATGTAGACTCTTCTTTTTATCAAATACTATTTATTCAATCAATAAACAACTATTTATTGAGAAATCATTACCTCCCAGGCTCTGTGGTAAGTGATGTGGTTACTGCCATGAATAAACTAAAGGCACTATTGAATATATGATGATAATGATAGATACTAAAAAGGAAAAGTACAGGTTTCCATGTGTGCATATAACAGCAAGACCCTAATTTAGTCTTAGGGCCACAGAATGCTTTCTTAAGAAAGGTCCATTTGAATGAAAATTGAAGGGCAAGTTAAGACTCAGACAGAGAAAAATAGTGGGAAACTGGGAGAAGACCCTGCCGTGAGAAGGGTCTTGGAGAGTTTGGGAAACTAAAATACAGTTGAAGAATGTTGAGCAAAGAAAAAGGTAGCAAATGCTAGCTTATGGGCCCACAAATGATGTCAATAGCTAATCTCACCCTTTCCTTTTTTTTTTCTCATCACTTTCCCTGAGTAAAAGTTTATATTTTTACTTTTAAACTTCTTTAAGAAGTGTTTTATTGCAAAGCACTGCTGGTAAACAGAGTAAATGATTCTGAAGCTGATTTCCAACGTTTTAGAAAGCTTGGAAGGATGAAGCTTCTGAACTTGTGAGTTTACAAAATTTCCTTGGCATTTGAGCATGATCGTCAAGTCAACTCAGACGCCTGGCTTAGGACCAGCATGAATGATTCCTGTCTGGCTGTAACTGCAGCGAGATGAAGGAGCATTCATTTTCTGCTTAAAATTACTCTCGGTGTTGTTCTGCACTGTTGAAATAGCACTTGCCCTTAACCCCAGAGTGGAAGCTTACAGGTGCGGGTCGGGTCCAGAGGACCCAGGCATTGCAGTACCACGAGATTCACCTCAGTGTGAAGATGTGATTAAAGTGATCACAATCAAGGATATCACCTAAAAGAAAATGTGGAAATGTTCAAGCTAAATGAAATCAGATTTGAAGCTTCTGATAGATATTTTGGAAAATTCAGTTTTAGAAGTGATATTTTTAAAAGATTACCTTAAAGGCATTACCAATCGCTTGAGTATCTTTAAAAATAATAATGATGGAGAGATTAATCAAGGACCTAAACATTTAATAATTTTCATTAACCCATTATCTTAGGAAATGTGAAAAAATATTAAAGATTAATAAGAGAGAGTTTTCTGTCAAAAAGTCCCGGAGTAGGAGAGAGAATGCCACACTCTTGCCCTCCTTTTCCCTTCCTCTCCTTTCTCTCTTCTTTCCTTTTTATCTACAGTCATCTTTCCAGAAATTTTTCATGATGGCTTATAAAGTCACATTTGGTAAAGCACTTAATGAGGAAACTGGAGAAATGAGAGGAAAAGAGAAGAAGAAAGAAAATAAAAGCAGGGACCACATTAACACCTTCCCCACCACACTTCTGTACTTGGCTTGGCATTTCCTGG
The DNA here is from genome assembly GCF_025265405.1 of Mesoplodon densirostris. Lineage (NCBI taxonomy): Eukaryota > Metazoa > Chordata > Mammalia > Artiodactyla > Ziphiidae > Mesoplodon > Mesoplodon densirostris. Next base: position 13,478,712 of record NC_082663.1, read on the forward strand.
AACCCAGTACAACAGCCTTAGGACACAAATGAACCAAATACTGGTTGGTGAAGCCAGGGCTCAGAGAAATTTCCCTGCTGGGTGGTTGGTAAAAGTGATGGTGAAAGGGAGCTGATGGAAAACACATGCAAGGGAGGGTAAAATGCTCAACAATATCTGTGTAATAGATTCAATCACACATATGGTTGATCTGTTTTGAGTCATAGTTCCTGAAGTCCAGCAATGGCCTTGATTCTGGACTGTAGTTCGGTGGGCCTGAGGGACCTGCTCCAGGTCTGCAATCTTCTGATGGTCAAGCACAGTCCAAAGACCAAATTTAGTCCTTTTTTTTTTTAGCATTTCAGGGGATAGATGGCTGGATGCACGATCTTCCCTTTGTCTTTACAAAGGCTGAAAAACAATCAGGAGAAAGGAAGTCATTAGAGATCATTAAGACTTACATGAGAAAGAAAATGAAAATTGAAATAATGAAAGCAAAATCATAAGAAGGAGAAGCTCTTACAGTGTTAGGAGGGTATGTCTTATAAGTCAAACAAAGAAGAGAGGAAGAGAAAGAATAAACTGGAAGGAAGTCAGTGGTCCACGTCCTTGATAGAGGGGTTCCCCTGCACAGCTTACTCCCCAGCAACTGTGAGTGACACAGACAGGGGGTGTTACAGGGCCATTTCCTCGTGACCTTAGCCAGGTAAACAATTGCCTTTTTGGGTCTTCTCACAGAAGTCATCCTGCCTCGATCAAAGAGCTGGCTTTGCAGCCAAGGCTCTACCTGCAGAAATGAGTAGAACGGTCTTTTAGCCCTGCCCACGATCAAAGCTTCCAGATCTCAGTAAATGAACAGCAGTTCAGGGTGGCAGGTTCCATTCTAGTGTTATGGGCAAAGTGCTAGAGGAGCCCTGGGAAGAACTGATTATTGGCCAATTTCTATGTTAGTTCTATAGTTTCAGAAACTATTAGGTGCTAATGTTTCTGAGAGGATAAATAGATACAGTTTTGTCTTCATGTTTAACTAAACATAAAAATCTTTTAATGTTTATGTTTTCTTTGCAGTTGGAAAAATAATAACTTGCTCTCATAGGTAGTGTAAAGGTCCTGGTATTTTCATAAACGTGTTGCAGAAGGTCCACGGACACATAAGATCTTCTCCTGAAAGACATGATCATAACTGTGTTGATGGAAAATGAGAAACAAGAGGAATATAAAAATTTATATTCTTGCAAAATGCCAGAAATATATGATATGCTGTTAAGGAGACGTTAAAAGATCTGACAGTTGCCACCAACAGCCTAGGCATCCAGCTCTGTCAGGGCACCCTACCCATAGAGCTGGTACAGAAGCTATAGGAGGACCTGAGCTCACACACCAAGGTTTCCACCTCAGCGCAGATTATTTTGGTGCAGGAAGTAGTGCACAAAACTGTCATTTGACAGATGCCCAGCAGCACTGGAGACTGCCATAGACTGAATGTTTTTGTCCCCCCCAGATTCATAAGTTGAAATAGAATCCCCAATATAATGGTATTTGGAGGTGGGGACTTTGGAAGGTGATTAGATCACAGAGGCAGAGCCCTCATGGATGGCATTCATGCCCTTATAAAAAAGACCCCAGAGAGCTCCGTAACCCCTTCTGTCAAGTGAGGACACAATGAGAAAACTACCATCTATGAACAAGGAAGTGGGTCACCATCTATGTACCAGGAAGTAGGTCCCCACCAGACACCAATTCTTGATCTTGGATTTCCCAGCCTCCATAACCGTGAGAAATTAATTTCTGTGGTTCATAATCCACCCAGTCCACACTATTTTTCTTATAGCAGCCTAAACAGCCAAAGACTGATACATAGTCAAAATTATATTTATGCCCTATAACATTTCTAGTTTTCAATATGATATCACAGAATTTGTTATAAGCTGTAACTATAATGTTGAAGAACCCAATTTTCATCCCAGCATAGAGCTGTGAAAACCAAGAAGTTTGGAATTGCAGTATCACATTGTTTGCAAAGTTCTTTTAGACCAGTTGTTTTTCGAAAGAAAATGCCATGCTTTTTAAACAGGAAAAGAGAGCAATGGGACGAACAACTATGGCAATAAGGTTAAATGTAATACACTTAGTATCAATGAATTGGAGGCTCCTTTGTGTTCCCAGTTATTTAGCACCTTGTGTGTGGGCTTCTCTTTGCTTTTATTGGAGGCAATGTCTCCATTAGGATCAGGCCATGCTTGTTGAGTACAGCAGAAAGCTGAACCACATGCATATGAACTCATGTTCCAAAGGCTGATTACTGAGTTTTCAATACTCTGAAAAAAAAACGAGAATTGCAGACTTAAAACTGAGAACCAAAGCGTTAGCACAGATATTTCCCTACTATTTAAAAAATAAATCTTAGATATTATTAAGTATATCATTATATAATATAATAATATATTAATGTATTAATAAAATTTATTAATATCTTAGATATTAGCTTGTTTATTGATATGTAAATAATCTTCTATGCCCCTCCTTGAAGTAGCCACCAGATATGATGATTTTGGATTGAGAAGTGTAATGATTTGGGGGTGGATAAGTAAAAGCATCCAAAGATGCAGTAAAAATTTTTATGCAAGTCCCAACCTTGCTACTAATGAGAAACGGACATCATGTTTGTATTTTGGACAACAGTTTATATTGTTTTCTCTCTGAATGAACCCATCTCAAAAACTATGGAAAATCAATGACTTGAACTTGGGCTTCCCTGGTGGCACAGTGGTTGAGAGTCCGCCTGACAATGCAGGGGACGCGGGTTCAAGCCCTGGTCTGGGGGATCCCACATGCTGTGGAGCAACTGGGCCCGTGCGCCACAACTGCTGAGCCTGAGCTCTAGAGCCCATGAGCCACAACTGCTGAGCCCGTGTGCCACAACTACTGAGGCCCGTGCGCCTAGAGCCACTGCTCTGCAACAGGAGAAGCCACTGCAGTGGGAAGCCATGCACCACAAGGAAGAGTAGTCCCCAGTCTCTGCAACTAGAGAGGGCCCGTGTGCAGCAATGAAGACCCAACACAGCCAAAAATAAATAAATAAATTTATAAAGAATAAAAAGAAAATCAATGACTTGAACTTGATATTCCTACAAAAGAAGAGAAAATCACCTGTAAGTATTTTGAAGTCCCCTGAAATCACTAATAGCCTACTGCAACATCTGGCCAACTTACTGGAACAGTCACTGCCTAAGACACATCATCAGACTGTCAACATTTAAGCTGAGGCAGGGAGAAGTGCTAACCCACTGAGCCAATGACAGTTAACTGGTGTCAAAATGAGAAGAAAAATAAATAGGCACCCACCATTCTCATACAGAAGTCTTATCCCTCAAAACAGAGTAAAGAAAACCAGAAAGGATAAACAATTAATTATTATAACATACAATGAAAGAGCAAATTTACCTTACTCTAAATCAGCGATAGGCAATTTTTTTCCTGTAAAACCCAGATAGCAATATTTTCGGCTTTGCAGCCATACAGTCTCTGTCACACTACCCCATTCTGCCATTGTAGCACAAAAGCAGTCAGAGACAATGCCGGAACAAATGGCATGATACTGTTCCAATACAGCTGTTGGGTTTTCTCTCTCTCTCTCTCTCTCTCTCTCTCTCTCTCTCTCTCTCTCTCTCTTTTCAAAAACTGGCAGCAGACTGGATTTGCCTAGGACCTTAGTTTGTCAACTTCTGTTTTAGGTTATAAGAAGACTTAATTGTTAGCAAAACCATATCAAGAGTATAGACAGTGTAACAAATATGTACCTGCAGTGAAGCCATCGAACTTCATAGCTATTTGTACCAATGGCAGAATCTCCAAGCTTCTTGGAATAATAACAATATAAAGTTTTAGCACCTAAATGTCAACCAAGATCTGCACTGAATAATATGGTAGCTACTAGCCACGCATGACTAATTACATTTAAATATACATTAAATTAAATTAAATATAATTTAATTAAATATAAATGTACTATTGAATTTCTCAGTTGCATTAGCCACATTTCAAATGTTCAGTAGGTATATATGGGTTATAGCTGCCACATTGGACAGCACAGAATATAGGATATTTCTATCATGGTCAGAGTTTTATTGGATAGCACCGATCTAGATTACACAGATACAGGTTAGACAAACAGAGAAACTGAAGCTTAACTGTGGACTGTCTTGCTATAAGCCACAGGGCAGTTCAATGGGAACATCAGAAACCGATCTGAGTTCTTCCACCTCCCAGTATCTTGGGCATAATAGGAGATAATCAGCCAACAAAGAACAGCGCTCTGAATATACAATGGGTAGCAACCCCAGACAGAAGTAACGTCAGTTGAAGGCCAAGTTATTTAAAGATGCTATGGACCTACTCACCTGAGGCACCAGAATCTTGGTGAAGGCCATATGGATACAAATGTTTCTCTGTGAAAACATTTAGAAAAGCTCCTTGACATGGGAAATAGAGACAATGGAATTATGAAGATAATCTATTTAGTGAGTTTGTATAAAAAGTGGGGTTTGTCTAATAGTAATGTCAAATATTTCCCTTTGAAGGAGGAGAGAAACTCCCATCTAAGGGTGGATTAAATGGGATTGTTTCTGATCTGCTTTAAAAGGAGAGATATCTGTTTTGCCTGTATTATTTAGGTTCTATGGGTCCCTTCTTTCTGCCTCAAGCTGTTTGTGCTCAAGTTGTAGAGTCTTTTTCTTGCCTAGCTGTCCTTATTCCCAGTCTCCACGTGTACATTTATTGAAAACTCACTGTTAAGATAACATCTGTAGTCCCTGGAGGTGTTGTTTCTACAAAATACCTACATCACTTTCCTTTTTACTTGGAAATGTCTTCTAGTACTTTCTTTTTGGATAGTTCTGCATTTTCAGCCTCAGTAATCTGAGTTTTCTCTTTATTGATTTCTGTATTCTGTTTTCACTCTGAAACTGGGGGAAGCTCTATCAAACTCTATTCATTTTGGTAGAAAGAATCTCTTTCAAACTAGGCTGGAGCCAAACGGTGGACCATCTGGAACATGGCACTTTCTTGAGAGCACTGTCTGCATGCGCCTGGGATGTTGCTGTGTAACAACTTAATTGTTACTGCCCAGTGAGTTTTAGCACACACTCCTTGAAAAGCTTTTTCCTGCTGAACTATTATCTTCATCCCAACTATTAAAAAAAAAGTGCTGACTTGCCGTAAGACACCAAATAGTATGCAAATACCAAATGAGGGTCTTAGGTCAGGTTCCCTTGAAAAGACACTGAGGTTGATTAAGCTGGAGGCTGATCGGGGCTGCACCAGTAACAACTCTTGTCCAGAAGTGAGGGAGGCAGTAAGAGACAGAGGGAGACATTGAACCGAGATGCAAAAGAGGCTGCAGCTGATCCAGGAGGGGCTCTCCAAGAACAGGGATGGTCTTCAGTTATCCCAAAGTGAGGCAAAGGGGGCAGGTCTTTGTCTAGTTATTGGATTGGGTTCCCCCAGGAAGGAGGCATAAACTTGAGTGAGGCAGCCCCTTTGGTCAAGGGCAATTTCTAGAGAAGGAAGTAGCTGCCAGCACAGTTGTCAACACTCCCAGCAGCAGGTGGAATGGGTGTGCCCATCCTGAAGGGGCATCTGAGCTGTGCCTCGCAGCATCCACTATAATGAGGTGATGTAACAGGAGTTACTGGTACAAAGTAGGTGTTCAGTAAATGTTTATTTAAAAAAAATCTACTTTAACTCATTTCAATGGAATTTTGTTTTGTTTTGGGCTCATCTCAAATCATGGAATCTTAGTCTGGGAAGATACCTTAAAGATTATTCAAACCAACCCAATGTAAGAATGCTTTCACAAATTTGCACAGTGCCTTGCACAAAGCTGGTGGTACAAAGCAAACATGTGCTAGGTGCTATAGACTGAATATTTGTATCCTCACCAAATTATGTTGAAACCTAATCCCCAACATGATGAAGTGTGGAGGTGAGGGCCTTTGGGAAGTGATTAGGTCTCTGCCCTCATGAATGAGATTTGTGCCCTTATGAAAGAGACCCCAAGGAGTTCCCTTGCCCTTTCTGATATGTGAGGACACAGTGAGAAGACTATGAACCAGGGGATTATCCCCCCCACACCCCCTGCGCCAGACACCAATTTTGACTGCACCTTGATCTTGCACTTCCAGCTTCTGGAACTGTGAGAAATAAATTCCTGTTGTATATAAGCTACTCAATCTATGACATTTTGTTACAGTAGCCTGAACAGACTAATAAGTTAGTTATGTGGATAAATATCATGTCCCTGATTAGTGCTTGAAACCCTCAAGGGATAAAGTCTATCTACATGCCACACCCAATATAAAACACTTGAAAGAAAATTGAAACTTTTGGCCTAACTATACGTCTGAAGTATATGACATCAAAAATACTTCTTCATAGCTATAACAATAAATTACTTCATTTTTAGGTATCTTTTTCTTTCCAACTATTTGACATTGTGTAGTCTTTAGATTCCTTTTAAGGGTGTATGAAGTGAAGCTACATGAATTTTAATTTAGCCTATTGCAACTGGTATTGTATAAAGTAACAGATTTATGCCTAACAGAATTTTTTAAATTACAATAAATTTCTTCAACATATCATTTACATAAGGCACATCAGCCTGCTTATTGGTACTAAAACAGGAAGCAATATAGCAAATAGAAGTGGCTAAAGATAGCCAAAGAAACAGAAAGACTCTATCTATAGAAATTTCGTCTGCATTTTTACTCTGGTTTAAAAATAATTCATACTAATTATTTTAAATAGATTACTGAGTTGATTTAACTGACAAAAATGGACCTATTTTCAAATCAAGATTCTGTTTGAATAGATTAAAGCAAATAACTTTTGTCTAAGTTTATTTAGTTGATCCAAAAACAGACAAAGAAATATATTAAAAAATCTGCCAATGTACGAATATAGCGATCTTATTATACACTTAGAACTACCCTGAACTTATGGAGGATTCTGAAAATGCAGGAGGACACAACTGTGCAGAAATGTTGGGGAGTCAAATCTCATGCAGAGGAAGTAAAAACACAGTGTAAGTCTGAATAAAAGAACTATCGCTGCAGGATTAATACTGTGGTTTTGTTTGCTAGACAGGTTCATGGAGGCTTTTTCATCCTCAGAGGTATGATTCTTCCAGGGCCCACCTTAGAAGACTGGTACTTCTTTCAGAGATGCTCCATTTTCCAGCTCATTTCTAGAACTTCCTTAGGGAAATTGCCCTTACAACTTGTTTCACATTACTTTACTATGTTTATTATTTGTCTTTGGGTTTAATCTTGGGAAAGGCCAAAGTAATAAATAAAATCAAATTTAGAAATAATTCTCATGATCTAAACGAGGTTATAATTAGTGAATAATTACCTTTTTTTTTTTTCCTGGAATGGCTCATAGACTAGCCAATTCATTCACTTACACAATTTTATTTAAATTGAGGTATAATTGACATATAACATTCTGTAGTTTAGGGTGAACAATGTGTCGATTTGAGACATTGATATATTATATCATATAATATGTTGATATTACATTGATACAATATGATGACAACAGTCACATTAGTTTACATGTCAATCATGTCACATAGTGATCGTTTCTTTTTTGTGGTGAGAACACTTAAGATCTACTCTCTTAGCAACTTTGAAGTATATAACAAAGTGTTGTTGACTATTATCACTTTGCTGTGCATTAGAGCTCCGGAAATTATTCACCTTCTACTTGGAAGTTTGTGCCCTTTGACCAACAGGTAATCAATCTAAACTCTCTCCTTTTCTCTTCCATGGAAGTCACCCACGTGTGGATCCCAACACTTGGCATTCAAAGATGCCCACCTAACCTTGGACAGATAAGTTGCAAAAGAGTGTTTAAGGAGTATTCTCTGATGAGGCACACTGGATAAAGGAAAGCATGGAGCCAAACAATTAGTTGGGGGTCCAAAATGAGATCTAAATTTGAAAAATATGTGGTTTTGCTTTACTCAAATCCCCTATATATTTGCCTCAATTCTCCATTTCAATTGTGGGTTCAGAAAAACTATCTGACTCAGAAATAAGGAGGATAATGAACAAGAAGTTAAACAAGAAGGAAGTTGAGAGAATGTGTAGATAATGCAAAATAGGGTCGCCAAAATACCACAGTAATTAAAATGGGAATAAATAAACATTCCAGAAGTCTCCAAAGGATTAATTTTTGACACAATTAATTTTATTTGCTCTGGAAACGTGAAGTGGATTTGGTCCTCATCTGGATGCAATTGAGTCTTCTCAATCCTAGGCTAGATAGCTATTTTTCTGCTGATTTTAATATGCTGCCAGTGCCAAAAGTCCCCTGGGTAAATATATCGGATTTATAAAAATGCCCAACAAAATCAAATTAACCAAACAATGTTGAATGAATGACTCACAAAATGTGACATTTTCACCGAATAAATATTTTTCGCTTTCCACTATATTTAGCTAAGGAAAAAAAAAAGAAAGAAAAAAGAAAAATTTCACACAGATCTAAATACTTTATGAGTTTATTATGAACACATGTACAATGCAGTGTCAGAATTTTATACACAGGTAGGTGGTGTAGGTGACCGAAGGTTGGCGCTATTTAAACAATTCTCAAAATAGTTCTTTGGGGGCACTCCAAATTTTTTATACACTCTTCAGAGAGATTATCTGAAGGTTAAAACGCTATAGCATTTTGTTTAGAAAAGCATTGCATGACTCTCTGGTTAGATTGTAGAAAAAGTTTGGGAAACTGAAAATACGTTTTAAGTCTGTAGTTTACCAGCTTTTAAAAGAGGGTCCTTTAAAAAAAAGTGTTCACAGTTATCAAGGAAAATAGACCCAGTGTCTTGGGAGGAAGCAAGAAGTGAGAGCTGGTGCTGGTGATGACTTTTACAACAGACTGGAAAACACTTGTATTAATAGTGATAGCTCAGGGAGGTGAAACTGTTATTTTCGTGTTGTTTAAACATGAATGGCTTGTTTCAATTACTTAAATCTCTGTGTCTATATTTATGTCAATATCATAATCTCTTGTTGATACACACACTGACTTCCAACTTCAACAGGCTTGTGTTACATGAAGCTCTGTGAAGTCCTAAGGAGTCATAGAAGTAGGACAGAAGTCCAGGTGGAGAAGGACCAAACAGAATACAGGGGCTATATTGGGGAGAGCTAAGAAAGGATGAGATTTAGCTGGGTTGTATGATGAAGATGTTTAGGCAGACCAGAGAGATGCCTCAATTAAGAACCTGGAGACAATTTTGAAATGGTTCTGCTTATAGCTTACCGTGGAAGATACACTGTTTTCTTGAAAACCAAAGCTCTCAACCATCAGAGGATAATTTAATAAGGCTCTACAAATGGTCACAGGACATTATTTACCATCATAATCTTTTTCAGGGAAATTGCTTGAATATTTTCTGAGGACATTTCTGTGTAACTGAAAATTCAGAGCTGATTGTAAACATGTATATTCTAGACTCTGTTTATGGAAGTAGGTGGGATGTAGATTACTCTAACAGTGAAATGGGTACAACCTTTCATTTTTTTCTCAATTTATTTACTTTTCTAATGGTTTGTTGCTGATATATGTAAAATTAATTTAATTTTACACTGACCTTGATAAACTCGCCTATTAATTTTAATAATTTATAAAACTCTTATTTGGCCAAGGAAAGAGTTGTATTTTCTTGGGATGATGTGGTCATCTGGGTAAAGTAACCCCATATTTGCTTTTGCCTTCTCTTTGTGCCCTGAATCACTTCCCCTTTCCCCTTGCTTATGCATGGGATTGCATAATTTGATAAAGTGTTAGCATGTAAACTTTTCTTCAGGCTCTGTTTTCCAGGGAGCCCCGGCGAAAAGAGTCTTCAAAATTCCTTTTCTGTTTAATGACTCCCAAGGCCCCTTCCAATTTTAATACACTTGCCCAAGGCCATAATCCTAGAAGGGCATGTAGCTGAGAGCTAAACCAATCTGTCTGTCCGTTAGCTCCATATTCCCACTAGCCAAAACTTTACTCCAGGCATCTGTTCTTGCCCTGTTCTAGCCCCACTCCAAGAAGGCTTCCCTGTCTCTTTGTGAGAACCATCTGAAGAAGGAGAGAAAAATAGAATTGCCTTTTCATCATGAACTGCTGTGGGCAGAACTTGTCTTCTGCTGCTCTACAAATGGAAATAAACACTCAGGAGTTAATCCTCAGAACAAATGGAGATCTTGCTACAGAATGTTTATTGACAAGCCATTTCCTATTTGAAATTGTTTCCTCTCTCGGTCTTCATCTCGCCATATACTGTTTCCTTTGCTAACTTCTCTAGGTATGTATAATTTTTGTCTCTACCAACCCTATCCTCTGGTTTCAAAAGTTACTCTGGGTGTTCAGTTCTAGCCCCACCCATATTGTTGGAAGTCTACTGCTTCTCCTCAAATCTCTTTAAAGTGCCCTTCTTAACCAGAAGACCACAAAGGCATTTTAAGTCTAATTAGATCAATGGATCTGTATCTCACAGCTCTTTAATATTTGGGTATCCTTCTTTCCCCAGTGCATGGGTGCTCTGAAAATTGGCCATGAGTCCCTTTGGGGAAGGATTGGGGAAATGCCTACACTTCACTCCACTTACCATGCCTCCCCTTCAATGGCTCTGGGTCTGTGAATTAACTTAGATCTCGCAATACGGTGAGGAAACTTGAATTTCCATTGTAGCTGTTGACATCATCCTTCAGTTCATCAGACTTTGATATTTTTTAATTATACCACTCAAGCAACACCATAGTTATCTAAACACTTCTTTGTCTTTTCTGACTTCCAAACATAGTTGCTGTAAATTCCTGTGGATCAAACATTGTGATTCCCAGTCCCACTCCAACATCACTGTTAGAATAATTACGTCTACTTTGCCTCAGACCAACAAGTGTTGTCACCTAGCCTGGTCACTGTGAGGAGTAGTAGGGACAGACCATTTGAAAAAAAAAAAAAAGATTCGTATTGAGAGAAACATGCTTCAGGTGAAGTCTTTGTACAATCTCCAGGCAAGGGGGGTTTGTTCTCCTCCAGCAGGTGGTAAGGGGACTTCTTTTGCGGACCAATAGAGTTCTGGTAATTGAAGGATAAAGATTATTAGACGTGTTGATCTACTGACATATACACACTGCTATATTTAAAGTAGATAACCAAGGACCTACTGTACAGCACAGGGAACACTGCTCAATATTCTGTAATAACCTAAATGGGAAAGGAACTTGAAAAAGAATAGGTACATGTATATGTATAACCAAATCACTTTGCTGTACACCTGAAACTAACACAACATTGTTAATCAACTCTACTCCAATATATTTCCATAAGATCTTATGGAAAAACCCGAAGGAACTCTTTGGCCAAGCCAATAAAACAAAACTTTAAATAAAATAAAATTCCCCATTCTTACTCTTTATATCAGGTCTCAACTTCATAATGAAAGATCTACAGTGCACATTTAGTTTCCTTTGCAATTCTGCCATGCTGATAATCGGATACTGGGCCTGATTTTCAATTTTCATCTTCCCTGTGTCTGAAGGAAGGTAACATTCACTTTAAAGCTGCCAGAGAGGCCCTCGGGCTTTCGAAATGTGATGTAAGTTAGCAATTTGTTGCCCTAAGCCCATCATTTACTTCTTACAAGTCCTCTACTGGTAACAAAGTATCCCCCTCCTCACCACGATCTTTATTATTACAACATCCCTCTTACCAATCAAGAACAGAAGCCACATTGTCTCCTGATACCCTGTTTTCCACTGACAGTACTTCAATTATCATTAGATGAAAGCTTTAGTAACTGTTACTACTCCATTTGTCCTCCATATCACCTCCAGACAAAGTCCTATCCCAAGGGATGGCTTTCTATGATTGGTTGTCTTAGCCTAGATGCCTACAATTAGGGTAGAATGAAGTTTATCTTCCTATCTGGTGAAGCAAAAATGAGGGAAAAAAGCAAAGGAGGAAACAAATTCAAGTGTGTGCATTACCAAGCTGGTCACAGCTTTACAGGAAAACATAGCTGGCTATGTGGGTATATGAAATGTCTCCAGTAAGGTAAAATGGAACTCTTACCTCTCAGAACATTCCATTGGAGGTGGGGTGGGAAGATGAACAATGTATCAGCTGTGAAAAGGACACTCACAGTTGCTGCTTAGTTTGCAGTCTAGGGTGAAATAGAAGAGAAATGAGAAAATAAATAGATATATGGATTTAAAATGATTTCAAGGTTTTGCCTGACAACTTCAAAAATCTGATATATATGGTGTAAATATCTACAATTTTTGTGATTGGGTTTTATAAAGCCATAGAGAAGACTGCCTTTTCAGTAACAATGGTACTTAATATGCCCAGAGATTGTTAACGTGTAATGGAGATGGCATAGCCTCTGATGAATAGTCTTAGAGATTTCAGTTTTCTGTGCTTTTGAATTTAACTCAGAGTCAGTTACAAGAGGCTTTCTCCTCTAATTGTTTCAGTAAGGAATATTTCCTTGAAAATACTGTTTAATATACTGTAGCAAAATTTCCACAACTTGATCTTGCTTTATGCTATCTGATACCTTAAATATTCATGATTTTGTACCTGGGTACCTGAACTGACTGTACCTTCCAATATAAGTAGAAATGTACTTAGTGAGAAGGACAGTGCATAGCAAATACATACTGCATGGAAAAAACAGCTGTATTTTGGTTTATGAAATGTCTCAATTTATTTTTCAAATATTTTGGGTTAGATGAAACCCAACTGTTTTGCCAAGAACGTTTCCCCCTTAATTTTTGAAATCATGTGCAATTTTGCAGAAATTTACTCCATATGTTTCTGTTTCATTTACACTTAAATCACCAAAATATTGTTTTGTAAGATCTATTTGATGTCCAAGAAGCCATTTGAATTAGTCCAATACAGTGTTTTTAAACTGAGATATTACTCTCATACCATAAAATTCACCCTTTTGAAGTGTATAATTCAGTACTTTTCAGTATTTTTTTCAGAGTTGTGTGACCATTACCACTATCTAATTCCAAAACCCAATACAGGTTTTAAACATATTGCCTTAATCGGAAGCTGAACCGTAACGCTGGGAAATGCACGAATGGGCTGCATAGCGGAGTTTACCTTGAAGCTTCTTGACTGGAATTTGATGTGAGTTTTTTTCTGTTAAAGAGAGAGAGAGAGAGAGAGAGAGAGAGAGAGAGAGAGAGAGAGAGAGAGACTTGTGCCAGCCCTAATACCACAGTCATAAATCAGAAAAATCTGTACTAAACAAAGTGGCTGCAGGACTCAGGGGTTATCACAAGGATGGCCCGAGTTGAAAATTCTACTGCTTTATGGCTCAGACCCATCCCCTTACTGATGGTATATTTTTGACAGTTTTTTGACCTGGAAAATCCCAGACCACTGGGTCCTGATCACACAAATTTTGGCTCAAGAGTTCTCCTAGCTCGCAGTTACTACCACATCCAGCTAAGTCACTGCCAGAAAAATAAGAGACTACAGAAGGCTGACTTTGAAGACAGAATGTTCCCCTAGTGACCTCTGTGTATTGAATTTGGAACAGTTTGCTTAAGAAGCAATGGGAATAGTGAGTCATAAAACTTAATTTGTTATCTCAGTGAGGCCCTCCAGATAGTATTTAAGGATATTGCTCTATCAGGTTCTTCAAGGATAAAATAGATTCCTGTTGAATACTAATATCCCTCTTTGTCAACTTTAGTTCTCAATTAGGTATACTGGATTTAGAACATGGAAAAAAAAAGAATATATATATATATATATATATATATATATATATATATATATATATATATTACAATACATAAAACAAAATAGAATGACAGTGCATTTAGCCATATTTCCCAGTTTTTTAGGAATCATAACACCAAACTGTAGAAATTTGGTCTTCTACGACTCTCGTTTCTTTATTCTACTCAAAATAAGTCATGCTAAATGAAAAAAAATTTTTTTAGCACCATGTTATTTGCAGACATAATCAACCTGTGAGATTTTGGAGATTTTTCTTTATATTTAACACCCAGATTCCCATTTCAAAAATGGGAATTACAATAGGAACCTCACAAAATTAATGTAGAATAAATTAAATGATGACTTACATATGAAAAAGTGACTAGCATAGTACCTGGAACAGCAAAGGTAAATAATTATTGAATTTGAACTGAATCTGGGCTGATGGGTTGACCCATGATTAGACAACTAGAATTTATTTCTATATTTGTTCTTCCAGGATATAAATGAGTGCTTTAGTAGTCACTGTTCTTTTCTGTGAATGCATTGCTTCATTTGTAAAGTAAACACAATGTTGTATAAAAAGTGGTTTGTGTGTTTTCTATTAAGTGTCTCAGAATGGAACCACCATTTATCATGATCACTGTGAACATGTAGTAAGAAGCTTATTCCAGTAAAACCTAGCATTTAAAAAAATTAATTGACACAATATCTCATCAATGGTCCTCCTTTCCCATAATAAGCTAAGCAACAATTCTTGAACTCTACAAATCAGGCAAGTTTTGCTAGATCCTGTTTTTTTCTTATGCCCCTGACTTGGCAGTACTTTTTGTCCACATGACAACAAACTGTCTGGATGAAAAGTAAAATATTCAATCATCTAGATGTTTTGTCTACACAGTACTATATGTTTTGATATTATGTAGACAAAACATCCAGATAATTGATTTTTTTTTCCATTTCATCCAGATGTTCTGGCATTATTTATACATAGCTCACATCTAGTTTACTATTCACTGAAACAGGAAGAGAACACAAACGTAAGAGGTGACTTCGAATGACATGAAAAATGTATTGGTCATTAGATCACAGGTGAGCATTTTCCTGCATGGGAATAATTCATTTCTTGAATATATATGGTATCCACTTTGCATTTTTGTGGTTCACATATATGAAACATTACCTAGCAAAATATGGTTGGATATACACAGTGTCTAAAATACTGATTACAAATTATTTTGGATGAAGAGGGACAAAGAGGAAAGTTTGTTTTGAGTAAACATATCCCTTGATGTCATGAATGTGGGAGATGCTGATGGTTACCTACACAAATCATTCTGAACCATTTTCTCTCCCTTTCTGCCTTCCAATACCAAGGCTAAAAAACCAAACACTTGATTTCTTGGCCCCTCAGTAAGGGGTGGGTGGCCAAATGGCCTAATTTTTGACAATGAGGTCATAAGGGAAAGTGTGCCATGGGATTTCTGAGTGTGCCTCTTGATTAAAAGAACAGCTCCAAAGGAGAGTTTAATTGGTTCTGTTCCTTCTTTATTCTTTTCTTTGTCAAGTGTGGATATGATACTGGAGCTGCAGCAGCCATTTTGCAACCATAAGACAACAAGGATGGAAAACCAGCAAATAGTGGATAGGGTACAATGGACATAAGAAAGAATGGGTCCTTGATACCACTGTTGAGTTGCTGCTCTATTCTTAGGCCTCCCATCTCCAAACTTTTTATTAAATAAAGAATCAATATCCTTATGTATTAACTACTGTTATTCATGTATTTTGTTGCTTTCAACTGAGAACATTCCTATCTGGTAAAGTAATGCAGATATTATGTCCCTTTGACTCATAAAAAAACTGTAGCACAGATTGCTGAACTGACTTGTCTAATTTCACAACTGAAAAATTAATGTGAAAATAAAACTGGGGTCCAGGTCTCCTGGTTTAAATTGCTTTATGTTCTTGTCATCAGAATACACTTTCTGAATGCACTAAATATTGACCAGCCAAACGTCCAGGACTTAAAACAAGTGAGATAAAATGTCACCAACTAATAAAGGTAACACTGAAAAACTGTTCAAAGATACTTAAATCAGCATAATGGATTCCTCTTATTTGCTACACATGGGGCATATCACAGCAGCTTCTGAGGTTTTAAAATCTGTAGGGATGCAGAATCAGAATTCAATATTCTAACACTTGGTTTCAACACAATAATCTCTGGGTCCTGTTTTAGTGTCAATACAACAGGTTGAATGGGAGAAAAAAACATGGGTTTTGAGAGCCAGACCTGTATTCAACTCCCACCTCCGTACTTGCCAGACATGCAATCTCAGGATTTGTACTTACCTGGTCAGTTTCCTCATCTGTAATACTGCACCAATCCAATGCACCTCTTCAGTTCTTGTGAGGATTAAATGAGATAATACATACATAGCACCTATGTCAGTGCATGGCAAATAATTACAACTTAATAAGTAGTAGCTATTATTATTACTAGCAAATTAGGAAACTAACAGATCTAGATGATATAAATGCCCTGGTCAAAGTCACTGTTCACTACTCAAGTGGCCTTCTGAAGTATGCTCGTGATGACCGTAGATAGAACTCCTGATGGTAGAGATGGGCAAAGGTGTAACTGTGATGCCCCAAGATATACTAATTTAATGTTAGTTGACTGTGGCTTGTGGCACTTCTATCACATAAAACGTTCAGGTGAACATTGGGAATGATCTGATTATTTGGTCCTCTTGTTATATGAAAGATCCAAGTGAGTCATCAGACTACCTGAAAGATAAATTTTGGTTTTCATAGATATGCTCAACACGGTGAATAACTTAGTTCCGATCTACATTTAACAAGCCTCTTGTCAAAGCACCTTGGTGGTTTATAGCCTGAAAAAGGAAATTAAAGTAGTAACAGTGAACCAAGTGCCATGACTTGTCACACACACACACACTGATTTCTAAATCTGAATGGACTCTTGTCACAGTAAATTTAGCTTATTGTGTGTTTTCACAAAATAACAATTACCCGGGAAGTTCTTTCTGTCCTGAATTCTCAAATGCTAAATAAAACCTTGGGCTCTTGGCTGAAAGGTAGAACTTGCCATTCGAATCGATTCCCAACACAGGGAATGCAGCTGGAGTTAGAGGACTCTAAGCCCAGCTCCATTATTTTTGCATCACATAATATTTTCTATAAACCTGGCCGAGGCCCACAAAGTAAAGACAGTTGGTTTTTAGGAACTGGCCTTGATTTTCTGCTTGGGACAGTGAATACCAGGAATCCATTCCTAATGAAAAGCAAACAGAGAATCACTACTTTCCCCCATACATTCCTTACATAGTTATACTTGAACGTATTCTGTGGAGACAGTTTTTTCTACAAGTTCTACATGCAGAGGGTGTGCACAGGAAAGCCTCATCTGGAGGGTTGGAGCTAGAATAACTAACTGGAAGTTAACTCTTGTGTGCTCATGAAGCCCTTGAACCTGCACTTCCTCTGCCTTCTCAGAGGTGTTCTGTCCAGACGCATCTTCAATCAAGGACCAGTCAAGTCAACTTTGACTATCCTTGGGATTTGGAGAGTCACACTGCTCCTGATATTGTTGGCCTGGACCTAATATATTCCTATATAATTCTACATTGATTTTCACTGTATTCTTAGGGATATAGAGGCAGTTCATTCTCTTCGATGGCTAGGCAAACTCGTGATTCCCAAGGTAGTCTAGTTGTAATGGAAGAAGTCCCTGAGTCAGGGCCAAAGCCTCAACTCTTATTTGTTATGCAACTATTTTCCAGCTAGCTCACATCTAGAAGTTGCAGGTTCCTCATGTCGAAAAAGGGCAACAGTGGCTGCCCAGCAGGTAACCAAGTTCTGGTGAGAGGTATTGTCTAAAAACACCTGGAACAATGTCAAGAACCATATGAATGAGAGGTATTATGGAACGCAAAGACATTCTAAAAACAGTTTTAAAACAAGATTAATTTTCAGGGTATTTATGTAAAATTTTATTCTTTTTAATTAAACTTTTTATTTTGAGATGCTTGAAGATGATTCACATGAAGTTGTTAGAAATAATAGAGAAACCCTGTGTACCCTTAACTCACTTTCTTCCTGGGTAGGCAGCTCAGGCTGCCATGACAAAATAAAATAGACGGAGTGGTTTAGACAACAGAAATTGCACTCTCATCATCTGGAGGCTAGAAGTCCAAAATCAAGATGCCAGTATGGTTGGTTTCTGCTTAATATTTCTTTTCTTTTAGCCCTTGAAAAATACTGTGGCACTTCCTTCTGGTTTCCGTGATATCTGGTCAGAGAAATCCATTGTCATTTGAATTATTTTTCCCCTATAGAAAAGGTATCATTTCCTTATTCACTGCTTTACAGACATTGTCTTTGTCTTTAGTTTTCAGAATTTGAATGTAACATTTCTTGGTGTGGATTTCTTTGAGTTTATCCTGTTTGGGTTCTACTCAGCTTCTTGAATCTGTATTTTATGTCTTTTGCTAAATTTGTGAAGTTTTCCACCATCATTTCTTTCAGTACTTTTTCAGCCCTCTTTCTTGCCTATCTCTATCTGTCTATTTACCTAGAGAGATTTAAGGAGTTGACACACTTATTTGTGGAGGTTTTGCAAGTCCAGAATCTGCAGGGTAGGCTGGCAGGCTGGAAACCCAGGGAAGAGTTGCAGCTTAAATCCAAAGTTGTTTGCTGGCAGAATTCCCTCTTTATCAGGGGAGGTAATTTTTTTCTATTAAGACCTTCAAATGATTGCATGCAGCCCACTCACATTATGGGGAGTAATTTGCTTCACTCAAAGTCTACTGATTTAAATGTTAATCTTATCTAAAAAATACCTTCACAAAAATATCTAAAATAATGTTTGACAAGTGATCTGGATACTACAGCTTAGGCAAGTAGCCACATACAATTAATTATGACAGTCTCCCAGGTCTCTGAGGCTTTGTTCATTTTCTTTTTTCAGTGTGTTTTGTCCTTGTTTATGTTCAGATTGAGTAATTCCTATTGTTCTATCATCCTTTTATGCCTCCTTTTCTCTGTTGCCTCCATTCTGCTCTTCATATGGTCCTCTGAGTTTTTAATTCCTGTTATTGTATTTTTAGTTCTAAATTTCCATTTCGTTTTTTTTTTGTATTTTCTACTTCTTTGCTGAGGATCTGTATTTTTTATTTGTTTCAATCATGTTCATAATTGTTCATCGATGCATTTGTATGATGACTGCTTTTTTTTTTTTTTTTTTTTTTGCGATATGTGGGCCTCTCACTGCTGTGGCCTCTCCCGTTGCAGAGCACAGGCTCCGGACGTGCAGGCTCAGTGGCCATGGCTCATGGGCCCAGCCACTCCGCGGCATGTGGGATCTTCCTGGACCAGGGCAAGAACCTGTGTCCCCTGCATCGGCAGGCAGACTCTCAACCACTGCACCACCAGGGAAGCCCATGATGACTGCTTTAAATCTTTGACAGATAATTCTAGTATCTACCATCTTGGTGTTGGCATCTATTGATTGTCTTTTTATTCAGCTTGAGATCCTCCTGATTCTCAGTATGATGAGTAATTTTTCTATTGAAATCTGGACATTTGGGGGACTACGTTATGAAAGTCTGGATTATTTAAACCTCTTGTTTTAGCTGCTTTCTCTGGCACCACTCTTGCAGGAGAAATGTGGAGGAGACTGCCTCATTACTTCTGGGTGGGAATAGACAGCCAGGTTCCTTTCTTTGATACTGAGGGGAGAGGAAGTTTGTTAGTGCTGGGCAGCTGTGGGAATTTTCACTCCCAGCTAAGTATCTTAACTTGGCTGGAGGGATAGGAAGGTCCAGTACTCTCCCCACTTGGCCTCTAATGATCCCATGCTGAGCAGGGATGAGAGTTCTGACTCTCTACTCAGCCTCCTCTGACATCACTCCAGCTGGGTGGTGGAAGGCCCCTCATTACTACTGGGTTTGATAAAATCCAGCCTCCTACTTAGCCTTCTCTGAAACTACCCCAGCAGGAGTTTGGGGCATCCCGTTAAGGCCTGGTGAGGATGGAAGTCTAGGCTCCCCACTCACACTTTGCTGGTGAGAGACTCCCCACTTTCTGGTCTTTTGGCAGAGAAAGTGGGATTTGGGGGGGTGATGTTTGTATCCTTTGGTGTTTACAGGTTTCTGACTTCTTCATTTCCAATTGGGATGTACAAGGCAAGAAGACACCTCTATATTGGTCCTTAGATCCTGAGATCCCACCCTGACCACCACCTTCTCTCTATCTTTCTAAGTATTCTTACATTTACTTTATATCCTATATTTAATTGTACTTAGCAGGTGAAATAGGGAAAAGTATACTTACTTCATATTCCTGGAAGCAGAAACTATAAAAACTCACTTTTAATGAAGAGAGGTAAGAGGGTAAATGATATAAAATATCAGTTTAATATTATATCTACAAAGGGATTATGACTTGCCACTAAGCTAGAAATCATAAAAGCAGGTCTAAACCAAACTTTCTTAATAGAATTATAGTTTTACTTTGGGATTCCACTGAATTCCCATCTCAAGTTTTCTCACAAATATTTTAAGTGTTTGATAGTAGTTGTATCTTTAGTTTATGATGACATTTCAATTTATTCCTTCTAAATTGTGGTATAAGATATGGAAAATATTTAGCACTGTGTTTCTTATCACTAATTCATACTTTCTCTGGAGGAAAGTGAGCTATTTGCCTTCCCTCCACATTCCTGGCCAGTTCCCAACTTTATCACCCATATTCATAAGCAAAAGAATTTAGGGTCACCTTGACTATATGTTTGCAATGAAGTCATAGCTTATACTAAGACCCTTTCTTTTACTCTTTAAAATATGAATAAAACTTTGCATTTTTGTTTGTCAAAACTTGAATTCTGGAAAATGCTTTCATTTCCAAATCCTAAAATCTTGGAATAATTTTATCAGTGAAAAAAATTATAAATTACATAGAAAAGTTCAGGTCTGAATTTTCTTATTCATAAATTAAAGGTATTAAAATTAATTAATTATAAGGTCCCTGCCAATGGCAATCTTTCCACACTTGCAGTTGACACAGCACATTAGTGGCTCAAATGCAATTAGAACTCTCACATCCTGACTTCTATTAATCTGACCATTCTTATGTCCCGCTGCTTCTCCCAGGACGCCTATGAGAAAGTTGGTTTTACCATCATTTTGCTGGTGAAGAAACAGTCCATTGACCTGTGTCACCTACTAAGTTATTAACTCATTAAAATTTCTAAGGCAACATAATTAGTAGCTGGCAGAACCAGGACTCACTCTCTTTAAGCATTCTAACTCCAAATGCAGTGTATGTTTGTTTGTTTGTTTTACTGCATCAAAGTTCCCTTTCTGGGACTGATGTCAAGCTCTGTTTCCTCTCAAAGGATGAACACTGACAAAGTCCTAGAGAAAGTGTCCAAACTCTTCTCCTAATTTTGCTCTGACTATGCCATCTTCTTCCTTAATATCTTACAGTGACTTATTTTTACATTTGAGATAAAGTCAAAGATCATTATAGCCCTCATTAAAGCTCTTTATGAGGAGGTTTTTGTTCCTGGTTCTTCTCATGATACAGTAATGGTTTTCCCTTGAACAACTAGAAAACTGGACAAAATATATATTAGACAATGGATTTCAGACATTGGACAAAAGGCAGTGCAGCACTGTGATTCCCAAGAAAATAAAAACAAATGAGGTGATCCATATAATGGCATCAGCTCACTATCTGGACAAAATTTTAGGGTGTAGCAAAGGGAAGAGGAACCCAAACAGAGCCAACCAGTCTTTCTGAGTTGGGAGGACAAAGTTTGGAGGCTTTGTCCCTTTCTTTTTTTTTCCTCCTCCCTGCCCCTCCCCCCTGGCTTTGTCCTTTTCATGGGGGCAGAGTTGACTAGAATCTTCAGGAAAGAATGCCAGAGAGGAGCTAATTCCGTAAAGAAAGGTCCGGATATTTGTGGAGAAAATACCTTAACTATTTCACTGAGTATTGATCCCCATATGCAGGAGAGGAAAATACCCAAGTCTGGAGGGAAAAAAAAAACACTCACTGAAAAGCTATAGACAGAATAAATCCCAGAGTCCACACCGAGCTGAGAATAGTTCATGTGCCCACTGGCCAGAGTAGAAAGGCATGTAATAAATGACTGAGCAAGTAGAGTCCACAAAAGGGTATTGCCTTAATAGTGGGATGAAATCAGCCTTAAACTGCAGGGTGTTCTGGCATGCCCTAACAAGGCATAGATGCATGCCTCAAAGGATCATGCTGATTTCAAATAATATTGAATGTGAACTACAAAAAGTCAAAACTGTACAAAGAAAAATGAAGAAATCTAGCGTCCCAAACCAAATTGTAAACTTCATGATATCTTGTATCCCCCCCACACCTGCCACCAAATATTATTAGGTATGTGAGAAAACAGGAAACTATAACCTATAACCATACAAAAAAATCCAATAGACACAGACACAGAAATGACAGAAATGACAGGACTAGCCAACAAGAAGAATGTTAAGACAATTATTGTAAATATGCTCCATATGTTCAAGAAGGTAGAGAAGAAACATGATTATGATAAAGAAATGAAAGATTAAAACAAAATGAAAGGGAACTTATAAAGTTGAAAAATATAACATCTAAAATGGATAGTACACAGGATAGAATTAGATGAAATAGTCACTAAATTTTGAAAAATTAGTTATTTTGAAGACATAGTAATGGAAGCATCCAAAATGAAGTACAGAGAGAAAAAATAATAATTTCAGTGAGTCAGTGACTTGAGTGACAATATCAAACAGTTTAGTAAATATATAGTTGGAGTTCCAAAAGGAGAGAAGGAGAAACAGAAAAAAATGGGGATATTAACAGTCAAAGTTTTACAAATTTGATGAAACATATAAAGCTACACATTCAAGAAGTTCAACAAACTCCTATAAAGGAATCATAAAGAAAATCATCCCTAGTTATATCATAATCAAATTCCTGGAAAGCAATGAATAAAAGATAATTTCAAAAGCAGCCAGAAAGGAAGAGACCTGTTAAGTATAGAGGAACAAAGATAAGAATGACAGCATATTTCTTAGCAGAAAAAAACCGTAAGCCAGAAAACAATGGCAAAATGTCTTTAAAGAACAGGATCAAAAAATGTTAGCTGAAAATTCTATACTTGGCAAAAAGATCTTTTAGAAATGCAGGCAAAATAAAAGCTTTTTTAGTTAAACCAAAATTTAAAAAGTAATTTCCAGCAAGTCTGTACTATAAGACCTCTTAAGGAAAGTTTTTCAGTTAGGAGAAAAATAAGAGATGGAAATCTGAATCTGAAAAAAGGAATGAAGAGGCTTAGAGATTGTAAGTAAGTGGATAAATATAAAAGACATTTTTTCCTCATTTTAGTCTCTTTAGAAGAAAATTGTTCAAAACAAAAAAAAATCCAATGTATTGTATGGTTCAAAACATACGAAGAAATGAAATGCATGACAAATATAGCATAAAAGATCAAAGGGGAAATGCAAGAAGTCTGTTTCAAGATTCATTCGATGTATAAAGAATGATGTAACAGTACTGGAAGGCAGAATGTGGTATGTTAAAGATGTGTGTTGTAAACCTGAGGGCACCCACAAAAAATAAAAGCAATGAAGTATACATAAAAAGCTAGTTGTAGAGATCAAACCATTAAATATATATAATTAATAAAAATAAATCAGAAAATTGAGGAAAAAGGAATGAACAAGAGATAGGACAAATAGAAAATGAATATCAAGGTGACAGATTTAATCACAATCCTGTCAATTAACCCATCATTTGCACATGATCCAAACATTCCAATTACAAGGGAAAGATTTTTAGGTAGATTTTAAAAATACTATCCATATATCTAAAGACACAGACGGGCCAAAATTAAAAGGATAAAAAATGTATATCATGAAAACCCTAATAAAAAATCTGGAGATGTTTTATTAATATCAAAGTAAATTTAAGAACAAGGAATAGGGGCTTCCCTGGTGGCGCAGTGGTTGGGAGTCCGCCTGCTGATGCAGGGGACATGGGTTCGTGCCCCGGTCCGGGAGATCCCACATGCCGCAGAGTGGCTGGGCCCGTGGGCCGTGGCCGCTGAGCCTGCGCGTCCGGAGCCTGTGCTCTGCAACGGGAGAGGCCACAACAGTGAGAGGCCCGTGTACTGCAAAAAAAAAAAAAAAAAGAACAAGGAATATGATCAGGGACAAAGAGAGAGATTTTGTAGTAAAAAAAAGGATCACTATATCAAGAGGACATAATAAACTTAAATGTAAATGGACTTTATAGCAGAGCTTCAAAATGCATGAAACAAAAACTAATAGAAGTAAAAGGAATAATTTGAAAAATCCAAAGTTATAGTTGCAGCCCCCAACATTCTTCTCAATAATTAATAGAAAGTAGGCAGAAAATGAATATGTATGTATATGACTTTAACTTGCCCTAGTTGAGATTTATAAAACATACCACCAGAAATAAAAGTAGAATACACACTATTTTTATGTACCCACAAAACATTCACTAAGATGGGCCATATTCTGGGCCATAAAAGAAAACTCATCAAATTTAGAAGGATTGTAATCATGCTAAACATGTTCTTTGGCCATAATGACTACAAATCAACAGCAAATGGATATGTGGAAAATGTCAAATATTTGGAAATTGAAAAACACTTCTAGATAATTCATGGGTCAAAAAAGCAATGAAATGAGTGATTAGAAAATGAGTGATTAGTGATTAGAAAAAATTATGAATTGACAGAAAATGAAAACATAACTCATCAAAATTTATAGTTACTTTGAGGGAAATATACAGAATTAAAAACACTTTAAAGAAACCAGGAAAAGAAAAGTAATTAAACTCAAAGTAATGACAGGGAAATAATAGAGATTTGGGCAGAAATCAATGAAATAGAAAGCAGAATATAATAGAGAAAATCAATGGAATCTAAACCTGGTCCTGTGACAAACATCAATACAATGCATAAAATTCTAGCCAGATTGATCCAAAAATAGGGGAAAAGAGCCAAATTACCAATATCAGGAATAAAAGAAGGACATCACCACAGATGCTACAGACACTGCAAGACTAATAAGGGAATATTACCAACAAGTCTATAAACCAATAAATATGACAATTTTAACAAAATGAACACATTCTTTAAAAGACACAAACCACTAAAGGTCACCCAAGGAGAAATAATCTGAATAGCCTCACCATAGTAAAAACCTTCCCGCAGAGAAAAACTCCCAGAGTAGATGGCTTCACTAGCGAATTCTAGCAAACGTTTAAGGAACAAAAGTGAGTCTGCATAAATTCTTCCGGAAAATAGAAGAGGAAGCTATACTTTCCAACCCATTTTATGAAGCAAGCTTTACACTAGCATCACAATCAGCCAAATAGTTATGAGATGAAAGCAATAGACAAATATTCAGATGAGCATACATCCAAAAATCCTTAACAAAACATAAAAAATTTAATCAAGGAATATATACATATTTATGTAACTATAAGCTATGACTAAGTGGACTTTACCCCCAAAATGCAAGATTGGTTTAACATTGAAAAATTCTCTTAATAGATGCAGAAAAATTACTGAAAAAAAATCAGCACCTATTCATGATAAAAAAATTTCAGTAACCTAAGGATAGAATTGATCATCACGATAAAGGACAGCTTTCAACAGCTAACATCAGTATAGTTGTGAGAGACTGCATGTTTTCCTCTTATAGCTGAGAACAAGGCAATTGCTCACCCCTCCTATTCAACCTCATATTAGAGGTTCTGTGCAGTGAAATGAGGCAAGAAAAAGAAATAAAAGACATACAAATTGGAAAACTGAAATAAAACTGTACTTATTCACAGACAACATGACCATCTATGTAGCAAATTCTATGGAATCTAAAATAGCAAACTAGAGCTAATAAATAAATTTAGGAAACTCATAGAATCCAAAGTCAATATTAAAAAAATTAATTGTATTTCTATACACTAGGAAACAAACAACAAGCAACTGAAATTTTTTAAAATGTCACTCTCAAGAGAATTAAAAATATGAAGTATTCAGCTATAAGTTTAACAAAATTTACACAAGACTATGTGCTGAAAACAATAAAACATTTCTGAGAGAACTTAAATAAGACTAAAAATAAATGGAGAGATATATCATGTTCCTGGCTCAGAAGACTGTCATTAAGATTTCAATTTTCCCCAAATTGAACTACATTTTCAATATAATCCCAGATAAAATCCCCACAGACTCTTTGCTGACATTTAAAATACTCTTTTGTAGACAAGGAAACTCTTATCTTTATGGAAATTCACAGAACCTAGAATTGCCAGAACAATTTTGATAAAGAAGAAGAAAGTTGGAGGGTTTATACAACCTGAATTCAAGCCTTATTATAAACTACAGTAATGAAAGCAGTGTCGTACTGGTGTAAGATAGATACCTAGTTCAATGGAACAGAATATATATAATATATTTAATTGATTTTTGGCAAAACTACCAAGGTAATCCAACAAGTAAAGGATAATCTTTTCAACAAAAGTACTGGAAACATCAACTATCTATATCTTAAAAACCTCAAATCTTAACACATACCATATATTTTATTTCAAATGAATCATAGACCTAAAGGTAGGAGTGAAAACTATTAAAATTCCATAAGAAAACTTAAGAGAAAGTTTAGAGACTCAAATTAGGTAAAGATTTTTAAGTAGGACAAAAACAGTACAAACTACAAAAGAAAAAAAATTTAACTGGACTTTGTTAAAATTAAAAACATTTGTTCTCCAAAAACTCTGTAAACAAAATGAAGTTGAGTCACAGATTCGGATAAAATATTTGCAAAGCATTTATCTGGACTTGTAATCGAGATATATAAAAAAGTCTTATAACCCAATTAAAAAGGGAAAAACGATTTGAATACACTGAGGTTAATATAAGCAAACAGTAAGGAGTAAATAAGCACATAAAGAGGTCCTCAACATCATTAGTGTTAGGAGAACATCCATTAAAACCACAATGAGGGGCTTCCCTGGTGGTGCAAGTGGTTGAGAGTCCACCTGCCGATGCAGGGGACACGGGTTCGTGCCCCGGTCTGGGAGGATCCCGCATGCCGTGGAGCGGCTGGGTCCATGAGCCATGGCCACTGAGCCTGCGTGTCCGGAGCCTGTGCTCCGCAACAGGAGAGGCCACAATAGTGAGAGGCCCGTGTACCGCAAAAAAAAAAAAAAAAAAAAAAAAACACAATGAGGTACTAATACAGACCCACTAGGTTAGCTAAAACCAAAAGGAGTAAGCTAAAATTGAAAGGAATTAGTGTGTTGGTGAGGATGTAGAACAGGTGGAATCTTACACATGCATGATGCAAAAGACTACATGCTGTACGATTCCATTTCCATGGAAGCCTAAAAAGGCAAAAGCATAGGAATAGAGAGCAGATCAGTGGTTGACAGGGTTCAGGGATACGGGGAGGAAAGTGACATTAAAGGGCAAGATGGGACTTGATGGGGTGAAGGAAATATTCTATATCATAACCATGATAGTGGTTAATGGCTGTATTCATTGATCAAAACTCTTTAAGTAATATTCCTAAAATTAGTGAATATTTTATATGTAAACTGTACTTCAATAAAGCTGATTCTTTTCAAAACAAAAGGATGGAAAAAATATCCCATGTGAACACTAATCCAAAGATAGCTGAAGTGACTGTATTAATATCAGATTTCCAAACAAGGAATATTATTATCAATAAAGAGGCACATTTCATAATATTAAAGGATTCATTCATCAAGAGAACATATTACTGTTTACTTGACTGCCTACCCAGTTATTTTTAAGGCTGTTAAAATGGGTCTTCCTGGCACAAGTTTACTTCCCTTTAGAAAGAGAGATTCTAAAGTGACTTTTTTGTTTTGATTTAGTGTGGCTTGGAGTGGGGGAGATTTTCTTTCTCCAAATAGTGTGCCTTAATGTTTTCAGCCAATTTCTCAAGTTCTACAGTAATTACATTAGCTGGCTGTGTTCATCTGCTAGATACATTATTAATTGCCTTTCATTCAGAAGTCTGAAACTTACTGGCTTCACTGACAGATTTCCCATGTTACTCAGTAAAAAAGTAACTCAATCTGTCAGAAAACTTCTTTCACTTTGCCACAGATTGTAATATTTAGAAAGATTAACAAACTTGAATCACCACGATTGACTCAAATGATGGCCAAAACGAAGCTGAGTTTCCAAAAATGATACTTCAATCTTAGAGCTTCCCCCCTTCAAAATTTTCCAACCTGATGATCAGAGAATCCGCAGCAACTCTGCCTGCTTTTCCACCACGCCATCACTCCCCAAAATGAATCCTCATGTTACCACCATCGTGGTATCACTTGTCTCTACATTCGCTTACGGCATTGCCTAAGTTTCTACCACTTTCCTTCAGTTCTAGTCTATTTCCCTCCCTGCTGCCCTGTCCATGTTCTTTCCAAGCTTCAGCCACAGCATCTGGACCCCCCTCTTCTTGCCCAGGTCATGATAACATGGCACCGTGGATTTGTAACTCACCTTTGCTGCATGAGGTTTGTAAAACATACTTTCTTTAAAAAGCTGAAGCTGACTTTCATGAAATGAGTGTAATTCAGATGTCCACTGAGGCCATGCAGTCTCTTGAAGTGGAGGAAATGCAATCTGGCTGTAACCCACACGTGGTGGGAAGTCCAAAGCCTCCCTAAATTTGTTACTTCCCAGAGGGCTCATGCTCTCCTGGTCACTTCTGGCTCCTACCGAACTCTTGTTCTCACCTCCCAGAATTTCTCTCATTTCTCTGCTCCATAACTGGCTGAAGTGTGGCATGTTACTAATTTTCTGGGAGCCCCCTCACTCCAATAAAAACACTCACACCTAGCATTTAAATATGTGGCAGATCCTGCAAATGGAAAACTTTCGTATTATCCTCTTACTCCAAATTCCCCTCACATTTTCCTCTTCTCTTCATTTCCCTAGATCCCAACCTTTAAAGGACTCCAGAAAACGGTTCTCCCTTCATTCTACTAAGCAAACTAGTGCAGCTCATGGGCCCCGAATTAGCTCATGTCCTGCATATCTAGAGAGGAGGTATCTAATGCCACCTAAAGAGAACTATAAATCTCCCTAAGGCAGAATTCCATGATAGATGCTACTTCCTTGTCTTTTACTACTTTGGGCACAAGATCCAAGGTTCTAGTAGATGAGCACAATTAACCTGATTCAGTCTTCCTTACATAATAATACCCAGAGGAGGCTTTGTACATTAGGATGTTATGCAATTGACTAAAGATTTCAGACTGGCATTTTGCTGACCTTTGTGAATAGAGCTCAGAGCTCATGAACTGAGAATATGAAATGAAAAATACTGGCCCTTGTTGACCTTTGAAGATTGTGTAGCTACTTGTATTCCTTACATTATGAATAACTGGACCCTGCTGTAGAATGAAAACTGGTTACAGAAGGGTGACATTAAAGGTTGTAGTGACGTTCTTGCTATCAGCATCAGTTTCCTCATGTGAAAGATGAAAGGATAATAGCTCTGGTCTAGTTTCCATTTTCTTCTAGGTGATTCAGGTTCTTTTTGTCCTTCAAAGTATGGTTTTCATGGAGAGGTACTTTTCTTTTCTTTTCTTTTCTTTTTTTTTTTTTTTTTTTTTTTTTTTTGCAGTACGCCGGCCTCTCACTGTTGTGGCCTCTCCCGTTATGGAGCACAGGCTCCGGACGCTCAGGCCCAGCGGCCATGGCTCACGGGCCCAGCTGCTCCGCGGCATGTGGGATCTTCCCGGACCGGGGCACGAACCCGCGTCCCCTGCATCGGCAGGCAGACTCTCAACAACTGTGCCACCAGGGAAGCCCGAGAGGTCCTTTTCTTATTTGGGTTCTTACTTGCTACTAATCACAGATATTTCCTAGTCTTCTAATTTTAACCTCAGAAGGAGGGGCTGCAGCCATCTGTTTCTCTGCTCTTTTTGTGTGCCTCTAATCTCTGTTAGATTCATCCTCTTTGTGAGACCAGGGTTCCCTGAGCCCTGAAATGACTGTGTGTGTGTGTGTGTGTGTTGGGATGGCACACCGGCAGAAAGAACCTCTTTCTACTGGGAGTCTGGACTTGAAAATGATGTCCCAACTGTGCATCCCCATGACAGTTTTTATATTATATTGTTTTTAAAAAGAGCACCAGAAGGTGATATCTATTCAGCCACTTTATCCTAACCCTAGATGATCAGGTGTTGGAACATGAAGCAGGATAGATGTGGCTGCTACTTAGCATCCCTGGTTTGTGCAGGAGCCAACAGGGCCATGAGACTAGAGCATAGCATTCATTATTTATGTGAGGGTCTTATTATCATCTTTATCAGTATTAATAGTAGTATCTGCCTTAATATTGATTTGGTTTTGACAAATCTGCTTTCTATTTACCTTAAAGTAATAAATTTTTAATAGAATAAACGCTTTATGTTATTGGAAAAGGCTGCATTTACATAATGCCAAACATAATTTTTCCAAACTGCATAGTTAAGATAATAATTTATTACAATTGATATCATGTAGGTTTTGCTTAAATCTTGACCCCTCAGAAGTATTAGTTACTTTATTGAAAATAAACAGATCAACAGGTTGCTTTACTGGTGTATATTTTCAGCCTGAGAAAATGTTATCTTGAGTCATGACGGCAGAAGGATCCTAGCTCAAGGGTCTAATGTGTATCCACCCTAAGGATCCAGACACACATGGGCTTTCTGATACGTTTTGTAACATATCGAAACATAGGATATCACAACATCAGAGGGCTGATGCGAGCGGGCCCTCTCTGCACAAGAGCCTCCAGGAGAGAGAGTCATCCTTGGGAAAGATTGAGTAAAGGAGTATGAAATTTGTTTCTAACAATTGACTAGTGACTATTGTCCACACAATAGCAATAGGGCAGAATATTCGGGGAATGCAGCCTTCAGTTCAGTGGGTGTGGAGGCTGCGAGCAGGAACCTGGGAAGCCCGTGCCTAGGAAGCAGGGCCACATGGCCCAAGTCCAAAGCCAGCCTCACCAACAAGGGCGGAGAAGTCCCTTCCCAGGGCCTCCACAGGCATCTGCACAGACTATGTCCCTTACGGTAGGCTGAACAATGCCCCCGCCAAATATGCCTATATCCAGATCCCCTGTTTTGTGAATATGTCACCTCACATGGTAAAAGGGACTTTGTGAAAGTCATTAAACTTGGTGTGATGATCCTGGATTATCTGGTTGAGGTCAATGGAATCACAAAGGTCATTTTAAGAGGGAAGCAGGAAGATCAGAGTCAGAATAAGAAGAAGCAAGGAAGAAAGCAGAGGTCAGAGAGAAGATGCTACGAGGCTGGCTTTGAAGATGAAGGAAGTAGCCATGAGTCAGTGATGCAGGCAGCTCCTAGAAGCTGGAAAAGACAAGGAGACAGATGTTCCCCTAGAGCCTTCAAAAGGAGCACGGGCTCGCTGACACCTTGATTTCAGCCTTGTGAAAATGATTTTGGACTTCTGACCGACAGAACCGTAAGAAAATAAATTAGTATTGTTTGACCCACTAAACTGTGGTAATCTGTTATACAGCAATACAAACAAATCCACATGTCATGCCCCCAGGGGCCACCATCCACATGGACGCTGATCTGAATGCTGCTTCCGGGAGCTAGGCAGCATGGTTGTCTCTCTAGCCACATGGCAAGGGAACCGTTGTGCTGAGTGACTCAAGGGCTCGAGTTGTATGTTCTTGGGAGTCTCATCCTCCTTCCATCTATTATTTTACTCTCCACCCTCATCTCCACCCTCCTGAGGCCCTTGTTCCCACCTGGGCAATCAGGAAACAGGTGTTGGGTCCTTCCTGGGTACCACCACTCCATCTTTCCAACCTCTACACACACTGACCCAGATGGAGGTAAAGCTGTTGTTTTATTGAAGAGCCAGGAGAGACACTCATTTCCTCTGAGGATGGGAAATGTCTCACAGTGGGTCTGCAGAGAGTTTCAAGGGAGCCCTCTCTTCCTCTCAATGTCCCTCTATCCCTTTGGTCCTCTTTTCTTTCTACATTTCCACTTCAAACCCATTGTCCCTTTCAGTCTGATGACCCAACCCACTTCCTCAAAAACGCCACTAGACCTACCTGCAAAGGAGCCCTGGTCCGCTGCCCCAGCGTGGGATTTGCAAACTCTAACCCTTCAGGTGGTAGCTGGATGCTTTCCTCGGACTGGTTCTTTATCTCTCCAAGAGAATCCAGCACAGGCTCTGGATCCCAAAACGGAAGCGAAAGCAGATGCTCTGTATCCACTTTGGTGTCACAGAATGAGGCCAGTTGGCTCCCAAATGACTTCCCAGCAAACATACCTCGGCCCACATTTGTTTTTTCCCTAAGAAGCCCTCAGTCTGAAATCATGTGGGGTAAGGTCTTTTTCCAGACAGCACTTGGACCCCGTTTCTCAGGTAAGTATCACAAACGTGTGCTGGGCCAAGGAGTCAGGAGCTCTTTGCCATGGCTGCTTTCATTATCAAGAGGCCTGGTTAGCAGAGAATAATCCAGACACAGCTATCTGGGATACGTGGCACCATCTCCATAGACTGCTTCTGATTCCCAAACTTCTCTCTGGATAGAAGGCAGGGGGTGTCTCAGTAAGTGACCCAGAGAAGAAGCAGCAGAGCATAGTGAATAAGAATTGGTAGGCTTCGACTTCCCTGGTGGTCCCACATGCTGCGGAGCAACTAAGCCTGTGCACCACAACTACTGAGCCTGCGCTCTAGACCCCGCAAGCCACAACTACTGAAGCCCATGTGCCTAGAGCCCATGCTCCACAACAAGAGAAGCCACCGCGATGAGAAGCCCACGCACCACAATGAAGAGTTGCAGCCCACTCGCTGCAACTAGAGAAAGCCTGTGCACAGCAATGAAGATACAATGCAGCCAAAAATAGATAAATACATAAATTAAAAAAAAAAAGAGTTGGTAGGCTTAACGTGGAGCTACAAGAATGAGAATATGTGCTTGTATGAAATGCCCCCAGATAATCACTTTCTGAACTAGTTGGGAAGAATTTAAGGGAGGCTAAATTTCTTGCAATCCTGTGGGCAAGGCCTGAGTCAGAAAAATACTTCTCGATGCTGTTATTTCAAAGCTGTTTTTCCTCCAGGCTGCTATATTCTCGAGAAACATATGTTAAATATGTTATTTTCACAAAGACCTAGTAAATCTAATTGTTTGCAATTTGCTTATTTCTTATTTTGCCCCATTTTTATTCATTGTAACAACATATTGTACTAACAATAAAAGAAGTTAAAAATGAGGGAAATTACCCAGAAATCTGCCTACGAGAGCAATTCTTTTATATTCTCTGTGTTTCCTCCCAGGAATTATCTATATGCTGGCAAAACAGTTCTATGCTACTTCCCAGAATGGAAGATCTAGAGAACGATAGAGCTCTGCTTCTAAAAAGTTATGAGACATTGGTCACATCACTTAAAATCTTGGGTATCAGTTTTTCATATTTAAAATGAAAAAAACTGGACTAGTGGATTTTTTCATGGATCCTTCTAGTTTTAAAATTATTCGTACTTCAATCCTTGTAACAGAATGAGTCTACTTTGAAGCATCATGTTTGGGGAGCTGGACATTTTTAAAAGCTGAGAAAATGGTACTGGCAAGTAAACATGGCAATTAGCAGCACCACAAACAATAGACAGGAGCAGAAACTGAAACTTGATAGTAACCTTTCAATAAACATACTTTAAAATAACTGCTTGTTTTGTTCTAATTCTAGAATTCCCCAAACTTGTTTGCAAGACAAAGTTTTTCTAACTGTAACTTAGCCTTTTGTCCTGAAGGCAGGCTAGAGATAAGTATAGCTCCAACAAGAGTGCAGTGTAGGGACAATGGCTACTTTGGTCATTAACCACAGAAATATTATATTAACATCATTAAAAATCAATGAATGATGCTCCTCCTTTTACCATTTTGTGGTTGCATGCTATGCAATTTGGAAGGGTGCTTGTCTTAGTCAATTTGGGCTGCTTTAACAAAAGTATCATAGACGAGGTGGCTTAAACAACAAACATTTATTTCTCGCAGTTCTGGAGGCTGGAAAGTCCAAGATCAAGGTGCTGGCAGATCCAGTGTCTGGTAAAAGTCTCTTCCTAGTTTTCAGAAAGGCTTCTCCTGGTGTAACCCCCATGGCAGAGAGCTGAGAGAGGAAGCCAGCTCTCAAGTCTCTTCTTACGAGGGCACTAATCCCATTCATGAGGGTTCCACCCTCACAACCTAAGTACCTCCCAAAGGCCCCAACTCTCTTAATATCCTCACATTGGGAGTTAGGATTCCAATATATGAATCAGGGCAGTACACAAATATTCAGTAATTAGCACAGCTGGACCAAAGTAGCTGTTGTCTCTATACTGGCCTGTTGTTGAAGACACACTTATCTTTAGTCTGCTTTTGCTACTACTTTGAACCAAGATATTCTGGCAGTAAGCATGAGATCTTATTTTTAAAAGATGAAAATAACAGTTGGTAGAAATCTTCAAGTGCTTTTTCAAGCCACAGAGTATTTCCTCCCCCCAGCAATTTAAGGAGAACGTATGCTTAGATACATGGATCACAGACATATTCTAGAGCACAACTTCCGTCAGTAAACCTGGTCTTAAATTTCATGTGCTTCATGACTTTCTACACTGGAGCAGAAAGCATGGAAGATACTGAGCCAGGTTATTTTTCTGTAATTCTGACCATTTTTGAGTTACATTATACACAGGTATTACATATCAGAACCATGCCTTCGCTTGGCATGGTGCAGTGACAATGCAGATTAAATCTCAGTTACCAAAGAATTGTGCAAAGCAAGGACGCAGCTCATGTGCACATGTTTTAGATAACATGGCACCATGCATAGTGAGAACTGCCTGTACTACAATCCGGACACTTGATTGCATCCTTATGAACTTGCGGTATATACATAAGATTTACCAACATTATTAGTCACGGTTCTGTTCAGAGATCTAAAATCAGCAAACAGGACTAACAACGTGGTGAGGGTCATCTTAGCTTTATTGCCAAGCCATGCTATCTATCTTAACATATGAGCTTTGTCAATTTCTTGGATGTTATAGTGCCTGTGATGCTTTTGATGAAACACTTTGGGATTGAGTAAATTTGATGATGATAATAAAACAAGAAAATTTATTATACTCTAAATGGCAACTAAACTAGAATTAAAATGCCAACTTGGAGCACTGTGCTGAGAAGCATTCTGAGGTCCCATGTGGATCCCATGGGGAAGTGTATATAACTGAGAGGCTATATAGTCTATTGACAGTGGGAAACATATGTCACATATTTGCCATTCTTGTATAAGGAAGACTATATTACATATCATATTAACGTTAAAACAGCTTCTAACATAAATGCTGTTTATAGAACACAGATAGAAGGACTTCCCTGGTGGTCCAGTGGTTGAGACCCTGCGCTTCCACTGCAGGGGGTGGGGGTTTGATCCCTGTTCGGGGAACTAAGATCCCACATGCCACGTGGCATGGCCAAAAAATAAAAAATTAAAAAAAAACACAGAGAGTTCTGGTGGGATTCACAATATATTCATGTATCTTCAGGTATAGCAAACCCTGCTCAGGCTGCAGAGACTGAGAAAAGTATCTTGTATGCATTAATGGAGGATCACAAATAAACTCCAACTGCATTCAGCCCAGGAACTCTTAAAGTAGTTGTAATATGGCAATGACCTTTCAAAATAGGATCTATGATCTTTTTCTCATAAGACACTTTGCCAAGACCAGTGCATACTTTTCTCAGATGCATCAGGAGCTGACATCAGTCACCTTGACTGATATCTGATTTCAGCTGCAGATGCAATGGATAGTTTAAATTTAGGATCACCTCATGCTGACAGTTCTTTACCTCAAGCACGTTCAGGGCATCTTTTCTCCTCTGGGAGCCTGGTCATTTTTTCTTTGGGGCATCATTTCTTCTCTGACTCTACAGGGACCTGCTCAGCCAGCTGGCACACACACGTGAAAAGCAGAGGTAAAGTCCTCAACCAATGGGGGACAGGAGCCAGCTGGTAAATGGGTGTGATGAGAAAACAGTTATTTGAGTTACTGCCTGGGCATTTTACAGTATGACAACCCTGCTCACACCCAGAGTCTGGACATTTAGATAAGGACCTGAGCAGGATCCCTGCCCCAAGTTCCTGCTTTGCTTTTCCTGAGACACCTTTTCCAGCCCATGAACAGTGAGTGAGTGACCTTTGTCCCAGCCACCTTATAAGTAGCAGGTGCTTGCTTGCTACCCTGCTCTCTGTCTCCTGCTCCCTCCTGACCTGGAATAGAGGACTGCCCTTCCCCAAGCTCATTGCCCCATTCCTGGGATCTGTAAGTAATAAATCTTGTGACTTGACTTCTTTTGTGTGAATGTACTAAAACTATCTTTAATCAAAATGACCCTGGGGTTTTCCCTTCCTCAAAGTGGGAGTACAGATGCTGAGGGACCTACTTGCTGACCCCGTGTGTGGGTGGCTCGAGCCTCCTCATTCATCAGGTCAACATCTGCATATGCTTAATTTAATACACCAGCAATGGACCCCCAACACAGTGGGTGTGTTGCCCCTCCTTCAGGTGGGCAATTCCAAGATGTATTTTATACATATATCTTGAATTACCAGTGGAATTGAACCTCCACTGCCTGCAGTGATAACCTTGATAATGTACCATTTTGTCAAGTTTTTCTCCTTCCCTGTGTCATTCTCTTCCCCTGCTCTCTCATGATTCCTAGGATTTCCTTCCAAATAAACTATCTTATATAAGTCCTTGTATCAGGCCCTGCTGTATGGGAACTAACGATAAGACAATACTTTTTGAAATTGCAAGGATCATACAGTTAATGATGCTGAAAGTTGCATGATAAATGGATAGTCCTAGGCCTTAGTTTATGAAGAATATTCTAGATTCCATCAGTGGAAATAGTATAAGATCCTGTTAAGAAGGAAGAGAGCCATAGCTTGGGTCAAAATGGCACATCAACTGCCTGTCCATGCCTACTTGCCATTCCCACCCCAAATTAGCAATGACAAAAAAGACATTATTTATAACAGTGCTAGAAAACAAGGAAATGCCATCAAAGGATCAAAATTTTGGAGGAATCCTTGATTAACAGAAGGCAGACAAGTTTGATGGCACAACGGCCAATGGCACATGCAGACAGGGCTTCTGTAGAAGGTAGAGCCACTTTCACAGAAGCTCTAGCCCAGAGGTAATGGGTACAGGGAGTAGGAAAGGACCTGCAGCAACTACTTGGGTGATTGCTTTGGTAAACCACAAGAACAGCTAAGAATGTTCGTGCTTCTCCACCAATTGCTAATTTATATCTAGTGACACATAGACACAGCAGGGCTCTTTATTTCCAACCTAGAACAGTGAGTGTGGGCACTAGATTCAGAGAATCAGAGAAGTGCCCAATATGTCTGAGGATACCTGTGAGTAGACGGGGGGGCCAGCACCAGACAATAAGGTACTAGCATTCCTTAGCAGAATAAGATTCTGCTCCTTCCATAACAAATGCTAGCAGCTGTTCCCAAGCAAATTCACAGTTAGGGGCACAGAGAATCTCAACTATAAAGCACATAACCAAGAATTACCAAATATTTCAGTATATCAATATGATCAGTCATCAAATTCAGCAAAGAAAAGAACTAACATCCAAGGAAGCAGAGTTATTAGCAAATAGAAGAGGACAGGAAAGAAAGATAATCATATGATAGTTTAGCATCTGATAAAAGTGCTAGGCAATTTGTGACAAATAGATGGAATACTCAATAAAGAGGAAAACATTATTTGACTTGTTTCTTCATTATTTACAACAGAAACAAATTTCATGTGAAATAATAGTAATAGGAAAAAACATGGCTGAATGTTTTTCCAGTTTTGGCATGAGAAAGACCTTTCTAAGAATGACAAAGATCTTACAAACAATGAAGAAAAGTATTAAATAACTGTATTGTAATAAAACTAAAAACAAAGTGAAAAAGTGGAAAAATTTACAACCTACCTGGCAGAAAAAGAGCAATCACTTTACACTATAAAGAGCTCTTACAAATCAATAAGAAATTACCAATAATCCAACAGACAAATAAGCAAAGACTATGTCACTAATTAATTTAATTAATAGAAAAAAAATCCAAATGACTTACAAATGTATGAAAAGATCATCCATAAAATTTAAAGCTCTCACTCATAATTACAGAAAAGCAAAATAAACAATGAAACCATCTCTAACAATAAAATTTATAAAGATCAGAAAGTTTATAATACACAGTTTTGTTAAGGTTACAAGGAAATAGGCAAATTCTTAGTACAAGCTTTTGGAGGGCAATTTGGTAATCTTTGTCAATGTTCTAAATGTGTATATGTTTAGACTTGGCAATTATACTTCTAGAAATTCATTCTACAACTTATATTCACATGATGAGTGTAAAAACAGATGTGTAGAAATGTTTACTACAGCATTGTTTGTAATGGCAAAAAACAGTCTAAATATTTATCCATAGGATAGTAAATGAATGATTCATGCTGATCTATATGGTGAATTATGAGAAAGTGTAGTTTAAAAAGATAATTCTGTATGTATGAATATGAAGTTAACCCCCAAATTTTATGTGAAATAATGAAAAGAAATTAAAAAATAGGCATAATTCAGAAGTACATATAGTATGTCAATTTTTTTGTTTACAAATTTTTACATACCCACATAAAAATATATGCTTTTATATGCATAGAAAATTTCTGGAATTATATACCCACAAAAAAGAAACTGTTGACCACAGGCCTCTGCTGGTCCTAGATAAGAGGAAGACAATTTTCATTATTTGCTCATTGAAGCTGAGTTTTTTTTTTTTTTTTGCTCTTACCATGAGCATAAATCATTTTTTCAATAAAAATTTAAAAAAGTAAGGTGTCATTATTAACCTGAGAAATATAGGACAGGATAAATCAGGAGCAGGTTGCTATGTAAATAATCTGTTAGAGATCTCAGAGATGAAAAATTGCAGTCATTGAAATAAAAAAAAAATAAGAAGATGGAGCTGACTAAAAATACAGATTAGTTAATAAAGACTGAATTCAGAAGCTAAAACCTCAAGTTGTGAGTGTTCACAGAATATAGTGTTAAATAGCACAGAAATAGAAGAAATAAAAGAAAAAATTAAGAAATCTAGAAAATAGATCCAGAAATTCCATTATCTGTCTAATAGGAGTTCTGGTTAAAAAAGAAAAAAAGAATAAATGCAAATGGAGAGGAAGAATTACTCAAATTAATAGAAGAATATTTTCCATGAGTTTTCAGATGGAAAGAACCATTTGACTGTGTAAGAGTTTGAATGAAATAACATCCACACCTAAACACACTATAGTGAATTTGAAAGCCCAGAATAATGGGGGGAAAAAAAATAAGAGCTTCCAAAAAGGGGGGAAATGTTTAACCTCTGAAGGAGCTGTAATTAACTCACAGAAAGATTTAGGAATCTTTCAAAACTTCAGCATAACACTACAGGTGTTCACTCAATAAAGATGTGTCAAAAACATAATATAAATGCTCAAAACAACAACAAAAACAAAAATACCTTCAAACTACCCTAGATTTTCCATATGCTGTTGTTTTCCCCACAAAGATGATCATTCCTGAGACTCTTCAGACCTGCTAGAAAGCCAGACTGTGGCACTGGACTTGTCTACTTGGTGGTACTATTTGGACTGTCAAATAATATTGACTTCCAAGCCTATAGTGGAACGCTCCTG
Organism: Mesoplodon densirostris; assembly: GCF_025265405.1. Taxonomy (NCBI): domain Eukaryota; kingdom Metazoa; phylum Chordata; class Mammalia; order Artiodactyla; family Ziphiidae; genus Mesoplodon; species Mesoplodon densirostris. Next base: position 13,518,376 of record NC_082663.1, read on the forward strand.
TAAAAAAATTTATTGTTTCTTAATTACTGACTCTTCATGATGTTAGAGTAACGTTTAGCCATACAATATCAAATAGCTATGAGAATGGTAGCACGCCATAGAGCTGTATCAATATATTACCAGCTTTGAGTGATCCCATCAATGAACAGACCTCACACAAAGTGTGAAGATAACCATAGGAATAAAAATCTTTCAAATTTTCCTCTACATCTGGATTTTTTAGTACTGATCATAATATTCTTTGGAAACCATTTTATTAGAGTAGAAACACACCTTAATTATGTCACTATGTAGGCCATGCTACTTCCTTTTTCTCATTTCTTAGGTTTGCATGTTTTTTTTTCCCAAAGACTGGGAAAACAATAGTAAACGTCAACACAATCCACGTGTGTCTTGGGAACATATGAGAAGCTTTGGTCAAGACACTGTATGGAATGTACATGTACATGATGGGGGTTGGGGGGCGGATTTCTTGACTGTGAATGGCTACTGTTGTGTACTGGTCTCAGCCTTTCAATAACTAATTCTGTGGCTGGACCAGCCCCTTGAGATTCTTATGACTGCAAGATGCCCTTAACAATAACCACTAGGAAACTTTGACAAAAAGGTTTCTTACCCACAGGTTCTGGAAATTACTTGGCATGTGTGGGGCCATGCATTGAATTCACGGGTGGGCAGGGGAAAGAGAGGGAGAGAGAGGGACAGAGAGTGAGTGGGGCCTGGGGTCTGCTTTTATTGGGGTCCAGGGTCCAGGGTGAAGGCCTAGGACTTCTAGGGTTCATTCTTTATTGGTGGTTTTAAAATATAAGAGTGGGAATTTAAAGCACAGGAAGAGAAGGAAGCAAATGGCCCAAATAGTCAGTTATCAAAATCAACCGAGATCTCTCAAACAAAGAATGGGGTGAGGGGGTAGCCGGGCTCTTTACCTAGTAAAGTAGCTGACAATGTGTTTATTTGAGATAGCCACATTTGAAGTGGATGCCTAAGTAGTCAAAGCTTAAGTTAGGCACTTGCATTACAAAAAGAAATGCCAACTGTCAGGGCTTGCACTATAGCTACTCACAATAGCTCAAATAACCACAGCTCCATCTCAAGTCTGATGACCACGTCTCTCTGCCAATTCTGTATATCTCAGGGATTGTGTCACCCTATCTGTTCTGAATATGTTCACCAACTCCATGAGCTAGGTTTGAGGAAATTTCTGACAAGGACCTTAGGTGATATGTCACTCACTATCTTATTTAATTACCCTTAAGTCAAGTTAAGTGCCCTACAGTTGGTGATGAGCAAATCAAATTTCTTTCCTTTGCTCAATATAACTCTTTGTATAATAACAGAAGTCAGTTGTGCTGAAACAGTGTCTCAAGATGTGTCTTGACTGTCTTCACGTATACTTTTGGTATAAATGATGTGTATACTTTGTCCACTGAATCTCATTTTAAACAGGTTTATCGAGATGTAATTCACATACCATACATTCACTCATCTGAAGTGTACAATTGAATGGTTTTTAGTATATTCACAGATATGTGTAAGAGTCACTTTTAAAACATTTTTATTACCTAAAAAAGACACTTTTATCTGTCACTCCCCTATCACCCTATCACTTCTCCCAGCCCTGGGCAACTACTTTCTCTATACTGTTGTCCCTCAGTATCCACAGGGAATTGGTTCCAGGACCCCCACAGAAACCAAAATCCATAGACACACAAGTCTCACATTAAAATGGCATACCATTTGCATATAACCTATGCACATCCTCCCATATGTTTAAATCATCTCTAGATTACTTATAATACCTAATACAATGAAAATGCTATATAAATAGTTGCCAACTCATAGCAAATTCAAGTTTTGCCTTTTGGAACTTCCCGAAAATTTTTTTGTTTGTTTGAACATTTTCAATCCAAGATTGATTGAATCCACAGATGTGGAACCCATGGTATGGAGGTCCAACTGTGTACAGATTTCCCTGTCCTGGACATTTTGTATGAATGAAGTCATATGTGGTCTTTTGTGACTGGCTTCTTTCACTTAGCTTAATCTGTTCAAGGTTCTTCCATGTTATAACATGTGTCAGTACCTCATTACTTATTATGGCTCAATAATATTCCAGTGTATGGATATACCATATTTTATCTATGTCTGTTGAGATTTAGATTGTTTCCACCTTTTGGCTATTATGAATAATGCTGCTCTAAGTATTTCTGTACAAGATTTTGTGTGGGCATACATTATCATTTCTCTTGGATATATACCTAAGGAGGGGAATTTGTGGGTCATCTAGTTTAAACTTTTGAGCAACTGCCAGACTTTTTCCCAAGGTGATGGCACCATTTTATGTTCCTGCCAACAATGTATGAGGGTTCTGATTTTTCCACATCATCGCCAATACTTGTTCTTGTCTGCCTTTTTTATCTTGCCACTCTAGAAGATGTGAAGTTGCACCTCATGTGTGATTTTGATTTGCATTTTCCTCATCACTAATGATGTCAAGCATCTTATATGGTTATTGGTCATGTGTATATTTTCCTTGGAGAAATGTCTATTTAGATCTTTTGCCTATTTTTTAATTGGGAGGTCTTTTCATTATTAAGTTGTAAGTGTTCTTTACATATTCTGTATACAAGTCCTTTATCAAAGATGTGATTTGTAAATAATTTCTTTCATTCTGTGGATTGTTGTTTCACTTTCTGATGATGTCTTCTGAAACACAAAGGCTTTTAATTGTGATGAAGTCCAATTTATCTCTTTTTTCTTTTGTTGCTTGTGCTTTTGGTATCATATCCAAGAATCCTCCAAGAATCCAAGAATGGTCAAATCCAGCATCATGAAGATTTATCCATTTCTTCTAAAAGATTTATAGTTTTAGTTCTTACAGTTAAATCTTTGATACATTTTGAGTTTTTAATACGGTGTTAGGTAGGGGCACAACTTTACTCTTCTGCATGTGACTATTCAGTTGATCCAGTGCCATTTGTTGAAAAGATTACTCTTTCCCAATTGGATGGTCTTGGCATTCTTGCTGAAAATCAGTTCACCATAGATAGGTGGGCTCGTTTCTGAAATCTCAGTTCCATTAATCTACATGTATATCCTGGTGCGAGTACCACATCATCTTCATTACCATTGCTTTAGTATAAGTTTTGAAATTGGGAAGTGTGGGTCCTCCTACTTCATTCTTCTTTTTAAAGCTTGTTTTGTGTATCTCATTTTGACCCAATGGTTGGTCTGCTTAAAACCAAAGCACTGGAAAGAGGTAGATTTTTGTAACTCTGTGATGAGAATTTCTGTGATACAAACTCTTACATGCAGATGTGCCAGGGCAACGCCATGTGTGTGTGTGTGTGTGTGTGTGTGTGTGTGTGTGTGTGTGTGTGTGTATGCATCTTAATATAAGCATGGAGTGTCATCTCACCACTTTTGCTATATTATTGGTTGGAAGCAAGTAACAGGTCCCTCCCACATTCAAGGGGAGCAGGTTTTCCAGAGCTTGAACATGAAACTGCCCTGAGGCCCGGCTGAGAAAACATCAGTGCATTTTTTCACATCTATTTAAATGTAAATAGCAGCAAATTGCCCTTTGCCAAATTATCTCTAAATTAAAAACTTTGATGATTTCAGTAAATAGCTGGTAACACTAATTAAAATCAGGTGGGTAGTAAGTGTAGCCCAAACATTTCATTCTGACAAAGTACTTGCAAGCATAAACATAAATATGTGTGCACAGAGACACACACACAAATACATACCAAATTCCACCACCAGCACTATGAATCATCGTGGCCCAAAGAGTTTAGCAAACAGAATTCTTCTTTATGCTGAAAAAGTATATTGAAGGCCAAAAATTATCCGAATAATTTATTCCAACATTTTCACAAATCCTCCACCAGTTTTTCCAATTAAAATTCTTTTTGCCAAAATATCTAGATACCTGTGTCAACCATACATTTCACCTTGTCTTATAAAACTACCTTTATTTGCCATTGTTGATGTCACACTTGAGTCTCATATATGGGCTGCCCAAGTACGTAATAGGGAAGTTTTACCTTACATTAAAAATGTAACAGAAAATAGTTGTCGTGGTAAGCATTGCAGCTCTAAATGTTTTGCACCCCCTTTTCTGTTGGTTGGAGTGTTTTACACTTCTTCCCTTTACTAAAATAGCAGAAACATCTGCATCTCCTTCCTCAATCAGAATACTTTATGAGTCCCAGATTTACAAACAGTATCAGTTACATGCAGTAAACCTTATTCTTGGTCTTATTAATTATTTTCCATCAACTTATCCCTCAGGCATTTTGGTTACAAAAGCATGCTGACAATCAACAGTAACGGTTTTAAGTTAGTTATTTGACAAGTAGGTCCCTTTGCAAAGAGTTTCTTGTTAATTATTTAAAGAATCAGTGCCATGGGGAGACTGCGTGTTCTCTTTAAGTCATATTCATTCATCTATAGCTGTTTTTCTCCTCTCCTCTAATTCTCTACAGAATTTTTAGAAGTCTGAGATATAGACATTCTAAGGTACGTTAAGTTGTTTTAATCTGTTATACAGAAAATTCACCCTAAGTCTTAAACCAGACTCTGATCTTAAAGACTCATGTCATTCCATGTACGATTCTCTGACATTAGGTAGAAAAAGAAATGTAAACAATAAGCGTATCACATACAATATATTTTAACAGACCTCTTCGATTGTATTCTGCTTGCATCTCAGTTTCTGGGAAAGATGATGATTGATGAATCATTAAATGCATATGATCTGAAGTTCACGTGGGAAAAAGGTAAATTGGGAAACCTTTTATTCAGAGGTTGTGGGCAAATGATGTGTGAAATTGTTGACAAATTGCCTTCATTAAGCTTTTGAAGTAGACATTTTTTTTCATAAATTTGGCTTCTTTTCAAATATGACTATGCAGAGTTTCAAGACATTCACTGTCAAGTTACAATCTGCAACAATATTTGTCCTTGAAAACCTTTATTCTTGAGCAAAGCGGCAGAAAGTTTAAAGTAGGGTTCTCCTTGACAGTACTTACATGGATAATACTCAATTTCTTAGCAAAACATGGATTTCAGTGCTCTCCTATTATCCTGCAGATGAACAAAGGGAATAGGAATGAAGTAGAAAGACCTTTTTTGGTCAACTATCGACCTCTCAATAACAAAGCCTTTTGACTAGGGCTCCCCTATTGACCCTTGAAATTATAGTAATTCCATTATAGTTGCCTCTTTTCAGCTCAGTGCCGCGCAGTATAGTAGATAAGACTGTGGTTTTATAGTCTAACCGGTGGGGGTTTAAATCCCAGTTCTGCTGCTTTCTAGGGGTGGGACTCCAAGCAACCAGCTAGTTTCTCTGTGCCTCAATATCCTCATCTGTAATTGAAAATAATAATATCTACTTAATAGGACTGGGCTAAAAATGAAAATTCAATGTGAGAACATACATAAAGAACTTGTCCTTTACCTGACACACAATAGACTATCGAGAAATGATAACATGTATCATTACACATTTGGAGAATCAGCACAAATTTCGGTCTGAACTTTGGATTTGAAGACCAAACATTTATCCAGGTTTCTGTAAATGTCTGTATTTATCTATAAGTCCATTATTTGGGGAATGTGATTTTGGTTCCTATATGGCTTGCCCAATATTTAGGTCTTCTTTCCTCTGGGGATCTTTTTAGCAGAGGATAGATAATTTTGATAACATATTTTTTTCATTCAATGATTCCTGCTTCTTAAAAGGCTTTCCTGCAAATCATGTCTTTTCTTCCTTCCACAATTCTGCAGTGTGTGAATAGCCAGACAGGTAATCAGTGCTCTGAGATAGGCATTGGACAAATGAATTCATTACAGACCTTTGTTTTTCCGGATGAAGTAATCAAATCACTGAGAGGCAAAGTAACTTGGCCAATGGTACACCCAGCCAAATCAGAGCAAAGACTAAGATCCAGAAATCCTGCCACCCAGGCTCCAACTGTCTAAAAGTCTTTAAATATCAATAAATATAAACTGGTGTAGGTCTTATACAAGTGGGTTTATCTGATAGAGCCTGTCCTTCCTAATAGTTTATAATCTGAAAAACATAGAACTTTGACTCAGCTCTTTAAGGAATCTGGTATCATTTTCCAAATTTGGCTGCATTTTCCAGTCTTCAGTTTTGCCAATGAATATCCTGTAATGTGAGATGTGGGCTAGATGTAGTCTGAATCAGCACGTGAATATCAATTTGTTTTTAATCCATGGTAAGAAAGAGTTGTTTGGTAAACTCCTGTCCATTTCTCATTGTTTTAATCTACGCTCAGTTCATTTCTCCTTTTGTGTGGTATTCAGCAAGGATCTTATTTTGGAGCTTATGTTTCAAGACTGAATTCAGAGTTTGAACTCCACTGTTTGGCTTTTGATGTGTTCTTCAGTGATAAAACTTGCCGTATTTCAGTTGGAGGAGAGAAGTTGTGATTGGGAAGTTAGTAACATCCAGCTTCAAGAAAGTCACTATTTGACCAACATGGCTATGGTGATCCCATCAACTCTTCTAAATTCAGACATCTGAATGTTAAAGTGGACTCTGAAGTCCAGACCTACATGTCCCCTTGGCTTGAGAGTCAAGGTCAAGAGAGGATTCCAAAGATACAAACCCACCCTTAGGGGTTGTGTTTCTCCTCTGGGCTACCTACCACCTGGAGGATTTCAGAGCATTGGTTCAGAAGAAAGATGGAACTGTGGTGATTTATGAGGGGCCACTAATCTCTAAGCAGTCTAGATGAGAAGAAGATCTACTCCAGTGATGGCTAGAGTTAGAAGCAGAGTCTCTCAAAATGCCTAATTCTCGATTCATATTCTAGGGAAACTGAAGAGTATAAAGTCATTTCTATGGACCTGCATGTCCTCTACTGTCTCATGATGCTCTTGGGAGACTTGTGGCTGGAGTGACTCACAATGTAACAGTTAGGGTGGAGGAATTGGGAATTGTCAGACTCACACACACAAATAACTATACCAGAACCAGCTGCTTAAAATTGCAAAAAGTATTGAAAAGCACACTATTCCCTGCATCGAGTATTGGGTGTTACTGTCCCAGCCCTGCTATTAACTGCTTTGCTTACTTTGCAGAAGGCAGTCTGTGGCTCTGGACCTCAGTTTCTTAGCATTTACATTCTGTGATCATTGCTCCCTCCTCTTTTTCCACAAATCATCCTATAAGTGAAGGAAAAGAGTAAGAGCTATTTTCAGAATTTATTTCAATATTAAAGGAATGACTAGTGTCATTAAAATATATGACAGAAATATAATTAATACAAGCTAGAAATGTGAGCTTTCTTTGGGTGCTCCAAATCAGACAAGATTAGCATTTGATGAGCTTTTCTCTTTGGTTACATAATGTATATGATAGGATGAACCTATATAAATCTGAAAATATTTTTAAATGGATTCTACAAAACCAAAATGTTTTTTCTATTTGGGGCTTGATTTAAAATATTTTAAATATCTAAAATCAGTTTCAGTCCTGTACAACTTTAACACAGATCAAGTGTTTTAAAATATTTATGATAAAGAAAATGTTTCCATCTGGGCAGGGAATTTATTACTGGAATATCATACCAATTTGAATTGAAGCCACTGTGAGATTAATTTCTTCTCTGCTGCTGGAATATAAATGTGTTCTGACAGCTGCTTTCTGTAACTGAAGTGTACTTATTTGCATGCAGCATCTTCTACTTAATGAAATCATAAATATCGGAGGAATTTTGAATGGTTTAAGCAACAAACAAAGATTGATTATCAATGCAAATGCCAACTAGAGGTTTACTATAACTAACAAAGTATTGGCCAGTGCCTGTTTTGAAATCAACAATGGTTATTTAGAGCTTTCAGAGAGACAATCATGAATTTCAGAAGAACTTGTTGATGTTAAAAAAAAAAAAAAGAATTACTCAAAGGGAAAAGATGGCCTTGATCAAACACATGTTTTTCAGATTTATTAATGATTAACACACCAGACACTCTCTTTTGGATTATATTGCCCTTTCACTATGGCTAAGAGCTGAAAAGATGGACATTATTACAGAAATAACATGTCGCAAAAGATATGACACAATTTAGGCATTTATGTAATATAATTGGAGTCTGAGTAGGTACAGTTAGAGGCTATAATTTATGCATTGATGATGATAAAAGAGAAGGATTTCAAAGTAAGAAGCCGAATTTGTCATGCTTTGTTCGGGGATAGTTCCATCTAATTGAGAGGCTATCGACTCAAGCAGAAGATCTGAAAGTCAGTATAGCTTTAATATAAGTAAAAGGACCAACTGCCCTCTAGAAGCAAATAAAGGTGAACAAACATCATTAAAATTGAGACTGAGACTAAAAATGGTTTATAAACAAAATGATGCCAGATAAAATTCTCACTCTAAGTCTCAAAAATCATATTTTCTTATTTCCCCCTTTTAAGAAGAACTTTACAACTAGCTGAATATGCTTTTGCCTAGAGAGCTTTCTATTCTAAGTACATCAGCTGCTGCCAGAAGGCATCTAAGGCAGCACTGGAGAGAGAGTACAGTCATGAAATCCAAGGTCTAGATGTCTATATCTCTCTGCTAATAGTGACTGTTGAGCCAAAAGGAACGTCTTGGAAAGAAAAGAAAGGAGGAAGTATGGAAGGGAAGGAACTGAAGGGGATTCTTTCTCTATGTGTATTTAAGTTGCAAAAAGAATTATGCTCAACTAACTGTAAAAGTCTATCTTCCCTAAAAACGACCAAGCCATTCTCAGATAAAAGATAATTATCCACTGTACATAGTGCATTCCTCTATAGCAAAATCTCTAATTCTACACTTCAGTAAGGACAGAGAGATTTTATAAACAATGAAAGAAAATTCCATGAGTGGCAAAGCCGAGAGAATTAGACAAAGGGGAAAGAGAACAATATTAGCAGGTTCTGTTGCTCGAAATCTAGAATGCTCTAGAATCCTACTGAACTCTTACATTCCAGGGACCGTCATTGGGCATGGTCAGTATTTTCCACACAAATGGTGTTTTTGAGTCGTTTTGGGGAGAAAAAAGAAGGAAGCTATTTTGAAGTATGCAATCACTTAGTTTTTGCATTTCTGTCAGAACATGGTGCTAAGTATGAGATTATGTGCGGGCTATATTACTCAGAGGTTTTCCTCTATAACAGAAAATCAGATGTTCTTAGGCTTTCTGCTGAGAGACTGGAAAGGGAAAAGTAACATTTAATGCTCGTTAATAGATATTTTCTTCTCCTCCCCCTTTCCTTCTCCCTCTTTTGAACTCCTAAGACCTAATTTTAGGTGGATCAAAAGTGGTCTCTTGTAACGTGCCGCTCATCCAACCAAGAGTTACAGCATTATTGAGACTAATGTTCTAAAAGGGCTGCTGCCTACCTGTCATGTCTGCTCTGGGCACCAGAACCTTTGGTGAAACTATTGTTTGAGGTTCACCTGAATCCCCTATGTGACTTTACAGTGGCAGAAGAAATGTTTTTTTTTTTTTTTTAAACTTCAGCCTGCATAAAGACAAGGAAAAGTATGAGAATGCCCAGACACCTACAATAGAATAAGAAATATGTATACTTTACTAAATAGTTAATGTAAATAGAATATGAAACACACTCATATAAACTTACCCAACCACAAATGCCATGTGAAGCTCTAAGTTTTACAGTAAAAACTGGGGTTTTACTGTAGCCATGTCATCAGCACCCTATGAATCTATCCTTGTTAATTAACAGTCTTATTTCTCTAAACTTGGATCTGCTATACCCACTGTTTTTTTTTTTTAAGGAATATTTTGCTCTTTTTTCAACAACATGGACCTCTTTGGAAATGATATTTTCAATCGCTACATTGTGTCTATCACATAGAAGGACTATATTATGATTCACGTACCCTTACTTCCCTTATCCCTTTAACAATTAATGGTAGATTTTCTTCTATGTACCAAGCATAGTTCTTGGTTCTTGGTCTCCAGGAGCTCAAAACTGATTGGGAGACAGAAAAATATAAAGAAGAGAGGAGCACAGACTGGTTGGTGGGTGAGAGGAGGAGGACACAATGGTGACATTCTGGACTCAATGATCCATCTCCTTTTTTCACGACTCAATGGAATGCAATAAATGGAGAGAAACCTCAGGTTTCAGCAACTATTGGGGAGATAATAGGACCAAGCTCATATTGTCCTTTTCAGCTGATAAAATCACATCATAGAGCCAATGCCCATTCCGACTACACACTGTCTCTCAAGAATTTTGAACTTCAGATTTTGATAATATTGGGAGGGAATTTCACCTTTTGTGTAAATTTTAACCATTTTATGAGGCTTAACATTAATAATCTTAGTTCCCTACTTAGAATATTATTTTTTAAAAATAAAAATACACAAATGTAAAATACCTGTCAAGCCAAAGATAATTTTATATTAGGGACTATTATTGACTTTTAAAATTAGCTATTTGTATTTAAATTTCCTGTTCAGAATAAAACTTACATTACAAAATGAAAGTAGACCAATCTGTTTCTTCAAGATTTATTTATTTATATTTATTGAAATATTACACATTTTTTCCTTCAAAATGCATTAGTCAGTACAGTGATTTTCAAAATTGTTTATGGCTAAGGGTCCTTTAAATTTCTCTAATGGTAATGTCCTGTGAATTAATTAGTAGAACAGCTGTATGAGCTGGTCCAAATTCTTCTCAAGACCTGCAAGATTTTGGGGGAAAGTATTAAGGAAACAAAGAGAATTAAGGCATAAGAAGTGTTGCTGGTCTTTCCTGATCAAGAAAACTAAACATTCTGGATTCTTAGCTTGACTGATAGGAAATAAGCCAGGGGTCCAAGAACAACTGGATTCCCAAGAACTTTGGTTTCAAAAATGTTATGACTTTGGCAACTTTCTAATGTTTTATGGGGAAAATGGCAATGTCTCCAGCAGAAATCCCGCTGCTGGCCTTCAAATGGGAAAAGGTGACTGGTAGCTCAGAAAACATTTTCCATGATGGGTTAACTATATTAAAACTGTTCCCCATTTTCCAACCCCAGCAGTAGGGGCTGGGCTCAGCCTTAGGTGTGCTGTAATTTGCTAGTGGATGATGAGTTTCCATCTTGGTGGGTGTTCTTCACTGAATTTCTGATTAACTGAATGAGTGAGATCTTTGGGGCCCTGCCTTACATATGACATGTGCGAGATGTCTGTTTTGCTCTTTCATTTAGTTGCTGCTTGGTTGGAACAAATAAAAGTCAAGGGCAGTGTTGAGGGGGATGAGGATGGCATTGGAGAATGACAGTGCACATCAAAGCACTGAGAAACCCTGCAGAGCAGAATCCCCTTTAACCCAATGTTTACCCAAGAATATTTTTACCACAGAGACCCTTTTGTCAATTCTATTTCTGTTCCTGTTCATTAAGCAACAAACTCCAACTCCTTTCCTCAGTTTGTCACCAATTTATTCATTTATTGTATGCTGAATATAATGTACTGAACATTAAAAAAAAACCATGGTCTTTGCCCTCGAGAATCTCAGAATCCAGAAGAAATATATGTAAACAACTAACAAAAATGATAAGTAGTAATATATAGAAAACAGTGTGTGAACAGAAAAATAAGTGTCTGGGTAGGAGAGGCATGGAAGGAAGTTACTGACACCCTCAACATGAAGAAATTATTAGAACTGTTCCTTGAAAGACAAGTAGAAATTCTTCACGTAAAGAAAGGTATGTGGGTTTGTATGTATTTAAGGGGTAGAAATGAGGCTGGGGAAAAGAGGGAGAGAGTTGTTCTCTGGTTGTGATCCATACTGCTTCTAATCTAAACAGTACTAATAGAGAAAAATGAAACTCAGAAGCAAATGTTCCCTCATATACAAACTCTTCTTTACCCCCAAATCCCTCTGAAGTGCCTGATACGTGTTTTTTATATTATGAGTTCATGAGAAAAGATAGGAGGAAATAAAAGAAAAACCCCCTTACATCACAGAAAATAGTGTTTTGATAAAACTAGAAGCTACCATTTCCCAAAGAAAGTGTAAGTAGTATCACTTTTTAACAAGCTGGTTAGTTCACCAGAATTACCCTATTGTCATTTTACAGTTTTGTTAAACTGAAAAGCCCACTGCTACACTGGAGCCAGGCTAAACTGAAGCACTTATTGGAGCTTTAAAATTTTGTTTAGAGAATGCAAATGTTTAGAGTATCGTGTATTAGAAGACAACAGCAAATGTTGGTGGGATGGATGGGAACAGGACTGATGTGAAAACGAGAATGCTTTTGCAGTTGAAAAACAGTGGCTTTACTCACTTTTCAGGACTTGTGAATATTTGAAGGCATTAAGCGATATTCAATCAAACTTGCCATGTATACATTATCAAAAATACTTAACTAAAGAATTCATACAGGCAAACTGCCAAAGCTTAGGAACTTCTGCAGAGGGGCCAAACACAACCATTAAACTATGAGGTTCAGCAAGTGGCTTTGTGAATTATCACATGTATGCTAAGTATCTGATTTGGTAATTGACAGTGACAATCCCAGGGATGCAAGCAATTAAGTCAAGTGCCTGGGAATAACTTTGTGGAGGAGTGGAGGAGAAGGCAGTAATTTCCAACTCTTTGGAACCCCAAACACTTTACAATGTAAGGGGTTCCTGAGAAATTTCTTACCCCTGTTAAACTTGTAGATTGTGATGAAGATCCATGAGGCATTCTCCCCCTGGGGTTTACAAGTCTGTGGGAAGACATGATAGGCCACGCTGTTAGAAAACCACCCTACAGTTTGGTTGTTAGTCTCTGTGAATACAGATCTTCCTACCCCAAGTATAACCACAGTTATCTCGGAGTAAAAAGCAAAGCAGTAACTTTGGCAGCTGGATGTCAAGACAAACTCAGGAGAATAAGGCTAAAAATAATCACTGGTAAAAGTTGGAAAAGTCAGAAAACACACAGAGCAAGAGGGTGGCTCCAGACAAGAAAAGGACTAAGTCATAGAAGATGCGCTGTTGGGGGGAGTCATTGGTACCCCCGGTCTGGGGGAGTAAGGAAGGCATGGACCATAAGTTTGAAGAGTGAAAGTCAAGAATCCAGGTTGAGAATCTGGGAGCAAAGCAGGTAACGAGTTCATATCAATAACAGAAAGAGTGGGTAAGAGTGGATATATGTATATGTATAACTGATTCACTTTGCTGTACACCTGAAACTAAGACAACATTGTAACTGTCACGCCAATAAAAATTAAACAAAAAGAAAGAGTGGGTACATACAGATGTGGCAATTTTTTTTTAATTAATTATTTTTGGGCTGCGTTGGGTCTTTGTTGCCGCGTGCTGGCTTTCTCTAGTTGCAGCAAGCGGGGCTACTCTTCGTTGCGGTGCGCGGGCTTCTCATTGCGGTGGCTTCTCTTGTTGTGGAGCACGGGCTCTAGGCTTGTGGGCTTCAGCAGTTGTGGTACCCGGGCTCAGTAGTTGTGGCTCACGGGCTTAGTTGCTCTGCAGCATGTGGGATCTTCGCAGACCAGGGCTTGAAACCGTGTCCCCTGCGTTGGCAGGTGGATTCTTAACCACTGCACCACGAGGGAAGTCCTAGATGTGGCGATTATAAGAACTTTGGCTATTTTTCTAAATGAGATGGGAAGACAGAGGAAAGCTTAGAACAGTGGAGGGACATGGCTTCATTTGTTCAAAAGGGGTCATTCTAGCTCACTTTTTCAGGGAATATATACTGAAAATTATATATTGAAAGGAGAATCAGAGAGTCTAGTAAGGAGACTCTGGTAATATTCCTGGGGCAAGATGGTAGTGTCCTGGACGGCAGAATGGGGGTAGAGACATGAGAGGCTGCAGTCTGAACATTTCTGAAGGTAGAGCAGGCATAATATTCTGATAGGTTGTGAGAAAAAGAGAGGGGCTAAGGATGATACCAAGAGTTTTTGCCTGAGCAAATATGAAGTTGGAGTTGCCATTTACTGAGAATACAGTAGAAGAAACAAGTCTGGTTTGGGATATGTTGAGTTTGGGATATTTATTAGACTTTCAAGTGGGAATGCCAGAGTCACAGTTAGATATACTGATCTGGAATTCAAGGGAGACCTGGGCTAGAGAATTTGGAAATAATCCTTTTGAAGATCCTTTTAAATAGGAAATAATCCTTTTAAAACCAGGACACTGGGTGAGGTCACTAAGGAAATGAATGCAGGTGAAGAAAAAAAAGACAAAGATTGAGGCTTGTACTAATTACTCTGAAATCTAGAGGCTGGGAGATAAGTAGGAACACATTAAGGTGAAGGAGAAGGGGCTGACATTACGGCAGATGGAAAATGAGGGAAGTGTACGTTCTGGATGCCAAGAGAAGAAAGAGCCTCAAGAAGGGGGAGATCAACTGAGTTGAATGGAACTGACAAGTCGAGCAAGAGAAGAACTGAAACTCAACCATTTGTAAGCAGTGAGGACGCTGACAAGAGAGGCTTGGTGGAGCAGTCGAGGGGGGAACCCAGCTGTGAGAGGTCAAGACAGAATGGGAAGAGGGAAAAGTACAACAGCAATGCAGGAAAAGCCTTTAATGATAGGCTTCTGGGGTCAAAGGATGGAAGGGAAATTATGCAGCTTGTTTAAAAGATCATAGGATGATCGAGGAAAGTAGGAGAAATGGCTGTCTTAATTTAGGATTCTCCAGAATTGGACCCTGAAACAAGGTTTTGAGTGCAAGTCACTTATTTGGTAAGTGTAGGAAACCCCAGAGAAAAGTGGGGCGGGGAAAGGGAAAGGCGCCTGATCAAGCCAGCTACCACTGTGGGTGCCTGGAGCTTAATCCCAGGGGCAAATGCTGGGAAACAGTGTAAAACAGGAGCTTCAGAATCATCCCACCCAACGACATGGGAGCAGGGGTATATACACACTGTTTCTCATCTGTTGCTGCTTGAGGGCTGCCGGGGATGGGAGGGATTGGTAATAGCCAGGCACTTCCAGCCTGCCAAAGTGAGGGCAAAATTTGGGGAAAGACCTCACTTTCTATATGCTGAAGCCTTCCAAACAGATATATCCAGTGATGTTCTCCCTGCAAGACCTGACTCATTAACTGAGCTGTTGCCTAAAATCTCATTTTCTAGTTGTTCTAGTTGTGTCTAGTTGTTCTCTCAAGTTTAATGTGTCCAAAACAAATTTCTGGGTACCAAAATTCCCCTCCAGACAGCCAGTTCTAAAGTGCTTCTCCACCACCTGCCCTAACGACCCTCCACCCTCTTGCTCAAGCAAAGACGCCATCTTTCATTTTCCTCTTTTTTCATAAAACACACAATCAGGTGAGTTTTGTTGACTCTACCTCCAAAATCATCTTGAATCTAGCCATTTTTTACCTTCTTCACTACTGTGCTAACAGAAGTCAAATTTCTCTCACCTCTTCTATAGCAGAAGCCTTTTAACACATCTCTGGGCTTCTAAGATCTGCCAGTTTTTCACAATAAACCCTGATAATTTGAAAAGTATCAGATCAAATTAGTTCTCTACTAATAATCCCTCTGTTTTCCTTATAATTAGAACAAAGTTCAAAATGATTATCATGCTTACAAAATCCTATATAATCTGACTTTTGCTCCTTTTCCAGCAAACCTGTAAAGTTTACATTTATTCACAATATTCTGTCCATATTGGCTGCAGTAGATGAAAATGTTTTTCTTAATTCCTCACTCCCTCCTTCTGTCAAGTGACCTTGCAATGCACAGAAATGGGTCAAGCATCTCCCTCCTCCATTGGATTTGGACTTGGCCATGTGACTTTGGTTTTGATACTTGTGAAAGTTTAAAATGTGCTTGCAAGTTTTGGCGTGGCCTTTCTGAGTCCTAAAACCCACCATGAGGAGGGCATGCACTAGGGATCCTCAGCCTCCTTGGCCTGGGCTTCAGAGGGACTTTGAAACTTGACCTGAATTCTGGCACCAAGCTCAGCTCACCCACAAGCCTACATTAAAGTGTCCCTTATAGACCTGCAGACTTGTGAGCAAAACAAGTAAGAAATACATTGAGTTTGGGATAATCTGTTACATAACATTATCAGAGCAATAGCTGACTGCTACACTGGCCCCCTTCCTGGCCTTGGAATATGCCAGGCTCATTCCAGTCTTAGGGACTTTAGATTTGCTCTTTCCTCTGTCTGGAATATTCTTTCCATCAACTCTCATATGGCCACATCTCTTCAGAGTTCAAATCTCAGCACAAATGTTGCATCCACAGAAACACCTTCTCCGATCACTCCAGCCATAGCAGCCAGTCACAGAAATCATCTCCTATACACCATTATCTTGCTTTATTTTCTACATAGCATTTTTTCACTATTTGAACTTATTTATTTATATGTGAATGTGCTTGTGGTCTGTCTCTACTCATGAATGATTCCACCTCCATAAAAGCAGAGACTTGGTACCTTATTCACTGTAGTAGTTCTACAGCTTGGAACAGTGTTGAATTCCTGATGATGTGAGTGCTGGACCATCCTGGAACTTTGTGCAGCTGGGCTGAAACTACCAGTTATAAGACCATTGGCTAGTATCCTAGTTTTCACAACCCTCAAGACCACAAGGCTGAAATCACGAAGTCTTTTCCAATCACACCCTAAGTGCCCACTTACAGCTGGGAAATGGGGAAAGTCTGTCCAATAGTGAAAGCCCTTGGAGTTTTGTAGAGAAAGGTGACACATATGTGAAAACTACTTATATCAGGGAATTAATTTATTGTTGCCAGAGAACAAATGCACACGTTTCCACTTTAAACAAATTATAAACTCTATTAAAACTTTTTTTTTTCAAGAAAGTCACACTGAATTCCAGGAAAGCTTTATATTATCCATAGTTGAGAGAGAAATATTCCTTTGTTATTTTGCATCTTTTCTACATGACATAAGATTTTGGCTTTAAATACAGACTGAGTTTTGATAAAGAAATTGAAAATACTATTTCTTCATGTTGAGTAAATGTACATTATTCATATATACAACAGTGTATTTAGATATGATGGAAAGTGAATAGAGTGACATTTTCAGGGGCAAGTAGTATGGAAAATTTTGTTTTGTGTATGTATATTTTCTACATAATTTAAAATTTCTCATTTAAGCATCAATGTATTTTAATACTGTTTTTAACTATTAAGGATGGAAATATTATTATATTATTTATTTTTTTCTTCCTTCTTAAATGAACAAAATGTGTTAGGTATGCAGTTGGCTTTAAGTAACAGTTTTTATCCTTCCATTACAGGGACTTTGGAAATAGGAAGTTGCTGGCGTTGCCTCAGGGGTTCTATATCTTCAGGACTCCAGGTCACCATCCTTACAATTCTCCTGGCATTTCCCTGAAGTTCACAAGATGCTGCCACAGTTTCAAAAAACAGTGGAGTTGAAGGTAGGAAGAAGAGGGAAGAAATAGTGGCAGAACTATCTCTGGATTTTATTTCAATAGCAAAAATCTATTCCAGGTGCTCCTAGTGAATTTTGCTTACACTTCCTTGGCCAAGACACGACCATATGGCCATTCTTAACTACTGGGGCTTTTGGGAAAACAAGTATTTAACTTATGACCTAAAGAGAAGAGGAAGGTGAGGGAGAAGGGCAGATGTGGGTTGGGTGAGCCCCCCAAAGTGTATGACATGTAGTGGTTATGTGTATTAGTAACAGTAAAGTGTTATCTTCAGGGCTAGTCAAGAATGTTAAGCTACATGCATGTTCACCAATGTCACTGCTCCCCCTTCCCCAGTGTGGGGTGTTGCTAGGGACAGCAGGCCAGTCAGAGACTACATTTTCTAGACTGCTTTGTGGCCAGATGAAGCCACTGAACTTGTTCTCATCAGTGGAATGTGAGCAGACGTGATGGGGTATGACTTTCCACTTACCCTTTGTGCCTTAAGCCAGCTGCACGTGGACAATGTTGTGGTTGGTGGGGCTGTAAGAGCAGAAGCCTGGATACCTGAATCACCGTGTGGAGCATAATCTCCAGTGGACTAGTTACACGTGCTTAGATTGCTTTATGAGTGAGAAATAAATTTCTATGGTATTAAGCCAAGTCACTACAATTTGGAGATTTATTTATTACAGGTGCTAATGATACCTTATCTAAGACAATAACCCATGCTTATATCACCCCGGATTTTTCATTGGTTTCTTGTTTCTGTTTTTCTTATTCAGTTTTTCCATCTTCCATTTAGAGATTTTTCTCATTACCCTACTTTTAAGGAGCCGTAACTTTCTGTAGTTTCTCAAATATGTTGAGCAATACTCTTTCTAATGCCTTGCTTCTATTTTGCTGTGTTCTAAGAAATCAGATAATGAAATATCTTAGGACTCCGAATGACTGCTATAATACTCTGAGCTAAGCACATGAACTTTGTGATGCTGGTTTGGGCTACTGTGGGGTCTCGTGTGACTTACCTCCTGATATATAGGATGGTTGCCTGATAAAGGACAAAGCAATATGAAGTTGCATGCTAAATGTACAGTCAAGGGTGAAGTGCAATGGTTTGGTGGAGTATGTGAATATTGTAATATTTTGAATTAGAGCCAATTCAATATATTAGAATTAGAGCTACTTTGTTTCCCAGAGCTGTTAAGGGAATTTTTGTGAGCAGAGAGAGTTTCAAGAGTCCTATATAAAGTGCCCATCCTATTAAGCTATCTGTTTACTTTATAATGATTAAAATACCTAAATTATTTATCTAAAATATCCAGCCATTAATCATTATGGCTATGATGAAGATTCATGTGGCATAAATGAACACTTGTCTTGAAATCTAATTAAATTTAGCAGATATCAAAAGATGCTTCACTCTTTTTAAGTTAAATACATAGTATCTCCACTGAAAACCAGGCTTCATCCAAAACTAGGGTGGCAAGTGATGGCTCAAAATTGGTGGCAGAAAGTAGTGAGAAATATCATAGGCTTTGCAAATAGATCTCAGTTCCAATCTTGCTGTCATCATTATAAGATTTACTAGAAGCACTGACTGATTAAGTTATGAACATTAAGCAAAACATGCAAAACGCTTAATTCAAAACAGCACAGTTGCAATAATAAAATAAAATTAATGCGTATTCTGTTTTTCTTTTCTAATATTACAGATTATGTAATAATATATTAAATGTTCTGGGGTGGGCATAATAATCACTTTTACCCTCATTTTCTATCTGAAACAAGTATTTGTCTTGCCAAGAATCCAACTTTATATTTTGGTAATAAATTTATATTAATTAAAAAACAGTACTTCCGCTTTTGGATAATATGGGCATTTCAACACAAATCTATTTCAGAACTGAGTTTTTAAATATTTTCAATGATTGTGGCTTCTTGAAAAAGGCAGGGAGAGAGAGTGGAACAATATTTAAATCATTTTATCTCTTTGTTCAACATTCATTCCTTCTGCAGGTTTTTACGGAGTACATTGTGTTAGGAACTATGCTACTTATTCAGAACCCATCGGTGAAACACCCACCATCCTTTTCTCAAGAGGCTTGAAAGGTGGGGCTTCAGTTTGGCAGCTAGGTAAAAAGATTGGAATTTCTTGCTAAAATCATATATGTGTACAATATCTTACTTTTGAAATGCAAAACATATATACATGTGAATGCACCTTTATTTTAAGCAGAAGTAGTGCTTTTCTTTCTTTTCTTCGCCAAGATTTTACAGTGACTATGACAACATGTATTTATAGTTTAAAATCAGAAGGATGTTAAAAACCAAGTTATTTTTTTCTATTTTTGTTTTATACTGGAATTTCTTAAACTGGATTGTCTCTGTTCCCTTTTACGGCAGGCGATAGAGCCTTGAAAATCTTTAGAGACTTTAATTTCAAGGGAGATATATGTGGTTAGTCTCTACAATTTACTTTTCGCTGTTACCTTTGCTTTGATGTTAAAGGTCCTGGAAGGTGACTCAACCAAAAGGGGAGACAGTGACTCCAAGTTGAATAATGGCCAGGTCAAGAGAAGTAGGGAAGTGGGGAGGAGAGGGCCTGAGAACCTGAAGCCATGTGGCACTTACCACATAGGTGACTTTAGACATTTGAAGTGTTGGAACTTCAGTTTCTTCTCTGATCACTTTCCTGATTTGTAGACGTCAAAAGAGGGATTGAGAGGATCAGGGAGATAAAAGCCTATAAAGAAGCAAGTTGTCAACTCAATACCAAATATCAAGATGAGCGTCCATCGTTCCACTACTTTACAGTGGGTTAATCTTCAACTAAGTCTCCAAAGAATGATCTGATCCAGGGTTAGATCCAGGGCAAGTCCCTACATGGTGATGGAAAATCACAAGGACCAGGTGAGCAGGGACCCACTTTGGATGAAGATAATGTAGACATCTGTTCATTTCTAGCTTGAGTTTATATTTTCAGGCAGAGTCTCTGAAAACCCATTTAACTCTTCCACAGTTTTGACACCCTTATTTCCTATACAGGGCCCGTGACACAAGTTTTTAATTTAACTCAACAGATATGGGAAACATATTACTGGCCAGGCAGTGCGCTAGATTATATATATGAAAAGATGAATTGAAATACAGCTCTTAATCTCTTTGAACTGGGACAGTTGAAGTGTTATCGGTACAACACAAGACTATTTAATCCTGTCCTTGAAAATAGATGAATTCATTATTTTTCTTTCAATATATGATCTCTCCGGAACAATAAATCTAGATTTCTAATTTTGGAAACTTGATATTTTAGCTTATCTTTAAGAAAGAAGATTGTATTAAATTAAAGGAAATTACCCAAATAGAGTCTACAGAAGGTCAAGTCACTGACAATTTCTACATGTGGTCGCGTCTTTTAAGAAAAAGGTAATTACAAAATTCCTGGATCTCCATTCAGGTATCATAAATGCTTATACTATATATATATATATATATATATATATATATATATATATATATATATATATATATATATACACACATATATGTATCACTATATAAGTTTAACTTAAAACATCTAACACCTCTAAGGAGAAATCGCACTGTGTGCTTGCTTCCGTACAAAGTAATTTGTGCTGTGAATGCCTCGGTCTTCACTAAGATGCAATGTTATAAAAATATAGGTATTTACATGGAAAGGGAATAAAACATTAAGAAGAATTTCCTTTTTCCATTTAAAGGAGGGAACACCAAAGGGCCATTTTAAGACTCTAGAAGTGCCATATAAAATCTCCAAAAGAGGTTGTAATGTATTAAACAAAGGTTAACACCAACCACAAGAAGAAAAAAAAAAAAATCATAGAAACGGGGAGAAAATACACTTCCTGGCTCGGAAGCTCTTAAAACTTCTGAGCCAGGAAACCTTCCGCACCGGGGCGGGGAATCTCTTTGGCTTTGCAGTGACTCCCTGCTAAGCTCCCCTCAAGTTTTCCCTCCCTCGCGTCTCCATTCCCCGCCTCAGTCCCAAACGTGGGAGCCACAGGAGGATACCAGCACGCCTACCTGGAGTTGTCAGACAGAATCAGCCGCTGATGCGTGTTGATTTTAAATGCCACCACACCTAAAATAGGCCATATTTGCAGGCAAACCCAAGGGATTTCAAACGACGCCCGGAAGCTCATCTTACTAACTAGGGGCCCAGCCGGTAAAAGAACAATAGTAAAATAGAGCCAAGAGCGTGTTCCTTCGCTCGAAGCGATTCGCTGGTGGCGCGCAGGGCCTGCGCCGAGCCTGGGGCTGGAAGCCGGAGCCCCGAAAAGGCGCGCTGCCCCTTTAAAAGGCCGCGCATCTCCGGGCCGGCCTTCCTCCCCGGGGCTCCAGCTGTGATTGACGCTGGGCGGCGAGAGGAGGCGCCTGGCGCTAACAAAAAGTCCGGCCCTTGGGCGAGCGGCGCCGGGCCGCGAGTCTCTGCTCGCTCCGGGCACCCGCAACAAGTGGCCGCCGCGCCCTCCCCGGGGAAGCCGCGGGTGCGCAGGGGCGCCCGGAGGAAGCGGCGGAGCCTGGGAGCCCCGGCCGCCCGCGCGGCTCAGCGTCCACCGCAGGGGGATCGGGGCGGGCGGATGGGGACCCGGCGGCGGCGGCGCGGCGAGCCTCTGGGCGGCCCCGGGGCGCGGGCTCTCCGCGGCGCTGCGCCCGCCGGCCCCGAACGCGGATTTTAAGGGCGGCGGCCGCCCCCGGCCCCACCCGGCGCAGTCGGGGGTGCCAGGAGGGGACGGAGCGCCCCCTCCCACCGGAGTGCGGGGGCCGCCCCCGTCCGGAGATCGGCCCCGGAGCGTGGGGTATGCGCAGCTGAAGGTCCCGTCGGGCGGGCTTTCCTCTGGCGGAGCGCGCAGGCGGTGCGCCCCACCTATGGAGTGTCCAGGGAGACGGCGGGCATGACGGCGGCAGGATGGGCGCGAACAATGGCAAGCAGTACGGCAGTGAGGGTGAGTGCGCCGCCGGTCCTCACAGCTCCCCGGTCGCGCCCCCTCCCTTCCCCTCGCCCTCCCGTCCGGGAAGGAAGATTCTCGCACGCTGCCGGGGCGCATCCCCATTTGGCACCCTGTCTGGGCCGTCACCTTCCCTTTTGGCTCTGAGTACTTCGGCGCCCCGAGGATGCTTTCCCACCGCGGGGATTTCTCTCTAAGCAGCTTCCCAGGTTGCCTTTGGGACGGCTCGAGTTGCATTTCTGTCTGTTTCTGAAACCATGTGCCTCAGTTTCCCTTCCCTGGGCATCTGGGGGTTCGGATGATGGTTTGGCAGAGGGCGGAAGACGTTTTTGAAAAACAACGCAGTGAAAAATTTCCCAGGCCTTTGTGCACCAGTCCCCGGGACTCTCCTGGAGCAGGAAAAACTTCTGGAAGAAGTTAAGTTTCCATTCTCTGCTCACTGCCCCCGAGCTGACAGCTTCGTAAAACTGACCACCTAGGGGCCGTGGGAGGCGAGGAGTGGCGGGGGGCTTTGTCTGGGCTCTCTCGGGGCTCGAGACGGGCAGAGGACCATCTGTTACGTGGGGCTGGAAATTGCACAGAAATATTGCCTGTCAAGTGGGAACTTGGAAGTTGGGGAAACTTTAAACTCCACCTACTCCTAAAAGGATGATGGATATGTGGGTTGGCTTCTCCCTCGCCCCTCCCCGCCTTTGCATAGAACCGTAGTGTTGTAACCCGGTTGATTAACTGCATGCCCCTCACATGCATACGGCAAAGGCATTTCCCGCAGTTCAGTAGTTAGGAAGGTTTGTCTTTTCGTGAACTTGGCTGGAGGGGAGTGGAAGAGACAGGGTCGGTTTTACAGCCCGCCCCCAGAGGACCGGCGGTTAGAAACGGGGTCCAGCGCCTGAAGACTGGTAGGAATGCAGAATGGCTCTTCAGCCTGTGGTGTTAGGGAAACTCCTATCATCCTCTTCAAAACTTTGAGCTGTGGCCACAGAATGTGGATGCCTCTCCCCATGTTTGCGTCTGTGTTCCTTCTCAGCAGCTTTGTGGAATTACAGCAGAAACCGATCCTAAAAAACCGTATCCACAAGAACCTTTTGTTTAAATCATTCTTTTCCAGAGCATCATGTTTTGAATTCCACATATATGTATGAAGTATATATATTTCCTTATTCTGGGCAGTTAATGTGAAAGAGATTTTTTTCCCTGACAATTTCTTTTTTAAAAAGTTAAAAGGTGGTCTTTTTAGAGAGCAACCGTGAAATTATGCCAAAAAAGATTATTGGAGAATCTTGGCCACTCCCCAAAACTTCTTGAAGTTAATGTTTTAAAAAATTGTGGAAAAATGAAAGATTAAGCCTCCTTACTCTGAGTTACTAAAGAAGCTTTCGGGGAGTGAAGTGTGTACTTGTCAGTTCTGGGTGTGCATACATTATGCTATTTGAACACTGGTGGGGGGAATGGACACCCCAAGAGGAACACAGGATCACTGCTCTGTGTTCTTCAACAAAACCCCTCACACTCTTCCTATTCCTATGCAACTTGTTCTTAGATCCCAGCGTTCTCGCACTGTACAGTGTGTGGTGTATGACTACTTCCTGTCTGAACAGTGGAGTTTTCAACCCTTGGGAGAGAAAAGGAGAGACAGAGAACTAATGTTCTCCAGCTGTTATCCGTAAATGCTACCTCTGCATTTTCACTTCAGCTGAAGCGAAATTTTACTGGGATCTGATTTAGATACACTGTGGACTTTTTATAGGAAAAATCTCTTGGGCTCAGCTGATTCAAGGGGACCAAAAGGAAGCTTTGGGAGGTAACTGAGTTTGGGCTGGAGGGACACGTTGTGTTCAGCCTTCATCAACCGTCTTCAAGTGCATCGCCATTCCTCTGTGATAGGTGTGGGGGAAAATAGAGAAATCGAATAACAAGAGCTTTTCAAAAATCTTTTCTCCCCCCCAGTTACACTGGGCCTCTCCTAATATATGTCATTATAATATATGTAATGTATTATATGGTTATAATATATGTAGTTGGGTATGGTCCGCTTTATTACATTGTGCTATTGGATGGTAAAATCTATGCAGATAAGCCTTTTGGAATTTGGTGTGTTAGTGCCACACCAAATCCTTATCTAAATCTTTCTTATCTAAAATGTCAACTTTCAAAGAAAGTGAAAGCAACCCCTAGACATAGTATTTCTATTATCAAAGCAGACTGAAAATTAAGAGAGTTTCATAGATTTAGTGCAATTTAGGTGTGGTATATTTCAAATTATCAACAAATGCATATCCACAGAATGGCTCAGTGAGAGATCCCCCAACTATAAAACATTGGTGTTTGCGTATACGTCAAAAAACTGTAACTTCAGTATATTTTACTTACTAGTGGAGCTGACACTGCCATGTAAATGGCCCTGAAATTTTACAGATATTGTTGTGAATGATTAGAACTTTCAAAACTTCAGTATTTCATCTGTAATCTCACTTTCTCCTGCTCCTGGAAAATATCTTTTTTATTAAAAAAAAATATTCCCAAGACTTACCTTAGCAGGTGCAATGAGACAGAGGCTTCCTACTTCGGCATCGTTCCAGGTCCCGCAGCAGCAGGATCACCTGGGAGCTTGTCAGCAAAGCAGAATCTGAACCACTTATCACATGCATGTTAGAAGCTCAAGGCAGTTCTGGTATGGGATGCAAAGCACTGGTCTGAGAGTCTAGAAATTTGATTCCAGCTTCAAATTACCTACTGTGACCTTGCTCAGTTGTCCCCAGATCTTAAGGTCTTTCTTCTAAAGAGTGAGGAGATAATTTTTTTTTATTGGCTTTATTTGTCATGCTTATCCTTGAGCACGCAGTCCTTCATTTTAGTTTGCTCTTATAATGCCTTAATGGACCACTTAACAGAGATTCGCCTTGGGAAGACATGTTATAATAAATAGGGAAGTTAAGACTGTTATTGCCCTGAAATCAGTAGATGCCCCAATCCCTTTGTTAGCCCCTTTACCCTCATCTCTATCTTCCTTAGTTATTCCCACTTCCTCTCTTAACTCAGTCTCTGCTTTTTCTCCTGAGATTAAAGTTATGTGTTTATCAATATTGGGTGTTTCCAGTGTTTTGTTTTCCTAAATACTTAGTGAACGTTCAGGTTAATGATTTAGTTCGCAGCCTTTAGGCAGACTTGGATTTGGCTCCAGGAAAACGTTGCCACACCACTGCTGATGTTCAGCTTTCTAGAAATATAAGCGAATGTCTAAATGATTAGTATGTTCCGGTCAACTCTTATTATGGAGGGCTGATTTTTTCTCTTTGTCTTCTTTCATAAAGTTTAAGTTACAGCCCATGTGTAGAAATCTGGAGAATAAGCTAAGGTGATTCAAAGCCATTAGAACCATTAGCTTTGACTCCAGTTAAACTAAATAAACAAATCTCTCTGTTCAAGTACTGAGAGAGGAGCTGCTTTTCCTGCCTTTTAAGGTTTCCAGCCTCACCCTCACTTACTCAGTGGTTTCGTTTGTTATGTTTATTCTACTCCAGCAGGGCTGAGTCTGTCGTCCTTACACTGTTAACAGCTCCTTTGTAAAATCCTGCCTGTCGTTGAATTGGAGCTGCTGAGGCCTTATGATGGGGCTTGACCTTGGTAGCTCTGCTGCTCTATCAACGCCCTGAGTCCCTTTTCACCATCTCAGATCTGTGCTTCTCAGATATGTTGCCTGGGAGCATAAATCATCACCAATCCATCACCACTTCGGGAAGCATATCTTGAAAGAATAATAACGATGGCAAGTAACATTTATTGAATGCTTACTTTGTTCAGGCATGATCCTGAGCCCTTCATGTACACTGACTCTTGTTGTTACCGAGTCCAAGCTCACTCTGCTCGCTGCACGACAGGCCAGTAAATCGGGAGACGAGGTATTGAGGCAAGGAATAGCAACTTTATTCGGAAAGCCGGGCGTCCAAGAAGATGGCAGACTAGGGTCCCAGAGTACCATCTTCTGGGGTCTGGATGCTAGTTTCTTTTATAGAACAGAGAAGGGGAGGAGGTGAGGAAGTAAAATAAAAAGGCCATAGGTCTTGCAAAACATCTCCTGGTTTGGCCAGCCTCAGGGAGCGGATGTGTTACTTTCTTCTTTCTTGCGGCCATTCACAGGTGGGCAGACTGTTTCCCTGTGAACTGAACAAAGGCACTTTAGTTTGACATGTAGGCAGAGGGGCGGGGTTCCCTGAGGGAGGCCGTTAGGTATGCCAATAGCTGTAGACAACATCCTTTTAGTGATTATAGTAACAAAAAGCAACAGGAGAGCAAAGGTTAAAGTAAAAGAAACAGATCCAACAGGGTGTCAGATTTTGTTCTTCCCTGTTACAATGTAATTCTCATGACAATCCTGATCCTATGGGGCAGGTGTTCCTATGTCTCCATTTTACTGATGAGGAAACAGAGGTGCAGAGGGATGATCATTTTCCCAAGATCCTACAGGTAGCATAGGTGGAATTGGGACTCAGGGCCAAGGCTGTCTAAGCCCAGAATTACTTATTCATTCTTTCATTCAACCAGTATATGTTGACTTCTTATTTCCTACCATGTGCCAGGAACTCCTCTAGATTCTTGGAATACAACAGTAAACAACAGATCAAGATCCTGTCCTGGTCAATCTTACCTTCATCTGTGTGCACGTGTCCACGTGTGTTGGGAGGGAGGTGAAATGGAACAGTTAACACGTGTGCACACAGGCACAGTCATTTAGTAAACCACCTGGTAAGTTCTAAGGGGCCAAGTCTCTGCATAAAGAAAATTGTCAAATTAAGACTGATGGGGGGACTTCCCTGGTGGTCCAGTGGTTAAGACTTTGCCTTCCAATGCAGGGGGTGCCGGTTTCATCCCTAGTTGGGGAGCTAAGATCCCATATGCCTCCTGGCCAAAAAAACTAAAACATAAAAAACAGAAGCAATATTGTAACAAGTTCAATAAAGACTTTAAAAAAATGGTCCACATCTAAGAAATCTTAAAAAAAAAAAAAAGACTGATGGGAGTTGGGAAGAGAAGGGTGTGGCAATTTTAATTAGAGTAGTCACTGTGGGCCTTATGGAAAAATTGGCATTTAGACGGAAACTTAAAAGAAGTGAGGGACTAAGCCCTGAGGATCCATGCAGCATATTGACTGTTCCTTTCAACCACTGTGCTCTACCAAAGTGAATACTCTTTTTGCCGGAGGGCTTGCATCATCATTTTATGCAAGTGTAAAAGTGTAACATCATCAGTCTTCTGTAAGTAGTCAGCTAGAGTGGAACGGAGTCAGTCTGGCCACTGGGCATATTTTTTGCCTAGAGTCTTTACAAATATGTTTTATCCAATGGTGTTCTAGCAGATGGGTTGTGACTGCTTCTGTAGGGAGGGGAGGGGGAGCCTAGGAGATGCCCTTCATCCTGCAACCAGTAGATGTGGCCTGACTTACTGGATGTGTGACTGCTCCCCCAAAGATCTCTCCAAAGGTCTCTGTAATTCTTAGATGGATGTCGCTCTTTATCTTTTGCCTCCAGCAAATAAATTCATTCTGATGAAAATCAGAAGATATATGATAGTGTTTCCACTGTTTGGCTCAAACCAAAGCATTAGTGAAGCTCTCAGTACCATTTTTGGTCTGACAGTGTTTTCAGAGATTTGAGGAATCTTTCTGCATATTTAAAACAGAGAAGAGAGGTAACTTTTCATTCTCCTTCAGAATCAACTCATCTCAACTTTGTATCAGCTCTCTCTGCCCTTTGAAACAGAAAGGATTCTGGGTTGATTTTGAGTAATTAATCATCACTTTTTTTTTTTTTTTTTTGCGGTACGCCGGCCTCTTTACTCTTGTGGCCTCTCCCGTTGTGGAGCACAGGCTCTGGACGCGCAGGCTCAGCGGCCATGGCTCACGGGCCTAGCCGCTCTGCGGCACGTGGGATCCTCCTGGACCGGGGCACGAACCCGTGTCCCCTGCATTGGCAGGTGGACTCGTAACCACTGCGCCACCAGGGAAGCCCGATAATCACTTTTACCCGTAGCCCTTATTGAGTGGTGTGTCTGGAAGTTGATTAGACTACTTGGCTTGGCTCTTTGACTGATGGAAACTCCTAGATATCACGCACCATGGCATTTGGAATGTAGTAAAATATGTGACAGTATCTTGAATAAAATCTAGAGTGAATTAATTCTCTGAATAATGAAGAAAGGGATAAATGAAGTTTAGAAACTTAATAACTTAAAAAATAATATTTAAAGAGCTGTTATGATGAAGGTTAAATTTCAGAGTGCTGAGCAAAGACCAAGATATGTAAGTTACTAGCACGTAGGTAGATTTGACTCAGTCTGAGAAAGAGTTAATGATTAGAGCTGCCCACATCTGAGACTGGCTGCCTAGTGAGGAAGTGAGTCCTCCCACATGGGAAGGGAGATCACAGTAAAGATTGTGGTGCTAGAGATTTCTGCATCAAATAAGAGGTCTAATAGGACCCTACACCAAGATCCCTAGCAAACAATTTGCCATGTACAGTTATTTATTTTTTAAATTGAAGTATGGTTGATTTACAATGTTGTGTTAGTTTCAGGTGTACAGCAAAGTGATTCAATTATACATACATACATATCTATTTTTTTCAGATTCTTTTCCATTATTGGTTATTACAAAATAGTTCCCTGTACTCTACAAAACAGTTCCCTGTGCTCTACAAAATAGTTCCCTGTGTTCTGCAGTAGGTCCTTGTTGGTTATCTGTTTTATATATAGTAGTGTGTATACGTTAATCCCAAATTCCTAATTTATCCCTCCCCCCTTTCCCATTTGGTGACCATAAATTTGTTTTCTGTGTCTGTGGGTTGCAGTCATGTTTGATGAAGGGTTATTGTTTGATTTGAACTCATATTGCTACTTCCCCCCCTTAATACGTTTCTATCCTTGTAGTTGTTGAAAAGTACTATCCCCACTTCCTCTAGGTTAATTTTCTCTCTCTGTTACTATGTGTTTTTGTCTTTTTAGATATATTTAGATATTAATTGGAAAATCAACTGATTTTATTTGTTTCCCTGCCTTTGGTGGTACATAATCTCCTGAACCAAAAATTGGGTTTGATAAATGACATGTCCTATTTTCAGTGCAGTAATGGATACAGACTCTACCTACTGTGCCTTTTATTATGACCCTAAAACATATAGATCTCCTGAAGTTGAAGCAAGACCCTGAATTGTGCTTGTGTTGACTATCTTGAATTAATGTTTTAACTTTGTTGATAAGACTTAATTGGCATCATTGGTTAGTGACATCTGATCAGAAGCTACAAATTGACTAGAATCTCACGAAGACATCATCTTTCTTAAGGAGCCCTGACTCCTTTTTGTTCAGCACCATGTCTTCTGTGCATGAGCTAGACAGGCAGTTCTGCCACGTGGTGATAAAGTCCATATCTGCTGAACTTTCCTAGAATGTAGCTTTTTTTGGGTTTTGGTTACAGAAATTTAGACCTCTTTTTCCATCTACTCACCGCATTAAATCTCTAGATAGAATAAGACTTTTGCTTTAAGGAAGTTCAGTATCTAACTGGAAAGCTAGGCAGGGAGGCCAGTGATTTCAGAACAAGATGATAAATGCTGATTCACAGAGGGACCCTACTTTTCCAACGTGCTAAGTATGAATGTAAGTGATAAGTGGGAAGTGGGCATAAGACTAGAGCAGCTCTAAATAATGACAGCACTGGACAATATCTGCAACTCCCCAAACATCTAAAGGATGCACATATTTTCTAAAACAACGACAACAATAACAACATATACACACCACTATATATAAAGTAGATAACCAACAAGGACCTACTATGTAGCACAGGGAACTATACTCAATATTTTGTAATAACCTATAAGGGAAGAGAATCTGAAGAAGAATATATATATATATATATATATATATATATATATATATATATATACACACACACACACACACACACACACTATATAATATATATTATATGCATATATATTATATATATATATCGGAATCACAGTGCTGTATGCCTGAAACGAACATGATATTTATAAATCAGCTATAGTTCAATTAAAAAAAGAAAACAGGTAAATTGGAGGGGGAGTCACTTACACTCTTGGGAGAAACTAAATCTTTTGTTAGGAGTCTTTCCCTAATTGTTCCTGAAAATCTTCGTGTTCCATGGGAACATATCGTTTATTCCATGGGAAGTGGTTCTTGTGGGACCTGTAAGCAAGGACCTTGGAAGGCTTCAGAGGAGGGGCAGGAGCATCTGACCAGCCTAGGTCCTCACCACACCTGTACCCTGCAACCAAGGAGAATGGGAGCCTGCAGGCAGATGCTTTTTAAGTGTGCTAGTTCACACCCCAAAGATGTACAACTTTCAGACTTCTGACATGACTGATTATGAACCAACTCTGAATTTTCCTGAGTAATGAAATCTAAACACGTGGTCACCATTCTCCCGGTTCCCCGGGTGAAGGAGTGTCGACTTTGTCTGGAGCCGTAAATCTTTATTAGGTTGTGCATTAGATATGCTCACTCTATCAATCCCTATTTAACTTCTAAACCAGTAACAAAATGAAAAACAGTTGTTAACACCGCACAAACTCATAATTGTAACTTTAGAAGCCTTGAGCAACTTGTAGAAATGTTATTAAAACATTTTTTTGTTTGCTACCCTTTCTGTGGTAAATTCCTGTGCTACATTTTCCAAGCAGATGTAGCAGTGGAAAGGGAATCAGAATTTCTAGAGAAAAATTTCAGGAATTTTTCTTCTGCTCATGGATTGACCTTCTGGCTGCGAGTCACCCACTTTTTGGCAAGGCAGAGAAGTCAGGAAAAGGATCCTTGTATGTGCAGTTGAACCTCTGACCCGATGGAGTACTCGAATTGAATCTCAGGAGCCTCTGGGTTAGGTCCAAGTCTAAGGCTATGTCTTCCACCGTCCAGCTGTCGGAGGTGGCTCAGACCCCAGGGAGAGGAAGAACAAGTATGAGACTGAGGGTGGAGTGGAAGAAACATAAATAAGAGGAGAGGGAAGAAGAGAAGAAATTCAGAGAGAACTGCTGTTAGGGCACTGATTGCCCTCTTCCGTAAAGAACGGAATCACTGTTCTACTTAGTGCTCTTTTCTTACAAATATCTTAGCTCAAGGAACAAAAACAATTACTAATAGATACTTGGTAGGCTTGGCTGTTGCCAAGTTTACTGTACTTTTGGTCATTTCAGTAATAGTAACAATTACTGAGCACTTAGTAGATGCTACTTCCCTCTCCGAGCATGTTACAAACACTCATTCCTGTAGTTCAGGACAGCCAGGGATGCGGGCACAGATCATGTGATTTTACAGTTGCCAACATAGGAGCTTCGAGGCAAGGCGGACTGACTGCCCAGGGCACAGAGCTGGTGAGTGGTCCAGTCTGGTCTGAAATCCCTGTGGCTGTGCTGGTTTTTGTGCCCGTCTCCGCTGTGCCCCTGACCCCCTCCTGCCTGGGCATGTCAGTTGCAGCCAGAGTCTTTCCTGATCTTTGTTTTGTTTGTTTCAAAGGACTGCAGTGACTGCAAAGTAGCCCGTTGAAAATGAAAATGACAGTTTTATGTATGGATGCGGTGAACAAAAATGAAAGACATCTTTGGAAGGAAACTTTCAACTCACTTTACCTGGCTCTCCCAAGGGCCAATTAACTGCTCATTAGGCACCAATCTGCTGACAAATTGGCAGGCTGACTAGTGTCTCTGAGGATGGCAGCCTGTAAAATAATTAGCATATTCTGTAGAGTCTTCAGAGCGCCTAGTAGAGCTGGGAGGCTGTCCCACTTCACCCCAGAGTGTTACCAAATTATCTTGGTGCCGGGATAGCTTTTGACCTGGGACGGCCACCTGCTCACAAACAAAAGCTAACGGAGGACTGAAAGAGGTGCGCACATTTTCCTTCCTAAATAGTTTATAAGTTATATCTTGTGTATTTCCCTCTGGTTTCAAAAGTACGGATTTGAAACAGCCATTAATGTGGGGAATTATTCCAATATGTATTTGTATTTGCCTTTATCTTTGCTAGCCCCTGGGAGACTTCTCCCTGAGTATGTCTAGGAAATTGCTTTGGAAACTATAAAGCGTTTCAGAAATTAATCTCATTTATCATCACAGGGACTGTGGGAGGGGTGTCTGCCATGATCCGCAGTTTGTAGATGAGGAAACTGAGGCCTTGGCAGGTTAAATGATTTGCCTTGATTTTACAGTTGAGAATAGATGGGGTCATTCCGATTCTAAATTTAGTCCACTTTCCATCATAATATGGCTTCCCTTAAAATGCTACAAGAAAAAAGAATATAATCATGTTAGGGTATTATCACCAGGCATCTGTGACAGTATTTTAAATTGCTTGCACCCAAGGATGAAAGTGGGGGTCTGCAAGTATCCATCCTGTCCTTTAATTGCTTTTGGAGCTCTAGTATTGAGAGAAGCAGAGAAGCCTGCTCCCCCTTGGTCGTCTCAGGCCACAGAGCTGTGCCACTGCTCAGGGAAGCAGCCTTGCAGTGGTAAGATGATTATAATGAGAATGCAGAGTGAATTGTTAGATAAATATTCAGGACAAGATGACCTTGTTTGTTAGGGTATCACTTGCTAGCTGATAAAACTCAGCTGGGGCTGTGAGGGGTGTTTCCTTCTGAAAGCTTCTGCTCTATTTTACTTTTGGGAGGATCAGAGAATCAACTCTAAAATTGGGGCCGATCAGCATCACTGGAGTCCTTATTGTCTTCAGTCTTCTGGTTTCCTTTGCTGTTGAAGAACCGCATTGTTCAGAGGTCTTTGGAAGTGTTTAGGTCCTGGACAAGCCCTTTAGGATGAGTTGCTATGAGAGGTCACTGAGGTTCTGATGTTGTTGTGATAGAAATCACACTGTCATTTAGCCTTTAATTGCTTTACTTTCCACTCATTGTCCTCTAGTTTACTGTCTATTTTTTTGTTTTTTTTCTGTTTCTTGTTCCTTTGTATTTATTTATTGCCCATCCTACCCCATGCTTACCCGACATGACTGTAACCCTCTTCACGTGTTAGGTCCTTAATATATTTTTGCTAAACAAATACATGAGGATGAATCTGTAGCCACTATCTTTACTGGATCTAAAAAAGCCTATGAAAACTCTATCATATTTTCAGTGAACTTTTCTTAGACTTGAACATTTTACTCTTAAAAGAAGGTTTTTCTGGGCATGTTTTTTTCTGAGGATATTCTAACTTGGACTTCATTTTGAACAATGTGGATCTATCTTATGGATGAAAATAGCTTGTGTACTTAAGGAAAAATGAAATATGTATTTTTTAGCATTGCTGAAAACAATTGCAGAAGACATTTCAACTTTACTGATTTACAGTATTGTGGACTTAATTATTTTCAATGAGAAAAATGAAATATGTATTTTTCAGCATTGCTGAAAACAATTGCAGAAGACATTTCAACTTCACTGATTTACAGTATTGTGGAGTTAATTATTTTCAATGAGTATTGAGTAGAATGCTGCTGTCTATTTTTTATTGCAAATTGTATTGTTTGGTAATATTTGTTTCAGCTGCTTTGGAAATTGAGTTTACGTGACAATTTAAGTAAATCAATCTAGAAAGCATTTAAAAATTGATGTTTAAATTAATAAATTACTCCTTTGGCTCTGTTCTCTGGATTAAAGAGTTATAGCATTATGAATCCTTTAAATTTATATATTCATCTACTTCATGCTGAGGGCTCTGCATCTTTGTTTTTCTCCTTTTTATTATGCAAAATACAAAAGTTATTAGATGTATCTGGTATTATTGGAATGGTTTCTCGTAGGTTTTCTGTTTCTGGCTTCCCTCCTTACTAAAATCAGAAGTGAAATAATCAATTTCGGAAAAAAAGAAAAACATTATTGAGCTGTAGTGTGTGTATATGTGTATACATACACGAGATTATTTAAACAACCCTTTTCTATAAATTCAGCAAAATTCATTATTCCTCACATCTGTTTTTTTCTGTAAATGAAGAGAAATATGTAACCTATAAGGAATTAAAAAATACAATTAAAATTAAAGTGCCATTTTTTTTAATAGTATGGTATCTGTTAGAGGAACAGCTTTAGACAAAGGGTCACCGTAAGAATCAAACTAAAGAAGAAGCAAATAGTCCAACACACAAGCTTTCTGAGATGGAACTTGGGATAGAGGTGTCTGTAGTTTATGAACAGACCTGAAATGGTTCTGTGACATGATATCTGCTTGGAACTGTATGTTTTAGTTTGTTTGTTTACCTGAATATGTGTTCAGCTCAGATGAGTGGATATAATCTCTGTTGGTGAGAATTGTACTCTGCATGGCACTGAGCCTGGTTGACGTTTGTTTTGAAGTGCCAGAGCGTAAATTCAGATTCACAGGCAGCATTCATACACTCATTTTTGTATTTTGGTTTTTGATTTTAAAGATCAACAGCTGCTCCGTTGGTTGAAAAGATTTATGTAGCCCCATTTGGACAATGTATATTGTGGAGACTACTTATGAAAATAAATTTCAAGACATGACATTTCTGTCCTGAACAGCTTACTTTTCACATCTCATTTTGCATCCACTTTGCCTACTTAATTATATTTTAATAATTTTCTCTATTTTCCATCTCTCCCAAAGACCTCTCTTGTTGATCACCCTGTGAGCTTGTTTTGAGAGACAGCATTTCCTTGGGGAGTCTTTCTCCATTCCTGAAGCCACAACATGAACTGAGCAATAAAAAGCCAATTCCCTCCCCTTGGTTGTGCTTCAAATAGTCATTTCTTTGATACAGCCTAATAAAAACAGGAAAAGGATCATTTTTAAATGCTTTGGTTGGGGTTGCTTTACTTCCAATAAGGAAAATTGCCTCACAAGGGGGAGCATGGGTAATAAAGTTACAACTAACTGAGTAATTGTATTCAGTCTAGCTGTCAAAATCTCCAAGCTGCTGCCTGCAGATCTAACTTAATCGTGGGATTGCTGTGTGTCCACTGTGGTGTGTAGATTTGAATTTGCTGCTGTTGATCAACTCTTCACAGTTAATGGAGTTGAACTTCAAATGCTCCTGGAGAGGTTTGTTATGTGTGGGGTATTTTCCTTCACAATCTTTGTAAGCCTTGAGGCAGGTAATAAAAGGGCTTTGAGGGTAGACCAAGAATGACACATGTAATAGAATCTTGGATGTGTTCATGGTGAAATTGACCACAGATCAGCTGACAGTGAAAGAGACTGAGGCACAAAGAAATGAAAGAGTTTGGTTAAGGTCATACGGAGTCCAGGTGTTTCTTTTAAATCCATTTCTTTCTTACTCACCATGCTTCATGCCCTTTTTTCTTACTTTCAGAAGATTTGAGGTGAATGTAGTGGCTGTTTTCCTTCTCTGTGCAGTTAGCCCCTCCGGAACTGACTCTCTCATACCCCCAGCATGGCTCAGGGCTTCTCTGGAAATTACTGTCACTCAGGGCAAGGGAGCAGACCCCATCGGATGACTTCTTGAGGCGGGGGTACAATTTGGGACAACTCTGAAGAGCCATCTTTGGTCCGGAACTCCAGTTGGCTGAGTCCTATATTGCATCTGCATCACAGACCAAATTATGTCTCTGCCTTTCTCCCTTGCCTTTCCTAAGTGTGATGCCAAGGGTACTTCCCAATAAAGCACCTGTACTTCAAATCATATCAGAGACTATTTACTGGGGAAACCAATAGAAGACAACGGAGAAGCTGAATACGATGCTCTTCTGGCAGTGGTCAAGGGCAGGATGCCACTGCTGGGAAAATCATCTTTCTGGGAATCCTGGCTGTTCTTAAAAGGGAGCCTTCATCTGACAGTTAAGAGACATGAATGGATTTTTGCTTGGGGACCTAGTCTAATCCTTTCATTGTATAGATTTAGGAAATAAAGCCCCATGCACTAAAGTAACTTGACCAAAAGTACATAGCTAGTTGGCAAAAGAGCCAAAACAGGCTTATAGTTCCAGGTGCTGTTTTTGAAGAGCCGTATTGGAATTTGTTCAGAGTTGTTTTGCTGCTGTAACTCAGAATTGACTGCAGATGGGTCTAGAGACCATTTATCTGTCTGATCCGTTTGTTCAACTCTGACACTGAAGTCAGACAT
The DNA here is from genome assembly GCF_025265405.1 of Mesoplodon densirostris. Lineage (NCBI taxonomy): Eukaryota > Metazoa > Chordata > Mammalia > Artiodactyla > Ziphiidae > Mesoplodon > Mesoplodon densirostris. Next base: position 13,554,886 of record NC_082663.1, read on the forward strand.
CTCAATAATTTCTCCGTGGTTCTAGTTTGCTGCTTGTCTACTGTTCTTTGAAGAGTGATCTCTGAAGCTCACCCCAGTTGGTAGTTGACTAGTGAAGAAGAAATTGCAAAGTAGAAACAGATGGTCATAGTTATTACTGCCTGAAATCAGCGTTTTGTGATACTGGCTATTAAGAGAATTGGGAAATTGTCAAGGCTTATTACATGATAGGCCAGTGGCGAGTAAGATTCGTTAGGCAGATGAAACATGCAGGGATGGGTTGAAAGAATCATAAGCAAAATGAAAAATGATGACAAATTAATATTTAGTCTCCTGATCATCCTAAATAGTTTATTAGTCATTTTATTATGCTCAAATAATGTTCCATTGAGATTACCAAATGACTGTAAGCTCAGAGTCACTGTGGTCCTAAGAAATTTGGAAGGAATTGAAAAACAAATTATTAGTTTGTTATTATCACTACTACAAGGATCCAGATTTTGTATAGTTTCCTTGGCGTAATCAAACAGCTACTCTCTTAGAAAATATTCTTTGACGCCTATCGTCTGTAAATTAAGTAGAAATTTATTTTATTTGGTACTCAAGGCCCTATGTGTGCTTAGACAGATTCCCTCTCTGGCTTTCTCTCAGGATGCTCTTCTATATGTACTCTGTACCCTGGCTAAACTAGGAACCTCAGTGTTCCTCAAATGTATCTTTTATTTTCCTAGATGTGTGTCTTTTGTCATGGGTTTTGTTTTTCTTGGACTGTTCTTTCTATTTGATTACCAATCAAGTCCTGCTCAGTTCAGGCCCAGTTCAATGTTAACTTCTTAAAATAAAATTTTCTTTGATTTCCCTTAGATATATCTTTGTTCATAATGCTTATTAACCCCTTACTTTGAGGGAATATGTCAGGTGCTCTCAGCTGGATTTGCTTTTTCTTCCCTCTGATCCACTGTGGCATTTTTTTTTTTTTTTCCGGTACACGGGCCTCTCACTGTTGTGGTCTCTTCCGTTGCGGAGCACAGGCTCTGGACGCGCAGGCTCAGCGGCCATGGCTCATGGGCCCATACGCTCTGCGGCATGTGGGATCTTCCCGGACTGGGGCACGAACCCACGTCCCCTGCATCGGCAGGCGGACTCTCAACCACTGTGCCAACAGGGAAGCCCTGTGGCATTTTATTTGTATGGAATTTTTATGTCCTACTTTGCATTTAGCTACTTGCATCTCTCTAATCCGGTAAATCTTTGTAGGTATCCATGTACCAGAATCTGTGCTTGGTTTTGAGGGGTAAAAAATATAAGAAATTGTTCTTGATTTAGGGGCCTGCAGTCTAATGATGGAATAAAGTACTGAAAGGGCCATGGATGGCAAAACTAAAGCATGCGATGGGGGACAGACCTGGCTGTGGTGAGCTTTAGCTGGGGATATTCACAAGGACTTCTTATCTGAGATGACCTTGAACTGGGTCTGGAAAAATGAGTCAGGGCTTGCCAGGCATGGCTATTAAGGAGGGAATGAGAGAAGGTCAGGCAAGGAGGCAGGAACCAGTGGGTCAACTACGAGGGGAGGAGGATGATCTGAGTTCAGCCCCATACTTGGAGCAGTAGACCAGTGCACATGGCTGTGAAAGCAGTGTGAAGCCCTGTGAATGGCAGGAGGGCACATCAGTGTTTAGCAAAGGCGGCCAGCCTGGGACAGATTTAGAGAGATTGCTGGCCAGGCTCATAGATTTCTCTTCTCTACTCCTTGTGAAGGGAGTGCCATGAATATAATTCCTGGCCTGGAGTATTTACCTGGTTGGTAAATTTGGAAGGAATAAAGTCGACATCTGAGCTCCATTCTGTTTTCCTCTTGGGGGAAGCTCTTCTGCCCAGAAGTAGACCGGTTTTGGTCTCATGCTTGCCAACACTTGGATGCAGTACTAGCCACTTGGCTGTAGACCTAAAACTATATACAACCTCTGAACTAGAGTTCCTGGAAATAAAGGAGCCATTTTCCTCTCTCTGCCACTCCTCTTTTCTGATTTCCTCAGTTTGTTTTGAATCTGACTGGGAGAGAAGGGTGCTATTCCTGGAGCCCCATCAAGACCCCAACAGTAGTGTACGTAGGAGGGAGGAAGAATGGCTGAGGGCAGGTGAAAGCTTGAATTCTAGTGGGGACATAATGACTGAGGAAGAAGCGGTGGGTTTCAGCAGTGGAAAGAAGGTAGAAGCACTTGGGGACTCATTGGCTGAAGGGGATGAATGAGATGGAAGGTTCTAGAAAGACTCCGCCTTCTGGTTTGGGTGCTTGGGGACCACATTAGCTCACAGACCTTATGTTCTGATTGACCTGAGTTTCCCTGAATTGGTTCTGGAGGCCAGGACAGTTAATTTGGTCTTTGATCTCTCCTCTTGTGATCACCACCCAGGATCTGAAGGAATTTTTCAGGGACTGATACACTTGGGCATTTGCTCATCTAAATTGTTCCGTTCCTTTATTAATTCATTTAGCCAGCAGATATTTATTAATCTCCATCTGTCAGGCCCGGGCATGGCCTGCCCGTGAGATATAGCAGTGAATAAAACATTTGCTCGTTCTCTGCAGACTCAGGGTCTGGTGAGGAAGTCAGAGCATACAGTAGGGGGTTACCAGTTAAGCAGCTTTGGAGCCAAACAGCCCGAGTTAGAATCTGGATCCCACTATGTGCGAGACAGGCGACCTCATTAGAACCTCATTTTTAAGGGAGCTAAGTTGGTGTCTCCCTCAAATAGCTACTTCACACTATTTGTAACTTCTCATTTGACCCAGTAAACCGCTGGATTGGCTTTGAATAAATTCTTCCAGAAACTTAGAAAATTGAAAAAAAAAAGTGCTTTTGGAATTCATTTTTTAAAACAGGAAATTCCTGTCTAAGGCTGGAAGAAGTTGTCACAGGAGCAGCATAAGTTATGCTCTATTTATCCCTCTTCTGGACGATCCCTTTAGATCAGCACTTGATGGAGGGAAGCTAGAATGTGGTTTATTTTTTGGTAAAGTTTTCATTTTTGAGTTCTAATTGCATGGAAGAGTTGAGCTGTTTTTTTATGATGGCAAATCTGGATATTCCTGTGAAGTAGAGAGATCCAGTGTTTGTGTGATTTGAAGATAGACCTGGTATTAATAGGGGGTAATATTCTTTTTTTTTATTGAAGTAGGGTTAATTTACAATGTTGTGTTAGTTTCAGGTGTACAGAAAATTGATTCAGATTCTTTTCCATTATAGGTTATTACAGGATATTGAATATAGTTCCCTGTGCTATATAGTAGGTCATTGTTGTTTGCCTATTTTGTATAGAGTAGTGTATGTTAATCCCAAACTCCTAATTTATCTCCCCGACCCCGGCTGTCTCTTTTGGTAACCGTAAGTTTGTTTTCTATGTCTGGGAGTCTATTTCTGTTTTGTAAATAAGTTCAGGGAGTAACACTCTGATTTGTAGTTTTCTATGCCATTTCATACAGTGATGGACATTTTTATGGTTCTAAAACTGGGGGAAAAATCCCATTGTTTCAAGAGTCCTCAATCCTTGTGAAATACCATTCACACACACAAATTATGTGTGTGTGTGCACGCACACGTGTGTGTGTGTGGTATGTATATATATGTGCACTTTATTGTTCCTATTTTATAAGTCACAAGATCGAATGATATGCTACGTGCCAGATTCTTACACATTTATTTGCTATGATTTAGTTTGTCCACCAATGTCCAATCCTACAGAAATTGAAAAGGCTGAATTAGACAGAAGATGGCACAAAAGTAGTGGTCGGGTTTCCTGAAGGGTAATATTTGCTTTATTTAAACTTACTGATATTTAACCAAGAACAAAAATGCCTCAGTTTTGTCCTGTAAGGTTTTTTTCATTTTCTTTTTTCTGTAAGTGAAGAGAAAAACAGTATCCTTCTGTAAGGAATTTAAGAAATCAATTATAAAGTAGCATTTGTTTCTTTAATAATATGGTATCAGCCCTACAAAGGGAAGTGATGTACTCTCTTTCATGTCAGGGCACCCTGAGTTTTAAAGATGGATTAGACCCTAGAGATGATTAATCCAGTGCAGTCCTTTGGAGATTAACAAGAAGTTTGGGTACCAAATGCTTGAAAAGACACGCGAAGTCCTGTATGAGGTACGACAGTGAGCGTGGTGGCTAAGAGAACAGACCTGGGTGCCAGACTTCCTGGGTGTCAGTTGGCTCAGCCAATTACTAGTTGTGTGATCTTGTGCAAGTTACTTAACCTCTCTGTGCCTCAATTTCTGCATCTGGAAAATGGAGTTAGCAGCAGTTCTTCCCTCCCAAGAGTTGTCAGAGAGTGGATTGAATTGGTAGATATAAAGTGATAGTTTTGAGGCAGTTTTGAGGCTGCTGCTTTCTTGAACTCAGAACATATGACTGGAAGGTTTCACGAAATTACAGTATGATTTGCCAAATTGATTTAAGATAATATTGGTTGTAAGATGAAGGTGTTAAATGGGCAGTGGGAGGGGTGGGGAAAAGGAGCTTAGAGTCAATTAAATAGGTTGCTATTATTATCATTATTATTCTTTTTTTTTTTTTTTTTTTTTGCGGTATGCGGGCCTCTCACTGTTGTGGCCTCCCCCGTTGCGGAGCACAGGCTCCGGACGCGCAGGCTCAGCGGCCATGGCTCACGGGCCCAGCCGCTCCGCGGCATATGGGATCCTCCCAGACCGGGGCACGAACCCGTATCCCCTGCATCGGCAGGCGGACTCTCAACCACTTGCGCCACCAGGGAGGCCCCTCATTATTCTTTAACTGACTTAAGGCAGAGTTGGAATTGGAAGCTACATGTCCTAGTCCAGCCCTTAGTCCATTGTTCCACAGTACATTGTATGTCTGGGCAATGTTTATAAACTAGAGTTTTAGACACTTCCACTTTGGGAAATACAAATTTTAGCTGTTTATTCTGAGCACACAGAGTCTACTCCTCTTTGGGTAATATCATTTGATTTAAAACTATTGCAGCACTGAAGTTTTGTAGTTCCAAGTCCTAAGGACAACTGGGTGCGATTCTCCTAACTTATTAGAAAAAGCAGGGTAAAGAAACACCCAAACACCGAAATGTAAGAATGAGCGTCCTCTCTCTGCACGTGCTTGCAGGCTCAGGGGCGATTGAGCTGCGTGTATCTTTCTCTGTTTGTTATTGCTTTGTATTTGGATAGGTTAAATCTTCCAACAGTTATACATTTCTTCCTACTGAGTGAAGATTCAGATTCAGCTTTTAATAGTAGTTAGAAATACTGTTTTCATGGCTGGTCAAGTTCATCTGACAATGGAGGCTGGAGTGTCCCTTTCAGGTTACTACTAAACTGACTCTGGGGCAAAAACCATGTCCATTTTATATGTGTCTATGTACATCCTCCACAGAAGTGCTTAAATGAGGGCTCTTGTGAATACCTTTAAGACTTTGGGCCAGTCACTTCTCTTTGGTTTGCTCCTTCACTGCTAGTTGATTATCTGTCCTGCTCTAGGTGACTTATCTTTCCTCTCCCTCCCTCTCCGCCCCCCCTGACCCGTGGTTCCCCCTTCTCTCTTGCCCTTATCCCCCCTGCCATCCCCTTCTTGTCTCAGCATCCTCGCTTCATTTCTGTCTCTCTCCAAAGTTTATATTTGACTGTTGTCTCTGGGCAATGTGCCCAGTTTGGTTTATTTGTTTCTCATAATTGTATTCAGAGCCTCAGTTACAAGTTTCAGATGGACGTTTCCCATGGCATTTGTCTCCTTTATAACACAAGTCTTTTCTGGGAGTTTTGTAGTGTTTTACAATATAAATGCAAACTTGACCTCTCCAAAGTGGAGTTTTACAAAATGAGGACCCAAATTAATCAGAAGACGTTCCAAATCTTAATCTCTCAATTAAGTTTTACCGTTCCGGGTCTCAGTGTAATGGAATAAAGATAGTAACTTATTGGTTAGCTTGATTGTTGCTAACTGCTTTACATTTGTCTCTCCCACAAAAAAATCTTCTGCTGAGTTTAGTTTTATGGAAGATAAATGTACTGATGGTAGTGTAAAAGAATCCCAGGTGTCCTTCATGTTGAAATATAAGCTAGTGTCAGCTTTAAAATGACAACCCTAAACACTGTGTGCTTTAGTCTCAGCCCAGTGTCTACTTCTACTTTGAGAAAATTGTGGTTTGAGGCCTTGTGTTACTCTGTAACATTCTAGCAAAAGCTCTAAGCTTTAAAATATGGGTCTTTCTATGATGATAATGGTCTTCCTAATTGTTGTACATTCACAACTTTACATGTTCCAGATACTACATTGTCCAGTAAAGTAGTAACTGGCCACTGGCCTCATGTGGCTTTTAAATTTTTAATTAACTACAATTAAATAAAATCATAGATTCAGTTCCTGAGGCACACTAGCCACATCACAAGGGTGCGGTGTCCCCATGCGGCTACCATATTGGGCCGTGCAGATACAGAACAATTCATTGAGAAAGTCTTATTGGACTGTGCTGTTACAGAGGATTTCAGTTAGGGTAAGTGGGACTAATGGATCGATTTCACTGGGTTTATTAGTTAGGGTAAAACTAAGCTTCTGTAATAAGAGACTACAAAAATACAGTAAATGAAAGAATTTTTAAAAATTATGTAAGGGCTTCCTTGGTGGCGCAGTGGTTGAGAGTCCGCCTGCCGATGCAGGGGACACGGGTTCGTGCCCCGGTCCGGGAAGATCCCACGTGCCGTGGAGCGGCTGGGCCCGTGAGCCATGGCCGCTGAGCCTGCGTGTCCGGAGCCTGTGCTCCGCAACGGGAGCGGCCACAACAGTGAGAGGCGTGCTTACCGCAAAAAAAAAAAGAAAGAAAAATTATGTAATATTCAGGAGGTGAGCAGTCAAGATGGCACATGGTAAGTCATCCCGGGATACGGTTCCTTCCATCTTTTTGACCCATCAGTCTCATGACATTATCTGCATCTATGTGTCCCAATTTACGGGAAGATCAAAAAGAACTCCAGGGCAAGTGGCTTTCTTACAGGTAGAAAAGGAACCAGACACTGTAGCATCACTTTTGTTCGCATCCTGTTGACCCAGACAGAGCTGCACATTGACACCTTGCTGCCCATGAGGCTCGGAAATGTGGCCTTTAAATTATTGCTGCGGAAGAGAGAATGGATTTTGGGGCAGAATCAGCAGTTTTTACCCTACAAGCTAATGCTCAACGTAAAGAGATGACGTTTAAGGTGACGGTTCATTTGCCATCGTTAATTTGAGTGTTGGGAGAGATGATATGTGGATTTAATTTAGATGGTGCATGGCTCTCAGCATTTACTATGTTGTCATTTAAGCAAATATGGGCATAGAATTCCAGTAAACTAAACCAGAAGGTTTTACCCAGCTGGTTTTGTTCCACCATCCGGTAAGTAACCTAGTGTGTGGAGTGGCTCCGTCTGGATTCTCATTAAGAACCACAGACCTGTGACTCCCCGTGTGCTTTCAGTGCTCAGTGGATTTGGGGATTTGGAAGACGTGCACACTTTTGCTACTCTAAGCAAAAGGCTTGACTAAGGCAGTGAAGTACACTTTGAAGGAATGGATTTTATGGTCCATTAGTGTGAGTAAATGGTGCTTCCTCCGTGGGAGATGGAAGGGCTCGTGTCTATGATGAACTGATAAACCTCTTGTAGAGAGGCTGGAAACATTCTTTTCAAATTAGTGGAAGTATATTTTACTTTCCCTTTTCTATTTTAGAATGAAAATGGGAAATGATTTGTGTGTCTCTGTGTGTGATTTCTCTCCTCCTTGCTGCTGATGACCCTCCTCTCTTTTAACCCAGATGTGGTAGGATTATGAAGTTATTAGAATGTACTTTGGAGCATTGGTGTTATCAGTTATGGCCTGGAAGAATAACTCATGCAATTTCATTAATTTTGGCAGGTCAGTAAATTTCCTCTTTTTCTTATTATAACCAAACGTTGAATTTTATCTCTTCTCAGGTAGGTGGTGTGTTGGATTCTACTTTATCCATTTATCATAGGAGATTAAGTTATAATATAGGTAACCTTCAACTTGCCTACATTAATCTTTCTGCAGCTAATTGTACGTTGTAACTTATGTCCTGACCCATGAGGAAGGGATAGGAGTGGCCTCAGGGCTATGGAAAGGGAAGATGCCTGGGTGAGATGTTTGGTGGACCCCTCTTCCCAGAGCCTGTTACGTTTATCACCTGTTCCACTGGGTTTAGAATTCGAGAGTGTTTTCTCGAATTTCTGATATTGTTTGGCTCTCTGCAGAAGCCTCTTTCTATAGCATATATGTCTATTATCTCATAGTTTGGATCCTGGCTCTGTCACTTAATGAGCTATATGACCATCAGCCAGAGAAATAACCTCCCTGTGCCTCAGTTTCCCCATCTTTAAAATGAGAATAGCAGTACCTAGCTAAGAGGGCAATTGTGAGATTTTTTAATGAGTTAAAGAGTCCTAAGTGAATTGAAAGTTGTAAGCCCACTATAAGTGGTGGCTCTTCTCTGTATTTACTCAATTTGGGTACATCTTTATGTAGAAAAGTAGAGAAACTGTCTCTCTTGGAAAAGGACCACTTGAAAAGGTACCTGTCTTCAAACTTTTAAATTATTTTTCATATAGTTACTAATGAATGAGTCTGACCTCATTCGTTTTTAAAAATCCATAGCAATGCCTTCCTTTTATCATGGTACTTTTAGAATGTGACCCCACCATCTCTAGAATGTTCCAGTCGTATTTTTCCATTTTGCAAGTGGGATCATTGAAGCTGGTTAAGTGCAGTCACCTGTGCACGTGGTCAGAGTTAAGCTGTTGAGTTTTCCCTTAGCCCAGTTATCTGGCTTCCTGGTAGAATGCTTTTTCCTCTATGCATTGCTCTGTGTGTGTGTGTGTGTGTGTGTGTGTGTGTGTGTGTTTACATACCTACATATATCCAAATACGTATACATCTGTAGCTGAGGGATCTATTGTGTAAGAGAAGGCACAGGGGACAGAATGCATGACATGCAATGTAAGAGGAGTCCACAGAATGTGATGAGAAGGGATTTTAGAACAGTTTGAGTTTTGCCGATCTGGATCCCACATTAAAGATTCTAGCCAGTCAGCAGCTCCCTGACTCAACTCTGGAAACAGTGTCCTCCCCGCAAAGTGTTGCACAAGGTCATTGAAAATATAAGAAAACCATTAGAACATATATGCCTCCTGCTGTTTAGGAGCCGGAATGCTTAGGTTTGGGGTTTCGTAGAGGACACCCACACTTGCATAAACACGGTGATCAGTTCTGAGCATGAAGTCACCCATCAAAAAGTAAAGTACTGTGCTGTGTGCTTGTTGGCAATGAAGTGGAAGTGATGAAAGAAACTGGGGAGATGAATGAGATCATCTGCGGTGGGCGGGGCAAAGGAGGGACTCCTGCTGGGGAGCCTGGATTTGGAGTTGCTGTGTAAAGTCAGAGGGACTTTGGCTTGGCAGAGAAGACAGGTGGGACGGAATGTGTGATGGGGGTGGCATTTGGGAGTAAGTTCCATGTAGGGAATGGCAGGCAGGGTTAGTGGGATGGAGCAGAGATCCTGGGTAAGGGTTACCCAAGAAGAGTCCACATAGATCACCCCATTTACTTATTAGTAAAAGCTCTCCTGCGATTTGTGTGTTATACTAGCCCATTCGCTCACACCTTGTCTAGGGAGAAAAGCAGAATGTCTGTTTGTGGGAACAAGAATTCCAAAGGCATCTTTTGGTTGCCCTTAAAGTTTTGGTTAACATCCAGTCCTGGGAGGAATGATCAAGAAGCCATTTAATCAGTGTAAAACAATGAGTATCTCATGTCAGAATCTCAAAACAATTAGAGCCTTTTGATTCAAAACAGACCTGGGACGCTCCAAGGAACAGGGCAAGAGCTTGCTGTTCCAGTAGAGGGAAGCCTGCTTAAAAAGCACTGCATCCACAAATAGAAGAGGAACATTCCTGCATAAAATCAGATTATAAGCAAATGAAGAGAATATGAGCATGTCATCATAGGGAATGGGAAAGCTCATAATCAAATCTAGACTGAGAGAGTTAAGGGGTGTAAAAAAGTGTATACTCCACTTAGACTGTCCTGGACCACTTGCTTTCTGGTGCCTGTGAGGATTGTCTATGCCAAGAAAGGATTGTAGCCTTCCTAGAAAGTACTTGAAGCTATTGTAAGCTTCCTGGAGGGCTTACAATGCTTGGGCTCTCAATCTCATTCCTGGGTTGACTTCAGAACGAATCTCCATTCTCTCAAGGTTGGGTGGAGTCCTGCTAATAAATCTTGCTTACCATTCACATTGCAGGAGTTCAGTTGGTTTATTGGCCTTTACAGTATTGATTGCCCTTTCAGACTGGGTACACTTAGAATAGAAAAAAATACACAGTTTTTCATTTCTTCATTTTCAGGGTTTTTTTTTTTTGGTCTTTAAACTGCCTTGAGATTAAAGTAACTCAGAAGTGAGATGAGATTCTTGGAAAATAAGCATTCATCAGTAATGTAAGGTATAATAAAACTATTAGGTCTATATTCTTTTCTGCCTTTAGTGATTATATTCTAGTATCGCAGTGTCTAAATTTAATTTACAATAGCTGAGAGTCCACTGAGGAAGAAAATGAAATATCACTGATGGCTATTTTTTCTTATTAGTAGCTTGAGAAATTATAAAATATTTATCTCTGTGACTTAACTGTTTCCAAAAATTACCTTCAAATGTTACTATTCCGTGAAGATGTTTAAATTCAATTCATAAGAAATGAAAGCTAGTGTGGTTCTCTGTTGCCAACTGGCCAAGTATATGTAGACAGAATATCTCCTTTTACCTTAAAGGAGTTTCTCTAAAATGTTCTCAGATATTTACTACAAAACATGTAGAGGATATAGCTGAGCAAAAAGTATAAAATTACAATTACCATAATCTCACTACCCAGAGATAATTGCTGTTAACATTTTAATCCATTTCCTTCCAGTTATATACTTCATAAACTTTATTCAGAGAAGTGTTTTGGGGATATTTTAAAACAGAACATCATAGAATCTTAGACTTGTAGGGTGTCGACTGAAAAAGAAACTCACAACCTAAAAGCTGAGAATTATATTTTATTCAGTGGACTTTCTGAGGACTTAATAAGCCTGGAAGATGGCCTCTGGTATTGCTCTGAAAGACCGCTCTGAAGAGGTAAGGGTGAAGCCAGGATGCATAGGAGTTTTTGCAACAAGAAAAACAGGTAGTTGGAACAGCAAAAGATTATTATTAATTACAGGAAACCAGAAACTGAAGTTAATGAATTTGTTATTGTTAATTACAGGAAACCAGAAACTCAAGTTAATGAATATAGTGCTTTTCTGTGTGTGGGAAGATGCAAGAATCTGGGCTCATTGAAATCATTCCTTTGATTTGCACCTCAGCTATCTTGGGCCAGTATGCTGCTTTCCTCCATCCTGAATCCCCTAAGGGTGCCTGGGTTGGGGTAGCTGTAGTGGCTGCTGGCTTGATGGCTACAACCTCCTTTGTTTAGTGATAATGGCAGGCAACATTTTTCATCCATAAGGGGATCCTTGATTATCTGGTACAGCCGCTTATCCAAGAAGGAATGTCTTCCATACTGCCTTGATTGGTATATATCCAATATTATGACTTTCAAATTTCTCCTGTTTCAAGGCGCTTTGTCTGTCAGTACAGATCACCTTTTTTTTTTTTTTTAAATTTATTTATTTATTTATTTATTTTTGGCTGAGTTGGGTCTTTGCTGCTGCACACAGGCTTTCCCTAGCTGCAGCAAGCGGAGGCTACTCTTCGTTGTGGTGTGCAGGCTTCTCATTTCAGTGGCTTCTCTTGTTGTGGAGCACAGGATCTAGGCGTGCAGGCTTCAGCAGTTGTGTCTTGTGGGCTCTAGATCTCAGGCTCAGTAGTTGTGGCGCATGGACTCAGTTGCTCCGCGGCATGTGGGATCTTCCCGGACCAGGGCGCGAACCCGTGTCCCCTGCATTGGCAGGCGGATTCTTAACCACTGCACCACCAGGGAAGCCCCCCAGATCACTTTTAAGGGTAGAATGGTTCTAATTCTTTAGGTATTCTTCACTAAGACAAAAACTGTTTTCTTGCAAATATCACTTAATGATCTTCAGAAACACATTCTACTTGGTTCCTTCTCTGGATAAACATTTCCCTTTACTTCTGTTTATTCCCATCTCCTCCTCATGGATTTTGTTAAAGAAAAAATTATTATGACATTTGTTAAAGAACTGGAAGGCAGGGGGTCTATCAGAATAGGTGTAGAGATCAATCACTGCAATGGGGCTTTGCAGTAGGAGAGAGAGATTGGGCTCAACTAGCAATACGACAAGGAAAAGTGGAAATTTATGGTCAAGGGGCAGGATGGGGGGGTGGTCAGTGGATGGAAAATTACTAAGAGGAAACATGAGGGACAAGGGGAGATTCTGGCTAACCAACCTAACAGGATTCTTGCTGAGGGCAGAAAGGGTGATCAACCATCACCTGGGGGACAGTGGGGGACAAAGAATTTGGTCACATATCGAGGGTGGAGGATTCTTGCTAAAATGACTTATAACAGTATTCTTGTTAAAATTTGGCAATGCAAAGAAGGATACAGAAGTTTGAAGTCGAGGCTTACTTAGGAAGAGGGTTCAGAGGAACCTAATAAGAGTTTGGTCAAGGAGAGAATCTTTCACTTTGAAGCCCCAGGATGCAAGGCAGGCATTGGATAGGAAAAGCCTTGGGCACCTTCACTAGTCTACTATGACTGTCTAAGAGGGAAGCCTCTGTATGAGCCCAGGAATTTCTTTTTAGCTCATTTACTCAGGACTCAGTTTCCCAGTTTCCTTAGCTTTCACGGTCCCCAGAATATGTTTAGGGCCCTGTTTGGTAGAATCCAGCCTGACATTTATGACCTTGCTTATCACCCTTCCTCACAAATTAACTCTCACATTCCCAACAAAAAGGATTAGAGTCCACAGGCTAACTGTTTTAACCCAGCTTCTTCTACTTTTTCTAAGCCATGGTTGCAAAAATATTACTTTTCTTTTGTGTTTCCTATTACCTTCCTTCTTAATGCTCCGTTTTCTCTTGTTGTTATTTGCATCAGTATATGAATTATCCCTTTCATCGTTAGTGTTATAGACACTGTTGGTTGTCTACATATCCATGTCCCCAGCCATCTTGCTAGTAGAAACCCAAACTGGGGTGGTGATGTGTCAAATAAAGTAGTTTCTCTAGATTCCTTCATGATTGGAGTAGCTTTATGGCTGCTGTAGTCAGTGAAATGTAAATCGATATCTCTGGGAGTTCTGGGAAAGCTTGGCTGAAATTGCAATGTCTGGAGCTGTGACAACTATCTTGCAACTCTTAGGTAATACACATGGTGATGAGATCCAACCTGCTGAGGAAGGTAGAACAGAATGACAGAAACAGTTTGGTTCCCTGATTGAAACAATGAGTCGTTGAATTAATGCTGCTATTCCTGACCATACTTTGTGTTATGTGAGGAAAAACGAGCTCTTGGGCTTCCCTGGTGGCGCAGTGGTTGAGAGTCCGCCTGCCGATGCAGGGGACACGGGTTCGTGCCCCGGTCCTGGAGGATCCCACATGCCGTGGAGCAGCTGGGCCTGTGAGCCTGCACGTCCGGAGCCTGTGCTCCGCAATGGGAGAGGCCACAACAGTGAGAGGCCCGTGTACCTCAAAAAACAAACAAACAAAAAAACCGAGCTCTTACTACTTTAAGCCATTTTTCGTGAGGTTTTTCCTTGTATTCTAACTGATACAGATGGTTTACAAAACTATCAACCATCCTGATTACCCTTCTCTGTCCAAACACCACACTGTTGATGTCCCTCTTAGAATATAGATACAGAATAAGACACCATCATAAAACCACTGCCTCCTATTGTCTGGTGCATAATGGGACTTAATACATATTTGTTGAGTGGGTTACGAAATAAACCTTATGTGCCCATTAATAGGTCCTAAGAGTGTGCTCTTTGAATTTTTAAAATAAGTCAGGTACATGGTAGGGTTATATTAGAGTTTGGTTCAACTAAAGCTTGCAGATTTCTCAGCTAAGCAAATTGTGTCAGAGGCCCCTAAGGCCACCTTCAGGCTTGATAATTCACAGGACCCAGAAAAGCTGTTATACTCATGGTTACGGTTTATCACAGTGAAAGGATACAGATTAAAATCAGCAAAGAGAAAAGGCTTATGTGGCAAAGTCCAGAGGCAAGGCACAAGCTTCTAAGTGTCCTGTCGCAGTGGAGTCACATAGGGTGCCTAATTCTCCCAGCAATGATGTGTGACATCACGTACAAAGTGTTGACAGCCAGGGAAAGTGACTCTAGCCTTGGTACCAACCGGGAAAGCTCACCTGAACCTGAGTCTTTATTGGGGTTCAGTCATGTAGCCATACAGCACCCCCATGACTGATGTCAGGTACTCAGATACCAGTCCCCCTGGAGCAAAAACAGCCATTCACCATAAATCCCTTTGTTAGAATAAATTTATCTAGTCACATTAGTCTGGAATGGCTCAAGGTCTCGGCATACAAAAACATTCTTATCAGGCAGAATATTCTAAGGGCTCAGAGCTTATCTACTAGGAGGCAACCAAGGGGCAGACACAGATAAGTAGGAAATGTATAAAACATATATAGTATACATGAAAAAGAACCTGAAGCAAGGACATGAAAGTATTATGATCTCTGAGTTGTGAGATGCATGATTTATTCTTTCCTAATCATACTTTTAATAATTTTCCAAAATTTCTCATTAGAATAAAGGATTATTATAATCAAAAATATTAAATGTAATTTAGGGTGATATGGTGACTTTATGACAACATGAAATGCAGCTCTAAAAATGTAGTGTCAAGGTTTGCTAATAGAACTGCTACTGGATAGCAAACTGAGTATTTTCAGGAATGTACTGGTGGTTTGGGATGGTTATATGGGACGGGCTCTAGGATGGAGGCAAGTTGACTGGGGTCAAATGAGGGCTTGTGGGAGGCCCAAGTGGTCACGTATCCAGAACTGCTATTTATGCTGCATGTTCGTTATAATGTAATTTTCATTTCAGTTTTAAAAGTTCTGCTCAAGATGTTACCCCATCTAACCCAGTTTTCCGTGATTACTTGCACAGTCAGCTTTATCAGTCATAGTTTACTGAAGCCTACTATGTACCTCACACTAAACTGATCTTTGTACACTGCCATTTTTCTCCCCCTGCTCTCTCTTCCTACCACCGTTTTTAGGACATGAACTACATCAAATTGAATGTACATGCCTGCCTTTCTTGCCATTGCTCTACAACATGGAGTCATACTCAAAGAAACCCTTGGCTGGTCTTGTTTGGCGTAGGGTCAGGAGTGTTTGATCTCTGATAAATTACCAACCTCCCTAGACCTTGGTGTTTCCAATCATAAAATGGAGGTGCTTTTAATAGGAATAGCATAGCTTCTGTGAGATGACATGTTCTGTAAAAAATGTTAACATATTGATTGGTATATAGGGAGAGCTAGGTAAAAGTTATTTCTGGTGGTTGTTAAAATTAAGCCATATGTGCCTGAATGTACTTGGTGAATACGTGTTCAGTACTGTGTAGTCTGATACGTCTTCTTGCAGTGTCTGCTTCTAGTAGACACTAGAATGAAGAGCTTTGGTTTCCTGAAAATTCTTAGCATATTCACAGAGTTCCCCATTTTATTTATTTATTTATAAATTTATAAATTTATAAATTATTTATAATAATTTTTATTGGAGTATAGTTGATTTACAATGTTGTGTTAGTTTCAGATGTACAGCACAGTGAATCAGTTATACACATACATATATCCACTCCTTTTTTTTCACATTCTTTTCCCATATAGGCCATTAGAGAATACTGAGTACAGTTCCCTGTGCTATACAGTAGGTCCTTATTAGTTACGTATTTTATACATACTAGTGTGTACCTGACAATCCTAATCTCCCAATTTATCCCTCCCCACCTTTCCCCCCGGTACCCGTAAGTTTGTTTTCAGCATCTGTGACTCTATTTCAGTTCCCCATTTTAATATTACTAATATTGCCTTCCACTGTTTAAAAAATATTTTGAAGTGAGGATGAACATTTCTTGAATAATCTGACCAAGACATTGTTTTAGTTTGTTGAGAAGAAAAAGCTGTGACGGTTGCTTCTTCAACAGCCTCCATTTTTCTGGATTTAGCACTTGGATAAAGGCCATATTTCTTTTTTTTTTAACAACTTTATTGGGGTATAAATGCTTTACAGTGGCGTGTTAGTTTCTGCTTTATAACAGAGTGAATCAGCTATACATATACATATATCCCCATATCTCCTCCCTCTTGCGTCTCCCTCCCACCATCCCTATCCCACCCCTCTAGGTGGTCACAAAGCACCAAGCTGATCTCCCTGTGCTATGCAGCTGCTTCCCACTAGCTATCTATTTTACATTTGGTAGTGTATATATGTCCATGCCACTCTATCACGTTGCCCCAGCTTACCCTTCCTCCTCCCCGTGTCCTCAAGTCCATTCTCTACGTCTGCGTCTTTATTCCTGTCCTACCCCTAGGTTCTT
Source organism: Mesoplodon densirostris (assembly GCF_025265405.1). Taxonomy (NCBI): domain Eukaryota; kingdom Metazoa; phylum Chordata; class Mammalia; order Artiodactyla; family Ziphiidae; genus Mesoplodon; species Mesoplodon densirostris. The sequence continues at coordinate 13,571,467 of NC_082663.1, forward strand.
GAGAACCATTTTTTTTTTAGATTCCATATATATGTGTTAGCATATGGCATTTGTTTTTCTCTTTGTGACTTACTTCACTCTGCATGACAGACTCTAGGTCCATCCACCTCACTACAAATAATTCAATTTCATTTCTTTTTATGGCTGAGTAATATTCTATTGTATATATGTGTCACATCTTCTTTATCCATTCATCTGTCAGTGGACACTTAGGTTGCTTCCATGTCCTGGCTATTGTAAATAGAGATGTAATGAACATTGTGGTACATGACTCTTTGAATTATGGTTTTCTCAGGTTATATGCCCAGTAATGGGATTGCTGGGTCATATGGTAGTTCTGTTTTTAGTTTTTTAAGGATCTTCCATACTGTTCTCCATAGTGGCTCTATCAATGTACATTTCCACCAACAGTGCAACAGGGTTCCCTTTTCTCCCCACCCTCTCCAGCATTTACTGTTTGTAGATTTTTTGATGATGGCCATTCTGACTGGTATGAGGTGAAACCTCATTGTAATTTTGATTTGCATTTCTCTAATGATTAATGATGTTGAGCATCCTTTCATGTGTTTGTTGGCAATCTGTACATCTTCTTTGGAGAAATGTCTATTTAGGACTTCTGCCCATTTTTGGATTGGGTTGGGTTTTTTTTGATACTGAACTGCATGAGCTGCTTGTAAATTTTGGAGATTAATCCTTTGTCAGTTGCTTCATTTGCAGATATTTTCTCCCATTCTGAGCGTTATCTTTTCTTCTTGTTTATGGATCCTTTGCAGTGCAAAAGCTTTTAAGTTTCGTTAGGTCCCATTTGTTTATTTTTGTTTTATTTCCATTTCTCTAGGAGGTGTGTCCATAAGGATCTTTCTGTGATGTATGTTATAGAGTGTTCTGCCTATGTTTTCCTCTAAGTGTTTTATAGTATCTGGCCTTACATTTAGGTCTTTAATCCATTTTGAGTTTATTTTTGTGTATGGTGTTAGGGACTCTTCTAATTTCAGTTTTTTACATGCAGCTCTCAAGTTTTCCCAGCACCACTTATTGAAGAGGGTGTCTTTTCTCCACTGTATATTCTTGCCTCCTTTATCAAAGATAAGGTGACCATGTGTGCGTGGGTTTATCTCTGGGCTTTCTATCGTGTTCCATTGATCTATATTTTTGAGTTTTTGCCAGTACCATACTGTCTTGATTACTGTAGGTTTGTAGTATAGTCTGAAGCCTGGGAGCCTGATTTCACCAGCTCCGTTTTTCTTTCTCAAGATTGCTTTGGCTATTTGGAGTCTTTTGTGTTTCCATACAAATTGTGAAATGTTTTGTTCTAGTTCTGTGAAAAATGCCATTGGTAGTTTGATAAGGATTGCATTGAATCTGTAGATTGCTTTGGGTAGTATAGTCATTTTCACAATGTTGATTCTTCCAATCCAAGAACATGGTATATCTCTCCATCTGTTTGTATCATCTTTAATTTCTTTCAACAGTGTCTTGTAGTTTTCTGCATACAGGTCTTTTGTTTCCTTTGGTAGGTTTATTCCTACCTAAATAATTCCTACCTAATAAACCTAGGTAGGTTTATTTATTTTATTCTTTTTGTTGCAATGGGAAAGGGGATTGTTTTCTTAATTTCATTTTCAGATTTTTCATCATTAGTGTATAGGAATGCAAGAGATTTCTGTGCATTAATTTTGTATCCTGCTACTTTACCAAATTCATTGATTAGCTCTAGTAGTTTTCTGGTAGCATCTTTAGAATTCTTTATGTATAGTATCATGTCATCTGCAAACAGTGACAGTTTTACTTCTTCTTTTCCAATTTGGAGTCCTTTTTATTTCTTTTTCTTCTCTGATTGCTGTGGCTAAAACTTCCAAAACTCTGTTAAATAACAGTGGTGAGAGCGGACAACCTTGTCTTTTCCCTGATCGTAGAGGAAATGGTTTCAGTTTTTCACGATTGAGAACGAGGTTGGCTGTGTGTTTGTCATATATAGCCTTTATTATGTTGAGGTAAGTTCCCTCTATGCCTACTTTCTGGAAGGTTTTATCATAAATGGGTGTTGAATTTTGTTGAAAGCTTTTTCTGCATGTATTGAGATGATCTTATAGTTTTTCTCCTTCAATTTGTTAATACGGTTTATCACATTGATTGATTTGCGTATATTGAAAAATCCTTGCATTCCTGAGATAAACTCCACTTGATCATGGTGTATGATCCTTTTAATGTGCTCTTGGATTCTGTTTGCTAGTAATTTGTTGAGGATTTTTGCCTCTATGTTCATCAGTGGTACTTGCCTGTAGTTTTCTTTCTTTGTGACATCTTTGTGTGGTTTTGGTATCAGGGTGATGTTGGCCTCGTAGAATGAGTTTTGGAGTGTTCCTCTCTCTGCTATATTTTGGAAGAGTTTGAGAAGGATGGGTGTTAGCTCTTCTCTAAATGTTTGATAGAATTCACCTGTGAAGCCAGCTGATCCTGGGCTTTTGTTTGTTGGAAGATTTCAAATCACAGTCTCATTTTCAGTGCTTGTGATTGGTCTGTTTATATTTTCTATTTCTTCCTGGTTCAATCTCAGAAGGTTGTGCTTTTCTAAGAATTTGTCCATTTCTTTCAGGTTGTCCATGTTATTGGCATATTGTTCCTTGTAGCAATCTCTCATGATCCTTTTTATTTCTGCAGTGTCAGTTGTTACTTCTCCTTTTTCATTTCTAATTCAGTTGATTTGAGTCTTCTCCCTTTTATTCTTGATGAGTCTGGCTAATAGTTTATCAATTGTGTTTATCTTCTCAAAGAACCAGCTTTTAGTTTTATTGATCTTTCCTATTGTTTCCTTCATTTCTTTTTCAATTATTTCTGATCTGATCTTAATGATTTCTTTCCTTCTGCTAACTTTGGGGTTTTTTTGTTTTTCTTTAATTGCTTTAGGTGTAATGTTAGGTTGTGTACTTGAGATGTTTCTTGTTTCTTTAGGTAGGATTGTATTGCTGTAAACTTCCCTCTTAGAACTGCTTTTGCTGCATCCCATAGGTTTTGGGTCATTGTGTTTTCATTGGCATTTGTTTCTAGGTATTTTTTGGTTTCCTCTTTGACTTATTCAGTGATCTCTTGGTTATTCAGTAGTGTATTATTTAGCCTCCATGTGTTTGTATTTTTTACAGATATTTTCCTATAATTGGTATCTAGTCTTATAGTGTTGTGGTTGGAAAAGATACTTGATATGATTTCAATTTTCTTAAATTTACCAAGGCTTGATTTGTGACCCTGGGTATGATCTATCCTGGAGAATGTTCCATGAACACTTGAGAAGAAAGTGTATTCTGTTGTTTTTGGATGGAATGTCCTATAAATATCAATTAAGTCCATCTTGTTTAATGTATCATTTAAAGCTTGTATTTCCTTATTTATTTTCATTCTACATGACCTGTCCATTGGTGAAGGTAGGGTGTTAAAGTCCCCTACTATGATTGTGTTGCTGTCGATTTCCCCTTTTATGGCTGTTAGCATTTGCCTTATATATTGAGATACTCCTTTTTTGGTTGCGTAAATATTTACAATTGTTATATCTTCTTCTTGGATTGATCCCTTGATCATTATGTAGTATCCTTCTTTGTCTCTTGTAATAGTCTTTATTTTAAAGTCTATTTTGTCTAATATGAGAGTCGCTACCGTAGCTTTCTTTTGATTTCCATTTGCATGGTGTATCTTTTTCCATCCCCTCACTTTCAGTCTGTATGTGTCCCTAGGTCTGACGTGGGTCTCTTGTAGACAGCATATATATGGGTCTTGTTTTTGTATCCATTCAGCCAGTCTGTGTCTTTTGGTGGGAGCATTTAATCCATTTACATTTAAGGTAGTTATTGATATGTATGTTCCTATTACCATTTTCTTAATTGTTTTGGGTTCGTTATTGTAGGTCTTTTCGTTCTCTTGTGTTTCCCGCCTAGAGAAGTTCCTTTAGCATTTGTTGTAAAGCTGGTTTGGTGGTGCTGAATTATCTTAGCTCTTGCTCATCTGTAAAGGTTTTAATTTCTCCGTTGAGTCTGAATGAGATCCTTTCTAGGTAGTGTAATCTTTGTTGTAGGTTTTTCCCTTTCATCACTTTAAATATGTCCTGCCACTCCCTTCTGGCTTGCAGAGTTTCTGTTGAAAGATCAGCTGTTAACCTTATGGGGGTTCCCTTTTATGTTATTTGTTGTTTTTCCCTTGCTGCTTTTAATATTTTTTCTTTGTATTTAATTTTTGATAGTTTGATTAGTATTTGTCTTGTCGTGTTTCTCCTTGGATTTATCCTGTATTGGACTCCCTGTGTTTCCTGGACTTGATTGACTATTTCCTTTCCCATATTAGGGAAGTTTTCCACTACAATCTCTTCAAATATTTCCTCAGTCCCTTTCTTTTTCTCTTTTTCTTCAGGGACCCCTATAATTAGAATATTGTTGCGTTTAATGTTGTCCCAGCGGTCTCTGAGACTGTCCTCAATTCTCTTCATTCTTTTTTCTTTATTCTGCTCAACGGTAGTTATTTCCACTGTTTTATCTTCCAGGTTACTTATCCAGTCTTCTGCCTCAATTATTCTGCTGTTGATTCCTTCTAGAGAATTTTTAATTTCATTAATTTTTTTGTTCATCATTGTTTTTTTCCTCTTTAGTTCTTCTAGATCCTTGTTAAACGTTTCTTGTATTTTCTGTATTCTTTTTCCAAGATTATGGATCATCTTTACTATCATTACTGTGAATTCTTTTTCAGGTAGACTGCCTATTTCCTCTTCATTTGTGTAGTATGATGGGTTTTTACCTTGCTCCTTCATCTGCTGTGCATTTCTCTGTCTTCTTGTTTTGTTTAACTTACTGTGTTTGGGGTCTCCTTTTCGCAGGCTTCAGGTTCGTAGTTCCCTTTGTTTTTGGTGTCTGTCCCCAGTGGCTAAGTTTTGTTCAGTTGGTTGTGTAGGCTTCTTGGTGGAGGGGACTGGTGCCTGTGTTCTGGTGGATGAGGCTGGATCTTTTCTTTCTTGTGGGCAGGACTGCATCCTGTGGTGTGTTTTGGGGTGTCTGTGACCTTATTATGATCTTAGGCAACCTTTGTGCTAATGGGTGGGGTTGTTTTCCTGTCTTGCTTGTTGTTTGGTGTAGGGTGTCCAGCAGTGTAGGTTGCTGGTCGTTGAGTGGAGCTGGGCCTTAATATTGAGATGGAGATCTCTAGGAGCGCTTTGCCATTTTATATTTCATGGAGCTGGGTGGTCTCTAGTGGACCAATGTCCTGAACTCAGCTCTCCCACCTCAGAGGCACAGGCAAGGCCATATTGCTAAGATAATTCCTTGACGATGTATTCTGAAGTCCAAATTATTCTTTATATCACTCAGATATTTCCCTGGGTAAGTTGAAAATTAAAAGATTTAGTTAAGGGTGAATAAAAATCATCCTTTCAAAAATCTTACTGACTGCCTGGGACCAAAACTGCCTGATTGCCAGAAATAAAATCTCAGTGACCAGTGTCCTTTCTCATGGGGCTCTATTTCCTTTGGTTGTATCTTCTAGATCTCTACCCAGAGAACAAAAGCTCTTATGCCTTTAGAGGGGGAAAGTCAGAGTTAAATATAAACTCACTTCACATCAACGTTATCAATTAGATGCAACCAGAGCGGGGTATGGGGTGAGTGGTGGATTCAAGAACCACTTAGGACTTAACATTGGCAGAACTTTGTTGATTGTTTGGATATCTGAATGAAGAGGAAGAGTGAAAGAGTATCCCGCATTTCTGACTCAGATGAAGGTTACATGGGTGTGCCATTCACTGAGAGGGGAAATGCAGCAAGAAGAGCATGATTTGGGGGCAAGAGAGTGTTTTCCCAATTTGTTGAGTTTGGGGTGACTGTGGGGTGCCCAAATGGGGATGTCCAGTGGACTTTCAAGTTCTAAGCTTGGGAAGGAATCTGGGTCAGAGAGATTTTGGAGCATAATCCTGGCGTTGAAATCACTTGAGTGGATGAAGTTGGCCAAGGAGAGCATTTCTTAGAGAATCCCACTGTAAGTGCAGTGCAAGCCGTGCTCTTGTTTAAATGCTCTGCATACTGGGGCTGCTCTATAAACATTTGGTGAAAATGATGATAAACTCATTGGCTCATGGGGATAAATTGTTTTCTCATTTTGGCTCCAAAGAAATGACAAAACATTTTTGTGGTAAGATCAAGAGGGCATGGCATGTGGTTATGAGTGATATTAAGCATTGTTTACGTGTAGGGCGCTGAGGGAATTTATGAATGAGTTTCAGAAAGCCCACAGAGACAGGAAATTATATACAGAAATGGGTCAAGGAGACATAGTTTTTATCAGAGTCTCAAAGCGTCATGACAGTCGTTGAATAAATACCTGTTATCCTGGAGGCAAATAAAGGGAACAAAGGTCACGTCGGAATAACTCAGAAAACCAGAAAAATCACCTAAACAATGAGGGATCCCATTTCCTCTGGGCTCTGCTTTTGTGTCCTGTGCTGGTATTGTACAATATTAGAGGAATTTGGGCCAGGAGTTTTCATTGTGTGGCTTGGCAGAATCAAAGGCCAAAATATGATTAATTCTAGATGTGGATAATTTGGAAGGATAAGGAATGTAGGGAGGATTAGGGGTAATTTTCAAGATCTGGCTACTTCTTTAGCCAGCATATCACTCTCTTGTTTACTATAGATGAGACAAGGAAGGTACTTTTGAGAATATTCAAGTATCACTAGTTACTTAATGTCACCCCACCCTGCCACCACTCTTTCTGTTTCCTCTTAAATAGGTTTTATGTTTCAAAGCAGCTTTAGGTTCACTGCAAAACTGAGAGGATGGTCCAGAGATATCTCATGTACCCCCCGCCCCCCTACACTCACAGCCTCCCTCATTATCAGCATCCCCACCAGAGACGTGCATTTGTTACAGTTGGTGAACCTACATTGATACATCATTATCACTCCGAGTCCCTAGTTAACGTTAGTGTTCACTCTTGGTGTTGGACGTTCTAGGGGTTTTGACAAATATATAATGACATGGACCTGCAATTATAGTATCCTACAGAATAGTTTCAGTGCCCTAAAAAATCCTCTGTGCCCCACACATGTTCATCCCTCCCTCCCCGCTAACCCCTGGCAACTGCTGATCTTCTTACTGTCTGCATAGTCTTGTCTTTTCCAGAATGTGAGATACAGTGGTTGAAATCATACAGTATGATTTGAAAGATCATACTATGATCGGAAAGAAAAAAATCATCTTCTTTCACTTAGTAGTATGCATTTATGTGTCTTCTGTGTGTTTTCATGGATTGATAGCTTATTGCTTTTGAACACTGAATAATACTCCATCGTCTGGATGTACCACAGTGTATCCATTCATCTACCAAAGGACATCTTGGTTGCTTCCAAGTTTCGACAGTTATGAATAAAGCTGCTATAAACATCCATGTGTGGGTTTTTGTGTGGACATAAGTTTTCAACTCATTTGGGTGAATCCCAAGGAGTGTGATTGCTGGATCATATGGTAAGAGCATGTTTAGTTTTGTAAGAAACTGCCAAACTGTCTTCCGGGGTGGCCGTACCATGTTGCATTCCCACCAGCAGTGAACAAGACTTCCCGTTGCTCCACAGCCTCGCCAGCATTTAGTGTTTTCAGTGCTCTGGATTTTGGCTCTCCTAATAAACGTGTAGTGATATCTTACTATTGTTTTAATTTGCATTCTCTAGTGACATATGATGTGTAGCATCTTTTTATGTCCTTATTTTCCATCTGTGTATCTTCTTTGGAGAGCAACATTTTTAACAAAATGTTAAATTGCATGTTTTGTCTGAGGCATGAAAACACAGTAGATATGACACACCAAAGACTCCAGAGCAAGTACAAATGTTTTTAATGACATTTCAAAAACCATTTTGTAATGTTTGAATCACTCACTGCATAGGGTCTAAAAGAGTTGGGTTACTGAAGATTAAAAGAGAAGCTATGAAAGCAAATACCTTTAGAGCTATCCGTGTTACGTGGGCCTCCTCCCCTAACTCAGAGGGGACAGAAAGGGTGCCTGCACTTCCCTTCAAGGCCATTTGAAAAGCTTCAACCAGACAACTTGCAGTGTTCCCTGAAGAGTCGGTGGAGCGACAGAGATACCAGGGTCTTTCTTCTTGCAGAATCTTCCTGGCTAGCTACTTGAGTGCCTAAAGTGAGTTTATAGGGAAAAGGATGCTTGGAGTATTTCCCAAGGAGGTAAGGCTCACATGCGCCACAGCTAAGGACTTAGATGCTGTCAGATAGGCAGCCCTGGGGTTGACTAGCTCTCAGCAGAGGGAAGCTGGAGCTTGGACCTTGGGCTGTAGAAGGAGTAAGCGGGCAGCTAGAGAAAGGGCTCTTCCATGTGAAGGGCACTGCTGTGAGAGACACTGAGCTATGGTGAGGAGAGGTGGCCCCCAGGATCTGGAAAAGTGCGTTAAACATTAGCCAGACCCAGGTTCTTATCAGCGCCAGTAAAATAAGATCTTCTGTTCACGTTGTTTTTCTTCCTTGTAGGACTCGGTTCCCTGTGTTTTTATCCAGGAGCAATGGGAAGATTTTTTTTCTTTATTGACTACATTCTAAAGGAGTAGTGGAGGACCAATGTAAATTTATACCTTGTGAGTCTTGCTTACTCAGTGTGCAGTTACATACTGAGAGGGTGGCACGATGAGAAAAACAATTTGAAGGTTGTAACTATCTTTTGGAAAAAGTTCTTGATCCTCCTTATTTCTGAGAGCGTGATTTTCTTTTAGAAGCAAGTCACTAATATCCTACTATTCTTCATCTGCTAATAGAGAGTGGAAATACCCCAAATGATGCTTTTCCATGGGCTTGTTATTCTTAGAAAATTCAAGCGAAGACAAAGTATCTTCAGGGGGTAAACTGAAGATGGCAGCCACCCCTCCCATGTCTTATACATAACATAATTGCATTGATAGGATTGGAGGAGGGAGAATAATTGGCTTGTGCTAAATCATAGGACAGAAACCAACAGATTCAAGCTGACATTGAAAGTCAAGTTTTCAAGAAATTACTGGCATTCATGAGTTCAGAATATTAATGGCAAATGTGCTCGGGGAACCTGATACTCTCTCTTCCCTGTATCCTGGCAGAGCCACTCTTTAAATCTGTTTAAATGCATCGACTCTGATTATGAAAGGGCCCACACAGGCCAGTGTGCACTTGGAGGGACTGGTGGGGAGCTGGTGGGTCAGTGACATTGTGTTGGTTCGACTCCAGCTGAAATGGGGGAATCAGTTTGTTTGCTTACTTGTGGGTTTACACAAACTCAGAAAGCATGTTTGGGTAATTCTTCTGTACAGATTTAGAGACAGCGTATATTAGAGGAGCCAGTAAAAAATGTTGATGGAAGAGAAAATAAAAATGTATTCTTATGAGTGGTAGACAGAGGAAAATTTCTAGAGGATAACTCGGAGGAAAAAGCACATACACTTTTTATTAGCGTACAGAACGCAAATGATTTGCAGATGTTCGGCTGAGCGTTTCACATAAAACATACTTATATACCTGGGCTCTTTTCCCCCTCAGTTATTTTAATAGCTGAAGCATCTTTCTTTTGTGAACAATTTATTCTAGTGGCAATAAAAATGCAGCAGCACAACTTCATTATACCCAATAGCAAATGACTTACGCGGCGTCTTAGCTCGCTTTATAGGGTTGAACTCTGAAGACTGATGGCAATCCCAGCTAACCAGGCACTTGGATGAGTGACTTTGTAAGTAAGGAACCATAGGAAAAGAGCTCAGCTCTTAAAGTGGTACTCAGCTTTCAAGTTTCTCCTCACCTACACACAAACGTAAAGTTCAGAATAAGGATGTTGGGAAATCTTTTTGGAATTTGCCAAAGAGCTTTTGGAAGCAGAGTCATTCTTGCTGGTCTGCATGGTACTGTGTTTACTTGCCACCCTTTCTAAGTTGACTGTGAGTCATCTGTGCATTTACCAGTGGGGTTGTGATGCTTTTTATCTTCAGTAAAAGCTTCTGTTGATGAGGCAGACAGACTGGGGACTCTTGGTGTCCTAGGGACTCTTGGTGTCCTAGAAGAGGGATTTTACTGGACACTGTACATTCATGTTTTTGAGGGTGTGGGCAGATGCCTCTCCTGTAGTTCATCCCCCTGCCTTGGTGCATTCATGAAAGGAGCCACTTTTCTTTTCTTTCTTTTTTTTTTTAGTGGTAGCAGTTTTTTATTTATTGTTTCATCTTTATTGGAGTATAATTGCTTTACAATGTTGTGTTAGTTTCTGCTGTATAACAAAGTGAATCAGCTGTATGTATACATATATCCCCATATCCCCTCCCTCTTGAGCCTCCCTCCCACCCTCCCTATCCCACCCTGTGTCCTCAAGGTGTCCTCTAGGTGGTGACAAAGCACCAAGCTGATCTCCCTGTGCTATGCAGCAGCTTCCCACTAGCTATCTATTTTACATTTGGTTGTGTATATATGTCACTGCTACTCTCTCACTTTGTCCTGGCTTCCCCTCCCACCCTGTGTCCTCAAGTCCATTCTCTACATCTGCGTCTTTATTCCTGCCCTGCCACTAGGTTCATCAGTACCATTTTTTTTTTTTTTTTTTTTTTGCAGTACGTGGGCCTCTCACTGTTGTGGCCTCTCCCCGTTGCGGAGCACAGGCTCCGGACGCGCAGGCTCAGCGGCCATGGCTCACGGGCCCAGCCGCTCCGCGGCATGTGGGATCCTCCCGGACCGGGGCATGAACCTGTGTCCCCTGCATCGGCAGGCGGACTCTCAACCACTGCGCCACCAGGGAAGCCCAGTACCATTTTTTTAGATTCCATATATATGCATTAACATACGGTATTTGTTTTTCTTTTTTTGACTTACTTCACTCTGTGTGACAGACTCTAGGTCCATCTACCTCGCTACAAATAACTCAATTTCGTAAGGAGGCCATTTTTCCAACAGACAGCTCTTAGGCTTTCTTTTGCAAATTGAAGAATACTATGTAAAATAATATTTTGATTATTTTATAAAATAATGGCATTCTGCATATAACTCAAATAATTCTTTTAAATTCATTAAAAAAATAGTTAACACTTAGAACTACCATATGATCCACCAATTCCACTCCTGGGTATATATCTGAAGAAAATGAAATCGCTAATCCAAAAGGATACCTGCACCCCACTGTTCATAGCAGCAGCATTATTTACAGTAGCCAAGATATGGAAGCAACCTAAGTGTCCATCAATAGATGAATAGATGAAGGAGATGTGGTGTGTGTGTGTGTGTGTGTGTGTGTGTGTGTGTGTGTGTGTGTGTGTGTATATATATATATATATATATATATATAAAATGAAATATTACTCAGCCACGAAAAAGAATGGAATCCTGCCATTTGCAACAATGTGTATAGACCTAGAGAGTATTATGCTCAATAAAATATGGTGGACAGAGAAAGATAAATACTCTATGTTATCACTTAGATGTGGAATCTTAAAAAAAAAAGCAAATGAATGTATATATCAAAGTAGAAACAGACTCACAGATATTGAGAACAAACTAGTGGTTACCAGTGGGGAGAGGGAAGTGGGGAGGGACATTTAGGGGCAGGGGATTAAGAGGTACAAACTACTATATATATAAAAAATAAGCAACAAGGATATATTGTACAGGGAAATATAGCCATTGCTTTGTAATAACTTTAAACGGAGTATAATCTATAAAAGTAGTTTAAATTTTTTTATTTTTATACAATTTTAAAGGTTACTTTCCAATTACTACCAAAGATTAGCTGTGTTCCCCGTGTGGTACAGTACATCCTTGGGCCTATCTTACACCCAGTAGTTTGTACCTCCCACGCCCCCCACCCCTATATTGTCCCCCCGCCTCCGGCCACTGGTAGCCACTAGTTTGTTCTGTATATTTGTGAGCCTGCTTCTTTTGTGTTATATTCACTAGTTTGTTGTATTTTTTAGAGAATCTCTATGTTGTGCACCTGAAACTAATATAATATTGTAAATCAACTCTACTTCAATAAAAAAAATTTTTTAATAAAAATATTTAATACAACTCCTAATAAGGATCCTTCAATTTACTCTGTTTATGGGTTTTCAGGAAATACAAAGTTGGGTGAAAATCTGATTTCTTGGTTGTCTTTATCATTGTTTCACAATAATAGCTTTTTCAAAATGACTTTATTATCCATTTTTCCCAGGTAAAGATGCAAATTAAGCATTCTGCTTGATTTAGCCATGGTCACTGGAGTAGACTATGGAGGAACCAGTTTGAGGGAGATGGAAAGCCCTGAAAAGAGCACTTTGCCTTAATTGACAGGGACGATGCCATTAAAAAGGTCATGAGTCATCATCAATGTTAACTTTCTTTTCTTGCCTTTCTAATCAAGTATTTATTTAACTTAAGGGAACATATTTAATAAAATAAAATGCCCAAAGTACATTTCTCTGATTGGTTATATGGTCCTTTTGTAGGGCATCTTGTTATTGTAGCTTCAAATTCTAGATTTGCATATCTTTTTAAAAAATTAATTTTATTAGAGTATATTTGATTGACACAGTGTTGCATTAGTTTCAGGTATACAGCATAGTGATTCAGTTATACATGTACATATATTCATTCTTTTTCAGATTCTTTTCCCATATAGGTTATTACAGAATATTGAGCAGAGTTCCCTGTGCTCTACAGTAGGTCCTTGTTGGTTATCTATTTTATAAATAGTAGTGTGTGTATGTTAATCCCAAGCTCCTAATTTATCCCTCCCCCCCAAGTTTCCCCTTTGGTGACTCACAGATTTCAAAAACAAACTTCTGGTTACCGAAGTAGATTTGCATACCTTTTACTGAGCCATTTTGCCTCAAGGAATCTGACCTGCCGGAAAACTTGTTGCACGTTGTTTCTTTTCAGCCACATAGGACTAAGATGTTTCTTTGTAGGTTTAAAGTCTTCATGACCCAATCTCATCTCCCAAGGGGTAATCTCCTGCCTGCCTCTCTGAGCCCCTGGCCCTCCAACCCCTACCAGTGAGGCCAGTCAGCACTTGGAAGCTCTCGAAGGCTCTGGGTAAAATCCTGTTCAGTGCTAGGAGAAAAAGAATGAAGGTAAAATGTTTTCTGGTAACCGTCCCCTGGGCTCATCAAGTTGTAAGATTCTGTTTCACTGTATCTCTCTCTCTTTCTCTACCTTCTCTGTGTGTGTGTGTTCTCATATGTGAATATGCACTTGCATATACATTTTCATTTGTCTGAACTATTTGCAAATAAAATACAGATGTAATAACGCCTCACTCCCAAATACTCCAGCATGAATCTCTTAAGAATAAAGCCATTGGGCTTCCCTGGTGTTGCAGTGGTTAAGAATCCACCTGCCAATGCAGGGGACACGGGTTCGAGCCCTGGTCTGGGAAGATCCCACATGCCGCGGAGCAACTAAGCCCGTGCACCACAACTACTGAAACTGCGCTCTACAGCCCACGAGCCACAACTACTGAAGCCCACGTGCCTAGAGCCCATGCTCCGCAGCAAGAGAAGTCACCACAACGAGAAGCCCACACACCGCAATGAAGAGTAGTCCCCGCTCGCCGCAACTAGAGAAAGCTCACACGCAGCAACGAAGACCCAACGCAACCAAAAATAAATAAATAAAATAAATAAATTTATATATGTATAAAAAAAGAATAAAGCCATTCTCTTACATAATCACGATGCCAGTATCCCACCCTTTCTATTTGTATTCAAATATAGAGTTTATTTTCCTTTTCATTTTGGGGGATTTAGTTATATTTTTTAATATGGGAAACAGTTAAAAGGTTCAAAAGTCAAAACTCTATGCATATAAAAAGGTGTAGTGGGAGAAGCATTCCTCCCACCTCCATCCCTTACCCGCTCTCCGTGCTGCCACTCTTCCCTGTAGGAAGCCATTTTCATTACTTTCTAGTTTACCCTTCCTGTTTCTTTTTGTCCAAATAAGCATGTGAGCGTGGAGTTCCTTTCTTCTTTCTTACTTATGCAAAAGACAGCATGATTTTACATGGAGCTTTTTTTTTTTTTTAACTTAATACTCCTGGATATCACTCCCTGTATGTTCCTAGAGATCTTTCTCTAAATGAGGACTTGTTAGTTGAAAGGTAATACTCTTTAAGACATCATATAATTGAATTACACATCCGAATTGATGCATCATTATACTTTATACCAGTGACTTTGCTTTATTTGAATTTTTAAAAGAAAAAAGTAGCAATTCTCTTAAATATTTATCTTTAGTTAATAACCAAACAGTATGGTTCTTTATATGTTTCCAAATAACTTTCACGTAGATTTTTTAATTTGCTTTCATGTAACTATGGGCATTAAGTGAGAGTGTGTGAATGCATCTGCATTTTCTTGGTTATCCCATTTAGCTGACTAATAAATGCAGGTCCAGAGGGTATAGGAGACTCCTCTGCCATCACGCGTCAGACCTTCCTATGAACATTCTACAACCCTGCAATGACAAGCTATTTTTAGTCACAATTTTAGCACATTCCATAATTTTTTCCCCCAATATAATTACTGTAACTATCTACCATGGGGCATATGATCATGTATTTCATACATTTAGACCTATAACTATTATTATTCCTTTGGCATAGTTTCAACATTTGTGAAGAGCCAGAAATCTCAAACTTCTAATTTTTTCTTGCCTAAATCATGTGACCCTTTGTGATGTTAGACATGGGGCGGCGAGATAAACTTCAGAATCCATCAGACCTTTTGCATATTTTGATTGAGACAAATCTGAAGTGTTCCAAACTGCAGATTCCTTTTCTGCTTTTTAAATCATGGGTTTAGATACACTAAAGCACGAACAAGGTTACTCTGTTTTCTGTTAATGTCCCCATGATTTTTATGCCCCTTTATGCAAACAGGGAAGGTGATGTGCTTTCAGAATAGAGAAGAACTGGTTTCCTGAAGTAGACACATCTTGGGGATCCATGCAGAGAATGGGGTGATCTACCAGATGCCCCTTCCATGCAGAAGGGAAATTTGAAGTTCCTAAGCAGTGAAAATCTAAACATAGGTTTCATGGATGACCATTTGTGAGTAATACGGAGGAGAGTTGGCCTTGGAAAAGAGACTTTTTCATCCAGTGTTTCCAAAAGACAATCAGCAACCCCAGTTTCGTCCAACAATTATTTATACTGTTTTTAATATCTAGCAGGCTTCAAGCTAGGCACTGGAGATAAACTGATGAATAAAGCACACTCCCTACTCTGAAGACCAGTCTAGCAAGGGCTAAATGTTTTTCTCAGATTTGGATCTTTATGACTTTGGAAACATGCAGGGAGGATCTGCTGGTGGTCAGTGGGGATTTGACAAGCCAGTATCTGGTTATCAGTCACAGGCACAGAAGGGAGAAAAGTGAAGGGTCAAGCTCAGTGGGAAGGCTGTTGGGTAGTGATGGTTATTGGGCTGTTGAGCCATAGATGGGATATCTGTTTCTTTTAAAGTCTTCCAAATGTTTTGAAAGGGTTCTCAAAACGAAATAGACCCAGGACAGAAATGTACTTGGCCTGCCAGATTTGCATGTGCTGTCGTGTGTCAGCAGTCAGACTGCCCTTGCTTATCCATCCATGCTTCTCATGTGTTTCAGTAGGTCAAGGGAACATCACATGAGCACCCACTGGAAGTACACTGAAGTCGGTATATGTGACAGAGCGTCCTTGCAAAAATTAATTGTTCCCTAAGCCCATTTTTGACAATTACCCTTTTCATTGTATGGTTTGATTTTGTAGTTGTTTCTTATCTAATTTGTCATTTAGACATATGATAATGCCAGCTCACCCATTTTTTGGTGCAGTGTCTGCAACACTCACACACACAAACACACGCACACACACACACCATCCTTCCATACATGCTTAAGTGCCACGAAAAATAAGTAGCAAAGAAGGAAAGATAAATTTACTTTAAGGGTTGGGTCTACGCGTATGCTTATGATTACTTTCAGAGTAGGGTGTAGGTACAGAATTTGCTTGCGAGTGGGGCAGTTAAACAGCCCACCGGAGGTCACTTCTAGCCTTGAAACTCTTTATGGCTTCAGAGCACAGCGGAGTGTCCTGTTAACTACTCAGCAGAGTTTGCCTTCCTGCATGAAGCATGTGAACTTCACCTTCATCTGACCTCATTCGTTTTAGCCCATCTTATTTCTTACTTGTTCAGTTTTTGGTTCAGGGGGTCATTATGTATCTAGTGTGCCGAGTAAGATCTGCTGACACTTTACTAAGAAGGATTATTGAGATGATCTCCATCCCGAGGAGGAAAGAGAAGGGTCTTCCTGGAGACGTAGCCTCCACATTCTGCACAGCCTTTGTAAAGAGAGGTGATATCTCCCGACTTTACTGTTTCTGATACACGGGAATATCCTTAGAACGATCAGGAAGACAAGTTTATTTCTCTCGTGCTGTCCTCTCTGCTCACGCTGGTTCCATATTTCCCATCACGCACGTTATCCTTATTTTCATCATCATGGTTCAGGTACCAGTCCGATCTGTTACTCGTTCAGTCAATAAACCTTTACTGAGTACCGGTCCATGTCAGACACTTCACCGGCTCCTTTACCCTACGTTAACAATAGATTTACCTTATGAGGTGGTCTAATGTTTTATTAACAGATATAATAGTTTATAATTTAGAAATGGAAATCAGGAGCAGTGGAGTAATGGAACTTACTGCCCCAGGACTGGGGATTCAACATGAACAGACAGGCAGCCCGTCCTGTACACTAGAGTCTGCTGATGGCTTTACCAGCTAATCAGGGACCCCCTCCCCACCAAAACAGTGTGATAAAGAGCTTCTGTGCTGTGTGTCTTTTTAATTTGTTATCATCTCTAGTTTTTCTCTGGTGCTGTTCCCTCATGTTCTGTGAGAATTGCAGGCGTGGTATTAGTATGCCAGCATTTGAAACTTACACAAAAATACAGATTACATTGAATAGTAGCTCTATGCAAGGGTAAAAATATATTTTCATATGATTGTCATTTTCTTCAACCAAATGTCGCTGTGTCTTTGCTGCTTTCGATTTTTTAATGATTCCATCCTCAATTTCTCCTTTTTTTTTTTTTTTTTTTTTTTTGCGGTACGTGGGCCTCTCACCGTTGTGGCCTCTCCCATTGCAGAGCACAGGCTCCGGACGCGCAGGCTCAGCGGCCATGGCTCACAGGCCCAGCCGCTCCGTGGCATGTGGGATCTTCCCAGACCGGGGCATGAACCTGCGTCCCCTGCATCGGCAGGCAGACTCTCAACCACTGCGCCACCAGGGAAGCCCCAATTTCTCCTTTTATTTACTACTGACACACAATTTGTTGGTTCCTTGTCAACAAATTAATACATATTTATTGAATGGCTATGTCTGGCATCATGGTAGATACTCTATGGATAAAACAGATGTTTAATATGTTTGGAGCTTGGTTGTGAAGATAAAACTTATAAAATACGTGGAAAAATGTGTCCAGCAGCATGTGTTGGTTATCACTATAATGGCAGTTCAAAGAAGCAGGTAAAAAGGGCTGTAGGAACTAGAGGAATCTTGCAGAAGGAAGGAGTTTAGCTGATCCTGAGTGCTGGGTAGAATTTAGACCTGCACTGTCCGTGATGGTAGCTACTGGCCACATGTGGTTCCCGAGCACTGGAAATATGGCTAACTGGAGTCAAGACCTCCTGTAAGAGGAAAATGCACACTGGATTTTGAAAACTTAGTATGAAAACACATTTAAGATATCCCCTTAATATTTTGTATTGATTAGATATGGAAGTTATAGCCTTATGACTATATTGCATTAAATAAAATATATTAAATTAGTTTTGCCTTTTTTCGCTATTTAATTACAGCTTCTAGAATGCTTAAAATAACATGGAAGGCTGGCAGTTTGGCTTGCATTATCTTGGATAAATTCATCTATAGCGAGGAGGGGGCTTTGAACATTGAATGAGGTGGAGGACAGAGAAGGGGGAGGCAGGTGGACCTAGCGCTCTGGTGTAAGGATGTGATCTTGGATCGAGTTGAGAGCCGGAAGAAAGAAGCTTTTGCACACACTGTAGTTGACACACTGTTGGGGGAGTGGGCAACCCAGGTTGACATTACCATTGGGCATGGTCTGACAGATTAGATGTGTTTTTGACTGGGAGGAGAGATTTGGGTCAGAGATATGGATTTGGAGACTTCATTTTGCGCTTAAAATTCTAGAAGGTACCTGAGGTTTTCACAGGAGAGGGGGTCCTTGGGGTGGAGCTCTCAGGCTCGGTTTATGAGCTCCTTCCAGGAGGTTTGCATCTGCTGCCCTGTGCCTCCTCTTCTGCTTCTGATGTTTGTCCTCTGGGAATGCATGTCTAAAGCAAATGAAGAAAACTGACTAGCTCTTGGGAGATGTTCCCCTTCAGTTTAGTTTCTAGGGACTGGCAGGGGACTACACGGATGCTTGGCGAGGAAGGTCTGGCAGCTTTGTGCAAAGGCTGGCGAGACTGGGGACCCGTGAGAGCTGAGTGAAGGACCCATGGGCAGCAAAGGGGGTGTGCCGTCAGGCCGTGTGGGCTGGTTCCCTGGCCCGGCCTCCTAGGGGATCCCGGCGGGATCCTGGTAAAAGGACCAGAATGACAGACACTGACAAAGTGGAAAACATCCTGGCCTAACATTTTAGTTTCCTGTTGAACCAAGAAAGGACGCTGGGAGTTCTTTTCCTAAGTCAACAATAGACCATGTGATGAGGCAGTCTAATATTTTTAATTGATGGTTAGCTTACAAGAGAAGAGTGAGTCTGAATGCTCCCTTGAAGTTAGTAAACTATGGTTTTGAAAGGTAAAACCAAGAACAGTTTGAACACTGATGCTTTATTCGGAACACTGAAAACTTCCAAAGGTGAACTCCTTTGAAGGACAAAACTCATTTCGATGTCTGTGTTCTGGAATGTACATTACAACTTCATCCTAATTACTTCATTGACATACCTCATTAGCAAGAATAAAAGTGGTAATAGCTCACATCCATCAAACACAGAGTGCGGGCACTGGGAGGTGAGGAGTGCTCTCGCTCTCTGCGTGTGTTTATGCCTGGTTGGGTAACCCTGGACATTTTGCTTACCCTCTCTGTTCCACAGTCTCCTCACCCAAATAATGGGTGTAAGAATTGTATCTACCTTCTAGGAATGTTTTGATGACCAAATGAGTTAATACACAAGGGACATAGAGCACACAGAATAATTTCCGGGACATAGGAGTTTGACAAACGTTAGCTGTTAGTGCACTGAAGGCTTACGCTTACCTTCTTGGCCTCTAATATAAAGTGGAGAAAATTCTGTGTTGGGGAAGTCAAACCAGAAGCTGGCAAGTAAGTTGTGGAACCAGTATTCAACCCAAGCCTAGCCAGAATCTCAAGGTTCTTCCCTAAACCTCCTTTTTAAAAAACTTAAAAAAATTTTTAAATTGAAGTACAGTTCATTTGCAATGTTGTGTTAATTTCTGTTGTACAGCAAAGTGATTCAGTTATACATACATATATGTTCTTTTTTATATTCTTTTCCATTATGGTTTATCTCAAGGTATTGACTATAGTTCCCCATGCTATACAGTAGACCTCCTTGAATCAGTAAACTACAGCATGCGGGCCAAGTTGTACCCTGCTGCCTGCCTCTGTAAGGCCCTAAAGCTGAGAATGGTTTTCAGAGATGAACACTGCAATTGAGTTAATCATAGGAAACACTACCTTTGAACCCAAATTAAGGGAAATGTTATCCCCACTCCCTCCCAAATAATTACAGTCTCTCATTAGTAGACTTGTGTTCTACAAGTGATTGTACTCAATCATTATTATTGTATTTTGGATTTCATGAATGAAAGACTTGGAAATGTGTTTTCTCTTTTGTTTTCTAAGTATCTGCATAGTAACCTTGATTTTGACACTAGACTTGCAAAGCCTAAAAGACTCCTTGCTGGCCCTTTCTAGAAAAGGTTTGCTCGGTACCACCCAAACCTCTCTTACTACCTTCGTTTCTGCTAGCTACGAGGGTGCTCACTGTAGGAGAAAATTTGGAAAACCAGAGACCTGGTCATTACAGATAGGGTGCAGGGGACTGAAGCTGGGTATTGGGGTGGGGAGTTGGGGAGGAGGATGCTTGTAGAAGTAGGACTGTGAGTGGCCACCGTGCTGTTGCATGTAACGTACCTACTGAGATTTTGGCCAGAACCTGCGCCCAGCAGGCGCTTCTGTGCAAAGGCCTGGGAGGGTATGTTTCTGAAGATCACTTCTGCTAGGGAACATTGGCTAAATGTGTAGAAACAGGAACATTCTCCCAGATTACACTTTTCTTTCCACCTCTCAGGGGTGTTCTAAATAAAACAGGTCCTCTAAAGATGTAAGGCTAGAAGCTTGGCAGGACTTTTCAAAAACAACTTTAATATTTTAATTTTCCCTTAAAGGAGGCTTGGAAAACTCATTTCCACCGCTGAGCTATTGGGAGATACCTGGTGCCTGGAATAAAAATTGTGTAACAAATGGCTTCTGGGGCATGGTTAATGGGCTCTGGTAGCAGAGATGGTGTGATCTGGTGACAAGGAGCCCATGGTGATTTTGATTTTGTGAAATGAAAATAGACCAAAGTATGTGGAATCTAAAAAAAAAGGGTACAAATGAACTTAATAACAAAACAGAAATAGAGATACAGATGTAGAAAACAATCTTATGGTTACCGAGGGGAAAAAGGGGGAGGAATAAATTGGGAGATTGGGATTGACATATATACACTACTATTTATAAAATAGACAACTGGTAAGAACCTACTGTATAGCACAGGGAACTCTACTCAATACTCTGTAATGGCCTATATGGGAAAAGAATCTAAAAAAGAGTGGCTCTATGTATATGTATAAGTAATTCACTTTGCTGTACACCTGAGACTAACATAACATTGTAAATCAACTATACTCCAATTAAAAAAAAATAGACCAAAGAGACGGAATTCTGGAGGGTATGAGGCTTGAAAGGAGCCTTGAAGATGTTCAGGCTGTGTCAACCCTTTCATGTCACAGGTGTGAAGATGGGGACTCAGAGATCTCAAATGACTTCTTGCCCAAGCTGGTGAGTGGCCCCAAGGTAGACGCAAGGCTTCTTGCCAACCTCCTCCTTTACTTTGTCGCCGAACTGCTTCAAACCTTTTTGTTTCTAAAACTTGTTTAACATTTAAAACAAGTCCAGATCTCTTTGTGAGGACCCCAGTTCTCCTGAACGCTTCACCAAAAATGCCTCGCCCTCTGCTCCAGAGACTGCCCACAGGTAATGAGACCGCCGTCACCTTACACCTCACCTGGATCCTGACTAAGGGCACCCACCTGGCCTTGAGCTCGCCTATCCACCATTTCTGCCCACTGCTTTCGAGCAGCTGAAACAGTTCAAGACTTGACTGAAACAGTAGCCTACGAGCAAATGTTAAAATTGAAATCTGGGCTTTGGGCCATACAAAACAGGG
The DNA here is from genome assembly GCF_025265405.1 of Mesoplodon densirostris. Taxonomy (NCBI): domain Eukaryota; kingdom Metazoa; phylum Chordata; class Mammalia; order Artiodactyla; family Ziphiidae; genus Mesoplodon; species Mesoplodon densirostris. Next base: position 13,592,953 of record NC_082663.1, read on the forward strand.
TGGGAGTTTTTATTTTCTGCCAATTTTGAGTAAAGTGAACATCCACTTTTTTTAGATTGGGAGAACGAAGCAGAAAACGTCTTACTGGGGAACCCCTGCCTTTCATCTCTAGATGTTTGTTGTCCTGGCCACTTCTGCAGAATTGTCACTTTACGGCACAAGGACCTGATTAAAGAAAACCCCACCAGAGTAAGCTAAGCCCTGGTCCATTAGTTTGTGTTCATTTGCATGTCCCTTGCTTTCTCAGAACATGTACTTGACCCGGGAGCATCTGTGTTACCATGGACTCCTGTTTCTTTAGCTGTTAGGCACCAACATGTGAATAGTTGCCCTCTCAAGGCAGAAAGCCTTTGTGCTCTGCAGGCTTCTCTCTACAGAGCACGAGGACCGTGCCTTATTTCTGCATAATTATCCAACTGGTAGTCACACTAGGGGTCTGTCCTGTATGTGTTATGTGGCATATGACCAAGAGCAGGAATTCTACTCTTTCAGCCTTGGAAGGGGATTTTCGCAAGCGCAAGAGTCATCCGTTGCCTGAGTGGTTAAATGATCGCCCAACCTCACACTGTGAAGTAGCGGCAGAAGAGTGACTGGTGTTCCAGGCTGGGCTTCCTATTCATCTTTATCTGGTTATGAAAATAATTTTAACTTTTTTTGATATGGGGTAAGTCTTGAGCAATTTCCAAAAAAAAAAATAAAACATCCTAAGGATCTTTCCAAAGAAATTCATTTTATGCCTATTCATTATTTTTCTGGATTTAAAGGTGGTGTTGTTTTTGTGTATGTGCATTTATGTACGTGTGTGGCAATGCAGTACTTCTGACCTCTGCTTCCATCATCGGCTGGCACTGGGAGAAACTTGAAAATCAATTTCACTCTTGGCTTACATGTCCATGGTTAAGTCCTGGTTTCTTTTGTGCCAGAGAGTCTCATCTCTTCCTGTTTCTTCAGTGTCCATCTCATTTTCATATCATCTTGCCTATTTCATGGTATCCCTTAGTCTTGGAGGAATTTGTAGACATAAAATAACTCATGCGGTCTTCAAACGGGGACAACGGGTTGCTACCTCCATCTGTTGAAAGCCTTCCTTCCGCTTGTGAGGTGCTCTGACATATGGATTGTCTAGTTTGATGCTCACAAAATCTGTGAGCCATTCGTGATGGTAATTGCCTTTTTATTTTCAGAGCTCACTTCACTATGCCCTATACTGTCCTGGAGGTTTTGTCTGTTATCCAGTTTAATTCCTTTAGCCATCCTGTCATTTGATGGACACTGTTGGCCACTTCCTCCCGTCCTCGTGGAAACACCTTTATCCTTGGCTCATGACACATCAATCTCCTGGTCTTGCCTCTGCTTCCCCTGTGGATCATCCTGCTCTGTGCCAGTCACTACCCACTGGTCACTCTCTACCTCTCCTCTCCTCACACCATCATCTCTCCCTTGGCAAACTCACCTATGCCCGGGTCTTCTGTTAGGTCTACCAGTTGGTCTCCTTGACTCACAAATATATATCTCTGGTCTAGACCTTCTCAGCAGGTCCTACACTCATAGGCACAGTAGCCTTCTGAGATGAAAAGTCATCTCATCTTGGCTATCTCAAAGACACCTTGATTCAACACATCCTTAGTCAAACTCACGACTTTTGCCCCTGTCTCTGGTCCTCTGCCCTGGACCTTTGAAGCAGCCTCTTACCTGGTCCACCCACATCCACTCCTGTCTCATCCAGTACATTCTCCACGATGTGGCCAGTGTGATCTTTTCAAAGGCAGATCCGACGTAACATCTTTTTATCTAAAACTATTCATTAACCTTGGAATACATATCTTAGAATAAAGATCAAAATACTTATCATGGCCCCCGCAGCCCTTGGCATTTTGACCCCAGCCCTCTTGTCCAGCTTCATTTCATATTACAGTTTCCCTTCTTTTCTCTACAGTGCCTCCTTCCCACTTGTTTCTTTCTTTTTTTTTTTTTTTTTTGCAGCCATCATATTACCATGCTTCTTCTCTCCTAGGAATCTTTGCAAATGATGCTCCTTTTGCCTAGAATGCTTTTCTCTTCCCTCTTTGCCTTGTTAATCTCTACTTAGATTCCCTCTCAAAATTCCTCTTAAGTCAGCCCCTTTTGAATATATTTTTATCATATCAGGTACTTCTGCAGTTGTAACACTTACCCCAGTTGTAATTTTATGTTTATTCTTATGATTGATTTATCCACTAAAGTTTGTATCTTTTTTTTTTTCTCTTTTTGGGTGATCTGTATGTGAAGGAAGTTTATTTTTAACACTGTTATGATTTTGTTTAAAAACAAAAGGCACACTGGAAAAATTAAATACAGAAGTAAGCAAAGAACTAAAAACTGTTTCCCCTTGTATTTAATTGCCCTGAGATAACCCATAGTAACGTTTTGGTGTGGCTTTCCAGAAGTCAGTCTGCACGTACGTAAACATACGTATGTTTATATAAATGATTGTGTACACCTTTAGAGAAATGGGATCCTCTGTGTTGTTTGCCAGGCTGCTTGTTCTGTTCAGTGATAGGTCAGAGACATCTTTCCGTGTCGGTGTACTCTGTATCACCATATTGGACGCTTGTGTTGTTTCTGTGATACCCACGTACCATGACTGACTTACAAACTTATGTCGTGTACTTTACTGTGAACTCCACAAAGGTGGGGATACTTTCTGGAAAATCTAACCATTGTGTCCCCACTACTTAGCTAGTGTTTGGCAAATAGTAGACACTAAATAAATATTATTGAACAAATGAGTCCCATTTTACAGATGAGGAAACCGAGGCTTAAAGAGGTTAATTGAAAGCTTACTCAAGTTTCTTAGGCATTCACTGTTTAGTTTTAAGTTCTAGAATTCCCCACAAATTAGCCAAAGAAAAGGGGGAAAAAAGGACACAGGGTAATTATTGAAGAATTCAAGCACGGGACTTGAAGCAAGGAGAGAACTCTGTCAGCAACCAGGAGGGTGGTACAGTGTCTCTGTCTGTCCTTTCCCTCTGCCCCTGTTCATGGGCTCTTTTTCTCCCTCAGCATGTGGGGTTCTCATCCTTGCTTCTCTCTGTTCATCTCTGTCCTGCTCGGTTGCAATGGCCATACAGCTCCTATTATCATCCACGTTCAAGGTCTGGGGCCACTGAACAACTGACTCATAGGGAAAACCATGGGAAAGTTGTCATGTTCCAATTAAATTCCTGGGAGAGAGATCAGATTGCCTGGGTCTTGTTCCGAATCATTTCTGCCTATTAGGTTTCCATCCCAGACCCACTCCCTATCCAGTGTCCTCTGGGTGGGCCACCGGGTGCCAGTCCTCAGAATAGGTTGGAAGAGGTGATGTGTGGAGACAGCAGCCATCTTCCAAAGCATCTTCCATCACAAAGATGGCAGAGTGGACATGCGGACTCTGTGGTCTTTGCATCCTGCTTCCTGTATGTTCCCCCAAAGTAAGCAGATCTCTGTCAAATTCATTTGTGAACTTTGAAATTCTCAGTAAAATGTGTGCTTTGATGTATGACCATTATATCTACCAATGGTGAGTGCTCCATATCTGCCAGGTGTCTTAAATGTGCTTAAATACTTCCTCTCATTAAACTTCATAATAGCCTGTTTTTATCCCCCTTTCGTTGGATGAGGAAACTGAGAACAGGAGAAGGTAGGTAATTTGATGAAAAATGTGGCACTCGAAATCTTCTGCTTACAAACGGAAAAAAAAATCCCTGCTAAGTTATGAGCTAAGAATATTGATATTGATACCTCTTTTACTGTGGCAAATCAGAAAGGAAGTAAGGTATATATATGTAAACTTAGTTTTAGGATTTTCCCAATCTTGATGATATTAAGGAACAGCCAACATCTCTTTTGTTTGGAGCTTGAGTTACATGGAGCCCATCTCTTCTCAACTTTGAAGTGGAGTTTTAGAGCAATAACCAGTAACCAAAATGAGAAGTCATTAAAGAATACGTATTCTTAACTCTGCCTGAAATATACTATTCTGTCATTCATGTACAGGGACTTTTTATTTATTAGGCTTTATTGGCACAGTTCCTAAGCCCTACTAATACATTAAATACAGAAATAAGACCGTAACATTATAATGAGTAAAGGTCGTATTAGGAGTCTCTGAAATGTATCATAGCAACAGCATAATGCAGTTTGATTCAGAGTTATACATAATTATACTTAAAGTGAGCTGTGGGTCATTTTAAACTGATATCCTATAGGATAAGCCTTCTAGAAGTAAGAGGCATTAAGGCACATGACGGACTTAAAATGACCCCACTTACACCTTTTATAAAAAAGAACCTTACTTTATGTTAGCTTCTCCATCGGTGTCTTGGACACAAGAGTCAGGCATGCTTTATCTGAAGTTATGGGGCATGAAAGCCGTAGAGGTAACTGAAGGAAAGATGCATGAGAGTCTTGTATTCAGCCGAGTGGAGAAGGCATTTGGGTCTGCTGTTCCTGTTTGATCACTGGAATTCCGTGGAACCCTGGGGGATGAGATGGCTTCTTGGAGACAAGCAGTGGGAGAGCTCTGAGGAGGACGCAGGTCTCCCCACTCTCCTGCCATCCAGTGTCTAGTGCCTGTAGTTAGTTGTGCTATGAAGAGATAAACATAAAACCTTAAAATAAGGTGACACAAAAGGACAAATATTATATGATTCCACTTCTACAAAACCTCTAGAACAGGTGATTTCGTAGAGACAGGAAGTAGATTAGAGGTGACTGGTGATTAGAGGCGCTGGGTGAAGGGGTCATGGGGAGATTTTGCTTCTTGGGGACAGAGCTTCGGTTTGGGGTGATGACAAATTTAGGAAATAGTGGTGACGGTGGTGCAACACTGTGTATGCCATTAATGCCACTGAACTGCACACTTATGTTTAAGATGGCAAGTTTTTATTTAAAAGTTTTTAAAGAGTGAAAAAAGAAAAAAAAAACCTGCAGTGGGATGTTTTGCACAGTGCAGATCTTAGCAAGGGCGTCAACGGCAGGTCGCAGGGCCTCGGCTACTTCCTCCAGGATCCTCACGAGGTTGGGCTTGTTTTTCCTTGGCTCTCCAAGAGGATGAATCTTCGCGTCCCTTCAGAATGCGGAGCACAGATTCTGGCTTCTGCCCTGTTATTTATTGCTGCCAGGCCAAGGGGAGCCAACCAAGGGCATCACACAGGTGCCAGGCTGGGTTTGACTCTAACTGGCATATGTGGTTTCTGAGGACCCAGCGTGCTACGCCCAAGGGACTGAATATGGAAATAGCTCGTTTCCTGCAGCTGGATTTCAAAAATAACCCCAAGACTCCTAAATAAACTGGAGTCCCTCATCAAGATCCAAGCAGTGGCACCTCCCTGTAGGTGAGGCCACATATGAGGCCCTTTGGGTACCTGGAATTAAACCCACATTGAATGGTGTTCAAGTCAGACTTGTTTTATAGAGAATTATTTTCTCCGCTTATACTGAGGTTGCTCTTTTATTCTTTAGAGTCTCAGACATAAATTGTGCATGCGTGTGTGTGTGTGTGTGTGTGTGTGTGTGTGTGTGTGTGTGTGTTCGTGTGAGTGCGGGTAAGAAAGCATCCACAGTTCTGACATTTATAACGGCGGGTTAGGAGCAGGTACCCTAGAGCTGGACTGTCCACATTCAAGTCCTGGGTCCTCCATGCAGGAGCCATGTCATCTCCACAAGGAACTTAACTCCCCGGGGGTTGTTATAGGAATTAAACGAATTAATACAGATGAAGTGCTCCAGACAGTGCCTGGCACATAGTAAGCACTCAATGGATGTGAGCCATTATTATTAGCAGGCATAGTGGTGGTCTGAGTACTAGTGTGTTTGTTTGTTTGGATGCTATATAAGAAGCAAGTTGTGTTTGGGGAAAGAGAGTGCATAGGAAGATAACATAAAAGGTGGAAATTAAGGACACGTTAGGAAGACATGAAGTGCTGAGAGGTGACACATGTCTGAAACAACTGGAAACCCTTCAACCTGTTGCCATTCAGTTTAAAGTGAGATTTGTAAATAAATTTATTTTATCATTTTTAAGATTCCACATATAAATGATATCGTATGATATTTGTCTTTGTCTGACTTACTTCACTTAGTATGATGATCTCTAGGTCCATCCGTGTTGCTGCAAGTGGCATTAATAGACTCACAGACATAGAAAACAAGCTTATGGTTACCAAAGGGGAAAGGGGGGAAGGGATAAATTAGGAGTTTGGGATTAGCAGGTACAAACTACCATATATAAAATAGGTAATGAATACCGCAAGGAAGAGTAGCCCCCGCTCGTGGCAACTAGAGAAAGTCCCTGCACAGCAACGAAGACCCAACACAGCCAAAAATAAATAAATAAATAAATATATAAAATAAATAAATAAACAAAATAGATAAACAACAAGGACCTACTGTATAGCACAGGGAACTATATTCCATACCTTGTAATAACCTATAATGGAAAAGAATCTGAAAAATAATATATATATGTATATCTGAATCACTTTACTGTACACCTGAAACTAACACAGCATTGTAAATCAACTGTACTTCAGTAAACATGAATAGATAGAGAGATAGATAGATTGTGGAAGGGCTATGGTCGTGAGTAGATAACATAACCATTTGAAGACTGCAGTCGTGGAGCTAACAATGGAAAGTATCAGTGTGGTAGAAACTCTCATCTATATGCATACAAAGGGTGTGTGTGTTCAATAAAAGGTCCCTGGCTAGGTAGTTGAACTTCCTGAATTTGTAGATAAAAAATGGCATCTGAGCACTTAAGTGACTTACCCTAAGTAATATTCACTTTAAAAGTGATCTGGACATTTCTCATTGAAGGCCCTTTTCATTATTGTGTGGGACAGTTTTCCACACATCTTGTGAACAAGGGATGAAGAAGTTATTTTGCCAAGTTTCTAATTGGTCAGAATGTACCTAGTACTTGATGAAGCCAAACATCTTTCAAAAACCAAACAAAAGAGGACGATGAGTGGAGTTAGGTCAGAGGTTTGACAGATTCACAGCATATATGTAATTGCTTTGGCCATAAAACACCCGGAGACATGAAGGGTAACCGTTTACATTGATGTTAGGAGTTAGAACCGATACTGAAGAGTGGAAGGCAAGGCCGCATTCAGCAGTGAACATGGTGGGGTTTTTCCTTGCATGAGAACAAACTGCTCATCCCCTCCTGTGACTTCATGCAGAAACCGACCCCGACATGCACAGTCACTTTCGTTGTTCAAGGGTAACCCTGGTACCTGTGCCTATGGTAACGATTGGTAATGATGCCTTAACACTAGCATATAAGCTCACTGAGAACATCATTCGGATGTTTGTACCTTCCTGGGTATCTAGCAAATATCTTTCATTTCGCTGCTACTCAGTAATTATTTCTGAATGAATAATGGATGAATATACAGTAGAACAAATAGTTCATGCCATTATAGACAATAGATTCTTTTTAATTTTTATTTTCTATTGGAGTATAGTTGATTAACAATGTTGTGTTAGTTTCAGGTGTACAGCAAAGGGATTCAATTATACATAGATCTATTCTTTTTTAAGTTTTTTTCCCATTTAGGTTATTACAGAATATTGAGCAGAGTTCCCTGTGTTATACAGTAGGTCCTTGTTGGTTATCTATTTTAAATATAGCAGTGTGTACATGTCAATCCCAAACTCCCAATCTATCCCTCCCCTCTACCCTTTCCCCCCGGTAACCATAAGTTTGTTTTCTAAGTCTGTGAGTCTGTTTCTGTTTTGTAAATAAGTTCATTTGTATCATTTTTTTAGATTCCACATATAAGCGATATCATATGATATTTGTCTTTCTCTGTCTGACTTTTAGTTCACTTAGTATGATAATCTCCAGGTCCATCCATGTTGCTGCACATGGCATTATTTCATTCTTTTTATGGCTGAGTAATATTCCATTGTATATATGTACCACATCTTCTTTATCCATTCATCTGTTGATGGACATTTAGGTTGTTTCCATGTCTTGTCTATTGAAAACAGTGCTACAGTGAACATGGGGGTGCATGTATCCTTTCGAACCATGGTTTTCTCTAGATATATGCCCAGGAGTGGGATTGTAGGATTATACAGTAGCTCTAGTTTTAGTTTCTTAAGGAACCTCCATACTGTTCTCCATAGTGGCTGTACCTATTTATCAATACATTCCCGCCAACAGTGTAGGAGGGTTACCTTTTCTCCATACCCTCTCCAGCATTTATCGTTTGTAGGCTTTTTGGTGATAACCATGACCAGTGTGAGGTTATATCTCATTGTATTTTTTTTTTTTTTTTTTTTTTTTTTGCGGTACATGGGCCTCTCACTGTTGTGGCCTCTCCCGTTGAGGAGCACAGGCTCCGGATGCGCAGGCTCAGCGGCCATCGCTCACGGGCCCAGCAGCTCTGCGGCATGTGGGATCTTCCCAGACCAGGGCACGAACCCGTGTCCCCTGCATCGGCAGGCGGACTCTCAACCACTGCGCCACCTGGGAAGCCCTCTCATTGTATTTTTGATTTGCATTTCCCAAATAATTAACAATGTTGAGCATCTTTTCAAGTGTCTCTTGGCCTTCTATATGTATAGACAGTAGATTCATAATATCACCTACCCAAATGACCTTAGTAATACTTAATAAAATATTTTCTTTGGTTCCTGCTTCAACCATCCAAATTCTGCTTAAGCTGGGTAAGATTTCTTCCTTAAAATATTGTTAACGCTTATTTAAAACATTTCTCTTGATAATTGACAGTAGCCAATGAACTATAGGTTTAAAAATATATAAATCAAGTGACAATTGGAGACCAGTTCCCTCAACTACTGTCAAAAGAAACATTTAAAACTGTAAATGGTTCCAGTCTGACCAGCTGACTGGGCGCTGCACAGCCCACACTTACTCCTTTGTCCAAGACCTCATCCCCGCCTGCTGATTCGTCTGTCAGGTTTGACTTTCTCACCAGATGGTAGGCTCCTTAGGTGACTTGATGTTTTTGTATTAATTATGAAAGTCATAATCGTGTTTACTACTTGTATGAAATATGGGAATAGTAATAAAACGTAAACCCACAGCCCATCTTAAGAAACAGAATGTTACCAGCACATTCAAGTCCTCTCTGTGCTTTCTGCAATTCCATTGCCCTCTGCACGTCATCAACCCCGATTTTGTGCTTACCACACCTTTGTTATTCTCTTTCCAGTTTTTCTACTTATGTACGTATCATAATAGTAATTTTGCATGTTTGGAATCTACTGTAAATGGAAACATACTATATGTATTCTTTTATATCTTGTTTTTTTCAATCAGCATTATAATCACGAGACTTGCTCATGTTGAAGCTGTAGCTATAGTTCTTCTGTTTTCACTGTTTTTAGCAATTTCTTGCCTGTCTCTCTCCCTCCTTCCCTCCCTCCCTTTCATCCACATAGATTTATTGAATTCTTTTCATATGGCAGACACTGTTCTAGGCTCTGTGGAGAGACACAGCAGTAAATAAAGCAATCTCAAAATTCTTGCCCTCGTGGAGCTTAAATTCCAGGTGGGGACACAGATACTAAACAAAATTAATTGTTACCATATTTGTATATTAGATATTTATAATTGTTATACAGAAAGCTAAAGCATGACAGAGGTTAGGGAGCCTGGTATGCAGGGATGATTTTCAAGGGAAAATCATTGAAAGGGATGGTTAAGGAATATGGCACAACTCATTTAACTATTTTCCTGCTGATGGCATTTGGTTGTTTCGTTTTGAGGCCATTATGAACACTGCTTTGTGTGTCTTCAGCTTCAGAGGTACAGAGTTATCTCCCAGGTATATACTCCTAGGGGTGGGACTGCTGAATTTTCTAAAAGTGCCAAATGGGTTTTCATTGATAATGATTTATTTGTCTTTGCATCTTTAGAAGCTAGCACAGTGCACGGCACAGAGTTGGGCTAATATTTGCTTGACTAAGTGGAACTTCATTGCAGAAACAGGAACAACAGGGGTTGATATTCAAAATCTCCTTCACCATGTTGATTGTGCTCTGCTGTCAAGGTGTTGGACCTTGAGTGGAAAGCAGAAATTGGCCTTCTATTTGTCTTCTGTGCTAAATTATTCTTAGGGAATGCCTTCCGACATTTGTCAAGTCCATGTTGGCTGTGACAGTTGGAGTTGCTAAAGCGTCTTTAGTAATGAAGGAACACTGCAAGTAGATTCTAGCTGTTTATGGCAAGTATCTCTCACTCTCCTGTTTGAAACAACCCTTGAAGAAGCCAAGTCCTCTTTATAGGACGCCCTCCCCGCCCTTCCTCTGTGCTCCTGGCTTCTGAAGCCTGAGGAGAGAGTGCTCCAGCTTCTTGTATGGAATCACAAGTCTCCACTTGAACTTTCCCCTTTGTACATTCCTGTCTGGCTGATGTTTCGGCAAACAGAATGTTACACTTTAAAATTGATCCTTGCTTGCTTGTGGAAAATGAATCTAAGGTACTTGGGGAATTTTTTGGGCTTGGGAAGGCTTGACGCCTCATAAAATGAGGTTCTGGACTGAAATACCCTTGAAATATGTCAAGCCCCAGAGTTGTGTCTTTACTTTCTAAATATTTAAAATAAGAATGGGTGGTTATATCCAGTCACTCTGCGTATGAGTGTCTCATCATGTTAAAAAATGTCCAGTCTCAGCATTTAATATAAACAAATTCATTTCCTATGAAGCCCTTTTGAGATGTGATCATTGGAAACTGTTCATCCTGGTTAGCATATTTAACAGATGAATTGGGAGTGCTTTTTTTTAACAGTCCTCATTCTTTCTGGTATATATTGAACCCTTCAGTTACCAGCTAACTTTTCTTTATTAAAAGTTGGGGTAAAATATTCTTCCTACCAAAGGGTTCTTGGCATATACGTTATAAGATTCCTATGTACTTCTCTCTATTTCATCATAACAAAAGTTGTAAAGTGCATTTTTGTCATATTAATGCAAAACAACAGAACAGTTGGGCCTTTTTTTCTCATTTTAGTGTAATTGATCATTCTTAAATTTTGGCTCTAGCTTTTTTTTTTTTTTTTTTTTTTTGCGATCCGCAGGCCTCTCACTGTTGTGGCCTCTCCCATTGCAGAGCACAGGCTCCAGATGTGCAGGCCCAGCGGCCACGGCTCACAGGCCCAGCCACTCCACGGCATGTGGGATCTTCCCAGACCGGGGCACGAACCCGTGTCCCCTGCATCGGCAGGTGGACTCTCAACCACTGTGCCACCAGGGAAGCCCTTGGCTCTAGCTTTTAACAGTAATTTTCATCTTCAGTCTGGTGGGTAGGTCAGTTATGATGTCAATAATATGTGTGTGTCTGTATATATATATATATGTGTGTGTGCATGTGTATGTGTGTATGCATATGACATATTTGGTGAAATTTACTCTAGGTTTTCTCAAAGAAGATGTTAAAAGTAAAAGCCAGTGTTCGTGAGATTTATTGAATAAATACATAGAAAAGAGACACACACTTTCAATATCAGTTAGAGCAAGAAATGAAAAAAGGAATTAAAAAAAGCCTGAATTGCTGTTCAGTATAGAAAAAAGTATTAGTCACCATATGCCTGAAATACATTCAAAAGTTATAAGGTTTGCTCTTTTGGTTCCTGTACTGATGATGCACAGCACTGATATTAAAAGGCCTGGTAACAGTTATGTAATCTTTATTAAAAAAAGTAAACATTTCAAGTCTTTCAGCACATAAGAAAGATGTTACATTGCATTTGTGTGTGGCTTCTTTTTGAAATAAAGATACAACTTTGGAAAAGTAAATAAAACTAAACATTTATGGATGTTTCTAGTATGTCACTATTAACAGTCATAAAAATAGTACATTTTCCTATTTTTAGAGAGAAAAAGGCACATGATCTTTCCCATTAAAGTGACTGGCAGTTGGCTGCATTTCCCTATCTTTCTGATATGATTTTTCCATGCCATAAAAGTATGATTAGCTTGTGCTTAAGAAAAATTTGTCAAGTTTCCATGGAGAAAATATCTATTGAAACCTAGACTGTTTCTAATGTGACACCATATTTTTACAACAAAAATGTGAAGCTGAGGAAGGGTAATAGTCACGCTGAAGGAAACCTTCAGTTTCATTCAACAAAACAGTCTGATTATATTTGTGAAAGTAGAAAAGGGAAAAATGCGGTCTTTGTTAGAGACCCTCCATGTCGTGTTGTGTAAGGCAAGGTTCTCTTGAGAAACAGAACCAACAGGATGTGTGTGTGTGTGTGTGTGTGTGTGTGTATGTCCACACGGCCACATGCATAGGAACTGGCTCACACAATTATGGAGGCTGACAGTCCCAAGATCTGCAGTTGGTAAGCGGAAGACCCAGGAGGGCAGTTGGTGTGGTTCCAGCCTGAGTTTGAAGGCCTGGGAACCAGGAGAGCCAATTGTACAGCTCTAGTGAATGCCTGCAGGTTCAGCACCCAGAAAGAGCCAGTGTTTTCTGTTCAGGTCTGGAGTCAGCAAGAAAGCTGAAGTCCCAGCTCAAGGCAGTCAGGCAAGGAGGAGTTCCCTCTTACTCACTAGGAGGGCAGCCTTTTTGTTCTCTTCTCATCTTCAACTGATTGGACGAGGCCCCCCTACACTAGAGAGGGCAATCTGCTTTTCTCACTGTACAGCTTCAAACGTTAACCTCATCCAACACACTGTCACAGACACATGAAGAAGAATGTTAGACCAAATACCTGGGCACTGTGTGATTCAGTCAAAGTGACATAAAATTAACCATTATCCACATTAAAAAAAAAAGTTGTTATTTTTGAAGGATAGGAAGAGAAAATCACAGAGGATAAGGCAGTTACAGGAATCTGTCCTGGAAAATTCACATCTCTTCTGTGTCCTGTATTGAAAATAGATTGAAGATGATGTAAAATGCTTCAGGCTGTAGACATTTTAATGTTTTAGCAAGAGAAGAGTGTGGGGTCCAAGGTCACTGTTACATTGAAAGAGAATTTGGATAGGAATAAGACTCAAATTGAGCAGGTTTCCCCAAACCTGTGCTCCAGGACCTTTTTAAAACTTTTGAGCATAAGTAGTAAAAATAAACAGCTAGCGTTTCATTTATAAGTGCATTTGGCAAAGAAGCACTGGCTTCTCTTGTTTTATTTAGGACGGCAGACTTAGGAATACCAAACAATAGTTGAGTAATTTCCCCCAAGGATGCCTATAAAGCATTTAATTCAGTTTGGTGAACTTGAGTAAGCACCATGTGCACGGCACTGAGCTGGGTGTGATTATATGGGACGTGACTCGGAGCAAACACTCAAGGACAGAAAGGACCTTGGCTTTCTAAATGTGAATGTGACCTTTGGGAACTAGACGCTAGTTCCAACCCTGGAAACTGTGTTTTGTACAAGAAGCAGGCTTCTGAGAAACATAGTTTACTGCAAATGAATAGATATTGCAAGCATTTGAAAAAACAAATGGCTACTTTTCTGCAGTCTCTGAAAGAGTTTTGAATTCCAGGGTCTTCTTAGCACTGGTGTGTGAAATGCAGTGTCCTGCTTTGTATTTCCCTCTTTCGTGACCTATCTGTAGTGACTGGCCTTTCTCCTGGAAACTGGCAGTCAGTTCTGGAATAGATGTGGTATGTATTCCAGAGAAAGGTTGTCAGAAAAGGTTTATGGCAGGACCACTTTTTCTCCCAAATTATGGACATTGAGTCTCACAGGCTCCTTCCAGTGGTGGAGCTGAGAAAACAGTCATTTTTATCAAAGTGATGTGTGTTTACTGCTAATCTGGTTCATATTGTACTGCCACACTTTCAACAATTTTAAACCTGTAGCACCTTGAGGGCACCAGCAGCTCATCAGCATCACTTTTCAGGACTTTTCCACCCTTGTTTCTTTTTTTTTTAGACTTTATTTTTTAGAACAGTTTCAAGTTCACATCAAAATGGCGTGGCAAGTACAGAAATTTTCCATATATCTTTTGACCCTATACCTGCGTAGCCTTCCCATCCTCAACATTCCCCACCAGAGTGGGACATTAGATCCAATTGATGAGCACACACTGATACATCATTATCACCCAGAGTCAAAGGTTACATTAGGGTTCACATAGATGTTGTACATTCTGTGAGTTTGTGTAATGACATGTATCCATCCACAATTACAGTATCATACAAAGTAGTTTCACTGCCCTGAAAATCCTCTGTGCTCCACCTGTTCATGCTTTCCTGCCCCCTAACTTAGGGGACCTTTTTTTTTTCCTATGGATAATTAATGACTACTGTACTTTTAGATCTCTACTTAGTTCATACATTTCATCAATACAAAAAAAAATTCACTTCTTTTTCAACCAGACTATAGAAGAGAATATTAAATATTTCAAAATTTTAATATTCTACTCTACAGTTAGGAAGAAGAAAAAAATACCCCATTTTTTTGTATTGTGAAAATGTATGAACTAAATAGAAATCTGTAGAATCACAGAACTGGATTGGAGGGAAAGTTAGTAAATACTGAATTAAATTCTTTCATCTTATACATCAGGAAACGGAGGCCATGAAAAATTAAGGTGTTTGCCCAACTATAAGTGAAATATGTCTAAAAATGTTTCCTGGTTTGTAGGAAAAGATGTCTCCAAAGTTTATTTTTCTTCCCAATAAAACTATACTAGTTGAATTGAATTATTTAGAAAATGTGAGTGTCAGCTGCAGATCAGCTTCAGTGCCCATTACTTGGGGGTCTAGATGATCTTCATTAAGAGCTCCTTTCCTTTTCCTTAAGCCTGTCTCTTTCTTGTCATCAGAATTATGCTATTCTGCTGGATTCAGAGTGTGCACATCCAAGGTAAAGGAGGTGACCAGGGTCTGTGGCTGCCCAGCTCTACTGAAGGCCAGGGATGGTCCACCTCTCACTCCAGGCAGCCCCTGTGCACTTGCCAGCTCTCAAAAAATGCCTTCCAGTGTCAGGGTGTAGGGTGTGTGTTTTCTGCTGTCCACACACCCCTCAGCTGAAACTTGGAAGACCAGTTTCCCCTCATCTGACTGTAACTGTGTGGGCTGGTTCCTTCTGAGCTTCTGGTTTATAGCTGTGCTTTCATTTAATGTCATTTAGTAATGACATTATAAATAAAACTTTAAAATGTCATTGTTTCAGCAGCTAAACATCTTTTTTTCCACAGGCGATTCAAATCCCAAAACAGAACTGAAATCATAAAACCTAACCAAGAGTTTGATTCTACTATTTAAATCAGCGGCAGCTTAACATTTGTTCTCTCTTTCCAAACGATGCCTTTTAACTAGTAAAGTAGAAACTGAGAAATGCCGTAGCTTGGCCATCCTTTCTTTAAAATTATACTAGCAGCAATTGAAGTGACTTCTGGGGAATCTTCTAAGACCTCTAAACTGTGACCTACCCCACAGTAACTGGAAAATGAACAGGTGTGACATGCCAGAAGATTAAAGTTTTTGCTTTAAAACAGAGAGGTGGAATAGGGCTTGAGACAGTGATTTGAGTCCAGTGACTTTTCCCCTCTACAAATATGTAAATAGTTTATAATAATAAAATTATTTGACCATGGTATAGACATACTTTTTCAGAGGAAGTATTTTCCTTTTTTTTTTTCTGTTCCTGTTTACGTACATATGAGGTGGTAGCTTGGCATTTTGAGCTGATGACATTTGGATGGAGTTTGTGTGAGTGGGCACGGAATCACCCTGGAACCACCTGCGTGACATAAAGGAGAATAAGGCTTTTGGGTGAGATTCCCTCTGGCACCTGTAGATCTCTGTCTCTTGATCATTAATGTTTCCTTCCATTGTGACGGGGTTTAGCAGTGCCGTGACAAATGCAAGTGCCCTCATGGCTGGGCAGATAAGATGAATGACTAATTCATTTGGTCGGGGCAGGGAGGGAGGGGGGAGGGGTCTTTGACCCTGTTCTGAGCACAGAGATTTAGCCCAGAATTGTCAGACCTTCCAGGTTGCATTTTCTCAGAATCCCATTTTTTCAAGGGATTCTAAAAAAAAAAAAAAAAAAAAATCTGTATTTTTATGTGAAATATCCAACTTAAAAATTTTTAATTAAAAAAAAAAAAAAACAAACACCCCGTGGACCAAATCAAAGATGTCTGTGGCTCCCTGGTTTGTGATTCTGGGTGTCAGGTTCCCAGGTCTGTCCAAATGTTTTTAACATTTACTACTGGAAGAAACTTGCCATAGTAATTTAACTTTTCTGGGGTGTAGTTTTTACTTTTTAAAGCTGAAGTCATGATGCTTGCTTTAGAAAATGGTGCAGATGAAATCAGAGAGGGAAAATGGAAACACTTCGTAATTGCAAAGTCTTTTATAGGCTTTGAATATTACGTGCAAGGACAAAATGTGGTAACGTTCCAAATAGCTTCAGCAGAACCACCGGTAGTGGCCCTGGCTTGTGCCAGCTGCTTCACAGCTGTATCCCACTAGCTAAACGGTGAACGAGGCTAAAACAAGGAGGAACCAGCCTAGCTCTTTCGCTGAAACACCAAACAGAGGCCAATGATCAGCAGCTCTGTTTATTGTGTCCTCTTTGACTTTGAAGAAGAAGATGGTATTTAGATTGTGGACAACTGACTTAAAGACAGATGTGTCCCTTGGGGGTGGGAATTTGAATTGATGGCTGTAGTTAGGGGCTTTGAGGGGCTGGAAATGAGCCCCTGTCATGCTGGCTGGTATGGCTGCACGTTAACTCAGAAAGTAGATGACTTAAAGCTGGGGTGAGGTGAGGGCATGGATTCTGGAAACCTGCACTCTACCTCTCCCTTCATGCCCACACCAAGCATTGTGTACCCCATGCCCCCTGACCCACCCTTGTATAGTCCTTTCCCCTTTTTATACTTTTCCATTTTTGAGGCAGACTCTCTTGATTTATATTAACTCAAGTTTACCCAGGTAAACATAGAATTTTTGTTTGTTAGGGAAGGACCAGTAAGAGATCCAGAGACTATTGTCTGACTGTAGGTCTTGCAGAAAGCCTGCAGGATCCAATTTTGTTCATCAGGCAAAACTGACCATTTCCCCTCCTCCAGCTTGTGTCCCATAGGACCTGGGTAGGCCTCTGTTATTGCCCCTTTTTGTTTATAGCAGATGTTTGTCTTCTATAATAGCCTGTGAAATCTTTCAAGGGACACTGCTCAAAGGTGATTTATTTTTAACTCTAAGGCCCAGTGAGCAATACAGCAGCTCAATAAATGTTTGCTCAATTGCATTGAGTGACTCTGAGCCCTCCATGTCTTCTAGTCTCTGGAGAATGTGTTTACAAAAGGAAAAGCATTC
Organism: Mesoplodon densirostris; assembly: GCF_025265405.1. Lineage (NCBI taxonomy): Eukaryota > Metazoa > Chordata > Mammalia > Artiodactyla > Ziphiidae > Mesoplodon > Mesoplodon densirostris. The sequence goes on from NC_082663.1 coordinate 13,610,249, forward strand.
TCATTCACTCTAAGCAGAGAGGGAACAGGAAGGAGTGGCAAGGAATAATACTACAGCAGAAAGTTTCAAGGAAGGCTTGAAACTGCCCTGCCAATAAGATGGTCAAGCTAGCTAGAAAAATATTTCTTTTCCTTTTTATAAAAAATCACGGTGAGATGGTAGTTTTAATTTTCTTAGTAGAAGGGGGAAGAGGGCAGCTGTGATGGCTTTTTTAGTGAAGGTGATGTTGGCTGAAGGGAGAATCCTGCAGTGGGGATCCCTCAGTACTGCAAAGTAGGGCAGTGTTACTGATGCACTCTGGGATTTTCTTTGTTTCCCCCAGAATGAAGATGGTCTTGTGCAAGCAGTGGCTTCTGCCAATGTAAACTAGATACTTTCTGATGCTAGACGATGCCCTGTTCCCCTCATTGGATGCCCTTCCTCAGCTGGTCAGCGCTAATGAGTAATGTCAATATGCTTCACATCTCTGTAGACCATGAATATAAGGTCATCCATTCAAATTGATAGTTTATTGTGTGGTCCTTGGTTTGTACTATCATAAATATAGATAAGCATTAATAAACATTTGTCCCATTTACATCAACTCCTCCACCAAAGAAAAATAATATAGCTGGAAAATTTTGAGTCATATAGACATGTCCTAAAGCTGATATATAGAATTGAGTGTTCCCCTACCTTGGATATCTTGCTGAGACGGAATGAAGCCCATAATTTCTTTACTTCTAGGAAACTCTTTTAAGACTTCTGAGGGCAATTTATCTTTCCCAGAAATCCTTTGGTAGCTTTTTATTGTCTATACCTGTCCGTAGCTTTTTATTGTCTATACCTGTCCTTCTTATTATTTCAAAAATATTGCAAATAGTTGGCAAGTCTTGTAGGTGCAATAACTCTGTAATAATATACACCTTTTAAAATTCAGAAATATTTTATGAATGCAGAAACTGTGCCATCTCCAGAGTGGTTTGTTATATAACAGCTTTGGCTTAAAAAATAAACTTTAATGCCTCTAGCATAAAAGTACAAAGGGAGAAAGTATGGTTTAACAACAGAAGTACTTACTGAGCAGGAACTTACCAGGTTCCATAAAATAATTCAGGTTCAACCCAATATTCACCAATGTAAGAGAAGAGTGTTTTTTAGGGTAAAATAAATTCAAATCTTAGCAGCCTTTGGATATGTCTTTCATTATTTTATGAAGAAATGTTGTGTTAATATTTCTGGACTATTGAAATTAGATTAAGACTAAACATAAACTAAGAAGGATTGAAGTAATCCAGTAACTTCATTACTCATGGATGCCCTGGAAGTTTCCATGTGAAGAAAGTTTTGTTTGCCCTAAGGTAAAGTTTCACTCTATGTTGGTGTTTAATATTTAATGCTGGAGAGAGTGAGGGCACGGGCCTGATGGTGGGCTGCTCTTAAGCCTGCACTAATTATGGCACTTGGGCTTTCGGCTGGAATGTTCTGGTAGCAGCCAACCTTAGGTCATTTGCTTTAAATAAAACTAGGGCTTTTTGGTGTAGGAGTTGGGATGGTGGAAAGTAAAAAACAGGAAAACAACATAAAAACGAAACAAATCAACTAGAATCAGGATAAGTACTAAACTGGTTGCTCATATTTCTTAGTTATCCAGCCTTGAAATCTTTCTAGTCATCCTTGATTCTACCTTTTCCCTTTAAATTTAGCACATCTAAATTGGAAGATCTCTTGAATCTCTTCCCTGTCTCCTTTAATGGTCTTTCCGATATATTTTTTGTTCCCTGCAGCCCCATGCTGGGATGATTTAGTGGTAAGACTGGTGGGAGAACAAGTATGACTCAAATACTTACATCAAGTGTAAGTCAACCAAATGTAGAATTGCATGCAAGTCAGGAGCTTTCAAAGGAAAGATGTGCTGTAAGAGCCTGTTATAAGGCAGGGAGATGAGGGAGGCTGCCTGGAGGAAGTGATGATTTTACTGGGATCTGAAGGGTGGCTTAGAGTTTAACAGTCCAAATAAGGAGACCAAGCTCTTGGCGGATGGAACCATGCATACAGTGGCCCTGTGGCGGGGTGAGCATGGCAAACTTGTGGGACTGTCATTGGTGGCTGGTTTCTGATGATAGGCCTTGCTGAGGTATTTGTACATATCATAAGATCACTGGGAAGCCATTGAAGTTTAAATGAAGTGGTGATGTGGTTAGGTTTGGAATTTGACCTAATGACTTGGTGTTGGCAATAGGGAAGCAAGAATGAATTTGGGTCAGTTAAGTCAAGACCGTTATGGCAACAGTCAAGCAAAGGAACACGGAGGTTGGGCTAAGGAGGTGCAGATAGAGGGCAGAGAACAGGAGGGGTCTGAGAGATGCATGCAAGGTCATATCCACAGGACCTGCTGGTAGGTTGGGTCGGGGGATGAAAGTGTGACATGCAAATATCTGGCCTGTGTGACTGGATAGGATGTGGTACCGTTTCCAGAGAGAAGGGACATAGAGAGCACAAGGCTGTGTGGGGAGTATCATGAGTTCAGTTTGGGACGTGGTGAGTTTGAGGTGACTTCAACATGTCCAAGGGGGGCAGGTTAAATAGGCAGTTAGTACTGCCACTCTGAGTGTGAGGGAGGGCCAGGAGGAGAATTTCCAAACCACGTGCCTACAGATGAGAACTGAAAGAGCAGCCGTGAGAACATCCAGGGAAAATAAATTAGAAGAAATGACTAGCGGGTGCCCCGCCCCCTGGGGGAATCTGACCTGCGCTGGATGAGCCTGAAAGGGAGTCAATCAGGAGTGTTCCCATGGCAACCAAGGGAAGCTGGTGTTTTATTTTGGGCTTCTTGCTTTAGACATGAAACTCGACTTCCTCCCTTTGTCCCTTCCCTGGATCCTTTATTTTAAGAGCTTTTGAAAGATTAATTTTTTTTTTTTTTTTTGCTGTACGCGGGCCTCTCACTGTTGTGTCCTCTCCCGTTGTGCAGCACAGGCTCCGGACGCGCAGGCTCAGCAGCCATGGCTCACGGGCCCAGCCGCTCCGCGGCATGTGGGATCTTCCCAGACTGGGGCACGAACCCGTGTCCCCTGCATCAGCAGGCGGACTCTCAACCACTGCGCCACCAGGGAAGCCCTGAAAGATTAATTTTTTGAATTACAGTTTTACTCTTTTCTCAGAAATATTCAGAGGTCCTCCATTTTGTACACAGTTTAACACTCTCCAGGGTCTGGTTTCCATCCACCTTATTCTCCTTTACTGCGCTAGTCAGACCCTGTGAACCGAAGGAATTGAGCCACTTGTTTTTATTCTCTGTTGTTATGTGCCCTTGATTTTCCATCATGGTGGTTTTTTTCTCTTGTAATTTCAACTAGAAATGCCATCCCCACTCACCCACTGTCTGTGTCCAAGTCCCCACCAGCCTTCATGGTCTAGCTCAAAGGCTTTTAAGAACTGTCCAGGGATCCAGATGCTTATGTAACTGACCCAGATGTAAGCCTGGCCGTTGGTAATTTGAACAAGCTCTCCCAGATGACTTGAATATACAGCCAGGTTTGAGAAGGACTGGTCTGTATGTCTCAGATCTTAATGGGTCCCTAAACTCCCCAAAATGGCAGGTCCCAGTTCTCTCTTATCTTTTTATCTCATGCCTTGAATCCTGATAGGTGTCCAATGCGTATTTATCAAATGAATTGATGATTTATCATTTACAATATCTGAGGCATCTTGTAAACCTTTCTTCCAATATTTCCTTTCTTTAAAAAATATTTATTTATTTATTTATTTATTTGGTTGCACTGGGTCTTAGTTGTGGCAGGTGGGCTCCTTTGTTGTAGCTCGTGGGCTCCTTCATTGAGGCATGCATGTGGGATCTAGTTCCCTGACCACGGATCGAACCCCAGCCCCCTGCCCTGGGAGCGTGGAGTCTTAACCACTGCGCCACCAGGGAAAACCCCCAATATTTCTTATATATTTTAGTTTCTTGATTATTTTTGGTAACTGTTAAATGTTTTCCCTCTCCTTTCCTTTCTGTTGGTTTCTAAAGTTTCTACATCATCTAGACACGTTAAATAGACTTTGCTTATATAGGTAGCTCTGCTAAAGTCCCAGTGTATAAATGGAAAATGTCACTCTCAGAAGAGGAAATGCTCTGGAAGCATTTTGGGACAGTGTGAGGTTTGAAGTTTTCCCCCCTTTGCATTGGCCTAGACATACTGCCTCTTGAGCAGAGAACATAGTGGGCTCATATGAGCACCTTGGACAGAGATAGGCTAATTGCATCTATGGCCATGCAGCACTGAAAGCTATTTGGCTTTACCTTGTTGTCATTGGGTTAGATTAGTGGTTCTCAATGGGGACAGTTTTGCTCCCTAGGTGACATTCGACTCTCTGGAGACATTTTTGGTGGTCACAACTTGGAGAGGGTGCTCCTGGCCTCTAGTTGGTAGAAGCCATGGAGGCTGCTAAATGCAGAGGACAGGCTCTCAAAGCAAAGAATTATTTGGCTTAAATAAAAATGTTAGAGTGCCAGGATTGAGAAACCCTGGATTAGCAAAAGCCGGCTCAAAAAAATCACTTGTCTGCTTTCTTCCAACCTGAGTTATGGAGCATTCCAGGCTTGCTGCTAACTCTGGAGATGTGTTTTCACATAAATTTCGTCCCGTTGTGCACTTATTTATGTGTTTTTTCGTTTGTGTGTGTGTACTTTGCCTTTTCTGTGAAATATGAAATACATCTAGAGTCTGATTCTTGGATGATCCCCACAAGAGGATTAAACATCACATGAAAGACAGTTACCTTCTTGGAGTTTTCTTGGTTCTTTTCAGTTATAACAGCTTTCTGTTTTGAATGATCAGAAAAGCCATATGCTTTTGCATTAGAGGAACCTATGGTTAGCCTCATTATTTTAGGTTAGCTGTTTCTTTCTTGGTGGCTTCACATTTTAAGTCTGTGATAATAACTGAGTATTGCTTTACTTTAAAATACAGTTTTTGTTTCTTTGTCCTTAGTATTTGGACTGCTTAGCTGAATACTTCATCTCCTATGAAGAATGGCTGATATCTATAGCTATCATTTTCTTATGTCTTTCACTTCAGTTGTTTTCAAGCTGGCATGCAATAATATAAGTTGAATGAAATATATTAAATATTGTTTATGTCTATTGGGAAATATGGTGTAATCTCAGTCTACTTATTTTGTTTCTGTTTTAGCACATCCAATATGCCTGTCTCATTGCATACCAGTCTAGGGAGCAAAGAGCTGCAGTTTTCTACAAAAGAACAACAAGAGACCTATAAACCTATAAATTATTGGCAACTCACATCCCTGGTCTTTGACGATACATTCTCAATTCCCTGCTTTAGTTTGTACCACAAGGTTTTGTGTTTGACTTATATTTTTAAATGGGAACTGGGTTTAGTGGTTTATTAAATAATGTCAAAAATAATGTTTGTCAGAGAAATTCTTAATATCATATTTTCTTTTAGGCATTAAAATTGGTTTATAGCTCACTACTTTTGTAGCAACATGAAAGATGATGACTTTTGAATCTAATGGTTAAAGTTTCATAGTAGGATGATAACATTTAAGTAGCTAGACTTTATAAATAAGCAAGAAGCTATATCTTTGGAATTAAGAATAATATTTATGTTGTTAGTGCTTAGTGAATGGCAAAATTCACCAGGCAATGTTGATGTAGAGCCCTTGCTTAACTTAACAGCTGGTGTGGATCACTGGCATTTAAGATACATGCCTTTAAAAAGATTGATTTTTTTTTTTTTTGTCCTTAATAACTTGTTGGAACCATAAAGTTTAGATGAGGTAGTTGACTGTCTGAAGTTTGGTCCATCAGTTAGAAAAATCATTCCCAAGCGGGTATGCATCTTATTACAGTAGTCACCACTACATTTTTGACACTCTTGTTATCTATTTGTCTGACTTTCCTATTATTTTGTAACTACTTTGAGGGCAGGAGACTTTTTCTGATCATCTTTCTATCCTGGGCATTTCCTAACACAGTGGTGTGCATATTAGCAAACATTAAAACATTTTTTAGGGCTTCCCTGGTGGTGCAGTGGTTGAGAGTCCGCCTGCCGATGCAGGGGACATGGGTTCGTGTCCCGGTCCGGGAAGATCCCACATGCCATGGAGCGGCTGGGCCCGTGAGCCATGGCCGCTGAGCCTGCGCACCCGGAGCCTGTGCTCCACAGCGGGAGAGGCCACAACAGTGAGAGGCCCGCCTACCGCAAAAAAACAAACAAAAAAACCCCCCATTTTTTAAAAAGTTGAATTGAATTGAAAGAAAACAGTATCCATTCTATTGCCATAAAGACTTTGTGAAACAAAGCCTCCAAAATTATGAGATTTTATGTAATATATTTTGAGAAGCACCTTGTTGACAGTGTCCCCTAAAAGACTTGCTTCATTTTAATCCGCCCACCATGAAGCCACTTGTGACAAACGTGACCCACTCGCTCATTCCTCATCCTCCAGTAAGTAGCTTCTTCTCATTCCCAGATGCTCTGGCTTCATGTGGTTTCTGATGATGTCATCTCACAAGGCATTCATTCTCCGTATCACAGTATGTGGGTTCTTCAGAAGACTGGCTTCCATCGTCCTCACTGGCATGAGGGCATTTATTTTCTTTCCCTGGAGTATGTGAGCTTCCTGTGGGCATCACTTATCTTCTAAGGAAAGTCAGACAATATGGAAAATATCTATTTGCTACATGACAAAGAGTATTGGCTCTCCGTTAGCTAGCTGCATTGCATCTTCGTTCTGAAAAAGATGTGTTCTGGGCGACATCATGATTTTCAAATAAATTAAAATGGTTTCTAGCTGTTTTTGTTTTTGTTCTTGGTTTCTAGCTGTTTTTGTTTTTGCTCTGATTCTAATAATGAAACATTATTAATATGTAAAACATTGTGTGTGTGTGTATGTGTGTGTGTGTGTGTGTGTGTGTGTTTATAGACTTAAAGATGTGATAGTTTAGCGGACTTGAGGTCTAAATATACCCTTTGTTCAAATTTATTTTAAAAGTGTTAAGAAAAAAGACGCTGGAAGGTCTGGCTAATATTTTACAAATACAACCTGTTGTCTTGGTCAGCCACCATATGTCTCCAAGGAACTCTGCCTTAGTGCTTTAATCTGTGGTCATGTTTGGACTAAACAGTCCAAACCCCATATATTATAAAAATAATGATAGGTTATTGGGGTTGATGTCCATGTTTCCTAGCTATAATTATACCCTTAATAATCTTGTTTTGAAGGAATTGGTGCTTACGGAGCTGTTTTTCTGAAGCACCTGTGGCTTTTGTCCTTTGGATTCTGTAAGTTGTTTATGGGATGAGTGATCATGGTTGTAATTTGGGCTGTACAGGTGTTTCCCTTGGCTGATAGGAATGCTGTACTTTGTCTGCAGATATACAAATGTTAACTGGTCGTCACTCATAACATAAAAGCTTCTTTATTATACTGGGAAAGTGCCTAGAACTATTCTTGTAAGAATAGAGAAATTTCTGGAACTTTCTGCCAGAAACAGAGAAAATCCTTATATAAAACAGAGGGGTGGAGAACAGCATGTGGGTCATGTTTTGAAATAGCTAATGAATTTCTTGAGACAAGACACAACAATGAATTGATAAAGATCCCCTTTGGGCAATAATTAGGATGTGGTTTCCAGTGGGCAGAGACTTGATCTCTTAAGAAAAACAGTGTTGTTTCTAGACTGATTCCAGATATCAAAAGGACATCGGTTGGTCTGACTGGTCAGCCTTTCAGGTGGTTTTGTGTAAGCCCAGTGGATTTGGAACTTCTGTATCTTCTTAGGAAAAGTCTAAACAAACTAACCCATAGCAGTGGTCTCAGATGTAACTCTGGAAAGTCTGGAGTGCACTAAATACTCTAAATGCATCATACAGTACTTTCAGCATCAGACCCCTCATGAGATTTTCATGCCCCTTATGATGCTGCAAGAGATCCAAAGTACTTTCATAATTTAAGCAGGAAATAGCACAATCACCATGTGTTTAGAAGGAGAATTGATACAATTCCAATCCAATATGAAGCAAACACAGGTGTACTAATTCTGCAAAACAAACATGTTCAACGTTTCTTGTCCCATCTTACTCCCCTCTGCAATTTTTTTTTTTAAGTTTGGTGGTTGAATTAACTTGGAATGTTTTGAAATTGGCTAAATGTTTATGTATGATTTTGTCATCCATGACATAGAACATCTTGATGAAAAATAAACGACTCAGCTGCTTTAGGCATTCACTGTTTCCAAGTGAGTTACATGTTTGTCATCAAATAGATACATATAGAGATACAGCTGTTGCCAAAATGTGCTGTGTATTAGTTTGGTGAGATTGAACAGTGTCACATTCTTTGGCATTTTCTTCTTTTCAGATTCTGGGTCTTAATGTCTTTAGGCTTCTAGGTTCCTACCTGCATGTGGGAGGGTTACAGTATGAAACAAGAAAGCAGTGATATTCCTCAGTTCATGAAAAGATATAGGAAGAGGTTTTATACCTCATTACTTATGTGTAACCACATTCAAGTTAAGACTCCCCCCTGCTGCCCAACCCCCGCCAGCAGTATTTGGCCATAAGCAGTATGGGAAGTAGATTTCTTCAGGGGAATTTCAATATATTACTGTTGGGCTCTGTGGATAATTGGTATCCTAGGGGGATGTAGGACTCCAGGATGCTGCTTCTCCCACAGGCTATAATTTGTCCATTAATATGTGGCTTTAGAATACAGCCTGTAATTCCTTATCCAGAAAAACAACATGTCTGAAGGGAAATAATGAAAGTTATAAAACACAGATGCTTCCCTAAGCTAAGCAAAATTGCTTAACAAAAGGGCAAGAAATCATATTTCACAATAAAGCATTTCTAGTCTCTTTATTATCATGTCACAGTGTGTTCTAGTTACTGTTGCTGCATAACAAATCACCTTAAAACTTAGTGGCTTAAAACAGCAGACATCGTTTTATGATCTCTTTTAGTTTTTGTGGGTCAGAAATTTGGGAAGGCTTAGGCAGATTGGTTTTGGGGCCAAGCGGTGGCTGAAGCTGGAACATTAGTGCTAGAGCAGTTCTGGATAGGGCTGGCCTCTCTCTTTCTCTCTGTCTCTCTGTCTGTCTCTCCCTAGGGTCAGGGCCTCTCCTTGTGGTATCTCCACATGGGCTTCCTTGAGCTTCCTCACAAAATGGCGGTCTCAGGGCAGTCAGTCTGCTTACATGGTAGAAAAAGTTCTCAAGAGTGGTTTATTCCAGTGAACAAGGTGGAAGCAGTGTTACCTTTCACAACCTACTCTCAGTGGTCATGCAGTGTCACTTCCCACCAGGATTGAAGAGGAGGGGAATTAGACTCCATCACTTGATAGGGTCTAGAGGACATGTGGATATAATGGGTCATCCTTTTTGGAAAAATACAGTCTACCATACTTTTCTTTATAATTACATAAAAACAGAGTTTTAGTCTCTGTTTCTGGATAAGCAAATGGAGAAGCCATCATTTTACAATCTTTGAACAAGTCTTGGAATATTTAACTCCTTTCTTTTGTAATAGGCAAGTGCCAGGCCGTGCCTACCTGGGGGAAAATACTGAAGGCAACATGAACATAAACCTCAGGGTCAGCGGCTGTCAGAGGTGCTAGAATAGGAAAGGGAGCTAATGATGATCCTAAAGAATGATCCTAAAGAATCTCACAAATTGCCCTTCCTGTGTGTGTCTCGAGCCCACGATGAGTCTCCTGGCTGCACATGGTCTATCTCGGGTGTCCAGGTGAGCAGTCAGGAGTCTGAGAGAATGTCTCAGCGACACTTACAGATGCAGCAGTGTATTTAAATACATGGCTAGAAGGAGAAATGGCAGGCAGGAGGGTGGAATCCTGTGGTAGTCCTACTTTGAGCTGGCAAGGTGACACAGCAAAGGTCTCTTCAAGATTACAAGTTATGCCAACCCCTAATCATGGTTGAAAAGTTCCAGCATCCAGGGACATATGCCACCAGCTGATGGGCACAGCATTCTTGCTTCCTCACATGTAACCAAGGTCATACTTTAATGGGCATCATATCTGAAAAATCCTCAAAAATCATAGTAGAGGCCACTTCAACATACTGACCAGGGCTTCCCTGGTGGCGCAGTGGTTGAGAGTCCACCTGCTGATGCAGGGGACACAGGTTCGTGCCCTGGTCCGGGAAGATCCCACATGCTGCGGAGCGGCTGGGTCCGTGAGCCATGGCCGCTGAGCCTGCGCATCCGGAGCCTGTGCTCCGCAACGGGAGAAGCCACAAGAGTGAGAGGCCCGCGTACCGCAAAGAAAACAAAACAAAACAAAACCATACTCACCAGTTTTACCTTGATGCATACTGAGTATAACATTGGGCATGTCAAGTATCATTCGTAATGATCAGCATCAGCAATTTCCCTACTGAAACATTCACTGGCTATTGTTTATTATTTCAAATTAACCTAGAGAAAGCAGCCTCTAGGGCTTGTCTGGAACCAATGTAGCCATTTTTACCAGCTTTATGGGACCCGATCTCCCTGTTGTGGAAATTTCTCCCAGATTAAAACACTTAAGACTCCTGAACAGTCTGTCCCGTTTCAGCTGGAAGACTCTCAGACTTCGGTGTTATAAATAGAATCTCTTTTGCCTGTTTGCCTACTTTCCTCCCTCCCTCCCTCCCTCCTTGTGTTTGTTTATGTGCTTGTGTGAGCATTTATGGGTGTAGTACGCCTGTGTGTGAATTTATGGGGTGGGAAGAAGGCATGAAGGGTGGGAAAACGAGATTGTTTCTGACAGATACCCAGCTCCCTCCCTGAAGCCCACGTCTCACAATGCTGACATAATCGCTCTGAACACAGGCTTGCTCACTCCTTATGTTACTGACTGGGGTTCCTGGCCTTCCCCAATCAATAGAAACTGGTGAGAGGCCAGACAAGAAATTCAGGCAAGGCTTTATTGGGGCCCCTGCTGCAGCAAGGGCGAGGGAGAACAAACAACAGGTTCCACTGCTTGCTTGCTCCCTGAGGGGAGAAGAGCTTGCTCCTTGTATGGGGTGAGGATAGGGATGTGTCCAGGGGTCATGCTGCAGGGGTGGCTTAGGTGGTCTGCCCACCCCTTAGGTGGTGGTGTGTGCAGGGAGTGTGTACAGTATCCTGCTTTTGCTCCGGGGCTCTTCAGAAGTGGCAGTTGGGCTTTTTTGGTCTTTTGGGTCCAGAATTTGCCCCAACTGTGCATGCCTGTTATTTTTAGTCCCTTATAGTTTCTCTGTAGGTTTGTCCAGGTGCAAGAACTGTAGCACTGCAGCAGAGGGTCCCAGGTCCCAGCCTGTCTCACTTACACTAAAATATATTCCAGCTAGACGAGAGATCGAAATGCATACACTGAAAATTGAAGAGGTATTAGAAGGTCAGCATGAATTGTTTTCTACTCTGAAATCTAATTGAATGATATTAGGATATACTGAAAGCATACAGGAAATGATGAATAAATTTGACCATCTGTGTTCTTCTATGTAGGAAAAGAGGAAGGAGAAATCTATATGTTCATACAAAGGTAACTTACATGGGTATCTCTCCCCACATGTGAAATTAGACCACCCATGCTATTCTGTAACCTAATTTCATTCAGTAGTGTCATTGACAGATTTCCATGTCAATAAATGCATCACATTTTAATGTTTGTATAATCTTTCTTTGGACGTAAGTGACAATTTACTTAACCATTTCTGTATTGTTCTCTTTTTCTTAGAAACGATTAGATGCACAGCTTTCGGAATAAACGTTTTCAACTTGTGCAGTTCTTAGGCTAAATTCTGAGAAGTCTTCTTTGTTAAAGACTATGCTCCTATTAAATTTTGATACATGTTGTCAAATTGGCCTCACACATGGTGGCCAGCTTCCCCTCTTACTGAGTGCTGCAGAGTCCTCGTTGCCTCATTCCACAAATGTGGTTTGGTCAATCTTTTCAAATCTTTTATGGTCTCACTAACACACACACAATTTCTTCTTATTTTCATTTTTATTATTACCACTGAGATGGAACATTTTCATATGTTCACTAACCACTTGCATGTTTTCTTTGCTAAATAGCCTAATCTTGTCCCTTGCTCATCATTATGTTGGAGCCTTTATTCCCTAGTATTACATGGTAACTGTTCTTTGTCCATAAAATGTGTTATTCATATTTTTTGTAGTTTTCTTAAAAGTCTTTCAACTTTCTATATGGTATTTTTAGGGTGAGTTTCTTTTTTTTTTCTTTTTTCTTTTCCTATTTAATTTCTTCTTGCATGTGCCTTAATCTGAGTTTTTCTCTCTCTTTCCTCTTTTTGCTACATAGAAGTTCTACCTTATTATTAGATCTCCCTTATGCCTCATTTCTGTTAGGATTTCTCTAATCCAGAGCAGAAAAGCTTTTACACTTGTGTTCTTTTAAGCACCTCTTCAGTTTTCAGTTTATGCATTTTAATGATTCATTTGTCTGAAATATATTTTAGTGAAAGGAGTGAGGTCAGATCTAGTCTTATTATTTTTTTCTAAATTGTTCAATAGTTGTCCCAAAATATTTGTTGAAGCATTTGTAACAGGGATGGGGTGGGTGTGCGTGCAGCCATTCACGTGACTGTTATCGCAAGACCATTACTGTGAGACCCTGAGCACAGCAGTTAGGGGTCCCTCTTTGCCAACAGTCAGCTCGCAGTGGTCCGCATGGTGGCAGAGAGTGCGGTGAGAGGTGGATTGGGGCCAGCGGGTGAGCTGGGGGACCCAGGGACAGGCTGAGGGCTGTGTCCTGCAGAGCTTCCGAGCCCTTGCCAGGCCACCCACTGGCCAGCCCAGGCCTTGAAGCAGCAGTGAACCTCTCCCCCATCCTCACCTCTGCGACCTAACGGCAGTGGCAGTCTCTATGAGTCCGTGGAGGCCTCAGCACCTGGAGTATACGGACACTGCCATTAAGGTAACAGCTTTAACCAGCTTCAGTCTCTCCATTCGAGTTTCAAAAATTGGTCCAGCTTCCATCAGTTGTCTATCCCTAGGAGGTGTCCAGAGGTCAGGGTTAAGTTGCAAGGACACTGCACATCGTTACTTCAGGTCCACCTCTGTGATGGGGCTGTTCTCAAAGAAGGGCCATTGTTGTGAGCTGGGAATTCACCTGATGGGTATTTGCTACCACATGTATTCCTATGGATCCTGTGCAAATGATTCTCTCCAGTTTACTTGTCAGAACAGAGAGTAACATTTGTTTTGGTGGAGGTTTATGGGAACATGGTGACCTGACCAAGACCTGACCTCAAGAACAGAGGATCTGACACCAAGAAGTTTGCAACCACTAATCACACCCCTCCCTCACCTTTCCTATAAAAGGGCGTTGCTGAAAGCTCTCGGGGAGTTTGGGGTTTTTAAGGCATGAGGCACCCATCTCCTTGCATGGCCCTGCAGTAAACCTTTCTCTGTTCCATACTCCAATGTTTGGGTATTGTTTGGCCTCACTGTGCGTTGGGCCCACAGACTTGCGTTGGAGGACATATTCACCTTTCCTCCTATTGATTCGAAATGCCACCCTTACAATGGACTGAATGTCCATGCAACTTTGAGTTTATTTGGAAACACTTGGGTATTTCTCATTGCTTTTGGGACAAAGACTTCTGTCCTTAATGGGTTTTGAAAGTCTCGCATGATCTTCTTTCTGCCCACACCTTGTCACCGCCTGCTACGTGCCCCAGCACGTGAGCCTTTTTAACTCCTAAACACATTATGCTCCTTTTTTCTTGGGGCCTCTGCACAGGCTGTTCCCTCTGTCTGAGATTTTCTGGACCCAGATTCCTCTTTCACCTTCAGTTACCTCTTAATTATCAAGGAAGGCCTTCCTTGATTTCCATTCTTAGGTTGAGTTTTTTTCTGTCTTTTATTTCACTTTCACAGAACTATAGTCATTTCCTTTAGAGTCTTCAGTTATAATCTATACATCTGTAGGTGTGATGCTTTGATTAGTACCTCCCTCCCTCAGTGGGCTGGAAACTTCACTGTGTCAGGACTCTGCCTGATTTTGCTTATACTTATATCCTCATTGCCAGCCACATGGTTGCATTTAATAGAGATTTCTTGGATGCCAAATGAGTAGATGAATGGATGGATAGACATTCTTTCTACGACCCTTCTATGGGTATTAGATGTTATTGCCCGAGTATGTATATAAGACATAATGAAAAGTTCTGGGCTAAAGTCGATCTCTGGGATACCTTTGAAAAAGGGATTTGTGGTCAGGTCTGCCTGGGTCTTGCATCTCCTTTGATTTTCAAGGCTGAGTCAGATGCAGATAATTCCTGCCCTTTTTCTGCCTCTTGAACCGGTTGTGGTAATGAGGTTTCCTGGCATCCAGGATGCTCTGGAATTGCCTGGTTCTTGAGGGTCTCTGTCCAGACTTATGAATCCCGTGATAGATGTACTGGTTGCTGATGCTGGACTTCAGCCAGAAGTAGTGAACTTCCTGGTCTCCTGGTTTTCCTGGGGGTTGGGGGAGAAAGAATGATCATCAAAGAATTCTGTCTTTATCCTGGTACCAAACTGCAAGGCATGGAAACCATTTGATTGAAAAATCCAGGCTTCTGGGAGGATGTTTAATGCCTATGAGAAAAAAATTTCTTTTCTTTTCTTTTTTTTTTTTCACATCTTTATTGGAGTATACATGCTTTACCATGTCGTGTTAGCTTCTGCTGTACAACAAAGTGAATCAGCTATATGTATACATATATCCCCAAATTCCCGCCCTCTTTTGCCCACAGTCATATGCTATTAAACCAGTTGGTTCTGTGAAGTCTTGAACACAGGTGTAGCCAAGATTCCAAGTGGAATCCCTTTCGGCCACACCACTGTAGGGTACCAAAACGATCAGATACATTTCTTTAAAAAGATTCTGTGTTTTATACTTAATTAGATTATGATTCCTACATCTTCTTCTTAATTTAAAATGTGTATCTGTGTTTAGTGGTGGGTTGAGGAGCTGAAGGGCTGCCCTTTGTGAGATTTAACAACTTCTAACATACCAAAAGGAAGGGAGTGCGTTTGTCATTTTTACTAGATAAATGAAAAGACTGAAAAGTATCATGAGGCCAAACCATGAACCTATTTGTACCACATGGTAACTCATTGTCTTTGCTTGTAGAGAGAGAGAGAGAGAGACAGATGAGACCAGTTAAGTGAATTATAGAAATGATAAGATTTAGAAATGATGAAAAGTTGTAGAAGCCCAGGTTATTGTTATTTCATGTGATTTCCCCAGGGATATAGAAGCCACCTGTTTACATGGAAAATTTGCCCTCTGAGATATTTTTCAGAGCAAAGAGGATAAGTGTGTTCACACTTAAAAGTTACACTTTAGGGCTTCCCTGGTGGCACAGTGGTTGAGAGTTCTGCTAGCCGATGCAGGGGACACGGGTTTGTGCCCTGGTCCAGGAAGATTCCGCATGCTGCGGAGCGGTTGGGTCCGTGAGCCATGGCCGCTGAGCCTGCGCGTCCGGAGCCTGTGCTCCGCAACGGGAGAGGCCACAACAGTGAGAGGCCCGCGTACCGCAAAAAAAAAAAAAAAAGGAGGGGGGGATTTATACTCACTTTTCTTCCATCGAAGGTTCAGATAGCGTTCGTTATACCTCCATCAAGTTGCCTAAGCTGTGCCTTAAAAATCCTCATGAGCTGTTAAAACTGATGTAGTTTTGTGCTAGAGTTGTATCACGTTAAGTATTTCGTGTCAGACTCACTGGTATGCATTACGCGTGAGCATGTATCTTATTAAATCTAAATCCAGTTCTTGCTCCAGGCTGGTCACCCAAATGTGATCTCGTTTTTAATTGTGAAATGCCAATGAATGGCTGTTCTGGAGAAAGCTCCCCTTTGGCTTGTTTTAAAGTGGATGATGTAAAAATGATTAACTGAGGAACCAAGAAAATATGTGAAACTACAAGGCCTGGAGCCAGTCTCCTAAGTTAGATCCCAATAAGCCCTGACAAATATGTGCTGTCATTGCAAAGCTCATTTTTCCAAGCTAGAGTCTAACGTTAGAGTCTAGCTAAGAACTTTTCTTTTTTTGTGTTTGCTCTCTGCAGAATCTGGGGGTATTAAGATTGATGAAGGAATCAGAGCTTGAGCTTTGGCAGCCAATCGCACTTCTGGGTGATGACAAATCACGCCTTAGTTCCATTTCTTTATTATATTTATCCTCTTTCTCTCTCCCTGCCTCCCTCCCTCCCTCTTTCTCCATCTCTCTCTTCCTCTTCTCTTTCCTTTCCCAAAGCACAACATGATAGGTTGGAATGGAAGCCCATAATTTTCACGAAGCATTCCCTATGTTAACCTTTGGATGGAAAACTGAAAACAAAGTTATTGCTTTTGGGCCCTTTACCAGGAAGCTATGGTGGGGAAACCTCTCCTTCCTAGTCTTGGTTGGCATCAGACCTCTAGCTCATGTTCCAAAAGACAATTTACCATTTCATTCAAAGTGAAAACAATAAAGAATTTTCTGCAACCCAGATTTAGCATCATCATACATCTTGATTTTACTTTCTAAGTAATGGGGTCTTTCAGCTCTCAATCTAAACCACACCAAGCAGTCAGCTTGAACTGTCAAATCCATTCATGGCTATAAACTATCTTGGTAGTTTGTAAACTTCTCTGGCCACTGGCTTTCACAAAGAGAGCCATCTGAAGAACTTCAGTAAAATAGGGACTATTTAAGTTTTCTTTTTTTGCCATTTCTCTTGTGCATGTTTGCACCAGAGAAGGGAATACCAGGGCCGACATTTGGTGAGATTTCAGGAGGTGTCATAAGTTCTATCTGTTTCTCTCCATCTTCCCTGTCACTGCCTAAGCCAAGAGATCATCCTGTCCCACTAGAATGTCACTAGACCCCCCAGTGCTTTCATTCTGAACCTCCCTAGTTCATTCACTATCCAGCAGCTAAAATCATCTTTCAGAACAAAGATCTGTCATTTTCCTACTGGAAAACCATCCAGTGATTTCCTAATTCACATAGATAGACTCACTAAAGCCAAATTCTTTATTATTGACTCTGGATACTGCATGATTTGCCCCTTCCCTATCTTTCCCCAGTTCATGGAACACAGCTGGCAAATTCCAAGGTCAGGTCCTTCGTAGATCCCAAATCCTTGGCCTGAAGTGGGCTAGTCTCTTCTCTTTGCATGGCCCACTCCAGGGACCTTTAGATTTCAGATCAAAGATTCCCAACTCAGCAGAGCCTTCTATGATCCCTCTATCCAATAAGCTCCACTTCATTTTATTCATTAGTACCCTATGCATTTTCCCCAGGTACTTGGTTGGTTTTCAAATTCTGTGTGTATTTATTTTTATTTCCTAATTATGTCCTCTGCCTCCCTGGAGGTGGGGATCTGGTTTGCTTTCTTCACTGTTGTAAATCTCAGCTTTGGCATGGTGTCTGGTACAGAGGATGCGTGGCCATGGTTTAAGTGTCTTGTAAGTTAGGTACAGGCATTGTCCCATTTTACAAATGACGAAACTGAGGTACAGTGAAGTTAAATAATTTCTTCTGAGTCCTGGAGCTAGTAGGAGATAAAAACACAATTTGTTGAACATTAATTGAATGAATGAATAAATGTATCTTTATTCATCTAACATGTGTCTTCTAGAGATAATAGTTTTAGAGATTAAAAAAGAAAATCTGAGAATGGGTCAGCTAAAAGAAAAAGTCATTAAAGAGCATGTTTTCTTAGCTAAGGTGAAAGCTCTTCTCATCCTTTCATTCCCCCATCCCCAGCTGTTTAGCATATGTTTTTGTTTTCCAAACTTTTTTTGGTTCCTAAAAACTCTCTGAATTCTGGGATCCTTGACAAAGCCTCACTGTTATGCCAGGTTGAAACTCAGTCACCCATATTTGCTCATTTTGCATCAGATTTACTGTCCAGCAGAGGCAAAACTGAGGTCACTGAGTTAAGACTAGACTCCTACTTTACAGCATTATGTCTGGTGTAATGCTGAATTCAAAGATTTATTATTCAGTGTTGATAGGCTGTAGAGAGACCATCATGTGATTTATTTACTGTCAGAACTAAATGGTCAAGTTTTTCAAGTGAATGCTATTATTCCCCAAATAAGTTATCAGTTTAAGAAAGATTTTAGGCTGATTTTACTACACATTTTATAGTATTGATGTGTAATTTGCGACTCTGGGCATTACAGAAAAACTGTGGCACAAGACAAAAGTGGTGTTATAATCTCAACTCAGTAATGGTTTATGTGCACGAAGATGGATATATATATACATAAAGTCATATATATACGATTTTGCTCCCAGTTGTAAAATGTCTCTCTGACCTCTATCCCTGTTACGTTCCATGCAAACCACGGAATAATTACTTAAATATGAGTTTTTGAAGGCCAGTGCCATCAGAACCTCCCGTTGTTTAAACTTTGAAGATTTTAGTTCAATTTCTTTCCTTTTAAAACTCAATTAGCTCCTTTTCCCTCTTTCTTTCGATATTGTTAATCTGTTGCCTCTTTATCCTTCACATGGAAATCATTGAACTACTGTGGATCACAAAAACCCCTTTCCTAACAGAAATTTCAAAAGGTTTCTTGTCGTAAGTAATGGAATTACTTGTAAAATATATTCAGTGAGAAAGAAGGATGAATATATAAGCAGAAGAATAGCAAGAAACTCCATGTTCTTGACGCAGACACCCAGTAGCCTTGGGTATTAGTAAGCAGCCCATTTGCCCCTGTGTTCCTGGGTGGACATGGTACATGTGATGTGGAGAGCATGAAGCTGAGTATTTGCACTTAAAGAGCCTTGATGAGTTGCATTATTTCCCTATTAATTCTTTAAATCAGAAGGAATGGCTTTGGAAGCTGTCCTTAAAGAAACCTGGAAGACAGGGTACCTTCTGGTGGTGGTAGAGTCCGGCCAACGTGTGGCCCAAGTAGCTGCTTTTGTTTTCTGAACATCCCTGTAGTGTTTCCCAAGCCACCCTTGGGCTCAGCCAGTGAGTCCTCAGTGCTGTGGTCAGAGGTAATGATGCGCTGAAGAGATTCAGATGGCGGTTGTGGACCCTGCAGACACGTGTTCAAGTGGCTTCTTCATCTGCTCTACAGCTAATGAATAGGACTGTGAAAAATTGGCTAAAACTGGATCCTCTGCATTTAAAAAAGGAACCAAGATTGGTACTTCATTCACCATCCTGAGGCCATGCCATGTTTTTTTCTTAAAGGATTGATCTTTCTTTACAACATGTTTTAAGTTATCTTTGACCTTGAGAGACAATAGTGGGATATAGACATGTATGGAAGAGACAAGTGGAGAGGAGGGAAGCCATTGAGTCCCAGGTGGACCTGATCTCTAGGGTGAAGAGGAAAAATAAGAGCGTTTGAGAATCCCACAGGCATGGGGAGAGTGCCAAGAGGGAGACAGATATGTATGGCAGGGATTGGAGTCTGTTTTCTGGTTGCTTCTTGGTGCAGGCACAATTCAGAGAACCTTCCATCTTCAACTGCTCAGACATGCAGGCTAGGCAATGTTTATCCTTCTGAACACTTGAGAAGATCATCTGGGTGTCATCTGGGACTGTTCCACCTGCCTCACCCTGACTGTCCAATCACAAATTCCTGGTGTTTCTACTGGACTCACATCTCTCAAATCCATTCATTTCTCTGCACCCACCACTGCTACTTTCAGTAGCATCTTTCTAAGCAGTCTCACTGCCTCCAATTGTACCCTCTTTGGTCCATTCTCCACATGGCAGCTCAGTCTACCTTTCTGCACCTGGTATGTCCCTCTGCTGGTTCAAACCCTTCAAAGGGGCCTCACTGCTCCCTGGATGTAGTTCAGTTTTCCCGCCAGAATCTGTGAGATTTCAAGATGACCATCGCCTACCTCCTTCCTTTCCTTCACCTTCACTGGCCCCACAAGATTATCTGTGGTTCCTGAATGCTCAGTGTTCTCTTTTGCATCTGGATCCTTCACTCTGCTTGGGATGTGCACTCACCATTATCTAAATTTCCAGATCACCTTATTCCCCCAGCCAAGTCTGAACTAGGTGGACATACGGTAAACTCCGGAACACCTTGTCTTTATTCCTGGCATTTGTAGAGATGATTATGTTTATTGGGTTAGTCCTTCATGAACTGTAAATGTCTTGAGAGCAGAGATGCTGTTGCTCTTAGGTTCCCAGCTCCTAATGTCTGGTCGTTAAAGCAGGGACCAAGTCAATATCTGTTGTATAAAGTAATGAGTCAGATAGTTTTGTTTGGGGAAATGCTTCTAGTTAACAGTTGTATTATTGTTTTACTTCCTGCCTTTTTTTCCCATTTGTCTTTACAGCATGAAGAATTCTGTAAAGAAGGCAGATTTTTAATTGTGTGAGCAAGTTTTGGACCACACTGACCACAGTTTGCTCTTTTTATTCCCTTAGTATGTCAAAGACTCAAATCTGGTTTTCCTGAGGCTCAGCATCTCCCCTGACCTGAATGATTGAGACACCATTTTTTCCACAAGTAGAAGCAGGTTGTGATAGCTCTTGGTTAAGACTGGAGAATTGGGATTTCCCTGGTGGTCCAATGGTTAAGACTGTGTGCTCCCAAGGCAGGGGGTGCAGGTTCGATCCCTGGTCAGGGAACTAGATCCCGCATGCTGGAACTAAGACCCGGCGCAGCCAAAAAACAAACATACAGACAAACAAACAAAAAGACTGGAGATTTTTACAGGTCATGGGGCAAGCCATTAAAGTGCAAATTTCACCTCAAAAAATGGAAATAATTTCCTTGTTTAGGACTAAGACAAAGGGGGAAGCTCAGAGTAGCAGAAGCCTTAGGAGTAGACCAGAGTTGACTCTGGAAGTGTCAGCTTCCATTTCTCTCTCCACTTGGCAGGTCCAGGAGCTCAAGGACATCAGTCCCCTTTGCCCCAGACCTTGTAATGTGAGTCTTGAGATTTGTGAGAAATGAGATTGGCCCCATACTTAGCCATCTGCCTACTGTGGAAGGAGGGCCCTCTGAAGACCACTGCACTGAGGGCATCTCAGAGATTCATAGAAATATTTGGACTCAATAGGTGCTCATTGACCGCCTACTGTGTCCATGCTCTGAGGAAATTGGGGCTCAGAGAACCTAAATTGCTTAGCTAGAAAATTCTAGAACTTGGACTAGACTCTAGGTCTTCTTTGTGTTCATTCTCTGCTCCAATTTGATATAGTCCACCTGCAAACTTCATAGTTATCCTTTTAATTTATGGTGGCACAGGATTACAGAGAAAAGGTGGACTTGGTTCTGCTCTGGGATGGCATTGCACTGTGACCCTGGGAAAGTTAAACTTCTCTGATTCTCTTACCTTGGGCATGAAGATAATAAGGCTTGGTTCATAAGCTTGTTGTGAAGATTAAATTAGATTTTGTATATAAAATCCCTAGTACACTGCCTGAAACCATCACAGATATTCTTTCCTCCTATGTTTAGAATGCCTAAAATACACACTATTTAGCCATTTAATTTCAGGCTCCTCATGTAAAATATGGGTACCCCTGAAAGCTTTGTGGTAATGGTGTGTTATTCGCCCCTGCCTATGTTTTATAGTAACTGATTTGGAGACCTCAGTCATCAGAGGGAAGAGAACATCTGTCTACCCATCTTGTCCAAGCCCTTAGTCTTTGTACTTTTGCTTTCTACATAGATTAAAAAACTGAAATTCTATTAAGTGAAGAAAGTCAGACAAAGACAAATATTGTATGATATTGCTTATATGTGGAATCTAAAAAAAAGATACAAATGAACTTATTTACAAAACAGAAACAGATCCACAGACATAGAAAACAAACTTATGGTTATCAAAGGGGAAGGTGGGGGGAAGGGATAATTTAGGAGTTTGGGATTAAAATATATACACTACTGTATATAAAATAGGTAAACAACAAGGACCTGCTATATAGCACAGGGACCTATACTCAGTATCGTGTAATAACCTATAATGGAAAAGAACCTGAAAAAGAATATGGATATATATATATATATAATATGGGAATATGAGTAATATATATATATGTATATGTATAACTGAATCACTTTGCTGTACACTTGAAATGAACACACTGTAAATTAACTATACTTTAATTAAAAAAAAAACTGAAATTCTACTCCTAACATTTAGCTCAGCTTAACCACATAGAAGGAAAAAAATTTATCAGTGAGAGATTGTTTTATTATTTGGAGAAATTTACAACTAATGCTGTACCTACTTCACATTTTAGCTTAGAGCTAAAAGTTTCTTTTGTACTTGAAAACGAAAAAGAAAAGGAATGCTTATGAACGACAGACTCCAGGATAAAATATGCATATTCAAACCCAAGGGAAGTGTCTTGCACATTATGCTGCTGCATGAGTATAATTTTCTTGAATGCTGGGAAGTATTCAAGGATAAGCAGTAAAACCATTCTCCTTATAGGACAACAATACAAGCAAACATTTGAAATTTTAGAGCCTTTCCAATGAAAAATGACTGACTGAAGACTAGTTAGCTGTGCTAGAATCCAGCTGGTGAACATTTGCTTACCATTGTGTTCCCTTATGTGGCCCTCCCTCTCTCCCACTTCCTCCAAATACTTCTGTCAGTTGCCTCTTCTTTGGAAATAAGCAGACCTTAGTCTTTCTGTGCTCTGCGTGGAATTGTCATTAAGTTTTCTGACACAAAGATTTAGATTAGAAATTAACAAGCTCATTTTCCCAAGAGTTATGTAAGAAGTTAAATAGCATAGGAGATGGACATAAAGATGTACAGTTTGGTTGTTGTTTATTTAATTAGTATAACAAATATTTTTATGCTTATTGGAGGTTTGTGAATTTTCTCTCTTTAGGCTAAATATATGTTATTTCTCTAAACATGTTCGTTGATAGCTCACCATGACACCATATGCTGTAGAGAAGAATTCAGTATGTGGAACTCTATCTTGGGCACCATCCAGTGAAATTTAGTTACTTCATGCTGATCACCAACCTTTTAATGTAATCCCCAAGAAATGTTTATAATTAGGTCGAACCATGTCAAATGGTTGATTTTTGACTCCTTTTTTCCCTACAAAAATGGTGGGTTTTTTGTAACTTATACAATATTAAAGATCCAGTCTACTCATTTTTTTCCTTAAGCTAAATTATGTTGTCTGATGCCATAATATATTCTATGTACATAAGACACTTAATATTTAGTTGTTGATGGGATAGTGGGCCTGGAGTTGATTTAGTGAGACTGATTAGGTAGGTTGTAAGGCATTTGCGTGCACCTCTACACCATGCAATGGACATAAAACATCATGAGGCTGAGATGACTGAGCTAGAGGTTTAATGTCTTCGTTGTATATAAAGGGAGGACATATTATGGGTCAAGGAGGTGAAGAATTTCGTAAGGCATTTGAAAAGTAAACAGTTGAAAAGGTTAAAAGTGTATCTGTTCTGATCTTGGGAGGTCAAGCCAGTAAACTTAACATCCACTCTTTGAAATGGTGTTTCTGGTCCTTACTTGGCATTGAAGGAGGTAGATTTTGCGTGAAGGATGGGACTGCTCATAAGCCATCACCAGACAGTCTATATTCCTAATGCATGTAATTCAGAGACAGGAACAGGAGCGTGGATTGCCATTCCCAGCTCACACTGGGGATGGAGAGGAACGGTGCAGTGCATCTGTGGGCTCTGCCTTGGATAAAGAAGCTGAGGATGGGCTTAAGGGACCCAAGGGACCCAAAGGGCCGTGGACATGTTCCAGAATTCCGGTTTTCAAAAGTTTAGACCGACCATAATAATCTGTGCTGTGGCACACTATATTCCAGCTGCTGCTGACAAAAATGCCAGACTCTCTCTTTGGCATATTACAGAAGTTTTCGATTGCAACAGAAATGCTGTGTCTCTCCTCTAATTCTCTGTGTCCATCTGCATCGCTAACTTTAGTTACTTGGTTATGCTCCTGCACGAATGTGCACACGCTAATGTAGAGTCTTGGTCAATTTTTATGTTTAAAAAATAAACCTGCATGTGACAGAGAAGTCCACTGTGACCTTCTTGTTTTCATTTCCCATTTTCTAGAGGATTGTCTAGAAAGTAGACTGAAGCAGTAAATGTTTCCTGAGGGTGTAGTCTTTTTGCCAGCTGCAGTGTATGAGAGGCTATAATCCCAGGGTGTGTTAAGAAGATAGGAACTCCAGTGCAGTGAGAAAGTCTACATAAAAACA
Source organism: Mesoplodon densirostris (assembly GCF_025265405.1). Taxonomy (NCBI): domain Eukaryota; kingdom Metazoa; phylum Chordata; class Mammalia; order Artiodactyla; family Ziphiidae; genus Mesoplodon; species Mesoplodon densirostris. Next base: position 13,634,451 of record NC_082663.1, read on the forward strand.
AATTGGTATATTCCCATGATGGCTGTAAGTATCCGTTGTGATTATTATATTTTGAGTGCCAAATGACTGTAAATGGTACCAAGTGGAGAGGGGGTCCCTGAGACCTGGAGAAGGCTGTTGTGGAAGAGTTGATAATAGATAAGGGTCATGTTTTGGAAGGGAAGAGATGCCATTCTAGGCTAGCAGAAGCATGAAAACAAGGCACGAAGTGAGCTTGGGGAGTTATAGGCAGATCGAATTGGTCGATACAGGTACAAAAGAACCACTTAGACCTAGTCTGAATTCTTTATACAGATTATTACTGCAAAATAAATTGGACAAAGTGCTGGTCTAGGACCTTAATTTTGAAGTATCGATTTACACTCTTGGAACGTTATTAATACATAGCATTTACTGAGCGCTTTACTATGGGCCAAGCATAGAGCTAGGTGCTTTGAAGGTATTGATTCACCACTCTGGGACCTCATTTGATAAATAAGGCCACTGAGACAGACTTAAGTATCTTTTCAAAGTCAAGGAGGTGATAAATGACAAGGGATTCAAATCCAAGTGCACTGATTCCTGCCTTTGGGCTTTTCCCCAAGAGTCTGTAATAAAAATCTAAGGGAATATAGTGTGGTGACCAAGGTCACTAATGCCTGATGCTTTCATTTGCAAGCTTTGGGAAGGTTACACAATCTATGCCTTAGTTTTCTTGTGTGGACCATGGGGATAGTAACACGGGTCCTATCTCACAGGGTGGCCCTGAGGATTCAGTAGAATAATGAGATGTCAGAACATGCTCGGTAGGGGCTGCTGCCATGAGAGGGTGGGGGTGCTCATCCCTAATCTTCCTGCAGGACAGAGGAAGCAATGGAGGCTCACAAATATGAACTGTTTGTTCAAGTACAAAGTTGGGATTAGAATGAAGCCCTCTTGTCTGTAAGAACAAGGGGTCTTGTCTCAACCCCTGCTAAATCAGGATGTGTGGTCATGCCACCATGGCTGAGGATTGCTTTTGAAATAATAAGAAAAAGACATTTTAAGGTCAATTCTGATGCTTGTGGATGAACACATCATTTAATTTTGTGTAATAGGAAGACACATGTGTATTTGTGTGTACAGAGTGCTTGTTTTGTTTTGCTTCTAAATAGGCAACTAATTATTCAGAAGTAGTCACTAATTCTTTACTTCTGTATTTTTAAATATGTGTTTCACTACATTAAAATAAAGATGGATAGGGCTTCCCTGGTGGCGCGGTGGTTGAGAGTCCGCCTGCCGATGTAGGGGACACGGGTTCATGCCCCGGTCCGGGAAGATCCCACATGCCACGGAGCAGCTGGGCCCGTGAGCCATGGCCGCTGAGCCTGCGTGTCTGGAGCCTGTGCTCTGCAACGGGAGAGGCCACAGCAGTGAGAGGCCCGCGTACCGCAAAAATAAAAATAAATAAATAAATAAATAATAAATAAATAAAGATGGATTGAACTTTCAAATACTCACAAAATTTTATATACAATATATTGCTATTCTTTTTTTTTTTTTTTTTGTGGTACGCAGGCCTCTCACTGTAGTGGCCTCTCCAGTTGCGGAGCACAGGCTCCGAACGCGCAGGCTCAGCGGCCATGGCTCACGGGCCCAGCCACTCCGCGGCATGTGGGATCATCCCAGATCGGGGCACGAACCCGTGTCCCCTGCATCGGCAGGCGGACTCTTAACCACTGCGCCACCAGGGAAGCCCAATATTGCTATTCTTAAATGACTTTTGTATGCTGAATTTATTCAACAACATACAAACAGTCTTGGTGATTATCCGTTACCTCAAAATCCCTTTTTTTTTTTTTTTTTTTTTGCGGTATGCGGGCCTCTCACTGTTGTGGCCTCCCCCGTTGCGGAGCACAGGCTCCGGACGCGCAGGCTCCGGACGCGCAGGCTCAGCGGCCATGGCTCACGGGCCCAGCCGCTCCGCGGCATATGGGATCCTCCCAGACCGGGGCACGAACCCGTATCCCCTGCATCGGCAGGCGGACTCTCAACCACTTGCGCCACCAGGGAGGCCCTCAAAATCCCTTTTTGATGGCCCTCCTTGATTTCAGAGACACCAAGAAATCAGGCTCCAGGGGCAAGGCCAGCCCCTCTGCTGGCCTGGCGGCCCTACCCAGCCAGTGGCAAGAGAGGGTTGGGCTGGAGGTAGGCAAAGCTGCTGAGGCTAAATATCTGACTTCCCTTGCAGCACAGGGGCAAGGGAGAGTGACCAGACTCCCATTCTAGATGCTGACTAAGTTCCACGTGGAGATGAGAATGTCAAGGTCTGCCCTAGTAAATGCCCAGGCCTTGGTACCCGTGTCTACTCAGGTGCATCATCTCTAGGATCTTACTCTCACCCTCTCCTCAGGGAGAAGAGGATCACTTCCTCTCAGCACCCACCCTCTCTTCCTACTGCATCCCAAGGCTCTAATCCACTAAGCAGAATCAGAAGGGCAGTGCATGCACAGACCTTCCCCTACCCCCATCCCAGCAATGTGGGTACAGATTTCCCCCTAACAGGGCCAGCTCCTTGAGTTTTCTGCCCTGTGTTCAAAGGGGCCCCATGCTTGGTTTGTTGCTCTGCTGTTGCCCTTTTGAAATTCCTAATACTTTTTTTTTTTTTGGCTGCACCGCACAGCCTTTGGGATCTCAGTTCCCCACCAGGGATTGAACCCGCGCCCCCTGCAGTGGAAGCTTTGAGTCTTAACCACTGCACTGCCAGGGGGGAAGTCCCAATCATTTCTTTCTTTTTTTTTTTTTTGCGGTATGCAGGCCTCTCACTGTTGTGGCCTCTCCCGTTGCGGAACACAGGCTCCGGACACGAAGGCTCAGCAGCCATGGCTCACGGGCCCAGCCGCTCTGCGGCATGTGGGATCCTCCCGGACCGGGGCACGAACCCGTGTCCCCTGCATCGACAGGCGGACTCTCAACCACTGCGCCACCAGGGAAGCCCCGAATGATTTCTTAATAAGGGCCCTACATTTTCGCTTTGCTCTGAGGCCCACAGATTATGTAGCCAGCCACTCCTGCCCCCTAACATGCTCCTTGACTTTCGTATATTTACTTTCAAAGACAAGTTCAAGGATACAGTAGGTAAGAAAGGAGCAGACTGCTTCTGTTAATTTAGGGAGAAGTGGACTTGCTGGGATAAAAAGGTTTAAATCTTATCAAGGACTTTTGATGTGCATGTTGCCAGATACTTTATTTTTTATTTTTATATATGTATATATATATATATATATATATATATATATATATATATATTTATTTATTTATTATTATTTTTTAAATTAGTTTCTGCTTTATAACAAAGTGAATCAGTCATACATATACATCTGTTCCCACATCCCTTCCCTCATGCATCTCCCTCCCTCCCACCCTCCCCATCCCACCCCTCCATGCGGTCACAAAACACCGAGCTGATCTCCCTGTGCCCTGGGGCTGCTTCCCACCATCTATCCACCTTACATTTGGTAGTGTATATATGTCCATGCCTCTCTTTCGCTTTGTCACATCTTACCCTTCCCCCTCCCCATATCCTCAAGTCCATTCTCAAGTAGGTCTGTGTCTTTATTCCCGTTTTACCCCTAGGTTCTTCATGACTTTTTTTTTTTTAATTCCGTATATATGTGTTAGCATACGGTATTTGTCTTTCTCTTTCTGACTTACTTCACTCTGTATGACAGACTCTAGGTCTATCCACCTCATTACAAATAGCTCAGTTTCGTTTCTTTTAATGGCTGAGTAATATTCCATTGTATATATGTGCCACATCTTCTTTATCCATTCATCCGATGATGGACACTTAGGTTGTTTCCAGCTCCGGGCTATTGTGAATAGAGCTGCAATGAACATTTTGGTACATGTCTCTTTGAATTATGGTTTTCTCAGGGTATATGCCTAGTAGTAGGATTGCTGGGTCATATGGTAGTTCTATTTTTAGTTTTTTAAGGAACCTCCATACTGTTCTCCATAGTGGCTGTACCAATTCACATTCCCACCAGCAGTGCAAGAGTGTTCCCTTTTCTCCACACCCTCTCCAGCATTTATTGTTTCTAGATTTCTTGATGATGGCCATTCTGACTGGTGTGAGGTGATATCTCATTGTAGTTTTGATTTGCATTTCTCTAATGATTAATGATGTTGAGCATTCTTTCATGTGTTTGTTGGCAGTCTGTATATCTTCTTTGGAGAAATGCCTATTTAAGTCTTCTGCCCATTTTTGGATTAGGTTGTTTGTTTTTTTGCTATTGAGCTGCATGAGCTGTTTATAAATTTTGGAGATTAATCCTTTGTCAGTTGCTTCATTTGCAAATATTTTCTCCCATTCTAACGGTTGTCTTTTGGTCTTGTTTATGGTTTCCTTTGCTGTGCAAAAGCTTTGAAGTTTCATTAGGTCCCATGTGTTTATCTTTGTTTTTATTTCCATTTCTCTAGGAGGTAGGTACAAAAGGATCTTGCTGTGATTTATGTCATAGAGTGTTCTACCTATGTTTTCCTCTAAGAGTTTGATAGTTTCTGGCCTTACATTTAAGTCTTTAATCCATTTTGAGCTTATTTTTGTGTATGGTGTTAGGGAATGATCTAATCTCAAACTTTTACATGTCCCTGTCCAGTTTTCCCAGTACCACTTATTGAAGAGGCTGTCCTTTCTCCACTGTACATTCCTGCCTCCTTTATCAAAGATAAGTTGGCCATATGTGCATGGGTTTATCTCTGGGCTTTCTATCCTGATCCACTGATCTATCTTTCTGTTTTTATGCCAGTACCACACTGTCTTAATTACTGTAGCTTTGTAGTATAGTCTGAAGTCAGGGAGCCTGATTCCTCCAGCTCCGTTTTTCGTTCTCAAGATTGCCTTGGCTATTCGGGGTCTTTTGTTTTTCCAAACAAATTTTGAAATTTTTTGTTCTAGTTCTGTGAAAAATGCCAGTGGTAGTTTGATAGGGATTGCATTGAATCTGTAGATTGCTTTGGGTAGTACAGTCATTTTCACAATATTGATTCTTCCAATCCAGGAGCATGGTATATCTCTCCATCTATTTGTATCATCTTTAATTTCTTTCATCAGTGTCTTATAATGTTCTGCATACAGGTCTTTTGTCTCCTTAGGTAGGTTTATTCCTAGATATTTTATTCTTTTTGTTGCAATGGTAAATGGGAGTGTTTTCTTGATTTCATTTTCAGATTTTTCATCATTAGTGTACAGGAATGCCAGAGATTTATGTACATTAATTTTGTATCCTGCTACTTTACCAAATCCATTGATTAGATCTAGTAGTTTTTCGGTAGCATCTTTAGGATTCTCTATGTATAGTATCATGTCATCTGCAAACAGTGACAGCTTTACTTCTTCTTTTCCAATTTGGATTCCTTTTATTTCCTTTTCTTCTCTGATTGCTGTGGCTAAAACTTCCAAAACTAAGTTGAATAAGAGTGGTGAGAGTGGGCAGCCTTGTCTTGTTCCTGATCTTAGTGGAAATGGTTTCAGTTTTTCACCATTGAGGACAATGTTGGCTGTGGGTTTGTCATATATGGCCTTTATTATGTTGAGGAAAGTTCCCTCTATGCCTACTTTCTGCAGGGTTTTTATCATAAATGGGTGTTGAGTTTTGTCGAAAGCTTTCTCTGCATCTATTGAGATGATCATATGGTTTTTCTCCTTCAACTTGTTAATATGGTGTATCACATTGATTGATTTGCGTATATTGAAGAATCCTTGCATTCCTGGAATAAACCCCACTTGATCATGGTGTATGATCCTTTTAATGTGCTGTTGGATTCTGTTTGCTAGTATTTTGCTGAGGATTTTTGCATCTATGTTCATCAGTGATATTGGCCTCTAGTTTTCTTTCTTTGTGACATCCTTGCCTGGTTTTGGTGTCAAGGTGATGGTGGCCTCGTAGAATGAGTTTGGGAGTGTTCCTTCCTCTGATATTGTTTGGAAGAGTTTGAGAAGGATGGGTGTTAGCTCTTCTCTAAATGTTTGATAGAATTCGCCTGTGAAGCCATCTGGTCCTGGGCTTTTGTTTGATGGAAGATTTTTAATCACAGTTTCAATTTCAGTGCTTGTGATTGGTCTATTCATATTTTCTATTTCTTCCTGAGTCAGTCTTGGCAGGTTGTGTATTTCTAAGAATTTGTCCATTTCTTCCAGGTTGTCCATTTTATTGGCATAGAGTTGCTTATAGTAATCTCTCATGATCTTTTGTATTTCTGCAGTGTCAGTTGTTACTTCTCCTTTTTCATTTCTAATTCTATTGATTTGAGTCTTCTCCGTTCTTTTCTTGATGAGTCTGGCTAATGGTTTGTCAATTTTGTTTATCTTCTCAAAGAACCAACTTTTATTTTGGTTGATCATTGCTATCGTTTCCTTCATTTCTTTTTCATTTATTTCTGATCTGATCTTTATGATTTCTTTCCTTCTGCTAACTTTGGGGGGTTTTTGTTCTTCTTTCTGTAATTGCTTTAGGTGCAGGGTCAGGTTGTTTACTCGAAATGCTTCCTGTTTCTTAAGGTAGGATTGTATTGCTATAAACTTCCCCATTAGAATTGCTTTTGCTGCGTCCCATAGGTTTTGGGTCGTCGTGTCTCCATTGTCATTTGTTTCTAGGTATTTTTAAATTTCCTCTTTGATTTCTTCAGTGATCACTTCGTTATTGAGTAGTGTATTGTTTAGCCTCCATGTGTTTGTATTTTTTACAGATCTTTTCGTGTAATTGATGTCTAGTCTCATAGCATTGTGGTCGGAAAAGATACTTGATACAATTTCAATTTTCTTAAATTTACCAAGGCTTGATTTGTGACCCAAGATATGATCTATCCTGGAGAATGTTCCATGAGCACTTGAGAAAAATGTGTATTCTGTTGTTTTTGGATGGAATGTCCTATAAATATCAACTAAGTCCATCTTGTTTAATGTATCATTTAAAGCTTGTGTTTCCTTATTTATTTTCATTTTGGATGATCTGTCCATTGGTGAAAGTGGGGTGTTAAAGTCCCCTACTATGATTGTGTTACAGTCGATTTCCCCTTTTATGGCTGTTAGTATTTGCCTTATGTATTGAGGTGCTCCTATGTTGGGTGCATAAATATTTACAATTGTTATATCTTCTTCTTGGATCGATCCCTTTATCGTTATGTAGTGTCCTTCTTTGTCTCTTCTAATAGTCTTTATTTTAAAGTCTATTTTTTCTGATATAAGAATTGCTACTCCAGCTTTCTTTTGATTTCCATTTGCATGGAATATCTTTTTCCATCCCCTTACTTTCAATCTGTATGTGTTTCTAGGTCTGAAGTGGGTCTCTTGTAGACAGCATATATATGGGTCTTGTTTTTGTATCCATTCAGCCACTCTGTGTCTTTTGGTGGGAGCATTTAGTCCATTTACATTTAAGGTAATTATTGATATGTATGTTCCTATTCCCATTTCCTTAATTGCTTTGGGTTCGTTATTGTAGGTATATTCCTTCTGTTGTGTTTCTTGCCTAGAGAAGTTCCTTTAGCATTTGTTGTAAAGCTGGTTTGGTGGTGCTGAACTCTCTCAGCTTTTGCTTGTCTGTAAAGGTTTTAATTTCTCCATCAAATCTGAATGAGATCCTTGCTGGGTAGAGTAATCTTGGTTGCAGGTTTCTCTCCTTCATCACTTTAATTATGTCCTGCCACTCCCTTCTGGCTTGTAGAGTTTCTGCTGAGAGATCAGCTGTTAACCTGATGGGGATTCCCTTGTGTGTTATTTGTTGTTTTTGCCTTGCTGCTTTTAATATGATTTCTTTGTGTTTAATTTTTGACAGTTTGATTAATATGTGTCTTGGTGTATTTCTCCTTGGATTTATTCTGTATGGGACTCTCTGTGCCTCCTGGACTTGATTAACTATTTCCTTTCCCATATTGGGGAAGTTTTCAACTATAATCTCTTCAAATATTTTCTCAGTCCCTTTCTTTTTCTCTTCTTCTTCTGGAACCCCTATAATTCGAATGTTGGTGCGTTTAATGTTGTCCCAGAGGTCTCTGAGACTGTCCTCTGTTCTTTTCATTCTTTTTTCTTTATTTTGCTCTGCATCAGTTATTTCCACTATTTTATCTTCCAGGTCAGTTATCCGTTCTTCTGCCTCAGTTATTCTGCTATTGATGCCATCTAGAGTATTTTTCATTTATTGTGTTTTTAATCGATGCTTGATTCATCTTTAGTTCTTCTAGGTCCTTGTTAACTGTTTCTTGCATTTTGTCCATTCTATTTCCAAGATTATGGATTTTGGAAATAGAATCTTGGATCAGCTTTACTATCATTATTCTGAATTCTTTTTCAGGTAGACTGCCTATTACCTCTTCATTTGTTAGGTCTGGTAGGTTTTTATCTTGCTCCTTCACCTGCTGTGTGTTTTTCTGTCTTCTCATTTTGCTTATGTTACTGTGTTTGGGGTCTCCTTTTTGCAGGCTGCAGATTCGTAGTTCCCGTTGTTTTTGATGTGTGTCCCCAGTGGCTAAGGTTGTTTCAGTAGGTTGTGTAGGCTTCCTGGTGGGGGGGACTAATGCCTGTGTTCTGGTGGTTGAGGCTCGATCTTGTCTTTCTGGTGGACAGGTCCACGTCTGGTGGTGTGTTTTGGGGTGCCTGTGGCCTTATTATGTTTTTAGGTAGCCTCTCTGCTAATGGGTGGGGTTGTGTTCCTGCCTTGCTAGTTGCTTGGTATAGGGTGACTAGCAGTGTAGCTTGCTGGTCGTTGACTGAAGCTGGGTGCTGGTGTTGAGATGGAGATCTCTGGGAGATTTTCACTGCTTGATATTATGTGGAGCTGGGAGTTCTCTTGTGGACCCGTGTCCTGAAGTTGGCTGTCCCACTTCAGAGGCACAGCACTGGCTCCTGGCTGCAGCACCAAGAGCCTTTCATCCACCTGGCTCAGAATAACAGGGAGAAAAAGCAGAAAGAACGTATTAGTAGAAGAAAGAAAGAGAGAGGGAAAGAAAGGAAGAAGGGAAGAAAGGAAGGAAGGACGGAAGAAAGAAAGAAAGGAGGGAGGGAGGTAGGATGGAAAGAAAGAAGGAAAGAAAGGAGGGAGGGAGGGAGGAATGAAAGCAAAAGGAAGAGTGAATGGAAGAAGGGAGGGAGGGAGGAAGGAAAGAAAAAGAAAGTGGAAAGAAGAAGGGTGGGAGGGAGGGAGGGAGGAAGGGAAGGTAGGAAAAAAAGAAAGAGCAGGTAAAGTAAAATAGAATAAAGTATGAAATATCGTAGCGTTATTAAAATTAAAAAGTAATTATTGAAAAAAAAACGGACCGATAGAACCCTGGGACATATGGTGGAAGCAAAGCTATACAGAGAGAATCTTACACAGAAGATTACACATACACATTCACAAAAAGAGAGCAGGGGGAAAAATCAAAAATCTTGCTCTCCAAGTCCACCTCCTCAATTTGGGATAATTTGTTGTAAAAAGAGGAAAAGGGCGAGAAGTCTGAAATCTTGCTCCCTAAGTCCACCTCCTTAATTTGGGATAATTCGTTGTAAAAAGAGGAAAAGGGGGGAAAGTCTTAAATCTTGTCCTCAAAGTCCACTTCCTCAATTTGGGATGATTCGCTGTCCATTCATGCACTCCACAGACGCAGGGCACATCAAATGGACTGTGGAGCTTTAATCCGCTGCCTCAGAGGCTGCACAGAGAGATTTCCCTGTCTCTGCTCTCACAGCTCCCGGGTCTCAGCCTTGGATCCGGTCCCGCCTCTGCGCGTAGGTCGCCGGAGGGCGTCCGTTCTTTGCTCAGACAGGACGGGTTTAAAGGAGCTGCTGATTCGGGGGCTCTGGCTCACTCAGGCAGAGGGGAGGGAGGGGCGCGCAGTGTGGGGCGGGCCTGCGGCGGCAGAGGCCAGCGTGACGTTGTAGCAGCCCGTGGCGCTCCGTGCGCTTTTCCGGGAAAGCCGTCCCCGGGTCTCGGGACCCCGGCAGTGGCGGGGTGCACAGGCCCACCGGAAGGCGGGGCGGACAGTGACCCGCGCTCGCACATAGGCCCTGCGGCGGCGGCAGCGGCAGCAGCCCCAGCGTCCCACGCCTGTCTCTGAGGTCCGCGCCTTACCCGCGGCTCGCGCCTGTCTCCGGTGCTTCCCCAAGCAGCCCTCTTAATGCCCTCTCCTCGCGCACCAGGAAACAAAAGGGAAAAAAGTCTCTGGCCTCTTTGGCAGCTCCAGACCCTTTCCCAGGACTCCCTCCGGGCTAGCCGTGGTGCACTAACCCCCTCAGGCTCTCTTCCTGCCGCCAGCCCCAGTCCTTTCCCTGCGCTCCGACTGAAAGCCGATACCCGAGCCTCAGCTCCCAGCCCCGCCCGCCACGGCGGCCGAGCAGACAAGCCTCTCGGGCTGGTGTGTGCCTGAGGGCACCGGTCCTCTGTGCCGGAATCTCTCCGCTTTGCCCTCCACACCCCTGTTGCTGTGCTCTCCTCCGCTACTCCAAAGCTTTCCCCCTCCGCCACCTGCAGTCTCCGCCCGCGAAGGGGCTTGTAGTGTGTAGAAACCTTCCCTCCTTCACGGCTCCCTCCCACCGGTGCAGGTCCCGTCCCTATCCTTTTGTCTCTGTTTATTCTTTTTTTCTTTTGCCCTACCCAGGTATGTGGGGAGTTTCTTGCCTTTTGGGGGGTCTGAGGTCTTCTGTCAGCGTTCAGTAGGTGTTCTGTAGGAGTTGTTCCACGTGTAGATGAATTTCTGATGTATCTGTGGGGAGGAAGGTGATCTCCGTGTCTTACTCCTCCGCCATCTTCCTCCGGAATCCCAGATACTTTAAAGTACTTGTATCTATTTATTCTTGCAGCCATGCAATGGATATTCTCACTCAAACAAACCATTTTGCAAAGGCATGGACTATAAGTGGTATCTTCTTGTTTTGTTTTGTCTCTTTATGAGCAAGTTAGACTATGTTTCAAATTCTGTTACACCTTGTGTGTTTCTTTGGTGAATAGCCTATTGTCATCTTTTCCCAGCTTATATGCTAGTCTCAGTGTCTTTCAAGTGATTCCTATGAGTTCTTTGGAGAATAAAGACATTTGCCCCTTGTGATTTTTTTCCCCCAAAGGGTTGTTTGCCTTCAATTACATTTGTTGCTATTTGTTTATTTTTCTTATACGGAAGTTTGCAATTTTTATATGGTTAAATGTCCTGATAATTTTATTTGTATTTTCTTCTGTTGGTTTGAGGTTAATAGACTTATAACCTTCTAGAAATTTGATAAATATTTAGTTGTTTTCTTTTGAATTTATATCTTGTGAGTGTTATACTTTGTTTTTTGAGTAAGATGAGGATATGATTTTTTAAAAAATAGATACCTAGTTGTCCCAGTACCAGTTATTATTTCTTCCTTCTTCACTGACTTTCAGGGTTACTTTTCTGTCTTCACTGTTTATATACGAATTTATCTCTGGGCTCTCCATTCTGTTCCACTGGTATTTCTGATTTAATTGGTGTACCTTTATGTGCCATAAATGGTGTAGGACTGGTCCATTTCAAAATCCTTGCACATTTTGCATACATGTAATTATTACACCATTTATGGATATGATTGGATGTTTCACCATATCCAAATGGTAAAATAAAAGCAAAATAAACTTGCTCTCAAAAATATTGCAATATACAAAGCAACATTTAAAAAAAATCAGCATTGTTTCCTTCCTGTCAAATACAGTAAATAAATGAAACCTTCTTTTGATGGCAAATACAGTGGTAAATCAAAGCACAGACTAATGAATTCAGATTAAGTTCTGTGGTCTTCAGACACTTGTCAGCCTTCAAAAGAAAGAGTAAAATGGGGACTTCTCAAAAAGAAAAAAAAAAAGCATCCCCTTTCTCTACCTCCAAATAATTTTATTTTCTGGTCTATTCTCAGGTATCTGTTTTTCTCTTAACCACTGTCAGATTTAAGTAGTTTTCCTGTGGATTTAAAGTATACAAGTGGCATTTCTTTTAAATGTTCAACATTCAGACTCTTTACTAAATCATTGTTTCATATTGATCTATGTTAAATTTATTTTTCTGGACTTGATTCTTTGTATTTTGAAAACGTGCTAGTTTTATAATTTGGATAAACCAAAAAGGCAAGGTCTGTGTTTATCTGATAGCTGTTACCTTGTTCATTCAACAGGTCTGTATCGAGGGTCTACAAGCAGCTGGCCCTGTGGGTAGCAGTGATCTCCACAGACAGAGTCCTTCTCTGGGGAACCCTCAGGGTGCATTCTGGGAGGAGGGCAGTTGCTCCTGTCTGATACAGAGTCTCATGGGCTGTAGTAGAGAGTTTGGGCTTAAGCCAGAACCCAATGGGAAACTGTTAAGGGGTTTAAACTGGGCTGGTGATACGATCTGGTGAAGTGTGTATCATTGTCTATGACACCCCAAGAAGATGGGGAAGGAGGGGTAAAAAGGGCCGAGGGAAGACAGGGCAAAATATTTAATTCCATCTCTTCACTGTAAAAGATAGAAATCTGGAGGCAGACAAGATTATTCTGCCTGTCTCACACCATACATCTGAAAACATTTCCTTAGCTATCATCACACTGAGAAAAACAATACCATCATAAATGCCTGAAATGTTTACGTTTTATTTAAATAAGTGAAGGCCCTGTAAGTTGCATTCCAACAAAGTCTTTATGAACATACTGCTATCATAAACATCCCCTAGAATTTCCATCGGGGTTCCACAAAATGTATTCGATTTTTAGGATGAGTATAATAATTTTACAAGAAGGTGAATGAAGAAAGGCCTAGAGTAGAGGAGGACACTGATGCACAGCTTGAAATGTCAGATCCCTGTTACCTGCTCTTCCTTCAGACAAAATGGGATAGTGAGAATGTCCCTGTCACCTTCACAGATGAAGCGATGCCTTTGTACTAAAAGAATTTAGGACAAGAATTCTAGGGAATTTTACTGTTATTAATCAAGTATCTGTACATCCAGAAAGAGAATGAAGTAAAGGAACAACAGCTGTTGGTGGAGTATTTGATCTATTTTGGCTAAAAGGCAAAGCTGTTATATTTTCAAAAGAGAGAAGAGATTAGCTCCTAAGTTGCTATATTCAAGAACTATTCCAGTTTCAGGCAGGATTTATTTTGCTTCACGTTTCTCGTTTTATAGAAGCCAGACCTTTCGCTTCACTGGCCCCTGCAAACCTTAAGTTAGGTTATGACCGCAATTTATATGATAAAAGGGCTGTAAATGCAAAATTTAGGGAGAGCGATTTTTTTTTAATGCATGAAGCTTTGAAAAATACAACACAGATTGTAGGTGGAAGCTGAATTAAACTTTTTAAAAGAAGACCTACCAAGTCATCTGTTCATTGCCCAGAGCAAATTAAACTATTTCACAGGGTCTGGAAGCCTTATCAAATTTATCATGTGGCTATATATACAGCTTCTTATTTTTACTTGGTTGTGCTTTTTTAAAAGTTACAGTTCATCACTGTTAAAATAATTACTTTATGCGTATTCCACCTTTCACAGAGTCAGTCTCTACAGGAAAAAATTGCAGCATATTTTTTTCACGTAGAAAAAATATCTTTAGGATGATCTTTTTTTTTTTTTCTTTCTTTTTTTTTTTTGCTGCACTAAGTGGCTTGCAGGATCCTAGTTCCTGGACCAGGGATAGAAACCAGGCCCTTGCACTGAAAACGCAGAGTCCTAACCACTGGACTGCCAGGGAATTCCCAATTTTTTTTCTTGAATTCTAAGTTTTATCTTTGTTAAGCATACATTTCTGCAGTTCCAACATTGATCACCAGGTGCAGAAGACAGACTCTTCCTTTGTTTCTTATTGGTTCACATAACAGAAATCCAGTAGCAGGGTGAGTGCCAGAACTGATTCGAACTGGTTTATGTCTTGCAGATGTTCTTACCTGATTTCTTTCTGTCTTTCTGCTTTGCTGCATTCATCTTCATGGTAGGGTGGATGCTTCTTTTTGATACAATATGGTTCGTAACAACTCCTAGGGTTATAATCCAGAGAGAGAGAGAGCACCTTTTTCCCTACCACTGACAACTTTGGCCATTTAACTGCCCCTCTCTATCTGCCTAGTCAATCACTGGTCAGTGAGGATGGGCTCAGGTTGATAGGCTTAGGACAGGCAGCGCTCCCCGCTGGAGACAGAGGTGAATTCACTGTCACCCAATCATGAGAGAGCTACACAAAGGCAGGGGGATGGAATGGATTCAGGGTGGGGGTAGTCACTGCACTCAATGTACTGCTTTGGCCTCTCCTCCCTTCCAGTTCTGATTTAGAAGGATTCTGGGTATCTGTGAAGTAGTCTGTTGCTGCCATTCATATTTTCTCAGTTGCTTTGTGCTCAGAGATGCCTATTGGCAGGAATGGTTACCTCTCCTCCTATGAAATAGAATGGTGGCTTCCCACTGTGGTTTCAAGGGAACCTTCTCCCAACCCAAGGAAGGTGGAAGAGATGTAGGAGGAGAATAATGATCCTCTTAGGGGGCATGGCAGGTAATAAAATTGGTTCTTTCATTTGGGCACTAAGATCACACTGGACATGCAAGGTCAGAAGTCACACGCCCAAAGGGAAGACATGGCAGTGAAATAACCCAGGAAATTTTTCTATATATATATAATTTCTATTCAGTTGAGGAAGGAGGAAGTTGGTTAACAACTCTAGCTCTTCCACTTGACCTTTAACTTTTAGGGTCCTGGTTTGTGGTTGTAAAGTGGTTTTTAGTTTTGCTAGAGGGTTGGTAACTTTCTGAGTCAAGGAGGAATAGAGAATGTGGGAGTCAAAAGGGATCTTGAAAGTGACCTCCTCCTCCGATATTCCTCTCCGCGGTCTGATATGCTGCACTGATTGTTGCTGAAAAGTCTTGAGCAGCTTCAGGACCACCCAGCTAGTCAGGGAGTAAGTGTGGATCCGAGCTATGAATTCTAGTTTCTTCACTTAAGTGATTTCTTAACGGTATTTAGTGCCTTGTGTCTTCTCTGTGGCAGGAAAACCTGCTTGTTGTAATCTTCTTTGCCAAGCAGGGCTGTTTGGATCTTTCTTAATTCCCTTTACAGAATTTTGACAATAGACTTCTGCTCATGACTTTCTAATAAATGGGCCGTGTGGGATGGTAAACATAATAAGATCCTAATATTGTCTTGTATTAAATAAGATTAAGATCTGAAATGTATAGCCCTTTTTTCCCGTTTCACCATTGGTAGACTTATTGTTTATGTTTGAAAGGAGGAGAGTCAATGCCTTTTAAGATTTACTATTCAGAATTTTCACGAATTTGGATAGATCATCACAGATAATTAAGGTAAACATGAATAAACATGCTTTGTATAAAATCCCTAAAATCAATGAGTGGCTATAGGGTACAAAGGTCTGTAATTGTCAGACATAGACTGGGTTTGGGTCACCTAAAGCTGCAAAATATTGCTGCCTGTCCCTTTACAGCACTTTCTGTTGAAAGGGGAAGTTGGTATTTTCTCCACTCTTTCCCTGTCCTCAATGTCCTGCAGTAACGTGACCTCTGTCACCAAGATGGCTTGATTATGGAGTTGTGTTGGACATGGTGTCTGGCACATGGGATATTGAATGAATGAGTGCGTGAATCAAGAAGAGGCACTTATGACTTTGTCACTTGAGCCTTTTGATGCCAGGAAATAAGCATGTGGCTTTGAATTTGCCCTCAGATCCTGCTGAAACAGCCTTGAACTTCAAAAAGAACTCTTGTCTTTCCCTGCCCATCTGGATTAAGCCAGGCACCGTCGTCTCATGATCTTTGGGACATAGCAGTCCTTCAGAACTTTGGAGGAAAATCATTGGTTCAAATTGTAGTGAGGCTGTTATTAGCATAAAACTGTCTTGGGAATGACTTACAGTATGATGGAAATTCTTGTGCCGACGCACTACCCTTTAGCCTGTCCATGGCCTGATCCTCTCATTACTCTGCTCAGAAACCCAGCTGTGAAGCACCATCTGTCAGCAGCGGCAGCGGCATCCGTCTTAGTGTCAGCTGACATCTGTGTTAACTCTGGAGGAATTGCCTGAAGGCCGTTGTAGGTGGGTGTGACGCTCGGGGGAGCAGGCTCCGCCTTGGTGCCTTTTGTGAAATACTGCCTGGCCTTTTCAACTTAAAACCACCCGTGATGGAGTGCCAAGTGCTTGCTCTTTCGCGTGCTGGAAGACTCTTTTAGGACTTCTGCATTCCGTGATACATTAAACCTTATGGCTAATCTTCCTTCTCCTCTCATAATAATAGTGCCATGCAAGGAGACTTGAGTATATGCTCATATCATAGACTCAGGGTAGGACTTTCTGCTTTCTGCTTCATTCTGCAGAAAATGGTGTTGGGGAATCTACTGGGTTGAATCTACTGGGTCCTCCCCCTCCCTTCCTGAAACATCAGAATGTGACGTTATCTGGAAATAGGGTCGTTGCAGGTGTCATTATTAAGATGAGGGCGCACTGGAGTGGGGTGGGCCCTTAATTCCATAAGGCTGGTGTCCTTCTAAGAAGGGATACAGAGTCACATAGAAGGAAGACGGCCATTTGATGACAAGCAGAGATTGGAGGTATGCTGCTACAAACCAAGGAATGCCAAGGATTGCTGACAGCTGCCAGAAGCCAAGAGAGATTCTTGGCACAGAGGAGGTTCTCTCTAGAGACCTTGGAGGGAGCACGGCCCTGCTGGCACCTCGATTTCAGACTTCTAGCTTCCAAGACTGTGAGACAATACACTTCTCTTGTTTTAAGCCATCCAGGTAGTGATAATTTGTTACAGCAGCCCTAGGAAGCTAATACAGAGTACTCTACAGTATGTCACCACTGGGAATCTGTATGAATTTTGTAAGTTCTGTTTTGCATGCTCAACACGTAGCCATTATGTAAAGACTAACTTTTGGAGTAACATAGATATAACTGGTGCCCGTAAGGAAGGGATAGTGCTTTTCAGGAAATATTACGAGAACAGGGCTATTCCATTAGGAGTAAATTTCCAGTTTATTCACTCAGTCAGTCCTTCAGTCTTATGCCAATTCATTCAACACACATGTACTGATTGACCGTAATATGGCAAGCACAGTACTTGCTTTGGAGAATAGAGCAGTGAACAAAATAGGTATGGAATCTACCCTTGTGAAGTTGAGAATCCAGTGGAGAAGACAGACATGAGTTTGTTTATAATCAACCTACATATTTTTAACATCATTATAAAAGAAAAAAGCAGTCACGCTAAAAAGCGGTGAAATTTTGGGAATCAGTGAGTATTTGGGAATATCACTTAACGATCCTATTTAAAAACTTAAACCTACTGCATTTATGTTCAATTCTATTTGTATGTCTGTGTTTTATAGCCTCACCCAGTATAGACTGTCTTGTTTTTTCTAGTCCTAATCATAATCCTTCACATGCAGTAGGTTTAGCATGTAGTTGCTGAATTAAATTGAATTATTGATTAAGAATAAAAGTAGGGAGAATGGTTAATAATAGCTAACATCTATTAAGTATCTATTATATATATATGCCTTATAGAATTGACCTCATTTTTTTTTTTTTTTTTTTTTTTTTTTTTGGCGGTACGCTGGCCTCTCACTGCTGTGGCCTCTCCCGTTGCGGAGCACAGGCTCCGGATGCGCAGGCTCAGCGGCCATGGGCCCAGCCGCTCTGCGACATGTGGGATCTTCCCAGACCAGGGCACGAACCCATGTCCCCTGCATCGGCAGGCGGACTCTCAACCACTGGGCCACCAGGGAAGCCCTAGAATTGACCTCATTTTATTCTCATAGGTGTTTCTATGAGTTTATATTTCCCAGTACATCATTTTACAGATAGAGAGACTCAGGGTCTCAGAAAGTAAAAAAACTTCCTCCACCTCAACCAGTTAGTTAGTGGCAAAGCCAAGATGCGGGTCCGAGCAGTGGGCAGTCGGGCTCCACGTCCTGGGCCGCACCTCCGGCCTTAGTCACACTTGCAGCCATCCTGCTGCCTTCCGTGGATTTGTTTAAGAGGACTGTGTCGGAATCATGTGCCTTCCTTCTTTTTCTTTTTACTAATCACAGCCTCTGGGAGTAATGCAGAAAAGATTGGCTTTAATTCACATTTTTGTCTAAGAAAATCTTCTTTCCTCACCAAGGTAAAAAGAGTGTGACACTAGAATGTGGAATGATTGCTGATCACTTAAATCATTTCTATTTAATTCTTTCTCTCTTTAGCCTTTGGCTTCTAAACTAATGTCACTTAAATGACTAGATACCCTGCAGGGTCGTGTGTGGTTAAGCCCAGGCTTGCATTTCACATCATGGTTTCACTTGTGTGGTGTTGGAGCGGGGACTCCCGCTCCTGTGCTGTCTGCCTTGAGGCCGAAGCTCTTGCCTTTCCTAGAGAGAATGTGGACCATCCCCAGGAAGAGGGCAAAGGGGACGTCCCCAGGCATCTCCTGGCTGTCCCGCTCCAATCAAAATCCCACTGGCTTCGGAAGAGCCAAGCTTTGTGCAGCAGGTGTGTGTTCGGATCTCAAAGCCCTGTGCTGCTCCATTAGCGTCTGTGATGTGGGCCGGTTGGCAGCCCATCCTGGAAGCTGCTGCAGGATTGCAAGTAAATGGCTCCAGAGGAGCTGCTGACTCAGCTGTGGGGTTGTCCCTGTTCCTCTCCTGGAAGAACTCTGTGTACTTTGTTCGCCTGCTCCAGCCGCAGCCCTCAGGATCCGATTTCAGCTGGAAACGAGCAGCACTAGAAGTTTCAAAGTTAAAAACCACAAGTATTGAATCCAGCACTCTGTCATGGCAGTATCATTCACAGTAGCTACAAGGTGGAAACACCCCAAGTGGCCATCAATATGCCCTGCAAAGTGGTACATACACACAATGGAATACTATTCACCCATAAAGAGGAATGAACTACTGATACAGGCTACAATCTGGATGAACCTTTGAAAACATGATATGTAAAAATAGCCAGACACAAAAGGATGAAGATTGTATGATTCCATTTATATGAAATATCTGGAATAAGCTTATTTGTAGAGATGGAAAGCAGGTTAAAGGTTACCAAGGGCTGGAGGACAGAGGAATGGGGAGTTACTGGGTAATTGTACAGAATTTCTGTGTCAGGTAATGGAAAAGTTTGTAAATAGTAGTGGTGGGTGTACAACACTGTGAATGTAATGGATGCCACTGAATTGTACACGTAAAAAATAGTTAAGATGGCAAATTTTATGTTATATATGTTTTTTAAAATAAGGAAAAAGATGCCAGCACCCTGAACCAGATCTTGCATCTCTCAGCAATGAGCTAAATGTTGAAAAGCATCCTTGGCTTTTCTCAGGCTGGACATAAACCTATGAGAACTGGGCCTTGTAGGGGAAGGGCCCAGCACACGGGCAGGGTGAAGGAGGTGCTCAGTTAACGGGTCTTGTTCCCTGTTTCTGCCTGGACTGCCCCCCAGTTACAGCATGTGAGGCCTGCTCAGTGGCCCTGAGGTCACTTGTTAGGTGCTTGGGAAACTGGAGTAAAGAAAGTTCCAGTTAAGACATTAAATGGCTTGAAAGGGAAAAAAAAAAATCAAAACATGACTGAGAGTTCTCTATTTCCTTTCCTTTCCTTTCTTCTTGTCCTCCTGAGACTGTATTTCCAATCTTCACCAGGAAAGAACAAAAAATGGAGAAGCAAAGCAAAGGACATCATCTACTGTTCTTCACTCACAATAAAGTGAAGCAGGGGCTCAGGATTTGATTCCTCCTCATTTCACTCTAGTTCAGCGTCTCCGACTCTGGAGAACTCATCTATTAAATCCCCGCTGGCCTGCAAGAGCTAATACGCGTTCACAGTATGTGTTCAGTTTCTTTCCAAAAACTAATATGCACCTGGGCCAGGGATTAATCCAGATCATTTTTTGAGGTAACTAATATTATTATTCTGTATATACAGACATTTGAACTATGGATCAAAGAAGATAAGAAACTATCTCAAGATAACAATCAGGAAAATAACAGTGAACTCAACACACAAACATGACCCACTGCTCCCTTGATCTAATTCTGAGATACAGAAAAAAAAAAAAAAAAAAAAGAGAGAAACTCTCTTTCCTTTGGTGTGGACATTTAATATTAAAGCAGACTCTCATGGTGCACCGGCAGCCACTTGGAAACAAGGTGCCAGAGAGAAACAGGAAATAAGGGGCTAAGGCCCTCACCACGTGGGTCCACGTGGTCCTTTGTAGATTTCCTATCCGAGGTCTGTGGCTGAAATCTGCAGGAATGAGTTCAGTGCATATAGTCTGGAATTGATAAAGGGAATCAATTTTGCAAGGGATTTCTTGGACTCTTTAAGAATGTTGGAAATCGTAGGACCCCACTGATTCATTCTTTTGTTATGTCTTGATTGATCTTTTCTGTTTTCCCCTTTACCTTCCTCATGTTATCAATAAATAACAACAGAATGTCTGACTGTCTTGTTTTAAACATCTGCATTTGCACAGTCAGCCTGGGCGCTGGGAAAGAGAAGAGAGAAGAAACTTAGTGTTGCAATTTTAACTTTTTTTTTTTTTTTTTTTTTTGCGCATTACATGGGCCACTGTTGTGACCTCTTCCGTTGCGGAGCACAGGCTCCAGATGCGCAGGCTCAGTGGCCATAGCTCACGGGCCCAGCCGCTCCGCGGCATGTGGGATCTTCCCGGACCAGGGCACGAACTCATGTCCCCTGCATCGGTAGGCGGACTCTCAACCACTGCACGACCAGGGAAGCCCTGCAATTTTATATATGGAGATTTTTATATTAAAAGAGACTGAAAATCCTATTCTAATAGGATCACCATTTAATGAACATTCTCCTTCTCTTCAGACATTGGGAAAACCTGTCACCCTCTAACAGAAAGCCTGAAGGAATCAATGATTGACCCACCAACTGATTTGTCCATACAGTGGTTCACATTTACACGTGTGTATGTTCACCTGTTAACAGACAATGCTTACCAACTTCAGTGCATTATTAGTCTTCGCTTGCTTCGGTATTTGTATATTTGATACCTAATTGTTTGTTCAATTGCCCTCATCTGGGCCTCTAGCCCACTTGGGAGGAAATTCAATAAAAAGCCAAATTTTACTGTACCAAATCCAGCAGGCACAGTTTGGATATGCTAACAACCCTAATGGGGGTTTTGGCCATTGGTCAAATAAACAAACTTTCATGTAGCAGTTGGATAGAAAGCAGAATTGCCAACTTTGTTTATGCCTGAGGCATTTTTTACTGGATCTATAAGGCATGTAGAATTTATATGCGTATGTAATATTTACTTACTATTATATAATAGTAAAATAATAATTAGTGTTTTAAATTTCATTTCTTGTTTCCTGATACAAATTGAACTGTGATAAATGTGTCAATAGTAAACAATCATGGTGGACTCTGGCCGGGACCGGATGTGATTGAATGCGTTACAGCCCCTGGCTCATAGCAACCTCTCCCACCCTGAAAGGTGGCGGTACGATACCCCTATTCTTAGTAGAGAAAATAGGTAGTTGGTTTTGTTTGTTTGTTTGTTTTTATCCGTGTTTTATGGATGAAGGCAGTGAAGCTTAGAGAGTTTGAGAGATCTTCTCCCGGGTATGGTGCATAGAAGTGGTAAACATGGATTTTAAACCCCCCTGGGTCTGACGTCGTGATGGACAGTTGCATGTGTCAACTTGGCCAGGCTGCAGTACCCAGCTGTGGAATCAGACACTGATCTGGGTGTTGCTGTGAAGGTGTTGTGTCAATGTGGTGAACATCTGCAATAGTTGACATTAAGGAGACTACTTTTGATGATTACTGTCGACTGGACCATGGGCCTTCAATCCAATCACTTGAAGGTCTTAAAAGCAAAATGTGAGATTTACTGGAAAAGAAGGAGTTCTGCCTCAACGCTGCAGCATTAACTCCTTCCTGAGTTTCCATCCTGCTGGCCTGCCTAGCCTACAGATTTCCAACTTGTCAGTTTCAACTATCCTGTGAGCCAATTCCTTTAAATCTCTCTCTGACTCTGTATCTATATATATTGTATGTGTTGATATTATATATATATCTTACATATATACATATATATATATATATATTTATATATTTATTTATAGAAATAATGCCATAATTTTCCCTGGTCATTATATGTATCCTGATAGGAGATATTTACACGTCTCCTATCAGTTCTGTTTCTCTGGAGAAGGACATCAAAGCCTGGGCACCATGACACCCATTTGCAAAAAGTGAAAGAGGTTTCCATCTCCACATTACAGGAGATGAAACAAGATTCAGAGTTTGAGAGACTTGCTCATAGATACGCATGTGGCTTGGAGATGGTAGAGCTGGGGTTTGAAGCCAGAGACTCCAGAGATAGTGCTCGAAACACTCAAACCCAAGTCACTCCAATTGCATGAGAAGTGGGCAGCCGTGATGGATACAGGACAGGGCGGCTGACGTCTATTAATCACTTGTGTGTGTAATGGTCACTGCGCTGAGCACTTTGCCTGGTCCTCCTGGGTTCTTGGTACAGCTTCCTGTGGAGGTCAAGGCATCGGTCACCAGGAGAAGCTCCTGGCTGCTTCTCAGACCGTATGGCAGATCTGAATCACCTAGAAGGCATGTGGAAACATAGGTGGCTGAGCACCCCCCCCCCCCCCACCCCGCTGCCCCGTTTCCCATTTAAGGGCAGGGGAGATGAAGCTCCGCCTTCTGTAGTGGGGCTGTCACAGAATCTGTAGATATATTTTGAAACCAGCGCACCTCAGTTCTTTCTGGTATTAGTGTTTGCTCAGGTCTGGCTGTGCCTCCCCTGCAACCCTCCGTGGTGATCAGCTCTCGTTCTGGCTGTAGAAGCATCATATCCGCTAAGCTGACTCCCCTAGACGGGTCCCCAACAGACGCTCCTCTGCTTGGGGTCCTGTCGCTGCCACAAGGGATCCCAGGCGACTCCAGGAAGTCGCACCTCCGGAGCTCCCTGAGTCCAGCCAGACTACCCTGCAGCCTGACGTGGCCATGCATCTGGTTGGTGCTGGGGTGCCTAAGGGTGATGTTCTCCGGCGTGCTAATTATAGGGAACGAGGTGACAGCTCCCCTCTGTCCCCAGAGCTGCTCTTCTTTATCTAACACCCCCCCCCCCCAGAGGAAGCCCAGAGAGAGAAACAGGACGCAACCTGGGTATGTCTTCCCTGTGCTTCCCTTTTGCCTGGTCCTTTCCAGTTATTTCCCTAGGCTGTGCCCCATCTACCCACCACCTCCCTGTGGTCTGGACGTCCCTTATATAAAACTCCAGGATCTAATCTGACAGGTCTGGCCCTTGGTTCACTAAAGGAGGTGAGATATGTTGGCAGTCCCTTCCTAAGACAGTAACTTAGCTTGCAGAAACATGACCACACAGCAGATTTGTTTTTGACTATTAGAAGCCAAGTATCCCCTGTTCTTTCCTTGTGAGTTCCTAATGTGACAGTTCTTCTGTAAATGCCCCTCTCCTCCTGCCCACAGCACACACACCTTTTCCCTTTGCACTTGAACTCACTGGGGAGATGGTTCTGCTTCCAGAAGCAAGGCAGAAGAGAAGAGTGTATTAATAGTATCCAAAATAGGAAACCCATGATACTAAGATTTACTGACTCTTTTCTAAATGCACTCTCCTAAGTGATATATCTGCATTATTTTATGTAATCTCACCCCACCCTGTTTATAGCTGAAACCACTAAAGCATCGAGGGGTTTTATCATGTGCTCAATACTAGTAAGTGGCAAATCCAGATATAAACCCCGGCCTCCTGACTCTAGATCCTACACCCTACCCACTTATGTGTACGTGAAAGCTGGTTACAAGCTGTGAAACCAGATTTAATACAAGATTATATGTAGTTGATCCTCACTATTTGTGGATCCCATATTCTCAGATTTGCCTACTAGCTGAAATTTATTTGTAACCCCAGAAGGGGACTCACGATGCTTTCATGGTCATCCTCGGATGTGCACAGAGGGTGAAGAATTGGAGTGGCCAGGCGAGCAGGATCCCAGCTGAGGTTGAACAAGGTGACTTCTTGTTTCATTGCTCATGCTGCAAGTAAGGGTCCTTATAGTCTCTGTAGTGCCACGTGTTTCACATTTTTTATGTTTTTATTGGTGAATTCATGATTTGAAATGTGTAGTGCTGAAGAGCTAGGTGTCTAGTGTGCCTAAGTGCAGGAAGGCTGTGATAGGCTTTACATGTGTTAGGTAAGCTTCCTTTAGGCTTGAGTCGCAGTGCTGTTGGCCTTGAGTTCAATGTTAATGTATGAACAATATATATTAAGTAAGGTGTCTATATTTTCTTTTAAAAAATTTTTTTATCTTATATTGGAGCATAGTTGATTAACAATGTTGTGTTAGTTTTAGGTGTACAGCAAATTGATTCAGTTGTACATATACATGTATCTATTCTTTTTCAAATTCTTTTCTCATTTAGGTTATTACAGAATACTGAGCAGAGTTCCGTGTGCTATACAGTAGGTCCTTGTTGGTTATCTAATTTAAATATAGCAGTGTGTACATGTCAATCCCAGACTCCAAGGTGTGTTTAAAAACACGCATAAAACAAGTTTACGTATTGATGGGTTGACAAAAATGTGATCAGAGGCTCACAGACACCTAATCCTGTGTTTCCCCTCAGAGCAATGATTCCCTGTTGTTAATTCAGTGTTTACAGAGACTTCATGGAACATAACAAGAATGGACTGTATCGATCTTTCTGTTACCTTGTTTTCCTTAATTAGTTAATTCATTAAATACTCAGGCATTTAAGAATGCTTTACTTATCAAAAGGCATACATTCTTAATGGAGGTGATATCACTCCCAAGGGAACAAAAGTTGGTTCTTGGGGTGGAGGGGAGTGAAAATCTTACTCTTTTTATATAAAAAGCAGATATATATATATATACACAGTACATAACAAATCTGCAGTACATCTTTGGTATTACAATTTCAGTTGGAGGGTGATAAGGAAAAATGTCTAAAAAGTTTCCTTGGAGGGAGGGCAATCATGAAACAAAGGTTGAGACACACAGTTGTAGGGCACAGTGAATAATATGATGAAGCATCTAAAGTATTTACTAGACTATGCAGCACAGCATATGTGCTCAGTGTTAGCTATTTATTAGAAAAATCATAGTATTTGTTTCCCCAATCTTCTTCCCTTTCTTCATAGACCAGCATTTCCTATACTGCAGACTGTGGTCTTCTGAGGGATCTGCACACACATTTTCAGATCTGTCTGAAAATTTCTCCTGAAATTTGTTGTTTTCTTTTGTGCTTTCTTTTTTTTCTTTGCGGTACGCGGGCCTCTCACTGCTGTGGTGTCTCCTGTTGCGGAGCACAGGCTCTGGACGTGCAGGCTCAGCAGCCATTGCTCATGGGCCCAGCCGCTCCGCGGCATGTGGAATCTTCCCGGACCGGGGCACGAACCCGTGTCCCCTGCATCGGCAGGCAGACTCTCAACCACTGCGCCACCAGGGAAGCCCTGTGCTTTCATTTTTATGATGATCTTAAAGATGATGCTTGCATACCGGCCCTCTTCGTAGCAGAGTCCTCCCACAAGATTTCATTGCCCAAGTTTGCACCTGGCTTTTAAGGAGGGAGCTCTCCTTCAGTGGTTATAGGCCAATAAGGAATAAAAGAAGAACAGACTGAAAGCGCGTGAATGATACAGTCAGAGCTAGTGAGGGCTAACTGACGTGCACCCTGTTGTAGCAGGAAGGACTCCCCAAGTTCAAGTGGATGGAAGTGGTGGGCAGGGCGAGTCCCCAGAGGGCCGGGGTAGTGTGGACATGCCCAAACCAAGAGCCCACTGGCTTCAGGAGCCAGTGCTGCATTTACGTTTTCAAAGGCAATGTAATCTCAGCAAAATAACATCATCTGCCAGGTTAAATTAATGCTGTTCATTTGAATTTTATGGGTTTTATTGTTTTCATGTCCAATTTGTTAGTTTCTTTTGGTTTTGTTGTTGAATCAGATCTAAGGCAGATGGAGGTCATTTCTAGTTTTCCATTTGTGCATCACAAGTAACAATATAATAAAAATAATTTCTATAAGTTAGTGGTGCACAATATTTTTTTTTGCCATATTACAGTAGTATTTGCATGACTCAGGTTTGAGGAACGACCATGGACTCATAGAATCATAGACTATTTGAGCTGCTGGGAATCACTTAGTCCAACCATCTCCCCTATCAGATGTCGACACTGAGAAGTGAATGTCCAAGGTCAGAGAACAAGGGAGCAGCAGACTGAGGTCAGAGACCAGGTTGACATACATCTAACTAGGTACCAGGTCCAACATGTCATCCCCAACCAAGGGTGAACCATGGCAGATAAATGGTGCTGCCTGACTTATATAAGTGCTGCCACAAAGGCCTGACACATACTGATGGAGAGTTTCTGCACTGTCTGCTAACTCTGAGGGAGGAGGATGTGAAATAAGCAGAAATGATGGGAATAACAGAATTGTTTCAGAGCCATAAGTTATAACGAGCAGTGGTGAGAAGAACCAATAGCCATTGAACTTCACTGCTCCGGAGATATCGTCCATGAACTTGGATTGTTCCATTACTCTCAACATTAGCAAACAAAATCCTGAAGCTCTTTCAATCGAAGCCCATTTGTGCTTTTCTATTTTGTCCTTTTTATAGACTATAAACTCACTCTACCTAACTGGGGTGTGTACACTATGCCGGGAAGACTATTGGAAAACAGTGTTTCTCAGCTTAATGTAAGAGTTTAGATCATAACTTGTGGTGTGAAAAGAGTTCATCTGGGTTGTAATTGGTTGGTGACTGTTTTAGTTTTCTATTGCTGCATAACAAATTACCATGAATTTAGCAGCAGCTTACCACAAGATATCTATTATTTCACTGTTTCCTTGGGTCACAATTCTGGGCTTGGATCAGCTGGGTCTTTTGTTCAGGATCTTGAAAAGCTTCAGTCAAGAGCTGCTTTCTCATGTGAGGTTGGGGTCTTCTTCCATGCTCATGTGGGATTGGTAGAATTCATTTCCTTGCAGCTGTGGAACTCATGGTGGTTTGCTTCTTCAAGACCAGTAGGAAGGATCTCTCTCCTCTAGGCTCTTTAAAAGGGTTTACTTATGTATTTAGGTCAGGCCCACCCAGGATAATCACCCTTTTGATTAAAGTTAATGCTATAGGAAATTTAATTACATTGGCAAAATCCTCTCACCATTGCCATGTCCTGTTGCTTAGTGGCAAATTGCAAGTTCTATCCATACTCAAGGGGAGCAGGTTACCAAGGGCATGGACACTGGCTTAGCCTGTCCAGGTTGCTACAACAAAATACCATAGACTAGGTGGCTTATAACAACAGATATTTCATTCTCACAGTTTTGGAGGCTGAAGAGTTTGAGATCAAGGTGTCTGGTGAGGACCTGCTTCCTGGTTCGTAGACGGCCATCTTTTCCCTGTGTCCTCATGGTAGAAGGGGCAAGGGAGCACTCTGGGGTCTCTTCAATAAGGGCACTAATCCCATTCATGAGGGCTCTACCCTTATGACCTAATCACCTCCAAAGGCTAATCACCTCCTAATACCATGGCATTGGGGATTAGGTTTTAAGATATGAGTTTTAGGGAACATAAACATTCAGACTGTAGCAGGTACCATGGGGGTCATCTTAGAATGCTGTCCACCATGGTCATTGGCACTTCCCTCCCGAGGCAGTGAGTGTGGTTCATATTTGTGGACTTTCATGTGCATTTGGAGAATGTCTGCAATATTAATGTATACGTTCAAATTAAAATCTAGAAGAGTAGAAACTCAGTTGTGAGCTGAGGTGAGGTTATTTAGACCAGGATTTCTCAACTTCAGCAACTTGGTGTTCTGGGCTGCATAATTCTTTCTTATGAGGTGCTGTTGTATACGTTGTAAGATGTTGAGCAGCATCCCTGGCCACTAGAATCCAGTAGCACACCTTCCCCAGTTGTTACAATTAAAAATACCACCAGTCATTACCAGATGTCCACTTGAGGGAGAGGCACCCCCATTTGAGAAGTCCTGCATTAGAAAAACAAAGTGGGTTTTTTTTTTTTGTTTTGTTTTAATGAAGAACCCATTAAAGCAGGGAATTTGTTTTTTAAGGTGATGCAGCTGTTTGGAGCCAGCAGGCTCTTGCTCCTTGGATAATGCCTCATTCTTAGATTTGTCTTTATCCTTTATTAGGAAACGTATAGTTTATAGTTGCAAAGAAAAACTTAATACTGTAGATGTGTTTCCCACATGGAGTCTCTTATCCACACGTATGCCAAAACAAGATTACGTTATCATATTTGACTATGTTTTATAATCTTGTCTGAGTTTATAGTCAAGCCATATTATAATAGGGCTTTAGTTCTCCTATGACATGGGTCAGATATTTCCCAAAAGATATTTAACGCCTAAGGCAAGGAATCTAATGAACTCCTTTCTTGGTGTTATGGCTTCTTTCTTGGAAACAAGTGATATGGCTTGTTAAGGGACAGAGTAGAAGGCACGGTCCAGTTCTGAAATTACAAAACTCAAAAGCTGCTCGTTCCTGTTTTCTCTAGGCAAAGGCAGCTCAAGCATCTCATCCGACGTGAGTTCAAGTACAGATCACACGCCGACCCAAGCCCAGAAGAATGTGGCTACCAGTGAAGGTAGGCATCTGCTCTTCATTATCTCTTGCCCTCTGGTCACAGTGCTGGCTGTGTTTGGCAGACACGTAAAAGGTGTGAGTTTCAGTTCTGTTCTACTGAGTGGAAGCATATGAGATTCTTAAATGTGAGAAGGCCAAGGTTTTCCCAGGTTTCTTTCTTGTTGCATTGCTGTCACCATCTACTACAGTTGTTTTGATGTGGTTTAGGGTAAATGCTGTTATTTTGTGAAAATATAACAGGCTGACTTTTGGGAAGTGTTTATGAATGACATATCTTGTTTTTCAGTATGAAAAACATTATGATTGTAAAATCTTTATGCTGCAGTTGAAAGTTCCTGCAAGAACTTTCAAAATAGGCACACCTGGAATTCAGGATTTTGATAATGGGAAGGTCATAGTCATGTGATTTGTAGAACTTGAACTATTCCCAATACCTGGGGAGTAGGAAAAGAGGTTTGTTTGATTCTTTAAATAATAAATGAAAAGGCCTGCTTGTCAGAACAAAGATTGGTTGCACTGATATTCTTGATAAAGAATTTGACTATATGTAGTAGCACATGTTGGAATTTAATTGCTTCCCAATAGTTGAGAAGCTTTTCAGTTATTACTTACTCGTTCGAGTGTGGAAATCATTGTTTCTGTTGTAGTTATTTAATGGAAAGTTGACCCAATTATGTAATCGGCTCCTTTTATTTTAAGGTGAAACACATTTAAATGATTTCTTTTCTGAAGAAGAGTTCTTTCTAAACGAATTGTTGAATGAAGGTTCATGGAAGACACGAATGCCGTTTATAATGAAAGACTTGTGAGGTGTCAGCTGATTTTCTCACGACACTGTATAGAGCCTACTTTCCTAGTGTGCAGGGTGTTGTGGAAACAACATTTCCAGTCTTTGTTTCAGAGGCTTAATTTCTGCTGCTTGTAATATTGGGAAACACACTCAGAGCCTGATGTTGGTCATAGCAGTTGTTTGATTGCTCTTGATCTGCATTACAGGATATGCATTAATGATGATGCTTTACTTCTGTTGTGTGTATCTTCTCTTTGGGTATTCTTTGACTTGGTGTGTTTCCAATAAGAATTATCTTCTCTGGGTTAATTATCCCCAGACTGATGGATAAATAGCTTTTACAACTGGATTGTATTCCCTTGTGTTTAGTGCCTTAGCATTGTTTTTACCAGCATTCTGTGGCAAATAGATTGAGGTGTTCTCCTTAATGTAGTGAAGAATCAGGTAGCAATCCAGCTTTAATTTTGTGCCTGTTCATTCAAATATGGGGATTAGATCATTCTTGAAATTCAGTTAAGGTAATGTGCAAATCTGGTAAATTGATTTTAGACCTTTGCTTTGATTCTTAAAAGCCAGAGTGGAAATCACTTCAACTTCATTGATCTATGATCTGCTCTAATCAGAAATCTATGTTTTGTAAGATTATCACTTCTTTCCACCATTATTTTACTAGTCACGCTTGTCACAGTAATTTGTCTAATTTGAGTGGCTGTGAAAATAGGAAGTTAAAAGTATGTGAAATAATTCTTCTGGGTTTCCCTATCTGATTTAAGTACTCTTAATATTTTTTCTCCTTTTCAAAAATAGAAAATACAAAAATATATGATCTCTGTTGCAAAGGTTGGGGGAAGGGGCCATGGAATTTCATGCATTTTTCAAAGGTCTGCTTTTATGCTTCAAAAAAAAACTATGTAACTATGAAAAATTTTTTCATTTTTGTTTTGCCATTTTCTTAGGAAGATCCTTTTGGTGTAGGCCCAGTCAATGTTTCATATATTTTGGTCACAGTGCGTTTTTAGGAGAGAAAAATGGGAAAATGTGTGATGTTCATATGAAACAGAATTTTTAGCAACTGGGCTGAATTGATACGGAGTTTTTTCCGAACTCGTAAGTAGAAGAACCTTGTCGTTATGAAAGATGCTATCCATTTTTTGCTTATCTAAAAAAATTTTAAAAGAATGTGTTGTTTTGCTATTTATTTGCACGAATCCATTCTGCCACTGTTTTTCAATCAGTGAAAATTTTAAAATATTAAAAAATGAATTTGATGTGGGTATTAGTTACATTAAAATGTGTTTCAGGGTTGTTTGCCACAGAATGGTCTCATATTAGGGGTCTGGTTTTTCCAGATAGAAGCATAATAGCCAGTGCTCATTTTCTCAGCGCACAGATGACAGAGCCCAGGTCCACCTCTCAGGACGAGCAGTCAGGGCATCACATTTTCTGACCTCCACAAGGTGGATTTACCTGATGGCATTAATGGTTCCTCCTACCGGAAAACACCTAGGTAACCACTGTATGCAACACGCTGACAAAAGAAAAGAAAACAGAAGGTGCACACCGATTTCTTACACACGCTAAACAAGAGCACATTTAAAAATGCTTCTTTGATGATCTTTCCACTGTTTTCTAGGACTATGTTTAACCTTTGATGTTAAAAAGCATATTGGGTAAGTGGTGTGCCGACTTTCTGGAAGCTGTATGATTATGGTTATTTTCTTCAGTTCTTTGATCTTCTTATGATTTTTCACCTCTGAATTCATGGGTATTCTCTTTGAGAAGCACAGGGAGGATCCTCAGTTTAAGGGTCTGAGTGATACTGAGTTCTAAACATAATATCTTTTGTGGAGGATAATATTCAGTTTTCCTGCAGCTTTTGAAAACCGTGACCATACCTGTAACAGCTGGGTTGGAAGCATTTGGAGTAGTGTTGGACTTCTCCCTGATGGGCTGGATGAGGAGGTGTTATATCAGCTCCCTGGGTGGTGTGTGTGTGTGTCTGTGTGTGCGCACATGTGTGCATTTGTGTCCAACCTCCACAGGGTAGCTGATGGCCCAGGCACCGTCTCTTACTGGGAAATATGTGGGTAACCGCTCTATGCAATGTATGCTGGGAAATAAACTGAGGAGCTGGGAGTGGAGGGACGGGAAGGACACACAACATGCACTGACCTGGGGCTGGCAGCAGGAATGGTGATGAACTGTCTTATTGGGGAGATGACGATGTTCTAAAATTGGATTGTGGTGATAGTTACACAGCTCAGTAAATTTACCAAAACTCATTGAATTTTACACATGAAAAAGGGTTTTGGGGAGCCGCTGCCTGACCTTCAGACTTATACCTAAACCATCACAAACCATTCTTTTGATATGTTGCCTCCCAACTCGGAGAGGTGAGAGGCTGAGTCTTGACCCTTACAAAGTGCAAGGCTGGAGGCTGGAAGCTTCTCCTGAGATGCTCTGGCCTTGGGGCCAGAAATGGCCTGAAAGCCATCATAACAAATCCTGGACCAGGAGGGTTCATAGCCCAGCTTGTGGTGCCCTGTCAGAGTTGACCTATTACGGTACGTGCATATTCTCCCATGAAGCTCTGGAAGACGGGAGAGATGATAGACCCACAGATTTCCCAACCTTTTAATTTATTTATTTTTTAGCTTTTCTTGGATAGTTGCTAAACTCAGCTCAGGTTTTAAACATGTTAGCATCCAACCCTAATGGTTGAAGCATCATATTTATTCACTCCAAGTCGGATTCTTTTTTTTTTTTTTTAAAGAAGATGTTGCGGGTAGGAGTTTATTAATTAATTAATTTATTTTTGCTTGTGTTGCGTCTTCGTTTCTGTGCAAGGGCTTTCTCGAGTTGTGGCAAGTGGGGGCCACTCTTCATCGCGGTACGCAGGTCTCTCACTATGGCGGCCTCTCTTGTTGCGGAGCACAGGCTCCAGACGCACAGGCTCAGTAGTTGTGGCTCACGGGCCCAGTTGCTCCGTGGCATGTGGGATCCTCCCAGACCAGGGCTCGAACCCGTGTCCCCTGCATCGGCAGGCGGACTCTCAACCACTGCACCACCAGGGAAGCCCCACGTCGGATTCTTTGCTAAGGGCTTATGTCTTTGTTATCTATCTCAAGTTGTAGCGTATGATCCTCTTTGGGTCATAAGGATATTTCCCTAGGATGATGGGCCCAGATGATGATACAACTTGATTTTAATCCAAAAGAGAATGGCATTTTTTACCTGATGGTAGTGTTCTGTTCCAAAATCTCATGCAAAACTTTCATGAGTCTTAATCTGTGACTCTAAAGCCACACCCCTTTCAAGGAATTGGCAGCCTGCAGTGCTTTCTCTCTGATAAGGTATAGGCTTTCTTTAAGACCCATTATATTTCTTGTGACAGTTTAAGTTCCTGGTTTCCTGATACTGTAGGGGGTTTGGGTTCAAGTGTAGAAAGCTGGAGAACTTTCCATTTTTTCCCAACAAAATCTGCATTCCAACATCATAAACCATAGCTTAATTCTTTCCAGTTGTGTTACTATTCTTTCCCTTCCATTTTTTTCTGTCTTTCTCACCCACAGGGTGTTTTCTCTTGTACTGGAAAGAATGGCCTTTGACCTTCAGCTCTTTGAAAGTCATGTCCAACTGTGAGCAGAATCGGTTGGATTAGGTTAGATCCTGAAGAAGCTTCCTAGAAATAGGAAGCTGAGCTTGGGCTTCTTTTGTGGAATGGGCGGGGGTGGTGGTGGCATGAGGGTGTGGCTTTAAGGGTGGCATCTCAACAACGCAGCCTTCTCTTGAGCTGGGGGAAAATGAAGTGGTTAGTTCAAAGGCCAAATGCAGTTGGCTGATGAAGAGTCAGCTTCACTCAGCTGCTCTTTAATCGCATTCAAGTTTAGATACTGAACTCATGGACAACACAATTTATAGGTGTGATGGCTGTTTATACATGTTGGTTATCAAGCTGGACAACCGTGGAATCCGTGAAGTTTTAGAGCTACAAAAATTCTTGGCAATTTTCTGATCTACTGCAGTCATTCTACAAAGAAATTCCTGTGGCACAGAGAACTGAAGAGATTTGCTCAAGATTACACACCTAGTACATTGTCAAGCAGGAGTCTGACACAGTAATGTTTTGGTGAAAGATGGTCCAATTTGAAAAAAGCATAACCTTTTTTTTTTTTTTTTTTTCCGTACACGGGCCTCTCACTGTTGTGGCCTCTCCCGTTGTGGAGCACAGGCTCTGGACGCGCAGGCTCAGCGGCCATGGCTCACGGGCCCAGCTGCTCCGCGGCACGTGGCATCTTCCCAGACTGGGGTGCGAACCCGTGTCCCCTGCAAAGGCAGGCGTACTCTCAACCACTGCGCCATCAGGGAAGCCCAAGAAAAAAGCATAACCTGTTAAAAAAGCTTTTGCCTTTGGAGCATGAAGCTATTTAACTCTCATTTGTGCATCTGATCTCTCGCCACCTATTTTGAGCTGGTTGCAAAGCTGAAGCAGGCTGTTTGGAAGAGTTTGAGAAAGATTGTTGAGCCCCAATAGATCAGTCCTTCCAGTGGGAGGAGGGGAGCTGCTTCAAATGGCAAAAGGATCTCAACCTACTTGAGTAGATTCGCTTCCAGAGATGGAGACACTACCGTTGTCAGCTCCTGATTATCAAATAGCCTTTTAGTAGATTCGCATAACATTACTTTGTGAAATTGCCCATTTAATTAACTCCCTGAAAGAAGTTCATTTTAAGATGTTTCATCTGAAATGAGTTGATTTATGAAGAATTTGCGGTGATGTTCCTTCCGTGAACCTAAAATCACCAGTTTATTTATACAGTCCTGGGTTCTCATGTTTTCGGTGCCCAAATTAGACCAATTCCAAATAGAGTTACTTTGAAAATGTCCAGGCATTTGGATTTGCTTTTATTCTCTTTGTCTTCTTTATATTATCTTTTTACTTCTTGAATGTACCCTCAGACAAAATTCACATGAATCAATCAGGAAGAGAAAGATGATGCTTTTAACTCAAGGTAGATTCTGTTTCCCAAAAAGCCTTTTTGACTATCCAACAAATTCAACAGACATTTCTCGGACACTTATTTCAGGCTCTTACTAGTACTTTCATGAGCATTATTGCATTCATCTTTGTTTCATTGTCATACTTCTCTTGTGACATAAGCATAAATGTTTTCCATTTGGCAGATGAAAACAGGGAGACTGGGAAGAATCAGGGTGGCCCAAAGTCATGTAAAACTGGTGAGCAGCAAAGATAGGCTTTGAGTGCTGAGTGCTAAGATGTATTCTTAATGCTTGTTTTGTAATTGTCGTGCAAAAAGTAATGAGAATTTCACACGAGTCATTGTTATAAGTTTATATCAAAGTATATTTTGAAAGTACTTATGAGAAGTCCCTTTTCAAAAGCCAACTCATAATCATATCTAGATTGCTGACATTCTGCATGGAAACACTTTTGTATCCATGTATAGTCTAGAAAATGACTTCAAATCCTCAGTTATAGAAAGTGAAAGTCAACATTCCAAGTTGCTTTTATACAGCACTGTTGAAGGCTTAGTTTTCCGGTTACCATAACTGTGCCCTTAACAGACTGCACCAGACAGAGTTAGGGTTTGAAGCTGATATGTAAGTTAATCATGATATGGGGTCTATAGTGTATGTAATATAAAAGTACTGAATAGTTGTATTGCTTGTTTTCCCTTTAAAACTGAGCCATGGAATTATTCTTTTTTTTTTAATTAATTAATTAATTTATTTATGGCTGTGTTGGGTCTTCATTTCTGTGCGAGGGCTTCTCTAGTTGTGGCAAGCGGGAGCCACTCTTCATTGCGGTGCGCAAGCCTCTCACTATCGTGGCCTCTCTTGTTGCGGAGCACAGGCTCCAGACGCGCAGGCTCAGTAATTGTGGCTCACGGGCCCAGTTGCTCCGCGTCATGTGGGATCTTCCCAGACCAGGGCTCGAACCCGTGTCCCCTGCATTGGCAGGCAGATTCTCAACCACTGTGCCACCAAGGAAACCCCATGGAATTATTCTTAAATTGGAAATGCACACAAGTGGTAGATACCAATCTCAGACCATGTGAAGACTGGAAATGTACCTTGAAGCAGTCTATTACAGTTGAATGAAATTCTATCTATCTATGACACAAGAGCAAATAGATAACATTGCAATAGGAATATAAAGAATTGGAGAAAGAAAATAACGCTGAAGAAATCTCTTCTGAAATAGTTATAAAGGGACGACTTCCCTGGCGGTCCAATGGCTGACTCTGCGCTTTCACTGCAGGGGGCGCGTGTTCGCCCCTTGGACGTGGAACTAAGATCCACATGCTGTGCGGCACAGATAGATAGATAGATAGATAGATAAATAAATAAATAAAATAGGTATAAAATGACATTTATCCAAATTGGAAGGTAAGGTGGAGGACCTTATGGGGAGGAAGAGATTCCAAAATCAAAAACTGGTGTTTAGGAACTTTTATTCAGTATATGAGGAAGGTGATAACCGATTATTATAGAGCTTTGTTTTGCCGTTAAAAATTAAATTTTAAAGTTAACTATCTCTAAAATTTCAGGATCATTTAGGAATGCTTTGCAAGGCTTTAGCTTTGAAGCTTAATGTGTTTTGGTAATTAAATTAGCACCTTACTGCTTCCTGATCAAATTTCCTTTATGGTTGAAGCGACTGCTTAATTGTAAGTTAGGTGACTTTTAAAAAACTGCACCAATTACGTCTGGCGATTTGAACATTTTATAGATTCTATGTGCCCAATTTAATAAGGAAGTCACATTTGCATCTGAGGGTTAGTTTAAGCAGAGGAAAGCTCATCAACTCAATATCCAGAAAATGGTTATGTAAGCCTAGCAATGTACATTGAAATTATAAATACCATCTCAGACTCAAGAAGTAAGTTTAATTTCTTGAGGGAATTATCTTCCCAAATGTATTATCCAGAACGGCAAAAATGTCATTTAATAGTCTCAGAAGGAAATTACGTTTCTCTGTGAGTGTGTGTGTGTGTATATGTGGGGTGTGTGTGTGTGTGTGTGTGTTTAAAGACATTTTAAAGTAATATTTGAGACAGCCAGAGTTTCTCCAATCTTCAGTATTCTGATCTCATGTGCAAAAATTCTATGTTTATTTCCTTCACCTACATCTTGTAACTTGTAAAAAAGCACTCAAATAATCAATATATTTCAAATATAGACATTCTGATTCATCTAAGTACAACTAAGTGTGTTAGTAATAAAAGCTTGGCTCATTCTTAAGATATCAGTAATTTCACTAGATGGAAATTTATAAAAGGATGTAATCTAGGTTCGAATACGGCACTGATTGGGGGCTACAAAATGTATGTTCGTCACAAACTGGTAGCACAGAGAATGATCCCTACCCTTCTTCTACCTGAAGAATTTTCAAAACTAACTTTGGGTTTAACGGATTTAAGTGGAGCATCCAACCTGCAGCTCTTGAGTCTCCATCATTCTCTAACGCCATAAACAATCATCCTTCACAGTATTGCTATTAGCTATTTTGGTTCTCTGAGGAATTTGATTTTATGACAAGATCCACTGCTTCCAGAACTTTCACAATTACTGGGGGAAATAAACACTTATGAAACAGTTAAATAGTAGTTTGGGGTAGTATGGGATTGTGTCCCAACAAGTGATCTGAAGAAGTGCTATAGCTGGAGGAGTTGGGAAAGGCATCCTGGGAGCCCGGGACTTGGCTTTTGCTGTATGGGTAGCAGGTGGAGGATGGAGAGGGTGATACAGCATGGAATGTTAGATTGTGAAGAAAATCCATCTGGGCTTACGTGGGGGAAAGGGAGGCTTCTAAACAGACCTTTCTCTGGCAACATTGAATAGGGTTGAAAAGTGCGTTGAACACCCACTCTTTCACTAAAACGGTTAGTTATGGAGTGGCTGCACACTCTTTGTATTAGGTTTTCCGTGGATTCCATATAATTGGGGCTGTCAGTGACAAATAGGCTATCATTCTGTGACCCTGGCACCCACCATCTTTGTTTGGGTTATTTGGAAGGTTTTACACTCAGTAACCAACTTCTGAGCTCATCTCAGGCAAAGAAAGAATATGGAAGAAGTTGGGAACCAACGTTTTAGGACAAATATCCTGATGTTGGAAATATTTGCCCTTTACAGTCATGGACAGAATCTGACCTTAAAACTTGGGTTAACATGTCTGTTTACTTCCTCTTTGACCAGGAAATAACTTCCTGAGGATAAACTAACTTCCTCAGGAAGTCCCTGACTTCCCAAGGCTGTTAAGCTGATTAATAAATGAGAGAAAAGCACTTGAGTTGTAAAGGATGTTCCTTTACATTCTATGTATTCCTAAAAAATATAGAAAACCCACATTATGGAGGGAATAATATACAAGTAATTTAGAAATTCTTTGTGATCATTAAGAGGCGATTGAAGAATTGTTACAAGGATGCAGTCTGCAGGAAGCAGATAATAATACAGTCAATAATTATAAATATAACTGGGGAGTTTTCAGCTGTTTATAACTGCTACTGCCTTCCAGGGTGGGGCAAGGACATTTGTTCTTCCAAATAACTGCATGTGTTTGAGTGAGTTTCCCGATGTGGGCTTGAGAAAGCTAGATTCCTCTGCACAGTAGAGATTCTGAGCTTCAGAGGAAGGAGACACAGGGGGAATCCAGGGGAGGGAAGAGGGAGATGATGGGAAGAAGAAGGAATAGTGGAGCTGGGGAGATACTCCAACAACTTGTGGTGCCCAGAGTGACGCTGTCCTGTGTCCCTGAAAATCGCTAGTCAGTCTTTACCAAACTCACAAAATTCTTGGAGGGAGGGAATTTCCTATAGAAATCAGTGATGGACTCACTTTTGAGACTGTTCGCTTACCTTCTTTGTAGTCACTTGACTTGCACAGATACAACTAAAGCCAACTTCTAAAGAATCCATCAACGAACACTCCCTTACCATTAACATTAGCCCAAATTTACGTATTCTATTATGTTTATCTTCTGTTGTATATAACAGTATTTTATATAACTTATAGTGACTTATGCAACTTATATTACCTTTTCTCTTTTGACTCTAATTACAAACTCACTTTGTTCTGATTATTAATAATTATTATTCTCTTTTTGATCTTTGGCTTTTCACAACTTCTGTGAAAAACCTTTAAGCATCTCCTTTGCCCTTCCAGCCCCGTCCTTCAGTCTGTAAAACCATCCTTGCTTTCTGGCCACAAAAGTACGTTCATCCTATTTTCTTTTCTTCTGCCCAAGACACAGAATAAGTCATGTCCCGAAGAGTCTGGGGCCTTTTAGTGGAGAAATAGATTCAAGACATAAATCTGGGAATCAAGCAAAGGGTTCCTGCTGCTGTGGGTTCACTTTGAGTAAAGTTAGAGCAGGGGTAGAAGTATTTGTTAAAGTAACAGTACACCCTGATTTTACCAATGTATAGTGTTGTATATTATAAATCATTGCTCTATACATATGTTCTTATAGTATGAAATTTCATTTGCTACTAAGATTTTTCTGCTACTCAGCAACCAAACCTATCACCTCTGCTGGACCTGCCCCATCAGATCTCCAAATATGCTCAGATATGTATGCTCTGTAGCAGTGACAAGTAATAAGCTACAGCTCAATCGAGATGTCAACTGCATAAGAATTTTGTATTACTTCAATTCATACCTCCACGGTGTCCTTCCTGCACTAGCTTGAACGTCTTTGAGGAAAGAACTGTGTTTTATCCATTTTTGTATATACCCTGTGGCTACCACAGTATTTGACATGTAATAATCATTTAATACATGTTTATTGAATGAATGACTGGGTCGTTAGTCAAGATTTTAAGGAGGAGTAGACCTCTTGATTAACTTTCCAACTATGGTCCTAAAGACCGTACCAACAAAAGCTGTGCAAAACCAAAGTAATATGTGGGAAGCGTAGTTACTTTTTAGAAAAAAGAGTAATGCTATTGCTTAGGGAAACTTGAGGTGCACCATGGGAATATTTGCTATCAATGTGTTGTCAGTTGCCTTTTGTGTTAAAGCGACAAACAACTTTTTAGAGCAGAATAGGCATGTTGAAAGGAAGATAGAACAGAAACTATGTCTAGTTTCTAGGTTAAGTTGTCTGAATACTAGCTCTATAAACAACCAGTTTCTCACAGAAAATTCTTTAACATTTTTCATCAGCAAATGAAATAAACTTAGAAATCTAAGAATTCTAGGCTCTTCAGAACCCCTCCTTGCAACCTCAAGTTTAAGGGACGGGGAAAATATGTTCTCTCCCCTCACCCATTTAATTTTATTAAATCCCTTTTTAATCTCTTCTAACCTCAGTACATTGAATTGTTTCAATTCTTCATTTACTGACATCTCAAAGTACCAAATTAGAGCCTGTGGTTCTTTAACTGATGAAATTGGAGAAGTAAGTTTCATTTTATTGGCACAAAATATGGCTGAATTGGCCAGTTAACAAACGTGCTCATATTTTTTGGGTTCACTGACTTGTTATGAAGAAAATGTTAGAAAAACCTTCCTAAAAAAGAAAATAATATTGTTTTTTACTTTTTAAAAAAGAATTATCCTAGAACCAACCTTGACCTCAGATTATCTTTTGCCAGCTATATTCTATTTCCTAGAAACTAGGAAACTATAAAGTTCAGATGTTTTGTCTCACTGGATTGGAACTGGTCAGGATGGAGATTGGGAAGTGAATGCATCCAATTGCAGAGATTTACAGAGCTAAATTCTGGTTAATGGATGTATTTGGAAAATGAAGTTGGAGACTGAACTCTTCATTTAATCTGAATGAGGGGAAAAAAACCTGTACAACAAAAACTTTGTGATTTTGTAACTCCCCATATATATGTGACCCAAGTTACGTAGCTTTAATTTTTTTCTCTGTGAACCAGGAATAATAATATTATCTACTTCATGTGTTGGTCATGCGGATTGAATTTAAAAATTATATTCAGTGTGAGTCCCTTTGCATATTAGCTGGTTTCGTTTCATCAGCTTAATCACAGTCACTTTACGTAAGTTCCATATCCAACCTTGTTCTGGGACAGGAGGACTTTGTATGGAAAAGTCTCCCCTAAATGAATTCAGCATAATTATTATGAAAATCCCAATACGATTTTTAAATATATATATTTATTTTTTGGCTGCATCAGGTCTACGTTGTGGCACGTGGGCTCTTTCATTGTAGTGTGCGGGCTCTTTGTTTCAGTGCACGGGCTTCTCTCCAGTTGTGACATGCAAGCTCATTAGTTGTGGCACATGGACTTAGTTGCCTCGCTGCATGTGGGATCCTAGTTGCCCCACCGGGGATCGAACTAATGTCCTCTGAGTTCGGAACCACTGTACCACCAGGGAAGTCCCCCAACATGATTTTAATTTTGAAACTTGACCAAATTCTACTTTCTTAACCTAGAAGAAAAAATCCAACATCTATACGTACCTAACCGTATGTGCATGATGAATTCAGTTCAATTACATATGTGTCACAGTATGGATGTTGAATTACTTATATGTTGAACTCATTTGTTGAATTAATACATGTGCATGTGACAATATCCAAGAAAAATTTTGGAAACGAGTAATGAAAGTACCATTTCCTTAGTGTCACGAAAATATATTCTGCATTTACAGATATTTAAGAAGTGTGGTATGGTGAAGCTTGGTGTAATGGAACAGAGATCTCAAGGTAGATTGAGTTATCTATGGCCATTTAGGATATGATAAAGATGGCATTATAATTGGATAAGGGAGATAAGCCTTGTCAGTATTCCTAACAGGAAAATCAGCTTCTCATTTTAAAAAAAGGAACATGGAGAACCTAAGGTGTTCCTGATGCCAAAATAAATTCTTGATGGATGAAAGATTTAAATGTTCAAATTATATATAGATGACTTGTTTTATGATCTTGGGGTAGAAGAACCTTTCAAAGCATAAAAACAGAAGTTGTCATAAAGCTAAAGGAGACCACCAGCACATTCATGGGGTAGTTCTTGCCATATGGGGTAGAAAATATCTTGATATTGTCCAAAATATTTATCTTTCTATTAAGCAAAGTTCATGGCAGGTTTCTTTTTTATTGCTGGACTTCTCAGAGCTTTTGATGTGTTAGTCTATGTTGTTAATCTTGTTAATCTTAAGTTGTTAACTTAAGTAGCATATTTTATTTCTCAAACTTCTTTTATTATACCTCACAATCAGAAAACACTGATACATGTGAATCAAGAGCCTTAAAAAATGTATACGTACTTTGATCTAGGAGTTTCACACTAGGAAATTACCTTACAAGTCTGAGTTTTATTTGTAGTTCTAGTTTCTTAACTTTTATAATATAAACATGTTGGTAAAATATTTAATTGAGACATTTGTATGTAAAAGTCCTGTTAAGCTATTAAAAACATGTTAGCAAACAATGTTTAATGATGTAAGAAAACATTTATGAAGAATGCAGATTATGAAGCATCATTTCTTATGTGATCACAATTGTCCTTAGGATTATATTCTTAAAGGAAAACGAGTGAAGGGACATATTTCAAGAAACCATCAAGTGTTATCACTGAGAATCACAGATTACATACTATATCATTTTATGTAAGGGACTTGAGCATCCATAAATTTTGATATATGTGGGGACTCCTGGAACCAATATCCTGCAGATACTGAGGGACAACTGTAGATTTCTTTTTTGTGTTTTCCAATATTGTCCAACTTTCCATGTTAAAGAGGCAATTTATAGAAAATTCAATTTGATTCTTTTTCTGTAAGGGTGTGAATGTCTCCTTGGTCAGTTTTTCTTGTTTTGGAATTTTGTTGAATGTGATATGATCAGAAATTCAATTCTTTGATTTTTTTCACTGTTGGTTAATATTTTTGGGTAAAGGTCAACCTTGCTATTTTTTTCCTCCCTGATGCTCAAATATGCATTCAGCCCCCATCTAGGCAGCCATCACTTGCTTTCATGGACTTTTTATAATAAATTTTAAAAGAATTTTCTATTCTTAAAACTTCTTTCCATTAGTTGAACACACTTCTAACAGTTTGTCTTCTTTATTTACATTTACAAACTAAGGCTCCAATACATTATTTTTTTTTGATGATGTGTTAATGTGGGGTTTGTTTTGAATTTTATTTTATTTTTTATACAGCAGGTTCTTATTAGTTATCTATTTTAAACATATTCATGTATACATGTCAATCCCAGTCTCCCAATTCATCACATCACCCCCCGACTCCCCTGCTTTCCCGCGTTGGTGTCCATACGTTTGTTCTCTACATCTGTGTCTGTATTTCTGCCCTGCAAAGTGGTTCTTCTGTACCATTTCTCTAGATTCCACATATATGCATTAATATACGATATTTGTTTTTCTCATTCTGATTTACTTCACTCTGTATGACAGCCTCTAGGTACATCCACATCTCTACAAATGACCCAATTTTCTTTCTTTCTATGGCTGAATAATATTCCATTTTATATATGTACCACATCTTCTTTATCCATTTGTCTGTCGATGGGCATTTAGGTTGCTTCCATGACCTGGCTATTGTAAATAGGGCTGCTATGAACATTTTGGTACATGTCTCTTTTTGAATTATGGTTTTCTCAGGTTATGTGCCCAGTAGTGGGATTGCTGGGTCATATGGTAGTTCTATTTTTAGTTGTTAAAGGAACCTCCATACTGCTCTCTATAGTGGCTGTATCAATTTACATTCCCACCAACAGTGCAAGAAGGTTCTCTTTTCTCCAAACCCTCTCCAGCATTTGTTGTTTGTAGATTTTCTGATGATGCTCATTCTAACTGGTGTGAGGTGATACCTCATTGTAGTTTTGATTTGCATTTCTCTAATGATCAGTGATGTTGAGCATTCTTTCATGTGTTTGTTGGCAGTCTGTATATCTTCTTTGGAGAAATGTCTATTTAGGTCTTCTGCCCATTATTGATTGGGTTGTTGTTTTTTTAATATTGAGCTGCATGAGCTGTTTATATATTTTGGAGATTAATCCTTTGTCCATTGATTCATTTGCAAATATTTTCTCCCATTCTGAGGGTTGTCATTTTGTCTTGCTTATAGTTTCCTTTGCTCTAATACATTATTTATATTCTAATTCATTCTGTATTCATTTACATCGAATATTTACAGAATGCCAGGTATTGCACATGCAGAAATGGGGATTCTTTGGTGAGCCAAATAGACCAAATAGACCTCACCTTCTGGAACTTTTCATCTTGTAAGGACTCATATATTATATAATCTCAGAAATAAATTACAT
Source organism: Mesoplodon densirostris (assembly GCF_025265405.1). Lineage (NCBI taxonomy): Eukaryota > Metazoa > Chordata > Mammalia > Artiodactyla > Ziphiidae > Mesoplodon > Mesoplodon densirostris. The sequence continues at coordinate 13,678,140 of NC_082663.1, forward strand.
GCTGAGAATATATTCTTCAGTACATGCCTACAAGTAAAAATTTAAGCTGAGGGTCTGAATGACGAACAGGAATTAGCAAGGTAAAGGTTTGTTTGAACATAGGTAGGTGGGGAGGTGTGATGGCAGGGAGAGTTGTGTTCTGGTTGTCTATTATTGTGTAACAAACTACCCTAACACTTAATGCATTTATTTCCTGTTGCTATTGTAACAAATCACCACTAAACCTATTATCTTACAGTCGTGGAGGTATGAAGCCCTACATGAGTCTCAATAGGACTAAAATCAAGGTGTTGGCAGGGAGGTGTTTCTTCCAGAATCTCTAGGGGAGAATCCACTCCATGTTTTTTCCAGCTTCGTTCATGGCCTCTTCCTTCATCTTCAAAGCCAGCATCATAACATCTTCAAATTTCCCTCTGTCTCTCTCTGTCTCTCTGACTCTGATCCTTCTGCTTCTCTCTTATGAGGACGTTTGTGATGACTTTGGATCCACCTGGATAAACCAGGGTAATCGTACCATCTCTAGATCTTAATTACATCTGCAAAGTCCTTTTTACCATGTAAAGTAACATGTTCAAGGTTCTGGGGATTAGGATGTGGACATCTTTGGGGAAGTCGTTGTTCTGCTTTTACATTTAGTTACTTCAAACAACAGCCATTGTAATATATTTCACAGTTTTATATAGAGGTTTTTTAAAAAATATTTATTTTATTTATTTATTTTTGGCTGTGTTGGGTCTTCGTTGCTGTGCACAGTCTTTCTCTAGTTGCAGTGAGTGGGGGCTACTCTTCATTGCGGTGCACGGGCTTCTCATTGTGGTGGCTTCTCTTGCTGTGGAGCACGGGCTCTAGGTGCGCGGGCTTCAGTAGTTGTGGATCATGGGCTCTAGAGTGCAGGCTCAGTAGTTGTGGTGCACAGGCTTAGTTGTTCCACAGCATGTGGGATCTTCCTGGACCAGGGCTCGAACCTGTGTCCCCTGCATTGGCAGGTGGATTCTTAACCACTGCACCAACAGGGAAGCCCTATTTCACAGGATTTTTTTTCCCCAATCAGACATTTGGACAGGGCTCGACTGTAATTGTTTTGCTCCATGTGGCATGGACTGAGGTCACTGGTGGTATTCAGCTGGTGAATAGGCTAGTCTAGACAGTAGACAGTGTTTGCCCAAACTTTGCCTAGGATGGCTAGACTGTCAGTGAGAGAGCCTACAGCTGACCTCTCTAGCAGGATGGTTTCAGGGTAACCAGACTCCTTAGGTGGTTGCTCAGGGTTCCAGAAAGAGTCTTTCAAGAGACAGGAAGTGGAAGCTGCCAGTTTAAGTTCTGGGTTCAGAAATAACACAGCATTTATTCTGCCATATTCTGTTAGTCACAGTGGTCACAGAGTCATCTGGATTTGAAGGTAGGGGCATTGACTCTACCACTACATGGGATGAATGTTGATGTATTTTCAGTCATTTATATATATATATATATATATATATATATATATATATATATATATATATATATATATATTTTTTTTTTTTAATATATATATTTTAAAAATATAAATTTATTTATTTATTTATTTTTGGCTGTGTTGGGTCTTCATTTCTACACGTGGTGTTTCTCTAGTTGCAGCGAGCAGGGACTACTCTTTGTTGTGGTGTGCCGACTTCTCATTGTGGTGGCTTCTCTTGTTGCAGAGCACAGGCTCTACATGCACAGGCTTCAGTAGTTGTGGCACGCGGGCTCAGTAGTTGTGGCGCATGGGCTTGGTTGCTCCACAGCATGTGGGATCTTCCCGGACCAGGGCTTGGACTGGTGACCCCTGCATTGGCAGGCAGATTCTTAACCACTGTGCCACCAGGGAAGTCCCTGCAGTCATTTTTAGTCTTTAGGATGGATGGGTGGTGATACATGATTCCATGAGGAGGGACCGACCTGTAGGAAGACCCTGGACCTAGAGGAAGCTGAGGGCTTTCCTGAGCAATGGCCCATGTGTATTTGCAAGACAGTGACAGAGGGGAGAAGGGATGACATCAGACAAATAGGCACGCCCAGTTCTTGTAGGACCTTCTAGGCCATGTGTAGGTTATGGATTTATTCTAAGAGCAAGGAGGAGCCCCTGAGGACCATGAACAGAGACAGACCTGCTCTGGCTGCTGTGTGACCCTGGGAGTGGGCAGTGAGGAAAGCCCATTAGATGTCAGTTGTGGGCTAGGTAAGAAATAACAGTACTTGGGACTAGTCTGGCTCTGACCCATTTTCAGTCACGTTTTTTCCTAATAGCTTATGACAGAGGAGTGATAATCCAAGTGTGGTCAGTGATAATCTGTGAAACATTTACTTCTATCAAAGTAGATGTAGAAATTAAGAATGATTAGAATCCTTTGTAACGACTTAACATGCTGCAACATCCAAAGGGATGCTCATGGGCTTATAATTTGTACATCTGCCTTAAAAAAAACCTTTTATGTTTCTCTTCATTTTTGTTGCATTTTACAAAGTATTCATATGAATTGGAAACCTGAAAAAAAAATGGTCCTTTCTAACGCTTAGATTGAGAAGCATCTCCTCAAGACACAGTCTCTTACTTTAACACATATAACAGTCTGTTAAAACCCCTGATATTGTGCTCTTTCATAAAATCTCGTCAGTATTTATTTGTCATATGTCTAGTATTTGCATTTTAGAATTAAGTGTTCTCTAGTTGCATTAAACATGCAAGACTTCTTGCTCATGGTGACAGGGGTGAATTTGTGGTTGGCAAATATTAGAAAAACTAGATTAAAACAGGGAATCATTTAAAAATTAATATGTAGGCTATAAATGTTTTCTTTTAACTCAAAACATATTCATTCATTTTCCAGTCTTTTGAAGTTAGGTTAAAACCTTCTCTTTGGCTACGTGACTACTGATTGGATTTCTACAGTGTTTTTCCTTGCATAGATTATATAGCAGCATATCCTTTATGATTTTCAGTTTTGATGTCTTTAAACTTGGTAGGATGAAATATAGTTTTATTTTTTCAAAAGTAACGGATCCAATAGAAAGAATTGGGAGGAGTACAATTTAAAAATACGTTATATAATTAATAATAAATCCACATATTTAAAACTAGAAATGGTGCATTTTCGTTATGAAAAAAGGAGAAAGAAGCATAAATGTTTCATTTTTGCTTGTATTGAATGCATAAATGACACAGTCTTCTGTCTTGGCAGACAGAGAATATAGGTGTGATGGGTCACCAAGCTCCTCAAATGCTTTATTCTCGTTCTGCTAATAAAGAGCATCTGATAAATTTAGGCACTCTGCTGATAGTTTTATCCCTCAGAAGTTAGAAAATGTAATGATGGGGAAAATTATAAAATAAAAAAAAGTAAAGAATGAAATTCTGATAATTGCGTCCCTTTCCAATGAGCAGAATTTGGAGGCAGTGTGAATGGATCTCATATGAGCTTAGATTTTAAAGCCCATATAAAAGGGATAAAGACAGGTGCAGAATCAAGGGAAAAGTAGTACCAAAGCTTCAGAAATGGTGTCAGTGGGAGGAGCATCCCAAATGAGCTGAGACAGTCAAGAATGAAAAAGCAGAAAACTACACAATGGTATGTTGTTTGAAGTTATGTAAGAAGGTGAAGTAGCAAACATGTCAAAGAAAGCATAAGGCAATGACAGAAGATAGTATCATTTAACAGGTAACAGAGGGAAAGCAGAGCCACAGATGCTGGTCTTCAATTCTTTCAGTAGCAAGGAGCATGTTTTCATAAATGCTGAAAAGCATACATGATAGCAACAGCTAATCTTTCCACAGTGCTTACTCTGTGCCAACCATGGTTCTGAATGTGTTACATATATTATCTTATTTAACCCCCAGAATCAATGAGGCAGGTGCTATTATTGTTACCGAACCAAGCCTGGGTCCACTCGCCTGACTCACAGCAAAGGCAGTCTACTGACACTGGGTTGTGATGAAGGAAAGCACAGTGTTTATTGCAGGGCCAAGCAAGGAGAATGGGCGGCTCATGGTCAAAAGACCCAAACTCCCCAGTGACTTTTGGCAAAGGGTTTCTAAAGGCAAAGTGAAGGAGAGTGTCTCAGGTTGCCTGATCAGCTCCTGAACATTCTTCTGATTGGTTGGAGGTGAGGTAACCAGGTGGTATTTTGGGAGTCAACATCATCAACCTTCTGGTTCCAACCAGTCTGGGGTCTACATGCTGGTGGTTAGCAGTTAACTTCTTCCACCTGGTGGGGGGGTTTAGTACCTGAAAAACAACTCAAGAATATGGCCCAAGATATTATCTATAGCCCTTGAGGAGGAACTAAAAGTCCTTGACTTTGTTTAATGGCTAAATATTATCACTTTGTCTTTCTTGACTGTTTTCCTTTGTTTCTGTATTTTCTCACTTCTCTGATTAAATTTGCTCTTTGAAACTTAGGGAGGGCCTAAGAGGCTAAAGCTGTTTTACAAACGAGAGGCAGGGACATGGAGGGGGGACATGGTCTGTACCGGGGAATGCCCTAGAGGGTCCTGCTTTGTTCATTATTAAAACCATTTTAGAAGCGAGAGGATTCAGGGTGATACAGCTACTCAATGCCTTGAACTAAGGCATCCTTTTCTGGACTCCATTCTTTGTTGTAGGGCTCTGTGATTTAAAACTGCAGTTCCCAAAAAGTGATGACATGTTTTAAAAAGAATCTTTAAAATGAGTTCCAGTCAACAAGTCTGAACAAATGACAACACAGGGGACTGAAAGAACTGGAGATAAAACTAATTATCTGATTTTGAAAACTAAGGAAAGTGTAAACTCTTGAAACCACAGCCCATTATGTTTGCTGTCTTTATTTGGCTAACCCAGTTTACCAGCTACCCTGTAACAGACCCTGTTCAGAGCATTAAGGATAAGAAGACACAGTAGATATTATCCTTGCCCTCCAGAAGCACAATCTATCACGAAGATGAACAAATTAAGTAGAACTCTAGTTCTTTTTAATGTGTTGCTTAGAAATCACAATGGACCTAGAGGAGGGAGAGGCCATGCCTGCCGATCTTCAGAAGCTTCACAGAGGACCGGATGTTTGATTCAAGCTTGCATGATGAGGAGGGGTCCTCCAGTGGGTACTGGAAGAATGAATGGTACCCACCCATGAGGATAGCTAAGTGTGAAGCTGCCAGGGGACTTGTGAACATTGGTCATCTAGCCCATGGCTACTCAAAGTGGGACCCAGAACCAGCAACATCGCATCCTGGGGGCTTGTCAGAGATTTCAGGCTTCCCCGACACCTGCCAGATCTTCATTTTAACAAGCTGTCTGGGTGATTGATACTCACATTAAAGTTTGAGAAAGCACTGCTCTAGAGTGAGTGTGTAATTCTAGCGTCGAGTGCACGCAGTAGGTGTTGGTGGTGCTGAGGGCGGATGGACAGCCTGTCTCACCAGTCAGGCTGGCTGCAGACCGTGTTTCAAGGGCAATGATGACCTGTTGTAAAATCTCAGCGCAGCTCAGCAAGCAGTTTGCACACTTGCTCCTTGCCAATCATCAGTCTACTGATCGACCTGTTTATAGGTTCCAGAAGCGGTGTTTCAACTGTGTTTGTAGAAAGTAATATTATATTTGTGGTACTAGAAAATAGATTTAGAATAAAAACAATCCTTTGGCACTCTCCTTCTTACTTCTCTGAACCTTAACATACAGTCAGAGCCATAGAAACAAAAGTTTGACTCCCTACCCGGGCTGGTTTCCCAGGCTGAATCAGAAAATGATCCTTTAGTGGGAGTTCCCAGTAAGGAGTGCTATTTTGTGTTTTGATCATTGAGGACCTCTCATGTTTCGAGAAACAATCTGATGAATAATTATTGAGGAAGACTTGTATTTTTTGTTCCTCTCTGGCACTGTGATTTATTCTTAAATTTCCAAATTGCAGAATCCATCTGGTTCTTCATGTCCAGAAATATCTCTAAGACTGAGCTGGCATTTCAGACAGCCCTGGCTTCAAAATCAGGCTCCATGATTTATTGGACCTACGAAGCTCAGTCTCTCATTCCAGAAAATGAAGATAAAAATGTTCATCTCTCAAGTTCTTTACAAGCGTCAGAATATATTCTATGTAAAGACTGCTAAGTCACTGCCTGGCATAGGACAAGGCTTAATGAACAATTGTCCTTATTCTTAATAGTTTACAGATTCGTGTCTGTTGAAGTAGACTAACCCAGTGACTAGTAGCAATCCAGAGCTGGGCGTGGAGGGGAGACAGTGAGTGCGGTGTTGGTGAATGCGGATATTGTTGCTGCCTCTGACCAGCCCTGCCCTGCTGCGGCACCTACAGTGCTGAGGACCAGAGAAACGCCTTGCCCCTAATTGGGGCAGGGGCATTTATCCTAGGCTATTTACAAAAAGGCTGGCTTCCTTGGATTGCCTCTTAGGGCATCCTAAGGAACTTTGGTGCATGTCTTAGTGTTTGTCTAGAGGTTGGGATTTGGTGTCGGATTGATGCTCCACGAGTCTCTATAGTTTTCCAGGGCCGCCAGAACAAAGTACCATAAACTGAATGGCTGAAAACAACAGAAGTATATTGTCTCAGTTCAGGAAGCTTGACGTCTGAAACCAAGGTGGTGGCCGGGCCATGGTCCCTCTGAAGCCTGTAGGGAAGAAGCCTTCCTTGCACTGCTGGGTGTTCCTTGGGCAGCAGCTGCAGGCTCTCAGCCTCTGCCTCTGTCATCACCCTGCCTGCTTCCCGCATGTGTGTCTCCGCGTTCCTTCTCTTCTATATGAATTAGGCACCCATATGCTTCAGCACGACTTCATCCTAACTACTTGTGTCTTCATTGACCCCAACTCCAAATAAGGGCACACTCTGAGGTAATGGGCCTAGGACTTCCACAGATCTTTAGAGGGGGCACAATTTAACCCATAACAGAGTCTAGGGGGGGCTCGTCTTCTGTCTTCCCTGTCCTCAGTGTTACCACCAGGGCAAGTGGAGCCTGTGTTGCTTAAGATGGAGCTGCAGCATCTCACATGCTGGAGCTGGAACGTTCCAGGGCAGATTGCAAAGGCTCCCACAGCTGGCACTTGCTGAGGCCCTGTGGCCTGAGCCTGGGACTACATCCCTGGAGTTCAAGCCCGCTTAAGGCACCCCCCCCTGCCCCCCAAGATTCTCCACACTCTCCAGGGATTTTTTTTTCTTTTTCAGTACGGGGGCCTCTCACTGCTGTGGCCTCTCCTGCTGCGGAGCACAGGCTCCGGACGCGCAGGCTCAGCGGCTATGGCTCACGGGCCCAGCTGCTCCACGGCATGTGGGATCTACCCGGACTGGGGCGCAAACCCGTGTCCCCTTCATCGGCAGGCGGACTTTCAACCACTGCGCCACCAGGGAAGCCCATTTCCAGGGATTATTTTACTTCCAGAAATCCATAATCTTTTTCTCTAGGTTCCCAGAAAATGCACCAAATATTAATGTTTTAAGGACCCCTTTAATTGAGCCAGTCCCTCCAGAACCATCCCAGGGGACTACGAGCTGAGGATGGCGCGTGCTCCCTCTGCTGTGAGCTGCGTTCAAGGCGGAGGCCCAGAGCCGGCGGAGTCTTGCGCACCAGCTTCCTTCTCCCAGACTCTACAGTCATTTAGTTCACTTCTCCTTCTCCCCCGGGTGTGATTAGGGAGGCGGCGGAGGGAAGCAGGGGGTTTTGCTTGCATGGACCGTCCTTCCCAGGGAAACGGGGGGAATGGGGAGTAAGGGTCTCTAACAGGGATGTGATGGTTCGCTCCACACATCAACTTGACTGGACCCCAGAGGGCCCAGACGTTTGGTTAAACGTTATTCTGGGCGTGTCTGTGACGGTGTTCCCGGATGAGGTGAACATATGAATCGGTGGACTCAGTGAAGCAGATCGCCCTCCCCAGTGTGGGGGTGGGCCTCATCCCACCCATTAAAGGCCTGAATAGAAAGAAAGCCTGAGTATAAAGGATTTTCTCTCTCTGCCCGAGTATCTTGGAGCTGGGATGTTAGTCTTCTCCTGCCTTTGGACAAGGACTCGGACTTGCAGCAGAACTTAAAGCATCAGCTCTCTTGGTCCTCAGGCCTTCGGTCTCAGACTGGAGCTACACCACCTGCCCTCCTGGGCCCCAGCTCACTGACTGCAGATCTTGGGATCTCTCAGCCTCTAAAACCACTTGAGCTAATTCCTCATAATGAGTCTGTTTACATTTATAATCTCCTATTGGGTGTGTTTCTCTGGAGAACCCTGACTGAGTACATTAGTACATGTGACCTCCCGTATGTTTGAAGATTCAATGAGACTTTGAAAGAGCATTGATTCTGACACTATTTCAACAAGCTTAGCAGTTAAAACAATGGGCGTTTTATAGCTTAGAAGAGATTTAGAGACCTTCTACCCAACCCTAGCCCAATGATCGCTTCCCGTTTCTCCAGGCTGCTTTTATCTCCTGGTGAATGGAAAAATTAACATGAGGGTGAGTTTTTACGTTTCTCCAGTGCTTCCTGTTTGTTGCAAAAAGGAAAAGAAAATCACTCAAATCCATGTTGAAAGTGACAGGGATGTGTAATCCTCCAAGAGTACCACACGCAGCCAGTTCTGGTGCTGACTGGCCTGTGAGGGTCACAGATATCAGGGCTTGTGCACCTGTTCAACTCAAAACTAGAGAGAGACAGTCCTGCCTAGCCCTTGCTTTGTGACTCAGAAGAGCTTGGCGTGGTTGACGTGACCAGGAATTTGGGGCTATTTAGAAAGTAAAAATTTATGGTCTGTGAAACCTTCTCTTCCTTACCTAAACCCAAACCCTCAAGTGGTGGGGGAACTAACTAAGCCCTTCAGGTGAAAGCCTTTCAGCCTTTCTACATGAAGGGAAATTTGGTTGGCTCTAGACCCAGTTACTGCCATGGAGCAAACCAGGTGAGCCTTTGTGCCCCTAGAAGAAGACAGACCTCAAGAGGATTCCATGTGGGAAGCAGAGGCCGAGAAAGTCTTAGGAGAAATGGAGTCCATCTCAGAGCTTCCCCTGGTGCTCATCTAACATGTCCCATTCTCGAATGTTCTTCTATCTCACAACGTTCACTTGCCCACCCATTCAACTGATTTTGTGATTTTACTTAAAAGAAAAAAAGAACCATTGCATCTCTCTTTCATAAATGAAGTGCAAAACTCTGAGGACTTCCTACCTGTCTTCTTGTGACCAGAGCACCATTTTACTCATCTCAGTTATAATTTATTTAACAGATATCATTTGCTTTTCCCCACCTCATGCATGAACCCTTTTATGTGTTTAACAGTTATTTGTTTAAGAGGGTCTGCAATGAATAATGCAGCGAGCACCCACATTTTTCATGTAGTAATTTTTTACGAACCATACAAAGACAGATCGAGTTTTATAAATCTAAATGAACTCTCGAGGAACAAGTGTCCCAATCCTCAAGCTTCCTCGTGGAGCTGCTTCTCTTTTTATATGTTTGAATTATTGATCTGGCCAATCTCATCTTTTTCCTTTGCTGCAGTATTTTAGGAGAGAGGAACCAGCTAAATCTAGCTAGAGATTTGCATGAATTCTGAGTTTTGGGAGCCAACACAGTTAGCCAAGAATCACCTTGTCCTGTGTACCATATTTGTATTTGTAGGTCAGAATGTGTATGCAATGCCTGTTAAAACAACAACAACAACAACAACAACAACAACAACAACTCACCCTGGCTTCCTCATGTGAAAGGCAGATGTATAGAAAGATCTTGGATGGAAGAGCTGATCTTGAGTGGAACCACGTGGGAAGCCCTCATTGTCCTCCTTTTTACTTACCTTATCTCTTGCATTGTGGCCAGGGTTGGAAAGGTGGGTGGATGCAGGGTCTAACTTCTTTGAAATATTAAGTATGGAACCTTGAACCATGCTTTATCTCCCTGGGTCAAGCAAGAATTGAAGGCTGAGCTCAGAGAGTTTGAAGGAAGCATTGGCTTCTCCACAATATAAAGCTAATGGAGATGAAGACTGGTTTGGTTGAGGAAGAGGAAGTGGTCCCCGCATTCTCATTTGACATGATGTGCTTCACGTGTCTCTTGATTGGAAGCAGTGATTGTCTCTGGAAGGATAATCTGTTTCTCACCTGTAGAGGTGGCTACTTGGGCTTGAGCTGAGGCCATGTCAAGACCTAGCAAATGAGAGGAATTTAGTCCAAATGAACGCTTGGATGTGTGTATGATTCAATGTTTTCCTTTATTATAAAACCAAAATAAGTGATTTTTGAATTAAACATTATTTTGACAATTTATACTTTCATTCATTCACAGGGATGGTGAGCTTGTCAGGCAACAATATCCCCCCTGGAATTGTCCTTGTCAAATCCATCCTCATTGATATTTTGCTATTTATACTGATAATTTGGAGCAGGGAGTTAAAAATAGTTGTATTATTGCCCTTATGTGGGAAATGATATAACAGTGATGTTAGAATGGTAACGGGTGCTTTCCAGACACATCAACAGAGATAGAGAGAGAGAGCGCACAACTACTCTCTCTCAATATTAAGGGTTTTTAGTATTATTTAATGTTGAACTGAAATTCTTTTCCTGGACAACCAGCTGTCACCTCTTCTTTATAAATCTTCTCACTATTTTGCCACATAGATGAGTTTTTTCTAGTAACTGTTGTTCATAAGTAGCTCAACTGGTTTCAGGTAGTTTAACTTAAGTCTCTTTGTTAAAATATTGCTAGTTAAATCATTATGCAGAAGGTACAAGGGATAAGCTTTGCTTTTTGTTACTTTTAATGTTTCTTTCCTCATTCCCTTAAGGTGTTTTTTCTATGGCGCCATTAGTGTTTAAATTTCTATCTCCTATACTTTAGATGTTAGGTGAATGTTTTATTTGATTGGTTCATGCTAGTGTGATGGGAGGGGTGTGGGCTAGATTTAGTTCAAGGCATATATAAACTATGACATCTTCTAGGTGTAAATTAGGTGCTTTATTTAAGCTATGCTTTGGTTTATCCAAGCACACTTTCCAGTATGCTTACCTTGTTACGACTTATCCCCTCTCATATAATTGACTAGTATATGTTAATAAATTGTGGTTTTGTCATAGTACTTGAGGAGGGTGAGGGGCGGTGTGTGCATGCTTCATAGCCTTATTCAATTAAGCACTCCATTCTTAATTTACTATTAAATCCTCCTTTGGATTTTAGGTTTCATAAAAACTTTTGTACAGATAAAAGGGTATTCTTGGTGTAGAAAATGTAGCGCATTTCTTCCCACTCCATGGGTTACACCTTGACCTAACATTTTTATGTGTTGTAGTTGTGCTTACTTTTGCTCCTTTTTAGGGCTTGCTGAAGATGGCAGTATATAGACTGAATTAGCAAGGGCTGGTGAGGTTTATCAGGGTTTATCAATTATAGAACAGGCCCTTCTAGAGGGGTGTGAAGCACCGCCAAATCCTTTGAGTTTTAAGCTCTTGCTGGTAGTACTCTGGCAAATAATCTGGTTCCTCTGATTATTTGGGTTTAGGGCTAAGCATAGTGGGGTATCTAATCCCAGTTTGGGTCTTAGCTGTCATGTAATCAGGGTATGTTAAAGTCACTTTCGTAGTCTATTTTTACTTTAGTTAGGGCTCTTTACAGCTTAATCAAGGTTTAACTTTATTTCGTATTATTCTTTTAACACGCTTTATGCCGTATTGCTATTAATTTGGGTCAATCCTATGACCGCGGTGGCTGGCACGAAATTTACCAACCCTGATTAATATGGCTTAGTTGAACTTTCGTTTATGGCTTAGTTCTTATCACTTCTGTCTCCCGTGGGGGAGTGGTTGAGCAAGGCGTAGTGAGCTGCTGATACAGTGTGCTTGATACGTGCTCCTTTTAATCTTAGTGATTTAGAGGGCATTCTCACTGCAGTGCAGATACTTGCATGTGTAATTCTATTAAAAACTAATAGCAAGGCTGGGACCAAACCTGTGTGTTTATGGGGCTAGTAGGCCCATGTGGGCATTTTCAGTGCCTTGCTGTGCACAGATGATGTTTATTGGCTGTGTTGTGTGGTTTGTATCAGATTTAGTATTAAATTTTTGACAAAATGGCTGATGAATCTAGGGGGATGTCTGTCTGTATGGGTGGTGAACATCTAAGTAGTTTATTGGTATGATGGGGTGTTCTGAGGCTGATTTGTTTTGATGGGTATATTATTTTAGACAGGGGAGGGCGAGTGGAATGCTATGTCTACTGCACGTATGTACACATATAATATAGTTATGTCCTGTAACCACTGACTGAATTGCACACCATGGATTGTTGATGTTGGTAAATAATATTCAATTAAAGTTCAGCTACAATTTGCTTGACTGTGTTAAGACCTTTTAAGGTCATAGCTGAGTCCAGGCATGGCCCCTAAAAATTAAAAATTATCCAATTCATGAAATCACAGTTATGTGTGAGCATGGGCTCATTAGTCCATCGAGATGTCTTATTTAAGGGGAAAGAGTGGGTGATTTTAGGTGAGATGGCCTTGAAGTAAGAACCAGATGTCTGATAAAGTTCATCAATAGAAACCCCGACAAGTTATGGGCCCAGAGCGAGAAGAGGGACACCTGCCGAGTGGGTTGATGGTTTCACGTGGCCTGGTGATTAAGCTCGTGTGTGGTCTAATGGACGGCATATGTGTATTGACTGGAATTGATTTGACTCAATGCGCTATGTACGATTAATAAACTGTATGTACTATGTAATGCTAATAATATGTACATGCTTATAAGCATGGGGTAAATAGTGTAATGTACGATTATACATATAATGTAATACGTACGTATGAGATATATGTACTTATTAATGTGGTAGTACAGATATGCACGATGTACATGGTAGTATGTGATAAAATGGACTGTTTTGATACTGACATAGTACTTAATAATTTTGTAAACATCTTATAATACAATTTCAGGAAATAGTTTAAGGTAGGATTTCAGCTTTGGGTGCTGGTGGTGAAGTTTAGGGCTTCTTCCTTGAGTCTTAGGGAGGTGTGTCGTTCTCCTTTTCTGGTTTACAAGACCAGGGTAACGTGATATACCACAAAGACTCTTCATTTCAGGAAATTGTTTTCAATGACGCTAGTTACTGGCATTGGCACTAAAATGAAAAGAAAGTATAGAATAGATGCGAGTTGTCTGATAATGATGAAGCGGTGTTCTACGGGTTGTCCTCCAATCCATGTTACTGTTAGTAGATCTGCCACTAGCCCTCAAAATAAGAAGTGGCTGAGAGGTCGGAATATTATGCTTCACTGTTTGGATGTGTGGAGTATTGGGATGAATGCTAGAACCAGGACTGAGAGTAATAGGGCTAAGACTCCTCCTAGTCTGTTGGGGATTGATCGTAAAATTGCATATGCGAATAGGAAGTATCTCTCTGGTTTGATGTGTGGTGGTGTGTTGAGTGGGTTTCCTGGGGTGTAGTTGTCGGGGTCGCCTAGCAATTTGGCTGAGACTAGGACTAGTATTAGTGATGCTAGGATTGGTAGTAGAGCACCTAGGATATCTTTGATTGTGTAATAGGGGTGGAATGGGATTTTGTCTGTGTCGGATGGGATTCCTGTGGGGTTGTTGGATCCTGTTTCATGGAGGAATAGTAGGTGGACAGCTGCTAGTGCTGTAATGACGAAGGGGAGATGGAAATGAAAAGCGAAGAATCATGTGAGTGTTGCTTTGTCTACAGAAAAGCCACCCCAGGTCCGTTCAACAGGAGTGGTGCCGGTGTTTGGGGCTGAGAGCAGGTTTGTGAAAACTGTTGCTCCTCAGAATGATAGTTTTCTCTTGGTAGTACATAGCCTGTGAACGCAGTGGCTATGACTGTAAGCAGTAGAATAATTCTGATGTTTCATGTTTCTTGAAAGGCATAGGATCCATAATATAGGCCACGTCCTATGTGATTTTAAAGGCAGATGAAGAACGTGGAAGCTCTGTTTGCATCCGTGTATCGAATGATTCATCCGTAGTTTAATGATGTGGGCATATTCTGCTAGGGAAAATATGGCGAAGGGGCCTGCTGTGTATTCTACATGAAAGCCGGAAACAAGTTCGGATTCTCCTTCTGTTAAATTGAATGGGGCTCAGTTAGTTTCTGCTAGGGTGGAAATAAATCATATCATGGCTAGTGGTCATGATGGGAAGATCAGTCATAGTTGCTCTTGTGCTGTGGTGAGGGTTGATAGGGTAAAAGACCTGTTTATTAGGAGTACAGATAAGAGGAAAATCGCTAGTGTTACCTTGTATGAGATCGTCTGTGCTACTGCTCGTAGGGCCCCAATTAGTGCATATTTTGAGTTGGAGGCTCATCCAGATCATAAGATAGAGTATACGGCTAGACTTGATATGGCTAATGTGAATAATACTCCTAAGTTTATATTAATGAGGGGGTATGGCATGGGTAGGGGGATTCACATTGTTAGGGCTAGAGTTAGAGCTAAAATTGGTGCGATGATAAATATGGAGCTGGAGGATGTAGCTGGTCATGGTGGTTCTTTAGTGAATAGTTTAATTGCGTTGGCAATGGGTTGAAGTAGGCTGTGTGGTCCTACAATGTTGGGTCCTTTTCAGAGTTGTATGTAGCCTAGGATTTTTCGTTCTCCTAATGTTAAGAATGCTATGGCTAAAAGAATAGGAATAACAAGCATTAGGATGTTGATTATCAACATTTTGTTAGGGAGAGGGTTTGAACCACTGAGTATAAAGGCTTAAGTTTTGCACAATTACTGGGCTCTTCCACCCTAACTAAACCCTGGTCTTGGGTGGCTATTTTGTGTTTGCTTATTAAGTTGAGATTATGTCATTAATTGTTTTGAAGGCTCTTGTTTAAAGTGGACCATTTCTCTTGTCCTTCGTACTGGGGGAAATACATAACAGATAGAAACTGACCTGGATTGCTCCGGTCTGAGCTCAGATCATGTAGGACTTTAATCGTTGAATAAACGAAACTTTAATAGCGGTTACACCATTGGGGTGTCCTGATCCAACATCGAGGTCATAAACCCTATTGTCGATATGGACTCTAGAATAGGATTGTGCTGTGATCCCTAGGGTAACTGATTCCATTGATCAATTTTTGGATCAATAAGAGACATTATGCTTTGGCTAGGGGGCCTAGGCTTTAATCACTCAGAGGTTTTTTTGTGCTGAGGTCACCCCAACGGAAATTGTCAACTCGTGAAGTTCTGTTGTCCCTTGGTGGTTTCATTATGGCTTTTGGGGTTGATTAATTGAAGCTCCATAGGGTCTTCTCATCTTATTTTGTTTTCCCCACCTCATCATGGGGAGGTCACTTTCACTGATTAAAAGTAAGAGACAGTAAAACCCTCGTGTAGCCATTCATACAAGTCCTTATTTAGAGAACAAATGATTATGCTACCTTTGCATGGTCAGGATACTGTGGTCGTTTAACGATTGTCACTGGGCAGGGGGTGCCTCTAATACTGGTAATGCTAGAGGTGATGTTTTTGGTAAACAGGTGGGGTTTGTGTTTGCCGAGTTCCTTTCACTTATTTTAATCTTTCCTGGCTGCACACCTGTGTTGGACTAACAGTGTATTTAATAAATAGTTTAGTGTTGTGTTATATTTATTTACTGTTAATTTTCAGTATCTTATTAGTTGCTGAGGTAAACTTGTACAAGGAGAAATATTTCTTGTTACTCATATTAACAGTATTGGTTCTATAATTTTATAGATTAGTCCAGTAGTAAGACTAGGAGCTAATTTATTTAATATTGGAGTTAAGATATACTTATTGTTGAGCTTGAACACCTTCTTAATTGGTGGCTGCTTTTAAGCCAACTATGGTGCTTCCCTGGTGGTGCAGTGGTTGAGAGTCTGCCTGCCAATGGGAGGGGACATGGTCCGGGAAGATCCCACATGCTGAGGAGCAACTAAGCCCGTGTGCCACAACTACTGAGCCTGCACTCTAGAGCCCACATGCCACAACTACTGAGCATGTGTGCCACAACTGCTGAAGCCTGTGTGCCTAGGGCCCATGCTCCGCAACAAGAGAAGCCACTGCAATGTGAAGCCCTCACACTGCAACGAAGAGTAGCCCCCGCTCGCCACAACTAGAGAAAGCCCACGCGCAGCAATGAGGACCCAACACAGCCAAAAATAAAATAAATAAATTTATAAAAAAAAAAAGAAAAGAAAATACGCTGAATTCTACAAGGCAAGATTTTACGTGAAGTACTTTGAGGAAATAAATATTGATATAAAAGGAATATAAGCTGCAGATTTTTAGGGGAAAAGAAAATATTAAGTTTATTCTACCATAAAGGACTGATTTAGCATAGCCAAGGTTCTTTTTCTTATGCTAAAATACACCTAAAACTTTAAGGGCTTGCAGCAATACCTGCAGGATTTGTATATATGCTAAACATAGGTTCATCCATTTTTACTAATAGATTAACAATATAAAGTCAATATTAGACATGGATTAAAGATAAACATATTAAGATTAGAAAATGAGCAATAAGAGAGGGAGAGAGAACACACTTATTCATTACTTTTGGTTACAGTAATGCTTCATTTTTAAGGAAACAAACCCTCAGTCTCCAGATGACTTTGGTTTGAGGTTTGCTTTAGGAGGCTGCATTTTAGCTCATCAGAAATGTGCAAGACGCTTGACGCCTTAATGAGACATGCTGTCATAACAGAATTAATGGCATCTTTGAGATGCTCCTGAGTCAATGTTTTTCAGATATAGGGAATCTAGTGTACTCGGGAGGAAGCAAAACCCCTCCCTCACTACACTGGAAGGAAGAGAGCAACTGAAAACTTCCCTGGTGGCACAGTAGTTAAGAATCTGCCTGTCAATGAAGGGGACATGGGTTTGATCCCTGGTACGGGAAGATCCCACATGCCACAGAGCAACTAAGCCCATGTGCCCCAACTATTGAGCCTGCGCTCTAGAGCCCACGAGCCACAACTACTGAGCCCATGTACCACTACTATTGAAGCGCATGCACCTAGAGCCCATGCTCCACAACAAGAGAAGCCACCGCAATGAGAAGCCTGCACTCTGCAACAAAGAGTAGCCCCTGCTCAATACAACTAGAGGAAGCCCACGCGCAGCAACAAAGACCAAACACAGCCAAAAATAAATAAATAATAATAAAATAAATTTTAAAAAGAAAGACTGTTTCTCTCCATCCCCACTTTCATGGCTCCAATTGAGCCTCATCAGAGTTTGCTTTTGCTCCTTAAAAAAAAAAAAACAACAACAAAAAAGCAAAAAACAGAAACAAACAAAACCAAAAAAAGCGCGTTTTTCTTGAGAAAGAAAAACAGAGCTGGAGGAATCAGGCTCCCTGACTTCAGACTATACTACAAAGCTACAGTAATCAGGACAGTATGATACTGGCACAAAAACCAAAATATGGAACAGGATAGAAAGCCCAGAGATAAACCCATGCACATATGGTCACATTATCTCTGATAGAGGAGGCAAGAATATACAATGGAAAAAGGTCAGCCTCTTCAATAAGTGGTGCTTATTGGACAGCTACATGTGAAAAAATGAAATTAGAACACTCCCTAACACCATACACAAAAATAAACTCAAAATGGATTAAAGACCTAAATGTAAGGCCAGACACTAACAAACTCTTCGAGGAAAACGTAGACAGAACACTCTATGACATAAATCACAGCAAGATCCTTTTGGACCCACCTCCTAGAGAAATGGAAATAAAAACAAAAATAAACAAATGGGACCTAATGAAACTTAAAAGCTTTTGCACAGCAAAGGAGACCATAAACAAGACGAAAAGACAACCCTCAAAATGGGAGAAAATATCTGCAAACAAAGCAACTGACAAAGGATTAATCTCCAAAATTTACAAGCAGCTCAATATCAAAAAAACAAACAACCCAATCCAAAAATGGGCAGAAGACCTAAATAGACATTTCTCCAAAGAAGATATACAGATGGCCAACAAACACATGAAAGAATGCTCAACATCTTTACTCATTAGAGAAATGCAAATCAAAACTGCCATGAGGTGTCACCTCATACTGGTCAGAATGGCCATCATCAAAAAATCTATACACAATAAATGCTGGAGAGGGTGTGGAGAGAAGGGAACCCTCTTGCACTGTTGGTGGGAATGTAAACTGATACAGCCACTATGGAGAACAGTATGGAGCTTCCTTAAAAAACTAAAAATAGAGCTACCATATGACCCAGCAATCCCACTACTAGGCATATACCCTGAGAAAACCATAATTCAAAAAGAGTCATGTACCAAAATGTTCATTGCAGAACTATTTACAGTAGCCAGGACATGGAAGCAACCTAAGTGTCCATCGACAGATGAATGGATAAAGAAGATGTGACACATATATACAATGGAATATTACTCAGCCATAAAAAGAAACGAAACTGAGTTATTTGTAGTGGGGTGGATGGATCTAGAGGCTGTCATATAGAGTCAAGTAAGTCAGAAAGAGCAAAACAAATACCGTATGCTAACACATATATATGTAATCTAAAAAAAAAAAAAAAAGGTTCTGAAGAACCTGGGAGCAGGACAGGTATAGAGACGCAGATGTAGAGAAAGGACTTGAGGACACGGGGAGGGGAAAGAGTAAGCTTGGACGTAGTGAGAGAGTAGCATGGACATATATACACTATCAAATGTAAAATAGATAGCTAGTGGGAAGCAGCCACATAGCACAGGGAGATCAGCTCGATGCTTTGTGACCACCTATAGGGGTGGGATATGGAGGGTGAGAGGGAGATGCAAGAGGGAGGGGATATGGGGATATATGTATACGAATAACTGATTCACTTTGTTATACAACAGAAACTAACACAACATTGTAAAGCAATTATACTCCAGTAAAGATGTTAAAAAAAAAAGGTCTCTTTATAACTCTTTGTCCTCTTTGTAATGGGCTTATTTGTTTCAATTCTATATGAGACTTTACAGTTTGAAAGTTCTGTCCAGTAACAAAATAACTTGGCTGCATTGATCACTTGAAAATGAATGTAATTGCCTTTCCTTCCTTTCTAACATGGAATTTTGGCTTGCTTAGAGCTTCTTCTCTGTTCTAACACTCACTCACAGCAATTACTTCATTCATTTGTATTTCTAAGAAACTTTAAAACTCCTGGACGCAGGTGGGTAGAGGTGGGAGGCGGGGCAGTGTTTTAGAAATCATGATTAACCCACCAAGTTGTTGGGTAATATTGTGAATTCAATCTAACACTCATTCTCTTCATTTATAAAGTGAGGATAATAGTGCATGCCTCACATTCGTACAAATCGCAGGCATCACTTTGGTGCACTATAAATATCAAGTATAAAGTTATTTTTGAGCATTTACATATGAATTATGGTAATAATAATAATAATAAATAATAAGTAACTACTTTGTGTCTAGAATTATTCTAGTTATTTCCAATTTAATCCTTACAATACTTGAATGAGGTAGCTTTATTATTACCCCATTTTACAGATGAAGAAACTGAGACAGAGGTTAAGGTTCTTGCCTAAGGTTATACTGCTAGAAAGTGGTCACCTTATGAATTGAACCCAGGCAGTCTGGCTCCAGAATGCAGAACTTGAAACAATGCCAAGAAATAATTTTCACCAAGTTTAGCTGCAACCAGGATTGAAAACTGTCTCAAATACTGCCTCTATGGCTATGGCATGACTGAATAGATACTCCTACATTAATGGAAATTAAACATTCTCCTTGGCTGATCTTATCCCTCAAATCATTTTCAGCTGTTTCAGAGCCTTGGAATTGCTGGAAATATTTAAACACCACGTTGTTGATTTAACTTATTTGTTGTTTTGCAATCCCCTAAAATTCTCCTTCTGTGTTAATGGTGTGTCACTATGTGATACTAAATGGGTGACTGTTGCCCTCACACTTTGAGGCTTATGGATGTTATGGATGCAGAGTCTCAGAGATGTAGACTGTGTTATGATGAGCCCAGCAGACCGTCCTCTGGGGAGTATATGACCAAGTGAGAGCCCCAGAAAACTCAGGAGCCTGGAGTGGCCTGGTTCATTCTGGAATTCACTGAAGAGTCAGAACAGATTTTGAGGAACTGCACTGTGCAGAGACAGTGTGCGCTCACTATGTTTATGGAATGCTGCCTGTCAAATCACAAAAGAACGCCTGGTCTACTCTGGTCTTCAGGTATTAAGTGATTCCAGTTAAAGTTCTCTGATGCCACTTCTGATAAGCTCAGTGTCTGTGAAGTCCTACACTAAATTTGATTGGACCAGCTTCAAGATGGGAACAGGAAGGCAATGTGAAGAAAAGAATTCCAGTCTATCTATTTGACCTTATAACGATAAGAAAAGTGTCAGTCATTGATTTATTTAGCACTGATAAAGAAATTTCACAAATAATTGTATTTAATCCTCCTAAATTCTTATGGCTTCCGTTGGATAAACATTATTAGCCACATTTCCAACGTGAGAAGTAAGACGCAAAAATAATCAAACCAGTACGTGTTCCACTGTGGACTTAAACACAAGCCTTAGGCACCAAGCCTTCTTACTGCCTTGTGCAGTGTCTCTTTTATTTCTTGTTATCGCTCAATGCTTAGAGGCAACTGTCAGTTTTCCATACTGTCTCATATAATATGTTACTCCCAAATCCAAATGGTAAAACACAACATTCTGAAATCCAGAAGGCAAAGAGGCTAAGTGCTGGAAAAATGGAGTGCTGAAAGGGAGTATAATGGGTGGAGCCGGGGGTGGATGTAGTGAATTAATTAACATAGTTTGCCCTTCCATGCTTATTCTTTCTCAGCACTAAATAGTAGGCAACAATAAGAGTCCCAGAAAGAATTTTTAATCAAATTTAATTTGTTACAATGAGAGAGTCACAGGGAATAGAGGATCATTAACATTTATTGGAGTATTTTGCAACCTCACTGAATGCTATCTAAACGTTGCATTTCTTCATCTTTACCACAACCCAAGTAGGCAATGGCGCCTCCATTTTACAGATGAATAAATTTAGAGTAAGAGGTGGAAGTACTTTGCCTGAGCTCACGCAACTTAGACTTTCTGTGCCAGAATTTGAAACCAGAACGCTGCCTCTCTACAGCCTGGAGGATAGAGTAAGTGCTGAAAACACCAGTCTGCAACAATATGTTATAAACACTTGCCACCAGCATACATTTTTTTTTCAGCATACATTTTTAATGAAAATTTTTATACAGGAAATGAGAACATGAAGTGCATAGAATGAATCACCACTTTCTGAATGCATACTTCCTTTTCTTGCTGTTACCTGCTACTGAATTTAGTTTGTCTTGACCACATCGACCACTGATGTGACTGTAATATATATTGAACTGTATTTTCACTAATATTTAAGTCAGCCAAGAACTGAGATGGGTTTTGTAGAATCCTGTGCGGTGTCTTCTTCAACATTGTGCCATGTTCTTGTTTTTGTTTGTTTGTTTTTGTTTTTACATCTGAATTTGGAATGAAGGCACCTGCTTGCCACTAAGTGTACATTTTAAAAATTATTTATTTATTTATTTATTTATTTTTGGCTGTGTTGGGTCTTCGTTGCTGTGCGCAGGCTTTCTCTAGTTGTGGCGAGCGGGGGCTACTCTTGGTTGCAGTGTGCTGGCTTCTCATTGCGGTGGCTTCTCTTGTTGCAGAGCACAGGCTCTAGGCATGTGGGCTTCAGTAGTTGTGGCACCCAGGCTCAGTAGTTGTGGCTCGTGGGCTCAGTAGTTGTGGTTTGCAGGCTCTAGAGCGCAGGCTCTGTAGCTGTGGCGCACGGGCTTAGTTGCTCTGCAGCATGTGGGATCTTCCCGGACCAGGGCTCAAACCCATGTCCCCTGAATTGGCAGGCAGATTCTTAACCACGGCACCACCAGGGAAGCCCTAAGTCTACATTTTTTAAGTCTGGTGAAAGGATGTGTATAAAACCTTCTGAGATGCAGAAAATGAAGAGATCTGTAACTAGACATACATGAAAGGGCACCAGGCTCTGGCTTTGGGCTTTCCATGAAGGGTTTTCTCTTCTGCATTTTAAAATCTCTGGAACATTCCTGTGGTGATTATTTTTATCCTGTCTGAACTAAAGCCTAGTTTTAGCTGTTCAGTATTCACAGAGCCAAGTGAATCAGGCCCCAGGATGGCTCAAACCTGGCCAGTTGAAGGGCCCACATTCCTGCAGGGTAAGGTCTCTGTTACCAACTTCCACATGCATTCATGTGAAGGTTATTTTTCCATTCGGGCTCTCTTAGCCACAGTAATTTTCCATGTCTCCCATCCTTTAGCCTTATACCCTGTTGAAGACTTCTGTTGAACGATGAACACCAGCTGAAATGATCTTCCCTGGAAACTATGGAGGAATGACCACTTGAACTCAGACTCTGTAACTGTTTTATTGTCTCAGACTGTGCTCATCAGACTCTCAGCCAAGTCAATTTCAACTTTTTTTGGAGCTAGATTTGTTCTTATGCTTTTAGGAAAATGGCCATATTTTCATTTCCTTTCTTGATATACTTATTTTCTTTTTATTGCAGTGCTTGTATACTTTGACACTGGAAATCTAACAAGCCTTTCTTAATGGTTGCTCAGTTAGTATACTACTGGTTCAAGTTATTGAGGTGGACAAGTCTTACAGTTATAAAACCTATGTGTACCTAGGGAACAATCAAATAGCAAAGGAAAATTCATGTTATGAGGTCCATCCTGAGAATAAAACAGAAGAGAAGAGGCTATCACATTTTGGCAGGATAACTGTAAGTTAAACCGGTTAAACTACTGTTCATACGCTTAGGTAAGTATATTTGTTTCTGGTAGTGTGAAGACATCCAAAGGTGTTCTCACGGCTTGGCTTTTTAGATATTTATCTTACGAAGGTATAACTGCAGCAGACTGCTGGGGTGTCACCTAGGCAGGACTACATGAAAAAAGATGCTTAGTTGGTTATTCCAATATCACATCGGTCTATGTGTGGGAGTCTGAGGTCAAATAGTTATGGGCTCTATGTAGCCCTCTGTAATCTTTCTGAGCGCTTCCACTTTGTGGCTGGGACTGCTGTGACCCTCCCAGTAACGTTAGCTTTACTTGATCTCCAAGGACAATCTTGACCTTGGCTGGAGAGATTTAAGGAGCTCCAACAGAATTCTCATCTTTACCAAATGACACCTATTTTTTATCTGGTTCTGACCTTGTATCCAGTCCTTAGAAGTGGACTGCTGCCTGATTCCAAGACTATAAAGCTATAGGAAGTAAGACAGAAGGTATCAATGCAGAGACAGACAGATAGACCAGTAGAACAGAAAGAAGTTTAGAAATAGACTCATACAATTGATTTTTGACAAATGTGCCAAGCCACTTAATTCAATGGGGAAAGGATAATCTTCATGACAAATGATGCTGGAACAATTGGACAGTCATGTGCAACAAAATGAATCCCAATCCTTCCTTCACACTATATACAAAAAATAACTCAAAATGGATTGTAGACCAAAATGTAAGAGTTAAGACTAACAACAACAAACAGACCAAACAAAAAGAGCCCATAGGAGAAAATTGTAGTGACATTGGTTTGCCAAGGCTTAATAAGCTCCTATCTCAGCATTGTGCCTGGTCCCTGGTAACTACAGGACCTGCTTCACCCTCTCCCCCAGTTTAAAGGTCTATACGTTCTTTTTTTTTTTTTTTTTTTGCTGTACGCGGGCCTCTCACTGTTGTGGCCTCTCCCATTGCGGAGCACAGGCTCCGGATGCACAGGCACAGCGGCCATGGCTCACGGGCCCAGCCGCTCTGCAGCATGTGGGATCCTCCCGGACTGGGGCACGAACCCATGTCCCCTGCATTGGCAAGCGGATTCTCAACTACTGCGCCACCAGGGAAACCCCTATACGTTCTTTTTTTTTAAAAAAAATTTTATTTTATACTGGAGCATAGCTGATTAACAATATTGTGTTAGTTTCAGGTGTACAGCAAAGTGATTCAGTTATACAGGTACATGTATCTATTTTCTTTTTCAAATTCTTTTTCCATTTAGGTTAGAATGCTGCTTAGAATATTGAGCAGCATTCCATATGCTATCCAATAGGTCCTTGTTGGTTATCTATTTTAAATATAGCAATGTGTACATTCTTACCAATTTTGCTCTTATCTGTCTGTTTCTATTTTTGAGTATTGCATACTACTGGATTCTCCCCTGCTGTGGTTGTGCTTTCTCTCCCCTTTGGGCTATGTGGTTATTTCATATCTTGCCCTCATCAGCTATGACACCTGAATAACTGTACTTTTGCCTCGCTCTCTACATTAATGTTTACCACATTTTATTTCACTCACTGAACTTAAAATGCTCTAATTCCTTATCGTGTTCCATCCCCAAACTTGACCTTCATCAGTTGTTAAATCTTTTCCTGATACTGGCCCCTAAAGTCTGACTAGTTCTTGTCTATGACATGGCGTGGTCAAATTTTCAGAGCATGTTGCAATAATGCACCATTTTGCTCATTTGTGCTGGCATGTTATAGATCCATGCAAATCTTTAAGTAGGGAAAGATTAAAGTCTCTACAGCTTAAATTTTCTTTTATATTTGATACTCAAGACCTAACACAGACCTGGATTTTTGTTTTACACGTCCTTGGGAATGAAATTTTGCATTTGCTTTATTTCCCTTTGTTATTTAGAAGCTCTGTTTGCCTCCGTTTCCCCTCATCTGTGTGCATTTCTTCTTTCTCTTACATCAATCTGAAATATGAATGCCAACATATCTTCTTTTCATATCTGACTTATCTGCAAATCTTTCTTTTCTTTTTTTTTTTTTTTTTGCGGTACGCAGGCCTCTCACTGCTGTGGCCTCTCCCGCTGCGGAGCACAGGCTCCGGACGCACAGGCTCAGCGGCCATGGCTCACGGGCCCAGCCGCTCCGCGGCATGTGGGATCTTCCCGGACCAGGGCACGAACCCGTATCCCCTGCATTGGCAGGCGGACTCTCAACCACTGCGCCACCAGGGAAGCCCAGTCTTTCTTTTCTTTTAGCATCTTGCTCTGTCCACCTCAGCACTCATGCTTGTGCCTGTGTTTCTGTTTTCACTTGTTCATTCCTTGTTCATGAGTCTCTATTCTCTCTTATTCACTTCTGATTTTCTCTGATTTCTTTGATTAAGATAGAAGCAGCTCCTGCATCACCAAATGGCTGGATAAAAAGCAATGCCTCGTGCACTTCAAGGTTAACAAATTTTTCTACATGATCTGAATGAAGGACTGTTTCTATGAAGCAGTGGTTGCCTTGACAGTTAAGGAATTTTTCCACTCTCTGATCAGTCGTTTTCCAGTCATGTAAACACTGCTGTACTTGGAGACCATGTCTACGCAAAAGTCTCTCCAGTAGCTTCTACGTTCCCTTTGGGCTCATCTTTTCTCCTCCTTTCTGTCATACTGCCCTGAGTATAAAGAATGTTACTCAAGTCTTGGGCCAACATCTCAGCTCCTGATTCATAAACAATTTTATAAGCCTATCTCATTCTGAATTTGGAAGTTTGTGCGATTACCCACAGGAAAGAAATGCCTTAAGATTTCATTCAAACTCCAGTTTATCTGGAATTGATAGCCTTTATTCAGATTCCATTGTCAAAGGACTTCTGATCCATGGGCCTGATTTCCCTATAGGAGTTATATTTCTGGATGGAAAGGTTATCAAAAATTTTCCAAGTAACTTTGCTTTTCATCCATCTGGTACAGTGTATTGTACGACTACTTAGGATCTTGAGGAACAGAATTAAATTTAAAGAAGGTATGCTCTACAAGCTATTGGCCAATTTTAAAAAAAGGTGAAATATGAAGCAATTTCCACTTCTCAAGAATATCGCCTTTAGTAGAAAAAGTTAATGGAATTTTTTTTAAAAAGCTTGTTTTATCTATTTTTTCTCACTGCATTTTTTTTTTTTTTTTTTTTTTTTTTGCGGTACGCGGGCCTCTCACTGTTGTGGCCTCTCCCGTTGTGGAGCACAGGCTCCAGATGCGCAGGCTCAGTGGCCATGGCTCACGGACCCAGCCGCTCCGTGGCATGTGGGATCTTTCTGGGGCACAAACCCGTGTCCCCTGCACCGGCCGGCGGACTCTCAACCACTGCGCCACCAGGGGAGCCCTGTTCTCACTGCATTTATCTACAGTGATATCATCATTTCCCTTTGGGGGGTTCTGTACAGAAGCTACCAGAAATGACATGTACCTTCAGTTCTCCTGACTTTGCATCACCAAACTGATTTTGCTTTTCCTCAGCACGGTGTTTATTTACAGAAACTTGCCCATTTACTGAAACATGAATGGCTTTGACTCAAACTTGGAGAAGCAATAAACATCATTTAGCCGCACCGAACCTGTCAACACCTGGGAATAAGGTCATGCAAATGGCCATCGTACTTCACGTGAATGAAACACACCAAGCAGTGAACTAATTAGACTTAAGTAAGCTGGCTTTCATTCCCATAGATGGTGGAACCAGTTATTTCTTAGGGAGGGGTTTATTTTTACTCCAGGGCAAAGGTCTGTAACTCCTGTAATACCCTGGAACGGTTCTCCAAATCAGGCCAGATGAAATTGGCAATTCAGAGATAGTTACCTTGATGTGTAAATGGTAGGGTCTTTAATTAGCCTCATTTACATCATTGAGAAAGGAGCCTTGGAATCCATATGTGCAAGGATGAAATTAAAAGCGAATCATCTGCCTCTTAATTCTATATATGAGGGAAATTTATAAAACAACAGCAACCAACCTTAAAACGGTTCTTAGCAATCTACTTACTAGCCAGAAACTGCCTTTCCTATAGTTTGAATGCCTGATGCATATTCGGTAGCCATCTATTTAAGTGTTCTTCATGTCTGTTACTTATGGCTCATTTTTATCTTGAATTTAATACCTGAAGGATTCAAAGTTATTTAAAGGATTCAAACCCTCCAACTATTCCCCAAAGCTGTAATCTCTGAGACATAAAACTTTCTGATTAGAAAAACAGACACCTGCTTTGGCTCCTTGAAACACTATGAGAGATATTGCCCAAGATTTTTGGTGGCTTTTCTCTGTGTGTGTTAGATAAATTTTAGAAGATTAGGGCTTAAAATTTTACTTTAGATTTTAAAAAATCATGTAATAGGATTCTTCCCTAAGCCTTACTTTATTTAGATACACACATATGGGTTCTGTAATTATGTCTCTAAAAGATAAACAACATATTAAAAATTGTTTGTATTCACTTTTATGTTTGCATGCTATTTACATGCTAGAAAATTTCTCAGAATGTGGCTCAAGTGGATCTTAGTATAAGCTGGTATATGGCTAATTTGCCATCATATGTGTAGAAAACACCCACATTCCTGGTGTGACCGCATTATGATGGTTACTGATGTCACACACACCTTAGTCCAAGTTACATTTGAACATCCTGTGTCAACCAATCCAAGGTGTGGAAATAAGCAGAGGCTATATTTCTTTCTGTGGTATCAGAATTGATACAGAAATATACCTTTTGACTAAGTTAATCAACACTTCCATATGTGTGGTAGTATCATCAGCAAAGATCCAGACTACAGTAAAATTTCTTTATTAGCAAACTATGAGTGATCAGTTTGCTTGAAAGTTGTGGTTTCAGTGTGCCTGAAATAGTTCAGTGTCCATGGATCTAGACATGTCCACCATTCCCCATAGTCTTGGGGGAGCCACAGGGCCCACTTTTGAAACTTGGAGTCTCAGAACATGATAACGGAGAGAGACCTAAATGCCTATTACACTAACTCGCTCATAGATGTAGGAACTATATAAGGAGAAAGTAAATGACTTACAAACCTGGCATCTCACAAAGCCTTGGTGAAGACTTGGATCATTTGACCTAGTTCATTGCTGCAGCCAGTGATTCTATTTACTGTATCTTGGATGCTCTGCTCTGTACAAAGCATGTTCCCATCACCAGAACCTTGGTGCTGTTGGAACCCCTAAGTTTGATGGTTGAGAATCATTTTTGTGTAAAGGTGTGTTTGTAATCAAAATACTATGAACATTTTACAGAAAAAAATAGTCTTTTGTTTATGTGCCTACCCCTAAGTTTACAATCATTTGGAAATTTTTCTTTTGGTTTGCAGTAGAAACTGGAACTACAGGTTCTACATAGAGAAACAGATAATTTCACAATGTTTGCTAAAGACTTACATTTTTAGGTCTAGTTAGATATAAACTTTGAGAAGTTGTGAATGCATAGATTTATGTGAATCACATGTCAAATTGCAGAATAACATTGGTAAGCAGTAAGGATGTACGTACACACGTATCGTTATTATTACAGTAAAGAAAAGTTGGAACTACAAAGTCTAGACAATGACTATCTAATAGATGTGTCAGTTTGAAGAAAATAATTAGTCTAGTGTATGTGATAATCAGTTTTAATGAGGAAATGGTCATATATTCCCTCAAACTCACTTTATATAAAATTATCAATATTGAGCACTCTGGGAATTACTTACATGAAGGGTAGACTATGCAGTATATATGTTGTAGAATCAGATGCATTTAGAAAAAGAGGCTAAAGTGACATTATAAAAATAGAAGTGAGAAAGATCCCGTTCGTTATAATGTGGGGAAAAAGCCATGAAATACCTAGGAATGAATTTAATGAGAAAGACTATGAAGAGCACCATAAAATTATATTGAAAGACATAAAACAAAACCCAAATAAGTGGAAAGACAAACCATGTTCTTCATAAAAAGACAATATCATAAAAATGTCACTTCTTTTGAGATAACATATAAACTTAATTCAGTCTCAATCAGAATTTTTTTCTCTTTTGGAACACATAAGTGATTCTAAATAGGGATATATGTATACATATAGCTGATTCACTTTGTTGTACAGCAGAAACTAACACAACATTGTAAAGCAATGATACGCCAATAAACATATTAAAAATTAAAGTGTTTAGAAGAATAAATGAGTGAAAATTGCCAAGAAATTTTGAAATGGAACAAGAGCAAAGAAGCTTGCCCTGCTAGACATGAAAACCTAAGATAAAGCTGCTTTAAATAAAACAGTGCCATACTGGCCTGTGATAAACAGTTTTATAGAACAAATAGAGATCATTTAACATATAATTAAAGAAGGCATTATAAGTCAGTGAATAAATTATATATTATTCAATTAATGAAATAGGAAGAACTGCCCATACTTTTGGAGAAATTACAACTTCATACTTCATTACATAACAACGAATTACAGATGAATGAAAAATCTGAATGCTACAAAATAAGACCACAACAGTCTTGGAAGACACTATAAGAGAATATTTGTGTAATCATCCTGTGGTGATGGTTTTTTTTTTAAGCAAGACCAAAACCATAAGAATATAAAGAAAAAAATGACATACTTGATTTCATGAAATTTAAGAACATATGTGAGGGAAAGTCTCCATGTAGTGGACATTTTAAATGTTTCCTCACTGGCTACCAACTTTTGAATGTCATTCAGATGTTGGGGGAATTACCTCCTTTATAAATTCTGCCTTCCTAAAACAGAAGCCAGAAATCTACTCTCCCAGGCTCCCTTGCAGCTAGTGTTGAGACTGGTCTCATGATTCACATGGGCCCATTGTAATTTCTGATTCAGAAAAAGTGAAATGAAGAAGGAGGTGCCTCATGGAATTAATTATATTAAAAGTGACAGAGGAACGTCCAGCTGTTTGCAGTGACATCCTGCACATTGGAAGTTGGAAGAGAGCAGTGTATTTGGTGTAACAATGCATCAGCTTAATTTGGACACTTCCCCTAGCTTTGTAGCCTCAGAGATCAACTGTTTGTTTCTTCTTGGAACTTCTGTGATCTCTGTAATATTCTTCAATAAATTATTTTTCTGCTTACACTAGTAGGAGTGAATTGTGTTTGCAACCAAGAATTATGACAGAGTCACTTCCTTAAAAGGACAAAAGACAAATGATAGTCTGGGAGAAGAAGATTACAATCCAAATAACAAAGGGTCAAAACAACTAAAGAGGAAAAAATATGCAAATGTTATAAACAGGCAATCCACTAAAGAAAAAAAATGCAAATAAAAAGCTACATAACCTCCTAGAAAATTCAGGAAACAATAATAAAATCACAAGTTTCAACCATCACATTTGTTTAAACTCAAAATATGGTTAGAATTAAGGGCTTGTAAGAATGTAAGAAAATAACTACTCTTACACCCCATTGGTAGGAATGTATGGGCCTGAGGCCTTGTGACCTGGTAATACTTTATACAGTGAAAATGTGGGTACTCATCGATCTGTAGTTTCATTCACAGAGATTTATTCAAAAACAAAAGCATTCAATTTCTAAGATAGGCAAACACAAACACACATAAATCCAAACACAGGAATGTTTATCACAGTTTTCCTTGGAATAGGAAACAACTGAAATGATCATCAGAATGATGGTAATAAGGACAGTTATATTTCTGTAGCCTAGACTTCTTCAGCAGTGTTTAAGTGGGTCTATCTGTATCAGCTTGAAGACTCTTCTTGACATATTTTTAAATGAAAATGTCAAATTACAATCTTATCCCAATATAAAAGATTACATGTATAAATATATTTCATAAAAAATTAATATTGTAGAAGATACATACCAAATTGTTACTACCGTGGAGGAGATGTTGGATGTGGGAAGGAGAAATGATAAGCTTTAGATGTTTTTGTGTGGTTTGCATTTGACACTATTGCTTTTATAATCAAAATGATTGTGAAAAATGCTCGGTAGTGAATACCCTATACCATCACCACAGTTTCACCCAACAGCACATTGTTTGTCAAATGGAGAGGTGTAGTTGGTCATCCACTGTACTTTCCCTGCTCTAACTGCCTGAGCCATGAGCCACAATGCCCTCAGCAAGAGTGTCCCCATCAGGCAGGGATTTTCAATCCTACGCCAAGCTCTCATAGAAACACTTTGATTACATGCATCTCATCCCCTCTGAAGAGCATATTTTCTACTTCTTCATTCTTTGGCGTTCTCGGTTTTCGCAAAGGAACTGAATGATTGCCATGACTACCAATCATTGAAACAGATCAAAGTTCAGTGGAAAGGACTTGGATGCTGGGTCTTCATGAATTTATTGGGAGAAAAAAAGACACCTGCTCAAACTTCCTTGTAGATTTCCTTAGGGATGTGCAGCCATTCAGCTTATCTCCCTAAACTCCCACTAAATTATAAGAAGGCAAACAGTTGTTATTAGTTTATTGTTTATTACTGTCCTCGCATTAGCTTGAGATCAAATTTATGACACAGCCGGGTTGGGTTTTAGGGATTATGTGTACACTTCATAGTGCATGAAGGCCCTTCACATTTATGCCCATTTTGTAGACCTTAGAGTGTAAGCCAACAATTTTTAAATGCTTCTGCTTCCATTTTCTTTTATTTTTGCAGCATTTCCTATGACATAGTGTGGCTCCATCTAAGACTGAGAATCTTGCTTGTCTCACTTCAAATTCCTTTCAAGCAGTTTGCCATTCCAGGATGGAATAACTGTAGTTTCTTGAAGTTTCTAGACAGTTTGTGTAATTTTCTACAACTGACTGTTAGGAAGCAATCTTTTATGTTGAGAAAGTCATTCATTTCTTTCCACTTTTAACTATTGGTCTTAGGATGACACAAATGTAATTTCAAATTACAAATGTTCATTGCTAGTATATAGGAATACAATTGATTTGTATTAATTGTTTGTATCCTGTAACCTTACTAAGGTTACTTATTAATTCTAGTACCTTTTTTTCTCAGTTCTTTGGGATTTTCCATGTAGATGATTGTGATTGTGTCATATGTAAATAAATGCAATTATAGTCCTTTCTTTCTAATTTGTGTGTATTTTGTTTGCCTTGACTTACTGCATTAGCTGGGACTCTAGTACAATACTGAATGGAAGTGATGACAACATATATTCTTGCCAGTCTTGGGGGGAAAACACTGTCTTTCACCACTAAATATATTGTTAGTTGTACATTTTTTATAGACCTCCTTTGTCAGGTTGAAGAAGTTTTCTTTTAATCTTAGTTTGCTGAGAGTTTTTATTATGAATGGATGTTTTGATTTTGTCAAATGCCTTTTTTGTCACTGTTGATCATCTATTGAGATGGTCATATGGTTTTTATTTTTCAGTCTTTGAATTAAATTAAGCACTTTTTGAATACTGAACCAACTTTCCATTCCTGGGGGAAAAAAACCCACTTACTCATAATGTTACCCTTTTACATATTGCTGGATTTAATTTGCTATTTTGTTAAGAATTTTTTATCCGTGTTTGTAAGGGATATTGGTCTGTCATTCTTCTTATCTTGAAATATCTTTGGTTTTGGTATTGCTGATCTCCTAACATGTCTTGAGAAGTATTCTTTTATCCTATATTTTCTGAGAAAGCTTGTGGGGAGTTGGTATTACTTCTTTTTTAAAAATGTTTGGTAGGCTTCACTGGTGAAGCATTCAGGACCTGAAGTTTTCTTTGTGGAAATGTCTTTTAACTATACATTTAGTTTAATGGGTAAATGGCTATTAAGGTTTTTTTTTTTTTCAATGAAATTTGGTAATTCATGTCTCTCAAGGAATTTTTCTGTTTCATCCATTTAGTCAAAATTATTGGCCCAAAGATTTTAAAAATATTATCTTACTATTTTTTCATGTCTGTAAGATCTGTAATGATGTGTCCTCTTTCATTACTGAGATTGGTAATTCTTTCAGAGTTTCTCTTTCTTCTTCTCCCTCTCTTACTTTCGCCCTCTCTGCATATCAATCTGGCTAAAGGTTTAGCAATTTTCTTGATCTTTTTAAAGGATTTTGTCACTTTATTATTTTTCTGCTACAGTTGTATTGACTTCAGCTCTTATCATCATTATTTTTCTTTCTACTTACTTGGGGTTTAATTTGCTTTTATTTTTCTAGTAACTTAGGGTAGATACTTAGATTACTGATTTAAGAGCTTCTTTTCTGATATAAGCATTTGATAGTATAAACAAACCCTAATTACTGCTTTAGATGCATCTCACAAGTTTTGATATGTGTATTTTTATTTTCAATTCATTCCAAATGTTTTTTGATTTTGCTGTGACTTCTCACGTGTTATTATTTCTAAATATTTCCTTAATTTTTTTCTGTTTATAATTAGGATTTTCCAGATTTCTTTCAGTTATTGACTTCAGGCTTAATTCCAGTGTTATTAGGAAACATACTTTGTATGATTTCAATCATTTTAAATTTGTTGAGATTTGTTTTATGACACAGAGTATGTTCTAGGTTTATGTTGGCAAAACTTTTTGTGCTCTTCAATGTATATATTTAGCTATTTTGGGTTTGAGTGTTCTTTAAATGTCAATTAGGTCAACTTGGTAAATAGTATTGTTCAGATCTTCTGTATCCTTACTCGTTTTTCTGTGTACTTGTTTTATCAATGATTGAGCAAGGAGTGTTGAAGTCTCTCTAAACCATGGATTTCTTTATTTCTCTTTGCAGTCCTGTTAGCTTTTGCTTCATATATTTTGAACCTCTGTTGTTACATGCATACACACTTAGGATTATGGTGCCTTCTTAGTGAATTGGCCCTTTATAATTATAAAATGTCCTTCTCTATCTCAGGTAATATTTCTTTATCTGAAATCTACTTTGCCTGATAATATAGCCATCCAAACTTTCTTTTGATTAGTATTTTCATCCATTTTCTTTAATCTATCTATGTTTTTTTGCTTAAACGGATTTCTTACATATATTATATAGTTGGATCTTGCTTTTAAAAGTCCATTTATTGTCCCTTCAATCTACTTTTTTCCAATTTGGGTGTTCATACTATTTATATTTAATGTAATTATTGATGTGATTGGCTTTCATAGCTATCATCTTCCTAGTCATTTTATTTTCATTCTTGTTGTTTTATTTTCCTTTCTTCCTCTTTTCTTGCCTTCTTTTGGATTGTTTTGTGTTGTTATGATTCCATCGTGTCTCTACTCTTGTTTTTTAGTTTTCTTTCTTTGTTAATTCTTTATTTGGGGAAGTCTCTAGGCTTTACAATGTGTGTAATTAACTCACTGCCATCTACATTCAAATAATACTATAGAATTTTATATATAGTGTAAGAATCTTACAATAGAACCTTACATCTCTTTCTTTTCTCCCTCCTTTGTGCTATTGTGGCCATGTATTTTACCTCTACATATGTTATAAACCCACAACCCATGTAACTCTGTTGCTTAGACATTCAATTATCTTTAGAAGTGATTAAAAATAAGAAAAATGTCTTTAATATTCACCTTCACTTTATTTTTTCTGGATTTCAACATTACCTTTTAAAGATTCAAATTTTCATCTGATACCATGTCTTCTTTCTGAAGAACTTCCTTTAACATGTTTTGTTGTTGTTGGTTTGCTCTTTGATAATAAATTCTTTCAGCTTTTGTTTGTCTGATAAAGTGTTTACTGTGATTTCAGTTTTGAAAGATGTTTTCACAGGGTATAGGATTCTGGGTTGACTGTTTTTCTTTAGTACATTAAGAATGTTACTTTATTTCCTTCTGTCTTGCGTGGCATCTGACAGGGAGTTTTCTGTCATTCCTACCTTTAATTCTCATTTTGTTAAGGTACTTTTCCCCCCTCTGTGGCTTAAGGATTATACTTTCAATAAAAGTAAGATCCAGGACAATGGGGAATGTTTCATGCCTGCCCCCAGCAGTTGCTGAGAACAGCTCTCTCTATTCTCCCAATCTGCCCCCAATTTTTGCCATGAGCACCGGGGTGGGGCGGGGGAAGCCAGTGCCAAAGCAGATTAAGGAGTGAAACTCTACCCCTCTCTTGGACTTTCCAGCTACTGTAGACTGGCCACCCTCACCCCCACCCCAGTCCAACTGTGGTCTTTAAGAATCCATTACACTTGTAGCAGATTTCTTTTTAGCTATTTGCATGGTGGCCATCTCTTCCTCCCATGCTCTGCCAAAGGCTGTCTCCTGTCTCTTCTTGGAATTAGTTTTGTTTGCTTTATGAGCTCAACTCTCAGATGAGGATCACAATTTTCTGATTTTCACTTCTACAGGGGGAACAACGTTATTTTGCAACTTTCTGCACCCTAATTCACTATAGTTTTGAAGCAGTTCACCATCCTGGATGCTCTTTTCTGGGCAGATTACAATTTGTTTATAGCCCACTTAAATTACCCCAAAATAAAAATAATGCTTCAGGTGAACAGAGTAGAGTAGGGCATATCCATAGCTATATACTTGTCAGTGTCAATTCAAATTTACTGCATCATGCATATCATTGGATCATAGTGTGTTTACTGTCAAAATATCTTCTGAGTCTTTTTCATATATCCTGCCATTGTTAAGCCGTTTCTTCCCAATCCTGCTCTTTAAACTGTTTTTTTTGATCCCTTGAGTGAAGTTTTACAAAGTGTCATTTTAAATTGTAGTTTGGGGATTCATATAATCTCTTCAGATTGCCCAGATTTGGGAGATCCTGATCTTTCATTCAACAGAGTTGCTGTTCCTTCAGTAATCACTGATGAAACTATTGAATAGGTCACAGCTGGGTCCAAAGAGAGATCTGCCAGAGATACCTCTTCTCAAATTTGACATCCATTCATGAATTGCTACATTCAACTTGATAAAACCCACTTAATCTTATTTTTATCCTTTATTGTTCTTGTTCATATGACTGATTACATGATAGTTCTGAGTGGCTTTCTCAGAAGTCCACATATATTATTCACTATATTTGCAAACTATATTTACTTGTGTAATAACCCTAAGAATAAAATGAAGTTAGTTGTACATGGTAAAGCCATGCTAGTTATTAGTGATTACTGCTTCAACTTATAGCCAGTTTCACACCATCCCTTAATAATCCATAGTAATAGCTACAGTTTGGAGAGTGCACTTGCTCATTTTTTGAAATCATAACATTTGCCCATTTATCGTCTTATTCTTCTGACATCATTTTCTACAGTTATTCCAACATCCTGTTCAATGATTTTAGGTGCATGTTCTGTTGGTAGTCTGGGACATTTTTAAGCTGAGGCAGAAAACTAGAATTCACTTGCATCACATAGCAGCTATTCTTCATGTGTTTCTTTTTTCTTTTTTGGATTCATATATATTTACCTATTTATGTTCACCATTTTTAAATGGTAGTTCACATGCATTGTTGGGGAAAACAAAAATAATGTAGGAGCTCTCTCTTTGTCATTTCTTATTATCTCTTGGCTCCCAGCACAGCTTTTAGTCCTGCCTTGATCTTAGTTGATCATTTATTAATTTGACATCAAGTGTTTGATTTTAACTTCAGTACTCTTTCACAAGTTACATTATGACTTTGTTCATAGGATTACTCTGTGGTGAAAATTGGAAACTTCCTATACTTTGTTCTAATTTTTTAACAAATAAAAGAGAAAGTTTAGGGGGATATATTGATGGTCTATAGTAAATTCTAGTCACTGGTTCATAATATTGGAAGCTTAGATATAAAGGATAGTAAATATATACAAACACCAATCATAGGCTAATAATACACATACAGACTGGATGTAGCAGGCAGTCTCATTTGGAGTGTGTTCTTTTTTTCCTTTCTATAGTTACAGTAACTGCCAGAATGTTGATCAGTCCAACTTAATTTAAACCCATTTGCTTTGGACCAATTCCATCTGATGCAATCAAGCTTCATTGTCTGAAGTGAGTAGACAGTGGCCGGAAAGAAAACACCATTGAAGACTAGTGTACTACCTGCAGGGCACTAGTTTCTAAAATTTGAACTTCTTATTCCTGGAAAAGAGAACTATACTTGATACCTTTGGCAGTGTTTCCTGGAAGTTAGAGTGAGATTGAATTGTTGAGTGTCCATTTCATTTGGGTGCCCACCTCGTTCATCTAAGGAAGTTGGCTGGCTGGTTTGTTCTCTGCTGACCATGGCTCTTTGGTGGTCTCAGCAGTGTAGTTGCTGATTGAGGTTTGACATCACACACATCTATTATTTTCTTCTCTAAGCCTTCTTCCTTTCTGTATTTCATCTCTCCAGTTAGGTCACCTTCGTTCAAACCATCTTTCAAGCTTAAACATCTCACTTAGTCTTGGTTCCTCCTTCCTGTGTGCCAATCTTCAGATGATATCTAGGCCCGTTGAGTCTCGCAAAGAGCGCTGCAATCTGCTCTTTCTTCCCTTCATTCCAATCACTAGACCTTCAGTTTGGGCCCTCAGTCCCTCTTGCCTGTCGGCGCCTTTCACCTGGGTTCAAATCTGTGCCCTGAAATTGTGTAACTTGGGATAAATCACCTCTTTGAGCCTCTGTTTCCTCCTCTTAAAAATGTTGACAGTAATAATACCTATTGCATAGGTAGCTGGAAGTGCTCAGTGAACACAGTAACCAGTCTCGTAATGAATGTTCATTATCTGTATCCTTACGGCTGCCCCTGCCATTACCAACCCCCACTCCCCGACACCACCAATAGTGCAAATCCAATCTGACCAGTCTTCTCTCTACTTAAAAGCTGGCAGGGGCTCTCATCAGTTACAAAAGCCAATTCTAACTTCTGAATGAGCCATAAATGCCCCTCTCAATCTTGACTCTCTTTAAAGCCACATCCCTGAATATGATCATCTGTTCTTTATGTCCCTATCTTTCTCCATACTAACTGAAAGAGCCCATATTCATCTTCTCTACCTGACCAACTCCTACAGTTTTTCCTCAAGATTGTGTCAAAGATCTTCAGCTGCTTCCCCATATCCATTTTCCCTGCTTCCTTGGTGGTAGAACTTCTAAATTTTAGCATGTTTTGATGGGGAACCTGTTTTCCCAGAAGTTAGATATGACCATGTGATTAATCTGTGCCCAGTGTTGGGTAAGTGGATATTGTATATGTGCCTTCCGGAAAATGTCATTAAAGGGAAGGAGCATGCCCATTTCTCCCTTCTTTCCTTCTTAATGTTGACTGATGGCTGGAACCTGAGCAGCCATCTTGGACCAAGAGGTAGAAAGTCATAGTTGAAAGGTGACAGAAAGATGGAAGCAACTTGGATCCTCATCTGCACTGGCCTACTCGTATGACTTCTGGCAGATTAAAAACCCAACTATGTATCCAGTTTATACTGTTATTTTGGGACTTCTGCTATTTGCAGAAGAACTTATTTCTAAGAGATTAACGTCAAGAGTCATTCTTCAGCTATGCCCTCAACACCTTTTGTGTATCCTGCAATTATATTTTTTATCAAATGACATATCTGTGCTTCATTCAGTTCTCTTATGTGTAAAAGAAGGATGAAAATAAGAGCCTCCATCTGAGGGTTGTCACCGTAAGTGAGACCGTACATATAAAATGCTTATTAGGACCTCATCTTACTTAGAATGAGTGATTGATAAATATATAGGCTTTATTGTTGTTGCTGCTTTTTCTATCACTACCATTCCTGTATCATACATTAGCAATGACCTCTTCAAAATCTGGATCTGTGTTCTCCCAGTGTTCCAGCTCAAGGGTTTGACACCTTAAGCAGATGTTAGCTAAGTGCTTTCTATTAATGAGTTTAAAAACCAAATGAATGAAACTTGTCAGAGGCGTTGAAGTGTAGAATTTTAAAGCACAACTTGCTAGCCAGGAAAATGCAATTCTCAGACGTTTTACTGAGGGAAGCATGACTGATGGCCCCAAGTGCTGTGCTCTGATCCATCACTGCATTTACCCCAGGGCTTTGCCTCCCATGGCTGTTCCCAGCCAATGACTGACCGTGGCAGGGATACAGGGTGAGACACAGGACTGTTTTGTCTTTGGCTCTCCAACTCTTCCCTCTTGGCTTTGCCAGAACTTTCGTAGGACTACATTTCAGTTTAAGACTCTTTCTACCTTCCTTCTTCCCATCTCTCCTTCACAAGCATCAGGCATTTTGTTCTGACAGCTGTCCCTGTATCGTCCTGCTTCTGACATATTCATCCTCGCAGGTGTTTTCCCAGTAAATCACTTGCACATCTAATTCTGTCACAGTATGTTTCTTAGAGGACCTGAACTAACATACACAATGGTCATTATTAGTGTCCATTTAGATTAAGAAAGGAGGCTTCTTTATATGAACTTAAATATTGTAGTAAGTTGTATTACTGTTTCAAAATATTTGCTGCCCCTTGCTGAAGGAGGACTATGCATCCCTTTTCATTAATTCCCTTGGTCACGTCATTTCTTCTGCTAATGAAATTTGAGTAGAAGTGATGTTTCTTCCAGGTGGAACCTTTAAGAGACATCACTTGGTTTGCCTGTTGTACTCTCCTTCTGCCACAAAGTTCACAATGCATCCAGATAGAGACTGTGCCATGAGGGTGTGATCTACATTGGGCATATAGCATGAGTGAGGGGTAAGCTTGTATTATTTGTGTTGTCTGAGAGATTGTTTGTTACTGTAGCATAACATTCCCTAGGTAGACTGATCCATACGCTGAATTTAACTTAGTAGAGCAGTCAGCTATAACAGGAAGAGTCTACATGAAGAGCTAAAAGCAGGACCCTTCCATCTGAATCAGGGCAAGAACTTATGTTGAAATTTCCTGTGAAAGGAAAAGTAACTGATAACATTTCTGATTTTATTATTGATTCTATGGATGAGTTTGAGGTACATCTCTTTCACTTAAAATGAAGACGTCTTTCTCCATATTCTCACGTTTGTTTTTGTGCTAGGTGTTAGATCACCTGACTACTTCTTTTAAGATTTTCTTCCGTGGAACAGAGCCATCCCACTGGTCAGGAGACTCAATGCACAGTCCAGATCCTTAGTTTATTATGTACCCTGACCACAGTCGAAGTCAGTGGAATAAACAACTCATTTGTAGTTCCCCAGAAGTTCCTCACCCTTGTACACTTACAGCCCTGTTCCTTTTTATCTTGTCCTTTATGTGCTGCATAATACTCCCCAAACTCATCCTCTGACCTACTCCAAGGTGGAGCTAAGTGGCAAGTGGTACTTTGCCTTGTCCTTTAATTACTGTTCTACTTCATTTGCATAGATCTTCCTTCATTACTGTATTATCATGATAAGGGGGGCCTCCAAGAGCCAAGGTAACTCAGAGTGGTGCATGTTTTGTTCAATTTCAGCTGTATCTTTGCTCCATTTCAGCAGTTTCAAGTGTGTTTCTGCTCCCCCCACTTTTGTGGTGGAAAGAATGTATAGTTCCCTGCTCTATATTTTTTTGGTCTGCTTTTCACTATGGTTCTATGGTCTCCTAGAGCCATACACTCTTTCCTAAACTCCTTAACTAAATCTCTTTAATTTCCACTAACCCTGATCCCATCTTCTCCGATATAATCAATTCCAATTAAATCAATAATGCCACACTCCCGCAGTGAGGATTTTTTTCTTTTTTAAAAAAGTAAATATCAGCTTGGGTTCATGAATTTAGTTTTATTTTTAGGACTCATGATTAAAAGTTTCCTAACTCTGACTTTGGGTTTGAGATGAAACTGACTCTTCTCTGCTCCTGGATGATTCATTTTTGGTTCAGAGACCTGTGGCAACCAAAGGCCAAGAGTTCCAGAGTTATGTCAACAGTGGTACCCTTTAGAGCTCAATGTTGAATTGGAACCAAAAAATTATTTAGATGATTTGGTTCATTGAACACTATGAAGATCCAACTTTGATTTCTAGGGCCAACTTTAAGGCTTGGTCTGCTCTATTAATGGTGATATGCACAGAGAGAAATATAGAACCCTTTTAAAGCATTTTTGAGTGCTTTGGTTCGACAAGGCATCTTATTAACAAAAGTCACTTTTGTCATAAGCGTTTATAGGAGGTTTGAAACTTTCACTGTTGGTGGGAGATACTAGTGCTAATAATATTAGTTGCTCTACAACTTATCTTGAATTTAGAAAGAAACAACCTGAATTCATGCCATGACTAAACTTTCGGTTGTGTCTATGACACGGACCTCTATTTTCCCTAATTTTTTTTTCTTTTTTTGCGGTACGTGGGTCTCTCACTGTTGTGGCTTCTCCCGTTGCGGAGCACAGGCTCCGGAAGTGCAGGCTCAGCGGTCATGGCTCACGGGCCCAGCCGCTCTGCGGCATGTGGGATCCTCCCGGACCGGGGCATGAACCCGCGTCCCCTGCATTGGCAGGCGGACTCTCAACCACTGCACCACCAGGGAAGCCCTGTTTTCCCTGCTTTTTAGGGAGGGAGAAAACCATAGTATTTAGTCCCTATATCTTTATATATATTGCTTGGCCATATAAAAATACAGTAAAGAGGGGTATTTCAAGACATCTTAATGTTTCTAAATGGATTTCTTCCAGGAACATTAGGAAGTAATGCCTTTAAACTACTTGAAAGGGGGGTATTATTTTAGAGAGCTTTAACTCTTTGAAATATCCTTAGAGTTTATTTTATGTGGTTGAAACACTTTTGGCCAGTATTACATTTCTTTTTCCTCCTGTTTAAAATTAGATATATTAACACTGTTTTCATTCAGTTTCTAAAAATAATTCTGTTTTCATAGAGAGATTTTATGCTGGAAATAATGTTCTAGGAGGTCCTTTAAAATCTGAAATTGTAAATTCAAAACTGATTTTGTAATTTGTTTTCCTAAATTTAATTCTTGCCAGTTGTCCACCTATCCTTTTCCTTTCTATTTTGGAAAATGTATTTGATTGCTATTTTTAGGATCCTTTGAATGTTCTACCAGATTTTCCAGGTGACCCAAATGCAATTTAAGAGAGATGTGGATAGGATATTGAACAGAGTTTCCTTGGACTTTTAAAATTCATTAAAGTTAGAGAAAAAGGCTAAATAACCTGACTGAAAGTAATACTCTCGTTCTCATTCAGGACTTACAATACTTCAGAAATATATTCGTCTATTAATCATTTAGTTACAGGAATAATGTTTTGGAATGAATCTTAGTGAGTATACCGATGGTAAACATTGATCATGAAACATAGAAACAAATTTTTAAGCAGACTTTATTCTTTAGGATGAGTTTTGTCCTTTGGAGTGTCCCATGATAAGAATGTGCAGTGATTCCAACACGTTACCACTGCTCAAACAAT
Organism: Mesoplodon densirostris; assembly: GCF_025265405.1. Classification (NCBI taxonomy): domain Eukaryota; kingdom Metazoa; phylum Chordata; class Mammalia; order Artiodactyla; family Ziphiidae; genus Mesoplodon; species Mesoplodon densirostris. The sequence continues at coordinate 13,720,172 of NC_082663.1, forward strand.
TTTGGGTATCCTTGGAATTGGTTTCAAAGTCTCTGCACCACAGAAAAAAATGAATCTTGTATTTTAGGTACATTTCACTTTTGACCCCAAATTGTACCCCGAGCCTAGTCATTCATTTTATTTCCGTGTCTTGGCTTCTCATTTATTTTGTAGTAATCAGTAAACACATCTATAAAGAACAGAGGTTTGTTGCCATTTGTGTTTTAAATGTTTTAAACTCTGAAATTCCAAAAGGAGGAAGTCCAAAAACTATGTGAACCAATGGCAGCCTACTGGAAGAGGCATGCAATTCCATGAGCAAATTCCCTTGCAAGGAAGAACATGCATTTGGATATAAGTCTGGTGCGTTGGGGAAATCAGTCTCATTGCATTTGCACTGTAATGTTACAGAGGGGGAAAACTATAGGCTTTAAAGAGTCCTGCAGGTTAGTCAAAAAAAGCTCCATTACTTGCTAACTGTGCGATTATCAGGTGTCTTTCTGAACTACCATTTCCTCAGTTTTGAAGTGGCATTGTGAGAGGCAACCTCGTATTTTAGGGTAAGCACTGGTGGTGAGCCACTTCAATGCCTGGGGTCACTCCAGGATCAATAATGGTGCCATAAATGAGGTTGGGGTTATTGGAATGTTTGTACATGGCTCGTAGAATGCTTTATTTAGCTTCTTGTTAGTGTAGCTGTGTTATTGGCTATCAACTGTTACATTATGAAACAAATAGATATATGATGAAGTTTCTTGTAAAGTTTTTAAGAAGGACCAGATCTAACTATTGACTGCTTAAAAGTCTGTTGCAAAGAAATCAAGGTTTTGAAGGAAAAACATTAAAATAATGATCCATTTGTGAAAAGATCTTTAGATATTGTTGTGTCGTATGTATAAAGTCCAACCAGACTGGGTCTGAGGTTTCTGTTTGGAAAGGAAACTCACACTAGGAACTATCCCTTCACTTGAGGGAAGAACTCCAATCCACAACAACTCACATAGTTTGGAATTTTGCGTTTACCTTAAGAGTTTGTTGGTTTTACCTGAAAAAGAAAAGAAGGGGGGCGATTATTAGATCTCAGAGCTATAAAAGAACTCCCCCTCCCCTACTATTAGGTTAGAGTTTAGCCCAATCTCTCTTGACCACAAAAATGCACTTGATAATTACATTAGGTAATTCTGATGTTTTTCCATGTATGGGAGATTTTAGTGTTGCCCTATATTATCAGAAAGAGTTAAGTTTCCTTAGCTAACTGGAAGGCTTTCATTTTCTCTGACAGTATCACAACATTTCTTTCAGATAGATCATTACGATTCCAGGACTGACCTCTAGAAGGACCCCTTGAATTCACATTACTGCATCCATGTCAGTTTTCAGTCTGCTATGTGAATGAAGCTGATATCAACAGACTTTCCCTTGAACTGCAGCAGACTGGGTCAGATAGATTATCTGCATTTATTTTGGAACACAATAAATTAGCAATCAGATGAATAATGCATCAGTTGCAGTGTCTGGAATGGGAGGTTAACTCCCTGAAAAAATAATTGAGTCAAAATGCACCTTATATTCAAAATGTTAAGTTTTATATTATTTACATATTAATTGAAGGCATTTTTGATGTAGTTGAAGTTTAAGAACCAGAATTTTTTATGATACATATTTGTAACCACTGATTGTTAAAAAATGTTATATTGATATATGCAAGGTTTCCTCCTGAATTTAGGCGTTATCTGAAATAAATAAAGGGAGGTAGACAACTCATTAGCTGGGAAACTTTAACAAAGAAAGCAATCTCATATCTCAGTTTTCTGGATATTTTGCATCAAAGTGTTGGCCTGTAAAGGCCTGAGAAGTTTATGTAATTGCTTCCATTCACCATTTCAATTAGCTCATGTAAGTGCTCCAAAAAACTTATTTACTTACCGAGCTGAAATGTAAGGTCTTGTTTTGTGTAGATTATCTGTTTGGAGGAAATAGGCCAGTTGCTTAGGCCTGTGGTACACTCTGCTGCTGCTCAGTGGGCTTACATTTCCACTATTGCTCATAGATTTGCTGGATTAAATACCTACTAACATGCGGTCCATAAAATTCCCATTCTGTATGTTCTGAGCAGTCTGTCATCTTACTAAGGACACTATTGGAAGGAGTCTGCATGTTTTTTGATTGCTTTGAATGACGATTCATTTATCACATGAATGTTCACTCCCTGCCTTGGGATAAAATTTTTGGCATCAAACAGAAGTGTATGGCTGATTTATTCCTTTATTATTTTTCATGCCTTTCAGGTGCTAGAACTTGGCCAACTAGAATGGGGTCTAGAATGGTAGCAGTATCATATGACAAAGAACACGAGGGAACACTAACTGAGACAGGGTCGTTGCAAAAATTGTCACTGTTTCCAGCTGGCTGTTTGTTTTCTCCATAAATCATATACTCCATATGATTGATTATCTATATGTTCTATTGCTCTGGCTTCCTAGGTCTGCCGTTCCCATCTGGAATGAAATGACTCCACATAGGCCTCATTCTTAAGTCTTAATGCATCTCGTGTTCTTTGATGCACATTCTATCCAGTGATTCTTAAAACCCTTCACTGACTTATCACATGAAACAGCCTTTCCCAAAATATGTCCCATGTAGCCGTTATTCAGCATGTAAATATTATTCAAAAATAGTTCTTTGTCTCAATACTGGGCAAAATCAAAGTTGAGAATGGTTCTTTTGGCTGGATATATGGAACTATAAATACAATAGGAGGCGCTGTGACTTCTAAGGGGTGTGTGATAGTTTTTTTTTTTTTTTTTTTTTTAATAAGAGCAACTTCTCAGACATACCTCATGACACACACTTTGAGAAACAATGAGCTAAGATAAAGCTGTAATTCCTTTGCATGTCATACAAGGCTACTTCCTGGCTGAGGAAATTCACCTTCTACCATTCTCGTCCTTTGGACAAGACATATTAGCCATACCAGCCTACTTCCCCAAGATACTGCCCTGCTGACTGACTACATGATTTTCCCATCTTCCTAGAATATCCATCCCTACCTCCGAGAAGTCTTCTCTGACAATCCCAAACAGCACCCAGCAGTCTATTTTCAGTGCTTCTTTGATGCATGGAGTATTCACTCACTGAACATTTTTGAGTTTTGAGTCCTGTTCTCAGGTTCTTATTCCATGGCTTAGTCATTCTTTACTTCCTTGGTCCTCTTCCTTATCGCAGTCTTAACTCTTCTTCATATTTGCTTTCCTCCTGCCTACCAGAGTGGCCTGCACAGAGTAGGAAGTCAATGTGCAATGGCTATATTCACAGCCCTTGAACGTCTGTGTGTTACACTGTGATCGTTGAGGTTACGTTTTTAACTGTGTTAATATTTTTACCTGATTCTGTGTAGAGGGAGAGCAGTAAGCCTGGAGACCTGAGATCGTTCATTTCTCTACTTAATCTTGAATATGGAGTCTAACTTTACTGAGCCTCAAGGTTGCTTATCCTTAAAATAAGACCGAAACAATCTTGGGGGTACTTTACAGCTCTAAATTTCTGTAACACTAAATCAGCTTTGCAGTTGTTCTTTAAGTAATGAGTTGGTTTGCAAGTGAACTGGGGGAAGACATATTTTTCTCCCTCACTTCTCTCCTCTCATATCCTCTCATAAATCCTTTCTTGACCCCATTTTTTTGATCCTTAAAATGCAGCGTGATATTGATGCCAAGGTTTTCACTAGACTTTGTAATTTGAGAAGCACAAAATAAGGTTATGTGTTTAAAATAATATGGCAAAGGGTTTTGTTATTGTATTTTTGTAAAATCTTACTCAGGCTTTTTGAAACAATGATCTTTCTGGTGTTTAGTGTCTGTCTCAGACAGTTTGACTGAAAATATTTCTTATGAAGATGAAAACACTCCTACTCAGTGAAATGTTTCATCTTCAGCAGTTTTCCCTAAAAGAGCTCATCTGTGTGTTGAGAAGGCTCCTTGCTTAAGGCTCCAGTTACAGAAGTAGAAGCATAGGTCACCATATAGTAGGGCACTGCTCTTCATGAGGGGTTGGACAAGGAAAACGCTTGTTTAAGCATTTGAAACAGAAGGTGAAATGAATGCTTTTCAGCTAGGAGAAAGCTCACGAACTGGCCTCCGAGCCAGTGTTCCACATGATAAATCCTGACTGCAGTTGAAGCAGCTTGTCATTAAGTGCGCTACCTGGGAAGTCTCAGGTCTAGCACTCCACACCTGCCATTTGATATTCTTTTATTGCAAAGCCACAAATTAAATATGGTCCTTAACTTTAAAAGCGGCACTTTTTAATGCCCATGTTAAGTTCTTGTGGTGAAAATGAAAATATAAAATACCTCTCTCATGTTGGCTAAATCATCGTCATTTCCCTGTCATCATCAACAGAGCAGTAAGTCAAATTTATAGCTCATCAGTACCATGTGATTGTTTTCGAGGTAGATTAATGATTATGAAATATAATTACTGTCCTCAAGAAATTTCTGGAAAGGAGAGATACTGAATGTGTAATAGATATTTTAAAAGGTGTGAGCTTTAATTCTAGTCTGTTTCTCAATGAATTCTTTTTTAAGTTTGGGGAGACTTTTCTTTTTCATTCTGGTAAGAATACTTAACATGAGATCTATCCTCTTAACAAACTTTTAAGGGTGCTAGACAGTTAACTATAGATACTGTGGTGTACAGCAGATCTTTAGAACTTAACCATCTTACATAACTGAAACTTTATACCCTTTGAAAAGCAAGTCCCCATTTCCCCCTCCCCTCCCCTCTTGGTAGCCATCATTCTACTCTCTGCTTCTATGTGTTTGACTCTTACAAATACCTCATTTAAGTGTAATCATATAGTATTTATCTTTTTCTGGCTGGCTTATTTTATTTAGCATAATGTCCTAAGGTTCATCCATGTTAACACATGTGACAGGGTTTCCTTCTTTTTTAAGGCTAAATAATATTCCAGTGTATGTATAGTGTATATATATAGCACATTTTCTTTATCTATCTAGGAAAGGCAGATTAAAACCACGATGAAATATCACTCTGCACCTTTTAGGATTTTAAAAAAGAAAAGTATTGGCGAGGATGTGGAGAAATTAGAACCCTTGTCCACTATGGTGAGAATGTAAAATGTTGCAGCCACTATGGAAAACAGTATGGAAGTTCCTCAAAAATTTAAAAATAGAATTACCATATGAAATACCAGCCATCCCACTTCGAATATTTATCCAAAAGAATTGAAATCAGGATCTTGAAGAGATATTTACATTCCCATGTTCATTGTAACATTCACAATGGCCAAGATATGGAAACAACCTAGTTTGGGGAGAACTTTATTAAAAAAGTCACCTATCATCAAAGGGAGAAACAAAGTTTTTAACAGCATGTTTCAGCATGTATATCTCAGACCACCATGTGGATTTCATTTCTGAACTACCACTCTGACCAGCTATTTTTTTTTAATAGGGGGGAAAGAAAAGGACATTAGCAAATCCTGAATTTTTATTCCTCTTCCAGTCTCTTGCCCTAACCTCCCTTTCTCTTTAGCTTCGCGTCCTCAGAAAGATGACAGTGTGAAGAACACCATTCACCTGGAACATTAAGTGTGCCAACTTCTCTTCAATGCTTTGGTCAAAGGTGGTCCTGTGACTTTGTTTCTCATCCATCTTCTGCCTCCTGCCTGGGAGATGGAGCTGTCCTCCTGCCTGCACTGACAGCCTTGCCAAGTTGGCCAAGGGAGACTGAAGGGATATACATCTCATTACAGCCTCTCACTGCCAAATTCGAGTCAGTTTCAGCAACATATGTGAAAAGCTCCAAAGCAAACACAGGGAGAGGAAATAAAAATTAAATTAATCCCCTCCAAGGATAAATAAAGCATGGATGCATTGATCTTGAGTTTACAGGATGGAAATCAGAAAGACTTAGCTTGATTTTTAATGATACTGGTGTTCAGATTCCTGATTCTTCAACCCAGAAAAAAAGGATATATATAAATAGACCAACGAAATCTAGGTTCCCTGCTAATGTCTATAGATGTAAGGAAATATGCCTCCACAGTTGATATTTATAGACATCTTCAAGATGATGTATGTGAGTTAGTTAGTCATCCTGAGAAACCAGCCTCTGTTTTGAGAGGAGAAGAATCAAACTCTTTCTTTGAGCATATTAATGACAAAGAACAAAAGAGCATTTGGATATCACATAATTTCAGGCAGATACAAATGGCTTGAATTTCTAACTCCTCATTTTTTTCAACCTGAGATTGAAAAAATATATATTCTTCTACCTGAACTATTTTTTATTAAAGTATAGTTGATTTATAATATTATATTAGCTTCAGGTGTACAACATAGTGATTCAATATTTTTATGGATTATACTCCACTTAGAGTTGTTCTAAGTCCTCATTTTTATGAATTGAGAAAATTGGTGCAGGGAAGGGCCCTCTAATTTTCTTTTCTTTGGATTCTTTATTACCATACAGCTGACCATCTGAAATATTTTTGACCAATTTCTGGACTCTTAGTTTTCTGACCAACATCTGACAGGCAGCTACAGAAAAAAATATAGCTACCTGCTAACCTGTTTATGGAAGTTGAGTTATTTGGAATCAGCTTGATTGAAAATCTTGGTTGTTTTTTCACTGATGCTCACTGACAGGCACGGTTAAAGAAAAACTTCATTTAGTTTTACTAAATGCTGATAAAATACCCTCTGAGTTGAAACCAAAGTCAGCAGTGACTGGATGACTATGGACTGTACTTTAGCCAGCCCAGGGCAAAGCTTCTTACCATCTCTATTTTAGATGTGATTACAGTTTTAATTATGGTTTTCCACTTTCTTTTTTGAATAAGTTACACATTATTCTGGTTACTTTGCTAGGAGACTGTCTCTCTATTAATTAAGATTGGAAAATACAGGAATTCCCTTTAGGTACAGTGATTAGGACTCGGTGCTTTCACTGTGGTGGCCCGGGTTCAATCCCTAGTTGGGGAACTAAGATCCCACAGGCCACACGGTGTGGCTGAAAAAAAAAATGCTTGGGAAACAAAAGCACCCATAAGGTACTGCACTGATTTCATATTTTTTTTTCAGAATTTTGTTCCTCTCACACTCAAATATGAAAGCTAAAGCATATTTCCTGAATATAGTTGTAGAAAATTATATTTTTACTTAAAAATAACAATATATACTGCAGTGCCAATATCTCTTGGAAACCTGAGTGTTGAATGAATTTTTAGTTGGTGACGGCTTACAGGCTCCTGTTTTTTTCATGAAGTCTTGAGGACTGTGTACTATTGCATAGAATGAGTGTCCATCCACCACATCTAACAACTCAATCATTAGAAACAAATGAGATGGTGATAAAATTGAAAATGGAATAAAACACATTTTTGCACCATTTATGGAATTGACAGACAAAGGGAGAAGGTTATTTTTGTGCAATAAAGATATGGTCAAAACTCCTCATTAATTGCTTGGAGAAGCAGAAGGGTAGATAATATATATATCTCGCAGGTGATAGAAACAAGTTTTAATTGAACATTTGTTTCTCTATGGAACAAGTGTCCTCATTCAAAACTACATGCAATTTTGTCCAATGCTTTGGATATTCACTCCTGCAAACTACAGAAGCAACTGAGGACAAGGCTACTGCTACATGATGACTTTATGTGTGTGTTAAGAAGGTAACTCTTCCTGAGACATTTTGTTTCTAGTTGTCAGAAAATTATTCTAAGTATTAAGTTCATCAGAAGAAAGAAATGTCACTGCCATTTTGGGGGAAAATTTTTTTAATAAATAAACACTCATCTCTGGAGGTGATGAAGCTATAATAAAAAACAGATGGCTTAGACGTGAATCACAACTCCTTAGATTTGGTGCTCTTGTGCAATAAACAACCTGAACAACTGTACCAGTTAGCTATTCTAGGGGATAAGTACTATAGGAGTCAGAAATCTAGTAGTTTCATCTTCCTAACCTATAGTCAAATAAAGAGGAAAGAACCAGGCTTAAATAGATCACATGGTCTTTTATTGGTTGTTTTTGGATTTCAGTAGACTTCTGATTAATATATCCAAAATAGAGGAAAACAGCTGTAAAGATGAGATGTCAGCCAGAAATAATTAGGCAGGTAATTTGTGCTGAATAAATGTTTTCTCAAGCCCATTGCCATCATGAGTTGTGAGAAAGCTTTAATCTGTCAGTGACATTGATCCAAATGTGTGGATTTCTGAAAATGTGTTAGGATGCTCTCTCAGTGCATCATTTTTCTGAATTTTATTAATTGCTTATTAGGTACTTTGTTATTGTGCTGAATGCTTTCTATATATTATCTTAGTGAATAGCTGTAATACTTCCATAAGGATTTATTTTTAGTTATTCCCATCATCTAAACTTAAAGATATACCCTATGTGGAACCCAAAGTCCATGCCATTCCTGAGAAGGTAAATGAAAAAAAAAAAAGGTTAATAGCTTTTTTATATGCCAGCAAGAATCAGGTGGGAAAATGTAATTATTAAAAGATACAAACAAATGGGTATGCATAACATTTAAGAATAGATCTGTCAAGAGATCAATGGGAAGAATATGACTAAGTTGGTAGGAACATAAATTGGTACAACCTTTCTGGAGGATAATTTTACAGTTTGTGTCAAAAGCTTTTATAAAAAAGCATACTCTCAAAATAATCAACTTCAGTGTGAGGATTTATCCAAAAGATGTAATTAGAGAGGTAGCAAAGGATTGTCTACAGATTGATCCACTTTAGCATTGGTTCTGCTAACAACTGAAATAATATATTCATCAATAGGAGATTTTGTAAAGTGTATTCATATGCAGCTTTAAAAATGATGTTGTAGAAGAAAGATTCTTTTGAAAATGTTCTACACATATTGAAAATGTATGATTACAAATTTATAAAATTAAATATGTATTTGTACACCCACACACATACACAGGGAAAAGACTAAAATGGTTTATACAAACCTGTGAATAGTAGTTATCAATGGGTGGTGCAATAATGGGTGATATTTATTTTTTCTGCTTTTGTGGATTTTTTTCTATTTTCTGTAATAAACTATATTGCTTTTATAATCAGAAAAAGGTGGTTCAAAAATATGGATTTAGGGCTTCCCTGGTGGCGCAGTGGTTGAGAGTCCGCCTGCCGATGCAGGGGACACGGGTTTGTGCCCCGGTCTGGGAAGATCCCACATGCCATGGAGCAGCCGGGCCCGTGAGCCATGGCCGCTGAGCCTGCGCGTCCGGAGCCTGTGCTCCGCAACGGGAGAGGCCACAACAGTGAGAGGCCCACATACTGCAAAAAAAAAAAAAAAAAAAAAAAATATATATATATATATATATATATATATATATATATATATATATGGATTTAATATAGTCATTTATCCTATGATTACATTTGAACCAAATATAAAGATGGGTTAATGTTGGTTTTGTTTTCGTGTTTACCTCAGTTTTACATTTTCTTTTTGCCTTTGTTAGGAAATACAGGGATAACTAGAATAAGAACAGAAGGAAAAAAGCATTTTACTTTTTTGAAGGTAGAATGTAACTGATGCTGCCTAAGCAGGATGATTTCTCTCAAGAAATAAGAAATCTTTGCTTTGTTTCATTCAGACTAGGTTTATGTAAACACATTGTGTCAATCACCCAGAGGACTCAGGTCTGCATTACTCAGAATATGCTAACTATTGTAACAAACAACACCTAAAATATTAGTGATTTAATATAATAAAAGTTAATTGCTTGATTACTTTATAGACCATTATGGTCAGAGTCAGGGAAGGGGGAGGGAAACTCTGTTCCAGTGTCATTTAGACATTTGGGAACCCAGGCTTTGTCCGTCCTGGTCAACATGTGACCTCCAAAGTTGCCACAAAATAAGACGTAATCTCAGGCTCCTGCAAGCGAGTTTATTGCCAGGTGTGAGGTGGCCTCAGTCATTGGCCAGAACTCGATCACATGACCGTAGTTAAATTTAACTGCAAAGGAGGCTGGGAAATGTAGCCTTGTTACTGAACACAAGCTTGTGTGCCTGACACACAGTGAGGCCAAATAATACTGAAACGTCTGAGTCTGGAGCAGAGAAAGGTTTATTGCAGGGCCATGCAAGGAGATGGGGTGGCTCATGCCCCCAAAATCCTGAACGCCTTGAAGGGTTTCAGCAAAGAATTTTTAAAGGCAAGGTGAGGGAGGATCATGATTAGTTGTTGAAAAACTTCTTGGTGTTGGAATCATGTGTTCTTGTAGCTGTCCAGGTAAGTCAGGTCACAATGTTCCTGTAAACCTTTCATAAAACAAATGTTATTCTCTGTTCTGCAACTTTTTGTCTTTATATGAATGGCCTCTTAAAGGTCAGAGCCCTGAGAATAAGCTATATCTTGTATATTTCAGGCTGTAGGCAACATTCTTTTACAGAAGGTGCGGAGCCAGCATAACTAAGCACAGGCAACAGAGCACAAAGTTTAAAGTAAAAAAAGAACAGATCTAATATGGAGTCAGATTTGTTCTACCCTATTACAGCCTTCCTGAGTTTCCAGGAGGAAAACAAAACAGGTTGGATGCATATATAACACATGTCACTACCTCATCCACCTAACATATAATCTTACCCAGATAAAAAGGATATTTTGTCTTTAATTATAGAGAATGGTATTTCAATACCCTATTTTACTTTGGCATATAAGTAAAATATTGCTTTTAAATTTTATTCTAAGTAACTTGCCTAAAACCATTTTTCTGTTTTACAGTACATTGTTCTAAAACCTTTATATCCAGCTGAGAAAAAAAACCAAACTATTTATCAGGGAGTCATTGATGCCCAAAACATGATAACATATTTCCCCTAACAGAACTCCCAAACGGCACTTGGTTAAGAGGAAATGTTTGTGCAGGCTACAACTTAACGGATGGATACAGTCTGTTACTCCTGGCTTCCAAAGTGTTTATGTCTGATTGGAAACTCTTCAGCTTGTATCAGATGCTGGAAAAACACTTTACTGTCTGAGATATTCTATTTGTTGAAGATGGCAGTAAAAGAAATTTTGAACATATGGAATTACCTGGTTCCATTTTTCAGATCTAGAGCTTTAGGCAATGTCTGGTCATAATAAGTAAAATGTAGCTTTAATTATCCTTTTAGTAATGTTTATGGAAACCAAGGGCAGGCTGTAAATAGAATAAGAGAGCACAATAAAAGGTGAAGGTATTATTGCTGATATTGCTTGTTTTTTTGAAACATAGGAAGTTTCCATTTCAAAAGTAGAATTAAACCACTGCTTCAGGAGCATCGAGAGTTAGTTATTGGAGACCTAAAATTTGTCTTTTGTTTTTCGTGAAGCTCTCAACTGACAAAGAATGGTTTATTGTTGTTTTAAATTAAGCAGCTATAAATGTGTCTTCAAATGCTGTTACCATACCAAGGCACTTTTGGGTCATGTAGATTTATAGCAGGAATTGTGTGTGAGATAGATTGGTTCAACATGGCAGAGTAGAAGGACGTGTGCTCACTCCCTCTTGTGAGAGCACTGGAATCACAAGTAACTGCTGAACAGTCATTGACAGGAAGACACTGGAACTCACCAAAGAAGATACCCCACATCCAAAGACAAAGGAGAAGCTGCAATGAGATGGTAGGAGGGGCGCAATCACAATAAAATCAAATCCCATAACCTCTGGGTGTGTGACTCACAAACAGGAGAAAAATTATACAACAGAAGTCCACCCACTGGAGTGAAGGTTCTGAGCCTCACGTCAGGCTTCCCAACCTGGGGGTCGGGCAATGGGAGGAGGAATTCCCAGAGAATCAGACTTTGAAGGCTAGCAGGATTTGATGGCAGGACTTCGACAGGACTGGGGGAAACAGAGGCTCCACTCTTGGAGGGCATACACAAAGTAGTGTGTGCATCAGGCCCTAGGGGAAGGAGCAGTGACTCCATAGGAGACTGAACCAGACCTACCTGCTAGTGCTGATGGGTGTCCTGCTGAGGCAAGGAGTGGCTGTGGCTCACTGCAGGGACAAGGACACTGGCAGCAGAAGTTCTGGGAAGTACTCCTTGGAGTGAGCCCTCCTGGAGTCCGGCATTAGCCCCAACAAAGAGCCTGTAGCCCAGTGCTGCATTGCCTCAGGCCAAACAACCAACAGGGAGGGAACTAAGCCTGACCCATCAGCAGACAAGTGTATTAAAGTTCTACTGAACTCTGCCCACCAGAGCAACACCCAGCTCTACCCAGCACCAGTCCCTTCCATCAGTAAGCTTGTGCAATCCTCTTAGATACTTTCATCCACCAGAGGGAAGATAGCAGAAGCAAGAAAAACTAGTCCTACAGCCTATGGAATGAAAACCACATTCACAGAAAGACAGACAAAATGAAAAGGCAAAGGATTATGTACCAGGTGAAAGAACAAGATGAACCCTCAGAAAAACAATTAAATGAAGTGGAGATAAGCAGTCTTCCAGAAAAAGAATTCAGAATAATGATAGTGAAGATGATCCAGGACCTTGGAAAAAGAATGGAGGCAAAGATCGAGAAGATGCAAGAAATGTTTAACAAAGACCTAGAAGACTTAAAGAACAAACACCTAGAAGAATTAAAGAACAAACAAACAGAGATAAACAATGCAATAACTGAAATGAAAAATAACTAAAAAACACTAAAAAAAAAAAACTAAAAAAATACACTAGAGGGAATCAATAGCAGAATAACTGAGGCAGAAGAACAGATAAGTGACCTGCAAGACAGAATAGTGGAATTCACTGCCAAGGAACAGAATAAAGAAAAAAGAATGAAAAGAAATGAAGGCAGCCTAAGAGACCTCTGGGACAACATTAAATGCACCAACATTCACTTTATAGGGGTCTCAGAAGGAGAAGAGTGAGAGAAAGGACCTGAGAAAATATTTGAAGAGATTATAGTTGAAAACTTCCCTAACAATGGAAAGGAAATAGCTACCCAAGTCCAGGAAGCACAGAGAGTCCCAGTCTGGATAAACCCAAGGAGAAACATGTTAAGACACATAGTAAATCTAACTGACAAAAATTAAAGGAAAAGAAAAATTATTAAAAGCAATAAGGGGGCTACCATGGTGGCGCAGTGACTGAGAGTCCACCTGCTGATGCAGGGGACACGGGTTCGTGCCCTGGTCTGGGAAGATCCCACATGCCACGGAGTGGCTAGGCCCGTGAGCCATGGCTGCTGAGCCTGCGCATCCGGAGCCTGTGATCCGTAACGGGAGAGGCCACAACAGTGAGAGGCCTGCGTACCGCAAAAAAAAAAAAAAAAGCATTAGGGGAAAATGACAAATAACATACAAGGGAACTCCCATAAGGTTAACAGCTGATTTCTCAGCAGAAACTCTACAGGCCAGAAGGGAGTGGCACGATATATTTAAAGTGAGAAAAAGGAAGAAACTACAATCAAGATTACTCTTGCTGGCAAGGATCTCATTCAGATTTGACAGAGAAATCAAAAGCTTTACAGACAAGCTAAAGCTAAGAGAATTCAGCACCACCAAACCAGCTCTACAACAAATGCTAAAGGAACTTCTCTAAGTGGGAAACACAAGAGAAGGAAAGGATCTACAAAAACAAACCCAAAACAATTAAGAAAAAGGTCATAGGAACATACATATTGATAATTACCTTAAATGTGAATGGATTAAGTGCTCCAAACAAAAGACACAGGCTCACTGTATGGATGCAAAAACAAGACCCATATATATGCTGTCTACAAGATGCCCACTTCAGACCTAGGGACACATACAGACTGAAAGTGAGGGGATGGAAAAAGATATTCCATGCAAATGGAAATCAAAAGAAAGCTGGAGTATTGATACTTATATCAGATAAAATAGACTTTAAAATAAAGAATGTTACAAGAGACAAGGAAGGATACTACATAATGGTCAAGGGATCGATCCAAGAAGAAGATATAACAATTATAAATATATTTGCACCAAACACAGGAGCATCTCAATACATAAGGCAAATGTTAACAGCTATAAAAGAGGACACTGACAGAAACACAGTAATAGTGGGAGACTTTAACACCTCACTTACACCAATGGTCAGATCATACAGACAGAAAATTAATAAGGAAACACAAGCTTTAAATGACACAGTAGAGTAGATAGATTTCATGGATGTTTATAGGACATTCCGTTTGAAAACAGATGATTACACTTTCTTCTCAAGTGCACACAGAACATTCTCCAGGATAGATCACATCTTGGGTCACAAAGCAAGCCTCGGTAAACTTAAGAAAATTGAAATCATATTAAGCATCTTTTCCGACCACATGCTGTGAGATTAGAAATAAATTACATGGGAAAAAAACATAATAAACAAAAACACATGGAGACTAAACAATATGTTACTAAATAACCAAGAAATCAATGAAGAAATCAAAGTGGAAATCAAAACATACCTAGAGACAAATGACAATGAAAACACGATGATCCAAAACCTATGGGCTGCAGCAAAAGCAGTTCTAAGAGGGAAGTTTATAACAATACAGTCCTACCTCAAGAAACAAGAAGAATCTCAAATAAACAATCTAACCTTACACCTAAAGAAACTAGAGAAAGAAGAACAAATAAAACCCAAAGTTAGCAGAAGGAAAGAAATCATAAAGATCAGAGCAGAAATAAATGAAATAGAAACAAAGAAAACTATAGTAAAATCAATAAAACTAAAGGCTGGTTCTTTGAGAAGATTAACAAAATTGATAAACCTTTAGCCAGACTCATTAAGAAAAAAAGGGAGAGGACTCAAATCAATAAAATTAGAAATGAAAAAGGAGAAGTTACAGTGGACACCTCAGGAATACAAAGCATTATAAGAGACTACTACAAGCAACTCTATGCCAGTAAAATGGACAAGCTGGAAGAAATGGACAAATTCTTAGAAAGGTATAACCTTCCAAGACTGAACCAGGAAGACATAGAAAATATGAACAGACCAATCACAAGTAATGAAATTGAAACTGTGATGGAAAATCTTCCAGCAAACAAAAGTCGAAGACCAGATGGCTTCACAGGTGAATTTTATCAAACATGTAGAGAAGAGCTAACACCCATCCTCCTCAAACTCTTCCAAAATATTACAGAGGAAGGAACACTCCCAAACTATTTCTATGAGGCCACCATCACCCTGATACCAAAACCAAAGATACTACAAAAAAAGAAAATTACAGACCAATATCACTGATGAATATAAATGCAAAATTCCTCAACAAAATTCTAGCAAACAGAATTCAACAACACATTAAAAGGAACATACACCATGATCAAGTGGGATTTATCCCAGGGTTACAAGGGTTCTTCAATATACGCAAGTCAACCAATGTGATACACCATATTAACACAGTGAAGAATAAAAACCATGTGATCCTCTCAATAGATGCAGAAAAAGCTTTTGACAAAATTCAACACCCACTTATGATAAAAACTCTCCAGAAAGTGGGCATAGAGGGAACCTACCTCAACATAGTAAAGGCCATATACAACAAACCCACAGCAAACATCATTTTCAATGGTGAAAAACTGAAAGCATTTCCTCAGGAACAGGAACAAGACAAGGTTGCCCACTCTCACCACTATTATTCAACATAGTTTTTTAAGTCCTAGCCATGGCAATCAGAGAAGAAAAAGAAATAAAAGGAATACAAATTGGAAAAGAAGTAAAACTGTCACTGTTTGCAGATGACATGATACTATATATAGATAATCCTAAAGTTCCACCAGAAAACTACTAGAGCTAATCAATGAATTTGGTGAAGTTGCAGGATACAAAACTAAGGCACAGAAATCTCTTGCATTCCCAGACACTAACAATGAAAGATTAGAAATAGAAATTAAGGAAACAATCCCATTCACCATTGCAACAAAAAGTATAAAATACCTAGGAATGAACCTACCTAAGGAGGTAAAAGACCTCTACTCAGAAAAGTATAAGACACTTGTGAAAGAAGTCAAAGATGCCACAAACAGATGGAGAGATATATCACGTTCGTGGTTTGAAGAATCAATATTGTGAAAATGACTATACTACCCAAAGCAGTCTACAGATTCAATGCAATCCCTATCAAATTACCAATGGCATTTTTTACAGAAATAGAACAAAAAATCTTAAAATTTGTATGGAGACAGAAAGACCCCAAATAGCCAAAGCAACCTTGTGGGAAAAAACAGAGCCAGAGGAATCAGACTCCCTGACTTCAGACTATAATACAAAGCTACAATTATCAAGACAATATGGCACTGGCACAAAAACAGAAATATAGATCAATGGTACAGGATAGAAAGCCCAGAGATAAACCCATGCACCTATGGTCAACTAATTTATGAGAAAGGAGGCAAGGATATACAGTGGAGAAAAACGGTCTCTTCAATAAATGATACTGGGAAAACTGTAAAGCTGTATGTAAAAGAATGAAATTAGAACACTTGCTAACACCATACACAAAAATAAGCTGAAAATGGATTACAGACCTAAATGCTTTAAGTCCAGACACTATAAAACTCGTAGAGGAAAACATAGAACACTCTATGACATAAATCACAGCAAGATCCTTTTTGATCCACCTCCTAGAGAAATGGAAATAAAAACAAAAATAAACAAATGGGACCTAATGAAACTTAAAAGCTTTTGCACAGCAAAGGAAACTATAAACAAGATGAAAGACAACCCTCAGAATGGGAGAAAATATTTGGAAATGAATCAACAGACAAAGGATTAATTTCCAAAATGTATAAAGAGCTCACGCAGCTCAATATTAAAAAAACAAAGAACCCAATCCGAAAATAGGCAGAAGACCTAAATAGACATTTCTACATAGAAGACATGCAGATGGCCATGAGGCACATGAAAAGCTGCTCAACATCACTAATTAAGACTACAATGATATATTCACCTCACACCAGTTAGAATGGGCATCATCAGAAAATCTACAAAAACAAATGCTGGAGAGGGTATGGAGAAAAGGGAACCCTCTTACACTGTTGCTGGGAATGTAAATTGATACAGTCACTATGGAGAATAGTATGGAGGTTCCTTAAAACACTAAAAATAGAACTACCATATGACCCAGCAATCCCACTACTGGGCATATACCCTGAGAAAACCATAATTCAAGAAGAGTCATGTACCACAATATTCATTGCAGCTCTATTTACAATAGCCAGAACATGGAAGTAACCTAAGTGTCCACTGACAGATGAATGGATAAAGAAGATGTGGCCCATATATACAATGGAATATTATGCAGACATAAAAAGAAATGAAACTGAGTTATTTGTAGTGAGGTGGATGGTCCTAAAGTCTGTCATACAGAGTCAGGTAAGTCAGAAAGAGAAAAACAAATACCGTATGCTAATACATATATATGCAATCTAAAAAAGAAAAAAAAATAGGTTCTTAAGAACCTAGGGGCAGGACAGGAATAAAGATGCAGATGTAGAGAATGTACTTGAGCACACGGGGGGCAGAGAAGGGTAAGCTGGGATGAAGTGAGAGAGTGGCATGGACTTATATATATACTACCAAATATAAAATAGATAGCTATTGGGAAGCAGCCGCATAGTACAGGGAGATCAGCTAGGTGCTTTGTGACCACCTAGAGGTGTGGGATGGGGTGGTGGGAGGGAGACGCAAGAGGGGATATATGTATATGTATAGCTGATTCACTTTGTTATAAAGCAGAAACTAACACAGCATTGTAAAGCAATTGTACTCCAATAAAGATGTTATAAAAAAAGAAAAGAAAAGACACATGCACCCCAGTGTTCATGACAGCACTATTTGCAATAACCAGGTCATGGAAGCAACCTAGATGCCCATCAGCAGACAGACGGATAAAGAAGATGTGGTACACATATATAATAGAATATTACTCAGCCATAAAAAGGAACGAAATTGGGTCATTTGAAGAGACATGGATGGACCTAGAGACTGTCATAAAGAGTGAAGTAAGTCAGAAAGAGAAAACCAAATAATTGTATATTAGCACATGTATATGGAATCTAGAAAAATGTTACAGATGAACCAGTTTGCAAGGCAGAAATAGAGACACAGGTGTAGAGGACAAATGTATGGACACCAAAGGGGCAAAGGGGTGGGGTGGTCTTGGTGGGATGAATTGGGAGATTGGGATTGACTTATATACACTAATGTGTATAAAATAGATAACTAATAAGAACCTGCTGTAAAAAAAATTTTTTTTTAATAAAATCCAAAAAAAAAGAAAAAAGAATTGTGTGTGAAAGTGAGGCTGGGCAGCACCAGAGGTGAACAACTTCTGGGAACCATGTAACCCTGCTAGACCATGCCCTCTGTTACCCCGAGACGGGACTCTGCAAGAATTTCCACCTAAAGCTTCCTGATATACTGCATCTGACCCCCAGGTCCCACGGGTGAGTCCGTTCTTTAAGGAGGTATAAACTCTGCATTCTGGGCCGCCATAAAGAGGGTGGAAAGTTATAATGTATTTGAGAATGAAAGAAATTTGTTTCACAGCAGAGGTCCTCCTGGAAGCATGGCTGTAAAAAGGCAGCCATAATAACATGTAATGTTCTCCTCATAAAAGCACAGGCAGTGAGAGGCATGGCTTTTAAAAGAATTAAGTTGTTTTAGACCTAGAAGAATGATCCTTCTCTTGAATAATGCAAGTTAGAGGAAAAATTGTGCAGCACATTATTTTACCAAAATCCTCACCCTTAATGATTTTATTTTGTAGTTTAAGGATACGAAGTTGAAGTCCATCACTTCTTTCACCTTCCTCCTACATGTTTGGATCACTTAACTTCCTTAAACTGCAGTTTCCTTGTATGGAAAGTGAAGAACCCACAGGGCCTCCCAAGGGCTCTGTACAGAGTAAAATTTAAGAACACAAAGCCTTTTTAAAAGTTGAAGTGGGGCTTCCCTGGTGGCGCAGTGGTTGAGAGTCCGCCTGTGAATGCAGGGGACATGGGTTCATGCCCCGGTCCGGGAAGATCCCACATACCGCGGCACAGCTCGGCTCGTTAGCCGTGTCTGCTGACCCTGCGCGTCTGGAGCCTGTGCTCCGCAACGGGAGTGGCCACAACAGTGAGAGGCCCGCATACCGCAAAAAAAAAAAAAAAAAAAAAAAAATTTGAAGTGATGAAATATTTTAACAATTTTCCCACGTTGGTTGAGATAATTTAGACAATTTTCAATACAGTTTATTTTTTTTAATTGAGATATAATTGACATATAACATTATATTAGCTTTAGGTGTACAGCATAATGGTTCAGTATATGTATATGATATAGTTTACATTTTAATTGTAATACGCTACCATTTGTTCATGCTATCCACCCCTGACTTATCCCTCTTTTCATCCATCCATTCATTTCCCAAATAGTCATTGCTGATGTGGTTCTCATAAGTCCCTGTGCTAACTTATGGGGGTGTATAAGTACCTGCTAAGTCTAAGTACCTGCTCCCAGGGCATTTATGGTCTGGTCTGGTGCGGGAGGGAGGCAAATGATATTATAAAGTGATGCATACTATGAGAAAGATATATGCAAAGTAGTATAAAGAAGAAGTAGGTGGTTTAGATCCCACCTTAACCCAACACTTTACCTGATAGCAGTGTCGTTGTAGACAAAAGTGTATCTTCAACAACAACAAAGCCTTCCTCTGGAGTATGACCAAATAATAAAATTCATGAATGCATTTTGGGAAATGATTTTTCAAGTTCTTAATTATGTTCATAGTGTGAATATAAGCGGGGATACAGTCTATGAACATGACATTAAGTACCTAAAAGCTACAAATGCATCTTGCATGTGCTTTCTGCGTTTGCATACAGGGAAGTTACAAAAGGATTTGGAAGCAAGTGGAGGTACTGCAGCTGAATGGAGGGGGACGGGTCTCAAGATTATATGAAGAAGAAGGTAATCATAGACAGCATCTCAAGGCACACATCGGGAACCTGAAAGGCTGCGATGACTATTTCAGGTGAAAGGAATGGTATCTAGTATAGTTCACGTGTCAGAAAGAAATGCGTGCGGAGGATAGTAGAATATTCCGTCTATTTCTTCAGTGCTGGCAAAATAGACTGGATGTTTTAGAAGGCTACAAAGTGCAGGCTTTTAGTACAGTCATACCTGAGTTCAAATGCCAACTCTGCTACTTACCATATGTATGACCTTGGCCACTTCTTTTAACTGTTGTATGCCTCAGCGTCCTCATATATAAAACAGGTGAAGTGCCTTATTCGCAGTGTTGTTACCAGGATTCAATGAAAGAATATATAGGGAGGGAATTTAGCACTGTGCCTGGCACATAAGAAGCACTCAATAAATGTAGTTATTATTATGGTGTGTTCTGCATTAGACCTTGCTATGTGTTATTATGACCTAATCTCAAATCTGCAGTCACCAGCCTGGTAGCCAAGGTTGGCAGCTGAAAGCAGAATAGATGTGCAAATGCACAAAAACCATACCTGGAAAAAAAAAAAGTTTTTAACAATGTTCCTGTTGGTCTCTTTGTCAGAGAACAATGACCAGATGTGGTTTTTCAGGAATGCCCTTACAAGGGGGATGTGGACTCCATTTACAAAAACTGGTATTGGACACTAGTTCCAAATGCATCCAGTTTAGCTCTCTGAATGGCTTTTCACTGGGCTACCTGTTCACTCCAAGTACTTTAGAATGTAAGCAATTTTGTTACAGACCAGAGTTCTTGGCCTTCCTCAATCAATGGAAATTGATAAGAGGCCAGACAGGAAATTCAGGCAAGGCTTTACTGGGGCCCCTGGGGCAGCAGAGGGGAGCGAGAACAGGTAAGAGTTTCCCTTGCTCACTCCCAGAGGAGGGGAGCGAGCTTGCTCCTTATGTGGGGTGATGGCAGGGGTGTGTCCAGGGGTCAAGCTGGAGGAGTGGCTCAGGTGTTTTGCCCACCCTTTGGTGGTCTTGAGTGCAGAGGGCATGCACAGTACCCTGCTTTTTATCCCTACACTGTGTTTTTGCTCTTGGCTCTTCAGAAGTGACAGTTGGATTCTTTTTGGTCTTTTGGGTCATTGTCCAGAATTTGCCCCAACTGCACATGTACACAGTTATTTTCAGTCCCTTATAGTTTCTTTGTATTCTGTTGCTGGAGGAGACATTTGTCCAGGTGCAAGCGTTACAGCATTACAGCAAAGGGTCCAAGGCCCCAGGCCCCAGCCTGTCTCAATTTCACACTTGCTATCCTGCCCTTGATGTGCAGGTGAGATGGATTCTTCACTGAGGTCCTTTAAGATCATAAAGAACCAAGTTTATCTTTCTCTTATGTTGTCCATTACACTCAGGTTTAGAAAGCCCCCTAGCTGACACAGACAATGCATTTACATAATTAACTGTGTTAGATAAATCTGACAGTATTTAAATTCTCTACTAGCAGTGCAATAAATAGGCTTAGTATCAAACCAAGCAACCCCTCTGTGGTCCCTCTGTCTAAACTCCCCCATCTTGTTCAGAAGCCATATTATCTGAGCAGGGGCCTTGTTCCTACTCAACTTGCATTTGCTTAGTTTTTTTGTTTTGTTTTGTTTTGTTTTGTTTCGCGATATGCGGGCCTGTCACTGTTGTGGCCTCTCCCGTTGCGGAGCACAGGCTCTGGACGCGCAGGCTCAGCGGCCATGGCTCACGGGCCCAGCCGCTCTGTGGCATGTGGAATCTTCCCGGACTGGGGCACGAACCCGTGTCTCCTGCATCGGGCAGGCAGACTCTCAACCACTGCGCCACCAGGGAAGCCCTGCTTGTTTTTTTTTTTTTTTCCCTCTCCCAACTACTCCCTGTGTAGCACTGAACAATGTATAGTGACCTCTAGGGATATTATTTTAATCATTGCATTTTATCTAAGACTTAAACACACAGAATTAAAAAACCCTCAAAATATATGTTTCAGTATAATTTAGAAGGAAAAGTTGACTTTTTTGGACCTATATCTTTAGTTACTGGAGCTTTAATAGCTTGGAAGTGCAGTGATGCTTGAAAATGTAAATTTTTGGAAGGAAGAAGGTTCAGAAATTGTGACCTACTTAACTTTTAGTGGATTGGACCGTTGAGCCAAGAGTCATGGTGACCACCCTCTGGGGGGCTTCAGACACGGTGTTATGATTGTCAAACTCCAAGCCTAGGCTAGTTATAATTAAGTGAAGATAATCTCTATCTGGGACAGAGAAATTCTAGAACCAGTCACGTGGGTTTAGCTTCTATGTAGTGTTCCAGGGGAGGCTGTCCTCATCTCTGAACTCAAGGCCTGGCAGGTTGTGGATCTTACGTGTTTGTTGAATGAATTAGAACACCATACGGTCTGCTTCCATAGTAAAATTCTCTCTTGTCCCCCTTAAAGGCATAGTAAGTGAAATCATTAGAGAGAATCACAATCCAAGGCCACCCTGGATTAGAATTGGTGGCTATCATAATAACAAAACCCCTTTACAGGAAATCCTATATTTGGAAAATCATTAGAAATAAATCCATATGGCTGATTAGAATTCAAAAGCCCTAATTATAACTACTGCCTTTTCGTTTTCAGACTTCTGAGCTTAACTCTTGCTATCCTGTATCACCTTAGTGGATCCAAGTTGTGGCAGCAGAAGAGCCATTCAGAGACCAGAAGCCCGGATGTGAGCAGCCGGTGCTCCTTTCCCCCTTAAAGCTGCTCCGCCCCCATTCTCATGCTGCCACGCTCCATCAGAGAGGCCTGCATGAGCTTGTGTTTACTAATTAGTACCAATTCTAAATGCATTTAATGCAGTGTGGGAAGAGAAATGGATAATCATTTCATAGAACTGTCGGACCTCCCGCTTTTGTTGTAATAGTGATACCACTGGTCGGGTGTGATGGTTCTTAGCTGGTACGGCACCGCTCTGAAAGCAGTGTGGGGGTCACACTTGTGAGTGTGCACTTGCTTATCATAATGGCTGGAGGAGAGCTACTGGAATTCAGGGCAGGACAGGGATGCTAGTGGCCTGCAATGCATAGAAGAGCTTTTCATAACAAAGACAATGAAGAAATGTTTGTGAGCTTATTGGACATTCAAGTAGGTTAAAAAATATTGTTGGGCTTCCCTGGTGGCGTAGTGGTTGAGAGTCCGCCTGCCAATGCAGGGGACACGGGTTCGTGCCCCGGTCCGGGAGGATCCCACATGCCGTGGAGCGGCTGGGCCCGTGAGCCATGGCCGCTGAGCCTGCGCATCCAGAGCCTGTGCTCCGCGACGGGAGAGGCCACAACAGTGAGAGGCCTGCGTACCGCAAAAAAAAAAAAAAAATATATATATATATATATTGTTAATAATTATTTGGGTGTAGGATTTAACACCCATGTCTATGTAAATATGAAGTTTTTTATTTTTGGTTTTTTTGGGTTTTTTGCGCAGAGTGAATATACATTGAATTTTCCAGGAATGAAACTACCATGTATATTGAGGGATGGTAGGACTCGTAGTTGGAATTTCCGCAGGAATGGCTGACGCTTTCAGACAGTCCCATCCGTCACAGCTGCCGTACTGCTGTGGCTCAACAGGCACCAGCACCTCACACTTGTGTCTGCATTTGTAGCTGTTGCAATCAAGGTGAAGTACACAACTAGTTTTGCACCTTCCTGGGTAGAAGAAGCCGACAGATTACATACTTAAAGCCATGGCATTTTATTAGTATTTACTTGTCTTCTATTTCTCCTATGTTTATGTAGTTAGGGCATTATATTATTTCTTTTGAAATTATGTATGAAGGTCAATATCTATGAATCTCATTTTAGGATAGCAAAGGGGACACAATCAAACATTTATTACAGGAGTGTTGGGTTGTGTTGGCAATGACAACCACTGATTTCGTGCCTGTCCTGTCTCTGGTACTATGATTATCCTTTATCGGCTGTATTACTAGTTTACAAATCAAAAGACTGAGGCTTGCTGAGTGAAAGTCATAAACATGCTCGTAGTTGCGAGCAGGCATACAAACTTGTGTAGATCCAGTAAGTAGACAACGGTCACAGCCACTCTACAGTTTGTTGCCAGTCAGAGGCTCTACTGCTGCCTTGTCATCAGCTAAAAGCAAGGCCACATTCCCGTCCCCCATAAAGACTTCCCAGTCTGTACCTGAGGGCTCTCTAAGTAGATCAGCCAGCCCCTACCCATAAACGGCCCACTTGAGGAAACATGCACAGTGAACTTGGAGAACAACGTAGTGTCCCTGAGGCTAAAGGTTCCTGACCATCAAGACCAGAACACACTCGGTGTCTGTTATGAATCACATTCAGAGTTGATGATAGTGGGGCTGATTCTGTAGCTGAGTATGTTTACGTATGGGGGACCACCAGGGAGTTCTGTTTGGTGAAGTAAAAGTGGAGCTAGTGAGGCTCAGAAAGACCACCACACAGAGAGATGCTAGGGGAACATTCCAGAATAAGCCATGGTGGGTAGTTGGTCCAGAAAGGATGGTCCTCATCACACCCGACTGCCAAGGACGGAGCTAGTGAATTGGGCCTCATCCTCCATCGCCCAGAATGGCAAGGCTATTCACGTGGGGGCTGTCACTTCCATCACTGCCTCTCCCAAGACTCCTGCAGGGAGCTCTGATGTCCACCATGACCAGTGCTGTTGCTACGAGCTGGACTGGCTTGTGTGTCACACTGATGCCCAGCAGTTTTCTCTTTTTCATTGTTCTTACTCCTTTCTCTGTTCTCCTAAAAATATAATTACTATTGCTTCTCTTCAGGTTGATACGCTTCAGTTATTATATGTTTTAGAAAAACTCATAGGCAGTATTTTCCAGTGTGATAGAAAGAGCTTGATGACTGATTCCTTTGATCAGCACGTCTTGATTGTCTGCTCAATATTTCATTTAGCAGCTAAGATCGATAGCCATGACACAACCTCTAATAATGTGCACCGTATCTTCTAGGCTCTGCATTGCTCTGCCAGCTCTTGCCTTGGGCAAGATACTCACACCCTTTGTGCCTCAGTTTCTCATCTGTAAAATGGAGAAATAACCGTGCTTCGTAAGGTAGTTGTATTGATTCACCGAAATAAAAACACTCAGAACAATACCCAACACAGAGTAAGTGCTCAATGAATCGATCCAGTAGTAACAGAAGGGGTTGTAAAAGAAGATTAGTCATAGTTGCTCACAACTGTCTTTCACAGTTTTGCAGAATTTAAGTGACTGGCCCGTGAAGAACCATTCAGCTAATAACGGGTAGAATCCAGGTTTTCTAAATCAGGGTCTCTCAACCGTGGCACTGCTAACATTTTGGTCTACATAATTCTCTCTTGTCGGGCTGTCCTGTGCATTGCAGGACGTTGTGCGGTATCCCTGGTCTCTGCCCTCTAGATGCTAGTTACATACCTCAAGTTGTGACCACCAAAAACATATTCAGACGTTGCCAAATACCCCCGTAGATGACGGTTATGTACAAAATTGCCTCTGCTTGAGAACCACTGGTGGAAGGCAGTATTCTGCCTTTTTCACTCTCCACATCAGGAAGGAAAATCGTTTTTTATATATATATTTTTTTTCTATTTTTTTTATTAGTTTCTGCTTTATAACAAAGTGAATCAGTCATACATATACATCTGTTCCCACATCCCCTCCCTCATGCATCTCCCTCCCTCCCACCCTCCCCATCCCTCCCCTCCAGGCCGTCACAAAGCACCGAGCTGATCTCCCTGTGCTCTGCGGCTGCTTCCCACTATCTATCTACCCTACGTTTGGTAGTGTATATATGTCCATGCCTCTCTTTCGCTTTCCTTTTTTATATTTTTTTAAACAGATGAGCTAAGTGATGAGGCATTTCTTCACTTTAGAAAAGAAGCTTTTGCTTTCAAAAGCTTTCAAACTATGTCATTACTTTAAATAATCAGCTTGGCGGGTATCATCAAAACCCAATTCAACTAAAATAAATAATAATAGGCAGCTAGAACACTGTCCCTCTGGTCAGTGAGTAGAATAAATATACTTTGTTCTTCCACATTCTCTGGTTAACGCCATGGGAGTGTGAAGGCAGTCTTGAGGAGATACTGGATTCTTCTAACATGCAGGCTGCAGGGGCTCTAGAGGCTGTGATAACTGTAGGAAGAGGTGAAGGTTTGGAGGAGAGTGAATGGGAGTTCTGTGCATAGTGTTATCAGATCATCTCTTTTGTAATTTAAGGGAAAGGATACTTCCTCATGTTTATTTAAAATACTCGATTTTAATTTTTAAAAGTGGGACATTTCCCGGGGGATACATCCATCTCATCCTTCTCACCAAGATTTCCTAGCCAATCATGTCACCCTTATTCTGCACTGGGCACCCAGGACAGTGTCTGGGAGACAGTTAGCCTCTGCTGGTGTCTGTCTGAAGCCACAGGAATTCACATCACCCTTTTGGGTCAGGTTTCCCCCCTGCCTTTCTTCAGAACATCACACAGCAGATGATGCCCGAGAAGCATCATCGAGTGGTGTTATTTGCTTCTAAGGGCAAGTCATACACCCACTTGATGTTTTACGTAATGGGACCAACAGTGAGGACTGATTAATTTCCATATTCTGACCTTTACCCCTAAAGCTCTAAACGTGCTTGTTGCAGGTGCTTCTCTAAGGCTTTCCTATAAAGTGTGAGCCTGCTGGTGTTTTGTTTCTTCTGCCGTCCTCTTCCTGCCGTAGGCAGCCGATGGAGTTCAGTCTCCTCTGGTGGATTTTCCTGTTCTTTTGGAGGTTACTTCATCCCCCAAAGTCCCAGATGCCTCAGACTGTGATTCAGTGGAGAAAGTGTCCCTCTGATGATGGTTTCCTTTTGTCCACTTTCTTCCCTTGAGCATGTTTAAGTTTCAGTCACCATCAGGCAGCAGAATGGGCTCTTTGAGGCTAGCTGTGTTATGATTTACCCCTTAGTTTTAAGGTCTCGGATAGGCGTTTGCTTGGCCTAATTCTCTTAGAATGATCCAGGGAAACCTAGCACATTCCTTATCACTGCATCCTCATCTGGGATGAAATCGACTGGGAAGAGGGACGTCTGGGAGTCAGTGTCATTCAAGGAGGAAGTAAATCCAGGGGGACTCTCCACACCATTGAGACTGGATTATAATGAAAGATCAGTGAAAGAGGGGTGGTTTAGGTTTCTGACAAACATCCATGATCAGGTATGGCTGATGTGAGATTATGGAGGGCTTGTGATCTGGGCGTGTCTACAATGCTGTGGGCAGAAATGGTGCTGACCATGTGGGGCAAGGGCCAGGGCAGGAGAGTGTAAGTGAGCGTGTGGGCCCTCAGGTTAGGCTCCTTGAACTGGAATCTAGGTTTTCTTCCCTTTCATAGGTGTGACATCCTACAAACAGCTAAATATCTGTGTCTCTGTTTCTTCATCTGTAAAATGGGGATAATAAGAGTACCGACTCCGTAGGGATGAGAATTGACTGAGTTAATACATTTAAAGTAATTGTAAAGAATCTGAAAAAGAATATATATGTGGGGCCTCCCTGGTGGCGCAGTGGTTAAGAGTCCGCCTGCCGATGCAGGGGATACGGGTTCGTGCCCTGGTCTGGGAGGATCCCATATGCCGCGGAGCGGCTGGGCCCGTGAGCCATGGCCGCTGGGCCTGCGCATCCGGAGCCTGTGCTCCGCAACGGGAGAGGCCACAACAGTGAGAGGCCCACATACCGCAAAAAGAAAAAAAAAAAAAGAAAAAAAAAAAAAGAAAAAAAAGAATATATATGTGTATACATGTAGCTGAATCACTTTGCTGTGCACTTGAAACTAACACAATACTGTAGCTCAACTATACTCCAATATAAAATAGAAATTAAGGGACTTCCCTGGTGGTCCGGCGGTTAGGACTCTGAGCTTCCACTGCAGGGGGCACGGGTTCAATCCCTGGTTGGGGAACTAAGATCCCACAAGCCGTGTGGTACGGCCAAAACAAAACAAAACACTCCTATAATAAAATAAAATTAAATTAAAATTAAAAAAATAAAGTACTTGGAAGAGTGCTTGGCGCCTAGTAATAGGAAGTGTTACCTCTTGTTATTAACAAGAAATGGCCAGGTTATAAGGAGTGCCTTTCTCAAGTCCACTGCCTTTCTCCCCACTTAAATACTAACACCTACAAAGGACCTTATTCCATCCTTTATTTCCCTCTGCTGTTTTTCTTTTTAAAATTTTTATTGGGGTATAGTTGATTTACAATGTTGTGTTAGTTTCAGGTGTACAGCAAAGTGAATCTGTTATACATATACATATATCCACTCTTTTTTAATATTCTTTTCCATATAGGCCATTACAGAGTACTGAGTAGAGTTCCCTGTGCTCTACAGGAGGTCCTTATTAGTTATCCATTTTATATATAGTTGTGTGTACATGTCAATCCCAATTTAAGAGCCATCCATTTAATATATTTCCTTGCCTCCCAATGCCTCTCTCTTGGGTAAATATCCTGGTACTGTTGAGCCTGGTCTTCTTCTGGCCTTGGAGTTAACAGAGGCAGCTAGTTAACTCTCCAGTCCCCTTTCTTCTGATGATATGCCCTTTTACCCAGGCCTTAGAACTGGGGACCTGATCCACGTGTGACCAAGAGGCCTCATCTGCTACAGAAAAAGATGTTTCAAGGGTTGTGCCTGTGATATCTGGTGGTCAGAGCCCTTCTCGCGGTTGCTATACACACACTGGACTGAACAGATTCTCTCTTTCTGCTGGGGTTACTAAGCTGGTGGTGCCAGCATCACATTTCTTGTTAGCAGGAAGAGCAATGGAAGCAGACTTAGGAAGAGGTGAAGAATAAGAAAGGGAGAGAGAGCTGACTGTGTTGGTGCTCAGCTCCAGCCTGGAAGCCACTGCTTCCTCCAGCTTCTCCTTCTTCTCTGTCACCTACCACCCTTCCTTCCTGGAGTCAGTACATCCCCTCCTGCTTAATCATGTTTAAGTTGCCTCTTGGTTCTGTGAACCAGTTAGAGACCAGAGCTCAAAAAAAGGGCCAAGGGGCTCCATCAGGGCAGTGACAATGTTTTACTCATCATGATGATGCCAGGGTTTCACCTAGCACGTGACTTGGGCAGAGGAACTGCCTGGGTCCCTAGGAGAAGGAGAACTCCCAATGTCAGAGCTGAGACTCCCTTCTCCCGGGGTCTTACTTTGGCCAGTTACTGGGACCAGAGAGCAAATTCTTGTCTCCTATGAGTAGAGCCACCTGGGATATTCACCTGGAACAGGTGACAGTGGATGCCACCAGGTGTGGGATGTGCTGAGAGCCCAAAGCCATCTGGTCATTGCCCCCTGCTCTTAACTCCCACAGGTACAGGTTCCACCATGGTGCCTGGGGTGTCTTTTCTTTTGGAAATTTTGGATGGGATCCGTATTCCCTTATTCCCTAGCTCTTTAACTTGCTCTTTAAAAATATCTCCCCCTTGCATATATATGTCTTCTTTTTATTTTTCATACATCTTCACACCTTGCTTTTACCTTAACCTCACCATAACTAGCAAAATAGTGGGACAATTTGGAACACTAGTGTGAACACAGATGAGACACTGTTGCTCCTGTAGTGAAGCAATCTAGGGTTAAATGCCTGAGCTCCCTCTGTCCCCAGCTGGACACAGGCATGACGGCAAAGACAAGGCTGAGGTGTGAGTAGCCTAACAAGACAGGATGTGTTTAAGTGCCCAGTCCGCTTGATATTTTACTAGAAAGTGTTTAATACTTTAAATAGACTTTGGAGGTCAGCTTCCAGGAGCCCCAAAGATCAGATCGTCTGTTCCCAAATAGCTATAGCCTACCCTTGAGGAATGGCTCTGGGACACAGGGATGTAAGCCAAGCATCCTCTGTCATTTTGACACCTTTATTAATGTAATGTGGTAAGGAATGAAGTAATCTATTCAGACATGTTTTAGCTAAGCCTGGAATATACATTTTTAAGGCAGGAGTGGTGGGGGGAGTTGAGTGGAGAAAAAAACAAAAAGCTAAGGGGAACTAAAAAAAAAATCTGGATGGACTTTGCAACCATAAATGGTAAAACTAACCCTGTTCCACTGCCAGCTACAAGAACAGCCGAGTAAGGTTTTGATTTACAGGAACAGCTCAGCAAGGGCCTTGTAGAGAGCTTCATGCCTGCTATAAAAATGTGATTAGCTATAAAACAGAGAGATTTAACAAGAAATTTAAGCATAGGCAACAGACCTACTCAAAAATAAACAAAAACAGAAATTACTGCCTTCTTGTCTAACCCAACTCGATAAAGACCAGGATTGGGAGAATTCCTTTTTTAGACTTGTGGTATAATTAATGACTTAACTTTTAGATTCAAAGGAAAGAAAAAGGAAAGATGACCTTGAACTTTGCAAATGACTTCAATCTGCCTTTTGTCTGCATTTCTTGCATTTGAGGTGTGCATAGTCCTAAAGCATGAATAGGAGTCCTCTCAAAGAACAACTCCCCATTTGAGACCCTCTCTGGATGCCCAGGCTGGGAGGAAATAGAAGTCGGTGGGAGCATTCAGGGCCTCAGGAGGGGAGAGTGTTTAAATCTGCAAGTCTCTCAGCCCCTGTGCTCTTTGTAGCCTGTCTGCATTTGCTCTGTAGCAAGTCTGCAATGCAGCCCTACACTGCTGTGAAGGTCGTTGGCCAGAGGCCAAATTGGTTCCAAATGATGGTCCTTTTGAGAACGAGAGGCCCTCCTAAGTTAGTCTGAAGAGGTCCACTGACTGAATATGCGTATGAATATTTAGTTAAAATATTTGCACATCTAGTTCAAGCAGCAGGGTGATTTCTTAGATCACAACAACTGTGACCTATGGATTTCTCACTATGTGTTAGCATGCAGAGTACTTTATGTGGATGATCTCTGTATCTCCCAACAAACTCTCTGAAGTAGGTTTTATTATCTCCATTTTACAGATGGGGAAATCATATCCAGAGAGATTATTACACAGCCTATAAAAGTTGGAGCTGGGATCAACCCAACCTGTCTGAATCCGGAAATCAAGCTCCTAACCTCTATTCCAAAAATGTGATGATGCTAATGACTGGCCCAGGGTCGGAGAGTAGAACTCCAGCTGCAGTTGCTTTCTCTGTCCTGCAAATACCATCTGCTTCCATTCTTTGCTTAAGCCTGATGCAATTTCAGGGCAGAAACCTTTGAAAGATTTGTTTCGTTGCATGAGAGGCATGGCTACTGCACCCCCAGGCCAAACACGAGGTTCCCTTTGCTTCTTTTTGCCACCCCTTGTCCTTTGTCCCTCTGTTGCTAATCCTCGTTCTCCTGAGTATATTTGGCCCCAAACTCTTGCTCTCTGGGAGTGAAACACTGCTTTATTGGAATATGTAGGCTATGGTGTGGTTAACTGTAATTTCAGGTTCTTCCATCATTCCAAAAAGCACTAGTACATTTTACTGCCCTAGAATACATAATTTAATACTTTTTAAACATGAAATGATCATTGTCGTGATTTAAAGTTGAGTTGTCTTTCTAAATGTCAGTTTTCTCTCCATAGCCTTATACATGGGGCTCGAAAGGGAGGAAAGGGATTATTTCAAATTAGAAGGGTTTACAGACACATTCTAGAATTTAAAATAGATAAATTCGTTTCGTTTCGTTAAATTGGTTTCATTTTCAATTATTCCTTGTCTTATAAGTTGAATCTCCACCTAAATCACTGATTAAGACTTAATCCTGTGTGTGCTATGCTTACAAACTTAATTTTATATTATCATTCTATGCAGCTGGCTCCAGCGTCGTTAGGATACTGCTTGTGGTCAGGTTTTACCACTATTGGAGTTTTAAAGGGGGCCTTCTACTAAATGAATGCTCAATCTACCTTTGTAACATGGTTTTTTATAACTAGAGCAGACTTTCCCTTTTCAAAATGGCTTCAGTGCTGATTTCTATCATTATAAGGTCAATCTGAATTCTAATGTGGGCCTTGAGAACCTGTGGAACCATACTGTCTTCCTGGAATCTCATCCTCTCCCAGTTATTCATGGGATGAATGCCAGTTTTAGTTAGGGGGTCCCTTCTTTGGAGGTTGTTTCTCACATCCTACATGGCTTCAATGCCTCACTTTCCCCTTTTCCATAGCACCTGTGTGCCTTTATTGTGACAGTTTTGCCTTTACATGGAAAGGTTTGCTTAAGTTTTATATCCCCGTTGTCTAGCACATAGTAGGTTATCAATAAATATGTGTTGAGTGAGTGAATGAATGCATATGCTCTTACAAAAAAAGCAGGACATTTAAGAGAAGTTTGCTTGTAACTCAACACCAGGCACCTTATAGGAAGGTCTGTGAGTTGTAGGTACATGTTAGCAAGGTCCATGTAAGTGTGAGATCCTGTCCTCATGGGGACCTGAGTGACTTCTGGAGGAATGGGTATATTTGTTGGGCCATAAGGAATAGATCCTCTCTGGTTGTGAAGATTGACAGAGAAATCATGCCAGGAGCAAGGAATGACAAAATTGAAAGGTCTAGAAAGTCTAAAAGCACAATTCAAATTCAAGAATAGAATGCGAGTAGAAGAGAGAAACTCATCTAGGAAGAGCAAGAGAATGATATATTTTGGTGACACATTTAAAGTGTCTTAAATGTCTGAACTATATTTAATTTTATATTAATATTTAATTTTGAAGGCAATCGGAGAGCAAATATACGTTTTTGAGCCAACGCGTGGTAAGATTCGAAAAGTGCTATGAGATTAATATGGCAATAGCATGTAATATATCCAGGGATAATAAGAAGTTGAATGGGTCGAGAAGTCTCCTAACAGTCTATTTCTACATTCTAGGTTTGAGGTAAGGAGACATAGATTGGGAGTGGGGGGAGTGGGGAGAGATGCTGGAGGTGACAAAGACATTTTTCTTAGAGTTGGCACGCCATGTATACACACAAGGCTTAATTAAGCTAGCAAAGGAACTCATTTTCCTCTCTCTCATATGTCTTAAAAACCTGCCTGAAAAACAGAATTGTGAAATTCTGTCTTTTTCTTTTCCCCATAGTGTGTTTAAAAATGAGCAAAGAAATCAACTTTCTATTTTAAAGCCAATGTGGTTTTGGATTTTATTAAAACTAACCAGCACCCTAAAGCAAAGAACTAATGAAGAACTGCTATTTCCCAAAATTAACCAATTACTTCAAACTTGTTATTCGGATAAAAATAGCACTATTCTCTTGAGACCTACCTTCTCATTTATATTTTAGATGGAAATTTGGTGATGATTCAGAACGCTTATAATAACATGGGAAGTTGCAATGTGAAATCAAAATATTTCTTCCTGATTTTTAATATGTCTTCCAGAAGTTGAGACACAGGGAGTGTAAGTAGAAGCCAAACAGAAAGCAATAGAAGGGGGAGTCTTTTAATAAAAAACACCGAGAAACAGGTCATCTATAATCTCTTAAAAAATAACTGATGGCTATTCTTCAAATGGTTATCAAGGAGTATTATAAAAGCATGATAACTTCCAGAATA
Source organism: Mesoplodon densirostris (assembly GCF_025265405.1). Classification (NCBI taxonomy): domain Eukaryota; kingdom Metazoa; phylum Chordata; class Mammalia; order Artiodactyla; family Ziphiidae; genus Mesoplodon; species Mesoplodon densirostris. The sequence goes on from NC_082663.1 coordinate 13,753,624, forward strand.
TGGCAGAGTCAATTCACATTCCAACCCAGTAGCCACCTAAATTTAAGTCCTGTCTTCAACCTTGATTTCCAAGTTGCATACAAATTTTGCATATGCACATGTGCATTTGGGGAGCATGTTAACATTTTATTAGTTTATCCAAGGAGTCATAATGGCTAGTTAAGAACTTCAGAGCTTGAGTAGTGATTCTCAAGAAAATCTCTTTTATCCTTACTTGTCAAAAGTGAAATGAACAAAATAAAGATGGTGTGCTGTATTTTTTTGTAAATATAGAAGACTATTTTACTCCTGATTTAATGTGAAATAGTAATGATAAATTCTAGTCAACAATATTAAGTTGTCTTTAATTAAAAAAGGATTCTCTTTTTCTCTTAGTCTCCCTCTAAGATCCACAGGGCCCAAATGTGTTTGCTATACAGTGACTCACAATTAGCATTATTGAGTTCAGTTACTTAAGAAAGAATTTGGACTGAAAGTGTACAACACTTTTCCAAAACAAATGTTGAAGTCAAAGGATTGCTGAATAATGCTCAATTAACTCTCAATCAAGTTAATCAGGAAACTCTATTCTTTTAGACAGGGTAGGAAGACTAATTATAATTGCTGGAGTAGCCTAGACTTCTTTGAAGTATTCAGATTCTTTTTTTTAATTGAAGTATAGTTAATTTACAATGTTTAGTTCCAAGTGTATAGCAAAGTGATTCAGTCACACACACACACACACACACACACACATTTTCTTTTTCAGACCTTTTTCCATTATAGGGTATTACAAGATATGGAGTATAGCTCCCTGTGCTATACAGTAGGTCTTTGTTGTTTACCTAGTTCATATATAGTAGTGTGTATATGTTAATCTCAAACTCCTAATTTATCTCTCCCTCCCATCCCCTTTGGTAACCATAGTTTATTTTCTACATCTGTGAGTCTATGTCTTTTTATTTATTTGTTTTTTTGTTTGTTTGTTTATTTGTGTTGGGTCTTCGTTCCTGTCTTCAGGCTTTCTCTAGTTGCGGTGAGCGGGGTCTACTCTTTGTTGCGGTGCACAGGCTTCTCATTGCGGTGGCTTCTCTTGTTGCAGAGCCTGGGCTCTAGGCGTGCAGGCTTCAGTAGTTGTGTCTTGCAGGCTCTAGAGCGTGGGCTCTGGAGTACAGTCTCAGTAGTTGTGGTGTACGGGCTTAGTTGTTCCGTGGCATGTGGGATCTTCCCGGACCAGGTCTTGAACCCGTGTCCTCTGTTTTGGCAGGCAGATTCTTAACACTGTGCCACCAGGGAAATCCCTCTATTTCTGTTTTGTAAATAAGTTCATTTGTATCATTTTTTTAGATTCCACATGTAAGTGATATCATGATATTTGTCTTTCTCTGTCTGATTTACTTCACTAAATGTGATAATCTCTAGGTCCATTCATGTTGCTGCAAATGGCATTACTTCATTCATTTTTATGGCTGAGTAATATTCTATTGTGTGTGTATATATATATATATATATATACACCACATCTTCTTTAATCATTCATCTGCTGATGGACTTTTAGGTTGCTTCCATGTCTTAGCTATTGTAAATAGTGTTGCTATGAGCATTGGGATGCATGTATCTTTTCAAATTGGAGTTTTCTCCATATATATGCCCAGGATTGTGATTGCAGGATCATATGTTAACTATCTGTAGTTTTTTAAAGAACCTCCATACTGTTCTCCATGGTAGCTGCACCAATTTACATTCTCACCAAATGTATAGGAGGGTTCCTTTTTCTCCACACCCTCTCCAGAATTTATTATTTGTAGACTTTTAATGATGGCCATTCTGACTGGTGTGAGTTGATACCTCATGGTAGCTTTGATTTGCATTTGTCTAATAATTAACCATATTGAGCATCTTTTCATGTGCCTACTAGCCATCTGTATGTCTTCTTTGGAGAAATGTCTATTGAGGTCTTCTGCCCATTTTTTGATTAGGTTGTTTGTTTGTTTTTTGATATTAAGCTTTATGAGCTGTTTGTATATTTTGGAAATTAATCCCTTGTTGGTAGCATCATTTGCAAATATTTTCTCCCAGTCCATAGGTTGTCTTTTAGTTTTGTTGATGGTTTCCTTTGCTGTGCAAAAGCTTTTAAATTTATTAGGTCTCATTTGTTTATTTTTGTTTTTATTTCCTTTACTCTAAGAGACAAAACCAAAAAATATTGTGACAATTTATGTCAAAGGGTCTTCTCCCTATGTTTTCCTCTGGGAGTTTTGTAGTATCCAGTCTTACATTTAGTTCTTTAATCCACTTTGAGTTTATTTTTGTCTATGGGGTTAGAGAATGTTCTAATTTTATTCTTTTACATGTAGCTGTCAGTTTTCCCAGCACCACTTATTGAAGAGACTGTCTTTTCTCCATTGTATATTCTTGCTTGCTTTGTTGTAGATTAGTTGACCATAAGGGCATGTGCTTATTTTGGGGCTTTCTATCTATTCCATTGACCTATAGGTCTGTTTTTGTGCCAGTACCATACAATTTTGATGACTGTATCTTTGTAGTATAGTCTGAAGTCAGGGAGAGTGATTCTTCCAGCTCCATTCTTCTTTCTCAAGATTGTTTTGGCTAGTTGGGGTCATACAAATTAAAATGTTTTTTGTTATAGTTCTGTGAAAAATGTCATTGATAGTTGGATAGTGATTTCATTGGATCTGCAGATTGCCTTGGGTAGTATGGTCATTTTAACAATATTGATTCTTCCAGTCCAAAAACACAGTATATATTTCTATCTGCTTGTGTTGTCTTCAATTTCTTTCATCAGCATATGATAGTTTTCAGAGTACAGGTCTGTTGCCTCCTTAGGTAGGTTTATTCCTAGGTATTTTATTCTTTTTGATGCAATGGTAAATGGGATTGTTTCCTTAATTTCTCTTTCTGATATTTTGTTGTCAGTGTATAGAAATGCAACAGATTTCTGTATATTAATTTCATATCCAGCAACTTTACCAAATTCATTGATGAGCTCTAGTAGTTTTCTGGTAGTCTTTAGGATTTTCTATGTATAGTATCATGTCATCTGCAAACAGTGACAGTTTTACTTCTTCTTTTCCAATTTGGATTCCTTTTATTTATTTTTTTCTTCTCTAATTGCTCTGTCTAGTACTTCCAAAACTATATTGAATAAAAGTGGTGAGAGTGGGCGTCCTTGTGTTGTTCCTGATCTTAGAGGAAATGCTTTCAGCTTTTAACCATTGAGTATGATGTTAGCTGTGGGTCTGTCATATATGGCCTTTAATATGTTGAGGTAGCTTCCCTCTATGCCCACTTTCTGAAGAGTTTTTTATCATAAATTGATGTTGAATTTTATCAAAAGATATTTCTGCATCTTTTGAGATGATCATGTGGTTTTTATTCTTCAGTTTGTTAATGTGGTGTGTGACATTGATTGATTTGCAGATATTGAAAAATCTTTGCACCCCTGGGATAACCCATTTGGTCATGGTGTATGCTCATTTTAATGTGTTGTTGCATTCAGTTTGCTAGTATTTGTTGAGGATTTTTGCATCTGTGTTCATCAGTGATATTGGACTATAATTTTCTTTTTTTGTGATATCCTTGTCTGGTTTTGGTATCAGGGTGATGGTAATCTCATAGAATGACATTGGAAATGTTCCTTCCTCTGCAATTTTTTGAAATATTTTCAGAGGTTTGGTGTTAATTCTTCTATAAATGTTTGGTAGAATTCACCAGTGAAGCCATCTGGTCCTGGACTTTTGCTTTTTGGGAGTTTTTAAATTACTGATTCAATTTCAGTACTTGTAATTGGTTCACTCATATTTTCTATTTCTTCCTGGTTCAGTCAGGAGATTTTACCTTTCTAAGAGTTTGTCCATTTCTTCTAAGTTGTCTATTTTATTGGCATATAGTTGTTCATAGTAGTCTCTTATGATCCTTTGCGTTTCTGTGGTGTTTAACTTCTCTTTTTTCATTTCTGTTTTTATTGATTTGGGCCCTCTTCCTTTTTTCTTGATGAGTTTGGCTAAAGGTTTATCAATTTCATTTGTCTTTTCAAAGAACCAGCTTTTAGTTTCATTGATCTTTTGTATTATTTTTATAGTCTATTTCATTTATTTCTGCTCTGATCTTTATGATTTCTTTCCTTTTACTAACTTTGGGTTTTGTTTGTTCTTTTCTCCAGTTGCTTTAGGTGTAAGGTTAGGTTGTTTATTTGAGACTTTTTTTCTTGTTTCCTGAGGTAAGATTGAATCACTATAAATGTCCCTCTTAGAATTGCTTTTGCTGCATCCCATAGGTTTTGGATCATTGTGTTTTCACTTTCATTCATCTCTAGGTACTTTTTGATTTCCTCTTTGATTTCTTCAGTGATCCATGGTTGTTTAGTAGCTTATTGTTTAGGCCTCATGTGTTTGTGGTTTTTGCAGTTTTTTTCTTGTAGTTGATTTCTAGCCTCATAGTATTATGGTCTGAAAAGATGCTTGATATGATTTCAGTTTTCTTAAATTTACAGAGGCTTGCTTTGTGGTCCAGCATGTGATCTCTCTTGGAGAATGTTGCGTGTGTACTTGAAGACAATGTGTATTCTTGTACTCTGCCTTCAGGAGGCTCTGAGACACTAGGTCAGAGGAACTCAGGAACATGGGTTTTTTTTTTCTTTCATTAAGCACTCCCAAGTTGGTTCTAAGGTAGGTGTCCTCAAAGCACACGCTGATCATCTTTGAATGAAAAGGTAACTGTAGTAGTCCACCCAGGAGAGAATAAACATCCTTGTCCCTTCCTGGCTTCTGGTGGTGGCCATCAATCCTTGGTGTTCCTTGGACTGTAGCTGCAGTCACTCCATTCTCTGCTGTCACCCATGACACTGACCCTGTGTGTCTCTTTCCTCTTGCTAAAAGACACCAGTCATATTAGATTAAGGAATCTTTCTACTCCAGTATGACCTCATCTTTACTAAACTAATTACCTCTGCAAAAATCCTATTTCCAAATACAGGTCACATTCTGAGGTGCTGGAAGTTAGGACTTCAGCATATCTTTTTGGAAGACTCAGTTTAACCCACAACAGAGGGAGGAAGGGGATGTGGCTAGAATAGTTCAGGGATTCTGAAATCAGAGTCAGTAACTGGTCCAGCATGACTCTCTAAAGGTCTCTTGAGAAACAAGCTAAAATTACAGGTTTCTTTAACCTGACCTCCAGAGTCTGACTTAGGAAGTATGAGATCGTGCCTTAGAATCTGTATTAATTACCCCTCTGCAGGAAATACCCACGTGGAGGAGCCCTACCAGAAGCATTCATTAAATTGATGTTTTATGAATGCACTGGGTAAATAAGTTATGACCACGTAAAGCTTATGCAATAAGCACATGTAGCCACGTGTAATATCTTCACAGTGCACTGCCACCATGTGTTCCTCTATTCTGGCAGAGGCAGGTAAGTGGTGTTCACAGATTATGCTTGTTTAACTGATCACCCCATGCTTTTAAAGAAAATTAAAGCTCCTCTTAACAGCAATTGTTTATAAACTTAAGCACAGTTTTGATGTTTTTGTTTTTGCACTATTTTAACTATCAAAGGAATGAGGAAAATTGGGTCATTCACTCCCATGATGACTGTTTTCTTTTCATTAATAGTGGCAAAAGCTCTTCTTGAAGTGGAACCAAAATGCAAATATGAGCTCACCCAGGCCTTTAAGGATTTCAGGAGGCCATGCATTTGATCAAAATTGCATGTTTAAAAATCCTCCTTTCAGGATAGAATACAGATAGAATATAGATGGACTGAAGCTAAAAGTGCTCTTTGCTGCAGACACACTCAATAATATATACATTGTTAATCCCTGATCATTTCCAAGTAATTGTAGGCTTCTTCATGGAACCAATTTTCTGTTTTGGAGACTAAGATAATTCAAATTGCATGTCTTTAAGTATGATAATAAGTGGAGTCTGCCAGTGGTTGCTTGTATAACCAATTGGATGTGAATGTGTGTGTGTCTTGCAATCTAGAGTTTTGTATTTAGTCCTTTCTTTGGCAAGTGAAGTCACACCAATTTAAGTATTAACAAGTGTGTCTCAGGATCACTGAGTTGCATGTTGAGTGGAATTTATAATTTTTATTATGTCGGCTGTTTCAAATAACACATTTTGAAAAAGCAAATGTGGTTGATATGTGAATCATTTGTACTCAGTTCATAGTTTCCTTTCAGTTTTTTTTACTTATACTTGTGGTCCAAAGGGACTTTTTTCAGTAACAGTGTTATTGTTACTGATCTGCATTTAGTTTGCAAAATTCCATCCAGTATGTTTATTTGCCTCTCTGGTGATGTGGCATATAAAGTGAGGTACAGATTTTTGATGATTCTTGGCACGTCTGGTGCATAAAGTATTTTGCCTAAATCATTATCTCATAGAAAGCATTTTTAGTATCAATTAGCAAATTTTAAACAGGTTTGTATATGGTATGCATAGATCTAGATTTAGGAAGAGTGCAACGGGATGCAGATGAGTCTGTGAACTTTCCTCAGGGTCAGATTGGCGATAGAATGGGAAAACTATTCCTATTTGTAGTATCTTTTTGGTTCTATCCTCCACTGAGACTGAAACCTTGATTCCCAGATTCTTAGAGAAGGGTTGCATATTTTCTTGAAAGATCCACTATTCTTCGTGTCTCTGCATCAATAGTTATCAAAGAGAAGCAGGAGAATCTAAGCTGAATAACACACACATGCCAAATAGTCCAAAGACCAGCTATGGTATTCCACATAAATATTTAGACCTTCACTGGAAAACAGTAGCTTCAGGCAAAGAGTAACATATATATTATAGTTCAGTCTCAGAATTAACCGGCTGTTCATCATCAAGTCATTGGGTTTTCTCACTTTGTTGTAATGGTTTCCTTTTGGCTGCAGCTCATCTTTTTTTTTTTTTTTTTAAGTTTAGAAACTGTATTTTAAAAAATTAATTTATTTTTTAAATTGAAGTATATTTGATATACAATGTTGTATTGGTTTCGTCTTCATCGTCATGCTTCAGTTCTTTCACTGGTGTACTAATTAATTAACGTAAAAATATTTTTCAAATATGATAAATAGTATAATGCAATAAAAGAGCAAAATGCAAAAACTAATGCATAAGGAAGAAAATAAGAAATCCATGGCCTGTAAGACACTCCTCGTGAAATGGACAATTATAATGAAGATACTCTTGGTCTTTAGAATATTTATTCATTCACCATGTATTTACTGAACATTTCTATGTATCAGACATTGTGCTGACAGTGTGGGTTTTGCTTTAAAGACTCACAGGTTGGGAGGAAGTTAGTTAAGTAGATGAAGAAACACAGCATTGTGAAAATACGACCTTAAAGAAAGGAGGGCTGTGCAGTGGAGAACAGAGGCAGTCGTTATTGAGAAGTAAAGAAATCAGGTCTTTGGTTTGCAAAGACCAGGTCCACTCAGATGAGCTCAAATAAAAATGGGGTCATTGAAAGACATGTGGGATTTTCAGAGAAACAAAATGCAGAGGGTGTCTGGTCTCAACAGTAGCCACTCCACATCTGGCTCTCTCCATCTCTAAGTGGTCTCATTCTGCTTCTTTCTACATGTACTTTCTCCAATACCAAGTCACTGGTATTTTATAGAACATACTTTTTTCAATAGGGTCTTCTTTTTCTTCTTTTGTTTTAAATAAAGTTGCCTGCACTCATCTTCAAGGTTGCATTTTATGCTTAACAAATTGGAAATTATTGACATTTCCAATTCAGTCTTCTCTGTAGATCAAAATATTTATAAATAAGAAAATACTCTTTACAGTTTCTTAGGTACCTGCTAAGTTTGGAGCAAATTTTGCTAAATAGAATTTATTCTTAATTCTAATGTTTAGTATTTAAATACATAACTATTTCAGACTGAATGTTTTCACATTTTATTTACAATGTTAATTTTTTCATAGCCTTTTTTTTTTTTTTTTTTTTTTTGCGGTACACGGGCCCCTCACTGCTGTGGCCTCTCCCACTGCAGAGCACAGGCTCCGGACGTGCAGGCTCAGCGGCTATGGCTCAGGGGCCCAGCCGCTCTGCGGCATGTGGGATCCTCCCAGACCGGGGCACGAACCCACGTCCCCCACATCAGCAGGCAGACTCCCAACCACTGTGCCACCAGGGAAGCCCCATAGACTATATTTTTATTAAAAATTTTTAATTTTAAGTGTAGTTGACATACAATACTATATTAGTGTCAGGTGTTCATCATAGTAGTTTGACATTTACATACATTATGATCACCACAGTAAGTCCAGTAACCATCTGTCACCATACAAAGTTATTACAATATTATTGATTATATTCCCTATGCTGAAATTATATCTCCAAGATTTACGTATAACTGGAAGTTTCTACCTCTTAATTCCCTTCACCTATTTCACCCAGCACCCTCCCCCTCCCCCTTCCCCTTCCCCTCACCTACAGTGTTGAATTTTTAAATTGAGTTTACAGGGGTCCTTCACAGTAATGTCAGATGTTTCACCTTTAACAGAATGAATTTCCCAAAATTTACTTTGATTCTATGCACTGGATGAAGAAAACAAAGTTATTATTGGAATTAACTTTATTTTGCATTTGAAGTATCAAATGATATTGACAAAATTTGCATTATTTAACTTTTGAGAAGTTCTTTCTCTGCTCATGGATCCAACATATGGACAGTTATTGCTTCACTTTTTGTATATACATGAAACAACTTGGAACTGAAAATAAGCAAAAGTAATTCAGCAAAGCGTTGAATGGTCTAAATGAAAAGTCAGGGTTTGTGGACTAATGTGATACACCTTGCACAGCCACACATATTAACTTGTCAATTTTAGGCACAGTCTTCCTAAAATAACTTCTAACTTGATAGCAGTTATAATGCTTCTTCAATAGATTGTGTGTCTTATGAATTTCATAAGGTCAAAAAAGTTTTGGTAGAGTGCTGAGGCCAGAAACTAGATAATAAAAATAGGTGCTGATTTTGAAAGATGTGACCCATTTGATTCAAAAGTGGAGTGTTAGAATTTTATTTTTAATAATATAATATTTTATTTCTTTAAAAAAATTATTTCTTTTATTTATTTATTTTTGGCTGTGTTGGATCTTCACTGCTGCATGTGGGCTTTTCTCTAGTTGCAGCAAAAAGGGGGCTACTCTTCGTTGTGGTACACAGGCTTCTCTTTGCAGTGGCTTCTCTTTGTTGTGGAGCATGGCCCCTAGAGTGCAGACTCAGTAGTTGTGGTGCACGGGCTTAGTTGCTCCACGGCATGTGGGATCTTCCTGGACCAGGGATCGAACCTGTGTCCCCTGAATTGGCAGACAGATTCTTAACCACTGTGCCACCAGGGAAGTCCCAATAATGTAATTTTTTAAATAATAAAATTTAATGTGCATTTCAGTCTCCTAAGTGTCAGTGACCTCACTATAATTCAAAAAATATATAGCATTCATAGACTAAAGATACACAGGAACAAATGCAATTATATTTTCCCCCAGAACACAAGGATACAACCAGCTAATATTGAGCAGAGCAGATAAACAAGGTCACACTCCGGCCGTGGCAGGTCCTAAGTGTCAGCCCTGAGGAGTAGGCTGGCGTCTCAGTGCAACTTGACTCCTCTGTGTTCTTTGTCCTTCAGTGCCCTGGGTTCCTGCTCTTTCTGCGGCTCCTGCTGGTTCAGGGTGGAGGGGCAAAATGTGCTGGGAGTCCACTGAGAAGGGTTAACCTAGAGGAGGAAGATGAGGAAGATAGCAGCTCTTTCTGGAAGGGTGAAGAGTTTACCCTTCAGGTCATCCGATTTAAATCTTGCTTGTGCTGCTCATGAACTTGGTGACTTAGGGAAATCCTTCAGTCTCTCGGGATCTCAGTTCCCTTATTTATAAAATGAGGAATTGGCATGATGACCTCTCTAACTTTGGTATGAAAAGACTCCAAGTTCTGGGACTTCTCCGGTGGTCCAGTGGTTAAGACTCCACCTTTCAAAGCAAGGGTCGTGGGATGGATCCCTGGTTGGGGAACTAAGATCCCACGTACCTTGGGGTATGGCCGAAAAATTAAAAATAAATTAATCAATTAATTAAAAAAATAAACAAATAAATTGCACATCTCTTTAAAAATAAAAACAACAAAGACTCTAAGTTCTGTAATTCAATGGCAAAACTCTTTTTTTCCTTCCTTCCTTCTTTTCTCTCTTTCTCCTTCCTTCCTTCTTTCTTTCTTCCTTCCTTCCTTTCTCTCTCTCTCTTCCTTTCTTTCTTTCTTTCTTTCTCGGTGTGTTAGTTACAGAAACTATAAAACAGTAACATATTTATTTTGACCTTTGAATGTAAGACAATTCTTTGAGGTAAAAAAGTTTTCTTCTGAGATTATTGAGGTAGAATCTTTGCATTCAACATAGGGATTCTGAAAGACAATTACAGAAAATAGCTATAATGCAGAACTCCTTGTGGTGATATCAAATCCAAGAATTAGATTCAAATCCTCTGACAGTTTTCCATCTCCATCAGTCATGTCCAAGTCAAGACATAACAGCATTTCTTCTGTTTCATCCCTTAGTTGGAGTTAAATTCTGCTGGAGACTACACTGCATGTTTTTATTTATTTTTTTAAATCCAGAATGCTCTTTGTCATCTGACAGTGCACCATATTAAACTACTTAAAATGCTTTGTGAATGAAATCACATGTCTGAAATGTGGTGTCCGTTACCAGAGCTCTTGAAGGGCAGGCTTGGGTTTAGTCCGTCTCCTTTGTCTTACCTAGTTTCTCAACCCCAGACATTCTTTTTCTCTATCTTAAGATGGAATCTGTGCATAGACAGTTCATTCAGATTGATAGGGTGGTTTGGGTAAAAAAAAAAAAAAATGATGTGGGCAATTTTTACCGGTTCAAATGGGTTAAAAAGAATCATGGTAATCAGAGCTTCAGGGCTGCCCCACCTCTGATTTTGCATTTTCTTTTTCTTTTTTAAAATTATTTATTTAATTAATATTTTATTTATTTATTTGGCTGCCTTCTCTTTGATTGAAGGAGAAGTGCATTGAATTTTCATAAACACGTAATTATCTAACTCCTTCCCAACTTAACATATTTTGACGTAAAATCCTTAAATACATATTAACAATCGCAGCGTTAGAGGCTAAGTACTGTAATGTACACACTTAAGGTCATGTACACAAGAATGTGAACTCACGAGGGCAGGAATTCCTGTTTATTGTTATCTACCTTTTGTCGTCAACAGAGCTTGATGCATGAGGTTGCCAAATAGATTAAATTAATAAATGTGAGGGTAACCCATGTCCACTGGAGGATGAGAACCATGCTTGTTTTGTACATCTCTGTAGCTATAGCCCCTAGAACGGTGTCTGCGTCTCATTTGTTGAGTGAATGAATGGACTTAGGGATTTGGTCCTTGTCATTCAAGTCTTGTTTGGGAGGCAGCTTGGCAAAATATTAAAGAGCAGTACTAATTAGGTACCACAATGGTAAATAATCACCAGACATTCATATTTTAATTGTCAAAATGGTAACATAAAAATTGTTCTAGATATTCAAAATCAGAAAATAATATATAACATGCATTACCCCCAAAAGACTTTGACATTGTTGGATTATTTTTACTTCCTTATATATTGAATAAATCTTTGAGTGCCTTTATGTTCCAGGCAGTATATCCGGTGCTGGTGAGTCAATAGTGAAGAAAAGAGTCGTAGGTCTTGCCCAAATTGAACTCATAATCTAACGGGGAAAAAAGTAATAAATAAAATGTTAATTTTTGAAGGGAAAAATGGGACATTGCGATAGAGAATAACAGAGAATAGCTACTCCAGAAAGGATAAACTATAAGAATGGAACCTTTAAGATGAACTTAAAGGGTGAGAAGGAGTCAGTTCTGTGAAAAGCATCCCAGGCAGAAGTATGTGTGCAAAGGCCCTGTGGCAGCATGGAATTCAGTCACCAAGAGAGCTGTTCTCTATGGGAATAAAGAAAGAGGCAGGTACTGAAGGATTTTGAACAGGAGGACATGGTAAACAAATGTGCCATGATGAACATGATACAATGACATTTTAAGACATTCATCCTTGCTCAAAAGTGGAGAATGGATTCGGTGCAGAAGAGTGGAAGTGGGTGTTTAATAGTTCATCAAAGGAATGATGGTGAACTTGATTAAGATATGTTGACTAAACAATATACGCACAACCTAAAAGTTGAGAGTTATGTTTTATTTGGTGAGAATTTTTAGGACTTCAAGCCCGGGAGGCAGCGTCTCAGGTAACCCTGGGAGAACTGCTCCGAGGAGGTAAGGGGGAGGGCCAGGATATATAGTTTTGCAGCAAAGGGCAGGTAGTCTGAACATCAAAGATTATTGTTAATTAAGGAAGCCTAGGTATCTCAGGTTAAGGAACATGGCGCTTTTCTATGTATGGGAAGATGCAAGAGTCTGGGCTCCCTGAAATTGTTCCTTTAATATGCACCTTAGCTCTCTGGGGCCAGTGTTCTCTTTTCACATCCTGCGTTTCCTCAGGGCTCTGTGGGGAGTGACTGCAGTCTGGTGGCTGCTAGATGGCAGGTGTTCTTTTCCTTCCTGAGTCCCCTCAGAGCTCACCAGCTCACTGTTGGCAGTGGCTGCAGTCACTGATGACTGTGACATCTTTTGTTTACTGATATGGCAGGCAGTATTCCATTCATCAGGTAGCAGCAGTGATGAACACGAGGTGCAGAAAGGTTTGAGGTTGAATTAAAGAATTTACTGTTGGAAAAAAGTAGAAGAGGGTTAAGGGAGAAGGAAGGAAGGAGGAATTCTCCCAGGCTCCTGGTTGAATTCATGGGAGAGAGTAGTGCTCTTTACTGAGATGGAAAATACTGGTGCAAGGAGACAGATCTGGGGTGGGGAAGCATGGATTCAGTGGTGGACAGGTTAAGCTGGAGATGTCTGCCAGATAAACTCAGAGATGTCAGGGCAGAGCATGGAACTAGACTGTGAATGCGGATCTCAGAGGAGGCCTCTGAGCTGATGATATAGACGCGGGAATCTCTGACATGCTGAGGGCACAGCGATGGAGGACCAGCTGGGCATACTAAAATTCAAACCTTCAGTTTACAGAACATCTACCTGGGGCAGTGAACCCAGGAAAGCACTTTTCTCATGCCCCATTATTTTACCCAGTCTTATTTTACCCAGTCTTTCACTCTTACTGGGCTTATACTCTCTCTACTTGCCCTAGGACCCCTGTCCACATGCATTCACTCTTCCTGACCTGGACTCACTTCTTTAGTTCCCTCTCTCACCTGCCCTAGTTTATCCTGTCATCTCCCACCTTTCTGCTCCAGCCCACCCTCCTTTCAGTCTCCTAACCTGGTCTCTCTCATCAGCTGCTTTTCAACCTTTAGACTCTCGCTGTCTGCTACCTACCATATTCTAAGTCCTACAAATCTCTGAAGATGTGGCTTCCTTTCCAATATTATTATATATCTATCAGTACATCAGTAAAAATGAGTCTGCATTCCTACAGGAAGGAGGAGGAAGAAGAAAGGAATGGGGGGGATTATTGGTTATAGGGCATTTGTAGATCAGGTTCCAATTTGCATGTGAATCAGGCAATAGAATTTGTTTTCATGAGATATCTCCCTCAGATTTTCAAGTAATGTCATGAGATAGAAACATTTTTTTTTACTAGGACGATAAGATGCTAGATGATCAGGATTCCTATTAATACCAAGCAGGACCCTGTAGGGCTCCTGGGCACAAAAACCTTTGTTTTTCTCTGTGCACATATCTCATTATAAGTAGCTTTCATTTTTAGTAAAGAATCTATATAGTTTGAAAAAAATCTAAAGAATAAAAATCTAATGTTTTTAAACTGTATGTACTCAGGATGAACACACTACATGCTTGTTGGTGACACTTACTCAGGGATGTTGCCATTTGGCTCTATTTCTGTACAAAGGGATCCAAGGCAAAAGAAGTCGACCAGCTCTTTGCATTTGCCAGGATGAAGCCAGGAGCTTCATGAGGAATAGGAAGACTCTTTGTGATTCCCCAAACACTTTGGAATCAGAAGAGGCACAGAGCCCCAGAAGGCTGCTGTGTGACGACAGAGTTCCAAGAATGTTGTCACAAAGAAGGACTAAGCAGTTGTGAGAAGGAAGGGTTGACCTGTGATTGTCTAGAACCTTCAACATTAAAACCTACTGGTTGGATCTGTTAGGAAATTTTTCCCGGGAATATAATGCAGTAGGAGTCAGAAGGTTAGACAGAAACCAGTTACAGAAATGGGTTTTATTGTTTGTTTCCTAGATCTGTCTATAAACCATATAAAGTGTGTTTGTGGGAGGGGTGTAGAATATGTCTTCCTATCCACCATCCAGTGCTGTGATCATGCAACCTTTCTTAGCCCAAATATTTTTCCTGACCACTCCCACCATCGGACATTGACTTCTTCTCATACTATTTTCACCTCAGTGTGTTGCCCTCCTCAAAGGGCTATACTACTTTTCCCTCCCGTACAGAATTTCCAGAGGACAAACCAGGGGTCTGTCTTGCTCTTCAAGTACTGTGTTGGAATATTTACTGTTCAATCACCTTCAACAAATAATTGTTGAGCACCTACTCTGAAAGTTCTACAGAGGACAAAAGTGTAAATTACAGACCACAAGGATGTTTTTCCATCTGAGCTGGATGAGTCAGGCGAGTTCCTATGCCCAAAACTTCAGGGTTTCTTGAAGCACCTACATGTCCTTCCGTCTTCATGGGAGAGCTTGCTTTAGCCACTGTGGGATTGTGTTAAGTAGCCAGGAGTAGTGTCAGGAAGTTCTTCTCTATGTGTCTCCAACCTTCCCTCTCTCCACCCTGTGTCTTTCCTCTTCTTTCAGCTCTCTCCCTTTACCTTATTTCCTGTCCCACCTCTGTATCAACACCTCCTCTCTTTTTGTTTTTCTGCTTTATCTTGCCGTCTTCCTAAACTGGCCGACAACTATTTTTATTTGTATTTCTCTGCCAAGCTTTGGATATGTATTTCCCGAAAGACCTAAAATGCTTTTCTACTTGCCGTTTCTCTCTCCATTCTAAATCTCTTCATGCCCAGGGGCTGCGTTGGTGTCTGATTAGGCATGATAACCTGTCTGCCCTGGTTTCGAATCAGAAGAACATCAGTTTGACCTCGGAAGACAAATCACAGAGCTACCCATCCTTTCCCAGTGTCGTCTGCTCACTGAGGTGCTTATACAGATAGCCCCATCTCTAGAGATGAGGAAGGGTTCAGACTATCACCTGGTTCCCATTTCTCAGCTAATGGAACAGAGGCACATACCTGTAAAACAAGTAGGTTCGTTTCCAAATGAAAACCACATGTGCTGAATCCCACTGGAGTACTGGGTCCACTCTCTGTCACGTGCCTTAGCAGGTGCGGAAGGGTGCCCTTACCTAATTTTCACTACTAATCAACCCGAGCATTCCTTTACCTGAAAAATTAGCAATCCAAATAAACTTTCAGTTACTGTAGCTAGAAATTACAAACGCTGCCACGCAAGGAGCTGAACTGGAGTGCCACATGTAGCTTCTGATGCCAATAGCACATTGCCTGACATCTCGATGCTGAAGACTTCTCTTTGCCAGTTAATTTTTGCTTTAGGGAATGAACAGTCAGTTATCGGATCCCCTGAACACTTGTATAAATCTCTGAGACAGTATCTTCAGAAGGAAACAGTCCTTTTTTTTCCTCTTTTGCTTCAAGACACTTGTGCCAATAATCAAATGTGCTTTTATTCTCGGTCCTATTCACATGAATCCTCCAACTTATATCTTTTTCTTTCGGGTTTTCTTTGTTTTCAGACCAGAAGAGCACTTTAAGTAAAATTTATGGAATTTAAAAATGCCCAAGGCTTAATAACACACTATTGGAATATTTGAATATAGCTGAATTTACAGCAGTAAAGTTATGTGTTGGAGGGTTGTTGGCAAGGGATAAAGTTTGGAGTTGTCCCAGGAAACATTTTCTCACATAGTTGGTCATTGACTCAAATGGCAAGTGTTCTGGAATCATACTCACATGACATTGGTGGGTCTCTGGAACTAAGAAGTTAGTTCCTTCTCATTGAAAGATCAAGAATGTGTCTTAAATGCAGCACCTGCTGTCTGTAAGATGCCAGAGCCAAGACTGGAGAAGTCCCTGGAGACACATAAGACCTGGGTCCTGCCCACAAGGAACTCACAATCTAGTTGGGAAGTTAAGACATTACATTGTGGTCCCAAAGACATCATTAAAGATGCAAACATTCTCGCGTCTACCTTCAAAATATACAGAGTCAGGGCATTTCTTATCATGTCCATTGCGGCCACCCTGCTCTAAGCCACCATCATCTCTCATCCCGATTATTGCTCTAACCTCCCAAGTGGTATCTCTGTGCTTCCACTGTGACCCTGTTTAACCTACACTCAACAAAACAATCAAGGTGATCCAGTTACAGAGTGAGTTGGATCATGGCAGTCCTCTGTTGAAAGCCCTTCGATGCTCCTGGACCCACTCAGAGTAGAGCCAGTGTTCTTGCAGTATAGACAAGGGTCTACACACAGTCCAGCCACCCACACCTTTTTTGACTCTTTGCTCTCAACTTTGACCAGTTTTCCTCTTGCACATTCTGCTCCATCCACGCTCTCACCCCCTTGCTTATCCTGGAGTACACCAGGAATGTTGCGACCTCAGGGCCTTTGCACTTGCTGACCCCTCTGCCAGGAATCCTCTATCCCCTGATGACTACTCACCCCTCACATACTCAGGTGTTCATTCACAGTGAGGACTTTTTAGACCCCGTTATCTTAAATTGAGCTCTCATATGCACCCATTTGTGCACGGGCCCACACACACACACTTTTTTTTTTTAATTGGAGTATAGTTGCTTTACACTGCTGTCAGTTTCTGCTGTACAGCAAAGTGAATCAGCCATTCGTATACATATATTCCCTCTTTTTTTGGATTTCCTTCCCATTTAGGTCACCATGGAGCACCAAGTAGAGTTCCCTGTGCTATACAGTAGGTTCTCATTAGTTATCTGTTTTATACATAGTAGTGTATATATGCCAATCCCAATCTCCCAAGTCATCCCACACCCCCTTTCCCCCTTGGTATCCATACGTTTCTTCCCTATGTCTGTGTCTCTGTTTCTGCTTTGCAAATAAGATCACCTATACCGTTTTTCTAGATTCCATATATATATGGGTTAATATATTATAAAAATATGGAACGCTTCCTGAATTTGTGCGTCATCCTTGCACAGAGGCCATGCTAATCTTCTGTGTTCCCATTTTAGTATATGTGCTGCTGAAGTGAGCACCACACACACTCTCTTGCTTGCTTTAATTTTTTTCCATATAGATATCACCATATGAAACCTTAAGAGTTTGTGTGTTATCTATCTTTTCCCCAGTAGGAGCTAAGCTAGTTTTTTTTTTTTTTCAGTTTTGTTTACTATAGCTTTAGCACCTAGAATGGTACCTGACACACAGTAGGTGGCCAATAAATATTTATTGAATGATTATTTTTATTTTGAGCATGAGGTGTTATATTAGTTTCTTTGGGCTGCTGTAACAAAGTATCACGAACTAGGTTGCTTAAAGCACAGAAATTTATTGTCTCACAGCTCTGGAGGATAGAAATCTGAAATCAAGGTGTCTGCAGAGCCATGCTTCCTCTAAAATCTGTAGAGGAGAATCTTGAAGCTTCTGGCAGCCTCAGGTGTCAACTTCAGCTGCAGCACTTCAATCCCTACCCCCGTTGTCACATGACATTCTCTCCTCATTTGGGATGGGGTGGGAGGAAAACTATTCCCTTTTATGTCATCTCACCTGCCCTTTTCCTCTAAAATTTGACGAGACTAATATCCCATCAATACAGCTCTGGTCCAGCATCTACTCAGACCAGAAACCTTCAGCATCTATAAGTTGTCTAAATTCTCTAGTCTAGAATTTGAGGTTTTCCACATTCTGTTTGCCACTCACCATCACATAACCTGTGACCTATCTAACTTGTAGGATTTGCTTCTCCCCACAGGTACCCTTTGGTGCATCCCCACACATGTCTCTTCTTATGCTTTTCTTTCAACCCTTCTCTAGTGAAACCATTATGTAAAGATTTTCCTGCCATCTTCCTTCCTAAGTCCAACTTCTCCATCTTCAAAGCATGCATGCAAGATTACCCCTACCTTTTTGATGGCATTCATTATTTCCTATCCTGTCTTTTAGGTATATGTGAATGAAGGTTTTGTCTCCTCTAAATTAGGATGATAAACATACCAGTAGCATTATTTTTTGGTGATAAAACTTGTGAGAAGATTGTACATTTAAATTTTAATAAAGCT
Organism: Mesoplodon densirostris; assembly: GCF_025265405.1. NCBI lineage: Eukaryota > Metazoa > Chordata > Mammalia > Artiodactyla > Ziphiidae > Mesoplodon > Mesoplodon densirostris. The sequence continues at coordinate 13,771,977 of NC_082663.1, forward strand.
TTTGTTGTTCTGAATCAAAGAATGTGAGGTTTCAGATGCAAGAACATGTCTTTCCTCAGTTGTTTTCTGAGATAGCAATACACAGTGATGAAATGAGGTCAAGATTCAGAGGGAAGGGTTTGAGAAAGAAACATTAAGAAATGTGGAGGAAGTTGGGTGGATGTTAAAAAGTCTGTGTTAGGGACTTCCCTGTCGGTGCAGTGGTTGAGTCTTTGCCTTCCAATGCAGAGGGTGTGGGTATGATCCCTGGTGGGGGAGCTAGGATCCCACATGCCTTGCAACCAAAAACGTAAAACAGAAGCAATATTGTAACAAATTCAATAAAAGACTAAAAATGGTCCACATCAAAAAAATCTTTTTAAAAAGTCTATATAATATTTTACATGTAGCCACCTTTGGGTCTCTTTTCAAGCACCTACACTCTCTTTGGAAAATAAATTATTTTACATATTGTGGTATGCCAAATAATGTCCTCTGAAAGGTGTCCCCATCATAATTCCTGGAACCTATGATATGCTAAGTTATGCAGTAAAAGGGACTTTGTGGGTATGATTAAGTTCAGGATCTTAAGATGGGGAGATTATTCTGGATTAGTCTGACTGGATCCAGTGTAATAACAAGGATCCTTATAAGACAGAAGCAAGACAATCAGTCTCTAAGAAGAAGATGTAATGGCAAAAGCAGAGAAGAAAAGAAGGCTTCATGACAACAGAAGCAGAGAGAGATTGAAATGCTGGCTTTGAAGGTGGAGGATGGGGCCATAAGCCAAAGAATGCAGGTGGCCTCTAGATGCTAGGAACTGAATTCTCCCTTAGAACTTCCAGACAGAATACAGACCTGCTGACACCTTGATTTTAGGGCTTCTGACCTCCAGAATTATAAGATAATAAATTTGTGTTGTTTTGAGTGACTTAGTTTTGCAGTAATTTATTACAGTGGCAATAGAAAACTAACACATATTTTAAGGCATTGACAATTAAAAGCAGAGACCAGGGTTTGGCAATCTTTGCTGTAAAGGACCAGATAGTAAATATTTTAGGCTTTGTGGGCCATATGGTCTCTGTTACAATTACTCAGCTCTGCCATATAGCATGAAAGCAGCCAGAGACAAGATGTAAATAAATGGCTGTGGCTGTGTTCCAATAAAACTTTATTTACAAAAATAAGCAATAGACTGGATTTCGCCCATGGGCTGTGGCTTGCTGATACATGGTATAAACCAATGCCTCATAATTGTTTATTGTTTTAATTTATACTTCATCCTATTCTGGAGTCTTATTCCTGTTTATGTATGCCACATGACCCACTGAACAGAACATTCAACAATGGTCTGAAATTGGTTCTCCAACCAGAAACATTAAGATTTTTAAGTGAAGATGAAGCTTATTATTAACATTCTACAGTCATCTTTAATTCCTCAGTACTTGCATATTGCAAAAATTGTATCCTAGAGGTGTAAATAGCAGTGCTAAATGACTCTGGCTTGATTTGCTCAAGTGAGAAGACCATACCGTATTTTCACAAAGCCTCTAGAATTTCTAATGCTAAGAATATGCACATCTCATGAAAATGTATTTCATCAAGCACTGTCTACAGAGGATTAAACTAAACTGTAAAACCATGTTTTTTGTGTACAGACTTCAGGATTGCTAATGCTCTTTTGTTTATAATTTCTCCCTGGGACATCTCTCTTGAGGCAAATGTTCCCTCAGCAGAGGAGGTACTGTACAGACAGTGTGATTTTTAGCCAAAAAAATTGCTGCACGCGGGGATTCTTATTAGACTTGTGTTGTACTTCTCTTTGCTTTGTGAACCTGACCCCAAACATCTGTGTAAATGTGGCAAGTTAAAACAGCTTGCTTATACCTGGCTTGCCAAATACAGTTCTGTTTTCATCATGTTTATATCAGTATTACATGACATTGGCCCACCTCCCGTGACTGCTGGCTTCCTTCTCCTTTCTTCCTTGTTCATCATGCCGACCTCCAACCTTAATGGCTCAAACCCAATCCTACCCCCTCCATGGTCAGGCCTGCATCATCACTACTTCCTCTGCAACTTCTCCTAACATTCTTCTGGTCTATATGTGGATTAGTTAATTCATGTCACATGAAGCTTTACTGTTTGCATGATTTTTGCATGCACCCTACTAAATTATAGATTTGCTCATATTCAGAAACTAGCTTATAATTATTTATAGTTCATAATACTTCATATAATATTAAATAAATATTATCTGGCTTATTGATTGCTAGATTTTTTACTTAATTTGACTCTTTGGGTTTTTTAAAAATATTTTTTAGAATACTTTTAGGTTCACAACAAAATTGAAAGGAAAGTACAGATAATTCCCATACACCTCCTACCCCTACACATGCATAGCCTCCTCTATTATCAACACCACTCACCAAAATGGTACCTTTTTTACCAAGGATGAACCTACATTGACACATCATAATCCCCCAAGGTCCATAGTTCACTTTAGGGCTCACTCTGGGTATGTGCATTCTGTGGGTGTGGACAAATGTATAAATGACATATATCCATCATTATAATATCATACAGAGTATTTTCATTGCCCTAAAAATTCTTTGTGCCCTGCCTATTCGTCTCCACCCATGCACTAACACACATACACTCCTGGAAGCCACTGTTTTCTTTCTTTATTTTTTTTATTGTCCCTATAGTTTTGCTTTTTCTAGAATGTCATATAGTTAGAATCATAACAGGTAACTTGTTAGATTGACTTCTTTTGCTTAGTAATATGCATTTAAGTTTCCTTTATGTCTTTTCATGGCTTGATAGCTCATTTCTTTTTAGCATGGAATAATATTCCATTGTCTGGCTATACCACAGTTTATCCATTCACCTATTGAAGGACATCTTGGTTGCTTCCAAGTTTTGGCAATTATAGATAAAGCTGCTATCAACATCCGTGTGGACATAAGTTTTCAGCTCCTTTGGGGAAATAACCAAGGAGCACAATTACTGGATCATATGATAAAAGTAGGTTTAGTTTTTGTGGAAACTGCCAAATTGTTTTCCAAAGTGGCTGTACCATTTTGCATTCCACCAGCAGTGTATGAGAGTTCCTGTTGCTCCTCCTCCTTGTCAGCATTTGGTGTTGTCAGTTTACTGGATTTTAGCCATCCTAATTGGCATGTAGTGATATCTCGTTGTTTTAATTTGCATTTCCCTGATGACATATAATGGGGAGCATCTTTTCATAAACTCTTTGACCATCTGTATATCTTTTTGGTGAGGTGTCTGTTAAGGTCTTTGGTCTATTTTTAATTGGGTTGTTTATTTTTTTATTACTGAGTTTTAAGTGTTCTTTGTATATTTTGGATAACAGCCCTTTGTCAGATGTGCCTTTTGCAAATATTTTCTCTAAGTCAGTGGCTTGTCTTCTCATTTTCTCGATGTCTTTTTCAGAGCAGAAGTTTAAAATTTTAACAACGTCTAGCTTATAAATTATTTCTTTCTTGGACTGTGTCTTTGCTGTTGTATTTAAAGTCACTGTCATATATAACAGCGGTCCCCAACCTTTTTGGCACCAGGGACCAGTTTCGTGGAAGACAATTTTTCCACGAATGTGGGGTGGGGGGATGGTTCAGGCGGTAATGCGAGTGATGGGGAGTGGCAGATGAAGCTTCGCTCACCTGCCGCTCACCTCCTGCTGTGCAGCCAGTCCCTAAAAGGGGGTTGGGGACCCCTGATATACAAGGTCATCTAGGTTTTCTCCAGTGTTACCATCTAGGAGTTTTATAGTTTTGTGTTTAGATTTAGGTCTGTGATCCATTTAGAGTTAATTTTTGTGAGGCATGTAAGGTCTGTGTCTAGATTCATTTCTTTTTTTTTTTTTGCATGTAGATGTCCAGTTGTTCCTGCACCTTCTGTTGAGGAGACTTATCTTTGCTCCATTGTATTGCCTTTTCTCCTTTGTCAAAGATCAGTTGACTCTATTTATGGGGCCCTGTTCCTGGGCTCTTTATTCTGTTCCATTGATCTATTTGTCTATTCTTTCAACAATACCACAGTGTCTTGATTACTGTAGCTTTATGTTAAGCCTTGAAGTTAGGTAGCATCATTGTTCCAACTTTGTTCTTCTTCAATATTGTGTTGGCTGGTCTGTATCTTTTGCCTTTCATATAAACTCTAGAATCAGTTTGCTGATATAATACAATAGCTTGTTGGATTTTTTATCGTGATTGCATTGAATCTGCAGATCAAGTTGGGAAGAACTGACATCTCGGCAATATTGAATTTCTCTATCTGTGAATACAGAATATCTTTCCATTTATTTAGTTCTCCTTTAATTTTGTTGATCAGAGTTTTGTAGTTTTCCTCACACAGATCTTGTACATTTTGTAGACTTAGGCTTAAGTATTTCATTTTTGGGGGGTGCTAATGTAAATAACATTGCATTATTAATTTTAAATTCCCTTTGAACATTGTTGGTGTATAAGAAAGCAATTGACTTTGTTATATTATACCTTGTATTCTTCAACCTTGCTATAATTACTTATTAATTCCAGGAGTTTTTTGTTTATTTTTTCAAATTTTCTACATAGAGGATCATGTCATCTGCAAAGACAGTTTTAAACCTTCCTTCCCAATCTGTATACCTTTTATTTCTTTTTCTTGTGTTGTTGCATTAGCAAGTACTTCCACCGTGATGTTGAAAGGGCTGGTGAGAAGGGACATCCCTGCTTTGTACTTGATCTTAATGGGAAAGCTTTGAGTTTCTCACCATTAAGTATGATGATAGCTATAGATTTCCTGTAGATAGTCTTTATCAAGTTGAGAAAACTCCCCTCTATTCTTAATTTACTGAGAGTTTTTATTATGAATGGGTGTTGGATTTTGTCAGATCCTTTTTCTGCATCTATTGCTGTGATTTTTTTTCTTTTTTAGTCTGTGATAGATTACATTAATTGATTTTCAAATGCTGAACCAGCCTTGCATACCTGGGATAAATCCCACCTTGTCACAGTGTATACTTCTTTTTAATACATTTTTGGATTTGATTTGCTAAAATTTTGTTGAGGACTTTTGCATCAATGTTCATGAGAGATATTGGTCTGTAGCTTCCTTTTCTACTAATATCTTTGTTTAGTTTGGGTATTGAGATAATACTGGCTTCACAGAAAATATTCCCTTTGTTTCTATCCTTTGATAGAGATTGTAGAATTGATGTAATTTCTTCTTTAAATATTTGGTAGAAGTCATCAGTGAACCCATGTGGGCCCAATCCTTTCTGCTTTGGAAGGTTATTAACTATTGATTCAATTTCTTTCATATTGGCTTGGCCAAAAAGTTCGTTCGGGTTTTTCCTTAACATCTTATGGTATAGGCCTATTCAGATTATTTATTTCTTCTTGTGTGAGTTTTGGCAGATTGTGTCTTTGAAGAAATTCGTCCATTTCATCTACTTTATCAAATTGTGGGCATACAGTAGTTCATAGTATTCTTTTATTATTCTTTTAATTTTCAATAAGATCTGTAGTGAGGTCCCCTCTTTCATTTCCAATGTTACTAATTTATGTCCTCCCCCTCTCTCTCTTTTTCTCTTTTTTTTTTCTTTGTTACCTTGGCTAGAGACTTATTTTATTTATTTATTTATTTTTTGGCTGCATTGGGTCTTCATTGCTGTGTGTGGGCTTTCTCTAGTTGCGGCAAATGGGGGCTACTCTTTATTGTGGTGCATAGGCTTCTCATTGCAGTGTCTTCTCTTTTGGAGCATGGGCTCTAGGCATGCGGGCTTCAGTAGGCGTGGCACACAGGCTCAGTAGTTGCGACTCATGAGCTCTAGAGCACAGACTCAGTAGTTGTGATGCACAGGCTTAATTGCTCCGCGGCATGTGGGATCTTCCCAGACCAGGGCTCGAACCCGTGTCCCCTGCATTGGCAGGCGGATTCTTAACCACTGAGCAACCAGGGAAGTCCCAAGCCTTATTGATTTTATTGATCTTTTTGAAGAACCAGTTTTCAGCTTCATTGATTTTCTCTATTGATTTCCTCTTTTTCATTTCATTGATTTCTACCCTAATTCTTAATATTTCTTCTGCTTACTTTGGATTTACTTTGCTTTTCTTTTTCTAGTTTCCTAAGGTGGTAACTTAAATTGATTTTCGATCTTTATTCTTTTCTAATCTATGCATTCAATACCATAAGTTTCCCTCTAAACACTGTTTTTGCTGCATTCCACAGATTTGATAAGTTGTGTTTTCATTTTCAGGTAGTTCAAAATATTTTTAAACTCACCTTAAGATTTCTTCCTTGACCCATGTATTTTTCAGAAGTTTGCTGTTTAATCTCCATGTATTTTGTGGTCTTCCAGTTAACTTTCTGTTTTTGAATCCTAGTTTAATCCCATGTGGTCTGAGAGCAGGCACTGTATAATTTCTATTCTTTTACATTTGTTAGGGTGTGTTTTATGGCCCAGAATGTGGTCTACCATGGTAAACGTTCCATGAGCGCTTGAGAAAAATGTGTATTCTGCTATTGGTGAATGAAGTAGCCTGTAGATGTTAATTATATCTAGTTGAAAATCTATCTGATTTTCTGCCTGCTATATTTGCTCATTTCTGAGAAAGGAGTTTTCGTTGGATTATACTGAGAAATAGGCTAGTGATTTACAACAGAATTTTTATTTTTATTTTACCTTTTCAGTTGCAGCTAGTGTTCACTTAATATTTTAGAGAAAGCAGTCTACTCTGATTTCCAGATTTGCTTAGTGGCTGTCATTTATATTAAAAATCATATTGGATGATAACATTTAATTAATATCTTGTAAGCAAAGAATAATGAGGATATAGTCTTGAACTTTTTTGATTTGCACATGACTTTACCTAAAGTATGCCAGAAAATTAAGAATTTTTATTATCTTCAAAAACTTACAGAGAAAGAAGTCCAGAGTCTCCTGACATGGACTGATTTTAGTTTAAATAATCTGCCATGTAAGGCCCTATACATTTGCCAGGCCTCAGTGAATATGCCACTTGGTATGGAGAGCTGTGTTGGGCAGTGCATTTCTATTTTCTTTCCGGTTCCCAGCAACACCTGGTCTTTGTATTCTGCTGTCTCATAGGGATGATGACCATGTTGTTGGTCTAGTTTCCTAGTGCATACTTTAAGCCACCCAGCAGATATAAAAAGTAGAATTCTACTGAGATTCCATTACAAACTGTTCTAAGGATGTTCATTTAAAATGCATAAGTGCTGAGCACTGAAACCATCCTTTTTTTTTTTAATTCTCTCATCACCAACTCCACTGAAAAAAGTTATCATGATTTGTTAGTGAAGTAGACATTCTGATGCCCAGAGGTATTGCAGACCAGTGGTCAGGACATAATAAGAAACTACACTAAAAGTGCTTGCTTGCCATCTTCCATATTGTACTATTTGAAGGAGTGAGGAAAGGTGAGTGAAAAGTTGACTGCATATAATTACAAAAAATAGATACAAGACATTGCTCCACAGTATCACTTCTGATATACACCCATCCAGGATATGTAACCTTAATCTAAGTGTGAGAAAACAGACATTTCCAAATGGAGGAATGTTAGGCAAAATAATTGATCTGGGCTCTAAAAAAATGCCTATGTCATGTAAGTCAAAAGAGTCTGGGGGCTATACTACAAAGCTACAGTAATCAAGACAGTATGATACTGTGACAAAAACAGGAATATAAATCAATGGAACAGGATAGAAAGCCCAGAGATAAACCCATGCACATATGGTCACCTTATCATTGATAAAGGAGGCAAGAGTATACAATGGAGAAAAGACAGTCTCTTCAATAAGTGGTGCTGGGAAAACTGGACAGCTACATGTAAAAGAATGAAATTAGAACACTACCTAACACCATACACAAAAATAAACTCAAAATGGATTCAAGACCTAAATGTAAGGCCAGACACTATCAAACTCTTAGAGGAAAACATAGGCAGAACACTCTATGACATAAATCACAGCAAGATCCTTTTGGATCCACCTCCTAGAGAAATGGAAATAAAAACAAAGATAAACAAATGGGACCTAATGAAACTTCAAAGCTTTCTCACAGCAAAGGCGACCATAAACAAGACGAAAAGACAACCCTCAGAATGGGAGAAAATATTTGCAAACGAAGCAACTGACAAAGGATTCATCTCCAAAATTTACAAGCACATGCAGCTCAATATCAAAAAAACGAACAACCCAATCCAAAAATGGGCAGAAGACCTAAATAGACATTTCTCCAAAGAAGATACACAGATTGCCAACAAATACATGAAAGGATGCTCAACATCACTAATCATTAGAGAAATGCAAATCAGAACTACAGTGGGGCTTCCTGGGTGGCACAGTGGTTAAGAGTCTGCCTGCTGATGCAGGGGACATGGGTTCAAGCCCTGGTCCAGGAGGATCCCACATGCCGTGGAGCAACTGAGCCCGTGCACCACAGCTACTAAGCCTGCACTCTGGAGCCTGTGAGCCACAACTGCTGAAGCCCGCGCAACTAGAGCCTGTGCTCTGCAGCAGGGGAGGCCATGCAATGAGAAGCCTGTGCACCACAGCAAAGAGTGGCCCCCGCTTGCTGCAACTAGAGAGGGCCTGTGTGCAGCAGCAAAGACCCAATGGAGCCAAAAATAAATTAAATTAAATTAAAAAAATAAAACCTACAATGAGGTATCACCTCACACTAGTCAGAATGGCCATCATCAAAAAAATCTACAAACAATAAATGCTGGAGAGGGTGTAGAGAAAAGGGAACCCACTTGCACTGTTGGTGGGAATGTGTATTGATGCAGCCACTGTGGAGAACAGTATGGAGGTTCCTTAAAAAACTAAAAATAGAACTACCATATGACCCAGCAATCCCACTGCTGGGCATATACCCTAAGGAAACCATAATTCAAAAAGAGTCATGTACCACAATGTTCATTGCAGCTCTGTTTACAATAGCCAGGACATGGAAGCAACTAAGTGTCCATCAACAGATGAATGGATAAAGAAGATGTGCTACATATATACAATGGAATATTACTCAGCCATAAAAAGAAGTGAAATTGAGTTATTTGTAGTGAGGTAGATTGACCTAGAGTCTGTCATCCAGAGTGAAGTAAGTCAGAAAGAGAAAAACAAATACCGTATGCTAACACATATATATGCAATCTAAAAAAAAAAAAATGGTTCTGAAGTACCTAGGGGCAGGACAGGAATAAAGATGCAGACATAGAAAATGGACTTGAGCACCTGGGGAGGGGGAGGGGTAAGCTACGATGAAGTGAGAGAGTGGCATGGACATATATACACTACCAAATGTAAAATAGATAGCTAGTGGGAAGCAGCTGCATAGCACAGGGAGATCAGCTCAGTGCTTTGTGACCACCTAGAGGGGTGGGATAGGGAGAGTGGGTGTTAGACGCAAGAGGGAGGAGATATGGGGATATATGTATATGTATAGCTGATTCACTTTGTTATACAGCAGAAACTAACACACCATTGTAAAGCAATTATACTCCAATAAAGATGTTAAAAAAAATAGTCTGGGGGAATGTTCTAGATTAAAACATCCTTGATCAGATCCTAGATTCAAATATAAAATAAAATAAAATTTCCCAGCTTTACAGGACATTATTGAGCCAATGGAGAAAATTTAAATATAGAGTTTCTATTGATAAGGGTATTTGAATCATTGTTAAATTTTCTGTGTATGATGATTGTATTGATGTGATGTGGGATATTTCATAAGAGGGTATATGCTGAAGTATTTCTGAGATTTAGATTCACAAGATTTGCAACTAACTCTCAAGTAATTCTGAAAAAGAGAGTGTTTATATGTGTGTACACCTATACATACATACACACATATGTACACATATACTTGTGTATTATTCATATATATAAATGTAAAAGAGAGAGAGAGAATGTGTAAATATTAACAATTGGTAAATCTTGGCATATAGGTGTTTGTTGTACTATTCTGCCAAGTTTTTCCAGAAGTTTGACGTTTTTCAAAATAAAAATTGGGAGATAAGTAGACAACAAACCTCAGAGGGTCTTTTCCCCAGGCTTTTGTTTGGACATTAGTTAAGGTTCAGATAAACGAAAGTGGAAAATCCTCAAGCTACCCAAATAAATAATCTGTTCTTATCTTTTACAATATTTGGATATTTTAGTACTTACAGACAAGGCCAGTTGAAGACTAGCTAAATAAATATCTTTATATATTTGACCCTTTAAGGGATGACTTTAAATAAACAAACAAATAAAATAACAGCCAAGCATCCAGGCATTGTGATAATCACAAGTTTTTGATTTGGAAATGTTTCCCAGTTTGAGAGTTATTGCTTTCAGCTGTAATAATAACAGGCTTTTCCTCTAAGGGAAAAATATGTGATGTTTAAAATAAATATCATCAGTACAGTTTTGCACTGTTGAGAAAACATAAATGACCTTTTTTTCTTTAAACATTTGGATCACCCAAATTCTCATGAATGTGTATTGGGGGAGACAGAATTTCAACTAAGAGGTGATAAAAAGACTGGTTACAAGAGGGTTCACCATCATTTTAAACAGCTCCAAAGCCCTTTGGTTTGTGGGCTTCGCACAAGGAGAGGCTCAGAGTTTTGTCCAAGCAAGTTGGCTTTATGTTCCTACTGAAATCTGCATTTTGACTGTTGAATACAATTCAGGACGGAACTGTAAGCTCAGACGATGCCACTACTTACTTCCTAGGAGTTGACTCAAACCAGTGTTGTTCTCAACAGGGTGGTATCATAAAAGGGTTTACACATATCTCCAGGGAACAGCCAAAGACTTGAAGACATCTTTTCGGTGAGATTTCACATCCTCACTTTTTGTCTTATGAGAAAATAGTAACAAGTTTCGTCTTTGTTCCCTTAGTCTGACATGATAAATCTTTCAGCAAGAAGATGTTTTTCTTTAACTGAAAAAATATCCAGAACTATAGTGAATATCATTATTTGAGTAGCCATGATTTTTCTGACATCATATTAGTTGAATTACCTACAGTTATGTGATAGCAACACCACAGGAGCCCTGTAGGACAGGCACTACTATTTTACAGAGAAGGAAAATTTTACCGCTAAGTTAGTAGGTAGTGATTGGTCTGGTAATAATCTTGCTCTTACCACTACAATATACTGCTTCCTGCAAATGAAGGATATTTATTTTCTTTTATTCCATTATCCACTTAGAAATTGTGAGAGCATACAGAAACACAATCAAATGAATGGAAACAAATCCTTTTAAGGTGGCAATTTTATTTCTTTTCTCCACCAGCTGGTCAGTTAGGTCTTTTATGAGCGTGTTTATCTTCCTAGAGTCTTAACATGGATAGACATTTATTTGTCGATTAAAATCTGTAGCACGAACTAAGGGAAATAACAGACATTCTGCAGGAATGATTCATGTCAAGGTAGCTTGCCTTGATTGAGGCCAGAGATCATGGGAGAATTCAGCTGAGTTCTCCAGAATCCTCCTTGGAAAAGAGAGAGAACAGCAGTGAGAGACTCTGAAGTAATAGGCTTATCAACTGATAGCCATTCACTAACTCAGAAGTACTTGGCAGGTGAGAAGTTGAGTGCATATTCAAAATCAGTAGCTACTGCTTCTTGTGTGTTCAACAAACATTATCACCAGTTCTGTGCCAGGCATCGGGCTGTGTACTGAACTCATTCAAGGGTCACCCAGTTGTCTACAAGTCTAAATTTTCAATCTCTGTTGAATTGCTATGCATAAAGTGAGATGTTAGCAATAAAGCATAATACCTGTACTAAACCAGTCATTTATTAGTAATTATGACTATTAATTAGCATCATCTTCCAAGTAATGCTAGTAATGAAGAGCCCACATTGTGGATGCCCCCCAGGACATTTTCCTTGAAGACTTCCTTTGGAACTTTTCCTGAAAACATTCAAGAATCATATGGAAGACATCCAGTTAGAAACTTCCATGTTGTAAACCTTAAGCTTTGATTATATTTACCTTGGGTGGCTGAGTAAATTACTTGACTTTTCTCCAGGCTTAAAATGGTGTTATAAAACCACATTTGTGCCTGATTACGTGGTCCATCTCTGTTGGGAACCCTTTCAAGCATGCATGTAGGTTGTAAATGTTGGGAAAACATTTAATAATTCATTAAAAATTCATGTTTTAAATTGTAAGTCTGATTTTGCTTTCGTACCTAGCTTATTTTTTCTCTCCCATTTAGTAAATTCAGCAATCCTCACTAACTGAAATGTCGGTCAACAATTATTTTTTCTAATATGGCAAATCATTTTGTACATTAAGCCACCAGCTTTGGCAACAGTGGCACCATCAGCTATCACCTGTTTTTAGCTGTTTCCTTTCAAAATGATTTATTGGAAAGAGTATAATATTATATAATTATGCAGTGCTTATCACACCTTAATGTGAGATTTTCCACCTAAATTGGTAGTTACCCCTGCTTCTCTGAAACACACACACACACACACACACACACACACACACACACACACACAACCCTGGGAGAAAAATGCCAAAATTCTAAAACCTTACATAATAGGCTCAGAGAATGAGCTTATTCTGGGACAAGCTGGATGTTTTTACAGTGCAGAATGCTTGTTAAATAAAGGCAATGATGACTCAAGTGAGAAATATGTTTGAAAGTAATAATTTTATATACAGTATTTTTTCTTCCTCTGTTACATTTTATTCATGGTGCAACTTTCTCTGCAGAACAGTAATATCTGTTTTTAATTCTGGAGTATTTTATTGTTTAAAAAAATCCCATCTTAAATTTCAGATGTATAATTTTGCTTTTATGATAGAATACTTAGGAAAATTGTAACTGTTTCGTAAAGGAGGTTTGTATAATGCTCATGCACACATCTTTGAAGCTCAATATTTTATTTTATTATAAGGACTAGGTAAATTTTCATTTCATTTTCTGCTTGGAGACTACGCATGTCTTGGGTTTTCAAAGAACTGTTTTGTAGTGTGAAATCTACACTGTTAAACAGAACAATCTCTTTCTAAATTCCTTTAGGCATGTGACTTTAAGAGACCTGTGAATATTTAAAGTGATAAGAGTTCCAAAGCTTGTGGAGCTGCAGGATCTGTAAGTAAAGGTCCCTCACAAAATCTACAAATACTCTGCCTAAAATCATAGCAAACAAAGATCAGAACATACGGGAAAAATTAGTCATTTTAGGTCCTACCTTTTTATTTGCATTTCAAATAAAATTATTTATATTCTCCTTTCCCTCTTTTTCTCCCTTCTCCTTTCTCCTCTGCACTATCTTCAGTTCTTCTCTCTCTGTTTATTTCCATGATAATACAAAAATAAATATTTCCCAACTTAAAAAAGAGAGAGAAAACCGTTTTTTTGACTCTCAGACCCAACTATGCCAATTCTCAGCTCTCCTTTGTAGTTAAACTTTTCAAAATATTTTCTTTTCATATTGCCTTTTTTCCCCTCACTTCCCGTTTTTTAAATCTTTTTTTTTTTTTTTTTTAGATGTTAGCATTGTAGTGATATTTTCCCAGGCATATTTTCAGCCCAGATAAGGACACTTTTTTTTTTTTTTTTTTTTTTTTGCGGTACGCGGGCCTCTCACTGTTGCAGCCTCTCCTGTTGCAGAGCACAGGCTCCGGACGCGCAAGCTCAGTGGCTATGGCTCACGGGCCCAGCCGCTCCGCAGCATGTGGAATCTTCCCGGACCGGGGCACGAACCCGTGTCCCCTGCATCGGCAGGCGGATTCTCAACCACTGCGCCACCAGGGAAGCCCAAGGACACTTTTTAAGTACGATTGTGTTGAACACTATTTTTTGGCTACCCAGATCATTTTTGCTATTATAAAAAATTGCAAGTATTGCCTAAGAATGCGCATAATTGTGCACCTAGCATATTTATTTCTTCTTAAGAAATACTTTATTATGAAATATTTCAATACTTCCAATAGCAGGCTTTCAGAGCCAACTGCAAGAGTATAGTGGAGGCCTACCTACCATCTGATGAATATTTAACAGATATTTGTCAGGCTTATGTCGACTATCCCCCAGTCTTTATTCATTATTTCTTCATAACAACCTGGAAGGCCAGCTTTGAATTTGATCTTGGTGCCTTATTCATACTCATAGCACCGCCCCACCACCCCTGCCCTGCTCCCAAAAGGCATGCTGTGGTCCACATTACATTGTGTTTCCACCACACAGATCAAAGGACATAAGTGACCTCAGGAACATGGTGTTTAGTAAAATGTAGCAAGATCATTAAGAAGTGATGAATTTTGAGTATTTATTTCTTTTGTTGTTAATAAAATTTACTTAATTGTAAGTTTATGCAATTTACTTTTTAATGGTTATATTAACAAATAGCTTGCAAAATTTTTTTTTAAATAACAATCAGATATTCGTTCAAACCAGCTCCAGTACAGTATAGCCCAACACCATTGACTGAATAGGCTATGTCAGTCATTTCTGGGTTTACATTCTATTTTATTGTCCTGTTTGTGTATTTCTGCTCTGATAAAACACTGTATTAATTCATGTTTAAAATGCAGCTTGGTATCTGGAAGGGCAGTCCTTTCACAGTTTTCTTCTTCAGGAATATCTTGGCTGTTTTTGTTGGGGGCTACCTTGGCACTTTCCTTGCTATGTATACTTTACAATTATTTTGTGAATTTCACAAAAATTTGGAACTTGGAGTGAAATTGCATTGAATCTTAGGTCAGTTTGGTAAGAACAGACATTTCTATGATGTTGAGTTTTTTATTCACTGATATTGTATAGCTCTCCATTGTTGGTCTCTTCATGTTTTTAAAATAATCTTAAAATGTTTAAAACTTTTTTTACAATTTATTCTTAAGTACCTTATATTTTTGGTTGGTGGTATAGAGATTTTTTTATCTTCCTTTTTTCCTTTAAAGTCAATTTAATTGAGGTATAATTTACATATGATGAAATGCACCAAGTATGTGAAACCATATGAAAAATCATATATACACAGTTTGATGAATTTTGACAAATGTATAACTCATGTAACCACCTCCACAATCAGGATGTAAAACATTCCTGTCATCCCACAATGTTCCTTATTGCCTCATTTCAGTCAAATCCCCCTTTCCTTCCAAGCCCCAGGAAACCACTGATTCATTTTCTGTCACTATAGATTAGCTTTGCCTGTTCTTGAATTTCATATAAATGGAATCATACAGTATATATGTACATTTTTGGGGTCTGGCTCTTTTTGCTGGGTCTAATGTTCTTTTTCAAATGTTTATAAACTTGCTGATTTATGGAAATGAAATCTATGTTTTGTGAAAATTCATCTTACAGTTATTTTACTAAACCCTTTTGTTACACCCAATAATTTATCTGAGATTATTTTGGTTTTTTTTTTAATATGAATAATAATAGAACTTGGAGATGATGACATTTTGATTTCTTCCTTTCCAGCCCTTATACTGTTTATTTTTTTTTCTTGTCTTATTATGCTAGACAGAGTATCCAATGTTAAACTGAAGTTATAATAGTAAGCCTTATCATGTTTTTCTTATTCTTAAAGGGAATGCTTTTCCATATTTCACCATTAAGTTTAATGATTGCTGTGGATGTAATATAAACAGGTTTTGTTAGGCTTATGAAACATCTTTCCATTCTAAGTTTGCCAAGGTTTTAAAAAATCATTATGGGTATTGGATTTTATTGAATGCTTTTTACTGTAACTATTAATAAACATTTTGTCTTTTAACGTCCTCTTTGCATCTATATTCATAAGTGAGCTTGACTTCAAAAAGCAGGGGATGGCAAAGTTTTTCTTAAAGAGTCAGATGATGTACATTTTCAGCTTGTGGGCCATACAATTTCTATCACAACTACTCAACTCTGCTATTGTAGTATGAAAGCAGCCATAGATAATATGTAAACAAATAGACATGGATGTGTTTCAATAAAACTTTATTTACAGATATAGGCAGCCAGCCTGTTGACTGTAGTTTGCTGACTCCTGTCTGTAAAACAGATTCAAAAACTTTTATGATGCTAGGACTTTTTACACTTTCTGTGTCTTCTTGAGTCAGTTTTGTTGTTACATTTTCTGGTATTTTTTCCATTTCATCTAAGTTTTAACATGTATTTTACACCTATTTTATTTGTAGTTCTCCTTTGTTTTATTTCATCATCTTTTTTCTTACAATATGTTTTTGTTTGAGTCTTCTGCCTTTCATCTTGATCAGTTTTGGAATGTTTGTTTTATTGATGATTTTAAACAAAACTTTAAGCACAGCCAAGGAAGTGGTGACCTCATGCTTTTCTTCCACTTAACCCATAAATACATTGACTGATCTATAGATGGTAGATCATTCCTCCACCTGGTTTGTCTGTCTCCACTCTATGTTGTGTCCTTTCTTAAACTACATACTTAAATGAAGGTGTAGATATTTCTCACATGGAAGAAGATCATTCTTCATTAAATAATACAGGATATTGGACCTCTGTTAATAGGTAATCAGAGTAAGTATTCTTTGAGCACTCAGTGTATGCCAGGCACTCCACTAAGTGCTTGTCACAGATTATCTCACCTAACCTTCACAACTATTCTACTAAATTTTACCATTACCTTCATCTTTGCATGTAAAGAAACAAGCTTGGAGAAACTAACGGGCATAAAGAAATAATGGTGGACCAGGATCCCAAACTTTTGATGCATACTTTAGTACCTTAAGAAGACATGGCCAGGGGCTTCCCTGGTGGCTCAGTGGTTGAGAGTCTGCCTGCCAATGCAGGGGACACGGGTTCGTGCTCCGGTCCGGGAAGATCCCACATGCCATGGAGTGGCTGGGCCTGTGAGCCATGGCTGCTGAGCCTGCGCGTCCGGAGCCTGTGCTCCACAATGGGAGAGGCCACAACAGTGAGAGGCCTGCGTACCGCAAAAAAAAAAAAAGAAAGAAAAAGAAAGCAGTACTCTGCGAAGAAAGTCTAGACCAATTATGTCCTGCAATTTAAGTTTTAAAAATGAGATTCTAGCTTGTAATCACTCTCCTGTGAGTTCAATCCTTGTTTAAACCACTAGGATCATATATCTGAATGTAACTAAGTAAGGGTCAGATCATGAACTGTGGTTTTACTTCTGTATAATATTTTATAATTTTCAAAGGCTTTTACAAATATCTCATGTTATCCTCACAATATGTCTTTGAATTAGTGATAATTATTTTTTCCTATTTTAGAGTTAAGTGCATTGAGGCTAAGAGATTTAAGTATCTAGGTCAAAGTCACAAGCTCATGGGTGGTGAAGCTCAGATGTAAACAAAGGTTTTCTGACTTTCCATGTTGGAATATTTTCCAATACAGCATGGATCAGGCATTCATGAATCCCTGTCTGAAACAGCCAAATGATTTGACTCTTACATCATCTGATTTGCTCAGTGTTGTAGAATTAAGGATTGGATGATGACTGATTTATTAGCATCACAGAGGACTGCAATATATGATGTGTGTATGGATCTAATTTAGTGAAATGAGCAAAGTAACCTCTGTAGAGTTAATGCATGATAGAAATGCACTGAAATGAGAACTAGAACATATATAATTAAAGAATCTGTTTCTCCACTGGACATAACAAGCCAGGAAGGATGACAAAAATGTTTGCATCAATTCCTTCAGTAGGCTATTTCCACATCAACCAGGGCTGTAGATACTTGGTGTTAATTTTTGAAAGTTTATTCTTAGGTTTCTGAATTCATTGTTCTGGATAATTTAGTATTCCCTTTTTCTTTTAACACCAGCAGAGAACTTGTACATGGATAACTTCCAGGGGCCTTTCACTGGTGCTCTTTCCCAGAGGCCCATCCACTTGATGATGGCTTTTTAAAATGCCTGATGTTCCAAATAACGATATGTAAAATATGTTATTAACCTCTTTCCTTGACCATGACTACCTTATAAGGAAGAAAGAAAAAATACCATGATTCCAAACCAGCACTAAATTGATTTCATAGAAGTTCACACACAAAATTTATTTGGGAAAAATACGTTGGCATAATCTATTAGTAATGATATGTATCTTTTCTTTAAGGCAGAATTGATATTATGATTATACACTGGTGTATGTTATACACAAACATAAACATTAATAGTTAAGTAGTAATAAATAGTTACATGTGGCGCACAGACTTAAATATTACTAAATACTAATGACAAATTTAGTCATAGCTAACATTGTTAGTGTTGACTGTGCTCCAGGCAGTATCATAAGGGATTTAATTTGATTCCCACAACAAACCTAAAAGGTTGCTACTAGTGTTATCACCATTTTACAAATGAGAAAAATGATGCCCAAAGGCGTGGTGCAGTTCAGCCAGTTCACACTAATAAACGAACTGGCTCTAGATTCCATATTCTTAACCACGTGCAGTGATGCTGTAGGATGCATGATGAGAGAGGATCGGAAGCAGAGTTTCCATGGCAAACAAGCACATGCCTCACAAAACAACGGCAAAGCATCCCAGCCTCTAATGTCCCATTATCATGTTAACAAGTTAAGAGGCCAGGAAGATGTTTGTATTTAGAATTCTCTTGAAACACAAGATGTAGAAATAGAATACATTTTAAAGACTTTTTTCCTGTTTCACATAGTCTGCACTTTCTGACAACAGAGAAATTTGGAAGAAATTTCTCCCAAACTCTCATCTGTTTTTCTTTTGCATAGATGTTGTGAATCTTCTAACCAATTGTGTTTGCCTAGTTTCTTTGGCAACTAGGAAGTTCAGAACCAAATGTACAACCTACTTGTAAAAATTGTATAGGATTAAAGGATGTCCAGGTATTAATCATATCTTGGCTTTTTATTATTTTCTGCCACATTTTTCATGGGTCCTGGTTTCTTGAGCTGTTTGCTTTTCATTTTGTTGAATTGTAAAAATTCCTTCAAGGCACCTCAAGATCTTATGGAGGTGTTTACTAAATACATCAAAAATATGTAAGATAAAAATTCAAAACATGTTGTTTTATTTAAAGTCATAGAATTGTCATAAACATAGGACCACTGAGATTTTCTAACTTAAATGACAAGAGACAGTTAGTTTAGTTTGGTTTGGTTTTAGGAACAGAGTGTAGATAAAGCCACATTATTACATGAAACCTTGTTCACATTCCTACTGTAAAAATGTTTTGTTCTATTTTGGAGAAGCTATTTCTAGAGTTCATTTTTCCATTCACAATTAGGTGTGTGACCCAACTGGATAGTTTTCTGGTGCCTGATAATGAATGTTAAATTTGAATTTGTCCAGACTACTTCATTGCTTATAAAATAGTGTCATTTTGGATGACCTAGTAACAAACCTAACCCCCATAACTTTTTTTAAAAATCCTATGTACAACCTAGTTAGCATTCTTTTTTCTTAAATAAATTTATTTATTTATTTATTTATTTATTTTTGGCTGTGCTGGGTCTTCGTTTCTGTGCGAGGGCTTTCTCCAGTTGCGGCGAGTGGGGGCCACTCTTCATCGCGGTGTGTGGGCCTCTCACTGCCGCGGCCACTCCCGTTGCGGAGCCCAGGCTCCAGACGCGCAGGCTCAGTAGTTGTGGCCCACAGGCTTAGTTGCTCCGGGGCATGTGGGATCTTCCCAGACCAGGGCTCAATCAAACCCCTGTCCTCTGCACTGGCAGGCAGATTCCCAACCACTGCGCCACCAGGGAAGCCCACCCCCATAACTTTTTACTGACATCAGAATTGATTATTCTAACACTTTGGAGGTAGAAACCCCATGTTGATTGTTCAGACGAGGTTAAGAGGTTGTATTTTAAGCGAGCTTGCTCAGCTCTCTTGGTAGTGATGCCGGGGAGCATCTCTATCAGTGTGGCCAGGAGGGAACGATTTTTCTAGGCACCACTGACCCCTGAGATACAACCTGGTAAGTCCATTCTTCTTTGCAAGAGGGAAAGTGGTTGAAAGAAAAAAAAGAAAATGACACCACAGTATCCCAGGGAGGGGAGAAGAGGAAGGATTTTAAGCAGAAGAAAGGAAAAAGAAAATATTGCTTCTGGATGAAAAAAATTAATGAGCATAGGACACAGATAACCGAGATAGGTAAATACAGAGCATCAGCCTTCCGACAGCCCTCTTGAGTCATCTCTGCGGCATGGGGTGAGTCACAGAGCACACGGTCCCCTGTTCGTTCTGAGAGTTTCCTGTTGGTGAGGTGAGATGATAAATTTGCTCGACAGATTGAACTCCTGCATGTGCTTAGAGCACAGAGGGAGAGGGAGGCTCATCCGGGGCTCTGATCCCCTCGCAGCCGCTGGCAGCTGCCTTTCTCTTGGCCAGCTCCTTGCACTTCAAGGGTCCTGTGTGGTGCGTCGGGCGCCAGAAACAACAGTCATGTCAAGTCGCACTTCAGGACTGAACAAAGTTATCTCTGTCCAGCACGTTTCCAAATGCGATGCAAAAATAAGGGATGAACAGATGGATGGATTTGCTTGTTCCATGTCCCTCTGGTGAATCTTAGGAGCTCTTTTGCCCATGGTATGTTTGTTTTCCATACTTGAACATTTTTTCCCCGATATAAAATTCAATATTTGAAAGTTGGTTCTGGCAAAGTTGACCAAGTAATTCTTAGGTTAATTCCACAGATGTGTTTATTTATTCAAGTCGGAAATAGTTTCTTTCCTCAAATTACAGGGCATATCAAGAGTGAGTATTTCTTTCAGGATTGAAGGGTCACATTGTTTGTTAAAACCAACCAACCAACCAACAAAATAAAAGCAAGAGAAGGAGAAGCTAGATTCATACAAAAGGAGTATTTGGGTTTTATCATTTTTATTAAATAACTAAATAACCCAATAGCAATGAAACTATTTGTAGTAATTAAAATGAAGCCTTTAATGTTTATTCTTATTTATCTCCTTTATTTGTATTTTCATTTACTCTACAGTGTTTTAATTTTTAGGTAAAGTATGAAATCCCCACATGTCAGATGTGGGACTTCTGTATTTATTGATTTGCAGAGGCACGTGTGAGGTCACTTTGAGCTCCATTTTAAAGGCAGTGGGGCTTAAGGTCAGAATTAAGGTGAGTGGTTTGTAAATTTTAAGATCACAATCTATGGAAACCCCACTTTGTCTAAACTGCAATACTTGCATATTTTGAACCACAACTTAATGTCAAAAAAGGATTCCCTCTCGGGTGCAATTTCCTCCTTCAACTTCCTAGTGTCAAATACAGAAGACAAAATGCCATCAAGAGTAATGATGTTAGTGTAAGGAGGGTGGGAGGGAGACGCAAGAGGGAGGAGATATGGGAACATATGTATACGTATAGCTGATTCACTTTGTTATACAGCAGAAACTAACACAGCATTGTAAAGCAATTATACTCCAATAAAGATGTTAAAAAAATAGAAAAAAAAAAAAAAAAGAGAAGAGTAATGATGTTGCCCTTGGACTTTAATGCAGAAAGACCAAAGGAGCTTTGCACCTTCAGGAATTCCCTCTCTTTGGGGATGAAGTGATTTCAGATTGACTGTTCTATTTAGTATTATAAAATGGTTTCATACAGAACAATTACAGGCAGACCTAGGAGATACTGCCAGTTCAGTTTCAGACCACAGCAATAAAGCGAGTCAATTTTTTTTATTTTCTAGTGTATATAAAAGTTAGGTTTACATTATATTATCGTCTATTAAGAGTACAATAGCATTATGTCTGAAAAATGTACATACCTTAATTAAAAATACTTTATTGCTTAAAAAATGCTAACCGTCATAATAACGCAGCATGGTAATGCAAGTTTGCCACAAATTTTCAATTTGTAAAAAAAAAAAACCAAAACCCACACTATCTGCGAGGTGCGATAAGGCACAGCACAGTAAAATGAGGTCTGCCTGTATACTTAAAAGAGGTAAAAGTATCCAAACATTACAGAAATAATAATCACATTGTGACAGGCACCATCGTGAGTGCTGAGATAGGGCTCATTGACTTGGACCAAGTGTAAATATTAGAACTTATATTTAACATGCATACAATTATAGGAAAGTGAAATTAGTATATTATCGTTTTTTTTTCTAAAATGATTAATGGATTCCAAATCACACTCATGAATCTAGCAAAACGTTTGATGAGTACTTGCTGCGTGAACAGTGTTGTACTGGGAAGAGTCAGTGCTGCAAAGATGATTCCAACGTAACAGTCGTCACGTGACCTATCTGTCTTTAGAAGGGGCAGTGGCTAGAAACAGGTTTGGCATGAATCTGATGGAACTAAAGTGTTTGCTGGGGTGTGGGGTGCAGTGGAGGCAGCATGCCTCTCCAAGAGCAGACAGTTACCAAATTAAGAAAAAAAGCTTTAGCAATAAGTAGCAGGTTAGTGTTTTTCAAGCATATTATATGTTATTTTAATAAGTTTGTTTCCCCTATAAAGTAGTGTATGCATGTCCTTGCTGCTGCTGCTCAGACCCTCGTCCCGCTGCCCACAGCAAGGCTGAGCACCCTTTTCTGCAGCCGCCTGCTACACGAGCCTCTTCCTCTCGCCACCCAAAAGGCTGCTGCCGCTTGGGCTGGGCTGAGTGTCAGCTTCCCCCACTATGCTGAACAGAGAGTGTGTGGCCGTGGCAGTTCGCGTGTCCTCGTGGTGGTGGTCCCAAAGCTCGTGATGCTATGCATTGTCTCCTCTCCCTGGGACCTCCGTGGGACATGCGCTCCCTCCTGACTCAGCCCCCTCTCACCACACACTGCCCCTCCTCTGGGGCTGGTAGTCACGTCATGGATTGAAATTCCTGCTCTAGATGTTACTGGCTGGCTGGACTTCAGGCGAGGCATTTAATTTCTCTGATCTGTGTCCTTTTCTGAAAAATACAGATTATTATAAGCTTTCATAGGACGGTGTTGTCAGTGTCAAGTGGGTAACAGGTGAGAAGGACCCTCACAGAGCCTGTCCCAGAGCACAGCCCCGGTCTCAGTGAAGCCTCACCTTCCTTCCTTCCTTCCAATTTTCTTTATCTGTTTGTTGTCTGCTGTCCTTCTTCTGCTCCACTTCTTTTTCTTCTTTCTTCTTTCCTTTCCTTTATTATTATTATTATTTTTGAGGTATAAAGAGAGGGACCATGTTGTATTCTGGGAGTTCAGAAAAGAAATTTGACAGTTGGAGGCATGAGAGAAGTATTTGGGAAGAGTCTTTAATGTAGGTCTTGAAGTTAGTAGACCTTACTATGTAGAAAGGAAAGAAAGAACACCTAGACTTTGAATAGAAAGCCAGAACCATCATGGAGTCCTTGTATCCTAGTTAAACTCTAGTAGGCAGTATGGAGCCTTTGAAGATTTCTTTTTTCTTCTTCTTCATCATGTCCTAGGTATACTTCAGCGGGGTCGATGTTGAAAATGGCATTCTTGCTTCACTGAATGGGGTGTGGGTGAGGGAGACTGTTTCAGCTTGTTTGAATCAGGATGATGACAAGCGAAATAGAAAGGGCTGTTGAGGAATAAATTGCGTTCTCAGTAGGACTCACAGCTAATTGCATGTAAGGAGTAAAGCATATGGTGGAAGCAAAAGTATTTGAGGTTTTAAGCTTAGTGACTAGAGGGATAAAAGTGACATGATCAGGGAGAGGAAATACATGGAGAGAAACATGTCTGCAAAGGAAGCTTGAGGTGTCCGCTAAAAATTTGGGATGTTGTCTTTAGAAAGTTGTGGGGAATAAAAGCCTTACATTCCACAGCTGTTACACTTGCATGGCTTTTGGAAGAGAGGTTAAATGACTGTCAGAAATGTCCAAGGATAATAAATGTCAGAATCTTCTAGAAAGGGTCTGAGATGAGATGACCTTAGGGATAGTGAGATCTGTTTTTTGAAAGGTGAGAGATGATCCAGAGGAATCAGAACAGGAAACTGAGCTGTTCAGAAGGATGGGATCCTGCTCAAAGAAGAAACATTCACTTTGTTATAAAGCAGAAACTAACACACCATTGTAAAGCAATTATACTCCAATAAAGATTAAAAAAAAAAAGAAGAAGAAGAAGAAGAAAGGTGCTTGGGTGTTTCCAATACGGTGATACACCGACTTTTAGGAAGGTGGGAGATTAAAAGCTGTTGGGTTTATTAACAAGAGGTCACTGGGGACTTTTAAGAAACAGTTTTATAGGGTAATATTTTGCAAACCCAGTGATGAACAAAGTATAGCACAGTGGTTCATAGTCAGCCCTAGAATTTGATTTGATGGTTTGAAGCAAGACTTGTTTCCTACTAGTTGTTTTCACTGTAAGATTTGGTGTCTTTCTAGGTGTTTCATCCAAAGAAAGAATAATTTGTAACTATTCTTGTTTTCTCAAATTAACATTCAAACTATTAAAATTGCAAATTCTGAAGCGTAGTTTTTCTGAAGCTCTTAAAGTTAACTCAAACTATCATTATTCTGTATATAAATCTGGTACAGTTCAGCCATCACTTTCAAGGGGACCTTCACAACTTAGTTAAGTTTCACTGAATATTTAAATAGCATTCATAAATTTAACATATTCATTTCTATTTTTTAAGCTTTTCAAAGGTCTAACATAGCAAAGAGTCCCAAGTTCTGGAGAAATTTACATAAATATAGTAAATTAAATTTATAAGCATGGTGACCCTTAAGTTCTCATAAACATTACAATATTATTTTATAAACTAGTGAATTTTTCTTATATGTTTTTTATGTTTATAATTAAAAGAGCAAACCTAAATAAATCACCCAGTCTTAAATTTGATAAATACATAACACAGCACATGTACACAAATTATTCATAAGCACAAATGTATTAATGCATTTGGCTTGTTTTTGCTTTGTCATCTTTGTCCCTTACTCTAAACTTGACTGGTTTTAACAAAATTTATACACTAAGGAGACAATCCTACAACCCAAGGCCTGGTCTTCTCAGCAACAATTCCCTTTGCCCTCCTCTAACTTAAAAGCTAGAAATTCAAACTCTGAGTTTCTCTTACGGCCACAGGGGGCCGCTTGACACACTTCTGTCCGATGGGATATACACAAGAGTTCCTGTCTACTTATGGATAAAAAGGCACCAAATATTTGCTTGTTACCACAGATAATGGCACCTGGTAA
Organism: Mesoplodon densirostris; assembly: GCF_025265405.1. NCBI lineage: Eukaryota > Metazoa > Chordata > Mammalia > Artiodactyla > Ziphiidae > Mesoplodon > Mesoplodon densirostris. The sequence goes on from NC_082663.1 coordinate 13,797,069, forward strand.
TTATCATATCTGAAACTTATATGACCCTCATTGTGTTCCAAAAACCATTGTATCTGCTTTCTGTGGTTTAACTGTAATATCCATAACAACTCCACGAGGTAGATACAATGATCATTTCTTTTCATAGAGGAGGAAGTGGCAACACAGAGAGGTTACTAACTTGTCCAGAGTCACACAGCTAGTAATTGGGCAAAGTTCAGGTTTGAGCTCCAGCACCATAGTTCCAGAGTCATCTTCACCCCTCCCCCATAGTCACCTCTCCCTGGTCCTTCCTCTGCTGGGCACCTGAAGCTCTTTGTTGGATCTATTCTGCAACATTTATGACATACTGTGACTGCTAGTGGTTTTTATTCATCTCCCCTATTGGTCTAAATGTTCCTTGGCCTTGTGCATCCTTTATACCCCACACCCAGCCACAGAACTTATCTCCTCATAGATGTTCAACAAATACTTCAATGAGCAAATGACCTGAGATCTATAACATTTCAAATGTCACTTAAGTGGACTTACTTTAAAAGCCTCAGAGTGCCAACCCTAGAGGATATTCCTTGAAATTTAAAAAGGAGTAAATAGAATAGGTAGAAAAGTGACTTTTTTACTCTGGAAAGAGGGTTGTCACTTTGCCTAATGACTACTTTGTGCAGTGTCATCATAGAGCTGAGAAGCCCCTCGCCAGATCTGGTAAGGAAGGAGATGTTGCATTGTCCCTTTGTGTATTTCTCCATAAATGACATTGTCATTATCTAATACTTTGACAACTGTCTGAATCAAGTAGTCTGTAGGGAAATAAGACAAATAACAAAGCCCTTTTCAGATCTGTGATTTTCCTCAAGGAAAGCTAATGTGTGACTGGGCACCTGGGCCCCCATGTAGAGCTGATGTTTGCCTGCAGATGTACGAAAACAGTATGACAGAGTGACCAGCACCTGGGATATGGTCCGTAGAATAGGGATGTCATTTATATGTTAGGACGTGTTCAGCTTCATGATGTGGATGAAATAATAGTGTATTAGAGTTCTCCAGAGAAACAGAACCAACGGGATATGTATATATGAAGAGATTTATTATGAGGAATTGACTCAGTTATGGAGGCCGAGAAGTCCCACCATCTACCATATGTAAGCTGGCGTCCAGGAAAGCTGGTGGTGCAAGTCAGTACAAGTCCAAAGCCCTGAGAACCAGGAGTGCAGCTGGCTGTATCCCAGCTCAAAAAATTAGGCAGGGGGCTTCCCTGGTGGCGCAGTGGTTGAGAGTCCGCCTGCCGATGCAGGGGACATGGGTTCGTGCCCCGGTCTGGGAGGATCCCACATGCCACGGAGCGGCTGGGCCCGTGAGCCATGGCTGCTGAGCCTGCGAGTCCGGAGCCTGTGCTCCGCAACGGGAGAGGCCCGCGTACCGCAAAAAAAAAAAAAATGTAGGCAGGAAGGACTGAATTCTGCTTTCTTCTGCCTTTTTGTTCTGTTCAGGTCCTCAGTGGATTAAATGATGGCCCACCTGCATTGAGGAGGGCAAACTGCTTTACTGAATCCACCAAAGCAAATTCTATTTTCATCCAGAAGCGTCTTCACAGACACCCCGAGATATAATGTTTAGCCAAATATCTGACACCCTGTGATCCAGTCAGTTGACCCATAAAATTAACCATGACAAATAAATATGTAACCCTTGGCAAAATGTGTAAACTATGTCCAATAGGCATGGCTCATGGCATATATTTGTTAAGCAAAGTCCTTTTGTCTTCCATGGTCTCTTCATTACTCAGTAGGGGCCAGCCTTTCTCTCCCTGGATGAGCAGTCACAGGGACCCATACTTCTCAGTCACTCTTAGATAAGATGCAAAGACAACCTTATCTCAGTAACTCAGTTGTCTGGGGCCCTTATAATAATGAAGGCTCCGACCTGATGGAAGCTGGGTTACTCCTTCCCCCACTGGGTGGCTACAGGTACAGGAAGCAGAAGTTCTTGGTTTCTTCTCCCATCAACCTCCCGTTTTCTAACCTGGGATTTTGAGACCTTCAGGGTGGGTGTGGGGAGGGGGCAAAGGCAAGGGGACAGGAGGGTTCTCGCTGACGGGTGTTGTGGTGGCATCGCTGTCCCCATTGTCTGGACTCAGCAGATATTCAACACTGACTCTTCCTCTGGTTTCCCCCACTTCCTTTTCCACCAATTCTGCACAGTGCAGTCCCTTCACTTTAGCACGCTGGGTCCCCACTTCATCAGACCTCAGCTGAAACGTCCATTTAACATCATGTTACGAATGAATTTCTTCAAAAACACGGGTCTTCCATTTACTATCTAGCCAGAGCTCCCTATTTGGGCACAGACTTCCTCAGGCTTTACTCGAATGTGTTGCCATCTTCATTTCACCTTTAAAAGGACCTGTGTTTGATACAACTAGCTTCTGAAGATGTGGCTGAAGAAAAAAGACTATTGCAAATAGTCACTAGTCACAAGTGAGAGTGTTTATATATCTAATGAGAAATTATGTTTGATGACAAACGTTTGTATGTTTCCCTGTCTCCTTACATCCCTACTTTTTGGATAAAATGGACTCAAGATGGCTAACCCAGAGAAGGAAATAAAATCAACAGAGAGGAAATTGGGCAAAGGGAAAGCAAAGATAGAAGAATAAAACACAACTGGGGAATAGGTAATATTCACAAATGCTTGGCATTGCCCATTTTGTCAGAGGTGGTCACAAATGTGGCTGAATTCCTTAGTTGTACAAAGAAAGGCAATCAATTTCACAATTCAATATATTTATAAGACGTAAAGAATGTAGTTGCTCAAGATAATCAGATACTTTTCCTAAGAGAGGAATGTCTCGTCTGTGTTCCCATGGTGGGGATACTGTACAAGGGGGTGGACTAAAAGGCAGTATCATCCACAAAAGAGCACAGTCCTCATGCTCGTTCTTGTAACATTCCCCAGTGCAAAGAGAAAGCCAAAGATTCTTTGTTATTTAGAAAATATTCTTGTAGACAGAAACGTGATGCTAAGTGGTAGTCTAACTTTAGACAAGCCTAGTATTGGGCCTTCACAGTTACACAGACACACTTTGAGTCTCTTGATACATATTTTTTAATTTCGGTGACAGTTCTGCCCAATGTTAAACATAATAACACCCACTTTTGTTGGTGATTTACCCATTGGATAGATATGAGCGTTTGTGTGTATACTTGCAACTTCTTTCTCATACAGTTCTCACATGAATTTCCAACTTAAAAAAAGAATTTTTCTTTCCAAAAGTTGTGGATTGGCAGTCAGGGTGAAATTGTATATTTAGGAAGTCATTCTTTGGCATTGAATTCATTTTGTGGGAGATTTAATGCTCCTTCCTTGCTCTTTGTTTTTCTTCTTTTCCTGGAAAAGGCTACTCTTGGGTGTAAAAAAGAGTCAGAGATTACAAATTTTTAAAAAACATCTGGCTCTGTGCAGTGAATATTAATGTGTGTGTTCTCAGAGGCTGCCTTAATGAAAAAAGCAAGATGGGAGGCAAAGAAAGAAGGGAGATATCGTATAGTCCAATTAAGTTCTATAAAGAAAATGGAACCATTCTTAAGAGGTTGAAAAAAAGAACCTTTTCCCCCCTGAGAAAACCAACAGCCCAGCTGGAATAGGATGACCTCACAAATATAAAGCAAATCCATTGAGTGCACTAGGGCGCCACAGTCAGGGGACAAATATACTAAGTCCCTGGTCTGGGCAGTTAGGATTGAATAAAAATCAGAGGTAACAATTTTACTGAGGCCAGAATGAGCAGCATGCTGGCACGAACTCAAAGCCTAGAAAATGAGTGAATTATTAATTGTGCACATAGATTTCTTAAGGGCATTTCTGCTTCATGGACACTTTCTGCTGTTTTCAGAGATTTTTTCATCCAAAACTACTTGATGAGATTACTTATAAGGGGTATATATATAAATACTCCCTGGTGAGAAATACAAGTGGTTTTGTCTTTAATAAATCAAAATCTGAAAAGCATTTCCTAAATGTTTTCCCCGGTGGTGGTGGAGGAGAGTAATATATCTTAATTTTGAAGCCATTCAGACATTTGAAAATACAGAGACTGGAGAAAAGAGCAAACCCATCCCTAAAAAGGAGGACTGTAAACTCATTCAAACCAATGAATTACAGAATTTGGCCAATGAAAAATAGTTTCACAGTTTTCACAAACAGGTGTTGGAACTAATAAAACTTTCCTGGAAAGGCAGCTTGGTGAGGGAAAGTCTTCTCTGTGCTCTGTCGATGGCTGTGTCCTTCCCTCCCCACCCTCTGGAACAGAGTCCAACACATAGTAGATATTTGATAAATATCTGTAACATGAATGAATGAGCGATAAGCCTAAGTAGCAAAATGAATGAATGAATGAGGGCTGTCTAGTAGAGCCATGGGTGACCTGTGCTGATGAATGGATGAAACTACATTGTAATTAGCATTGAAATCATTTGTACTTTTATGTTCTTCCCTGGTATTAGAGAGTTGGCATTCCGAAAAATTTTAAAGCATTTTCCTTTCAATCTTATCTACACAATTACATTGAACTTTCCATTATTTGCTGAACAAAACGCAAACTGTTATCACAAGATAAGAATCAAATGAGTCTGCATTGATGTATTTCTCTCCAGTTCACATTTCTGTGGCTCATTACTGAACAGTCTAAATATTAGTTATAGATATTTAATTATTTGGCAACCATGGCTGTGAGGGTGTATAGTTTTTCAATAAAAATGTCAAAGGAATAATATGAATGAATAATGAATGATAAGCCTAAGTAGCAAAACCCTTGTGTTAGCTAATCACTGTTTTTACTACTTTCTATATTCATAGACATGTTTGAAATAAAATAATTCATTCGAACACATTTTTGGGTCTCTGTTCTGTGTCAGGCATTCTCTAGACACAGGAGAGATATCAGTCAACAAGTCTAAACACTTGCCCTCCTGGAGCTTACCTTTTGGGGGAAGGGAGAGGCATTTAACAAATTGTGAAATAATTAAATCATATGACAATATTTAGTTATGATGCATTGACGTGAGAGTGATTATGATGAGGCATGGTAGTATTGCTACATGAAATGGGTTCTTGGGGAAGCAAGGGAGTTAGACTTGCCCATGTCTAGGGAAAAAAGTGTTTTAGGCAGAGGGAAGCAAGATGCAAAAGCTCCTAAGATAGGAATGTGCCTAAGGAGTTGCCAGCAGGAAGATGGTCACAAGTGAGGTAAGGATGGTGGTGGGGCCGATTGCATAGGGTCTCCTAGACCATGGTAATACTCTAGACTTTGTTCTAAGTGTGATGGGAATCTATTGGAGAATTTGGAACATGGAGAACTGGATCAGGTTTATACTTTAAAACAAACAAACAAACAATGTAACTGCCAGGGATAATACACTATATAATGGGCAAGTATAGAAGCAGGGAGAAATAGCAGAAGGCTGTTTCATTTTTCCAGATGAGAGAAGATGATGGTTTGAACTGCTATCTTGGTGAGATGGTGAGAAGTGGTCCAATTTGAAATCTCTGTTAGTGCCAGAGCCTCCAGGAATTAGTACTGCATAGGATGCATGGGGTGGTAGAAAGATGCTAGTCAACAATGGTCCTTAAGTGTTTGGCCTGAAAAATTGGGTGGGTGATAGTGCCATTTAATGAGCTGAGGAAGACTTGGGCGGAGCAGGATTGGGGAGCATAAAACAAGACTTCATTTCTGATACGTCCCTTTGAGATGGTTTTTAGACTTCCAGGTGGAGAGACGAGTAGGCAGTTGGATGATGAATCTGGCTGGAGATGTAAAATTGAATGCCAGTGACATAGAGATGGTGATTTAAAACCACGGAATTAGATGAGATCATCTGAAGGTGGTTCTTCTGAAGGTGGTTCATCTGAAGGTGGTATCTCTGATCTCCGCTAAAGAACCTTTGTTTTTTTCTCAGTTGCTGTGGATGAATACTTTGTCAAATACAGTAAAAATAAATTAAAGGGAAAATGAAATTAAAAGTGAAAGAAAGAAACACAAAATGCAAGTGCCAACTTTTAACTTTATTTTATTTTTGCTATTGCATTTAACAGACATGAAATTGTTGTATCAAATTGCTGTCAAAGTTTCTAAACATTTACTCTGAGTTTTTTTACTTACCTTGCCATGCACTGATAACGAAGTGTCAAAACAAGCCAGGAATGAGTGCAGAGAGAGAAGGAGCTTTGGGCCTCCCGTGTTAGCCCTCAGCAAGATGAGGAGGAAGATGGGAAATCATAAGACTATAGTTCCTAGAATTCAGATGAAGAAAGTGTTTCAAGAAAAATGAGGCAAATATAAAGCGTATGCAAAGTAGATGTTCCCAGGCATCAACTAGAATGATCAAATAGGCCAGAATGAATGCAAAGATGTGCTTTTGCTTTCACCCATTCCTTTCCTCATAAGCTTTCAAAAGGATGCAGTTCTACCGATCTTCAGCCTTGTCTCTGCAGGGTTCTGAGATGCTTTGGGGACAAGCCTGAATGAAGAAGCTCAGGAAAAGAACAATAGGATCCATCGCCAAGGTTAGAGTGAGATCAGAGTTTTAAACATCTTCCTCCCTAAAAGCACAAGCCAAGTGACCTAACTCTTAAATTGGAGGCTCTAGGGGTTCCACATGGCCATTGAAGTCATTACCAAACCAACCATTTCTATTTATTTGGTTGTCCCTCTTTATTATAAGCAGTAGATATTATTTCAGCCAACACATTCACTGAATCAGGCCAGCAGCGTAATGGTACTCTTGATTTCTCAGCAAAGATTGTTTTTTCAGGCAAAGGGAAAAAAAAATCTATGGACAATGGTTAGTTGGTTCAAATGCACACATGTGGATCCAACCTAAGATTACTACCTTATGTGAAGCCCAAAGGGAATTGCACAATCTAGATTTTCCATCTGTGACTTCATTCACTGACTTAAAAATATTGCGCCATATTTTTCCTTAGCCTGGTGCTTGTCTCTCTGCTCATCCCTCCACTCTCCTACCATCCTCTGTTCCCCAACTGGGGCAGCTGAACTTGGACCATTTTTCAGCTTGATGTTAAGGCTTCGACCCGTTCTAGTGCTTTCTGGTAATTCTTTTTAATGACCCATGAATATCTAAGTGTCTTCTGGCTCTCCCTCAGTCCCAGTATGGCAGCTTCACCTATGTCATTGGTTCTCAACTGGGGGTGATTTTGCTCCCAAGGGAACATTTGGAAACATCTGGAGACATTTTGTTTGACTCATCTGGGGGTTGGAATGCTACTGGCATTTAGTGAGTGGAGTCCAGAGACGCTGCTAAACATGCTATAATGCACAGGACAGCCTGTGACAACAAAGAATTATCTGGCTTCAAATACCAATAGAACCAAAGTGAAGGAACCTCAACCTGTACCTGGACATTGATTCATTCATTATTTACCCTCTGTGCTAATGTTTCTCTCCACTTAAATATCTTAGATACTTTCAGTGACTAATTATATTTAAGAAAAAACAAAAGAAAAAGAAAAAATGATGACCCAAATGCTCAGAGCATCATGTTGGCTAGTTAATAGCTACATAAGGAGCAGGGCTCACATGTCTTTGTAATTTCAAAACTTCCAATTCTGCTTGTGAGTTAAATCTGTAAGAACTTGGTGACAAATTTGGTAAAGGGGTGTCCTCAGTCATTTTTTGCAGTCATTTTCCCTGCAAAGCATTATTCATGGAGGAAAACCTCAGTAATGAAATGAACTGACAAAATGTCTGAATTGTAGAATGGTTTTGGTGAAATGCATTGCATTACTTCTGAATGCCCCCTGCCTTGACCTTCCCAGCTCACCGAAGTAACCTCCCTGAGGAAGCTTGCCTTGGCAAAGCCCTGGGGACTTCTCTTCCTCTTTGGCTGGATGAATTGCAAAGAGGCACCCTTTTCTGAGCTTTGCACTCTCGAGCCAGGGTCAGATTTTGATGGGTACACGCTGGCTGGCTTCCAGCCTCATTTTGCAGGGCGCCAGGTGCTTTTGTACAGGACACAACTTGCACAGACCTATACAACAGCCCTGCTGGAGCACTGTCTTTACGATGAGGATCATTTTTGGTTTTTATTTACTGCGCAAATATGTGTGAAGTGCCTACTGTGTGTCCATTGTAGGCACTTGAGTAGGCTGGTAAATAAAGTAGGTAGAGATCCCCACCCTCAAGGAACTTACATTCTGGTGGGGTTTACAGTCTAATGGAGTTTGTGTTTTAAGTTTGTGCTGTAAAGTTAGTAATGACTGTATACTCTGGGTGAAAGATAATAAACTGCTGAAGATTTTCATCATTAGATGCAGAGACTAGTGGCCTGGTTTCAATCTTACCAGCGCCCTGGACTGGGCTTTCTTCCTGCAGCAGGATGTTCAGCTGACCTCATCCTGAGGTCTAGCGCAGCTTCCTTCTTGCATTACTTGCTGTAACACTATTCTCTGCCCTCAAGCCTGTGCTGGTGGCCTGTCTTGGTGAAGAAGAAAGCATTTTACCCCCTGCCTGGCTCTTACCACTCGGAGCAGCCCCACCTGCGGGTCCTGGCAAGTCGCTGATTGAACATTTGACTTCAAAGCTCCATTCTCAATTTATGAGCTGTTTCCTGCCTTTTTGGTTTTGTTTTGCGTCTTTTGCCCTTGGGTACCCAAAACCTGTGTCTTGGGCCATATTGGTCAGAAGCCTTCCTGTGTGGTTTTTCTCTTTGGGGGTTTGGGGTTTGCTGTTGGGCGATGTCATGAGTGGCTGCTTTGCTCCAGTTTTTATATGTCACTGACACCATCCTTTTAACTGTAGTCTTAGAGCAAAGCATGTAAGGGACAGAAAACCAAAACTAAAGCTGATAAAGCAGGCAGCAGTGAGCAGCTCACGTGAGTGGAATGCAGCCCTGAAGTGTATTTGCTGAGGTGTGAGTTACCCTCAGTCTTTCCTTTAATATCTGGAAGGAAACAATGCCCAAACCGACATGATATAAATTACTAAGCTCGGTCATTCCTGTTCTAAAATATGTCAAATTATGTCTATTACATTGAAAGGGAAAGATGAATTAATTTTTTCCAAAGGACAGAAGTCATTTGTCATCATTCAAACATATTCCTCTTTCTGTGTTTTGATGCTGAGATACTGTAACTTATGGGGATCATGTGCTTTCAGGGAGATATTGGCATGATATTCAGTCAAGCTAAACTCCTAGTTTCTTCATTGTTTTTGAAAACTTACCTTTGTTTCCATAAGGCTCTGGCCTTATGGTACAACTTTTCTTTTGACCTTTACTTTGGTCAACTTTTCTTTTTACCTACAGTACAACTTTTCTTTTGAACTTTTCTTTCGTCCATTGCCAGGTGGTAGCTAGAATTTGGGTGGTGATAAAGGGGGCCATCAGGAGACGGAAAGATGTATGTAATGCAATAGAGTTTGGAAGGAGGGTTCTCACGGGAATTTTGATGTTCGGATTAGAACTCTGTTGACTTGGAAGCCAGACCAGACTTCCTGTTACACATGGAGGCATCTCTACATATGGGTTGGTTCCGAAAACCCTTGGCTATGATTATTTTGGAACCTACTAAGGATTTTTGATATCTTCTACATGAGTTTAGACTCATTTGTAAAGCTTGAGAGTATTTGAGACCATAGGATTCCTATATAAATTGAATGGAATCGCATGCCTTTCCTATCATTTTAGAGAGTGAGTATTACAGTAAGTAGAAGTCGATGAGATTCAGGGCTCAGTGTCAGTTTTTAACAATATGCATCAAAGAGAGGAATGCAGCGGGCATGGCCTGTGACAATGGCTCATCTTAAAAATGCAGTCTTGTTTAGTGTTTGGAGTATTTGCTCCCATTACTTTTGTAGTGGGTTTAGACATGAAGTTATATATATATATATAATTTTTTTTTTTTTTTTTTTTTTTTTTGCGGTTCACGGGCCTCTTACTGTTGTGGCCTCTTCGGTTGTGGAGCACAGGCTCAGCGGCCATGGCTCACGGACCCAGCTGCCCCGCGGCATGTGGGATCTTCCCGGACCGGGGCACGAACCCGTGTCCCCTGCATTGACAGGCGGACTCTCAACCACTGCACCACCAGGGAAGCCCTGAAGTTATATTTTTTTCTCAGATTAATATGTAAGTAAGAATGTGTTCCCTGGATGCATAAATGTTACCCAACAGCAGGAGGGCAACCCAGGAGTTAGATGCTCAGCAGTTGGGAAACTGGTAATAGATTAAAAATGGATGATCCACAGAGTGAGTAAAGATAAGGCAGAGCTGCAAATCCGCAATGTCATTCTCATTCAACATCATTTCACGGAATGGGGAAATAAAGTATTTTACCTTGCTAAGGAATGATAAGGTTTGTAGTAAAAGAGTAAACTCCTCTTGCAAAAATTTTAATATTTTATTTCTCATCCATCTTCAGCATTTAGCTTCTAGTGCTCACAGTTTGCAAGTAACTCCACATGGAGAATGAACCTAAAATAAAGTCTTGTGAAAAAAATGAAAAGAAGCACGTGCCTCAGATGTGTTCTCCGGAGGCATGTGTTACAACAGAAGGAGCTCAGATGGATGAGTGGGCTGTTAGTCTGTGCTTTGTCAGGAAGTTTTCATGGACAGAAAATGTCAGGTAAAGGAAATCTAGTGTGAGAAATAATCAACAAAGCTGAGTTTCCCAAAGCATTTTATTTTAATCTCAAAATTTTGGATTGCTCCAACCCACCAGTACCAAGGCAAGTAACAGGATGTGAAAATTGAGAATTTCAAAATACTAAGATTTTGGATTTAAAAAAAAAGCCTGAACACAATATGCATTTTAATATGCAACGAAAGAATTTGTAAACATCTCACTGAATCTGTAGGGGAAGATCTTAAAGAATATGCAGTCAAAGAATGATAAATGGGATTCAATAGATTGTGTCCCGGTTGCTAATTTATTATGTATCAAAATTCATAGTGTATTGTTTACTGACTGTACTTTTTATTGCTCCATTTTAGGAAATGTATGTATATTCATAGAGACTTGTATAAATTCAACCCCAACCTCAGTCCCCCAATCTTTCTTTTACAGTCACGTCTTAAATTCATCAACTATGAATTATCCTTCTAGAAAGTTCTGGGGAACTGTAAACTACTCCAGGGACAACTGTACTTTCACTACCTTCCTTCATTCTTCTTTCAGAATGATGTGTCCAGGGATTTGTCCTCGGTTTAATCAATCTTTTTCTTCAGCAAAATGTTGGCTTTAGGGCAATGTTGTTTCTGTTGTGATAAGCCTTTGTACATTTCTGTCACTTCAATTCAAGTAGGACTTGGCTGTTGAGCAGTGGACTCGGGGGCTGCGACGCTGCCTGCGCAGAGGGCTGGAATCTCGGGAGCAGGCGTGGGCTGGACACCCTGCCAGACACACGCTCTCTAGGACACACTCTTTTTATTTCTTCTAGTGTTTGTGACTGATGAATTCACTAAGGACTTGAATATCTGCTACTTTATTCTTTCAGCAGACAGTTTGTTTATTGAGAGCTTATTTTGGCAAGTGAATAATCAGCTCTCTGAACAAGCTCAAGGACGATCAAGGGGAATAATTGACCTCAACTTTAGATGATCCACATTTTTAATGTTAGTATTTGTGACTTTGCAGAGCAGTTGATCCCAACCGGCTTGCTTTCTTCCCAGTCTGTGAGAGTACATCAAAAGCTCTAAAGTGCACTCAGAAATCAAGTTGTAAAAGCCCTCGTTACTGTCAAAATTCTATGTGATTTTTAAAAATCTGCAGATAGGGAGGTGTGGACAGGAGATTCTCATGGCCCTTTGTTCTAAAGACGGAACCCATAAATCTATGTTGTATTGTTTTCCCCCTTCAGAACTTTAATTAGTACAAATTCATTACTTGTGTTATTATTGACCACTGTTAATCAGACGTAGTCAAAGGATCTAGTTGTCCTAATAGATATGTTTATTGTTTCCTAGAAGATTCAGATGTTTGCAGGGAGGGTAAAAATAATGGGATCAAGCAATGGCACATGCCTTTAGAGCAACAGCCTTCAATTCTCACTACCTCCAAGATTTATATTTACATTTATATTTATAAAAGATTTATATTTACTGGCTTGGGTTTATTAGTTTGGGACAGGGTCAGCAAGCTATGGCATAATGAACAATAATGCTGTTCTGGAACACGGAAAGCCCTGGATTATCAGATGTGGGTTTTAGCCTTGACTTCACCACGAACTTAAGTGTGAAGCCATGGATAACTCATTTAACTTCTATAGTCTCAGCATTCTGAATGAACAGGTTGGGTGAGATCAGTGGTTCTCAAACTTGAGTGTGTGACAGGACCAACTAGGGGGCTTGTTAAATTGAGATCACTGGACCTCACCTCCAGATTTGGTGGAGCAGGGGTAGCCTGAGAAGTTGCCTTTTTTTTTTTTTTTTTGCGGTACGCGGGCCTCTCACTGTTGTGGCCTCTCCCATTGCGGAGCACAAGCTCCAGACGCGCAGGCTCAATGGCCATGGCTCACGAGCCCAGCCACTCCGCAGCATGTGGGATCTTCCCGGACCAGGGCACGAACCTGTGTCCCCTACATCGGCAGGTGGACTCTCTACCACTGTGCCACCAGGGAAGCCCCGAAGTTGCCTTTTTAACAAGGTCACAGGTAGTGCTGATGCTCCTGGTCCACGAACCACATTTTGAGAATGACTGGCTTGGTGATTTCTCTGACTACTTCCAGCGTTAGCTTTGGATGACTGCTTCATGCCCAGTGGCGGTAATAGCCTATTTGGAGCTTCTGAATGCATTGGCTCTGGAAGGTGCAGTTGGGGAAGTGTTACCAGTAGACCTTAATAAGAACAGAAATTTGGGTCTATTCAGTGGTGGGAAGGCCCCAGATATTAAGAGTAACCCTGAACTAGTGGTGAAGACTCCGAAAAGTTGGTGTACAGGAGTTTCACAGCAGGAAGACCACAGTGGCGGTGGCTAGAGGGAACTGGGCATTTACTTGGGGTGATGAGTTTGGTATAAATGATGTGACATATTTCAGCCAGTTTAGGGACATTGGATACAGAAAAAAAGAATATGATTTCACAAGACAGTCACTGCCCTGCCAATACTCTTCGTATTTCTAACATTAATATAACTTTTACTATCAATGAGAAAATTGTGCTATTCTACAAATAAAATTAAATTCAGCAAGCTGTGGTTGTATCTGTATCCCCACTGTCCTTCAGCAACTGTGAAATAAATCCATGTGCACAAACATGCACAACAGTAACTAAGAATAGTGTTGGCTTTTTTCTTTGTTGTCTAGACTCTAACTGGCTCTATTAGTGACTCTGGAAAGCATTAAATCCTTGGCTTTTTCGAACCTTGCCCACAATAGTATTAAGTTGTTTTCAAGTACATCTCACTTCCTGCTATTAGGAAAATTCTTGCTCACTCCAAGGACCAAAGTACTTGACTTTTAGATGCAGACTAGGAAATGAGAGAGGGACTGATTAACACAATTTATAGCTGTAATTTGTTTTGGGAAGATAAAGGGGCCTGGCTGGAATTTATTTCTGAAAATTTAGGAAATTTCATCTGCCCCAGTTGTTCAAGATTTCTGATTTGCTGAAACAGTTTCCAAAACCCCATAATGTTCCTCAGATTTTCATACCAGACTATTGGCTGAAAACAAGTTTGTAAATATAAACTCTGTACATCTTAGGGAAGCCTCAGCTTAGAAGAAATTTTTGTAATTTAGTAGATTAAAGCGGTCCTGTGTGCACTGGCAAAAAGAATGTGATTGAGAAATATCAATAGATCCCATCCAAGAACATCTCTAATTGAAAAATAGGATGGAGGCATTGAAAATATGAATGATCAGGCAGGCATAAAAGATGGATATCCAAGGGGCTGGCTGGATCTACTGTATGTGTGTGTGTCTGTGTGTGTGTGTCTGTGTGTGTGTGTGTGTGTGTGTGACTCTCTCTCTCTCTCCCTCTCCTTCCCCTCTACAAATAAAACTTACATCATCTACCCATCACATGGGAGGGCAGTTTCTGCACACCAACAAGCATAAAGCTTTCAGCAAATAGTTATACTTTGCCTGAGCAACCAGGCTTAGGAAACCTCAGTTTGTGACTTAACCAAAGACAATTATTCAAAGGGCATCCAGGAGAAATCTCCTTGGCCCCTTGCCTTCCTTCCTCCATCAGGGTGAACACTCTCCATGATATCTGGAAATAACCAACAACAGTAGCCGACCAATACAGATTCTTAGCCAGTAAGAACTAACCAGACATATGTTATCAACCAGTGTATAAAACATGGTGACTAGTTCACAGGTTGCTTTGAAGGCAACAGCTGGAGTAAACTGAGAAAGGCTGGCACAGAAGAAATCTGTTGCATTCCAATGCCTGGGCCAGAAAATACTTGTTGCTTCTGTTGAATCAACTGCATTCTGGTTTTCCGTAATAGTGGAGGGGGAAGTCGGGGCAGGGGGAGAAGAGGTGATGGGCTTCCAGACTCCCCTGCTGACTGGTTGCATTCAAAGCATCTAGTTAATGAGAATTTGGCATAGAATAAGTAAATTGGTATTTCCAATATACTGAGAACTTTCACAGTTCCAGAGTTATTTGTGAAGCAGTTCAATCTAGTCTCTGATTTGCATGTTTCTGAAATCTTAAAGGATTCTCCCAAGACCTGGCTCAGATTTTTTTCCATTAAATCTAGATGGTGTTTTCAAATATTTCACTCCACAGTATTTCACTCGAAAAATGTAAGCTTCATACATACCATTTAATAATTTCTTACATCAAGAGGAAGCAAAAAAAGAGCAATCCTCTCCATGTTTCGATTTTCTATATTTCTTTCTGCCTTCGTGTGAAGGGAAATACTTTATTTAGTTTTATGATAGCATACCTCTACATTTTCAATCTTATTTCCTCCCCTCGTAAGAATTTCAGTGTTAGCTGAAAGCAAATTACCTCCTTTCTACTTTTTTTTCTCATTTTCATAATCTATTACTATCCATTTGGAAACATTTGGTCTAATCAATAATGATGCTTCCAGGTGACAAAAATAGCAATAGCAAAGGGTTAAAATAATTAAAAGCACATCCTGATATTACTTCTTATATTCATTGAACCAAATTGTTCTCAGTCCATCCTCTCCCCAAGAAAAAGACGGATTTGAGTTGGAGTGTTCAATCCAAATAGCTCTGTATTGCTCTGGCTTATGCCAGGGACGTGCAGTGTAAATCACAAGAAAAGTCTTGAAGTCACTAAGTGTTGAGACAAATGGATCATTCTTAGGGTATTAACATTGAATGCAGATAGTTTAAAGCCATATGACCCTAGTTTTACTAGCTATGTTGTCCTTAACCAGGAAAAAGAAGGTCTTCAAAGATCAAGTCCCCACAGCAATACAAGGGTGTTCATTTGTATGAGTGGGTCATTTTTAATGACTTGCCAACAGCCCCTTGTAAAATGTGCAGTTGAAGTCGTTAAGAGATCACTTTCCAGTCTGATCTTTCCCTCATTCTCAAATGTGTTAATGAACTCAGTGTATTCTTCAGCATTATCTAATATGAGAAATAACTTTGATGGGCAAATAATAAGAAAGGGTAAAAAATGTTTTTAAGATCTACCAAACTTAAAAAATTTGCCAGCCTAATTTTTTATTTCTCTACAAAGAATTAGGGTCAGTAGTCTGAGCAGAAGAGTAAATACGAAGGTTTTAAGTATCTTTTGCTGGGGGAGGGTTAGAGGTGGGAAGCGTTCCTTTATGTGTCGGTAGTGCCTGCAGAGAATAGGTTAAATGGTCTTTCTGTGAACCTCAGAAAGTAAATCGGGGTGAGGATTCAGGAATCAGGAATAAATGAACAATAGCTGCCTTGTCATTTCGAATTCTGAGTCTTACTCCTGCTTCAGAATCCTTTCCTAGAAGAGTGTGTGTTTTTTTCTTTAAAGGCAAGTTTTGCGGTTAAGAAAATTTATCGAAGAGATGGTGAAATCATGCAAAACCAGAGAAGCCTTTGCCTTGGTTCAAGGAGGCCATTCGGAGGAAATTGACTAAAGCTGTGCAGCTCTGAGACCTGGCCGCTTACATTCCTTTACATTTTTTGCAGAATGCTTCAAATTCTTCCTATACTCCTAGGAGGCTCTCAGACTTCAGACGCTAATCCCAAGTAGAGTCACAGAGTCCGGAAGACATCAATTCACTGTGACAAACAGAAAGCTGAAGGGCATTCCTGGCAAAACCCTATGTAGATTTATTTTCTCAACAACAACAAACCTTCCTGACCAGAGGCTTTGTGTTGTTACATTATAATACATGTAGAGGTAATCGACAAAAGAATCAAGATTTTCTCCGTATTCCAGTAGCTGCATGGTGGTAAGCCCTTGAACTGCTGTTCACTCATTGGTAAACTAAGAATGACTAGAATTTCTACTGAAGCTCTTTTGAGGATGTAAGGAGGTTACATATGTGGACGTGCTTCATGCACTTAAGACATCCCACGAATCTCAAAGGGCTGAAGGACTGAGCTAAATGGGGACAAAGCTTCATTCAGCCAACATGAACTCATCTCAACCAACCCCTTTATAGTACATATTCATTTTCTACCCACAACTAGTTGATTCTTGTTTTCAAGTTAACAAATTAGTCAAAATGGTTTCCTTTTCTTCCTTTCTTTTCCCTTTACATTCTGTCTGGCTTTGTTGACACCTATTTCATGCTCAAATTATGTTAATGATGGGAGAAATAGCAGGAAAGAATTAGGGGATCTAAGAGCCAAGTAAAGCTGGCAGAGTGAAACATAGTGATAAGCCAGGGTGGGGTTCCCATTCCTCCAGGTATCAGGGACCCCTCTCTTTAACATGAAAATATCTTGAAAATCACCTTATGCATTACTCCAAAATCAAATAAACATCAACTGCTTAAACTATTTTAAAACCCCTGGGAAAAAAAAGATAAAAATACTATAAGAAAATATAGTTTAATATTTATATAGTTTTGAGGAGAGAAAGGACTTTGTAAACATGCTGCCAAAATCAGAGTTTACAAAAGCAACTTTAATATACATAGTTTCATATCTATATAATACATAGCTATAGATATAACATTATGAAGCTTGTGCATAAAAAATAACTAAATGAAAATAAAGGTAACTAAGAAAATGGAAAAAAGTATTTGCAACATAAGATAGTGGAAGTATCTTAATTTATAAAGAACGCTCAGAAAACCAAAGAAAGAAAATCCTTTCACAGGAGAGGTCAAAAAAAGACTATTCACCAAAGAAAGGGGAAATACAAATGATGCAAAAACCTACTGTACAATGTTTCTCTTCACCAATTGTTAAAAAAAAATGCATTTTAAACAGCAATGAGATACTCTCAAATTGGTATTGATTTAAAAAAAAAGAGAAGAAACAGGGTTCTGTGTGATGCTGGTGAGTAAAAGAGAAACACACTATCTCACAGTTGCACTCTTGGGGTGACGAGTTGACAGGGACCTCTTCAGGAGCAGCCATTTGGCCACACACGTTCAAACCTTCCATAGGATGTGCCCTTTGGTCCAGCAGTTCTACTTCAGGGAAAACATTCAGTGCAGATAACCCATTTTGTATGCAGTTATTTGTCTATGGGAGTGGTTCCCAGCTGGGAATGATTTTGTCCCCCAGGGAATATTTGGCTGTGTCTGGAGAAATTTTTGGTTGTCCCAACTTGGGACAGTTGCTGCTGCAGCCAGTGGGTAGAGGCACATCCTGCAATGAGCAGGACAGACCAGCACGAAACTAAGAATTATCCAGCCTAAAGTGTTCATGGGGTTGACGGTGAAAAATCCTGGTGTACATGGATGTTTAATAAAGTGAAAAACACCCCAAAACAAAGGGCTGGCTAAATATATCGTGGTGTTGATGTTTAATAGACCGTTTCACAACAATTAAAATGTTACAGAAATATATCTATTAATATAGAAACTTTTTCACAATGTATTACATTTTAAAGCCGGTCCCAAAGCAGCATGATCCCATCTTTGATTAAAAGCATAGACTTAATTAAATATATTTAAATATACCCATAGCCAAGTGTTTACAGGGGTTGGCTCCATGTAGTTGGGTTTGATCACAGGTGTTCTTTTTGTTTATCTCTTTAGCCTGGTTAACTTGAATTGCCTTTATATTAAGAAAAGAATTAATAAAACAAATTCTGATAAATTTTAAAATAAAATCCTATGATGGATTTTTACATGAGTTACCATTTTAGTATATATTGATTGAGAAGACACACATGATAAGCAGCCACTATAATTCTATTAAATCTTTAAAATATATGTTTATTATCAGAGTAGACACTACATGCATTTGAAATACACTAATGTATTAGCCAACAAGTTACTATCGTTTCTTGCATTTGTTAAAATAATTGCAGCCCCTTATAAGTTTGAGGTAGACATTATGAATCGTTGATCATCCCATAAGGTGTTTACAAAGGTGTTTACAGTTTATACACTAATAGTTACTTTCATAGGCTTTTCCTACCTAGGGAATTGAAATAAGATTGTGTCAGAATGCTGAAGCTATTATTATCATCCTATGTTAGTATAATTATATTAATGGCAGGCCATATTTTTAAACCTGTTAAAAATGAAAACATAAAGTGTAAACAGTATGGAATCCACAACTAACATGGAATCCAATCTTACCAAATGATTTCATAATAACTTTTCTCACTGATTTTATTAAAACTGAACCATGGACTTGAAAGGAGGCTGTGATAATGAGGTACTTTTCATTTTTCTTAGATGTGATCTTTCCCAGACTTCCATTGACCATCTCTGAAATAACTTAGTACATGATGTTGACAAGCTTCTAAATTTGAAGGAACATTTTACATGTACTTATTAAAAAATAATTATGCTTTGACATTATGCTTTGTGAAATCAATATATATATATATATATTTTTTTTTTCATTCTGGGCTCAGTAGTATATGTCCTGGAAATGTAATTGGTTTGTTATGACCCTAATCATCTGTTGAATGTTTAATATGCTATTCTCTGGAGGTGCTGATGACATTGATGTCAGTAGATATTAATGCATATATTCACTCATTCTCCTGTTCATTAAATACTTATTTAGCCACTAGTACATGCCATGGCATTGGAAATATGACAAGGAACAAAACAGACAATATCCCTGCCCTCACGGGGATTAAATCTATTGAAGAGTGGTGTCTGGTCATGAGGAGTTCCGTGTCTAGTTACGGAGGAGACAGGTATGAAAGAAAATATCTCAGTACAATTTAGTAACTGCTGTAACTGAGGTTTGTACAAGGTGCTGTCAGAGCTCAGCAGTGAGAGATCTAACCCAGCTAAAGACAAGCAAACCTGAGTGAAGACTGCCTGGTGGACATGATCACATAGATGGAAACGTAGGCATTTCCCATGGGGAAGATTATGGGAACAGGTGCCAAGGCATCAGCAGTGGCATGCACTGCCCAAGAAGAATAGACCTTTCTCTTGGAAATGGAATGTGAGTAAAGCAAGGTCCTCAGCACATAACTAAGTAGTATCAGTCATGAGCCAGTGACTGCCACAGACGTACATCATTGCAGAGCCAGAGAGATCTGTGCAATTATTTGCCTCAATCATTTGTTTTTTTAAAGATGAAGGAAAAACTAGGATCAAGAAAGTCACAAAGCAGATGTAGGGCAGGAGTGGAATCACCTTCAGCCTCCTGCTGGGGCAGAGGGGTCACTTCTCTCCTTATCATCTGGACAGTTTTACACCAAGTTACACACATTGTACCATACCTAATCATCGTTCTGTGATTCTGTGTTCTGTGTTCTGTGATTAACTGTGGTATTCCCATATATGAAATAAAGATATATTACTTGACAATACATTGATTATATATTCATTTTCAGGCACATCTTTATTGTATATACACAAAGTGCATTTGAATGGCCTGAGTATTGGAGAAGCAGAAAAATAAGTTAAGATGAGAGTCCTGATGGAAGTATTCAAGATCCGCCATGTTGTAGCTAGATATTCGCTGAGATTTTCCACAGGCTCATCATCACCCAATAGACTGGAATTTACACCGGAACTAAGCGCTTTGACTTTTTTGTTGCTGTTTCAAATAGTAGGTGACCAGGCACTCTGGGACCAGGACTAACTATTTTGCAGAGCAAAGATGTCTTCCCCATAACCAAGATCGAGCCAGGAAGGTGGGGACCAAGGCACTGTGCAGGAGTTCACTGCAAGCTTTACTGTCTCCCTTGGAATCAGGTGGCAGAGGGATGGGATGGGCAAAGGTGGTAGTAATGAGGACAAGCTTAAAAAACTAAGATACAGAACGTCACAAAGCAGGTGTAGGGCAGAGCTGGAACCACCTTCAGCCTCCTGCTGGGGCAGGGGTCACTGCTGTCCTTATCGTCTGGACAGTTGTACACCAAGTTACATACATTGACAAGGCCTGCACCTACTTTTAAGTTATAGATTGTCTGGATCGATGAGTTTATTGAACAAAATAATTAACTCCCACATAGCAAAGTGTCAAATGAGAAATATTTTAGCAACTAGAAATAGCTAGAGAATAAAGCAGAAAAATAAGCAGACATTTGTGTTTCAAAGTGACCATGGACAGTTACAAGAATCTTGCATGAATGGAAAATGAAAGAGGTAAGAATTGTGAAAATCATTCATCTTTCTTCTGGACAACCACTTCCCTCTCCTGGCTGTTTTGTCCATTGTCTTGGTTAGGTACAGTGTGTGTGCATGCGAACAGAAGGAGTATTTGAGAAGTAGAATTATGTTGACATTGGAAGCAATTTGTTTCTTCCATTTCCTTTCCATTGCTTCAGTGTTACTCTCTGAGTAATTTACAGCATTAATTTTTTAAGTAGGTAATTTCCTTTTCCCTGTCTTTAAAAATAATTGTTTATGGCTGACTTGGTGCCAAAAATACCACAGTTAGCTTTCGGGTAGGAGAATGCCTTAAACAGGGACTCCGAGCTCTCAGAGGTGTTCATGTGCATGAACAGGGCCTAGGGCTTCATGGCTGTACATCTCTGCTCTTCTGGGTCTGCAGAGAGATCTGCCTAAGGCACAGGGCTTCCTGGTTCTTCACAACCTTGAACTTGGTGAAGTTTGTAAACAAAAGATTTATTCATTTCATTCCATTGAATCTCTTCATTTCTGCAACTGCACCATTATTTACTTCTTTTCCTAGAAATCATTTAAAAGCAAACCCTAGTTGGAAATTATCTTAAAATATGTTTGAATCACTTTTTAAAATAAAAGTTCTCCAACTTTCTTTAACAAATGTGGGCTCCCAACATGAATATGTCACTGTGTTATCAATTGCCACATAACAAATTACCCCCAAACTTAATAGCTTAATGCAAGGCACATTTATTGTCTCACAGTTACCATGGATAAAGAATCCAGGCACAGTTGAATTGGGCTTTTAGCTTCAAGGTCTTGAGGTGTTGTCTGGGGCTGTGGTCACTTCCAGGATTGGCCAGGAAAGAGTCAGTTCTGAACTCATGTCATTGTCGGCAGGATTGAGTTTCTCACAAGTTGTTGGGCTGAGTGTCTCAGTTCCTCTCTGCCTGTTAGTCAGATGTGGTCATGGGTTCATTGCCTGTGGGGAGCCTCTGCAGTATGGTAGCTTGCTTCCTCAAAGCCAGCAAGAGGGAGAGTCTGCATGCAAGATGGAAGTCACACTCTTTTATAACCTAACCACAGAAGTGACATCACCTCACCTTTGCCTGATTCTATTGGTTAGAAGCACACTTGGGGGCGGGGAGGGGAGGACCCACAATAAAAGGTGTCCGTGGAGCCTTTCGTAAGTTGAAGTGGCATAAAGCAAAGAAGCAGTTACCTTTATTTGTAAAAGCAAAAGTCCTCAGGATTTCTTTGGTTATCGAAAACAGGTACTAATGTAGGTCTTTGGTGAAAATGAAGTGGTGTAAAGTGAACTTTTGAAAAGCAGGGGACACCTGTATTCCCAACAATCACTAAGGCAGTTCTAGGTACTTTTCCCGTAAGCATCTTTGCTGCAAACATTTTTGCCACATTGCTAATTGGCTGTAAAGGAATTTTGCTGTAAAAGACAAACTAATGAAAAATAAAAGAGGACCATTAAAAAGGACATAGTGAAACACAAGAAATAAATAACAAAATTTGAAAGACTCTATTGTGAAATACAAAATATTTAAATACATAAAAATGCATGTAGATTCATGGCAGTACTGCACAAATAATTGATTTTATTTTGTGGATTGTACCTAAGCACTTGTCTTCCAAGTCTTTCGTTCATAGTATTTTATACTTTTTTTTTTCCTTGTTGATTTGTCCTCTCACTCAGCATCATACCTTTTTTTTTTTTTCACTAAAATTTCTTCCTTCCTTAAGAGAGGTATCAGTTTCCAAACACTAGGCTGCATGTTTGTAACCAAGCTTTGTATTGCATTGTGGAAGCCTCTGCACCGCTGTTCATATCACATAGCTCTTGATAGACGTTACAAAGTTCTGTGGGAAATGTAGATTCAACCCTGCACCTTCGAGGCCCTCGGCCTCTATTTTCCTCCAGTGTGGTGTGTTTCAAAATAAGGAGCCACTCTTGGGGCAAATCATCATCACCTGTCAGCTGGATAAAGCCATCATCACTCATGTTGCTACCCGGAAGAAATGCTAACACATTTCAACCAGTTCAGACAGACTGTCAAACCAAAAAACAGTCAATTGGTTATTTTATTTTTCATGGCGAAATTGTCTTACAGCCAATTAGTTATGTGGAAAAAATGTTTGCAGCAAAAATGCTGCAGCAAACATGGTTATGGCAGTAAAAGCTTATGGCGAAAATTCCGGGCACGGTCTTAGACATGTGTGCACCCTTCTACACTGAATTATAATAGTCTTTTGATATGTCGGTCTCCCTCACTGCTCACAGAGGTACTTTGAGAACTAGGACTATGTCTTCATTTTCATATCCCTGGACAGGAGTCTTATATGAAGTAGGCATTCCATGAACGTTTACCATTTAGTTAAGCTATATGGAACTGGCTTGTTGCCACTGGCTTTATCTTCTCTTCATCACCGCAGAGTGGAGGGGCAAATATAAGTGAGGATTCAGGAACCTAATATTTAAAAATCTACCTTCAAGTTTCCACTTCCATTATTATGTATAAATCCATGATTGTTTTGGAATAAAACTGTTCTTATTTTAAAATTGACTCTCATTAGAGTATATTTCCTCTTCCCAAATAAAAAAGGGATTAATAACTTTCCTATCAAGTTATTCTGTCTCATATTGGATTTTTGTGTTTTTCTCCACCTTCATCAAACCAAGTAAATGGGGGAAGAAAACTGAAGTTTTCTAATTGTTAGATGTTAATGAAGAAACTCAATCCACTGTAAATGCACCTGCTACATTCTACCGTGACGGACAAGGCAATCTGAAAAGAGGACAGTTTTCCTCTAAGCATCCTTGCTTTTCCCTCTCACACCAATGATAAATAATTCCATTTTCAAAATCTACAGTTTTCATTTAAAAGTGTCTTAAACTACTAGGAAACAGTTTAACACTGTTTTACTCTAAGGATGATATCCATAGCATGCCACAGGCCAAAATTAAGGCTGGGCTCTGATTTGCTAATGTGGGGTTTGTGTCTTCCCCAGGAATTGCAGCCTTTTCAGTGCGCAGAAGGCTACATGGAACTGTGTTTCTAAACCCCAGAACCACAATGGATGTTTAGCATATGTTTCCCTACAACTTGGTTGTGATTGTATAGAGCTACTCTAGGAATAAGCAAAAACTGGGACACCAAACCCAGCAAGCATATATATAAAGAACGTTTGCAGAAGATTCATTACAACACAATAAATGCAGCCAATTTTGCGGAGACCTATTCTCGTTTCTTACTGCTCGTCATTGCTAATTCACTATTATTTTCAACATTATTCTGTTAGTTATATGTGTATGATGAGGCGTCAATATTATCTAGGACAAAGAGATAAATATTTGATGACAAAAGCAGATGCCACTAGGAAAGCATACACACAGATTATACTTAAATAAACTGTATGATCGTTTGTAACATGACTTTTGTGTGTGTGTGTGTGTGGTACGCGGGCCTCTCACTGTTGCGGCCTCTCCCATTGCGGAGCACAGGCTCCGGACGTGCAGGCTCAGTGGCCATGGCTCACGGGCCCAGCAGCTCTGCGGCATGTGGGATCTTCCCGGACCGGGGCACGAACCCGTGTCCCCTGCATCGGCAGGCGGACTCTCAACCACTGCACCACCAGGGAAGCCCAACATGACTATTTCTTAATCTAAGAAAGGAATAATATATGTACATATGGCAAGAAATTTTGTCACATTCATATGTTTTTACTACTTTCTGTCAAGTTTCCTTAAGAGCAGTTATCCCCCTTTGACCTCTTCAACATCATAATAACCATATTCAAAGATGCAATACGTCCCTTTGCTTTGGTTAACAAGTACACGGTTTAACCAGTATCAGAATTAGAAATCTGTTATGTTTTTCTACTGGTGTAGAGGGAAATGAATACCTTTAAGTTATGTTATTTTTTCATGTGCTTTTGATACCCTTTTATTCTAAGGGTAGTGTGACCTCTAAAAGCAAGTACCC
Source organism: Mesoplodon densirostris (assembly GCF_025265405.1). Classification (NCBI taxonomy): domain Eukaryota; kingdom Metazoa; phylum Chordata; class Mammalia; order Artiodactyla; family Ziphiidae; genus Mesoplodon; species Mesoplodon densirostris. The sequence goes on from NC_082663.1 coordinate 13,821,695, forward strand.
ATCATTTGCTTAAAGAGTAACCTTGTCACAGGTTTGCTCATTCTCAATCCCCAGAATAGAAACATACCGTAGAGCACCAGTGGACAGCACAGAAGACCACCTACATTTAGAATGTTGGACCTTGGTAAACTGTCCTCTTCTGAGATCGTGCCATCAGTAGTGATGGTACAGGCATTGTGCTGTACTCAGAGCGTGCTGAGTTTCTCCCTTAATGCTGTGCCAGGCAAGCCTCCACCCCGAGCTGCATCCCTGGGCACTGTGGCTGCAGTGGTGCACGAGACAGCAACTGGAGGACGCTGGTCTGTGCTAGACATGGAGATGTAACCATACATCAAAGCCCAGAACTGTGGACATTTTGATGCATTCGACTCCCATCTCAGGGTAGTCACGTCTCAGTTTATCAAAAGATCAGAGTCAAGATGCCTCGTTTAGGGAAACGCTCCTGGGTATTGATCCAAAATATTGGCATAATACTTAAGTTCATTTGCCAAGATCATAAATCATTCTAATTCCATGACCAGGCAGGCAGCAGGGCATCCAGGTGAGGAGGCTGCGTGGGGAGCCCTGGCTGCACTCTCTGCTGCTTTTGCCACATGACCTCTGGCATGCGGTTCCCTCTGCCGTCAGCTGCCCCCTCATAGGGGAATGTAAGGACACTGCACTTCCCGAGACAGCCCAGCACTCTGTGTTGGAATTCTCTAATGAATGATACTGTCCCTATTTAGCTAATTATCACCATTCAAGCATATATCTTTAATGTATTCATCTGGAACCTTCAAAGTTGACCCTCTGTGGATATGATGGATGCTTATGTCATGGGCAAGAAAATGGTCTAAAGGAGAAATTTAACATTACCCAGACGAGATGCAGGAATCCCTCACTAATCCATACTGTACTCATTTGTAGCTTAATCATCTGTACATTTTATTCTGAAATGTACATGTATTCTTGATGTAAAAGAATATTTAGCAAATCAACTTTTTAACCCTCCAGGCACCACATGGTAATGGAACTTTCATATTCAATACAGCACATTCCAAAGACTTTAAAACAAAGGGCTCTGTTGTCACTACATCAAAATAGTAAAAATTTCTAGTTGTGAAAATATTCCACATCCAGATTGGAAGAGGCTAAGGAGACATGACAAATAAATGCAGTGGGATCCTGAATTGGATCCTGGACAGGGCAGTTGATGAAATGTGAATAAAGGCTTGCAGGTTAGTTTATAACACGGTATCAGTGTTATTGTCCTGGTTTTGATTATCTTACTGTGGTCATATAATATGTTAACATTTGGGGAAGTGGTGAGAAGGGTGTATGAGACCCTACTGTGCTATTTTTGCAACTGTTTTGGTAAATCTAAAATCATCTCAAACTAAAGAGTCATGAATCAGGTTTGTCACTGTCCTATTCATCTTCAAATAAGTCAGTTTAGAGAATTTTTGTACAGTACGGATCTCTAATTGCAATTTAATAAGCCATATGGAATCACAGGCTATTAAACCTGGATGGATTTATTCAGTTTATTGGTGGGAGAAGGATGAAAAAAGCAGTATTTAACAATAGGTGCTAGGTTGTCGCCAACTCAGTTAATTGTCTCCCAGCATTCCCTGACCTATTCTTTCTTGTCACCCAAACCCTGATTTTATTCAGAGCCACGTGTGCCCAGTCTGGGTAATAGGTCATCCTCGTCTCTGGGTTCCCCGTCTCCCTTGCAGCTAGGGTGACCATGTGAGGCAGCTGTAGCCAATAAGATAAAATGAGAGGATGCAGGAAATGCTTTGAGGAAAACTTTGCTTTGCTGACAAAAGGAGCAAACACATCTGATTCCTCCCTTCTTCCTCCTTTTTACCTACCTTGAATACAACTATGATGGGTGGAATTCTGGCAGCCAACTTGTGACCAAGAGGCAGAGCCCAAGAAAACTACAGAGATGCCAGCACCAAGGCGATAAACCAACCAGCAGCTACTACCTCTAGACGTTTTGATATGAGAAGAAAATAAACGCTTACTAGTTTAAGCCAATGTTGTGGGTTTTGTTATTTAAAATGAAAAATATGTCTAATTTATCCAGAAGTTTTACATGAACTATTTCATCTGTACAAACATTCCTTTGCTATAGGCATTGTCATCCTACCCATTATACAGATTGAGAAACGGGGGCTTATGGAAGTAATTAGACTCTAAGTGTGCCTAGACCTAAGCCTCCTTCCTTTTCTGCTGCAACACACTGCCTCTCCATGGTTATTTGTACACCCTGTGGGGCAGTGAAAATTCTAGATTATGAAACTTGCCCAGAGATACCCAAGTAGTGAAGGTTGTATGAAGGCAAGTCTTCAGATTTTCTTAAAGCCTGGCTTTCTGTATAGCTCAGCAAAAGCAAGTAAGGCTTACAAAGGAATTTCCATATCTCTGATACAATTTTATCATCCCACACTCCCGGGGGACAGTTAGAACTAACTTTCTTCCCTGTGATTTATAGTTTAGTCTTCTCTGCAACAAAAGTGGTGTGACCAGTACAAGATCGCATAGAGGGTCATCAGTGGACCTGAGAGGGATATTGGCTTCTTGGCACCTTGCTAGTCTGCTCTAATGCATGACATTTGCTTTCACCTTTAATCACTGTGAGCTTTTCCCTAAACAATACATCTTATTGGCACTTTCATTCTTCACTGTGCTGCAAAATGTAGCCCTGCCTGCCCTGAAATGGAGGTCAGGTGACTCAAAACAGTGGGGGAACACAGTTCTGAATATCTTTAGTTGGACTTTAGTTCATTTTCTTTTTAACTAGAAAATTAATGTCCAGCGCATCTTCCTGTGTGATGTTACTTTATTGGGTACATACTTACTGAGCTTGTGCTACACTGAGGATATGTATAGGAAATTTGAGAGGTGATCATCAAAATTAAATTAAGAAAAGAAACTATCCATAAATGAACTAAAAGTCTCATAAATTGATGAATTATGCATGAAAATTACAGGAGTAATATTAGCACATATACCCTACTCCTATTTTTCTAGCAGCTTCCACTTCCCCTTCTGCTCCGCTTAATGGTACAAGACGATTAAACCTAAGGAACATGTTATGTACACAGGTTTACAGGTGGTAGCATCCTTCATATTTCCAGAAACTGAGCTGAAGAATACCTGGTGTATCAGCGAGAAAGGGGGCTTCTGAATCACTGTTCAATTTCAGTGAAAATTCTGTTCCCTTGGCAAGGGAACAAGCAAAACCCTGTCTTTCCAGGACATGGAAGACAAACTCAAGACAAACTAAAAAGTTTTCTGTACTGTCTCGAATCACTGAAAGGCATGACTGAAAAAGCATGGCTTTGGCGTCAGATATTTTAAAATTAGGCCCCCTTCCTCGGACACTCAAGCTATGTCAACTTGGATCCGTTACTTAGACCTCTGAGTCTATTAAAATGAGAAGAATAATACCCTCATCTTGATGTGATTGCATGAATTAAAAAAATATTGGGATAGATTCTAGGACAGGACCTAGCCAGACAAAATAAATGATTGGAATTAGTGGAAGAAGGAGCTAGGTTGTATCAGTCGTCTGTTCACCGCTCCCCTCCCACCTCAAATACCCTTCATTATTCCCTTTCTTGTTTTCACATTGGTTCTTTCTATCTCTAGCTTGACATATAGTCTTTTAGCACCTCTTCGATTCTCTGAAGACCTCCGTAGCGACCAGGACCTATGAAAATCATGTGACCCTTTTTTTTTTTTTCAAGGTCTAAAGTGCCTGACATTTAAACAGAAAAGAAAGGCCAGATTAATGAAAAATGTTCCTTTATTTGCATTGCATTCACTTGGTTCCACCCAACTTTATTGAACTGGGCCTCAGTTTAAATATTTTACTTTAAGCACATTTTTTTCCCAAAACTTAGAGAATTTTTAAATAATGAAAGAAATTACCAGTGGTCTAGAGGACAGTCTGCTGAGTTCCATACTGATTGCCATTGTTTATTATACAGCAGAGTTAGGGCATTAAATGCAGTGTGTGGTTAATATGCTTCTATATAATCTATTCTACTTGGGAAAAGGGGATGAGTAAAGGAGGCACATATTTATTGGATGTTTCAGTCGTTTTAAGGAAATGGACAGAGGAAAGCAATGATATGGAAGTCCTTCCACTCATAAATACTCCCATGTTGCTTGACTCCCTTCATTTCTCTTTACACTTGGGTTCTTCTTGTGGATCTTGTATTAATTTTTTGTTGCCGCTGTAGCAAATTACCACGAACTTAATGGCTTTTAAAAATGCAAGTTTACGGCTTCCATGGTGGCGCACTGGTTGAGAGTCCGCCTGCCAATGCAGGGGACACAGGTTCGTGCCCCAGTCCGGGAAGATCGCACATGCCATGGAGTGGCTGGGCCTGTGAGCCATGGCCGCTGAGCCTGCGCGTCCGGAGCCTGTGCTCCGCAATGGGAGAGGCCACAACAGTGAGTGGCCCTTGTACCGCAAAAAAAAAAAAAAAAAAAAAGCAAGTTTACTCTCTTACAGGTCTGGAGGTCAGAAGTCTAAATAAAGGTGTTGGTAGGGCTGCGTTCTTCCTGAGGCTTGGAGGGGAGAATGTGTTTCCTTGATTTTTTTTCGGCTTCTAGATACCACCCGCATTCCTTGACTTATTCTCGCTTCCTTGCTCTTTCATCACGTCTCCTGCCACTAACTCCTTCCCTCCTGCCTCCCTCTTATAAGGACCCTTGTGATTATATTGGCTCATCCAGTTAATCCAGGAGAGTGTCCTCATTTCAATAGCCTTAATTTAACCTGGACATTCCATTTACTGTGTTCCGGATATTGGGACTTGGACATTTCTGTGGGGACCATCACTCAGCCTACCATATATATTGACCTAGATGTGGTTTTTATTTCAGATTTTACCGTTTCTCTGTGAGTTTCTCTTTCCCAATTTACCTAGCTATGGCTCTGGACTTAAAGATCTGTTCTCATCTTTGTAAATTTGACCCCTGAGCTTGGCATGCCCCTGCCATAATAGGGAGTCCAGATTTCTGGCCTGTCCTGATAACTTTTTCCAGACCATTATTTTTCTAAGGGGATGAAACCTTAATGAAACCATTAAATCTGGTCGTAGGAAGAATTTTGACAGCCTAAAAATTAAACAATAACAATTTAACATAAATCCCTGACTAATTACCAAGTGAGATACGTAACAGTTTTTCCTTGCCTTCTCTGGTCCTGGCTATTGAGTTTGGAGGCCAAGGCAGGTCCCTCTGTGGTTGTTATCCATGGTCCTGAACCACCCCCCATGCTAGGGTTCAGTTCTTCCTCTTGACCCTTGGGAAATGAGGAACTCCTGTCAAGTTTCTCTCCTTCTCCCAGAAATTCCAAATAGGTGAAGAAAGAAGTCGTTAGGGTTGTGAAGGGGGCTTAGAGAGAGAGTATAAGGGACGGAGGCTGTTGGACATGCATACCCCTTGACAGGTTGCCAGGTAGAAAATAGAGAAACATTTTCTGAGATAATTTTCAAATAATTGCATCTAGAAAAGATATCACAACTAAACATTACGTAAGTATCAAATAACTAAATGGGAGTAGGACATTTGTGCTTTAAACAATGTAAAGGGTGCACATGTCAACCTTCGGGCCAAAAAAAGAAAATAAAAGGTAAAAATGTAGTGATTATTTGCCAAAAAAAAGTTCAAAAAAATTTTTGTTGTAATTTGGTGGAAAACACTACCTTGTGTAATTTATAACCCATATTTTTTTAGTATAGTTGACTTACAGTGTTTCAGGTGTACAGCAAAGTGATTCAGTTACGTATATACATATTTTCAGATTCTTTCCATTTTAGGTTATCACAAGATACTGAATATAGTTCTGTGTGCTATACAGTAGGTCTTTGTTGCTTATCTATTTCATATATAGTAATGTGTATCTATAATGTATTTTTTATGCCATGTATTTTGACAGCTCTATTATGTTTCTGGAATTTACTCTGCATCTCCCCCACTCATTAGCACACACCATGGAGGGGACAGTGTCATTCCATGAATTTCTTTCACTCTCCACCCCTCCCCCATCAAACACAAACTATATTTTTGACCCCTTTACCTCATCTGTGATATTTATTATGCATTGACTCCCCATCTTTCAAACCTCCATTCTTTAAGGCTGGGATGGAATGGGAATCAGGAACAGATTTGGGGTGCTGAATGTCTGTGATTCACATTATTTTGTAGGAAAAAACTATGGATTTCACAAAACCAGTGCTTACACATTTGCTTCAGCTAATTCAGAACTTCAGTGAGGCACTGAACAGAAATTGGGTCAGGCATGTCTGCTGCACACAATTTGTGGTAATTAAGAACAACAATAGCAGTCTTAAGCATGTTGATAAGGCCAAAGCAACCCCATTGCAACTACGTTATCAAAACATCCTGACTGTTCTTCCACACCCCATTCATCATAGACATTTACTTGGACATACCAGAGATTCTGGACATGCAGGTGTAACAATACTCTGATTATGTAACTTTCCACCTGAAACTACTAGGTTTTTAAAGAGTAAAGCTTAAAACTGATTTCAGTTTTTATTATTTCTCAGGATTAAAAATAGACACCTGCAACATATTGTGAGTTTCCTTAATGCAAACTGTGAGCCACCGTTTTTTGTTCTTGTATTTAATGATAATAATAAGAATGATAATAATAATACTAATGGCAATAAAAATAAATCTGATTCCAGAGCCTTTTGTTAAGTGAAACATTACCGGAAGAAGTCAGGGTAGGTACCTGCCAACACTTGGGTTAATAAATTGTGAGTGTATAACTCTTGGTTGCATAATTAGCATCATCCAGAAAAGTGTGGTAGGTTTTATCCTAATTGCTGTTACACCCCAAACCACATTTTGCTTAGGGCACACCTCCATTTTATAGCTAGTTAATAAAGAAGACTACGGTATGAAGTCCATGTCGCCATGGAAACAACCAATTAGAAGTGCACCCTGAAGAGAAGGAAGACAGCTGCCAGAACTCTCAGGGAAAAAAGTCATCTGGGTTGGCAACCTATAAGAAACATGGCAAAGCTTAACACTTTTGCCAGCTTCCCCTAGCGTTGGCTTGCAAGTTTCTATCTCAACAAACATCTTCCACCCATTTGCTAAGTACTGCATCTGTAATATATTCTAAAAGGTTAATTGTGTCTGGGGCTCAATATATGTGATGGTGAGGCAGGAAAAAATTCTCACATTTTTTAGTATAATTTCTCTCATATGTTTCTTATAACTTCATGGCACTGACATCAGCACAAGAGAAAGAAAAGACCTGTAAGTGGGCTAGCTCCTTTCTAAGTTCAGAAGTGTATTCATAAGTTCTATTTTAAATACTCCTATGTTATACAGAACATTATACATTGTTATGTATAATGCTAATATTTACGAAGGTAATCATTATAGAATTTAAATAAAATATGTAAGCCACCAATTTGAACGTTTGGTGTTTAACCCTCTTTGCATGTGGCACTCCATTTACGTATATATCTTAATTTCTACTTCCTTATCACTCTGTAGATTATTGTGCTTTGTTTTCTGGAAGCTCAGTATGTAAATATAACACATTCCCAAAATAGAGAATTAAAGCAAAGGTAATTCACATTAAAATATTTTTCATGGGCTTCCCTGGTGGCGCAGTGGTTGAGAGTCCGCCTGCCGATGCAGGGGACACGGGTTCATGCCCCGGTCTGGGAAGATCCCACATGCCGCGGAGCGGCTGGGCCCGTGAGCCATGGCTGCTGAGCCTGCGCGTCCGGAGCCTGTGCTCTGCAACGGGAGAGGCCACAACAGTGAGAGGCCCGCGTACTGCAAAATATATATATACATATATATATTTCTTTTTTTCACACACATTATTCCATTCATCCTATTAACAGCCTAGTGAGGGAGGATGTTTTCATTTCCATTTTGCATAAAAAGTAAGTGACACATAAAAGTTTCAGAGACTTACTTAAAATTACAGTTTGTAGTTAGTAGTGGACCTAGGGGCAAATTCCAACCTTGTATCCCAAGACCTATCATTATTTTCCCACTGCAGTATGGCTCCCTGTTAACTTAAAATTAATGCACTTGGATATCAACCTTGAGTAAATCAAATAATGTAGTTCTTGACTCTTCCCTCCAATAAGTGTTTATAGTTGAGACTCATCAATGAGTAACATACAGATAATGTATTCCCTGCATTCTACCTGTGTCTTTCTCTTATTGGTAGTTAATTGGAAGGCAAAAGAGTAAAATTGACAATGATGGGAATCACATTCAATTAACCTGAAACAGTAAACAGCTGCTGTGTTCAAATCCTCTTATTATGAGATTGTCAGACTCACAAAATTACAATACACATGGCACAGTTCTGAATAGTGAAAGAGAAGTTGAATCAGAATTTTTTTTTTTTTCCAGTGCACGGGCCTCTCACTGTTGTGGCCTCTCCCGTTGCGGAGCACAGGCTCCGGCCGTGCAGGCTCAGCGGCCATGGCTCACGGGCCCAGCCACTGCGCAGCATGTGGGATCTTCCTGGACCGGGACACGAACCCATGTGCCCTGCATCGGCAGGCGGACTCTCAACCACTGTGCCAGCAGGGAAGCCGTGAATCAGAATTTAAAAGCTTGATACATAGAAAGTGTGGGTCCTAGGAGACACAAGAGAATTTCCCTTTTAAGGAAATGGGATACATATAGGGTACAAACCTCTATTCTCGTAAAAAAAAAAAGAAAAAAGAAAGAAAGAAAAAGAAAAAGGAAATGAAAAAAGAAAGGAAAGAAAAACAGTGAATTCCAAGGTTGAGTAACTTTTTTCTTATATCGGCTTAGTGCTCAACTGTGCAAGAAGTACTATTTAGTCTAGAACAAAGCTAATTATCTTCTCTGTGGCCATGATGGAGAAGTGTGGGAAGTAAGTCACATAACTCATTCCCCACTACACACACCAACAAGTAACCAAACAAAATCAACCTGCATAAAAAATATTTTGAGAAAGTTATAGTATTTTGACTATAACTTTATTCAAGATGAGTCAAAATTTGTAAGTGCAATCAACAATGAACTTAAATATTTCCCATATTTTCTACCTAATTAATATGAAGAAATCATGGGACAAATGTATGAGTATCTAAGATGCTTAGCAAATTTAGTTATCCTTTCTCAACAATAAGGGATCATTATATAACTTTCACACACTGTAATGTATTTTAGGTCATTCAAAGAATATTTTTGGTTAAAGTCCTATTGCACTTTTACTCCCCTCCCTTCATATAACTCCCATTCTCTTCAAACCTCCAACCCAGTTCCTGTATCAAGAGAGAACTCCATCTCTCACTTTACTGAGAGAATGGTCTCTGCCCTTTCCATCTCAACTACTCTCCTTCTCAACACCTCGCTGTATTTTGGCCTTTCTTTCTCTTCAGTTTTCAGTGGTTCTCTGCCCTGGGTGCACAGTAAAATCACCTGGAGAGCTTTTCTGTGTACCGACTCTAGACTGATAGAGTTAAGAATCTGGACTGAGAACCACTGACCTAATCTTTTCTATTGAGAAGAAACTTCTTTATTAAAACCAGGTCTCCACCTGTGGTGCCTTCTCAAGAGTACTGCTCCCTGAATCACCTCTCTTTCTCATCTTCATCATTCTTCTTTTCCAGTGGTTCACTTTCCTGATCCTGCTAAGCAGTTCTGTTCTTTATGTCTCCCCAGATTAGTCCAAGAGTCTTTGTAGGTAGTGTGAATTCCTGAGTCTCCATCCCCCTCTACAGAATGTAGGGATAGCCGCAGACACTCCAGTCAGCTTTCTAATACAGTTGAAATGGCTTCAGAAAGTCATACTTCCAAAAACCAAGAATCTAGAAGAAATTTTAGCCAGAAATAAACATTAATCATGCCCCAAGATACAAAGGAAGGGATGATCTCACTAACGATAATGCCTTACAATTGCAGCACTTTTCTTCTCAAGATCAAATGCTTGTTATTTCAGCGTGAACTTCATATGTGATATGAAGTTCACGCTGAGAGCTTACTTTCAGTGCACTTTTTGTTTTTCTCTTAGCCAGTGGGTAAAATCCTTACTTATTCAGAATTGTCAATGCAGTTGACAACATGTACACTTATGGTGGGTCTTATTACTGCATCTAGAACAGAGTAGAAAAGCCATGTCATTAAAAATGGAAAAATGGAAAAGAGTGGTTTGAGAGCAATTATCTTCTTGTCTGTCACAATAAGTGCCTTTTCAGGAAATGTGGTTTCCAGTTGTTGGTTTTCTGCCATTCTGAGTTCTAAGGAAAATTATCCACGGCCCATTAAAAAAGTGCTTTATAGCACTGAGATAAAATTTTACATGGATTAAAATGATTTTGAGTATTTTAATCATAATTCATACAAAATAAATTTGAGTATGTATTTTTGAGCATTTTGAAGTCTTTTAGGTACAGTCAGCAAATTAATAGCAACATTGTAAATTACACAATAGACATCTGCATGGCCTTTTTCAAAAGTGCTTAAGACTTGATTTATGGCTTTTGCGTAAGCATCATCATGAAAAATTGATTTATTTTGTAGCAGAACTCAGTAAGTATTTTTCTTATTTCAAAAAGCAATTTCATTTAAAAGACAGAACCACTTACTTTTGGAATATTTGTTTCTTCAGTAAAGATTTCTGAAATTTCCATTTATTAGTCTTCTCTCCCCAAACCTAATCATCCCTACCTCATTCCAGATGTCCTACTTGTGTTTGTCAAAAATGTATTTGAAAACTAATTGCCACATCATGTGGGTATCAAATTAAATAAATGATTTCTCTTTGGCCAGTTGTCTTTTGGAACATGAGGGGCAAAGGAAGCCTGGATTTGCCAAGGAGCTTGGGGTTGGGGGGTAACTGGCTTCCACTCTCCATTGCTGTGTCTATATTTCTTTGTTGAAAATGAATCAAATTTTGGTTGATTTCACTAAATAAACAGCAAGATTAATGGTTAATATTCAGTGTATAATCACTCATCCAAAGTAAAAAGCTAAAGGTTAGCTGTGGTAACCTGTTTACATTGACTGAACTGAAGGAAGCCATATTTGTGTTACTGGAAAGAATCTTAGGTAGAATCCAGGGGTGAAGGGAAATATGTATAGATAGATATAAAATATGTTTATATTTTTAATTTATTTTATTTTAATATTTTATTTTATATATATTTTAACACCTCAAATCATTTGAACTCCATTAATTCAGAATGTACCATTATTTGAATTAGAATTGCCCAAAGATTACCTGCTTTATTTTCTAGGAAAAAAATTAAGTCCATTAACCCCATAAACCAATTTCAGAGTTACTAAGAAATAGGAATGGGTTTTAGAAGGTTGACATGGCCATATTGTTTCTTCAGTAAGCACCTCCAAGATAGGAAGTCAGTGAGTTCTATGCGTTTTATTAAAGCAGACGGAGTAGAGATTTGGGGAATTGTGATTGGAATTATTACACGAAAGATGAAAATGATTTTTCTCTTCAGACTTTTCATGAAACTTTGCCCTTCAATGAATCTATACTAATATAGTTTTAATATTCTGAAGAATTTAGTATAGGAATGGATGAACTGGAATTTAGTATACAAATGAATGAACAAGAGCAGTCAATTAGTTAGATTTTTGAGCACCACCAGAAGCTGAGTTTGCCTCTGCCGTGCTGCACCAAAAAGTTAGGAAAATTCTAGACTTTCTGTCTGGTGCAAAAGCTCCTTTTGGCTGTAAAAAGTAGTGCTCTGATTCCATTTATCCTGAAACTGTTGCTATTCATGATCTCATTATCCCCTCCTTAAACTTCTTGGCCAGGCTCTATTTCTAAAACATGCTGCATATGCAGTTATAACAGTGACTCCCAAGGGTCTCTCTTACTGTATCTCTCCCCCTTTGTCACCATGGTCTAATTTGAGTCAGAAGATAGAGGACTTCAGGAAGGATTTGTCCAATAGAAATGGAACTGATAGTATGCCTGTTATGTTTGAATATATTAAGACAAATTCTGCAGCCCTAGTGGAGATTGAGTTTGTGATAAATAGAAGAATAATCAGAAAATTGAAGCAACTGATAACTTTAGAAAAATTTTAAAGTTGTTCAAAAAATAAAATACAGTCATGGTACACCATAATCATGTTTATGAATGGTATTTCCATACCACTGAATACTGATTTAACCAAACAGTATGGCATAACTACATTGAGAGGATAGGGAAAGGAGAAGAGTGTGTGTGTGTGTGTGTGTGTGTGTGTGTGTATGTGTGTGTGTGTAGGGTGTTGTATAAAAGAATAAACTGCCATATTCAGTAATAGGGAGCCAATATAAGTGTCCAAAATTGAGAAAGAGAGAAGTGCTTTGTGAACATGTTCTTTAAAGTGAATCACAGGAGATTCATTTAAGAGAGTTTTAAGTGACTGCCTAAGGGGAGAAAATTTTAAATATATAAGTATATTTTTAATATATATATATTTTTTGATTTTTAAAAATAAAAATTTTTTAATGTAAATGAGAGACCAGGAAGTGGAGACCATATATGTAGATATCTCCTAACAAGTGTTTCTGAAAAGGAGAACATAAAGATGGGGCGGATGCTAAAGACATCTGAAGAGTTGAGGGATGACCTTTTCTTTAAGGGGAAAGATTGGAGTGTGCATTTCTTGTTGATAGGACTGAAGAGTAGGAATGGGGAGATTGATAACACAGGAGAAACAAAGAAAAATCAAAGACGTATAACTCAGACCTACAGCCAAAATGAAGACATTTGCCTATGAAAAGATAAGGGATGTTTCCTCCATTCTAAGATAGACGCTGGGGATGTGGCCAAGGGTTGGGAGATATTTGAGAAAAAAAGGATACTTAAAGCAGAAAAGTGAATTCAGGAAGGAAATGTAGTAGGGTTACCAGGCAATACTGAGACTTTATTTGACATTTGCAGTCATAAATTTAAAGTGAAACCAAACAGCTGTATGATATTCCTCAGCAACATGAATCAGCTAATGTGCAGGCAGAGAGAGGGTGGAAAGTTGGAGCAATTAGATTTGGGATTTTGACAGGCGATCACAACAGCAGAATAGAGAAGCAAGAGAGTGACCGTTTTTACATGAGTGTGACAATGGTGGTGGGCCAGGGAATCCAGGCTGGGCAAAGGAGGAAGTGAAAACAAAAGATGGCTGAGGAATAGTGAGGAAGAGTGGTAGGGTTCGTCAATTCGAGGGTCAGTAAGGATGAGAAATTGGAGTCATGGACTGTCACCATTTCCAGTAAGTGAGCTGGAAGGTTATGAGGGGTGGTAGAGGAGTAGGAGGCGACAGAGTTCCCAGAGATGAGCAGGCCCTGGATGTGATGTTGGGAGTGGATGACTAAGGTGGGTGGAAGAAGAGGCCATTGGAGGAGAGGTCAAGGAACTGAAAGGTCAGGATCCTGGATGCTGAAGTGTCCAAGAATGATCACTGTGAGTCATCCAAGAATGAGACAAGCAACATGAAAGCAGTGAGGGCCAAGGGTGGTGTGACTGGTTGGTACGAGTCTCAAAGGGGCGTGACATTGCGAGAACAAGGATGATAAGTGGTTGAAAGGAGTAGCAAGGAGGATAGGAGGGTGCCTACCCCAACTCTAAGCCCTGAGGTTCAGGGGATACTGGAGAAAAGACATCATTCACTGGACAGAGATGCAGAGGAAGGAGCCGTCCGAGGATCAGTTAACATACAGAGGTGAAGGGACCACTCAGAGTAGTGAAGGAGGTGAGTTAGGAAGTTAAGGATGTGTGCTGGATTATTGATTGAGAGTACCAGCAGTCACAATGGGAAGGCTTAGCCAAGAGAAGAAGAGTGAAGTTTGGGGTCATGGGAGCGGATGTATGTGAATGGGAATGAGAGTTATCAGATGTCACAGGAAGCTTGAACTTTGGACAGCGGCAAAGGTAAGCAGGGATGTGGGCCACGGTGAATCAGTGTGGAGAGTTTCTTCTCAGCAAATGGGTACTCGGTTCTAGCATGGTGACCCAAACTCTTAGCTTGGTAGCACAGTAGTGACGGTCCCTCCCACAGCCGACGTTGTTACAGCAGTTCTGGGTGGCTGAATTTGCCATCTCCCACAATCGTCATTGTCATTGCTTTGGGGAAGCTTCCTTTAAAGAATGTAACAGTGTGATACTCTGTGGACATGAGAGGAAGGACGGAGAGCGGCAGTCGTGACTTTGTTACCACTCCCGCTGGTAACCTGGGCAAATCATGCCACTTCTGTGAGTCTCAGATTCCATGTTAAAGAAGACAATGAGATACCCTGTAGGTCCTCCTCAGGCTAAACTTTTGTGATTATAGCATGAAATATATTAAGATATGTTTGTAGCACTTTATTTTTTAAATTTATTTATTTATTTATTTGGCTGCACTGGCTCTTAGTTGCGGCATGCGGAATCTTTAGTTGTGGCCTGTCGGATCTAGTTCCCTGACCAGGGATCGAACCTGGGCCCCCTACATTGGGAGCGTGGAGTCTTAACCTCTGGACCACCAGGGAAGTACCTGTAGCACTTTAAAATTAAAGGTTTGGGCCCGTATCATCAAACAGAAATGCTCAAGGCTATTAGACTTAGAAAGAAGCACCCTTGGTGGGCTACCATGTTTGACATATGTACTCTGCTGACATTTGTGACTGAGAGACTGAGAGGATATATAAGAATATATATTCACATATATATGTATATGATACAGGCCTGTGTGTGTCATCACTGTAATTTTGTCTTTTTATATTCCTTTTCTTTTCTTCTTTCATTCATCTGAGGGTGGGTGTACCTATTTCCACGAATCAAGTCTGTAACACAGCCTTGGATGTGATGAAGGAAGCTTCTATCTCACCAGCACGAGATTTATGCAATTACCGGCATTTCAGAAAAACAGCTTATAATTATGAGGTTAAAAAGAATCACTGCTTGGACTTCTTAACCTCCCATCCCCACGTGTGTATAGACATTTGGATGCTCTGCGCTGCTCTCACCAGAACACCATGGGAAGAAAGGGTAGAGGCCAGCTGTGGAGGCTTCTTCTGTAGCAGAGGTGAAGTCCACCACGGTCCTCATGTACACATACATCACACACACAGCCCACTATAAACATCTCAGAGTGCGAGGCAGGCTCCCTGGTCACCTTTGCATCCAGGTGGTTATAAATCTAGACAAGCTACTTTTTTTTTTTTAAATGGGTCATTTTTTTATATATTGGTACTTATAAACGAACCAGCCAACTGGTAGTATTATGATGTGGACAAATCAAAACATCTTTCTACAAATACTAGATTGGTGGAAAAAATTAAGGGTTGTAGTAAAATAGCAAAAAGGGGTAGAGGAAATCAATGAAGCACATTGTAGCTTAACCCTTCACCTTAACAACCGAGGTTCTTAACAAGTAAAGCCTCCCTATCCCAGAAAATATGAAGAATCCTTCATCACACATCTTTGTACTTTTGCTCCCTATTCTTGAGGTTAGGTTCTAGATCCTAAAGATATCCAAAAAATAGTATTCTAACCTAGTTATCTATAGCTGCCAGTCATCTTTTATCATGTTGTCCGTAGAAGCCAATGCTTCTGAAACCTCTTTGATTAGACACCAATCATACACCCCAAAATTGACACAAAAGGCACAACGAAAAGCAGCTTATCAAGGCAGAGAGACATAATTGTAAAAGAAAAATTCTAGGGAAGTAATACAGTCACGGCTCAAATTGAGATTGAATAATACAGCCGTCGTTACACATATTCAGGCTGTATGTTCAGAGAGTTATTGGGGAATAAATCCATGATTTGCTGTTGGGAATTTAACTACTTAGCAGTTTGCTGTATTGTGTTATAGCTTTCCCCAGCAGTTTCCAAGGTGGCCTCCAAATCACTGACAGGAGAATTTTGCTGGAACTGGAGCGGGGGCTGCAGGAATTCCTCAACATAGTCGTTGAATTGATTGTTCCAAGTCTGGTTATTCCAGGCTTGGGGGTACCAGGTCTGACTGTTCCAGCTCTGGTTGCTCCAGGACTGACTGTTCCAGCTCTGGTTGCTGCAAGTTGGGTTATTCCAGGTCTGGTTACCCCACATGGGCAGGTTTCCGGAAGAGTTCGCCAGGCATCCTTGGTGATAGGAATAGAAGCCCGGGTATTCTGTAGTTGCTGGGCCCTGAGTCACAGTGTTGCTCCTCCTCGGCCAGTTGTTTTTCTACCACCTCTTACATTTCATTCTCTGCTTCTGGAACCAGGTCTTAACCTGTTTGTAGCTAAGGTTCAGGATGTTGGGAAGTCCTTGCATTTGCTGGAGGCGGAGGTATTTCTGCCTCTGAAATCTGTCATTGAGCACACACAGCTGCGTCTGAGAGAACACGGTTCTAGTCTTCTGCTTCTTGACCAGGACCTTCTCTTCCTTCTTCTCTGTGCTCTTGTCTGCAGCCGTGGCCAGTAGTTTTACTCTGGGGCTTGTGGAAGAATCAGGACTGTCCTGAATAAGCAGATCCGTGGAGAAGGAAGGAAGAGGAGAGACAGTCTCCATGTCGTGGGTCTCAGCAGATGACATTTGCAAGGACACATAATTTTCTTCAGGCCCATAAATCTCAGGCATTGGTGAAGATTCCCTAGAATTGGATGCTTCAGGGCCACACAGGCTTTGGGGATAAGCTGGGTCCACACTCCGTTGAATTGACGGAGAGGGAGAAAACCAAATAGCTAGATAGATGGTAGGAAAAGTCCAGGCTTAAGAATCTAGGTAGAAGAGCTTAGAGAAAGGTGAAGATCTCCAGGTGTAAAAGTATTAAAAACATGGGATGAAGGGAAGTCACCTGTGTGATAACAGAAGCCTACCAGCCCAATGTAGGAAAATGACAGAAAACTAGACAAGCTACTTTGAATTGTGTCATACACAGAGGAAGAGAAGTAGTAGATGGGAATGGTGAAGGTGACTTCATCCCTCTAGGAGTCTAAGCCAGTCACCGCTTCCCTACTCCCAATTAGAGGAAAACAAACGAGCCTCATACATGGAAGCTAGAGCTCTCCTAATATTAAAAGTCACACGACTGATGGAAAGAAGATGAAAAGCAGTGTGGGTTACCGTGTTGGAAACAGAGATGAGCTGGCAGCTTGTTGCATTATCATGTCAAAGACCAGACTGTCCCAGTGATAATTCTTGGGCAAAGTAGATTCAGGACATTTTCGATTAAACCTTTTTAAGTGGCATTTCAGTTCAGCTGCATCTGGTATATATTGTGGCCTGTTTGCTCTAACTTTGCAACAGTGCGAAATCCCCAACTTTGGCTGTGGCAGCATGTGGCTCTGGGTGGCATCTGTAAAGCAATGACACTTCTATATTTTTACAATAAACAGAAAATACTTTATAAAAACAATATTCAAGGGCTTGCCTGGTGGCGCAGTGGTTGAGAGTCCACCTACTGATGCAGGGGACACGGGTTTGTGCCCTGGTCCGGGAAGATCCCACATGCCGCGGAGTGGCTGGGCCCGTGAGCCATGGCCGCTGAGCCTGCGCGTCCGGAGCCTGTGCTCTGCAACGGGAGAGGCCACAACATTGAGAGGCCCATGTACTACAAAAAACAACAACAACAAACAAACAGAAAACAATATTTAATATTGGAATGATTCTATTTATCTAGCTAATTGGGCTAGACTGTCTTCATGAAATGAGTCCTGGAACAGAAAAAAGCAACACGCAGAAATAGCTTCTGTTGTGTCCTGATTTTCTAAAACTTGTCTTCTCCTAGTGCAAGTGCTACTAAATAAAGTCCTCACAAGTTGTAGACTTTTCCATAGGTGAATTCTCACAGGAGAATTCTCAATAACTATAGCAATACTGAAATTAATGGTAGATAGTACTAGAGGGTTTGGGGGTTTCTTGTTTCCTCTCTCTCTCCTTCTCCTCCTTACCTTTAGAATAAAACAAAAGTGTAATATTATAGAATTCGCCATGACTGGACAAGCAGTAAGTAGAACTGGAATTCAAAGTAGGTCTATCACTGCCTAGATTTCACTTACAATGTTTTTAAGTATAATTGTTGGTTATATTTTTTGATATTTCCTATTTTCTTAAATTGCCCTCTGTTTCCTGTCAGATTATTATGTTCTTTAAATGTCCTGACAGTATTCAAGACTCTGTCAGTGCATAATATATAGACAGTGACAACTCCCACTGTCTCTTTCGTACTGGGAGGGTCATTCAATATCTAATAACGTCAGCTGGCAGACATGTAACCCTACACCAGAATGGAATTTGTGGCTTGGCATGAGTTTAATATGGTTGGTAAAAAGTGAATTAAGATAGTTTGTAGATACTTTTAAGCCTGTGTTCAAAAGTTTACTTTGATTCAGTTTCATCAAAAATTGATTACTAAATGCATATTCTGCATAAAGAACTTACAGGTACAAGTGGATGCAAAGTACAGTGGTAGCCCCCCAAAAGGCACATCCATGTGCTAACCACCAGGTCCTGTAAAAATGACCTTATTTGGAAAAAGGATGGTGGCAAATGTGATTAAGTAAAGAATCTCAAGATGAGATCATCCTGGATTATTTGGGTGGGCCATCAACCCAATGATATATATCCTTATAAGAAACCCACAGAGGAGAAAGATACAGAGCGGAAGTCCGTGTGAAAGTGGAGGCAGAGACTGGAGTGATGCAGCCACAAGCCACGGAACACCTGGAGCCACCAGGAACTGGAAGAGGCAGAAGGATTCTCCCCTAGAGCTTTCCAACAGCGTGCAGCCCTGCCGACCCCCTGATTGCAGACTTCTGGCCTCTAGAACTGTGAGAGAATACATTTCTGTTGTTTTAAGGCACCTAGGTTGTGGTAATTTGTTAGGGCAGCCCTAGAAAGCTAATAAAACAAGCAGAAATCAATCCCCAATGAAGAGTTTATAATATGTAATATATGATACCTGTGCAATGTTAAAGGCATTACAGTATAGGAGAGAAGGGAACTTATTTCAAATAAAGACAGCTGGAAAGGCCTTTTGAAAGAGGTGTGCCTCGATCAGGGGACAGGAAATTTCAGGACATAAGCAGAGCTAAGACAGAGGGGGATTCAGGAAGATAAAATATCTGAGTAAATGGGGTACCGTAGTTGGGTCCTGAGAAAGGAAATGATGTAGTCCAAACTTCTAATGCCATGAGAATTTGTGTCCAGAAATGCAGAAAGCCTCAATTTGGTCAAACAGAGAGGTCCTTTGTTGCTTGGCTTAGATTATAGAGAAACCTACACGTCCCACCTTCTTCTGTCGAAAATTAAATTGACTTTAAAACATAGATTTCTGAAGAAGCATGGTAAAAATAAACATTAAATTCGGAGAGGAAAGAAATAATTTCAGGGATGTTCTGAAAGCTCTATAATGTCTTGGATGTGCACTTATTATAGTATTTAACTTACACTAATTTCTTTTTACACCATTGCTTCATACCCTGTGGCCTATCTGAGTAGGGAGATGCATGCTGTATTAGCTTCCTAGGCTGCTGCAGCAAATTACCACAAACTGTGTAGCTTACAACAGTGGGGTGTATTAGCTCACAGCCCTAGAGGCAGAAGTCTGAAATCAAGGTGTCAGAGGGGCTACACTCCCTCTGAAGTCTCTAGGGGAGAATCCGTCCATGTCTCTTCCAGCCGCAGGAGATCCCTGGCGTTCCCTTGGAGTTCCTTGACTATTCGCCACATCACTCCCATCTTTGCCTCGCTCTGCACACAGCCTTCTTTGTGCCTCTGAGTTCTCTCCTCTTCTTATAAAGGCCCAGCCTAATCCAGTATTACATAATCTTAACTAATTACACTTACAAAAACCCCTATTTCCAAATAAGCTCACATCCTGAGGTTCTAAGTGGACGTAAATTTGGGGGGAATATACTTCAACCCAGTACACATCCTATTTACGTTTTAAGCCATAGGGCCTAGTCCAGTGTTGAATGTAAATTTGGTAACCACTAATATTTTGCTGACCAAGGAAGTAGACCTGTAATGTCCATTAATGATGTGAAATTGCGAGAAAATAAAACATAGACTATAAAACAAGAGAAGAGAAGGGGAATTGGAAGGGAGAAGAGAAGCTTTCCAAGTGTTGCCTGGAAGTGTAAATCCAATATCTGTACAGGGTCTACGAGGTCTCTTAAGATTTGACCCTGGCCTTCCTCCTCCCCACTGGACCACCCTCCTTCCAGATTCTTCAGGTCCTGTACCCTTCACCCGAAACCTCCCTCTCTCTACTCTCCACTTAACTAACTCCTCATCCTTAGCTCTTCGGCTTAAGTGGCACTTCTTCAAAAAGATGGCGTCTCCCCAGATGCTCTGTAGGACTTGGTATCTTTCCTTTATTGGCAGCTCTCAGAGTTTGGAACAATATTTTTAATAATACAATCAGTTGTTTAATGTCTCCATCTCCATCAGATCAGGAGCTACATGGAGACAAGAGCTTACCTAACATGCTCAAGGAAGTATCCCCAGCATCTCGGGTGTATTTCAGGCCCTTCTGTATGACAGCTCTTCAGATATTGTCAGACTATCACCATGACTACCCTAAGGCTTCTTCCACCTGAGTGGACCACCTATGTCCTTAAGTGAACATACCCTGTCCTTTAAGGCAACCTGATGCTCACCTCTGCCCTGTACCTGCTGAGCACAAAGGTGAAGCACAACAGGGTGATGTTCAAGGCCATTAGCCACCACTACCCTGGCAGGTGTGCAGGGTGTTTGTGCTGATTCTGTCACGAATGAGCTTTGGGGTCACAACCTACCTCGTACCCTGCTGTGTGTTCTATACAAAAGTGTTGGCTGTGTGGGTCTCTCCCACCCTCTATGGACCCCAGCATCACCCAGCTCTGTGGCTCCTGCCTCTCCTCTTTGCTTCAGCTTGAAGCCAGCTCCCTGGCTCTGGTTCCATGGCTCGTGGCCAGCTCTGGGGAAGATGGAATAGCAGGCAGGGTAGACCAGGGCTGCTACAGGAAGACCATCAGACCAGGCTGTGAATCGTTTCACTGTACTGATGACTTGCCTCTGAACCTTCCAAAGGGTAGCGCTCAAAATAAAATAATGCTTTTTTTGTGCATGCGGCAGGCCTGGGAGTATTCATGAGGGGCAGATTCTGAGCCTTGAACTTGCTCTGATGCTGCATAAGACCCCATTTTCAGCCCTCTAACACTGCTTGTTCCTATTTAGATTACCATTAACTAAAATCTCCAGATCATCTTCACACTGAGGCCAAATTACAATTCTCCTTGAACTCGTGAAACTATTTTTTTAATATCAGACTTGATTTTAAAAATTATTCCTACCACATTTCATGTGTTGAAGTCGATTCATCCTTGCATTTAGTGGAGATCACTGCACATGATTTTTTTTTTAATTAAAATCTGGCTGGTCCATAACAGGAGGAAGCTAGCATCTCTTAGGCAGAAAAGCCCTTCCTCTGAGCAGATTCTGGAATCCGACTACCTAGAGCTCAATGCCACTTTCTCTACACTGGCTGTCTGACATTGAAACTTCTTCAACCTCCTCAACCTGTCTGTGCCTCAGTTTCTCAACTGTAAAATTAGAGACTAATAATATCTACCTCAGAGGGGTACCATGAGCTTTAAATGAGGTAACTCATGTAAAGAGCTGAAGAGTCACGGCTGGCGCATTCTTAGTGTTAAGTACATGTTAGCTATTATTCCTGCATCTATTTATTATTCAAATCACCCACACCAGCATTTTCCTTAGCAAATCATTTTATCAGATGACTGCTAGCCTGGTCTCTGCCCAAATCATTAAGTGCTGAAGAAAACTTCCTGTTACGAAGGTTCCTCTTCCCTCTTCCTTATCATCATCAACATACTTTGAAAGTCTCACAAATATGCTACATCCTTTTGATAACAGCGTAGTGTTTGAGAAACTCCAGTACACCTGATGTTTTAGAGCAGGCTTTCCTAAATGTAATCACTGGTCCCAGGAGGAATAAGAGGCATCAGACTCAGCTCTAAGAGAGGAAAATCAGGAAATACAGGTACAGACCCCATTTTCCAAACTGTGATTCATGGACACATGATGTTAATGAGTTTTCTCTGAGAATGGTTCTGTGAGGACATCTGTTGGGAAGATTAGATTAAGTAAAATGAAACAGGCTTATGTTAAGGCTCTGGACTCCTTGAAGTCCTTTTAGCCCTGTGGAGTCCATGAGGTCCCAGTGTCCCTCTGGACGGGGTGGTCTGTCCAGTAGACAGAGTGCGACTGTTTTGGATTCCTTGCTAGTCCATAACTAGCCATGTGTGTGAGGGTCGGTTATTGCACTTATCTGAGTCTCATTACCCGCAACTCTAAAATGGGGATAATAACTGCCTTGCAAGTTTATCAGACCGATGACAGATGACTTATGTTAAAATGCTGAGCGCAGCGTCGAGCTGTTAGTAGGCTCTCAATAAACAGTCGCTAAACTTAATACTATAACTTGGAATCAGGATTTAAAATAAACCTGTGATTGGGTCTAACAAGTTTAGTTCTGTGGTTCTTTGTTTCAAATATTCTGTGGTCTTTATACATTTTCTTCTCTCCATGAATCTATCTCCAAAACTTGGTTTGGGTAAGTCCAATAAAAACTATTTTATTTTCAAATTAAGACACCTACAAGGGATGTATGCCTAGTCATGTATCTAAAGAGTAGACAGTACACATTCCACTAAAGCTTATTTCATGCTTCAGGTGCCAGCTGGGATCCAGAAATGATGTGTGTATATAGAACACTCAAACAAGTCAATTGGAGAGATTTTCCTAGAGAAGACTTTGCAAAGTTGAGGGCGGGGTTAAAAGGGACCTGCAAAAGATGGGTAGTACCCTGGGCTAGCTCTTGGGCCTGGGAGGGCAAAGGCAGGCAAACCCCTGGGGGTTTTGCCAGGACTGGGAGAGAACTGTAGGTATGTCTCAAGGAGAAGCCTTTGGTAGAGAAGAAAAGGCTGAGTGGGGAGGACGTTGGATAATGAACGCTATGACCTCTCCCTTCCTTTGTCCTCTCTGTTTTTGCTGGGCTGCCCATTGGTCAATTCCAACTAGGAGCCAGACAGCAGAGGATCCTTGTTGTGTAGATGTAACCCTCAGAAGCCTGGCTCCTGGTCACTGAGGAGGGTATGGAAGGTTCCAGAGTGAATCTGGTGGAGCAAATGCAGAACATTGACTCCAAAGAGCGTCCCATGAAAAAAATCCAGTTAGTACCTACTTTGCAAGAACAATAGGTAATTTTGGTTAATGCCTAAAGAGAGAATCATTTTGTCATCTGGAGCTTTATCAATCGCTAACCATAATATTATAATAATAAATGGCAAGGTCCCACCTGATATATTCATAAAGTTAGGGAAAATAACAGAGAAATGCAATTATAATGCATATGTTGGCTTAGCTTTCAGGCATTTTATGTTAAAGCAAGCTCTCCTTAACCCCACGAATAAATGATGCTCATAAAGCACCTTGGAGGGGGAGTGGGGGATGAGAAGAAGCAGTAATTAGGGCATTTTCACTGTACTTTTTTCTTTCAGTTTGATTTAGCGTGTATTCAGTAAACACCAAGTTAGTCATGCTCTGGTCAATTATAACTCAATAAAGTTGAAAAAGAAAAAAAGTACTCCTTCTTCACACCCTGACTAAATAACATGAAGTCTATTGCTTGACTTTCAGACATTTCAACTTTCAAATGTTTTCCAGAATGCCTTATGGACATAAGTAGGGCACAGTCTTACCTTTCCAAAGGATGGACTGTAATGCAGTAAAATAGTCTTTTCTGGGTCATCTACCAGCACAAGAAGTGGGTTTGCTGGATCATACGGTAGTTCTTCTTTAATTTCCTGAAGAACTGCTATACTGGTTACATTCACAGCATCCTCACCAACACTTGTTATCTCTCTCTTTTTTTATGACAGCCATTCTAACTGGTGTGAGATAATATCTCATTGTGGTTTTGATTTACATTTCCCTGATAATTAGTGATGTTGAGCACCTTTTCATATATTTCTTGACCATTTAAATGTCTTCTTTGGGAAAATGCCTATTCGGATCCTTTGGCCATTTTTTAATTGTTTTTGTTTGTTATTGGGTTTTTTGTTTGTTTTGTTTTGTTTTTGCTGTTGAGTTGTATGAGTTTCTTGCATATTTTGGATATTAACCTCTTATTAGATATGTGTTTTGCAGATGTTTTCTCCCATTCCATAGGTTGCCTTTTCATTTAGTGATGGTTTCCTTTGCTGTGAAGAAGCTTTTTTGTCTCCATAGTTCCATTCATTTATTTTTGCTTTTACTGCCTTTGCTTTTGGTGTCAAATCCAAGAAATTATTGCCAAGGACAATGCCAAGGAGCTTACTACCTATGTTTTCTTTTAGGAGTCTTATGATTTCAGGTCACACATTCAAATTTTAATCCATTTTGAGCTGATTATTGTGTATGGTGTAAGATATGAGTCCATCTTCATTCTTCTGCACGTGGATATCCAGTTTTCCCAAGACCATTTATTGGAGAGACTATCCTTTCCCCACTGAGTATACCTTTACTCTTGTCAAATATTAGTTGATCATACATACAAGGGTTTATTTCTGGACTCTCTATTCTGTTCCATTGGTCTGTGTGTCTATATTTATGCCAGTACCATATTGTTTTGGTTACTATAGCTGTGTAGTATAGTTTAAAATCAGGAAGTCTGTTGCCTCTAGCTTTGTGCTTCTTAGAATTGCTTTGGCTATTAGAGTCTTCAGTGGTTCTATACAAATTTTAGGATTGTTTTTCCTATTTCTGTGAAAAGTGGAAACAAAACTCCCTCATGCTTATGTCCACTAAAACCTTTACTCACCCAGATGGATAAATCACTAAGTTTATGATGCTATCTTATTCTAGTATATTTGACTTTTAGCAAGGTGGGAGGGAATAAGCATTCCCTTTTAATCTGGAGCATAACATAAATGTATCTATTGGCTAAAAGCAGAGTTGGGTACACAGAGTCCACTTTTATTCCAGAATGCCTCTCTATACATTTTTGACAGTCCCACGGAAAGTTTTTAACACTCAGACTGTTTCCAGCATATCTCAAATTGCTCTGTAAATTATTTAATCCAACTACAGCGACATCTCCTGGCCAAGATGAAAGCTAACTGATAAACATCTTCCGAGGTGATAGAAAATGACAAGATCTAAACAAAATAAAAGATATTTACCAAATGTTTTGTTTTAAAGCCATCAGCAGTTTATATGTTCATATTCTCATTACTCCCATGTTCAGCACCATGAATAACAAACTTGGAAAGCTCAGAACTAATAATACCTCCCTTGACTAAAGATGGGTAAATAAAGCAAGAAAAAGTGCTTTAAAATTGGCAAGTCCTTGTGGGAAATATTGCCAGAGCCCTATAAATGCATAGTGAGGATTTTTGCTCACAGGTTCCAGGGCCTTCCCTTATCTTCTGGTGTGAGTAGGGTGACTGGCTTTGTGAATACTCTTTTTTTTTTTTTCCTTAACAATTTTGGGATACAAGGCTAACCAGTGATCACACAATTGTGTGCTGATTTTAGGCTCCTTTATTCCTGCTTTGCAACAATAAAGCTATTGTTTGCAACCTAATAATATTGTAAGAGGAGAGAGTGGGGGGAAGAAACAAAGGTCTTTCCTCTGTAGATAGAAATTTGGCTTCAATACAGGCCGGAGAGAGCAAGCAGGGTGCCTTTCCTGTGGGAAATACTTTCCAACTTTTTTTTAGCTTCGTTTCTTAGTATGATGCCTTAGCGTGAATTGCTCTTGAAACTTTAAAAGACATTTTAAGATTGAGGCTGGTGGATAACAGCTTTGCCAGAGGAAGCCTTATGTTTGATTCTGTGGCTCTTCATCTCTCGTTATACCCCACGCCCAGTCTTGTTTGTGTTTGTGTGTTTTGTTTTTCTACAGCCTTCTCTTCGTCCAGGGATCCATCAAGAGTAGTTCAGGGACTGGAGAATCTGTGGCTCTGACAAGAGTGGATAAAAAAACCTCTGAGAAATGATGGGAGGGGGGCCGTGGGTGAGGAGGTGGTAACCCAGAATTAGAAAGCCTTTCTTCTTATATCATAATTTGACTAACAGTTTTCTAAATATGTAACTGTTTGCAGTTCAGAGGGATATAGTCAAAAGATGATTAACTTTTTCATACCAGGGTTTTAAATGTGTATCGATTTTGGAAGCCTAAGGTAATTATCAAGATTTGATGCCGTTTGCAAGCCTTAAACTGTATAGAATTCTAATGAAGATGTGCCTAAGAGCCAGGCATTAACATTATCATCGCAGTACCTTTTCTGTGGTGGAAACTTTAAAATCCATGCCCTTTTAAGTGTTGCTAATTTGAACAAAATGTACTTTCCTTAAGGACTCAGTCACAAAAATTATCTGCAAACAAATGGTGTGTTTGATCATTAAAATCACCTCAAGGTTTTGCTCCATGAGTTTTTTCAAGAAATGAATATGGATAACTCCATTGTTCTTTATTTTGGAGGCTAAGTGGAGAGGATGGGTGAATATAATATTTTTATTTTAAGTTAGAAGGAAGTAAGCACACATCTTAATGTTTTTACCTATGCAGAGATCCAAGTAAGTGAGAGCATCTCATTGATTTCAAAGGCACACTCATCAAATTACTACCGTAAGTGTAACAGAGGAGAAGAAAAGAGAGGCACATTTTAAAACTAGAATAACAGCAGGCCTCAAACTATCAAATTTCTTATTCTCAAAAGCTTTTATCTTAATTTATAATCTGATTTTCTAGTTTATGACATTACAGGTTATTTTTCCTATTCAATGGGCATATTTTCTTACTAAAGTGATATCCCATTTGAAGTCAAGCCATTGTATGGATCCATTGTATCCACTGTAATGTTTCAGTGCCATTAATTCTCCATCCAGAAGATTGCCCAAAGAATAAGTCAAATCATGAATAAATCTTGAGATGTAATAGGATTCTCAAAATCAACTCTGACAATCTTTGAATGGTTTTCTGCCATAAAAACCAATAATGTCTCATTAGATAAGGAAAGAGACATGGGGACTTAGCTATGAATCATGATGATGATAAGAGCACATTTTCCAATAGATAGCCAATGGGGAAGACCAGAGGGGTGGGGAGTCCTCTAACTGTAGGGGTCAGCAAACTATGTCCCACAGGCCAAATCCAGACTGCCAGCTCCTTTTGTAAATAAAGTTTTATTGGAACACAGCAATGCTTATTTGATTGCCCATTGTCTACAGCTGCCTTTGTGCTCTAAGGCAGAATTGAGTAGTTATAACAGAGACTGTTCAGCATGCAAAGCATAAAATGTTTAATATCTGTTTCTTTACAGAAAAAAAGTTGCCAACCCCTGCTCTGCTACTTTGTCTATTTAGAATCTGCACTGATTACTGACCCAAACTTCCAAATCAAAACAAAGAGGCCTAAATAATGACATAATGACACAAGTAATTGCATGAGAAAAAAAGCATCAAAACAGTTGGATTTTATACCCTGCTGTGACATCCACTTCTTATATGGTTTGCAAATGAGCGAAGCATCCAGAGCTTTTAGCAACTCAGCAGTAAATATTTTTTTCTCCAACTGGCAGGATCCAGACTTCACTAGGATTCTCTGTGCCAGGCCAGTGAGGATTATGGAATTCCCTCAGCTGCCTGAGGTGCTATCATGTTACCCAAGTCAATGCCAAAATTAGGCACAGACAAGGTGTGGCCAAGAAAGGATTTGAGAATGTGCATAATAAGATCAGGAACTCCTCAGTGGGAGACTCAGAGTTACTGCAGAATGCTTGTTTTACCCTCACCACCTTTTTTTTTCGTGCATATAAGGGATAGTTGAAGAAAGAGCATAACTATCCTAATTAGCATGAAACAGTACACATTTTTGGCTAATTTTTAAAGATTCAATTATTTGAGGAGTCTACACTACAAAGTGGATTTCAAAAAGAGGTACAACACAGCTAAGAGATCATCTTGGCTATTCTCAAGAGTGTAGCTTTGAAAGGGATTCAGTTAAGCCCTGTAAATTAATCTCCCTATATGTTTTGTTCTACAAAGGTAGAACAAAATATAGAAGACTAGGATGACCAATATAAAAGGTCATCTTGTCCCAAACACTCTTAAGAGTGTAAGAGGCATTAATAATAATTAAGCTGGTCAACAGGTATAATGCAGGACTATCCCGTATGAACCTGATGTGTGGTCTCCCATATAAACATAATCATGGTGGTGCCTGTTACTGCCAATGGTTTCAAAGTGCTTGGCTTCAGGGCTGAGCTGGAATGTGCAGTGCCTGTGTGAGAATTACAAGAAGGCACTGCTTTCTGTGGCCCGCTAGAGATAGGCTCCCCTTCCTCTGGATAAGTGCAGCCCTCCTCCAAAGGGCATAACTAGTTGAGGAGCACATTAAATCTCAGACCCCTAGCTGAACCCCTGGCCAACTATCTGACAGGGCACAACCATATGTGGCTGTCCTGCTCAACACCGGAGTGGTAATGGTAGTAAAACTAGGTTGATGGGGATGAATCTTGTTCAATACTTGCAGCATTTCAGCCTTGATCTAAAATCAATACTACCTGAACTGTTACATTTTGGATAGATGGAAAAGATTAGATTGTATTAGAACAAATTAAGACAGATCTTAATAACAGCTTACCATTTCGACAAGAAATGTGTGATGTCTGTGTTTTTAAAAATGTAACTTTAAGCTCCTGAAAGAAATTATATATTCTGAAACTTGGAGTCATCTATATCACAGGAAATACTGGCTTTTAGGTTTGCCCAGACCTTTTGGGGCAAAGTACTTTGGATTTTTTCCACTTAATTTTCCAGATAATTGCTCTGGTTCCTCCCCATGTCTCCATTAATACCCCCCAGATGACAGAAAAGAGGTAGCAAAGAAAAATGGGAGCTTTGCGATAGGGGAGTAAAACAAGATGGCCGTCTCATTAAGAGCGTCGGTGCCAGTTCCTCTAACTCTTCTGACCACAGACCATTTGGTCTGCCGTTGTCTCCATGTTCCTGACAGAACCTAAGCTTTTTATTTGGAAAGACTGAAGACCAAACAAGTCTGCCTTGAAGCACATAGACGCCCACGGGCTTGCCAAGACCCTTCACACTCAGCTGAGTGAAGACTCTCCTTTGCTCAAGGCTGATGGAGAAGCAAATGAAACCCACTTCGGCACTTTATGTTTTTCTTTTCTGCCAGTTCCCCTTTTTCTTTGGGTTAACTTAATTTCTTCCATGTATGAACCTGATAGTTTCCCCACGTTGTTTTGAGCTTCCTTTAGCGCTGATAAATTAACTTTTTTGTAATGATCATTTTGTGAAAAAAGGGAGAATAAGAATTAATATTTGCAGATGTAAAATAAGTCTTTAGGATTCACTAAAAGTAGTAGTGGTGGTAACATTAGGAAGAGTTTGCTGAACAGACTGGAGATGGCGTTAGAAGAAGACTTTGTGTATCTTGGATTTTTTTCACTTATGGCCTATGTGAATTTATTACCCATTTTTAAAAGCTAAGTTAACATATTTTTTTTAAATCAAAACAAAAACAAAAGATAGCAGCAGCTTGAACAAATGCTTCATCAGCACTCTCTCCCACAGGAGAATTTTAAAGGTTTAGCAGACATTCACTCTTCTGAGAGCATGTGGTTGACACAGTTGTGTCAGAGCTCTACATAAATTTGTATCTGTAACTTTTCCTGGTCCATCTTGGGGGAGATGAAATTTCCTGTCTGCAAGTGAGGATTCTGATCTAGATTGAAAATTAAGTGTAATAACGTACCAGCTTTTGTGATACAATGTGGTGCCTGAGGCAGTCCCTTTGCCAGAGTTTATTGCAGGTAATCACACATTTTCCTACTTACTGACAATCGAGTGTACTTGGGACTCACCCGTAAGACAAGCAGTGACCCGAGCTGAGCCCTGGCCGGGCAGCTGAGCACCAGTGAGCAAGACCTTCACTCTGCCCGGTAGAGCCAGTGTAATCGAGGAGATGGCGATCTACATACACTGCGTCAGTGCGCTGTCATGGGTGAAATGTACAGAACACTGAGACGGCTAACTTAGAGTTATATGTGAGGACAGGAGAAGGAGAGACTATCCTCGCCTAACACAGATCAAGGAAGGACTGTGCCAGGCTCATTCCCATTGGAAGTGCAGTAAAAGGTCTTTTAGGCACCTCCCCGTACTCTCTTGGGGAAAAAAAAGGTCACAGTGTTGTGTCTCTAAGGCTGAAGGAAAATGTTCAATGCACAGATGAACATCATATCCTTAGAATGCCTATTCCATTCTCCCTGCAAAACACACTGTCTAGGAGTTTCATTGATACGTCATGAGGAAGTTGACCAACTCTAACCAGGGCAGAGTGTCTCTTTGCAAATATCACTCCCAGCATTTGAAATCAAGTAGTGTCACAAAAACGTTGCTTTCATTTTGACAAGAAGAGATAAGTCATGTCCTTTCTGGAACAACTTAAAGAATTTTCTTCACTGTAGATTTTTATCAAGAGATAAAGGATCCCCCACTGGGGTATATAGTGAAGAGAGCAAGCCAGGGTTTTTGAAATATTCTTTCCTGGCATTAGAAATATTCATTGAGGGACGGGGGTGCAGAAGGTTCTAAGCCAAAATGGTGAACATAATAACTTCATTCCATACTTGCGCAGGAGTTTAGTCTGCCAGCTGATTACTAATACATTTGAAGCATTTGTTGAACTTTTTGAGAGAGATATAGTTATCTTCATTCTATCCATTGAAATTCAGAGATGTTAGGGGCTTTAAGTTAAAAGGCTCAGTCTGGGGCTTCCCTGGTGGTGCAGTGATTGAGAGTCCGCCTGCCAATGCGGGGGATGCAGGTTCGTGCCCCGGTCCGGGAAGATCCCACATGCCACGGAGCGGCTGGGCCCGTGAGCCATGGCCGCTGAGCCTGCGTGTCCGGAGCCTGTGCTCCGCGATGGGAGAGGCCACAACTGTGAGAGGCCCGCGTACCGCAAAAAAAAAAAAAAAAAAAGGCTTAGTCTGATGGAGTATTCTTCACCTCAGCAGAAAAAAAAAAAAGAGCAAAGATGACTGAAGGTCACACGCATGTGATTAAGCTCCGCCAGTTCCCACCTTCTCCTCCCATTGTACCCATCCACAAGTCCACCTGGCTCTACCTCCAGAATCTATCTTGAATCTGAGTACTTCTCACCGTCTCCTCTATGACAACTCCTCCAAAAGGTCCTCTCACCCCTTCTTTGGATCTCACCTCCTTTATTCTGACCCCAAACAGTCCACTTTCAACCCAGTAGCCATAGTGATGTTTTAGAAGCATTAATGACAAGATCCTGTTGGTCTCTGCTTAAAACTGAATGCAATTAAGGTAAAATCCATGCTCCTCCACAAGACAGGGGGATCTGTACAATCTCGCCCACTTCTAAGTCCAGATCTACACTCTTAGGTCTGACTGTTACCCTCGTTCCCTGCCATCCAGTCATTCATCTCTCTCTCCCGTGGTCATGCTAAGCTTGGCCTCCCACATGTGACATTTGCACAGGTTCTTGCTTTTTCTTGAAGGCTTTTACTCCAGAGTTTTACTGGGCTCCCTCCTTGCAGTTTTGGCTTAAACATCCCCTCAAAGTGGCTTAAATAGCCCCTCAAAGTGGCTTCCTCAGCCCTCCTAGATAAACCAGCACTGCTCTCAGCATTGCCAAGTCCTCCTTCACCAAATTACTTTATGTTTTCTTATTAGCAGTTACCTACGTCTGCAGTCATATTGTTAATCTGTTGGTGGATTTCATGTCTGTCTGTCACTCCTTGGGAGAAAGTGAGACCCTTGAAGACACAAACATCCTCTGGTTCTTACTGTATCCTCAGAGTTTTGACCTGTATTATAGCCATAGTAGACCTTTGATGAATGTCTGTGCACTGGCTGACGTCTAGCAGTTTTATACTCAGACTTTGGAAATTAGCCACTTAAAAATATTTGATCAACATTTTATCATGAAATATACCACAAGTATAACCTTGATCTCCTAATATCGTAGATACTTATCTGTGTAACAATGGGTTTGAGTCAGATAAAACCAACGTTGGCATTTCCCATAATCACTTTGTCCTGTTCTTGAATACAACACTATCTTGACCATGCATTAAAAAAAGAAGAAGGAGACAAAGGAGGAGAAGTAGCAGAAGGAGGAAAAAAGAAAAATTGTGGCAAATGAATGGTTGAAGGAAAGTGAGTCAATTTGTATGAATCCCAGCATAGATTATCTTGCCATAAATTTCACTCTGAATTTGGGAATTGAAATTGCATATTATGCTCAATTAAATATTCTTTGCTTCTCATACTTCTCTCTTGCTCCCTCCCTCTTTTCCCTCCCCCTCTTTCTCCTTCTTTCTCTTTCTGTAATTCCATCAGTGTTTCAGAATTTGTCCCATTCCATGCAACCCCAAATGGGAAAATTCATTAGATGATCTCTACCTCTCTCCAAAAGCTTTCTTATTTTCTTTAGAAATAAATAAGGAAGATGAATTTTAATAGCATCTCTTTCACCTGCTGCTGCATCTCACCTTATTATCTGCATCCACAGACTCGTCCCTTGACCAGTGCAAAGTCCCTGTGTGAAGGGGAAGTCAGTCACTCCAGCCTTTGTGCAGGGGAATCACACAAATGGGAGCCCCATGTTTGAGAGACAGGACTTGGACATTCCGTAGCAGCCTGCCAGAACATTCCATACACATCTTTGTGTCACTCAAAAGAGAAAGAGTCAGACACTTCAGTGGAATGGTGATAGCTCTTCTTTCTGAAACAAGTATCACAAGATTCTTACCATCACTTGTAGTTATTTGTGACTGTTTCTTCTAACCCAAATATTAAAATAATTGATTTTACACTTCCATATTGTTTGTTAACACCAGAATATATTTTTTCAACTTATTTTTACTACAGCATTCTTATTCTACTTTTCCATATTTACAATAAAATTGTAAAAGTTGATTATTGTATTCGTTTATTAGGCTGCCATAACAAAGTACCACAGACTGGGTGACTTAACCAACAAGAATATACTTTCTCACAATTCTGGAGGCTGGAAGTCCAAGATCAAGATATCAACAGGGTTGATTTCTTCTGAGGCCTCTCTCCTTGGCTTAAAGATGACCACCTTCTCCTGTGCCTTCACATAGTCTTTCCTGTGTATGTGTCTGTGTCTGTGTCCTAATCTCCTCTCCCCGTATGGACAACAGTCATAGTATAGGGCCCACCCAAAGACCTCATTTTTACTTAATTTTCTCTTTAAAGACTCTACCTCCAAATACAGTCACATTCTGAGGTATTGGGGGTTAGGACTTAAGTATATGAATCTGGGGGTGGGGTCACAACTATAGAGACACTAGAATAGAGAAGCATGTTGCTCTGAATTCCGTAGCATGACTTAATAGCTATAAGGAGTGAGGAGGGATGATATCTCTTTTAGATCCTGAAATTCCACTCTTCCCAAATAGAAAGCTCTTTGAATTTGATAACTATAAATACTCCACACTCTGAATTTATAGTAAACTATCATGTTAAATATAGTAGAAGATTATCTTAAGATACAACTTTTTAATTTTTATGGATTTTAGTTTTTTTATGGATTTAGCTTAAGATCTATCTACAGGCCAGGTCTTCGCTGGGGATTCATATAATGACATCTAATTACAAAGGTCTTTGAGAAACTGTAGCACCATAGCCGTTGAGAAGTTTTCTAAATAGTCAGTGCAGGGCCCCAAAGGCCCTATTTGACCCTTAAGGTTACTGAGTATCAACCATAATCAATTCCAGGAGAAAATAATCCATTTGGGGAAAAAATGGTTATTAAATCATAGGATTTTAAAAAGAAAGCTAAGTTCTTTATGATGACTTAAGTATTTGATGGGACTTAATCATTCAACTTCTGAGATTGATTAAAAATAGATATCTTAGCTTTTATTAATTTATTTTAAATTGGAAAATTATTTGGGTATGAAATATGGACGTGAATGACTCACCTTCCTTTTTCAGGCTGTGAATAAAGAGGAAGAGAAAAGTGAAGATGGATTTTTATCCTACAGCCTTTATGTTCATTTCTCAAGTTGGCATGCTTTAAAAAAATCTCAATCACAGAATCAAACTTTACAAGTGATGGAGTTCTTTGAGATCATCTGATCTAATCCTATAACCTAAAGGCTTAGTAGCTAGACCCAGGAAAGCCAAAAGGACTTAACTACAGATTGAAAAATTTAACAGAAACATTTAAAGCTTAAAAATAAACTTGTTTAATTTGTCCCAATCATTCTCCAGTTTGCTTGTTTATAGGCTACATAAGTGAGTTGCTTTTATTCTCTAAAGTAACATAAAGTCTGTCACTTTGGTGCTTTCAGTGTTGTTTCCTCAGCCAAAGCGGAAAAATTAACTTCCTGCTCACACTTCATGTGTTGATTTGTGGATGATTCATCTCAAAAGTACCTTCCCATGTATCAGCTTAAACTAGCTTTGACAAATGTAAATACGAAAACCAAAATAAAATCTCTGGCATAGCCTGAAAAAATTAGAGTGAGTAACTTAAAAAATAAATTCTTGTTTAAAAACAGTTTGGAAATGAGGGAGTTAGCAACGGATGGGAAGGAGTTTTAAGATTTTGAGTGGAGAAGTGACATCAGGACAACACCATGGATTTCTCTTCCACACTGAGGCTCATTTGAGAGGGTGGGTGTGTTGATAATTATCAGGTTGGGACATCAGGCATAAAACAGGGCTTTGCCCAACACCCTGGAGACATGGCCACCCTATTCTTTAGGAAGATTAGCCCTGCCCAGATCTATGGGACAGACGGTACCAATCGTGGATTGGTAAGCATGTCCTACAAATACACCAGCTAAACAGAGTGGAGGCTTACCTGTGTCCAGAAACAGCTCTCTCCTGGGACAAGTGACGGAAGCAGCCTAAAGCAAGGGGACAGGGATTTGCTATGTGACTTCCCCAGTCCAGCTGTCTGGACCAAAGCTGCCCAGTTGTCAAATGTGTCCTGTCCTGTGAGGTTTTTTCCATTTCTAAGTCTATGCTATGACATGATTGCATTTCTAAACAGTAAATTTATTTATTTATTTATTTATTTATTTATTTATTTTTTGTGGTACGTGGCCTCTCACTGTTGTGGCCTCTCCCGTTGCAGAGCACAGGCTCCAGACGCGCAGGCTCAGTGGCCATGGCTCACAGGCCCAGCCGCTCTGCGGCATGTGGGATCTTCCCGGACCGGGGCACGAACCCGTGTCCCCTGCATCGGCAGGCGGACTCTCAACCACTGCGCCACCAGGGAAGCCCTATTTTTTCTCATTATATATTATATATATTATTATAAATATATAATATATAATAAATATATATTTCTCATTATAATATATGTATGTATTATACTGAGAAACAAAAGTGAACATTCTGGCACATGGAGTTAGGTCACCCTGCCACCCTGCCTTTAGAGGTCCTCCATACACACACTTCAGCAGATGCGTGGTCCTGCATGTGCTGAGAAGGAGAGGGCCGTAGAGGGGGAAGAACTGTGCCCCAGACACCCCAGAGAGCTGGCTTGGAGAAGGAAGTAGCCTCACTGTCTGGAGAGGAAAAAGGCACTGCAGTCACCAGTGGGCACAATTCAGCACATTCTGATGCAACGTAGGTCAGAGTATTTCAGGGCAGTTTTCTGACAATCCGGATTAGTCACCGTTCCTGAGGAAGGGAGTTAAATTGCAAACTGGTTTTAATCAAATTTCCCCTCACGACAGGGACTTACTTTTGCCTCTAACCCCTGCTTTCCTTTTACATCTCTCAAGAAGGTGTCATAAATTGAGCTTCCAAATGCTCAAGATCCCTTCCAGAGCTAACTCCCACTTATGTCTTTGAATCACAGTATACACAGATGTCTAGCCTCGAGGCACCCCCCGAAAGCACTTCAGGGCGGTATCTCTGCCAGTGGTCGGAAGTAACCCCTGAGCCTGCCTGGGCAGATGCACGGTACAGCACACTCCACTCTGAATTCACAGCTCTCCAGAGCTGGAAATTGTCGGACTCCTCGGCTGGGTGAGAGCGAAGACGAGCTCTCTGCTGTGGGAGCTCTGACTGTCTGCTAGGTCTCCCTGTGACCACAGCCCAGGACCTGGCAGTTGAGAAAAGACAGCTGTTCCAGGTCTGTCAGCAGCAGGGGGCACATCTGTGCTGGAAATGACTCACACGGTCCTGAGGACCGGATAATTTATCATTTTCCTTTGCCCCAAATAAGCTGAAATACGTGTGTGGAAGTGATCTAGTCCCTCGCCTGCTTCCTGCGGAGTCCGCGGTGGGCATTTTTCTTTAGATTTTCTTCGTTGTCTTTCTCAGTGTCCTATCAAATTCTGAAGATACCCTCCAGGTCAAGTGTTCCGTTGATCAAGTCTTTATATTTAAGGGGAATAAAGGGAACTCCTGGATTTATTTAAAATGTATTTCCAGTTGTAAATCCTTCTGTATCCAGCCATGCACTTCTGATGGTCAGTGATAGTTTCCCCAGAGCCCCCTCCTCAAGCTCAGCCTGGACCTGCCCCTCCCCCGTCTTCAATGGATGCTCTGGGCATGGCTACACATCTCGCACAGGATAACCCTGGTATATGGTAGTCAGACCTTCAGTAACTATTAGAGTGAAAGATGGCAGGTGGGGCCCTGAGAATAAGGATGGACATGACATAGCCTTGGGCCCTTCTCTTTCCCTAGTCAGACTCAACACATGAAGAAATCATAACAGCTTGATAAATTATGATATAAGAGAGATTTGTCCCAAGTGACCCAGTGGTGATCCCCTTTGAGTTTCCTTCGTAAGTGAAAGTTTGGATGTTCCACACAAGCAAGGACTTGGGTGCTTTTACACTCTGCTGTTGCCAACACTTGCATAGTCCCTGACACACAGTAGGGACTCAAGGTGTGGAATTAATTTACAGCACAGTTTGTGAGTTTGTGCAGGGATGTTTTGTTCTACTAACCACTGCCTTTCAAAATTCATGTGGGTAACTTAAAGAGTCTGCCTTCATTAACTATATTATTTTGCTCATCCTCGATCTCTGAAGACAGCTGGCTATTATTTTCACCCAATAAACCATCCAAACCCCAGCCACTTTCTTTAAGTGGAACTCACAGAAGGAATTGCTCTACCTTAATATTAAACTGCCATCGTGGATGTAACTGTGCAGAAATATTTTCTTGCTAGTGGGCAACCCATGATCGTCACCATGTGAAGTTGCTATATTTAACGATAATGTGTATCAGTGTGTCCGTATCACAAACATCTGTAGAATTGCATATTCTAAAGCAGATGGTATATGCATATTTGGGGGATGGTTTATGCAGATGGTTACTTGAATGTTGAACTTCAGAATTTCCCGTGGGAACTCCTCATCCTTCACTGTTCTTGGACTACCACAATGGGTACCTTTTGACTCACTTTATCAGGCAGTCATTGTCATGGCTAAGCGCTTGATCTGGATTAGAATCCTAATTGCTAACCCTCCTTAAAATTCACTTCCTCCTGGAAAAAAAAAAAAAGAAGATGGCCACTAATTGAATCGACTTCGTAGGGCTATCAGGTGGATGTAATTTGATAGGGTATGTAATGATTTTAGCACAGGGCCTAATACAGAGTGGACACTCAGTAATTATTAGCCATGTATATTAGTATCTCTAGAATCTCAAAGAACTAATAATATTAAAATAATCATTTATGCATATAAATGCTTGATACTCCTAGAAAGATCAAATCATTTTGAAGAAAAAATAGCTTTAAAATTTCTGATAGAAGAACAAGAGCTAATACAACAAAAGAGGAGAGGAACTAGGATTATTCAACTAATCAGTGAACAGAGCTGAGGCATGAAGCTGAAATGGAAGGGCAAAACATGAAGAAAGATGACTTGAAAGGCGTCTCTTTTGCATAAATGAAGACATGTTGACATGCCCATTTGAAACACAGTATCTGAGTGTTACAGTCTTTTAACAGCCAAAGCTGCAATTCTTGACTTTCCCCTACTGTCATAAAGGCAATACGTCATTTGAATATACAGCATTGAATATGGATTCCCAGAATTTCTTTAGAAACACAAAACATTTTGTTGGGTTGTTTAGCAAATCACACTCTAGTCTTTTTTGGGGTAATATATTTTTAAAATTTTAAATACATATCAGAAAAGAACTCAGACAATAATGATCCATGGTTTTCATTTTATGCAAAAAATAATAGGGGAAATACTTTATATTGAAATGTATTTCTTATTGCTTAATGTTTTCTAGTTTTCTCTCACCACAGTGATATTAAGAAGGTGAATAATCATGTACCTTATTTAATATTGAAAAGAGTAAAACACGGGACACAAATTTGACCATATTACTATGAATACCATGATTGCAAATTTTATTTGCATCATTATTTTATTTGCCTTAGATTTGTTCAGTGAAAGCTGTAATATTGTTAGCTATGGTTCAGTTGCCACTATTTTTCTTTTATATCACTTATATAAAAGAAATTTTGTTTCACTTAAAACTGAAATGAAATAATAAATGGTATTGATATTTAATACTTCTCTCTCTCCTCCCAACTCTAAACTCCAAGAAGCAGATCTGTCTTGCTTTTGTTGTGTGTCCACTATTTAGCACAGTTCTTGGTACGTAGTAGGCATTTAACAGATACCTCTTAAGTAAATGATCAAACGATGTAGATATGAAAATGCTACATTTGCATTTTTACCCTTTCCATTTTTCCTAACAAAAGAAAACACAAAAATTGATTCTTGGGGGCTTCCCTGGTGGCGCA
This sequence comes from Mesoplodon densirostris, assembly GCF_025265405.1. Classification (NCBI taxonomy): domain Eukaryota; kingdom Metazoa; phylum Chordata; class Mammalia; order Artiodactyla; family Ziphiidae; genus Mesoplodon; species Mesoplodon densirostris. Next base: position 13,860,529 of record NC_082663.1, read on the forward strand.
GTGCTTGAGAGTCCGCCTGCCGATGCAGGGGACACGGGTTCATGCCCCGGTCTGGGAAGATCCCACATGCCGTGGAGCAGCAGGGCCTGTGAGCCATGGGCCGCTGAGCCTGTGCTCCGCAACGGCAGAGGCCACAGCAGTGAGAGGCCCACGTACCGCAAAAAAAAAAAAAAAAAAAAAAATTGATCCTTGGGCAAAATTAAAAGAAATTGTAGAAGTATCTCTAAATTTACAACTTACAGGCCAATAAGAAAGTATGATCCTCACAATTATTAGCCACACTATTAGTAGTAGTTGCTCAGATGGTGAGATGCAGAGGTCAGATAGGCCATGGGCTTTGTGCTGTCCACTGTCCACTAATTATAGAGATATTTTTGCTGTAAGGTAGTATTCTACTCCAATAAATCTTTCTGTTGTGTGTATTAATTTGCTCTGGTTGCCATAAAAAGTACCATAAACTCAGGAGCTTAAAAAACAGACATGTATCTTCTCACAGTTCTGGAGGCTGGAAGTCTAAGATCAAGGTGTCAGCAGAGCTAGTTTCCATTTGAGCCATCTCTCCTTGGCTTGCAAACGCCTCCTTCTCCTTGTGTCTTCACAGTGGTCTTGCCTCTTTGTGTGTCTGTGTCCTAATCTCGTCTTCTTATAAGGACACTAGTCATATTGGATTAGAGGCCACACGAAGAATTCATTCTAACTTAATCACCTCTTTAAAGACCGTATCTCCTAACGCTGTCACGTTCTGAGTTGCTGTACCGTACTGAGGGTTAGGACTTCAACATGTGGATTTGGGGGGAATGCAGTTCACACCATAACGATGTGGTCATGAAAATCTTCCATGATCAGATTGGTTTGAGAAATGCTTTGGTGAGACCAGATTTAACAGATCCTTTTAATATGCTGCCATGCGCTAGGAATCTCCAAGAGAAAACTACAGGATGCTAGTCTTGCCCAGGGTAAAAAACAAGCCCTCCCTCACTCCAATAATATACACTGTCAACACTCCAGATCTTCCCTTGGAACACCCCCTTGGTAAATCACAGTGGTGGCCCGGCGCTGTGTTGGCAGCCCTGCGTCTGAGTGGTGCTGTTACCGAGGGCGGCTGATCTGTCTGACCCCAAGCAACCCTGTGACGAGTCCAGCCGCATGAGCAGTTGTTTCCAACTCTGTACCATCTCCACAACACATTATGAATTTGACACAGGACTTTTCTTTATACATTTAATAATTCTTTCTTAAGTTATGACTTTCTGTTTTTGCATTCTACCAACTGGTACCAATTTTTCCACGTACTTCCTCACTCCAAGTGAAGGTACTGTTGACATCTTTCTCTATAGGCATTGGCATTCGATAACATTTTTGCGGCTAATTATCTCCTTGTTTGAAAGGAATGAAGAAAAGAAGAAAGGCAATGAAATGCCTCTTGGAGAGAAAGAAACATAAATTTACAACTTTGAATAGGGTTTCAATGCAGAATAGCTGTCCAGCCTCCATGGAGACAGAATTCTTTAAGGACTCATTATACAAGCAAACTTGCTAAGCTCTTTAGGACATTAGTGCCTTTGATAAGGATGTTAGCAACTTTCCCTGAACTATTGCATATTTATAGTGGGTCCTTAGCAGAGTAGGGGGCCTTGTGAATTAATCCCTATTTAATGAGAAATATTTGAAGGTGATGAGAGTCACATGCTGTGGATGGGAAAACTCTGCCTTGATAGATTATTTTTGGAACGTTAAAGTCTACTCAGTCAAGACACTTGACTATTTAGGGCAGGGCAGTTTTGTGAGGGATTGAAATAAAATATAGAATTTATACTCAATTATTTTCATCACCTATAAAATGCTCTGTGTTTGCTTTAAGGGTTTTAAATTTTCACACTTTCTTGCTTTCATCAGACCCCAGTAGCCTGCACTAAATCAAATGGCTATATATTGAGTTTTGGCTGAAGGGTGTTTTTAGTAAGGTGACAGCCAATGGCTGCAATTGAGAAAATGTAATTTATTTTAGATTGATTTGTAATATATGTTTCATTTCAAACTGTATGGAGAGAGCTATGAAAAGACGTTTGTATGTGAAAAGTGCTGTTGGATTCTCACCAATGTGATGCAAATTATCCATATCTACCTCAAGATTTAGATACATAATTAAAATGTTTTTAGATACTTGGAAACATCTGGGCATTCCAAAAGAAATTATCATAATGAAAACTATTATTATTATTTCTTTAGACTTGATCTTATCACTCTGATACAAAGTATTCAGGAATTAACTGGTAGAAATATATTGCCGAAATAACTTGCTTCCCTTTTAGCTCAGCTACTACTCTGTTCTGTTCTTGGGTATACAAATAAAAGGTGTTTAACTTCTTAGTTTTTTGTCTATAAATTTAAGAAAGCCATGAGTGCGTGCTGGTAGGTGGGTATGGTAAAATCCATCAGGATGTCTTTTCTTTTTGCAGATGGATGGCCCTTCTCATGTTGGCAGTGTTTTTCGGTTTTATGTACCTGTAAAGGTCATGCCTTTTCAAATTCACTGAACACACAGTTAATTTGATACCCAAATCTGGTTGTAAACGTGACAATAAAGCATCATAATTTAATAAGACTATTGGATGTGATATTAACTGGCCATGAGTAAAGTTCTAACCTTTCCTGACCGTATTTTCCTCATCTACAAAATGAGGAATTATCCAAGACCTTGCCTTAGTGCTGCCCTCATTTTCTTCCCTGTTTTGCACATCCACACCCAAATTTTAAAAAACAAACAAACATTCAGTTGTTCACACTATTATGGCTCAGATGTTTGATATATTTTAGATGCCACCTTTAAACTCAAAGTTGATTTAAAAATCTTGCACTGCAGCTACTTAATTTTTTTTTATTGTGAAGGCCACAAAGGTGATCATCTATTCAAAACTGGGTGTTATGAAATTTATTTATTTTGTTTTTTTCATACAAAATAATTGCATTGGCGGTTTTGTCCGAAAATAAAATGCAATTCCATAACAAATCAACCTTTGTCAAAAACCAAAGTTTAAACGACAAAACTCCTCCTAATTTCTGTGTAGGTTGTTTTTGTTCCTTAAGTCCATGAGAGGCTTGTGGTTGAATGTGAGGTAATGGTAAGTTTGCTGGGCTTTGAGTCCAAAGACCTGGGATCAGGTCCCAGATTCTGCTGTAAGCATTGGGCAGGTCACTTATTCTGACTGCACCTCAGTTTTCTCACCTGTAAAATGGGAATGACATCCCTTATAACAAGTCAAAAAGTGGTGGGAGAAGGTGCCTGAGGCTTTGCCAGTGACAAATACGTTAGTCAAAGGGAGCAGACAGGTTTGCTTTTACATGATAAATGAGGCGATTAGAGACTTCCTTTCCTAAATGCATGATGTTTACCAACTTAAAAAAAATGTTTTTTCATTTTTGTCTGGATCACAGTCCCTGGTCAGCTGGTAGATTTGTAATAGATAAGGCAAGTTTAGGGTTAGCATAAAAGACTGAGGATTAAATGGGTGAGAAAATTTAGAGACTGGCATTTCAAGACTGGATACCAGCAGATTCCACTTGGAAATAATGGCAAAAGAAGGCATATTTCTCTGTGATCCGTCTTCAAGTGTTTGTGCTTCCTTTATAGAGATTCTGTACAACGTAGAATCAACTGGAACCCAGGAACCATAGAGAGGGTCTGTGTGACAGTAGCTGGTACTATGGCAGGCGTTCTATCATTCTTCATCACCAATATATACACATAAATACAATGCTAGCAGTATATATTATTATATATACATATATAATAATACACATATACACATATGTGTGTACACATGCATACATATATACACATAAGTACAATGCTAGTAGTATATATTATTATATATACATATATAATAATATACTTACATATATACACATGCATACATATATACACATAAATACAATGCTAGTAGTATATATTATTATATATACATATATAACAATATATACACATATGTATATACACATACATACATATATACACATAAATACAATGCATACATATATACACATAAATACAATGCTAGTAGTATATATTATTATATATATGTATATATAATAATATATACACATACATATATACACATGCATACATATATACACATAAATACAATGCATACATATATACACAGAAATACAATGCTAGTAGTATATATTATTATATATACATATATAATAATACACATATATGCACATGCATACATATATACACATAAATACAGTGCATGCATATATATACATAAATACAATGTTAGTAGTATATATTATTATATATACATATATAATAATACACATACATATATACACATGCATACATATATACACATAAATACAGTGCATGCATATATACGCATAAATACAATGTTAGTAGTATATATTATTATATATACATATATAATAATACACATACATATATACACATGCATACATATATACACATAAATACAATGCATACATATATACACATAAATACAATGCTAGTAGTATATATTATTATAGTAAATAACGTGTGTAGTATTTATGAAGAGATAAAATCTGACAAAGCACTAGCTATTCTAGGAGAGAGTCCCAGATCATGTTCAAATGAGAACCTAAAAATCTGTAGACAGTAGATATACTGTGACCTTTTCTTCCAGTTTTTCAAACCTGTGAAAAAGATCGTTTTAAATTTATTTTTTCATAGCTAGACGTTGATATAGAAAGGAAGACATTGTATTATTCCTTCTTATGCAATATATCTTGCAGGAGAAGCCCATCTCTAAGCTCTTCAGTAAATATTTATTAATTCAAATTTATTTCTTAAGACTTTTGAGTACTAAGGTGGCTAAATTAACCCTTTCTTTTAGAAAATCATGAAGGAATAGGCTAAAAAGTAAATTTTACAAAACTTTAAGTTTTAAATGATACAGAAAAAATAGTGACCTAATTTATCATTTTAAAATGTTTTCATTATTCCTTAACTTTCTATGTTTAAATGTCAATTTAATACTGGTCATTAAATAAGCATATTAGAAGAAATTATTACATAATAAAATTTGGTGAAACTTAAATCTTTATATTGAGGTGAATTTGAGTGCTCCATCATTTCTTGTAATATATATCATTTAAAATCCCCGTGGGATAAATTATAAAAATGGAAACTGAGAACATACCCTCTATTCATTTACCCACGCATCTGAAGTTAGCGTTTTTTCTTAACCAAATGCATAATGGTTTCCAAGGTGAAGAGCAGTTAACCCAGTGGCCTCTTAAACATTCAGTTCCATTAAGTTCACCTCTGAACAACTGAACAACAGCCAAAGGCATTAGTGCATCTTCTCAAAGTGCTTATTACTCATGTGCAAATAAGTTTACTGATTTAGATAACTTCCTAAAGCCAATCAGAGAAAGCCAGTTAGCTACAGAAAGAAGATGATGATCTCCATAAAGAATTGGCAAACTTTGTCTGCAAAGGGCCAGGAGTAAATATTTTCTGCATAGCCAGCCATCCTAACTACTAGACTCTGCCTTGTAGCTTGAGAGCCACCAAGAGACAACACGTAAAGAAATGGCAGGGGCTGGGTTTGGCCCGCAGACCTTAGTTTGTTCACAGGGGTCCTACATGATAGGAGAATAATTGTAATTTCTAATTGCATTGTTGCAAGTAAAAGGTTTGTGGCTCCATGAAGTCCTGGAGCTGTATGAAAACTGAAAAAATGTAATCAGTCATCTGGATACCTTCAGCAAAGTCCAAACATCTGGATGTTTGGAAATCTAAAGTTTAAAAAACACCTATTATGTTATCATTATGATTATTACTAAGCTTTGTGTACTTCAGTCCAAGAGTGATCTCAACATATTTAAAGAGCTGGAAACAGAGTGAAATTGAACCTTTTTTTCTTTTCACTTTGAATCTGATATTTTAAAACAAACACCAATGGAGGGGGAAAAATGTTTCCAGTAAAAGACAGTGTATATTTTTTAATATCAGATACTCTCTTAAAACCATCATAATTAAAGCCACAATAGCACTGAGTTTGTTTGATATCAACCAGTTTGCAAATTAAAGATTCTTTGTTAGGAGACATAACCAACCCCAGGATACCACACACGGAGCCACCATCCACATCCTTCCCAACCTAATCCCTATCTGGGTTCTAACGCTGGGAAGAGAACCTTCCAAGGGGATCGTTACTTCAGGAAGAGGGATGATGCGGGGTTACACCCACCTGGGTTTTGTTGGGGCTGGTAATCTTAAATGAGAGAATGAGGAAATATGTCCTAGGCAAAAGTCTTGTTGTGATTGCTTCTCCTTTTCAAAATATTATTGGAAGACAAAGCTGGGCCCCATATTGAACGCTAGAATGAAAATAGACCAGCTCTGTTTATTCAGAGTCTAATAAAAATAAATATTGGGATTGTTGTGTATTCCTTGCAAATGCTAGATCACGAAGTCATTGTTGTGTTTGTGAAATGAACTCCAGCCTATATCTGGGAGGCCCTTCACACTTCATGTTAGAAGAGCCTTTATTATTATTTTACAGTATAGGAAAGATGAGTGACTGCCCAGGTCTCTTGTTGGTACCAGCACAGTACCTTACATGGCTGCACTCACATTGAACTGCCCAGGCACTGGTCCTGTCCTTGTGTGGACCCATCCTCACCTCCTCTCAGGTACCCTCATTAGGAGAGGCATCTTTCTACCCAGGGAAGCTCCTCCTGGCATCTGATTCTGGATCATATCCCTTCCTCTCTGTTCTTAGAGGACTCCATTGGTTATCTCTTGCCTTATCTTCCCTTCAGCTTATATTTTCCTGTTTTTTATTTAATCACAGGAAGTTAGCCAGACCTCTCTCATCTTATATCCTCTCTCTCTCTCTCATCCCCCTCCACTTTCCCTCCTGCACTTCAAGTGCTATTTTTTGGCCTCCGTGCCTTCAGGGCCAAGTCCCACCTGAGAAACCTCTCCCAGATCTCAGTCCTCCTGGTCTCCTGGACATTTGTGGGTTTCCTCTATAAGCATCCAATTTCAATTTGGCCAGTTCTTTTTTTTTTTTTTGGCCGCACTGCGTGGCACGTGGGATCTCAGTTCCCCGACCAAAGACCGAACCCATGCCCCCTTGAAGTGGAAGCACGGAGTCTTAACCTCTAGACCACTAGAGGAGTCCCCCATTTCATTTCCTATCAACTGAATTCTCTTTTCTCAGTCTTAGGCCTTTTTTTTTTTTTTTTTGAAGACTTGACCACACCCTAGTATCTAGTGGTAGTTATGGATTTTTCCCCATCAGAAATGATGATTGGTCAGGAAGGGGCACCTGAGCCCACTCGGGCCAGTGAAGAAAGAATGACTCCCAGGAGTTGCAATGGTCCAAAAACAATCAGCTCCCTTCCCCTATGGTCTCAAACCTGGCTGCCCCTCAATGTTTATCTAAAGAGACTTTAGAAAATATTGATTCCTACACCACCACCACCCTTCTGCCTTGAAATCCCCATGTAATTTGTCTGGAGTAGTAAGTGCTCTAAGAGAAGTGAGCTACTGTCCTATTGGATGCCTTCTTCCTGATGGCAGGAGTACCTCTTATTCAGCTTTCCTGTCCTATCCACTGAATAGGACATGACACATGGTATGTCCTCAGTAAATCGTTTCTAAATTGAATAGCTTTGTTTTGAATTAAGTTTTAAAGAAATCGTTGGCAATTTCATTCATTAGAACCATAATTTTACTTACATTATCAACTAGATACGTCTTTACCTAAAAAGGTTTTTTAGGTTATTAGCATCAGTCTTCATCTTGTGAAGATTTTTTTTTGCTAAGGTCTTAGTTGTGTGTGAATCAACATCTCCTATAATTCCTGAGGGAGACCAATCTCAAAGTTCCTGTAAAATGACAGTTCTCAGGAAAGTGTTGTACAGGGAGCAGCCCATTCATTCTCCTGTCCAACGTACCGGGCTTGGAATTCCAACTCTGCCACTTACTGGCTGTGGGATGGTGAGCGATTTACTTAAGATCTCAGAACGTCATTTTACTTAGCCATGAAAATGAGTAACTCAGCAATGGCGAATGTGTATGGGACACTTGCTAGGTGGCTCCCATTTTACCCTTTCTCTTACCTGACCCTCAGAGCCCTATGAGGAAAGTAATATCATCACATCATCATCACCACCACCATCCCTGTTTTACATATTTGGAAATGGAAGATTAAAGACCTTCCACACTTCAAAGGATTAGAGAAATTCCAGAGTCCTCACTTAATAACCACCAAAAAGTCAGGAGTGGCTTTTCTGAGATTTCAGGGGGATGAACTGAAAGTGCCTGAGAAAGTCCTCATGTTGCCCTCATAGCAACTGCTTGACCTCATCCCTAATTTCTCAGTTAGGAAGAATCTCCACACCCCGATTAACTCGATCTTGGGGATGGACGTGAAGGCATAATAGTTTAGACGGAGCTCCTATGTCTGCCTCAGTGAGAATCATCCTATGTGGGGTTTGAGGTGGGCCAGCCTGAACCCAAATGATGTCCCTCTGAAAGCCCACCAGGGTGAGTGTGCAGACCCTAGCAACAAGGGTGATGGGACTGCTCTCCGATGAGCAAGCTTGGCTGTCCTTTCCTCTGGAGGAATTCCTGTCAATCCTGGTTTATGAAGCCTGGATATTTCTCCATCCCATATTTCAGTGGGGCTCATTTTTTTAATTATTGCACTCAGCAAAATCACCGTTTTCCCACTGATTCTACTTCCACATAGCATTAACATTCCAGTTGGTGTTATTTTTTTCTTTTAATGGCTATCAAGATTTGTATAGTAATATTAAAAACACATACATATTGCATACTGCATGTACCACATACTGTTCTAAACACTATAAGTGTATATTAACTCATTTATTTTTCATAATAACTCTATTTGCTCCCATTTTATAGATTAGGAAACTGAGGCACAGGGACCAAGAGTTTTCAGATGTTAGTGTGCATCAAAAATCACCTAGAGGGCTTGTTAAAATAGGTTGCTGGACCCTACCCCCAGAGTTTCTGATTCAGGAGGGCTAGGGTATGGTCTGAGAATTTGCATTTCTAGGAAGTTCCCAGGGCACACTGACGCTGATGCTGCCATTCCGGGGACCATGTGAGAGCCCGTGAGATAAGGTAACTTGCCCAGGAACACACAGCCAGTAAGTACTACAGGCTGGATTTGAACGCCGGCACTCAGGTCTCAGAAGCCTTTGCATTTCCTTGCGTAATAACTGGACAGGACTCTCGTGCCTTTGTAAGAAGAATGCCTGTTTCCGTATAACCATTTTCCACTTTTCTGCATAGAAATATGCACGTTTGTATGGGTGTCTGCCTACATGTGGATGAATATACACGTGTATATAATAACCAGACACTCTACTGAGTCCAATTCTGTATCAACAGAGAATAACCATTAGCAAATTCTTTAATCATTCTTATACTTACTTTAATAATTATAATCATTAGTTTGGTTTAATAACAGATCTCTGAGCTCATCACAGTCATTATGACCTGTTATTTGGAAATAATGAGTTTGTGTTTCAAAAGCATGTGTAATCTCATACTTATTTCCTAGAAGTAAATCAGACTCTATACAATTTGACATAATGACAAGGGTAATTAATGCATTAGAATTCTAGTTTCTTAGTCATCAACCCGAGCCTCTCACCAGATTCATAAATCTCTGAGGTCTGTGAATGAAGTGTAGGCAGCCGTGGCTTGGAGACTTCCTGAGCTCTTTGACTCAGTTGTGGGCAGCTCCACTTGTTTAGAAACTCTTCCCCGCAGTTACCCCAACCCTGCCCACCTATGAGCTCCATCTGTCCTAGACCTCTGGCGACACACGAGTCCTTTTTATGCTTCACATGAGACCGTCTCAAGTGTGCAAAGACTCTACCCAAGGATTCTAGTCTTCAAACTATGCCTGCCCTCTCATCAATGACTCCCCGTACACCAAACTTGTCCTCCTGTCTCCTGCCCTGCCTGCCCTGGGCGTGCTCTAACCTGGCACTGTCCTCTCTCTCCTATATGGTGTCCCAAAGAGAATGAAATATTCCAGAAGATACCCAAGAAGAGAATCATAGCCCTTGATCTGGAAGTGTATGCTGAGATTAAATGTCAACCAGTTTCATTGGCAGTTTCCCAAATACATTCTGAAAATGTTTGTTCCCACCTGGCTGTGGCCCATTTTCTGATTCCAGGCTCGGGACTTCCTGGCACTGGATGTGATGCCAAGGTTTTTCTTTTGTTTGTTTTGGTTGTGATTGTGGCGCCCTCTGCTGTTCTTCATAGTCCTTAATGTTTGCATTTTCCAAGAAAAAGCTAAGTTCGATTCAAAGGAGAACATAACATCTGTTGATTTAAAACAATGATAATTTTCTTCTTCATGGTAGACAAATACTGTAAGCCCCCTTTACCAGTGTTGCTTGGTCTAAACAACCCAGTTTCACGACTGACTGATGTTGGAAACACAGGATTTTTTTTTTTATGTTAGATCTTTGGAATTGATCTAATGAAACAGTTTCAGGGGCTTCTGAGTACTTTTTGAAAGCTGTTATCTGGAATCATAAATTCTCAGAGCTCAAAGGCACTTTAAAAATTACCAACCAGTCTTTTTACAGATGCAAAACCGAGGTTCTGAGAAGTTAAAGGAGTTTCCAAAAGGCATAAGCAGTGTCAAAGCCATTCTGTAAGTTTCAGATGTGAACCTAATTCATTGTGATATGTTTTTATTTTAGTAAATCAAATATATTAATTTTGGAACATCAGATACTATAAACTTTCTGGGTTTTTTATTTTAAGCCAAAATAAATAATAAACATTTAGTTAAAATTTTGTAGTAATTTAATTATTTTGGCATTTATTTAATAAAATCCATAAGCTATGAAGAGTCCCTTAAAAGTCCAATTTTCAACATTTATTTTCTTATGTTTTCTTGTTATGCTTGCTAATGCAGCTTCTGACAGAAGTAAATATATTAATAGAATTGCTGTAGCCATTCTCATTCGTATATGATTACTAGAAACCAAAGAAAGTTTGGAATTGGTCCATAAATGTTAATATTATCTGAATTGAATCCAGTAAAATCATCTTTATTTGGAAAAAAATGACTTTATATGGAATATAAGTTCTCAATCCAATAAAACACCACATATGTTGCTGTAAAATACTGAAGAGAGCTTACAACTCCTAACTAAAGTAACTTTGCAATTTACTTATTTAGGATTGTTTGAGGTTTTCACTGGCTTCGAGCCAAAGGTAGAAAAGATCACACATGCATTTGAAAGAAGTAGACCTGTCATATTTCTATCAGAAATAGAAATTATTCCAATTCCTATTGTAAAATAAAGCCCTGAGAATTTTATTTTAGATGTTTCCTAATTTCTGAATTTGTATGCATTCAGGTCAGTGGAAGACATTACCTTTTTTTTTTTTTTTCCTGGATACTATCCCAGGTCTCTTGCAATTTTGCTAAATCTATTATTCAAAAAATTTGAAATGCAAATGGGTAAAAGTAATTCCATCAAACAACTTAAGTTATAGAAGCAAAATTCTTTAGAACCAGAGGGGACTGGAGCCATTGTCAACCTCAGTTATCCCTTGAGAGATGAAGAAAAGGAGAAACTCAGCAGTTGGATGACTTGACCAAGTAAGAACCAAAGCCAAGAGCAAACTTAGGTTCCAGTGATTCCCAGGCCAGTGCTCATTGTACTCTGCCTAAAGTACATCATCTAAGCCTCCTTATGGAACTTCTAGTGAACTGAAAATCACAAGAAACATATTATGGAAACTTGAGGACACAGTTGACATTTCTTCCCTAGTTAACAGGGGCCAGGTTGAAAGTAAGACTTCTCTCGAGAGCAAAATTAAATGTACTGAAGCCAATGCTTTGTGATATTTTTGGTATGTCTGACCAACATCCGCATCAGTTCATTCTTTGGCAAAGTCTATTTCCCACTCCTTAGGTATAAACTAATATAGTTGAAAATATTAGAGAAAAATCACATTTCAAAATATTTTAAAGACTCTTCATTTAATACTAAATGTCTAATGTTGACAAACTCTCAGAAAATATAGATGAGCTTTTAAGACGTTAGTACTTTGAGAAAATAGTCGTTAGAGGGTATAAAATTCAAGCTTTTAAGTACAGGGTAAGGAAAGCACCAACATGTTCTGTGATCTTTTTGCTCTGTCCATCATACACTAAGATCTAATATTGTGCCTAGTCTGTTTCAGCAAAAGAAAAAAATAATATTAAAAAGCAGAGAGGCCTGAAATAAGAGAGTGTAACTGTGTTCCTTATACTCATCTCTTGACATTGTAGAGAACCAGGCATTCTCCTCTGGGCTGCTTCATTTTTTCATCCTAAGAATGTGCTCAAGCAGTGATGGATCTGGCTCCCCAAGGATGATGAGAAGCAAGATTCTCTCCATTTCACTGTCAACTTCACCTACAACAGCCTTCCCAACTTCCTACCCTATGAACGCTTCCTCGGTCCTTAAGATTTAGTTCAAGTCATATCTCTTCCGTGAAGACCTTGTAGTCCCTAATCTTGAGCTGGATAGCTCTTCTCTGCTCTGCACTTATAGAGCTACTGTGTATATCTCCACCCTAACATTCAGTATGTTGCATTTAAATTTTGTATGTGTCTTTCTCCTAGATCTGACACATATGAGGTACATAATAAATGGAATTATGTCAAAACAGAAATCTTCATTTTGGCAGTTGTAGGTGCTCTTTAAAATAGCTATATCAAATAAATAGCAGGTCAAATCATGTGGAGATTAAGGGGCACGCATTGTAGCCAGTTTATCTTGGAAAACTCACCCAGAATTTCATTGCTTAAAATAAAATTCAATACTCTGTGAGTGTCTTAATGGCTTCAGTGGGCAATTGGTAACACCTGCTGTGGATACTTTCCAAACTAAAAGTATATATAATACTCCATGCCAAAGAGTGTTAGGGACCTGGATCAAACACTTGTCCTTGTGCTCAAGCAGCTCAAAACTGTTTTCTCTGGAAAACCTTGGCGCTTTCCATCCCCACAAGATGGGAAGCCATCTAAGCTTGAGGGTCCAGGTTTAAAATACTTGATTTCATAAGAGAACGTTTACTTTAATTCTCTGTGCTTCCATTTTCACACCTGTAAAATGGGGATAATAACTACCTCGTGAGGTTATTGCTGGAATTAAAAACACATAAAAACATGTTAAGTGACTGGCATAGTCAGTGCTGTGTAGGTATGCTGGTTGTAATTAATGTAAGATTGAATTAGGGTTGCCAGATTTACCAAATAAAAATGTGGGATACCCAGTTAAAACAACACATAATTTGTTTATTCCAAGTGTGTCCCATACAATATTTGGGATATACCCATGCTAAAATATCATTGGCTATCTGAAATTCAGTCTAAACTGGGTGCCCTGTATTTAATCTGGCAACCATAGTCTGAATGAATGAATAAACCTTAGTTGGAATTTAGGAATGTAGCTTTAAAGGGTTGTTTTTAATCAGCCGAATACCTTCAGTAACTAATGTAACACCTTCTGAGATGGTTTCTTGACCTGTCACACTGTAAGCTCAGGTAAGGAGGTAGGAAGCACCTGAAAGTGAGTCGAAACAAACATTCAAAATTCTGGGGAACCCTGTGGGCTTTCAGTGCCAAAGTTTAAGTTTAGATTTAGTCTCTCACTGACCTGCAGTGGTATTTCTGTTTGGAAAGGCCAAACAGAATTTGTAGTAGAAATCTTAGAGTGATATCCAGAATGTTGCCATTCTGGGTATCACTGGTACATGTGTTTACCAAATTATTTGTCAATTGGCTAGGAAAAAACTTCTCTGAATCTGAGAAAGGATTGGAGACAATGCAACCAATGCCCTACAGAGCCTGTCCACGGAAGGTTTCCTACCTTGCTTAGTACTTTTCAATTTCTTAGAAGTTATCTGGCCTTTCAGTTATTAGAATTTTTTAACAGCTTTATTTGAGTATAATCGCTTTACAATGGTGTGTTAGTTTTTTCTTTATAACAAATTGAATCTATACATATACATATACCCCCTATCTCCTCCCTCTTACGTCTCCCTCCCACCACCCCCCATCCCACCCCTCTAGGTGGTCAAAAAGCACCGAGCTGATCTCCCTCTGCTATGCGGCTGTTTCCCACTAGCTATCTATTTTACATTTGTTGTATATATAAGTCCATGCCACTCTCTCACTTTGTCCCAGCTTACCCTTCACCCTCCCCATGTCCTCAAGTCCATTCTCTACATCTGCATCTTTATTCCAGTCCTGCCTCTATGTTCTTCAGAACCTTATTTTTTTAGAGTCCATATATATGTGTTAGCATACAGTATTTGATTTTATCTTTCTGACTTACTTCACTCTATGACAGACTCTAGGTCCATCTACCTCACTACAAATAACTCAATTTCGTTTCTTCTTATGGCTGAGTAATATTCCATTGTATATATGTGCCACATCTTCTTTATCCATTCGTCTGTTGATGGACACTTAGGTTGCTTCCATGTGCTGGCTATTGTAAATAGAGCTGCAGTGAACATTGTGGTACATGACTCTTTTTGATTGATGGCTTTCTCAGGGTATATGCCCAGTAGTGGGATTGCTGGGTCGTATGGTAGTTCTATTTTTAGTTTTTTAAGGAACCTCCATACTGTTCTCCATAGTGGCTGTATCAATTTACATTCCCACCAACAGTGCAAGAGGGTTCCCTTCTCTCCACACCCTCTCCAGCATTTATTGTTTGTAGATTGTTTTGATGATGACCATTCTGACTGGTGTGAGGTGATACCTCACTGTAGTTTTGAGTTGCATTTCTCTAATGATTAGTGATGTTGAGCATTCTTTCATGTGTTTACTGGCAATCTGTATATCTTCTTTGGAGAGATGTCTGTTTAGGTCTTCTGCCCATTTTTGGATTGGGTTGTTTGTTTTTTTGATATTGAGCTGCTTGTAAATTTTGGAGATTAATCCTTTGTGAGTTGCTTCATTTGCAAATATTTTCTCCCATTCTGAGGGTTGTCTTTTTGTCTTTATGGTTTCCTTTGCTGTGCAAAAGCTTTTAAGTTTCATTAGGTTGCATTTGTTTGCTTTTGTTTTTATTTCCATTTCTCTAGGAGGTGGGTCAAAACGATCTTGCTGTGATTTATGTCTTAGAGTCTTCTGCCTATGTTTTCCTCTAAGAGTTTGATAGTGTCTGGCCTTACATTTAGGTCTTTGATCCATTTTGAGTCTACTTTTATGTATGGCATTAGGAAGTGTTCTAATTTCATTCTTTTACATGGAGCTCTCCAGTTTTCCCAGCACCACATATTGAAGAGGCTGTCTTTTCTCCACTGTATATTCTTGCCTCCTTTATCAAAACTAAGGTGAACATATGTGTGTGGGTTTATCTCTGGGCTTTCTATCCTGTTCCATTGATCTATATGTCTGTTCTCGTGCTAGTACCATACCATCTTGATTACTGTAGCTTTGTAGTATAGTCTGAAGTCAGGGAGCCTGATTCCTCCAGCTCCACTTTTCTTTCTTAAGATTGCTTTTGCTATTTGAGGTATTTTGTGTTGCCATAAAATTCTGAAATTTTTTATTCTAGTTCTGTGAAAAATGCCATTGGTAGTTTGATAGGGATTGCATTGAATCTGTAGATTGCTTTGGGGAGTATAGTCATTTTCACAATGTTGATTCTTCCATTCCAAGAACATGGTATATCTCTCCACCTGTTTGTATCATCTTTAATTTCTTTCATCAGTGTCTTATAGTTTTCTACATAAAGGTCTTTTTACTCCTTAGGTAGGTTTATTCCTAGGTATTTTATTCTTTTTGTTGCAGTGGTAAATGGGAGTGTTTCCTTAATTTCTCTTTCAGATTTTTCATCATTGGTGTATAAGAATGCAAGAGATTTCTGTGCATTGCTTTTGTATCCTGCTACTTTACCAGATTCATTGATTAGCTCTAATAGTTTTCTGGTAGCATCTTTAGGATTCTCTGTGTATAGTATCATGTCATCTGCAAACAGTGACAGCTTTACTTCTTCTTTTCCGATTTGGGTTCCTTTTATTTATTTTTCTTCTCTGATTGCTGTGGCTAAAACTGACAAACTATGTTGAATAATAGTGCTGAGAGTGGACAACCTTGTCTTGTTCCTGATCTTAGTGGAAATGGTATCAGTTTTTCACCATTGCGAACAATGTTGGCTGTGGGTTTGTTATACATGGCCTTTATTATGTTGAGGTAAGTCGCTCTATGCGTACTTTCTGGAGGGTTTTTATCATAAATGGATGTTGAATTTTGTCAAAACTTTTTCTGCATCTATTGAGATAATCATATGGTTTTTCTCCTTCAACTTGTTAATATGGTTTATCACATTGATTGATTTGCATATATTGAAGAATCTTTGCATTCTTGGACTAAACCCCAATTGATCATGGTGTATGATCCTTTTAAAGTGCTCTCTGATTCTGTTTACTAGTATTTTGTTGAGGATTTTTGCATCTATGCTCATCAGTGATATTGGCTTGTAGTTTTATTTCTTTGTGACATCTTTGTGTGGTTTTGGTATCAGGGTGATGGTGGCCTCGTAGAATGAGTTGGGGAGTGTTCCTCCCTCTGCTATAATTTGGAAGAGTTTGAGAAGGATAGTTGTTAGCTCTTCTCTATATGTTTGATAGAATTTGCCTGTGAAGCCATTTGGTCCTGGGCTTTTGTTTGTAGGAAAATTTTTAATTGCAGTTTCAATTTCAGTACTTCTGATTGGTCTGTATATATTTTCTATTTCTTCCTGGTTCACTCTTGGTACATTGTGCCTTTCTAAGAATGTGTCCACTTCTTCCAGGCTTCCATTTTATTCCATTTATTGCTTGTAGTAATCTCTAATGATCCTTAGTATTTCTGCATTGTCAGTTGTTACTTTTCCTTTTTCATTTCTAATTCTATTGATTTGAGTCTTCTCCCTTTTTTTCTTGATGAGTCTGGCTAATGGTTTATCAATTTTGTTTACCTTCTCAAAGAACAAGCGTTCAGTTTTATTAATCTTTGCTATTGTTTCCTTCATTTCTTTTTCATTTACTTCTGATCTGATGTTTATGATTTCTTTCCTTCTGCTAACTTTGGGGGTTTTTTGTCCTTATTTCTCTAATTGCTTTAGGTTTAAGGTTAGGTTGTTTATTTGAGATGTTTCTTGTTTCTTAATGTAGGATTGTATTGCTATAAACTTCCCTCTTAAAACTGCTTTTGCTGCATCCCATAGGTTTGGGGTCATTGTATTTTCATTGTCATTTGTTTCTAGGTATTTTTGATTTCCCCTTTGACTTCTTCAGTGATCTCTTGGTTATTTAGTAGTGTATTGTTTAACCTCCATGTGTTTGTACTTTTTTATTTTTTCCTATAATTGATACCTACTCTCACAGCGTTGTGGTCAGAAAAGACACTTGATACGATTTCAACTTTCTTAAATCTACCAAGGCTTGATTTGTGACCCAAGATATGATCTATTCTGGAGAATGTTCCAGGAGCACTTGAGAAGAAAGTGTATTTGGTTGTTTTTGGATGGAATGTCCTATAAATATCAATTAAGTCCATCTTGTTTAATGTATCATTTAAAGCTTGTGTTTCCTTATTTATGTTCATTTTGGATGATCTGTCCATTGGTAAAAGTGGGGTGTTAAAGTCCCCTACTATGAATGTGTTACTGTTGATTTCCCGTTTTATGGTTGTTAGCATTTGCCTTATGTATTGAGGTGCTCCTATGTTGGGTGCATAAATATTTACAATTGTTATATCTTCTTCTTGGATTGATCCCTTGATCATTATGTAGTGTCCTTCCTTGTCTCTTGTAATAGTCTTTATTTTAAAGTCTATTTTGTCTGATATGAGAATTGCTACTTCAACTTTTGTTTGATTTCCATTTGCATGGAATATCTTTTTCCATCCCCTCACTTTCAGTCTGTATGTGTCCCTAGGTCTCAGGTGGGTCTCTGGTAGACAGCATATATACGGGTCTTGTTTTTGTATCCATTCAGCCAGTCTGTGTCTTTTGGTGGGAGCATTTAATCCATTTACATTTAAGGTAATTATTGATATGTATGTTCCTATTACCATTTTCTTAATTGTTCTGCGTTTGTTATTATAGGTCTTTTCCTTCTCTTGTATTTCCTGCCTAGAGAAGTTCCTTTAGCATTTGTTGTAAAGCTAGTTTGGTGGTGCTGGGTTCTCTTAGCTTTTGCTTGTCTGTAAAGGTTTTGATTTCTCCATTGAATCTGAATGAGATCCTTGCTGGATAGAGTAATCTTCGTTTTAGGTTCTTCCCTTTCATCACTTTAAATATGTCCTGCCACTCCCTTCTGGCTTGCAGAGTTTATGCTGAAAGATCAGCTGTTAACCTTATGGGGATTCCCTTGTATGTTATTTGTGGTTTTTCTCTTGCAGCTTTTAATATGTTTTCTTTGTATTTAATTTTTCATAGTTTGATTAATATGTGTCTTGGCATGTTTCTCCTTGGATTTATCCTGTATGGGACTCTCTGCTCTTCCTGGACTTGATTGACTATTTCCTTTCCCATATTAGGGAGGTTTTCAACTATAATCTCTTCAAATATTTTCTCAGTCCCTTTCTTTTACTCTTCTTCTGCAGGCACCCCTATAATTCGAATGTTGGTGTGTTTAATGTTGTCCCAGAGGGCTCTAAGTCTGTCCTCAATTCTTTTCATTCTTTTTTTTTTTATTCTGCTCTGCAGTCATTTTTTCCACTATTTTATCTTCCAAGTCACATCCATTTTTCTGCCTCAGTTATTCTGCTATTGATTCCTTCTAGAGAATTTTTAATTTCATTTATTGTGTTGTTCATCATTGTTTGTTTGCTCTTTAGTTCTTCTAGGTCCTTGTTAAAAGTTTCATGTATTTTCTCTATTCTATTTCCAAGATTTTGGATCGTCTTCTTATTCTGAATTCTTTTTCAGGTAGACTACCTATTTCCTCTTCACTTGTTTGGTCTGGTGGGTTTTTACCTTGCTCCTTCATCTGCTGTGTGTTTCTCTGTCTTCTCATTATGCTTCACTTACTGAGTTTCAGGTCTCCTTTTTGCAGGCTGCAGGTTCATAGTTCCCGTTGTTTTTGCTGTCTACCTCCCGTGGGTAAGGTTGGTTTATTGGATTGTGTAGGCTTCCTCTTGGAGGGGCCTAGTGCCTGTGTTCTGGTGGATGAGGCTGGATCTTGTCTTTCTGGTGGGCCGGAGTGCATCCAGTAGTGTGTTTTCAGGTGAATGTGACCTTATTATGATTTTAGGCAGCCTCTCTGGTAATGGGTGGGGTTGTGTTCCTGTCTTGCTAGTTGTTTCGCATAGGGTGTCCAGCATTTTAGCTTGCTGGTCATTGAGTGGAGCTGGGTCTTAGCATTGAGATGGAGTTCTCTGGGAGAGCTTTCACTGTTTGATATTACGTGGAGCTGGGAGGTCTCTAGTGGACCAGTGTCCTGAACTCGGCCCTCCCACCTCAGAGGCACAGGCCTGACACCCGTCCAGAGCACCAAGACCCTATCAGCCACACAGCTCAGAAAAGAAGGGAGAAAAAAAAGAAAGAAAAGCATAAAATAAAATGAAAGTATTAAAATAAAAAATAATTATTAAAAAGAAAAATTTAAAGTAATAAAAAAGAAAAGAAATGAAAGAAGAAAGCAACCAAACTAAAAAATCCACCAATGATAACAAGCGCTAAAGACTATACTAAAAAAAAAAGAAAAAAAGAAAAAGAAAATGGACCGACAGAACCCTAGGATAAACGGTAAAAGCAAAGCTATACAGACAAAAATCACACAAAGAAGCATAAACCTACACACTCACAAAAAGAGAAAAGGGAAAAAAGTATATATATATCTGTATATTTTTTTAAAAAGGAGGAAGAGAGCAACAAAATCAATAAACGAATCTCCTAATGATAATAAACTCTAAATACTATACTAAGATAAACATAAGTCTAGAAACAAATTAGATGCAGAAAACAAAGCCAAAGTCTACAGTTGCTCCCAAAGTCCACCACCTCAATTTTGGGATGATTTGTTGTCTATTCATGCATTCCAAAGATGCAGGTGCATCAAGTTGATTGTGGAGATTTAATCTGCTACTCCTAACACTGCTTAGGAGAGATTTTCCTTTCTCTTCTTTGTTCTCACAGCTCCCAGGGTTCAGCTTTGGATTTGGACCCGCCTCTGCATGTAGGTCACCTGAGGGCATCTGTTCTTCGCTCAGACAGGATGGGGTTAAAGGAGCAGCTGATTCGGGGGCTCTGGCTCATTCAGCCCGGGAGGAGGGAGGGGTACGGAATGTGGGACAAGCCTGGGTGGCAGAGGCCGGCATGACGTTGCAACAGCCTGAGTCGCGCCATTTGTTCTCCCAGAGAAGTTGTCCCTGGATCACGGGACCCTGGCAGTGGCCGGCTGCACAGGTTCCCGGGAAGCGGGGTGTGGATGGTGACCTGTGCTCACACACAGGCTTCTTGGTGGCGGCAGCAGCAGCCTTAGCATCCCACGCCCGTCTCTGGGGTCCGCGCTGATAGCCGCGGCTCGTGCCTGTCTCTGGAGCTCACTTAGGCAGTGCTCTGAATCCCCTCTCCTCGTGCACCCCAAAACAATGGTCTCTTGCCTCTTAGGCAGGTCGAGACATTTTCCCAATTCCCTCCTGGCTAGCTGTGGTGCACAAGCCCCCTTCAGGCTTTGTTCATGCAGCCAACCCCAATCCTCTCCTTGGGGTCTGAACTCCGAAGCCTGAGCCTCAGCTCCCAGCCCCCAGCTGCCCGGGTGGGTAAGCAGACAAGGCTCTCAGGCCGATGAGTGCTGGTTGGCACTGATCCTCTGTGCGGGAATCTCTCCGCTTTGCCCTCCACACCCCTGTTCCTCCGCTCTCCTCCGCTACTCTGAAGCTTTCTCCCTCCGCCACCTGCAGTCTCCGCCCACGAAGGGGCTTCCTAGTGTGTGGAAACCTTTCCTCCTTCACGGCTCCCTCCCACTGGTGCAGGTCTTGTCCCTACTTTTTTGTCTCTGTTTTCCCTTATTCCTTTCGCCCTACCCAGGTACGTGGGGAGTGTGTTGCCTTTGAGAAATCTGACGTCTTCTGCCAGCCTTCAGTAGGTGTTCTGTAGGAGCTGTTCCACATGTAGATGTATTTCTGATGTATTTGTGGGGATGAAGGTGATCTCCACGTCTTACTCCTCCGCCATCTTCAAGATCTCCTCCTAGAATTTTTAATGAAATAACAAAGTGAAGTGTGAGAAAAAATCAATAGTAGTAATATACCCTTTTTAAAAATTTATTTATTTATTTATTTATTTATTTTTGGCTGCATTGCGTCTTCGTTGCTGCATGTGGGCTTTCCTAGTTGCAGTGAGCAGGGGCTGCTCTTCATTGCAGTGTTCAGGCTTCTCATTGTGGTGGCTTCTTTTGTTGTGGAGCATGGGCTCTAGGTGCATGGGCTTCAGTAGTTGTGGCATGCAGGCTCAGTAGTTGTGGCTTGTGGGCTTAGGTGCTCTGCGGCACTAGGTCTTCCTGGACCAGGGCTTGAGCCCATGTCTCCTACGTTGGCAGGCAGACTCTCAACCACTGCACCACCAGGGAAGGCCCAGTAATATACTGTTAATTTGAATGGTGATTCATGATCTTCAGAAGCCTGGACCACTGCCTTGGATTATTAGGTTTTTAATATAGTTTTCTTTATAGAGTTGTGTTAAACAGCTAATTAAATAACAGTGAATTTTCATATCATTATTTAATAATGACCCAAAATTAACACTTGAAACTTCAGAGACATCTTAAGCCTTTCTTTCTACCCTTGTTATCTATAGTAATTATCTTTGATTTTTTTTAATGTGTACCATTTTTAAAGTCTTTATTGAATTTGTTACAATATTGCTTCTTTTTTTTTAAATGCTTTGGTTTTTTGGCCATGAGGCATGTGGGATCTTAGCTCCCTGACCAAGGATGGAACTTGCACCCCCTGCATTGGAAGGCGAAGTCTTAACCACTGGACTGCCAGGGAAGTCCCATCTTTGACTTTTAATGCAGCTCATTGGTTACAATTTTTTTGTTTTTCTGTTTTCTAAGCCATTTATCTTTGGAAAGTTGTAACTACTAAAATACTAAATTTATAGACTTTTTTTTAAAGTTTTATACTTTTGCAAAGCTAGCAGCTGCCATTCAAGTATATTTAAAATCCATGTTTCAAAACCATCTCACGAAATGAATGGTTAAAATGAAACATGGTTTTTTTTTTTTTCACTTTTATATTTTTTCCTAATGTTCGGAGTCACCCAAGTAACATATGGTAATGATTTAGGATTCTGAATCATATACAATTATTTTCATTTTAATAATGTTGACTCTCTTTGCTTTAAAATTCACCAGTCGGCATATAAGTTTGCCAGTCCACACTCAAATCTGTATTTTCCTAGAATTGCTCTTGAAAGTATGAACATGAAATGTTATTCTACTGTCAGACCATAACATTGAAAACTTGAACATCAAATTTGCTTTTGAAATATTGTTTTATTAGCACAATAATAATATGCGGCACTTGGGTATTTCCTGTATGAGGATCCTGCAAAGGGGTTCTCTGCAGGTTTCTGTCTTCTAGTAATGTGATTATTTTGGTAATTTAAATTGAAACTGAAATTCAAATCATTGGCCTCTTGAAATGTGCCCAGAGAATGACATGTGGGGTTGACAGTGAGCAAAGGTACACTCATGTCACTTGTCTCTTGGCCACATCTCTCCCTGCTTAAAACCCTCCCCTGCAAAGCTGGATTAATCCTGAAGCCAGTGAGGCTTACACTTCAGCATCCACACTTGCCTGGGTCTTTCCAAGGTCCTGGGAAAGATCTAGAAATGGATTCACTTAGACTTCAGAAAATTTTGCAGAAGGAAGATATTTCACTGCAATCAGGCAGGAGTCCAGTCTCTTTCCTCTTCAAATTTAAAGAGGACTCCCTCCAAATTGCACAAACCTCAGGCCCCACGAAACTGGGATCCAGCCCTGTTCCCAAGATAGAGCTTATTGTTTTAATTACATATCCAGAATTATAAGTGAGATTGAGCATTTTTTAAAGTTATGCCTATTTGTTACATGTTGGCCTTGGAGCCAGCTTTGGTCGCTGTCAACTCTGCCCCAGGGGAGAGTAGGATGGTGAGAAGAAGCCTCCCTTGGAGCCCAGCATGGCCCCTTCCACCGCTGGGTCTCCTCTCTCCTCTCCCCTCTTCCCTTGTGCTTTTTTTTTTTTTTTTTTTTTTTTGCTGTACGCGGGCCTCTCACTGCTGTGGCCTCTCCCGTTGCGGAGCACAGGCTCCGGACACACAGGCCCCGCGGCCATGGCTCACGGGCCCAGCCGCTCCGCGGCATGTGGGATCCCCCGGGATCAGGGCACGAACCCGTGTCCCCCGCATCGGCAGGCGGACTCTCAACCACTGCGCCACCAGGGAGGCCCCCCTTGTGCTTTTAGGGCCAACTTTCCTGCAACGTTTATGCCTGGAGAGACTCAGGCAAGAAGTTCTCCATCTTGGCCTCTGGCTCTTTCTCAGAAGCTGAGGACAGAAGCTGAAACACAATGGCAACCTTAGCCTGCATACTGCTAATAAAACTACTGTGATCACAGTCATCACCGGAACCCGTCATGAACTGCTGGCCCTGACATGGTGCCTTGGGTTCAGGCCCAGCCCTGGCCTGACTGGCTAACTGGGTGCTATGACATTTGTGGGATGTTTTGTTGGAGGTACCCTCCAGAGTTCTCTCTTTCTCTGCCGCATCAATAAGCCATATTCCAGGTAGCATCCTGAATCTCAGAGGGAGAATAATGGGCATAAAACCATGCCCATGTAGATGTTCACCCTCACGTAGATGAATAAGGAATCCATCTTTAATGTATGAACCACTTAGGTGCTGGGGCTGCTTGCTACTGCAGTGCAGCCTAGCTCGTCTTGACTGACACACTGTTTAACTGTCTAAGGTTCCCCTGTGCTCTCCACTTCTCTCTCCCAGCAACCTGTTGAGCCCATCAGATATCAAATGGTTGCCTACTCTAGTCAAGGTTCTTTCTAGATGCATAAAATTCAAAGAGAAAAGCATCTAAAGTCTCAGTCTTCAAGGAAACATCTGTCTATGGAGGAGAGAAATACTCAGATAATAACTTAGGACAGAATGCAATCAAAAGATTAGCTAGTTTTGCTAAAGACCCTTAAGATTCGTCTAACTTCAAGTGAAATAATAAGCTTTGGAAGCTCAAGGGAGATTGCGTGTCAGTGGCATATCTAAACCCTTCCTGGCAATAGTGGCTTTTCAAGCTGAATGCTGAGGAGGATGTAGATGGGAGGGGGGGATGTGAGTCAGAACATTCTCAGGTTGGGGGATATGAGGAAAAGGAGGAAAGGCAAGGCACAGGGCACCTCACCATAGTCCAGATTCTGCACGTTTTGTACGGCACAGACTCATCTGATACTGTCAACGATGCTAAATGGTATTCTTCCTATTGTGGGAAAACCTAGAACAGGAGACAACCCTAGGACACACTGATCCTACAACCAGGGAGCTGAGCCAGTGTTCCCCACAATGTGATTCAAGGAACAGCAGCCTCACTGGACGTCAGCATCCCAGGGAAAGGGATATCAGTGTTTTAATGGATTTTTTATGGACAGACACTCTAGGGAAACACCAAGAGGTTCTCGTGTCCCACACAGAACTCTTATCAAAGCTCTAATAGGCTGATCTGCAGGCTGAGTCTAGAGGTCTGTTTGAGGATGGGGAAAGGGGGGATGTGGTAGGATATGTGGGGCTGGGAGCGGGCATGCAGAGACCTGCATAACATCTTTCATTAGGAAAGAAGATAACGGACATGTGTCTGTACACGTGGAAACCCCAAGTTGTGCCTGACTCTCTATAAAGAGCTGGCCCATGGTCCTTGCTTTTCTGGCCCCCACCCTGCAAGACCTCTGCTGTTCTTTTCACCCCAATCCCTGACCTTCAGAGAAGTAAGCCGCTCTCGGTCTTAACACAGGCCTCCCTGCTTCGAGATTTATGGTGTGAACTCTAGGCTCTAAGTTCTCCAGCCTTTGGTTCATGGAAACCACACATCTTTTTCTCACTGGAAAGGCCCAGGCCTTTCTTGTGACTTTAAATTATTTTGACTTTCAAGAATACTGTTGCCTCTGCTGTGCATTTCGAAGGACTGTTTTGAGCTCTCCCTCTCTCCCTCAGGGCAGTGCTTAGAGGAAGTTATCTCTGCCGCCTCAATAGTGGAGAAAAGGGTCATGGGAGCCAGCAACCTTGGAGAAGAGCAGTCCTAGAATATCCTAAAATATGATTTCATTACATCTGTTTAAAGATTGTTTTTACAAATGCTAGAAGTTGCACTTCCTAGGGGATAAATCAAGCAAGAAATATCATTTGTTCCTTAATAAATATCAGTGTGTTATTCCTCAATGTGAATTTATATATTCAAAAGTAACAGAATTTTGAATACTTCTCAGAAATATGATGAAAACACATCATGATTTGATTCCACGTTGGGTCAAATGATCCTTTTTCATACAGGACACTTCAGATTAACCATCTTCAGAACAGCTAGTTCAAATTAAGGAAGTTTTTGCAAGTAGAACAAGGCAGGAGAATACAGACACTTGCGAGACATACAACACTGAGTTAGTAGGAATTCTCTGGGTCCAAATACCGAGAAGAACCAAGGCAATAAAACACCTCAGAGGCCTGTATGTGGTAAATTGGGATGATTGAGTCAAAAATTCAGAGATTCCCTGTGCGGGTTATCCAGTCTGCTTTGCTGTAATCGACCAGCTCCGGCATCTCCCCTCTGAATTTAATTTGGGCAAACATGGAGCCAGACTCCCTGTCTAAAGCAATAGCCACACAAGGCAAGTCTTTCCAATCCCACCCTTGGCTTTGTTGTCAGCTGTGTTGGGCCAGGTTTTGTCATCTGTCCCTCTGATGCACAGAGACCCATACTCAAGCTAAAAGAGGTTGTACTGAAAGGAGATTTGTTTGTCTTCCAATTCCAGGTCAGGAATGTCACCTTCAACCCATCACTTTTCCTCCCTTGCATCTGCTTCTTAGTGCTGTCTGAGAGGAAGTGCATGAACAGTCTAAGATTTTCATGATGTTATTAACTGCTTTGACACAAGTAATCATTTTCATTCGAAATATATATTTTGGTAACATATATTTATAGGGAAGATCTGGTTTCTACTCTTAGAAAATAATAACCATGCTCTCTTGCATCAGAAATATCCTGATGCCATTTTCACTGTCTAGGTAATTTTATAATTATCAAAGGGTAAACTATAGAGCTACCTGTAAATAAAGCATTATTATCTTCATTGTACTTACTAATCTATTTTCAATTTCCAGGAAGACCCTTACTGGGAGTTAAGAAAAGTTAACTAAAACTTGGAAATAAGGCAAAGCTAGGGGAGCATGTCATTTTGATGCCATACAGAAACATCACTTAACATGTTCACCCAAGGATCGTATTCTTGTTTAGGGAGCATGTTTAGGTAATTTTGTTTGACTCGCTGAGTACTATATACTAAAAGACTAAATTCTATGAAGTTATATGTTAACATGTAGATTTTTAGCCAGTAGCGTTCAAATGATTTCTGTCTGCAGAAAAGATATCTTCCCTGTAGGGAATCAGTTGTTGTGCATCAGATCCAGAAATCTTATTACAAAATTATTTTTCCTCTGACTATATATTCTTATTCTCTTTTGAATCCTTGTTGCTGGTTCCCTCATTAAAGAGTTTTAAAAAAAAAGTTTACATTTATGCATTTTACATTTATATGAAAGTCATGTTTTTAAAGTTTTGAAAATTATACTTTGACACAGGTAGTATATAGATTTTTTAATAGGATCTTTGTCTTCTGTAAAAGACACATACATAAAACAGATAAAAGTATTGCTGCTCTGAATCTGATGGCTGAAAGCACTCCAGACAACCTTAAATGTACGGCTCTCTGATTATAAATTTTATGGCTTTAACTGGCTTCTCTTTCAAGAAGTTCAAATCATAGCTCTGCCACTTAGAAGCCGTGCAAACCTATCAAAGTTCTTAATCCTTCAAGGTTCCCATTTCTCCTTCTACAGCGTGTGTTTTATAGCCTTGGAGCTAAAAACTTGGCCTTCTGGAAGTATGCACCTTACAGAAGTGCTCCTTTCTCAATAAGATTTACATTATGCAAATGGTATCTATGAAGACTTAAGTAGGCAATAGAAAAATTAGCAAATTCATTGGCTACTGATTTGCTTATTCTTGAATTTCAGAAGCTAAATGTTAATCATACTTCAAAAAGAAATATTTCCAAGTAACGGAGCTGGGCTAGTCATTGTAAACTACAGTTTCATCTTTTAATGGTCACTTTTGCTTGGTAATCAAGTCATGACTTATCAGGGATATACATCATTAGCTTCTTTCACATGTAAATAGTGGGGGCTTCCCTGGTGGTGCACGGGTTGAGAATCCGCCTGCCAATGCAGGGGACATGGGTTCGAGTCCTGATCCGGGAGGATCCCACATGCTGCAGAGCGACTAAGCCCATGTGCTACAACTACTGAAGTCTGCGTGCCTGGAGCTCCTGCTCTGTGACAAGAGAAGCTGCCGCAGTGAGAAGCCCACACACCGCAAGAAAGACACAACACAGCCAAAAATAAATAAATAAATTTATTTTAAAAAAATGTAAATAGTGGGTAATATATGAATCATTGCTCTGCCCTTTTAGTAAATATTCTGATGTAATGCTATAATTTTTAAGGAACCCAGCATTAATAAACACTCATGGCTAGATTTGCACTGAGGAAAGAAATGAAATGGCCTGTATTTTCATTCCATTTTCTTGTGACATTTCCTACTGTACAGTTATGGTGTAAAATACAAGAAGAAAATAAAGGAATAAAGTGATCTAATGGCTAGACCTTGGATGAGAAAACAAAATCTTACTTAGAATTATAATCTGTAATAATGTATTATTATGCATAATTATGCAATAGAAATTTTAGAATCATGCATAGAAAAGACCTAGAAGGCAGCGTGATTTTGAGGGGAATGTCTAGGCATTTTACTTGACACATCCTTTTTCGCTTCTCAAGAGCCCTAAAGAGTGGGTATTATTTTATTTATTTATTTATTTATTGGCTTTTAAAATAAAAACATCTATTAAAAGCAGGTTTACTGGAGAAAATTGAGGAAGTGAGAAAAGTACAAAGACCAAAGTAAAACCACCCATAATTCTGCTGCCCAGAGGTAATCACCATAGAATTTTGCTAGAAAACCCTTTAAAATACAAGAAATGGAGTCCCAGAAAAAGTACGTGGGTTTTTGAGAGCCACGCAGTCTAGGACAGGATGGGGAGGACATTTGACGTTAGGTCGGTCTGACTCCAAAGCCCATGATCTCTGATTACAGCACCAGAAAACAGCACTGAAAAGAGAGTTTCATACTGCAGTAGACTTCTGTACATTATGTCACAGGACAAATCATTTTCATGTGCTTTTGCTTTGCCTATCAGATGCTTTCATCTTTGTCAGGACTTTCTTTTAAGTAGTTGTAGACCTTTTGAATTCTCAGGTAACTGAAAAGAATAATCTTTTTTTTTTTTTTTTTGCAACACTCTGGGTAATTTTATGAACTGCATGCAGCTAAAGAACTCTGGACAGGATTTGGTACACAAAAATACCCCAATCCTGGTCCAAAGATATTCATTTTCACTTATGCTTATTTGGGTTTTATGAACTCTTCCCCCCATCCCAATAACATTCATTCACTTATTCAATAAATGCTGTCTGCTAGGGACTGTCCTAGGTGCTAAGGATATCGTGGTGACAAAACTCCAGATGATCTTGGCCCTCATGGTCCTTACATCTTATCATTGCACAATATTCTGCCAACTTCATTCATCCATTGATTCACTCATCAAATATTTATTGCACACTTACTGTGTGCCAGAAACTGCTTTCAGAGCTTTGAGATGCACCAGTGAATAAAATAATGATCCCTGTTCTTCTGGAACATGCATTTAAATAAGGGAAGGCAGACAGTACTCAATGGACATGATAAATGAGAAATATTATATAGTACTTTGGAAGGTGATAAGTGCTATAGAGAAAAAGGAGAAAAAAAGAAAAAACAGATCATATGGGACTTCCCTGTTGGCGCAGTGGTTGAGAGTCTGCCTGCCGATGCAGGGGACACGGGTTTGTGCCCCAGTCCGGGAAGATCACACATGCTGTGGAGCGGCTGGGCCCGTGAGCCATGACCACTGAGCCTACGCGTCCAGAGCCTATGCTCCGCAATGGGAGAGGCCACGACAGTGAGAGGCCCGTGTACCACACACACAAAAAATGTTCTAGGTCAACCTCATCTAGAAGGTGACATTTGAGCAAAGACCTGCATGAGGTGGGGAGTGCTGTAGATTAAATGTTTATATACCCCCAAATTCATATGTTGAAATCCTCACTGTCAATATTATGGTATTAAGAAGGAGGCCTTTGGGAGGTGATTAGGTCATGAAGGTGGAGCCCTCGTGAATAAGATTAGTGCCCTTATAAAACAGACTCCAGAGATCTCCCTAGCTTCTTCCTCCCTATGAATTACAGTGAGACGATGGCCATCTATGAAACAGGAAGTGGGTCCTCACCAGACATGGAATCTGCTAGTGCCTTGGTCTTGGACTTCCAACTTCTAGAACTGTGAGGAATAAATTTCTATTCTTTATGAGCCAGCCGATCTATGGTATTTTCTTATAGCAGTCCAAACGAACTAAGACAAGGAATGAGCTATGTAGATATGTATGATGAGAGCATTCCAACAAAGGCAACAGGTAGTGCCAAGCTTGTAAGTGGGAAGAAGCCTCGTGTGTTCAAGGAGCAGTGAGGAGCAGTGTGCTGGAGCTAAATGGAAAAGAGGAAGAATTGTGAGAACTGAGTTTGAGAGGAATGAGAGGCCAGATCCTGTGACATGTCATACAGCAGTTAGTCCAAGACACCCTGCACATTTTGTAGCAGAGGACAATGTGACCTAGCCTCTGTCAGCTTTGAGCCTTCTGTCAGTCAAGCACCATGACCATCCTCATTGTACACTATGATGGAAACTTTGAGAGGAACCTTATCAGGAGAATTGGGGTAAGTCAGGACTTTCTTTTAAGTAGTTGTAGTTAAGTAGTAGTAGTTAAGTCTTCACCCTTTGTCCAGGCAGGACCTCCTCTTAGACATCTTGAGAGGTTTTGTCTTCTTTTGCTACTTCACTTATAAGAAAACACTGAGGCACCCAGACTTTGCAGCTTTAGATCTCTCCCTTATGTCTGGCAGACAAATACCCAGAATTACCTAGAATTAGATAGCCTAGAGCCAAAACATTCTGTCACTCATTAATCTATGACACTAAGATCCCTGATATTCTGCTGACGTGTTGTCTTCATCAGTTTGGGCTGCTATAACAAATATTCATAGGCTGGGTGGCTCATTAACAAGAGGAATTTATTTCTTGCAGTTCTGGAGGCTGTGAACTCCAAGATCAAGGCTCTGGCAAATTCAGCTGCTGGTGAGAGCCTGCTTCCTTGTTCCCAGATGGTGTTCTTCTTGTTGTAACCTCACATGGAGGAAGGGGTTGGGGTGCTCTCTAGGACCACTTTCATAAGGGCACTAATCCCATTCATGAGGGCTCCACCTTCAATGACCTAATCACCTCCCCAAAGCTAATCACCTTCTAATATCCTCACATTAGGGAATAGGTTTCAGTATATGAGTTTGGAGAGGACACAAACATCCAGTCTATTGCCCAACTTGGACTGAAGCCATCATAACATTCAAATTTTAAAATTTAACATGAATTGAAATAATGCAAATAATATTATTTGATAAAATTAGACAGTTGCTTCTTACTAAAATTTATTGCTAATCCTTTAATGAGGAATCCTTTCATAAAGCAGTAAACCCTCCATTTATTTATTTATTTATTTATTTATTTATTTATTTATTTATTGCGGTACATGGGCCTCTCACTGTTGTGGCCTCTCCCGTTGCGGAGCACAGGCTCCGGATGCGCAGGCTCAGCGGCCATGGCTCACAGGCCCAGCCGCTCCGTGGCATGTGGGATCTTCCCGGACTGGGGCACGAACCCATATCCACTGCATCGGCAGGCGGACTCTCAACCACTGCGCCACCAGGGAAGCCCCCCTCAATTTATTTTTAACTGCATATGTTGGATAAAATTAAGTGTGATACTGGTCTTTTCAAACTTCACAGAAGAAATTCTAGGACATTTTAAAGGATCTGAGACACACAGTTCTGCCTGTATGTAGCTGACATAACATCAAAAGGAAAAACAACCATAAATATGCTTCATTTCAGTTCAAAACAGCTAATCAAAGACTACAGTTAAGTTTAGTGAAGATAAACTTGTTTTAACAAGACATTTATAAAAAAGTGTTTGGTTACAATGGACATTTAAAACAAGCATGCTTAGATTGAATCCAGCAAAGGAAAAGTGAGCCAGATTCTAGACAGAGCTGATTTAGACCACCCTCTGTAGATAATCTGTTACCTAATCACTTCCTTTTTTGGTTATTATTATGATAATGATTAGCATTAAGATCTAGTCAATTTCTATTGACTGAGGAAGGCCAAGAATGCTGGTCCGTATCAAATACAGTGCCCAGTCTCATCTTCTTTTCTTTCTCCCAGGTAATCACTGCTCTGAAATCTATCACCATAGATTAGTGTTGCCTGATCTTGAACTCATAAATGAGATCCTGCAATACGTAGTCTTTTGCAGCATAATGTTTTTGAGATTCCTTCATGCTGTGCACCTATGAGTAGTTTTTACCATTTTGTTGCTGAGTCATGTCACTGTATACACAGACCACAACTCATTTATCCATTCCCTTGTTGATGGATACTTGTGTTGTTTCCAGTTTTTGCCTGTAATGAATAAAGATACTATGAACAACAATAACAAAAAATGATATTATAAGAGCTAAGGATGGCTAGAAGTCAGGTTGGTCAAAGACCCAGAATACAATGCATCTTCCTTGAAACTAACTTGGTAAGGAGTCAGGAATCGGAGGTCAACATCTGACAGCTGCAGTTTTCAGGGCTGTGGATTCCTGGATGCAGACTCTGTCTTCAGTGGTTATTTGCATTGCTCTCAGATCAGCAGTAGTTTTTTTAAGAGAAAATTTTGAAACTTAATCACTCGGCACAAAGTAAAAGGAGAATAAATGGATAAGTAAGTTTTGTTTGGGAACAAAACAGATATACTCATTCCTCTTGGCATGTCTAAGGCCATGAAGAAAGACAACCGTTTAGTCCAGTGTGTTGGAGTTTGGGAAAGGCATATGGTGGGCTTCACCTGCTGTGGCTCCAGACTCACCCAGGCCACTCAGCCCCCACCTTAGGGAATGAGACAAGCACACCATGGGTGGATCCACTGAGACTATCTTCAATGCTAAAATCTTTTAAATCTACAAATATTTGTATCTTTATCTCAGTACCTTTGTCTGCTACATTTGGCTGATAACCCCAGCATCTTCTTGAAAAGCTTTTTTCACCCTTGGTTTCCTGGTCTTTCCTCCCAGAACCAAGACCATCTTCTTTTACTGGTGTCTCTTCTCCCTTGACTACACATTTGAAATGCTAATCGTCCTTGGAGGGTCTTTCTGGACCCCTCTGTTTTTCTCACACTACACTTTCTAACACACCCTTCAGAGTTTTAACTACTTAAAATTCAACAACTTGAAAATTGTGTGAAAAATTATCTTTAAGCTTGACTTTGCCTGCTAAATTCTGTAGATAGCTCTATCTATAGGTATATTGATAACAGTAACTATTACTAAATAACTATAATTACAGATTTGTTTGTTTTTTAAAAACACATAGACCCTATGAACCATATAATTGTATTTCCAATATACCCCTTATGAACTGCTTTTACCCATAACTTTCTAATATGTATTCTTTTTGCTTTGTTTTTCCTTCACTGTGATTTTTCTCATTTTTTAAAAAAATCTTGTTTTCCCTGATTACTATGCAGGTCAAGAGGTTTTTATGCATTGCTGTGCTGCTTAGGTTTTCTCTGCTGAGAATCACCTAGTCATATACTTTACCCATTTTTCTATTAGGTCCTCTGCTTTTGGTTTTTTTTTTTTTTATTGTCTCCCAGTGTTCTACTGAGCTGAAACTTGAGGAGATACTTCAGAATAAGTACAAAGTATTTGAAAACTCTCCTGATTAAAAATGAATTATTTTTTAAAATTTTCCCAATTAGACATTCCTTAAGGAAACCAACCCTCTTTTCTGGGGGGATACAAAACCCCAAAAGAATTAAGTGTCAAAAATCTTCAGTGGCGCTAATATTAATTCATGATTTCTCAATTTGTTAGACTATGTATCTCTTAAATTATGCTATCAAAAAATTACTGTTTTTAAATAATTTTGAAAAATTCTGCATATTCTGCATGGTATGCATGCGTGATATGATATACATCCTATGATATACATCAATTCTGCATGTATGATATACATTGATACATGAAGGCTCAGAGTTCCTTAAGTTCTATTTCCAAGCCTAATGCATTACAGATCCTTTTTGAAATATCTGTTGTTATCTTCATCTCAGGGAGCTAGTGTCCTCTGGAAGTCCCAGTCATGCTGAAATCATAAGGATTTGCCAAACGGAGGTTTAGATGGAGTTTGAATGAAAGGGGAAGCTTCTACAGTGGAGCAGAGAGTGTGGGTTAATTAGTGGCTTCAGAAAGCCAGTGAGAATAGCTTTTGTAGCCATAACTCTTTCAAATGTTTTATGGAAAATACAACATATATTGATGATTTAATCATGACAAAGAAAAATGCATTTTATGAACAATTGCTTTTCACTGAAACAAGTGAGAAGACAACTACAGCTTCTTTAAGCTGTACCATATTTTGCTAACCATGATTTGAAAAGAGAAAAGAGGCTATGAAAGTACCTCTACGAATAAAAGGATATGTTTTGAAACATCCTTATTTTGACCTCATTCTTATAGGTGATTCTTTTTATAATTTTCAGGAAACATCTTTTATGCCCACTTTCCTCAAATTTTCTACATCTGTATAATTCTAAGAAATTTGTGTATTCTAATATAAAATGATGATTCATAGAAGCCTTTGCTTCTGTTAAAAATATATTCCCCTCTTCTTCTAAGATACACGATTTAAAATAAAGGTTCTCATTTTTATCTGCCCTTATTACTCTCCTTTTTACTTCATAACACATTTCATGCACATACGTTTATGTGTTTATCGGCTTATTGTCTGTCTGTCTTTCTCTGTTAGAATGAAAGTTCCCTAAAGTCAGAGATTTTGCCTCTTTTTTCCTCTGCTGTATCCTTCCCACATAGTAGGAATTCAGAAAATATATAAATGAATAAAAGCATATGAATATTGCCTTTTATGTGGTTGATTGGTCATAGAGTTAAAAATATGAGAAAGTGCCATAGCCTAAGAATGCAAAGAGCAACAGTTTTCAGAAGACAAGTGAATATCCTTAAGTTGCTCTTCTCAAATTCCTGTATCTAATGAATGAAAGTTTAAAAGAGAACTATAAAGCGCTCTAGATTTTGTAAGAATTCCAGAAGATTGCAAATTGCTGAATAATTGTCTTCTTTTGTCTGAGTTTTAAAATCTTAAAGTTAATTTAAATATCTCAAGAAGGTGTCGTATGAATAATCTTTAAAGAAGAATCAATGCATAGTGACAGTAAAAATATATATACTTTCCAAAGATTAGGCTAAAAATTATAGTAACTACTTCTCTGGAGAAATGCCATACGTTAGAATTTTTTTTAATTTAAAAACTCCTTCCTTCCTTTGATGGATATAACCTTGCCATCAAGGCTAAAGACACCACTCCCACCTACGACAGTTTAGTATTGGAATGGGGAGAGCCTGAGAAGGTGGAAAATTTGAACTTCTATAGTTTTAACAGCGCGGGGTGGGGGGAGTAATTGTCAGTAGATGCTTTGAATTATATACAGATTGGCCTTTTATTTTGCTTCAGTCCTTTCCGTTCAAGTGCCAGAGAGTGGGAAGTATTACCTCTACTATTTACATCAGAGGTCTGCTTTCACTTAGCAGCTTTCACTTGCGAAGCAAGTCTTGCCTTCTTTCTAGGGCCTGAAAGTTCACTGTGAGAGGAGTTTCAGTGACTCCAAGTAAGGCAGGGACATTTCTGGAGTCAGGCCGGCTCCCAGCACTGCCAGGGGCCGATCCCCTTGAGCAGTGAGAGAAAGCCAGGTGAGGTGTCCAGGCCATCTTCCTGCTGGAGGAGAGCTGGGGGCACAGTGTACAGGAGGAATGAGCTGAATGAGGAGGAATGGGCAGGTCTGGGGAAGAAGAACGGCTCCTCCATCTCCTTCAGGGTCCCCAGGGCAGGATGCTGTGGGCGTGAGAGAAACCGAGCACTAGGCAGGGATGCCTACATCAGGGCACGTGGAGCGATGGAGAGAGCAGAAGGGGCTGTGCCACAGAGGGGACCAGTGCTTGGCACTGGTCAGAGTTAAAAGGCATTACTTTTGTCACAAGGGATAAACCTTAGTCACTCATAGAGCCACCCAACTCAAAAAAAAAAAAAAAAAAAAGACTTTGGAAGTAACTAAGAGTCACAAATACAAGAAAATCCAAATGGCTAGGGACCCTGTAGGAAAAGATCCTTTTTCTTAAGCCACCTCGGCCTCAGGATCCAATTTGTTCCCTCCTTCCCTCGGGTTGACACACAGACCTCCAGCTTAGACCCAGCCTTTGTGCTGTGCCCCTAGACACCAAGCCGACCGGCTGGTTGGACCACTTCCTACATCCTCTTCCGTGCAACTTGGTAGCTAATTGTGCTGATACCTCTGACTTATCTACTATGGGAAAATAAGTCCTTCTGAGAAATGGGTTCTTTCAAATAGACGGAAAATATTTGGATGATTTTGTTCTTAGCAGATGTTTCTGTGTGCCCTCCTGATGTGGTAAATTAATCCAGAGTTTCTAGTTGGTTTTTTCTGCACACACCAGCCCAGTCCAATGTGAAGTGCACACAATAAACTCCACTTCGTGGGTGATAGTGTAGAATCAATATTCTGGTAGGATTTTGAGCATCTAGGTTTCAGTTTCACTTTTCCAACTAACCAACCAGCCCTCTGATCACCAGTCAAGTAGCAGACTCACTGAGACCCAGTTAGCTCCTCTTGTCAACTGGGAAAATTAGGACTAACCCACCAGGTGTAACGAAATGAAAAAACTCATACTGCTAAATGAATATCCCTCAAATGGAAAATATGATTAAGAATATTCCAGTAACACAGTAAAATGCATCATTTATATTTGAAGTGGATTAAATATTATTACCTCATTACTTACCTTCTTTTCAAAAATCAAATCAAAGATTGCTTATTGTAATGTTAAATGGAAGTATATAAATAGAAGTGAATAAAGTAAAAAGCCACAGGCAACTGCCTCATCCAATTCTCCAGATATATCCACTGTGGTGTGTTGCTATTATCTTGATGTGTGCTATTCTAGACATTTTTCTATGAATATACAATTATTCAAATAGGCATATAACAGTTTTTTATCAAACATAGGATCACAATTATAGATATTCTCTAACCTGCTTTTCTACTCATTGAAATATTGAAGCCTCCTCTCTGTGTCCATATCTTATAAATATCAACCATCAATATATAACTCATTTTTTAATGTTTTAAGAATATTCCATCAGTTTATTCAATTTATCCAACAAGTTGATGGACACAGTTTTTGATTTTCATTTTGATTTTCCACTATTATGTATTTGTTTTAAAAACTTCTTCATGACTAAAAACAGGGGCAAAAACAAAAAGTTCAAAGGCTAAAAGAGAGAGAGAAAAAAAAATAGTTGCAAAGCATAAAAATAGAGAAAGAGTTCTGTTCCATAATACAAAAATAGCTCTTATAAGTCAATATGAAAAATTAACAACAATCCAATTTAAAAAGAAAGCAAAGGATATGAAAAAGGTAATTCACAGAAGATGTGTGAGCACATGAAATTATGCTCAGTTTCTTTCTCAAAGAAATAGAAATTAAAACTACAATAAAACATTTTTCTCCTACCAGATTGGAAAAAAATTAAAGGATTTGATCATCTTGAATATTGATTAAAATGTGAACAAACAGCAAGTTTGATACACTGCTGGTGGACTTGTAATTGTCCCAACCTCTTTGCAGAACAATTTGGCAGTATGGATCCAAAATTTTAAAGTATGTACTCTTTTTATTTATTAAAAATTTTTTTTTAATTTTCATTTATTTATTTATATTTTTATGTTTTGTTAATTAGAACTTTATTAAATTTTTATTGAGTGAAAGATGCTTTAAATTCTATAGTGCATTACAATTTTCAAAAGTTTCACACACATGATTTCATATAATCCCATAATAACCCTTTCTCCCTTTATGCCTATATTACCCTTACCCCTTTCCCTCTCCCCACTGGTAACCACTAGTTTTTTTTTTTTTTAATATGTGAGTCTGCTTCTTTTTTGTTTTTGTTTGTTTTATTTACCAGATTATTATTTGGGGGATTGTTTTGTTTTGTTTTGTTTTGTTTACCAGATTCCACATTTAAGTGATAACATACAGTATTTGTCTTTGTCTGTTCACTAAGCATAATGCCCTCCAAGTCCATCCATGTTGCTGCAAATGGCATTATTTCATTCTTTTTTATGGCTGAGTAGGATTCCATTTTTGTATATATATAATATATCTATATCTATGTATCATATCTTCTTTATTCATTCATATGTTGATGGACACTTAGGTTGCTTCCATACCTTGGCAAAGTAAATACTCTATCCCAGGGCACTAGGCAGAATTCTAGGATTGTCTACAAGATCCCTGCCCTCTGTGTACAGGCTCTGCATGTGTCCCTTCCCTGAGTGTGAGCAGGACCCATGTATAGGATGGGATTTCACTCTCTTGATTAGGTTGCAGCATGTAGTAAAGATGAAGAGATTTTGCAGAGGTAATTAAGATCCTAAATCATTTATTTTTAATTCAATCGAAAGGGAGACACCCTAGGTGGGCCTGACCTAATTAGGTGAAAGCCCTTAAAGGAGAGACTGGCACCTTCCTAAAGAGAGGGATTCTTGAAGGCCTTGAAGAAGTCAACTGTCATATTGTAAGGGGCCACATGGCAAGGAACTGCAGGCGACCTGTAGGAGCTGAGAGTGGCCCCCAGTGAGCAGCCAGCAAGAAAACACGTTCTACCCCCACAAGGAACTGAATTCTTCCAACAACCATATCAGTTTGGAAGGGAATCCTGAGCTCCAGAAAGGACACAGCCCAGCCAACACCTTGATTGCAGCCTTGGAAGACTCTGAGCCAAAGACCCAACCAAGACTCCTGACCCACTAAAACTATGAAATCATGAATGGTGTTGTTTAAAGCCACTAAGTTTGTGATTATTTATTACACAGCAATAGGTGACAGGTACACCTAGCAGTTGTGCTTCTAGAGATATATCTGACAGAAATTCTCTGATGAGTCTATGGTGTTGTATGTACAATTATCTATAATTATCCTTGAATTATCTATAATAGTCTAATCTTTCTTGAAAATTTAGAAGTCTTATCCAGCTGTTTATGTTATCAGGGCCACCTCAGTTAATTCATTTTTCCATTCTTAAAGGAAACTTAAATGCCTTTCCATTCTTAAAGGCACAATACTCTTTGAAACCAAGAAGGTTTTGTGTGTGTGCACAGATGCATGTTTTAATAGAATTGTTTAACTGAGAAAGAACTTTTAAGTCAAAAGTAAAGCTTTCGAAGGCAATGAAAGTAACTGCAGGATTTTGTAATGACTGAGAGCCCAGAATTCGTTTTGTGACAAAGGAGTCCCTATTGCTTCTCCAGAAACTCTAGGGGTTTTATTGTTATTTCAGACAGTATTTTTCGGGAGCACTGACTCCCTGGCTGTTCAAAAGGAAATAAAACTAGGGGTTAATGTTTTCAAATGCTATTGCCGGGAATTATTTTCTATTCTGGAAAAGTAAATCCAAGATAGCAGTTACCAAGATTGAGTATGTTTTTTGGGGTATTCTTAAAACTGAATATATAAATTATTGCTTGAGTTATGTGCAGTTTAATGAACTCTACTGGAATATGGTTTATGCAGGCAATTCTTCCATGCATTAAAAACCGTTTATAGCTTTGACCAACTCCTAACTTTTACCCTTTGGTTTGTGATTTAAGTATTTGAAAAAAGCCACCTAAATGTAAAGTGAATTCAGTGTGTGATCCCTCTCTTGACCTGCCTATTAAAATTGAGTGTCAATTTTTCTTCTTCTCATTGTATCTGAAAGAGACCATCTAGAAGTCTAGTAAATATGTGGTGAATAAATGAATAGATGAATGAACGAATTCGAAGAAACAAATCACTACTAATTCAAAATGCAAACTTTTTACATGTTAATTTTGTTTTTAATCTCTTGAAATGAGACTATTAATACTATTAAGACAGATTGTCTGAATTCTATTTACCTGTAAAAACTTGAAGTCCACTAAAATCTTTCTGCTCTGCCTTACCCGTTCTCAGAACTTAACAGGTATTAACTCATTCAGTTCTCCCCTGAGTGAAGTACTCTTACTGTCTCCATTATAGAGATGAGAAAACTGAGGCATTGAGTGGTCAGTCATCTTGCCTGACAAGCTAGTTAGGTAGAGGTGGGCTTAGGATTTGAATCCCAGCAGTCTGGTTCCAGGACCTGCCTTCATAAGCATCAGCGATTCTGCCTGTGGACATCAGAGCTTAGATATCCTAGGTATCCACCTACCATAACATCATGGAAAAGTGTCATCACAATTAAAGCTGTTACACACTTTTAAATTAAATTAGTAATGATTACTTTTTAATATGGGAAAACTTATAAATGTCGAAGGTTAGTGAAAGTATGAAAAGAAGCTAAAGCAACACGGGCAATGATAAGAAAGTATTTGAAACCTTTGAATTGATAAATTCCAAGAGATGCACGCATGTGATTCCAGGTTGAAAAGCAATAATTTTGAAGAGAAATGGTACAATATTCTTCCCCAGTTGGGCTCTAAGTGTGAAGCCCCTTGTTCTAGTTTCTCTTATATCCTTCCTTGCGGTGTAGCTTCTATCTGATGATGTCTTTGGACCACAGCTTCTGTAGAGACAGGGACATGTCTGTGAAAGCACCCCAGATCGGGTAAATCAGTCCTGGATTTTCAGGTGGGAGGGTTCACAGGGAAACCACTTTCACAGCCATATAAGCTGAGATCACCTCCCCGTCATATCCAGGATGACAGAGATAGAAGGGCCTCTTAAAATACAGACATTTGTTATAATTATTGATATTATCATTTGGAATTATACATTTTTCATAGAACTTATGTGCTAAACATTGTAGCAAGTGCTTTCAAGCATTATCTCATTAATTCTCGCACCTTCCTCCCCAGTCAACTGGGGGTTACAGCCAGCTAATATCCTTTATCATCAGCGTTCAGATATCCTAGTCACAACCTAAAATCTGAATATACCATTTGCTTCTTACCTGTACCCACCATTTCCTCTCCAGGGCTCTCATCCAGAAAATGAAAACAAGAGATATGAGCTATGCTTTGGATTTTTTATTTTCCTGAATCCTTTTCTAGAAAATCCTGGAGCATTGTCAGTGCTGGGTCTTCCCTTTGACTGTGCTGTGAGCCACACTCATCTTTTCCTCCTGTGTGATTTGCCTCTGGCCCCAGCATACAGGCCTCCTAATCTCTCTGCCCCTGTAGCTGCTGTGCCTCTTTCCAACAGGGCTCGATTAGAGTGCTGTTTCTTTTTTCTTTTGAAAACAGAGCTCTGCAGTGCAGCCCTTCTCGGTACAGAACATGGCATTGGAGCTATTATGTGTGTAATCAGCGAGGATATACACGCCCGGCCACTTCCTGAAGCACATGTTGCCAGGCCAGTTCACAGTCACTCCTTTTTTTTTTTTTGGCATTCCCTTGTCTGTTTGCAGAGTCTTACATGGTTCAAAGAATTTTTCATCTGTCAAATACTTTCCATTTGAAAATGATGAATAAATGACCTCTTTTCCTGTTTTAGTCTGTATGCAAAATGGAGTCCAAGTTGAAAGCAGACTTTCTCTGAGAATCACTCACACAATAGCACGTGCTTAGGTCACTATAGCACCTGAGCTTAGGAAAGCAGCCTATTGGGAGCTTGACCTTCTTTTTCCCTGTCCTCCAAGAGGCTAGAACTCATTTTATCAGCAACAGACCCCTTTTGAATTAATGAACGAATGGATTGTTCCAGTCATTTCATATGTACTCTGCAGCATAAGGACACTTCTTTCCTCTTGTTGTGCCTGAGAGTGAGTTTTAGTCTCCATGAGTCTCTTCGTGTACAGTAATTCTCAAGGCTAAATCCATAGGAATTGAATAAATCTTGTCTGCTGTGTCTATTGACTTATAGTTTCAATTCTTTCCTAATTCTTTCTAATAGTCAAGGTAGTTAATGTAGTTTGAGGGAGCTGAGCATATCTGAGGGTAAATGTGAGCTTGTTCATTGATATATTCATGGAAATAGATAGCAAAATGGAAAAAATGAGTCCATAAACTATAATAAATGTATAAATAATCTTAGAAACCAGAGATGTTTCTTACATGCGGTTCTCCAGTGGCCTCCTTCTAAGGCAGGTTCTCGATTCATTAAAAGACATAATGACTTCACTTTTTATTGATGAAGGGTATGTCTAAAGGATACTAAAGAGAAACCTAGAATACAAACCACTAAGCACAAACAACCCACCCTCTCTCCTCTGCATGCCCTGTCAGTTTCATCAAGGTCCAAGCTGACTAGGTCTATGAGTTTGTAGGGAGATGATACCATGGTAAAAAAAAGTCCATCAGTCCATGCTAGATTGTAGTTCCCTTTGCACTGGTCTTGCAGACTTTGGAATATCTTTCTCTGCTCTTGGATTGGGTACAGTGGAAACAGAAAGATTCTAATCATACAAAATAAAGATTTCTATTTGTGAGCTCAACTATTGGATCTGTCATCTTTCATCAGCAGAAAAATGGGGGAAACCAAATACTTTGTTTTGTTTTAACCACCCAGAGAAGGAAAAGAATACTGTGTGGGAAATCAATATATCTTACTTAGTCCGACAACCCCTCCCTCTGGAGTGTGTAAATGATCGGGGACAGGCAAATTACTTTTCCATCATACTTGGCACAAAACTACCCTGGTGAGTGAGGAGAAAGGGAATCATTTGATAAGATTTGGAAAATACCATCTGTTTTTCTTAGCATTTCTGGATGAATTTATCAGGCATCCTGTAATTTACACTTTCTGTTGAAAACTATAATTGGATACCCTGCATGGACATGAAGCCTTTGGGTATTTGTCAGAAGCTATATGAGGACTGTGCCATTTAAGGAGGCTGTGTTTACAGTCAAGGGTAGAATCTGAAATGTTCAGTTGTTTCCTCCCTGGGAAAAAATGGTTCTCTGTCCCTATATAGGGGGCTTCCTTGCTCTGTGAACTTGGAACTAAATGTTGATTTTTAGACACTTCCAGTTCTAGGATTCTATGACTCTGAGATTGTTCTTACAAGTTCAGTCTGTGCATTGCGCTTACTAGTTGCCAAGCACTACGTAAGGGGTGAGGGATATACAGACAACTGAGACCTCTTTTTCTGAAAAAAATAAACCAGATATCCAGGCTGAAGAGCAAACACAAGTAATCGCTGTCAATAGCTCACACTTGTTGAGGATTCCTGTTTTAAGTTTTAGATATATTGGTTTATTGAATCCTCCGCTCTGTAGGATAGATTTTAGTATTATGTCCACTTTGCAAATGAGGAAGCTGATCCTGCTGGTGAGCAAAGGAGCCCGGATTTGAACCCAGGTGCACTGGCTCCCAAGCCTGTGTTCAGAAACACTAGGCTGTGATACAAATGCAGTGGTTAAACATGGAACCACTGTGTACCGTGGAGCACAGAGGAGGACCACCTGGCCTGACACGTGGTGGGCTGGGGAGGTCGAAGTCAAGGTAGAATCTCCAGCTGTGCGTCTGGTCTTTTCAAGGAGGCTCCATCTTGAACAGAGATTTCAAGGATGATAAAGTGGTTGCTAGTTGAAGGAAGAGACGTGAGGAGACTCCAAGGAGAGGGCATAGCTCAGCAAAGACCCTGAATTGTGAAGTGGTACTTCACCTGATGGGAAAGGTGGTGAGAGGTGGAAGAAGTGTGTCTATTTCTGGGATCTGAGTGACTAAACGCAATTCTGACCAATCAGGATGGTGATACAGACGTTTCACATGGAGTATCTGGGAGAAAACTTTGTGAGGGACACATCACTGCCTTCCTGAAGTTTAAGCCCTGTGTGCCCTGCGCATTCAGGTGTACTGATGCTCAGGTACATTGATGCTTTGACTTGAGAGGAAAGTGCTTCAGGGCCCTGGATTATTAAGCAGAGGGCAGGAAGGAGCAGGACTTGAAGTTAAGGGTATGGCAAGGGGCTCGATCACAAGGATTTTGTATTGATATTTATGATCAGGACTTGAAATTTCCCCTACATTGATAGTTTTAGAAAACTTCATGTGGCAACTCTATGGATCTTGTATATGTTAGGGATACAACTCTAAATTTCACATCTAGGACATGGGCTATCTTCTTGAATGACATACAGATATTTGATCCTTTCAACTCCCTTAAGGAACGGTGACAGAGATGTAACAGGTTGTTTTCATCAGCGTTTAAAAAGTTCCTCTCTGCCAAGCCATTGGACCAAAACATTCAATAGAATAAAGTAGACCACTTGAGAGTTTCCTTACTCTGATCTCATCTTTCTGCCTTCAGGGAGAAATGGTTCTGGCACCAGAATATGAAGCAGAAATAAGAGAGAGAGGCAAAGGAG
This sequence comes from Mesoplodon densirostris, assembly GCF_025265405.1. Lineage (NCBI taxonomy): Eukaryota > Metazoa > Chordata > Mammalia > Artiodactyla > Ziphiidae > Mesoplodon > Mesoplodon densirostris. The sequence goes on from NC_082663.1 coordinate 13,904,518, forward strand.
TTGTGAATCCATAGAGTAAATAAGCATCTGTTAACCATTGATCTGACAAATATTTATAGAGGGCCTGAGCATGCTAGGTTCATTTGGACGTGCCACATTAACAAGTGTTTGTCCTCATAAGTGTGTATAATTAATCGGTCAGCCTAAATGTGAAAGAATCAAATTCCAAAAACATTTTTTATAAACATCCTGTTACCCATCATGTTAACTCTCCTATTTTTCCATAGAGTTTGGAATCTGTCAAAGTAATCGTAGGCCTGTTTGCCCTGTGAGCTTACCTGAATGTTAATGACATTAGCACGCCTTGGGGGAGAGGAACTAAGGAAGGCTTTGTGGTGAGATATCTGGTTCAAGTTCAGGTTCAGATCAGGTGCTCTCTTTTTCATCCTCTCTGAATATGAACATGCCGAGAGTGTGAGACTTCATTTTTTTTGTCACATGTTCTCCCAGCTGCTTCATATTTTGCTTTCAACATGGAGTAGGTCATTCTGGCTGAAACTGGCCACAAACAGCCCTCACCACTTAAAACAATTTCCTACCGCATGAACTTACCTGAATTTTTGAGTCAAATTCTATTTGGAGTGGGCAGTGAGACAGTTACTCCTTTCTCTTAAAAAACGCTCACACAAAAAAGTTACACTACTTGATTATAACAGTCGCAGGCAAGCCTCAAAAAGCAGATACTAGTCCCTAAATAATACTGATCAACTTCTTTACTAATGTTTTGCTTAATTGTTTACAATGAAACCAGGGTACCAGTCCACTGTTGTGATGATAAGACCAGTGTATTTCCTAACGCTAGAAACAAGTCAAAATCCATTGTTCTCACTTCCTGCACAGGGTTTAGTTGACCTCATCCAAATTAGGAAAACACGTAGCTTGAAGGTTTGCCGTGGTAATTTTTTTTTTTTTTTTTTTTTGTGGTACGCGGGCCTCTCACTGTTGTGGCCTCTCCCGTTACGGAGCACAGGCTCCGGATGCGCAGGCTCAGCGGCCATGGCTCACGGGCCCAGCCACTCCGCGGCATGTGGGATCCTCCCGGACCGGGGCACGAACCCGCCTCCCCTGCATCGGCAGGCAGACTCTCAACCACTGCGCCACCAGGGAAGCCCTGCCCTAGTAATTTTGATAGAAAATAAAAACAATATAATTATCAAAGACCTTGGTTATTTTTCACTGTTGCTTACTTCTATATATTTTTAGATGTAAGTAAATAAAATGTTGCAACATTTACTGTGTATTTTGTATTTCAAAAGAAATATACATTTACAACCTTTTAAAGGTGTAAAATGAGTTTAAAAGAAAGAAATTTTTCTGTAATTTTACATTTTAAAGATTTGTTAACATGCGGAAGAGCTTTTTCTGCATATGCATATATTTATATAAATGAACATAAATACATATATTTATAAACATTTATAGTGAAATAACTGTTACTTCACTCTGCAGTGATTTACTGGATTACAGATGGGTTGGGACATGAAAATTACATATATATTTGTCCTGATAGACCTACTGTAAAATTGCAGGAGTTTAACCATTTCTTTCACACTTAAGTTACATATTTTCTTAGTCCCTCTAAAATAAAAATGATCTTAGGAAACATGATACAGTTAAAATAAGGATATGACAAATTTGGTCTATTAAATTTGTGTCACTCATAGAGCTAAATTAAAATCTTTGTCAAGAAATATTATTCCTCTTTTTTCAGTTAAACAGCATAGTATATAGATATTTTGTAATTAGCCTGAAGTGGAGGGAAGAAAACTAACATTTATGAAACATTTAAGGGTGCCAGGCTTTGTGTTAGGGAATTTAAATCTCCTTGCAATAATGAGAATTCAGTATTATCCATTTGACAATGAAGGGAACTAAGATTTAGAGGCTTTCAATAGTTTTCCCATGGTCACACTGCTAAAAAGTTATAAAGTTACAGTTTGAACTCAAGCTTGTTTGATTCAGTCTATGATTGTTCTTTAAAAAAAAAAATTGAATAGCTTTGTTTTCCTAGCTACCAAAGTAATGCTTACTTAGACTTTAAAGTACTTAGAGAATAAAGAAATATGTAACATAGAAAGATAAAGATATCCATTATTCCATCCCCAGAATAACTACTGATAATTATTGGGCATGTATTTTCTGCATTTGTGTTTTATGTGCCTGCTAAAATACACATGTATTTGTTATTGCTTTCATTCATTTTCTGCTTTTCCCTCCTTCTTTTCTTTCTTTTTTTGATGAGATTATGCTATACACACTGTTTACAACTTGTGCTCTTTCCACTTGGCTGTTTACTTCCATGACTATCAAACTCCATTTTAATGGCTATAAACTAAAGTAGCATTATTATTATTATTATTATTATTATTTTTTTTTTTTGGTGGTATGCGGGCGTCTCACTGTTGTGGCCTCTCCCGTTGCGGAGCACAGGCTCCGGACACGCAGGCTCAGTGGCCATGGCTCACAGGCCCAGCCGCTCTGCAGCATGTGGGATCTTCCCGGACTGGGGCACGTACCCGTATCCCCTGCATCAGAAGGCAGACTCTCAACCACTGCGCCACCAGGGAAGCCCAAGTAGCATTATTTATGATAAGTAATCAGTTCCTAATAAATGCATATTTAGGGTCATTATAAACAATGTTTCAATACATGTTCTTATACATTTATCTTTTTGCAAGTACTTTTGTAAGATAAGCCACAAAAAAAATAAAAATTGCTGAGATTAAAAGTATGCACACATTAAATTATAAACAATATTGCAACGTTGCTTTCCAAAAAGATTTTACCAGTTTTTAGTCTCGTGGCATCATGTAAGTATGTCCCTGTCCTCCTGCCCCAACCATCATTTGTACACCCAAACCAAACACTGAGGCTGAGGGATGCTAACGGTTTGCCTATTACATCATACGTATAGTAAGACGTGGGTTCAAGCCCAACCAAGATTATAGCATCAAATACATAAAATAGAATAATAATGATAGCTTCACTTCAGAGTGCCAACCACTGCTCTAAACACTTTTAAAATCCTCTAATCCTCACAACAACCCTGCAGGCTGGGAGCAATTACTATCCTCAGATTGCAGATATGGAGACTGAAGCACTGAGAGGCTAAGTGACATTTTCCCAAATCAACACAGTTAGAATTGGGCAGTGTGGTCCAAAAGTCCATGTTCTTTACCTGCATACTGTATATCTCTTTTATACTTATTTTCTACTGATTAAGTTGTTCCCAAGAGTTGTTTGAATCAAGTTGCCCAGGAAGTCCATTAAGAAGTTATAAGAAGTCGGAGCGCAGGGAGAGGACTGGGGCTGGCGGCAGGAAGAGAGCCTGAAGGGGTTAGTGCACCACGGCTAGCCCGGAGGGAGTCCGGGGAAACGGTCTGGAGCTGCTGAAGAGGCAAGAGTCTTTTTTCACTTTTGTTTCCTGGTGTGCGAGGAGAGGGCATTAAGAGGGCTGCTTAGGGAAGCGCCGGAGACAGGCGCGAGCCGCGGGTAAGGCGTGGACCTCTGAGACGGGCGTGGGCCGCCACCGCCGCCCGCCGCCGCCGCCGCCGCCGCCGCCGCCTGCCGCCGCCCGCCGCCGCCGCAGCCGCGGGGCCTGTGTGCGAGCGCGGGTCATTGTCCGCCCCGCCTTCCGGGGGACCTGTGCACCCCGCCACTGCCGGGGTCCCGAGACCCGGGGACGGCTTTCCCGGGAAAGCGCACGGAGCGCCACGGGCTGCTGCAACGTCACGCTGGCCTCTGCTGCCGCAGGCCCGCCCCACACTGCGCGCCCCTCCCTCCCCTCTGCCTGAGTGAGCCAGAGCCCCCGAATCAGCGGCTCCTTTAAACCCGTCCTGTCTAAGCGAAGAACGGATGCCCTCCGGCGACCTACGCACAGAGACGGGGCCAGGTCCAAGGCTGAGACCCGGGAGCTGTGAGAGCAGAGTCAGGGAAATCTCTCTGTGCAGCCTCGGAGGCAGCGGATTAAAGCTCCACGGTCCATTTGATGTGCCCTGCGTCTGTGGAGTGCATGAATGGACAGCGAATCATCCCAAATTGAGGAAGTGGACTTTGAGGACAAGATTTAAGACTTTCCCCCCTTTTCCTCTTTTTACAACGAATTATTCCAAAGTAAGGAGGTGGACTTAGAGAGCAAGATTTCAGACTTCTTGCCCTTTTCCTCTTTTTACAACGAATTATCCCAAATTGAGGAGGTGGACTTGGAGAGCAAGATTTTTGATTTTTCCCCCTGCTCTTTTTTGTGAATGTGTATGTGTAATCTTCTGTGTAAGATTCTCTCTGTATAGCTTTGCTTCCACCATATGTCCCAGGATTCTATCGGTCCATTTTTTTTTCAATAATTACTTTCTAATTTTAATAACGCTACTATATTTCATACTTTATTCTATTTTACTTTACCTGCTCTTTCTTTTTTTCCTACCTTCCCTTCCTCCCTCCCTCCCTCCGCTCTTCCTTTCCTTCTTTCTTTTTCTTTCCTCCCTCCCTCCCACCCTTCTTCTTTCCACTTTCTTTTTCTTTCCTTCCTCCCTCCCTCCCTCCTGTCTTTCTTTCTTTCTTTCCTTCCTCCCTCCCTCCCTCCCTTCTTCCATTCACTCTTCCTTTTGCTTTCATTGCTCCCTCCCTCCCTCCTTTCTTTCCTTCTTTCTTTCCATCCTTCCTCACTCCCTCCCTCCTTTCTTTCTTTCTTCCTTCCTTCCTTCCTTTCTTCCCTTCTTCCTTTCTTTCCCTCTCTCTTTCTTTCTTCTACTAATTCTTTCTTTCTGCTTTTTCTCCCTGTTATTCTGAGCCGGGTGGATGAAAGGCTCTTGGTGCTACAGCCAGGAGCCAGTGCTGTGCCTCTGAAGGGGGAGAGCCAACTTCAGGACACGGGTCCACAAGAGACCTCCCAGCTCCACATAATATCAAGCAGCGAAAATCTCCCAGAGATCTCCATCCCAACACCAGCACCCAGCTTCAGTCAACGACCAGCAAGCTACAGTGCTGGTCACCCTATGCCAAGCAACTAGCAAGGCAGGAACACAACCCCACCCATTAGCAGAGAAGCTACCTAAAAACATAATAAGGCCATAGGCACCCCAAAACACACCACCAGACGTGGACCTGTCCACCAGAAAGACAAGATCGAGCCTCAACCACCAGAACACAGGCATTAGTCCCCCCCACCAGGAAGCCTACACAACCTACTGAAACAACCTTAGCCACTGGGGTCAGACACGAAAAACAACGGGAACTACGAATCTGCAGCCTGCAAAAAGGAGACCCCAAACACAGTAACATAAGCAAAATGAGAAGACAGAAAAACACACAGCAGGTGAAGGAGCAAGATAAAAACCTACCAGACCTAACAAATGAAGAGGTAATAGGCAGTCTACCTGAAAAAGAATTCAGAATAATGATGGTAAAGATGATCCAAAATCTTGGAAATAGAATAGACAAAATGCAAGAAACAGTTAACAAGGACCTAGAAGAACTAAAGATGAATCAAGCATCGATTAAAAACACAATAAATGAAATGAAAAATACTCTAGATGGGATCAATAGCAGAATAACTGAGGCAGAAGAACGGATAAGTGAGGTGGAAGATAAAATAGTGGAAATAACTGATGCAGAGCAAAATAAAGAAAAAAGAATGAAAAGAACAGAGGACAGTCTCAGAGACCTCTGGGACAACATTAAACGCACCAACATTCGAATTATAGGGGTTCCAGAAGAAGAAGAGAAAAAGAAAGGGACTGAGAAAATATTTGAAGAGATTATAGTTGAAAACTTCCCCAATATGGGAAAGGAAATAGTTAATCAAGTCCAGGAGGCACAGAGAGTCCCATACAGAATAAATCCAAGGAGAAATACACCAAGACACATATTAATCAAACTGTCAAAAATTAAACACAAAGAAATCATATTAAAAGCAGCAAGGCAAAAACAACAAATAACACACAAGGGAATCCCCATCAGGTTAACAGCTGATCTCTCAGCAGAAACTCTACAAGCCAGAAGGGAGTGGCAGGACATAATTAAAGTGATGAAGGAGAGAAACCTGCAGCCAAGATTACTCTACCCAGCAAGGATCTCATTCAGATTTGATGGAGAAATTAAAACCTTTACAGACAAGCAAAAGCTGAGAGAGTTCAGCACCACCAAACCAGCTTTACAACAAATGCTAAAGGAACTTCTCTAGGCAAGAAACACAACAGAAGGAATATACCTACAATAACGAACCCAAAGCAATTAAGGAAATGGGAATAGGAACATACATATCAATAATTACCTTAAATGTAAATGGACTAAATGCTCCCACCAAAAGACACAGAGTGGCTGAATGGATACAAAAACAAGACCCATATATATGCTGTCTACAAGAGACCCACTTCAGACCTAGAGACACATACAGATTGAAAGTAAGGGGATGGAAAAAGATATTCCATGCAAATGGAAATCAAAAGAAAGCTGGAGTAGCAATTCTTATATCAGACAAAATAGACTTTAAAATAAAGACTATTAGAAGAGACAAAGAAGGACACTACATAATGATCAAGGGATCGATCCAAGAAGAAGATATAACAATTGTAAATATTTATGCACCCAACATAGGAGCACCTCAATACATAAGGCAAATACTAACAGCCATAAAAGGGGAAATCGACAGTAACACAATCATAGTAGGGGACTTTAACACCCCACTTTCACCAATGGACAGATCGTCCAAAATGAAAATAAATAAGGAAACACAAGCTTTAAATGATACATTAAACAAGATGGACTTAGTTGATATTTATAGGACATTCCATCCAAAAACAACAGAATACACATTTTTCTCAAGTGCTCATGGAACATTCTCCAGGATAGATCATATCTTGGGTCACAAATCAAGCCTTGGTAAATTTAAGAAAATTGAAATTGTATCAAGTATCTTTTCCGACCACAATGCTATGAGACTAGACATCAATTACAGGAAAAGATCTGTAAAAAATACAAACACATGGAGGCTAAACAATACACTACTCAATAACGAAGTGATCACTGAAGAAATCAAAGAGGAAATTTAAAAATACCTAGAAACAAATGACAATGGAGACACGACAACCCAAAACCTATGGGATGCAGCAAAAGCAGTTCTAAGGGGGAAGTTTATAGCAATACAATCCCACCTTAAGAAACAGGAAACATTTCGAGTAAACAACCTGACCCTGCACCTAAAGCAATTAGAGAAAGAAGAACAAAAAAACCCCAAAGCTAGCAGAAGGAAAGAAATCATAAAGATCAGATCAGAAATAAATGAAAAAGAAATGAAGGAAACGATAGCAAAGATCAACCAAACTAAAAGCTGGTTCTTTGAGAAGATAAACAAAATTGATAAACCATTAGCCAGACTCATCAAGAAAAGAAGGGAGAAGACTCAAATCAATAGAATTAGAAATGAAAAAGGAGAAGTAACAACTGACACTGCAGAAATACAAAAGATCATGAGAGATTACTACAAGCAACTCTATGCCAATAAAATGGACAACCTGGAAGAAATGGACAAATTCTTAGAAATGCACAACCTGCCAAGACTGACTCAGGAAGAAATAGAAAATATGAATAGACCAATCACAAGCACTGAAATTGAAACTGTGATTAAAAATCTTCCATCAAACAAAAGGCCGGGACCAGATGGCTTCACAGGCGAATTCTATCAAACACTTAGAGAAGAGCTAACACCCATCCTTCTCAAACTCTTCCAAACAATTTCAGAGGAAGGAACACTCCCAAACTCATTCTACGAGGCCACCATCACCTTGATACCAAAACCAGGCAAGGATGTCACAAAGAAAGAAAACTACAGGCCAATATCACTGATGAACATAGATGCAAAAATCCTCAACAAAATACTAGCAAACAGAATCCAACAGCACATTAAAAGGATCATACACCATGATCAAGTGGGGTTTATTCCAGGAATGCAAGGATTCTTCAATATACGCAAATCAATCAATGTGATACACCATATTAACAAGTTGAAGGAGAAAAACCATATGATCATCTCAATAGATGCAGAGAAAGCTTTTGACAAAATTCAACACCCATTTATGATAAAAACCGTGCAGAAAGTAGGCATAGAGGGATCTTTCCTCAACATAATAAAGGCCATATATGACAAACCCACAGCCAACATTGTCCTCAATGGTGAAAAACTGAAACCATTTCCACTAAGATCAGGAACAAGACAAGGCTGCCCACTCTCACCACTCTTATTCAACCTAGTTTTGGAAGTTTTAGCCACAGCAATCAGAGAAGAAAAGGAAATAAAAGGAATCCAAATGGGAAAAGAAGAAGTAAAGCTGTCACTGTTTGCAGATGACATGATACTATACATAGAGAATCCTAAAGATGCTACCGAAAAACTACTAGAGCTAATCAATGAATTTGGTAAAGTAGCAGGTTACAAAATTAATGTACAGAAATCTCTGGCATTCCTGTACACTAATGATGAAAAATCTGAAAATGAAATCAAGAAAACACTCCCATTTACCATTGCAACAAAAAGAATAAAATATCTAGGAATAAACCTACCTAAGGAGACAAAAGACCTGTATGCAGAAAATTATAAGACACTGATGAAAGAAATTAGAGATGATACAAATAGATGGAGAGATATACCATGCTCCTGGATTGGAAGAATCAATATTGTGAAAATGACTCTACTACCCAAAGCAATCTACAGATTCAATGCAATCCCTATCAAACTACCACTGGCATTTTTCACAGAACTAGAACAAAAAATTTCAACATTGTTTGGAAAAACAAAAGACCCCGAATAGCCAAAGCAATCTTGAGAACGAAAAAAGGAGCTGGAGGAATCAGGCTCCCTGACTTCAGACTATACTACAAAGCTACGGTAATTAAGACAGTGTGGTACTGGCATAAAAACAGAAAGATAGATCAGTGGATCAGGATGGAAAGCCCAGAGATAAACCCACGCACATATGGCCAACTTATCTTTGATAAAGGAGGCAGGAATGTACAGTGGAGAAAGGACAGCCTCTTCAATTAGTGGTGCTGGGAAAACTGGACAGGGACATGTAAAAGTTTGAGATTAGATCATTCCCTAACACCATACACAAAAATAAGCTCAAAATGGATTAAAGACTTAAATGTAAGGCCAGAAACTATCAAACTCTTAGAGGAAAACATAGGTAGAACACTCTATGACATAAATCACAGAAAGATCCTTTTGGACCCACCTCCTAGAGAAATGGAAATAAAAACAAAGATAAACACATGGGACCTAATGAAACTTCAAAGCTTTTGCACAGCAAAGGAAACCATAAACAAGACCAAAAGACAACCCTCAGAATGGGAGAAAATATTTGCAAATGAAGCAACTGACAAAGGATTCATCTCCAAAATTTATAAACAGCTCATGCAGCTCAATAGCAAAAAAACAAACAACCCAATCCAAAAATGGGCAGAAGACTTAAATAGGCATTTCTCCAAAGAAGATATACAGACTGCCAACAAACACATGAAAGAATGCTCAACATCATTAATCATTAGAGAAATGCAAATCAAAACTACAATGAGATATCATCTCACACCAGTCAGAATGGCCATCATCAAGAAATCTAGAAACAATAAATGCTGGAGAGGGTGTGGAGAAAAGGGAACACTCTTGCACTGCTGGTGGGAATGTGAATTGGTACAGCCACTATGGAGAACAGTATGGAGGTTCCTTAAAAAACTAAAAATAGAACTACCATATGATCCAGCAATCCCACTACTAGGCATATACCCTGAGAAAACCATAATTCAAAAAGAGACATGTACCAAAATGTTCATTGCAGCTCTATTCACAATAGCCCGGAGCTGGAAACAACCTAAGTGTCCATCATCGGATGAATGGATAAAGAAGATGTGGCACATATATACAATGGAATATTACTCAGCCATAAAAAGAAACAAAACTGGGCCTCCCTGGTGGCGCAAGTGGTTGAGAGTCCGCCTGCCGATGCAGGGGATACGGGTTCGTGCCCCGGTCTGGGAGGATCCCATATGCCGCGGAGCGGCTGGGCCCGTGAGCCATGGCCGCTGAGCCTGCGCGTCCGGAGCCTGCGCGTCCGGAGCCTGTGCTCCGCAACGGGGGAGGCCACAACAGTGAGAGCTCCGCATACCGCAAAAAAAAAAAAAAAAAAAAAAAAAGAAACAAAACTGAGCTATTTGTAATGAGGTGGATAGACCTAGAGTCTGTCATACAGAGTGAAGTAAGTCAGAAAGAGAAAGACAAATACCGTATGCTAACACATATATATGGAATATAAGAAAAAAAATGTCATGAAGAACCTAGGGGTAAAACGGGAATAAAGACACAGACCTACTTGAGAATGGACTTGAGGATATGGGGAGGGGGAAGGGTAAGCTGTGACAAAGCGAAAGAGAGGCATGGACATATATACACTACCAAACGTAGGGTAGATAGATAGTGGAAGCAGCCGCAGAGCAAAGGGAGATCAGCTTGGTGCTTTGTGACCGTCTGGAGGGGAGGGATGGGGAGGGTGGGAGGGAGGGAGATGCATGAGGGAGGGGATGTGGGAACAGATGTATATGTATGACTGATTCACTTTGTTATAAAGCAGAAACTAAAAAAAAAAAAAAAAAAAAAAAAAGCTTCAAATTATAAACTAAAAAAAAAAAAGAAGTTATAAGAGGGCTTCCCTGGTGGTGCAGCGGTTGAGAGTCCGCCTGCCGATGCAGGGGACACGGGTTCGTGCCCCGGTCCGGGAAGATCCCACATGCTGCAGAGCAGCTGGGCCCGTGAGCCATGGCCGCTGAGCCTGCGCATCCGGAGCCTGTGCTCCACAACAGGAGAGGCCACAACAGTGAGAGGCCCGTGTACCGCAAAAAAAAAAAAAAAAAAAAGAAGTTATAAGAAATCCATATGTAGCATCAAATACAGAGAAAGTGCAGGATGAAGGATTTTGAGTTAAAAAGAACGCAAGTCAAGCATGCACGAGTGTGTGTGTGTGTGTGTGTGTGTGTGTGTAGAGGAGATCATGGAGCTCTGGGCCAGTGAAGGAGCGCATGCCCTCAGTTCTGACTGAAGAGAACTGTAGCTGGAACTTCTCGGGAGTGACAGCAGTGATCATGGCCCCCGCTCTCTGCTCGCCACTTGAGCCATACATCTAGCAGGTGAGGGAGGGCTTTGAATTGAACATGAGCCTGAGGTATAACCTGGACCGGAAAAACCTTCACTACTGAAAGTGACTGAAAAATGAGGCATCCAGTAAGGTGTTTCCTCTGATTCAGTAAAGAGAACACAATTAGTAAGTTACCAGGGAAATCTGTTCCAAGTTTATACCTCAGTGAGTTGAAACTTCCCACTCAAATAGTTACACAGCTCAGTGTTTGTTTCTTATGGGCACACAGGGATCTCATTCCTTCGAAGCCCACCTAGGGCTAGTGGGCGCCTGAGAGCTTGAATAGACGTTATCTGCCTGCCTTGTGTAAGGGGCATCATGCCTGCCCCCTGAAGTTAAGCAAAATGCACATCCTTCGGAACTCACTTCCATCTACCCTCCTCAACTCCATAGCCAGGCCCCCAGTCCTTCAGGGATCCTTTCCTCTGTCTGAACAGCACTGGGCATCTCCACTGCTCTGCTACCTGAGGACCATTTTCCTCCAACATTCCATGGCGTCCTGGCGTGTCTGTCAGTCCCAATGCTCTGCAAACCTTAGCCGGAGAAAGGGCCACCAGGTTCCACGTGTCATTTGCCACAGAACCTGATGACACAGGAAGTCTACATCCTACTCATGTTTTGCAAGTTCTGTTCTTTAAAACTGCCCACTCTTCTCTTTTCTTCCTCCCCCTTTCCTCTTCTCTCCTCCTCTCTTAAAAGCAGCCCTAATATGGGCCCAGGTTGCAGAAGAAGATTTTAGTGAAATGAATTCAGAGTCTCTTCTCCAGGCTGGCATTCCACAAATCTTTGGAAAGCCGTGGTACCATTTGGTTCCAGTGGCAGGTCCATCTATGAAATGAAAGTCTAAGAATAGGTATATTCTGTATGTTATTTACATTGAATGGAAGCTGTGCTCTCAAGAGTGAGGGCAGAGAAGAGTCCTGTAAACAGCTCTGTTCTCCCTTGTTACACCTGGTACACATCTGTGGAACCCTGGAGCCCTCAGGAACACAGTTTGGAAACCACTGTTCTAGAAAGAGGAACTATTCAAATTTATTAGTAAGGGAGTGAGTTGGTAAAGGTAATGAATGTTTTCTTGTGATCCTAGGCAAAGTGAGAAACCTACAAGATTGGATTGTGATCAGAAAACACATTTATTATGCAGAAATAGACAATTTCCTTTCTCCCACAACAAAGTCCTGAATTTTTTAAACTACTAACAGATATGTGCAAAGATGACTTACAAAGGGTGATTTTCAATATATAAAGTACAGTTTCTGATACATGGGTGTATATGTGTATAATTATTTGATACATGTGTTTGAAATGTTTCTGTTTCAAGGACCTAACAGCCATAAATTGAGGAAATAGAAACAGACAAGTTAAACAATTGTTCCAAGTGGGCACACTGGCTCAAGAAAATGCAGTGTTCATCAATGTGGCAATTGGGATTTCTTTCCAAGTTCATGGCTTCATATTCCAGTCTTATTCCATTTCTTTCTTCACATTAAAATTCTACAACACTCCAAGAGAATCATAGCAAATTTCAACCTCTCAGCTATTAGAGAATGGAAAAAATGGAGGGAAATATATATATATATATATAACTTATTTAAGATGTGTCAAACACTCAAACAATTCATCCTATGAGAAATTACCATAAATAACACAATGTCATTGATAGCAAAGATAAAGGACTATTGTATACTAAACTCTTCAGCCAGTATTTGAGTCAGGAAAGGTGTTCTTTTTGGTATTCACTGGATGAAAGTAGGGTTTTTAGGAGGAAGTCAGTGGTTTTGCAGCTTAAGCCCCATGGCAGTTAGCTCCAAGGGAGCTATAGAATTCTCTGATGGCATTTATTGTTAAGTACTGTGGTTATACAGGACAGGCAATACCCCTATATGAACAGTAACTTCATTTGCAGAGAGATGTTTTGGTGGGAATTATCTAATGTATACATTTGTAAGATGTTGTTTTCAGCAACTTCCAACTGTGAATTCATAAGGGAGCAAGCTGCCCTGACCAGATGTTTGTTTTTTGTTTAGCTTTTCTTTTCATTTTTAATTTTTTTTTTAATATTTATTTTATTTATTTATTTTTTGGCTGCATTGGATCTTCATTGCTGCACGTGGGCTTTCTATAGTTGCTGTGAGCAGGGGGCTACTCTTCATTGCAGTGTGCGGGCTTCTCATTGCTGTGGCTTCTCTTGGTGTGGAGCACGGGCTCTAGGCACGTGGGCTTCAGTAGTTGCGGCACGCAGGCTCAGTAGTTGTGGCCTACAGGCTCTAGAGCACAGGCTCAGTAGTTATGGTGCATGGGCTTAATTGCTCAGTGGAATGTGGGATCTTCCTGGACCAGGGATCGAACCCTTGTCCCCTGCATTGGCAGGTGGATTCTCAACCACTGCACCACCAGGGAAGCCCCTCTTTCTTTTTAAAAGAGCCAAATTATTTTGATTCTATAACCTGAGTTAAGTTGTTTGCCTCTGCCTCTTTGGTTAAAGTCAACATAGAACCATTTTTCAGATTTTACCATTTTTTTGCTTTTAAACTTCTGGTTGATTGTTTTATAGACCCGTCTTTACTGTACTTATGGGACACAGTGGATCACCAGAAATTTAATGTAATAAAATATCATTTCATAGCTATGAACTAGAATGTGATTAATAGACAATTTGGTCTGGAAAAATTTCCACTAACATGCTCAGTAAATATTCCATATATAATGTATGTTTTTAATATACTGGGATTTAAAAAAATACCTTGAATCTTCTCCCTCCTCTTCCTCATCTATGTCATTTAAGTGACATTAAACCTATGTCAATTAGGTTTTCAAAGCCAGCCATCATGATCAGGTGATGAACAGAGATCAAAGAAACCAAGTGAGTAGATGGCACATGACTCAAGGAGCTGATAGATGGAGCCTTTGAAGGTCCCCAGAATGTCCACCAAGACTGGAGTCAAGAGAAAAGGCACCAGACAACTACTGGACCCAGACTGTACCATGAGCTTCTTATCTTTCTTCCATTCCATTCTCCCAGTAACACATGAGATAACCATGAGTACTCAATTCAGAGATCCTTAGCCTAGGGTGATGTTGCCCAAAGGGGATACTTGGGGAATGTCTGAAAATATTTTTGATTGTCACAACTCCAAGTGTGCTATCAGTATCTGGTGGGTAGAGTCCAGGGATGCTGCCTGATTATCATACCCAAAATGCCAATAGCATCAGGCTGAGAAACGCTGTCCATTTTTTACAGATAAGGAAACTGAGTATCTAAAAGGTCCATAAACTCAGGCCTGACGTTCTTTATCACTAGAATTCATTTCTTCTTGAGGAATCAGAAATAAAATCAGAACATATAGATCAACATCCAAATATAGACAATTATGAATACTAGGAGACTGTATCTTATAGGGATTGTGGAGCAGTTGAAGAGTTGGATGCAGAAATATTAAATAAAAAGGACTGGAATATCAAAGCTCAATTAGAATGACTTGGGGAAATAACACCACAACACATAAATTCCTATTTTCAACCAATTTATTTGTCATGAAATTTCACCCCTTATGCTCTCCTGTTTACATAGACACACATTCTCCTGCTTGACAGCCTAGAGTTGCCAAAATTTATTAAGAGTAGCAAACTTTGATCAAAATCAAATCAAACCTTTTAGTTTACACATTTTCATTTTTACTTGACAAATATCAAGAGATATCCTCTGGCCATCCGGCTTGCTTCATTTTCTTCTTGTTATCTCTCATCAAAGCAGTCCACTGTGGCCAGGGTACCAATGAGGGATCTTGATGGAGCCTTGCATATGATATTGATAGAGCCTAGTTTTAGTGACAGCATTTCACACTTTGGGAAGTTGGGTTTATTTTGCTTTCTAATGAGTTTATTCAAATTTAGGTCCTTGGAGCCTATCTTTGAAAATTTTATTCCATCCTCCCTCATTTTCTCATATTGGTCCATCATCAGCATATTAATTTCCCTTAACCTGGCTTCTTATTTCCATAGTCACTATCAACAAATCCAAGCCCTCCTTAACTAGTTAAATACTGAGGGATAGTGCAATTCTTGACATTGGACTCCTCTTGGAAAATGACCAGACTCTGGACCCAAATGACCCATAGGGTGTTAGCACTGACAGAAGCCTTAGACATTGTCTAGTCTAGATTCCTATTTGTATAGTTAGAGACGATAAGATCCAACAAGGTTGAGTGTCTTGGCCAAGGTCGAATAGCCCATTAGCAGTCTCAGTGAGACCGCAGTCTTTATCTGCTGATTCTCATTTCCAGGCTCTC
Organism: Mesoplodon densirostris; assembly: GCF_025265405.1. NCBI lineage: Eukaryota > Metazoa > Chordata > Mammalia > Artiodactyla > Ziphiidae > Mesoplodon > Mesoplodon densirostris. The sequence goes on from NC_082663.1 coordinate 13,919,984, forward strand.
TGCACTACACTTTTTGACAAAATTCTTTCCAATAACAGAGTTCACTGGAATGTGTTTCAAGATAATATTTGCTAGGTGGTAGTGAATTCTACTCCACAGAATATACTGTAGATTCCAAAGTGGCATACTTCTGCTCACTGTGTGTTCTGTAACATATTTAACATATTTTTTGTGGCTTATTAACTGGCCTTGCCAAGATAACGCCTGGTTTCTTAGGTTCTGGTGTGACATGGTGATACTGAGACCCAGCCATTGCTCCAGCGCTTGAGCAGGGAGCGCCTTGGCTGTCGCAGACTTCTTCTAGGTGAGGCACAGTCACTGGCTCCCAAGGAAGGCTGCCTCACAGGCCACATATGCAAGAATTTTACCAGAATGACAGACGTTTGCTGTGTCCATACTTCTGTTGTCTTTTAAAAGAGCCACAGCAATCACTCAGACTAAAGAAGGAAAGCAAATCCTGTGTTCTCCTGAAAAGCCAAAGCCTTTTGCTCAACCACCTGCCGATTTGAAGGTACATCTTTGTGTACTGGGTGTTGGGCCACACGTTAGTGACAGTCATAGTGACACTCAGACAAAGCTCATCTGTCCTGACTCAGTGGGAAAATGCACAACACTTGGTGATTCTTGGAGCCCTTAAGCATGGAGGATTGGGTGGAAGTAAGCCTCATTTCCCACACTTTCCAACCTCTGCTTTAAGACCAAGCAGAAGGGGAAGCACATGTTTTTCTAGAACACAGCGGCAAGGCTGTCAACAGAAGAGAAAGAGCTGGTACTGTGGTCCTTTTAACCTTGCTCGCCCTGCTGGCATTCTCAAGTGGTGGATTGCTGACCACGGAAAATCAGCCACCCTCTGTAGGAGTTGCCCTCTGCAGTGTGGCACATTCTTGGTGTCCCCTTCTGGAGACTGCGGCACATGCCCACCCTATCATTATCTACTGTGTTCCAACGCCCTTTGTATAAGAAGCCAGGTTGCATTCACCTTCTACAAACACAAATTGATAATATGTGATCTGCCAGACTTCATTTATTTTTTAAATTTTTATTTATTTATTTTTTTTGCGGTATGTGGGCCTCTCACTTCTGTGGCCTCTCCCGTTGTGGAGCACAGGCTCCGTACACGCAGGCTCAGCAGCCATGGCTCACGGGCCCAGCTGCTCCGCGGCAGGTGGGATCTTCCTGGACCGGGGCACGAACCCATGTCCCCTGCATCGGCAGGCCGACTCTCAACCACTGCACCACAAAGGAAGCCCCAGACTTCATTTATTAATTGAAAAATGTTTATGGAGTACCTGCTACAGGCCAGGTGTAGTAACTGGCATGAGATAACATGGCGAACTAAACTTCTGGGTAGAGTTAACCCTGACTCTCTTTGGGAGTGGAAGGAAGAGAATGGAGAGAGAAGGTTTACAGAACATCTACAAAACCCAGGCACTTTATGTGTCTTATTGCACTGAGTCCTCACAAGACTTCTGTTATTAGTCATTATTATTACCAATTTCCGAATTAAGAAATGGGCTCAGATATGCTCTATAGCATGCCCAGGTCTCAAAGCCGGTGAGTGGAGAGCCAGGAAAGGAGCCGGATGTCACTCTTTTCTGTACTTTAAGTGACTTCAATGGAGGAGAAAGCTGCCACGCTGAACAGGAATGTGTCTCTATAGCATCTGGATAGGATGGGAATGGGCAAGGGGAAGGTGAGCAACCCTGAGCTGGAACACAAGGTGGGAAGCAGAAAGGAACCTCAGAGGCCAGATGGTGGGAAGGACTAACCTAGGAGAAAGAGAATCTCCCCCCCTCCTCTCCACCCTCTGCCACATCCAAAATGTGGGGCTGGCTGCTCATTTCGTCTAAGGAAGTCCCTGGGGGACTCAGGCATTTTCGTGTATGCTCGTGTCAGTTTTTATTGTGAGCATTTTCTTCTGTATGGGCGTGTGTACACTCTGCACACAGATACCTAGGTTAACGGTAATCCCCACGTGTTATATACAGTAAAAAGTTTAAACAGTGACCTTTTCTACTAAAATTTCCCAAAGGCACTGCCAGGTGACAGGTGATCCATTCTAAATTAGATCTTATTTTATCTGCTCTCTGGAACCAGTGCTAATAAGTACTGTAGTTAAAAACCCAAGGGTGGAAAGCCAGAAAGAGAAGCCATGAAAGGATTGAGAAAATCCCTAATAATTAAGGATTTCCAGTATTAATCTTCTCCACTTGGCGCATGTGCTTTGCAGTCATCATTTGATTTTTAAGAACCCATTTTTATTTAAGAAGAAGAAGTGTTGATGCCTTTTCTTGTACCAGAGAGTATAGAAAAATTCAAGGCAGAAATTTGACAGGTACCAGGTGAGTGTGATCCACATGGACTATGTTTTTAAAATATCTACATGGGAACCTCAGAGGGTGGTGGGTGTGACCTCACTTTGATGACAAAATTTTCCTTATTGTCTCTTTACTGTCCCACTTACTGTTTCTGCGTTTCTGGAAGCCCCATCACTGGTCTTCCAAGGCTAGAGTTGGGGTAGTTGGCGCATCACTGCTGCTCTCCTGGCTAGAGTGAGAGAGAGTGATGAGGACTAAAACGTGCTGAGAATGAATGAAAATACAGGATTAGCTCTCAGGTCTCCCAGAGGGAAGGAATAAATCTTGGCAGAAATCGTTTAACACAAGCGTCACAGAGCAAGTGGAGAAACTTAATGAGAGAAGCCGAAAAACCAGTGCAGATTTCTGTTCATGTGGAAATGTAGCCAAGACTCATGATTTAGGTTTCAGTAGAATCAAATCAGTAGATTCAGCAGAATCAAATCAGTAGATTCAGCAGAATCAGTAGATTTTTATTTCTATCACAGTCAGACTTCAAAAATATTAAAGACAATATTATATTGTCTAAGATATTTTCCCACTACAAGAAATAGAACCGACTTTAATCTAACCTTAAGCTAAAATAGAATCTATCGTCTGGTGCAGCTGAAAAGTTCTGGCGTTGTCTTGCTTTCGGCTAGCTAAATTCAGGTGTTCCATGAATGGTCTCAGAGAACTGACTCTTCTTCCAAGCCTTGGCTCTGATTTCTGCAGTATCGCTTTCGTTCAGTGAATGATTCTCTTTACAAAATGGGAAAAATTACTATTTTAAACTTAGGTGGTCCTAAAAACTTAAAATCTCATTAGAAAAGAAGCAATTTTTGGCCCTAAGCATCCATTCCAGTATCCAAAAGGTCTCTAATAAGTGACAGGCATCATTTGTCCAGCTTCTGTGGGAGAGATGGAACCCCTCGACTGACAGCTCCATCGTAATCCCATGAGGTTGAGGGAGGGGCGGGTCCCAAAGGAAGGCAAATAGGAACCATAGCTCTCCACTCCAGACCTGCAGGAGATCCTGATGCCACAGGGGGAGAAATGGCTTAGAAAGCAAATGGGAGCTTACCTGAGTGTAGGAAGAGGGCATTCACTGCTGGGCAGGCTCTCAGAGAACCAAAGGGAGAAATATTTGAATTGGGATTAGACTTGTCAGAAGGATCCAGAAGCAAAGATGACTCCACCACTTCACTCCTGCACTGCACAAAGCTGACCTCTCCATCAGCACTTCCCACATCTATGGAGGGAGCTGAAAATTGAGGACAGGTCTCTAACTCTTCAAACATCCTCTCTCCTAATCCCTTCACAGCCTCACTCAGCATTGTGTTCCCTGTTCTCCGTCTCTGGATCTCTCACTCTTTCTCCTCCCATCCCTCCTTCCCTCCTCCTCTTCTTTCTCTTTAAAATAGCTCTTTGAAAACAATATACAATAGTACCATTTGGGGAGGACAATTGCTTTCAATCCACTTTTGCTTAGAGCTGTTTTCACCATAATTGTTGCCGAGATGAAATACTGACCTTTCCATGTTGAGAAAATTAAAAGTGCCTCAGGGGTCAGAGAAAACAATCCCATAAATACCAGCTGCAGGGAAAATGCCCACATAAAGGGACTGCTCCCTTCCTGACACCACAACCTGTAATTCTCTAGTTTTCCCAGAAGAATAGATCTCCTACCCCGTCTTATTATCTGCCAAGACACCAACAATGGGGCCCCTTAGCCCAGAAGGCCCACAGTGCCAGCCAAGTCTCACAAACAATTGTGTGATTTCTTTTTCCTAAGACAAAATCTACAACACCAAATTCATTACCAAAGAAAAGGTCATCTCTCCACGGAAGTGGCACACAAATGGGACAGATGTAGATTTTGCTTTCGATTATGCAGAGAATGGCTTCAATTCTCTATTTGTTCTCTGCAGTCACAACAATGAGCCACCAAACAGTAATTATTAGGTGAGTGAAGTTAATAAATGCTACTGAGACAAGATGTACCCTCAACCCCAGGTAGAATTAAAGGGCTGATTTCATTGTGCAATATATGAGACTCAACAAAACATGTACAGGTTATAAATGCATATTTATTGATACACTAGTTTACACATATGTGCATATATCCATGCACATAGCAACATGGCATCAGAAATTTCTGGATGCCATTTCAGTGAGAAATGGTTCCTATATTTATAACTTCGATTTGATTGGTGACTAATGCCCATCACTTACATGAAATGAGGTAGAATGAGCCATTTTTGCCCATTCCTAACCTGAAAGTTTAGAAACATGTTTCTAATGTTAGAAACATTAGAAAGATGCATAATGGTAGGAAAATATATTTGGAGTGTGTCAAGACATAAAGAAGTATGAATTTTCCAATTTACATTAAGTTGAAATATTTAAATCTTTCTTAATTTGAAGAACTCATAAATTCAAATCCATACCTTTCAGGATAAAGCTCAACACTAACTGTGCACTGAAGCTCCCTCTCTCAGCCCTGCAATCACTCCCTCCCTCCCCTTCCCCAAAGCATGTGTGTGAGTTATTAGCAGGCAGCTCTTTGAACTCAGCATGCTGTTTATCAACTCAGTGACTGTTCAGGGCTGCCTTTTTCTGGAAGACCCTGCCCATCAACTCTGCCCTTCTCCTGAATATCCTTCAAGACTTAACTCAAGCACACTTCCTACTGAAAGCCTTTCTTGACAGTTCCCCAATCTAAGGAAAATGGTGGCTAGTCCCATGGATAACATTGATCACATAGACTGATCAGATTAGTGATTGGTTTACTTGCTGTTCAACTACTGTAGAGCATCTGTGTATCTTAAGTAATTCTGAGGTTAATTTCCCTAAAGTGTCCCTCTGCGATGGGCAGAAAAATTGCCCCCAAAATGTCCACAGGCCAATTCTTGGAACCTGTGAATATGTTACATTACATGGCAAAAGGGACTTTGCAGATGGAATGAAGGTTGTGGAACTTAATATGTGGAGGTTAACCTAGACAATCAAGTTAGAACCATTCTTGTCACATGGGTCCTTAAAAGTGGAAGAGCGAGACAGAAGAGGTGCAACCACAGAAGAGGCAGCAGAGATTTGAAGCCTGAGAGGAACTCAAACCTGCTATTGTTGGCTTCAAAAATGGAGGAAGGGGGCTATGAGCCAAGGAATGTGGGATCCTTTAGAATCTGGGAACAGCCCTGGCTGACAACCAGCAATGCAGCCAGGACCTCCAACCTACAAAGTCCTACAACCCTGAAGGACTGATTTCTGCCAACAACCAGAATAAGCGAGGAAATGGATTTCCCCTAGAACCTCCAAAAAGGAATGAACACCTACCGACACCTTGATCTTCTCCCAGTAGGAAGCATATTGCGTTTCTGACCTACAAAGCTGTAGGATAATATGTTTGCATTATTTAAGCCCCAGAGTCTGTGGTAATTCGTTACAGCAGCAATGGAAAACGAATACATGCTCTCTGGCATGAACTTGGACTCAGAAGGCCTGTGTTTGGTGCCCAGCCCCAGTGCTTATGGTAGTGTCATCTTGGGTGCTGAGCCTCAGGGTGTTCATCTGTAAATGGATAAAATCTCAGCCCACCTCTTAGGCCTCTGTGCGGAGAGCCTGAGAACATACAAATAAAGCACTCAACGTATGGTGGGCCCATGAGAATTTTTCCTCAACCCCATTGCATATCTATGAACCCTCGGCCTAGAAGGATCTCGCTGCAGGCATCTGCATGACTTCCTCCCTCACCTCCCTCAAGTTTCTGTTCAGTGGAACCTTCTCAATGAGGCCTTCCTTGGTGACACTACTCAAAATTTCAACTTCTTCCTTCACCCCTAGCCCCATCACTTTCTAGTACTATTTCATGCTTTATTTTTCCTATAACGTTTATCACTAGAGTAACCATGTGTATCAGTTATCTGTTGCTGTGTGACAAATGGTTCCAAAACTTAGTGATTTAAGCAGTCCATATTGATTTGATCTTAAGTATTCTTTCCACACACATGGGGATGGATGTGTTAATTAAATTGCTTGTGGTAATGTGGGTATATATCACAATGTGGGTATATATCAAAACACCATTTGATACACTTAAGTATGCATATATGGTTTTTACTTATCAAGTATACCTCAATAAAAATGGAGAAAGCAAACAACACACATTTATTTTTTCACTGTCTCTGGGTGAGGGGTGCAGGCACAGGTTAGCTGTGTTCTCAAAGCTTCAGGGACTCTCACAAGGCTGCAGAGTGTCATCTGGGGCTGGGGTCATCTAAAGGCTCAGCTGAAGAAGTAGGTGATTGTTGTCCATAGTCAGCTTATTGTGGGTTGTTGGACTGAGGGTCTCCATTCCTCACTGGCTATCGACTGGATGCTGACCTCAGCTGCATTCCACATGGACTTCTCATCAAAGCAAGCAAACCTAGAAAGCAAGAGAGATTGACAAGATAGAAGCCACATGCTTTTATAACCTAATCTTAGACATGATCCCATCCCTTTCCCTATATTCTATTTCTAGAAGGCCATCACTAAGTCCCTCCCATACTTAAGAGGAGGTGATTACACAAGGGTGTCAATACCAGGAAGCAGGGGTCCTCAGAACCCATGTCCAGGCTTCCCATTAGAATCACCTGGGGAGCTTTTAAAAATATTGATGCTTTCTGGTTTCTGGTGGAGATCCTGGGTTCTGCTTTCACTTTGGGGGGTTGGTGTAGCCCAAGGTCTGGTCAGCCAGGAGACATCAAGGGTACCTAGTGCATTTTTCAAAGGGAGGAGATGGATAGGAGCACCACTGGCTTAAAGGAATCTATGAAAAGAGAGGCTCATTTCACCTCCTCCAAAATTTAACAGAGGGACAGAGAACTCAGCCTGGCTTCCCTCCAGTTTCTCTTCCCTTCCTCACGCTCTCAGTTGGCTGCATGGGTTGCACTTTGGGTGGATGGAAGGCCATGTAGTATGATACAAAGACAACCAGAAGAAAGAGGGTTTTCTGCAGGAAATGAGTGGTCTAAGCTCTAGAGAATTCCTCAAGGACTTGGAGATGTGGAAACTAGCTCGTGATCTGAGAGTGAATTATAAATAATTTGAAGATTATTCCCAGATTGTCAGGGTTGGAGATTACATTTTGAGCCAAAACTGTTCCATGGAGTTTTTGAATCTTCCATCTTCAGGCAGAGTTGATGGGGAGCATGGAGGGTGATTTGGGAGGAAAGGAGCCATCCATGGGCAGTAGGTTAGGCACTCAAATAGACATTTTTGGTAAGATGTCACTTTGAGTTTATGATATGGCTATATTTATATGTATAGGGATTTTTTTAAATTTTAAGCATAACTACCTTTTTTAGAAGTATAGCTGATTTACAATGTTAGTTTCAGATGTACAGCAAAGTGATTCAGTTATATGCATATATATATACACACTATATGTATATCCATTCCTTTTTTTTTAACATCTTTATTGGAGTATAATTGCTTTACAATGGTGTGTTAGTTTCTGCTTTATAACAAAGTGAATCAGTTATACATATGCATGTATCCCCATATCTCCTCCCTCTTCTGTCTCCCTCCCTCCCACCCTCCCTATCCCACCCATCTAGGTGGTCACAAAGCACAGAGCTGACCTCCCTGTGCTATGTGGCTGCTTCCCATTAGCTATCTATTTTACTCCATTATTTTTCAGACTCCTTTCACCTACAGGTTATTACAAAATATTGAGTAGAGCTTCCTGTGCTCCTTGTTGGTTATTCTATATATAGTTATGTTTATATGTTAATCCCAAACTCCTAATTTATCCCTCCCCACCTCCCTTTCCCCTTTGGTAACCATAAGTTTGTTTTCTATGTCTGTGGGTCTATTTCTGTTTTGTATATAAGTTAATTTGCATCCTTTTTTTTTAGATTGCACTCATAAGTGATATTGTATGGTATTTGTCTTTGTCTGGCTTACTTCACTTAGTATAATAATCTCTAGGTCCATCCATGTTGCTGCAAATGGCATCATTTCCTTCTTTTATATGGCTGAGTAATATTCCATTGTATATATGTACCACATCTTCTTTATCCATTCATCTGTTGATGGACATTTAGGTTGCTTCCATGTCTTGACTATTGTAAATAATGCTGCAGTGAATATTGGGGTGCATGTATCTTTTCGAATTATGAAGACATACAGATGGCCAAAAGGCATATGAAAAGACACTCAACATTGCTAATTATTAGAGAAATGTATAGGGATTTTATTAACAGAAGTAATGGCATGTACATAAACAGGTTCCATTATGGTTATTGTGTGGGTGACTTCAGTCCCCCATCATTTGTTAAAAAGCCAGCTCCTTTGACCTTCTGTGCAGATTTTATTCAAAAAGATGTGGCTGACGTTGATGGTGAGGTATTCTTTGAGTTGTCTGCAAAGACGGCTAAAGGATTTGTGTGGTCCTTTCACACTCATGTTGTCCTCATGGTCAAGCACTTTTGGGAGTGCATGGGCTGTGATCTCCTCTGCATCTGTGGAATCAGGCTACACTCACATAAGGCTGAAACCCAGTGTCTTTTAAGGAACAGGCCTGAAAGTCTGGCAAGGCTACAAGGTCATGCAAGAAACTATGTGAAGAGACATGAAGCAGGATGAAGCCTTAAAGATGAACTGCAACAGCAGTAGAAGAGTGTATTCCTTCCAAGAGTTTACTCGTTATAAGGGTAATGCTTCTCTTTTGCAGAGATGTTAAAAACAAAAAACAAACCCCCCCCCCAGCAATTTCTTTAGCAGCCATGTGATTAAACCAGCAGGAGTTTAGAAAGAATTACAAATTATTTTAAAGGGAAAAATCAGTGCTGCAGATGGGCTCAGCAATGCAGAAATAATAGTACTCTAGAAATTAATGTTATTACTAATTTTCTCTGTTTGGCTTGTTGATTTCCTCTATTACAGGATCTGTCTGTTCCTACGTACTGAGAGGTGGCTCCAAATAATATCTTGAAGTTACTTCATTATTCATTGTTATTTACCTTGCCAAGTACACAGATCTAAACAGTGAGGAATTAGAATGACAAAGATAGATTGTTCATATTTTGCCAATTGCATCTCTTTAATCTCTATGGAATTTAAATATGATTAAATGAACCCTTCACATAAATTAACAACCAACACAATGGAAATTAATCTCTCTGTTGTTATTCATATTAGTCTAACTTGTCTTTGAATATCATATAATAAAGTCAGTAGGGACTATGCAAAGTGACTGAGCTAAAGTCTCCCATTCAAATCCTTACATGGGCTGCATTCTTTTTTCATAACCAAAATATAATCATGGAGTAAGTGGGGGACCTTTTGGATACTTGGCAAAATGTCTACATGTTACTAAAGAGAAACCGCTACAAATGTTAACGGTTGCAGGTGTCATGTGAATCCAGTGACAGCTTTTCAGTAGGAATAGACGCTATAATCTGGGATTGGATGTGGCTTTGGTACTAACTATGTGATCAGAGACAAACCAATTGGCCTTTATGAACTGGTAGAAAAAGGTAGTTGAAATATGCAGTTAACTAAGAAGTTGAACTGATCTCTAGAGAAGCAAATGCACAGAGATATTAAATACTTAAAATCTCTGCTCTTTGACATGAAAGTTTACCAGATGAACTTAGGTTTTGAATGTCCTCTCAACCTTTCTTTTATCAATTCCCAAACTAATTACTAACATTCTCCTATGGATAGAGTTCTGAGTCCCACACTAATAAATGAGTTTGCTTCTGGCAAAGCATGACGCATCACGTAATGAAAAATGTTTTCCAAGAAGTGTTACCTGAGTTTGATTTTGTAATTATTTATTTTAAGGAAACTGAAATGAAAGCTCCCATTTATCAAAAATAAGTGGAATTTAGACTAAAAATATGCTTGACTATAAAGCAGACGTTTTCAAAAATGGACATAGGGTAATAGTTTCCTATTTTAAGAAGTAAAGGAAGTTTCCTACCTTGAGGTTCATGTGTAGAAATTGATGGGGTTTTACGTTTCAGATATTATCTGCTGGAGACTCTCTGGAATATCAGACTCTGTAGAAGTAGGACCAGACATGGATCATTTTTCTAGCTCTTTGGGTGCTTTTAATATGTAGCCAAGGTCAAAAACTGTTGCCCTGAACTCTCTCATTCCCAAGCAAACTTGCTGTCAGCTATCTGGCTATTCAGACCAAAGTGAGTAGGCACATGGATCCCTGCTAATTCACCAGTAATAGGTGATGATTTCATTGTTTCTTTTCTCAATAATTATTTGCATCATGATAGGGAACCTATACAACCAGCAAAGCCCTATCTTCATGATTTGTAATTTCAGGTAGTTTGGGTTTTTTCATCCTTTTACCTCCTTGCAACAATCATACATGAGGAAATTTTTTTTTTAATTTTTTTGACTTTGTATTATTCTGTTGTATTATTCTGTTTATTTTCCCCATTACTTAATTTTTTAATTGAAATACAGTTTATTTACAAGGTTTTGTTCATTTCAGATGTACAGCACAGTGATTCAGTCATACATATTTATATATATTCTTTTTCAGATTTTTTTTCCCTTATAGGTTATTACAAAATATTGAGTAGAGTTCCCTGTGCTATACAGCAGGTCCTAGTTGATTACTTATTTTATATACAGTAGTATGTATATCTTAATCTCAAACTCCTAATTTATCCTTCCCCACCTCCCTTTCCCCTTTGGTAGCCATAAGTTTGTTTTCTACACCTGCTTGTCCATTTCTGTTTTGTATATAAGTTCATTTGTATCTTTTTTTTTTTTTAGATTCCACAGATAAGCGATACCATATGATATTTGTCTTTCTCTGTCTGACTTACTTCCACTTAGTATGATAATCTCCAGGTCCATCCATGTTGCTGCACATGGCATTATTTCATTCTTTTTTATGGCTGAGTAATATTCCATTGTATATATGTACCACATTCAAGGGTCTAATTTAACAAAATGCCTTTTATTTTCTGTTTTGTAAATAAGTTCATTTGTGTCTTTTTTATGAGATATAAATGATATCATATGATATTTGCCTTTTGACACAAAATGTGCTAGCTGACCAAACTGTAAGTTCAGATTATATTATAATGGCCAGAAGAAACTCGAAGGACAGCAACCAGGTTCTCAGAGTTTGGAAGGGGAAAGAAATCCTCAAGCCTAATTCCCTTATTTTCTAAATCTAAGACTTTCCTAAAAGATACCTGGATAGCCCCTGCATACACTGTAGCATGAGGAGGAGGGCACACATCCCGGGGTGAGCTCACACCACTGTGCACCTTTCTTTGTCGCCTGAGCAGGAAACTGCCTCTGTCACCCATTACATGGGAGGAGGCTTTCAGTAGAGCAGCCTCCTACGTGGGAAATCAGCTTTGCGGGGTTAAATTCTTGCTGAAGATCACAGAAGCGTGAATTTCCAGGATAAATTCCCCTCAGTGTAAAAAAGCACAACGTGGGAGACCAGTTTTCTTCATAACTGTGACATACGGCCTGCCAACTGGCCCATGTCACTTAAACTTGTCAGAACGTAGTATAAAATGTTCATCCATTTTCAGCTTGATTTTGGAACAAAACTGGAGTGTCTTTACACATAAGATGGTACTGTAGGGAACAAGACGAAAAAGAAGTTAGTAGAGCTGGGTTAGTAATGGGATAATAATACACATAGGAATACCAGAGTGTTTGTAAACAGCCATAGATTGGCCAGAGTTAATGAGATGCCAAACGCCAGGACAGCCCATCTTCTTGATTTTGTCTTTTAAATCCATATCAATTACTAATGGTTCTTAATTTCAAGCAACACAAACCTACCAGCTAAGAAAGAACTCATTAAAATAATGTCAAGTAAGTTAACTTTCCAAGAGAGTCTGAAACTGAGGCCCAGGAGCTCCCCTCCAAAGGTGCTGGGCCATAGTCATGGTAGGATACTGGCCTGGTGAAGGACCACACCCACCACAAACCCATCCCAGGCTGCTTCTAGAATCCTGGTTATTATTGGAAGTGGGGTGTGCCTCTGTTGCTTTCTCCACTGTTTACTGGAATGACTCTGTTCTCTCTGCTTCTTCTCATACCTAACCTCCATTCCACGTCGCTGTATCTGATGGTCAATCCAAGGTCATGGGCTGGGCCTAAGGTTTTTTTTTCAGTGCCTGTGGTTAGTGGGGTGGGCATGCCACCTCAGGGGAAGGGGAATTGCCCAACACAGGAAAATGTGCCCATGCGCTACAGTCCTAACTAAAAGCTACTGTCTTTTGCCGCTGTGTTGCTCCAGGTGGGGTCTACAGACACGTACCCATCTGTGAATTGCATGACCAGATGGCAAGGAGACAAACACAGGAATGAAACGAAGCTTTCAGAAATATTTTATACAGCATTTTAGGCTTAAGTTTTGTGTATCTTTATTCCATTTTTATTTTATTTTTCTAGTAATTTATGTTTATTAATTTTGTGAAAGTATTGGTCAAGGACACTTTGGAAACAAAAAGCTGGTCCCTTAACACAGGGAGTTTGAGAAGCACTATGCCTTACCATATAAATAATGTGGTTTGTAATATATGCTTAGTAAAATAAATTCTGAATCACGTAGGCCAGGGAAAGTTTTATATTTTCATTTAATAATAAAAAATCATAAATTGAATACTTATCATATCGTTCTGCCTATCTCTACTGTATGCCCATTTAAGCTTTACCACCCTGTGAGGCTGGTACTATTTCTGTTCCCACTCTGCAGATGAGAAAACTAATCAACAGAGATTAACTTTCCCAAGCATTTTGTTCCCAGAAATTTCCCTCTTACCCACCAAACCACACTACCTTCTTGCATGGAAGCCCCTACATAAGGGCAGCCCGGAGGTAACTTAATAGTATTCTTTATTGTCAGAAGTCGCCTTTAAAGCACAGATTCTTTGGTCAGATTTACTATTCTTCTGAGTAAGCTAAAAACCATTTTTAGAAAACAATGACTCCCGAGATAGATGATTTCACTGTTTTGCTGGATTTGTTGCTGTTGTTTCCAGAATTGAGCAAGTTCATTTTTTAAAATCCTTTCACTTTTCTACAGTGACCATGTATCACTCTCTACCAAATTACAAGTAACTCTTTGCTGAGACTCAAATCCCTGGAATGTCTGTGTTTTGCAGCGTCATAGAGAAAGTGGAGACACCAAGCATAAGATCCCATAAGAGGCTGACAGAAAGCACTCACTCCAGGTCATCTAATGCTTCTGGTGTCATGACCAACAGAGACAAGGATCCCAGCACCTGAAGGGTCCAGGCCGGGAAACACACAAAAAGCCCTTGTAGGACCTGATCTAGGCTGGTGTCAGGGTGCAGAGCTTTCTGTGTGCACCTGACTTGTCTAAGGTGTGGTCTTAGGAAATGTCTGCTCTCCAGGACCATGAATGAAACCAGCTCCCCCGTTCTTCATAAACAGCCAAGACTGCTATAAAACCCACATTTCTGACCTGGCAGAAGTCACTAGACAGAACTGGAAATACATTAATGCTCCAAGGAAGGGGATATTAGCAATGAAGTCAGATGACCTCTAATGCCTAAGCACAGTCTCTTCTCAGTCGACTCCCCTTAGAAGAAAAGCTTGCTGTATGGGCACAAAACTGGTTCCTTCTCCTTGGCCAAAACCCTAAGGCTAAGCTGAGGTGAAACTCCTGAGTTTGCAGAGTAGAAATAACTCAAGTGTGGAATCACCAGGCAAGGCAGTTCTTCTGAAGCCAAATAGAGCTCCAGTCTCTGAAACTCATGTAGAAAAAATGATACAGCATATTTTATTAAAATATGTATTATTAACTAAGTGTATTTTCTCATGTCACTCCAGTTATTTTCAGAAATCAAGCTAAGTCCTAGCCTTCTCTCTCCTAGTCTCAGACACATTACCATAAATTATCTCATCTTCCAGATGGCGGCCAACTCACAACAGTTGAAAAATTCTTCCATGTAATTAAAACTACCCTTTCTGTATTTATCATTCATATGTTAGGCTGTAAAAGCGCAAACATTTGCCATAAGATAGGAAATATGAGGATATTTTTATCTACATTTTCAGTGTTGGGTATAGATGCTGACTAAGAGTATTGTGACAGGGCAGGAAATTCAGAAGAATACACATTCCCAAGCACTTTATCCCTGACAGGGCAGTTTTAAAGTTTCATTTGTTTGTTTTTGTTTTTTGTTTTTTGTTTTTGGTTTTGGTTTTTCCCAGAAGATAAAGTACTACCAATTTACCCCACTCTTATTGAAAATACATCATGAGATACTCAATGGTTTCTAAACCCCTGTATAGAAAAGCTATTATTCACCAAACAAGGTTTCCCACACATTGGTTTCTCATCACAACAAGTTGTATGCATAGCAATTTTGAGTGTTGTAAGAAAAGGGTTTTATAACCCCCAGTTGGGCATTGTGAACTCACTTGCCACTTTACAGGTGGTGAGACCAGCATCCTTTTTGTTGGAAAGATTTTGTCAGCAAGCCCAAGATGTGGTCTTGGGTCTATTCCCTTAAGTCTTAGATCAATGTTGACCAAATTACCACTTCTGTTGGTCATTCAGTTTCCTTGAACATCTGGAGATGATATTTCAGTGGTGGCAGACGACAAGAATATGTAGCTGGGACCTTAAATCTGATTAAATCCTAAAATCCACCTTTTTTTGAGAAACTATTTCATGTAAAGATAATTTGTTTATAAATATCAAACTATCTGCCCAAATGTATAGTACAGGTTCAAGCATAGTTAACTACTTAATAAATGTTTATAGAATCAGTTTTTTACCAAAAAAAAAATAATACTAATGGTAATCACGCAGCCAACTAACTGCATTTATCTTGATTATCTATTATTTTGATGCTGAAATGAACAAACAAAACTGGGCTAAGAGGGACAAACACAATTTACTTACAAATGAATTCAATGTAGATAATTAAAAATATCAAATACAATATGTTAGTGGAGAAAAGACAGTTTTCTGAGTAAGGAATTCAGTAGGTAAAAACAGTCTTATTTTATTGGGAACATTTTTTACTGTTTGAATTACAGTGAACCTAACAGATTCTTTTAGAAATGGAAGAGTGGTGGGATTCAAAATAAAGCATTCTCCCTCCCCAAAAAAGTGGAAGGGAACTTTTAATAAATTGTGGATGTTTACCATTTTGAAAAATATTCAGAGTCTACCAGCTAATGATGGAGAATGTTTTTAGAATGGTGTATTGGCTACCTATTGCTGGGTAACAAATTACCCCAAATTTGGTGGCTAAGAACAACACCATTTATTATTACACAGAGTCTGTGGTTAGGAATCAGGCACAGCTTAGCTGTGCCCTCTAGCACTTCGTAGAGACAGATAAATCACAATCGGGTATCATCTGTGGCCATCCCAAGTCTTGCTGGGGAAGCACCCCACTCTACACTCCCTCACATGGTTGTTGGCAGAACTGAGGGCTACAGTTCCTCACCAGCTGTTAGCTAGAGACCTCCCTTATTTTCTTGCCACCTGGGCCTCTCCTTAGGGCAGCTCACACATGGCATCTGGCTTCATCAGAATAAGTAAGAGAGAAAGCAAGAGAGAAGGCAAGTGACAGGTAAGTCACAGTCCTTTATAACCTGATCTAAAAAATTTTATTTTTTAGAAGCCTGTAACTGGGTCCAGTCCATACTCAAGGGGAGGTGATGACACACAGAAGTAAATACCAGCAAGGGAGATCACTGAGACCCATGTCAGAGAGCACCTACCACAAGTAAAGATTGATTTCCGCCTCAATGGTTGCAAAATGAAAGGAGGAAGATCAAAGAAATGGTTAAGTTCCCACCATGACTACCCTCCAAAATATTAAAAATGTATAAGTCATTGTCTTTCTAGGACCTGATTCAATTTCTATGACCGTATGTATAGCCAGAACCGGGCAAGTTAGCAATCCTTATTATCATTTAGTCTTCCTTTTTTTTTTTTGCGGTATGCGGGCCTCTCACTGCCATGGCCTCTCCCGCTGTAGAGCACAGGCTCCGGACGCCCAGGCTCAGCGACCATGGCTCACGGGCCCAGCCGCTCCGCGGCACGCGGGATCCTCCCAGACCGGGTCATGAACCCGCGCCCCCTGCATCGGCAGGCGGACCCCCAACCACTGCGCCACCAGGGAAACCCTAGTCTTACTTTTTAAAATGACATTTTCTTGTTTAAAATGTGTGTGAGTAAATTACAGAAAGAAAGCAAGAAGAAAGAAGAGGGCTTCCCTGGTGGCGCAGTGGTTGGGATTCCGCCTGCCGATGCAGGGGACGCAGGTTCGTGCCCCAGTCCGGGAAGATCCCACATGCCACGGAGCGGCTGGGCCCGTGAGCCTTGGCCACTGAGCCTGCGTGTCCAGAGCCTGTGCTCCGCAACGGGAGAGGCCAGAACAGTGAGAGGCCCGTGTACCGCAAAATCAAAAAAAAAAAAAAAAAGGGAGAAGGGGGGCTGGAACAGTCCGTACTAAATGCAGACTGGATGTTGTGTCCCCCTTTCTGTTTCTTCAGTTCAGCTGAAAGAACTGTCAGGAAGTAATCGTGAGCTCTGTGTGATTGTGTGTGCACTTGTGTGTGAGTTCCTATGTGTGCATATGCATGTAGGCATACATATTTTTACAATGAAAACATGCACAGGGGAAAGGATCCGTGTCCCAGTGGGTGGTATTGTATATTTCCCTTGCTCCTTTCTCACTGTGGCTGTAAAACTGGGCAGAGGGACTTCTAAAGTTATTAGCCACTGCCTTAATTAGCCTTGTCTCCAAAAGGCATTTCTCTGATGTATGCTATTTTCTTTTTTCTCCAAACAGCAATCTCAGTGGATATGACTTAGTACATCTCCTGATTTATATTTTGTCTTTAAATGGAGGCTAATTTCAGTCATCCCTACATTCCCCTTTATTATGCTGGTTTATGGATGACCATCCTGCCAGTAAGGCTTTTCACCCCATAAACCAAGGATCTTCCACTTCGTTAATTAGCAGGGTACAAATAGTGTACGCAGAGTCAAGGAGAAGGTCCTTTTCTAATAAAATCTGACAAAATTTTGGAAGCTGCATGTGGGTCTGCCTTTGTGTGTACGTGTACATGTGCCTGTGTGGCCCAAAGTCTCAAAAGCACATATTTTCCAAGAGTCGTGGCTCATAAAGCAACATGGCTGATCTAACAGTTACACTCTCCCCACAATGATTTAAAGTGTCGTGAAGATTTTTTTGCATGGAACAAGTTCATTGTTCAATTAAAAGGCCAAATTGTGCTTTGTTTTGCATTGGAGCTGGAAAGAGGAAAGAGAAAAAGCTTAACCATTCAAGAGACAGATAAATTGCTTTTTCTAAACAGACTCATTGCGTTTATAAACGTGCGTCTCCCATAATTTTTAAAAAAATCGTTTATATGTGGGGATGAGCCTTATAAACAGTACAACCTAGTCAAGGCTATGGTTTTGCCCAATGAAAGGACTGGACCCGACAAGACCACCAATTGTTCTGTTGTGTTTTGGAAGTTTGATCCAAGTTTACATTTCCAGCCAATGTTTCACCCTTTATGTTTATGACAGCACAGAAAAGCAAGCTCTGGGAATTTCTCAAGGGGAAGTCAGGGCAGTGTGCATTGTCACAGGAGAAAGAGAGCAAGGGAGGGAAACAAAGCCACATGTGGGAGGGAAGGCAGGAGAACGGGTGATCCCTCTTGGCTTGACATTTAAATACCAAATTGGATTCTCCTGCATCTCAAAGGCGAAAATATTTTCAGTGTTTGGACGTATGTAGGAATTGCTAAATGGAGGTTTAAGTCTGAGAAAGGACCTCAGCATCAACCATTTGCACAGCTGTTGTTGGAAATGGCTTCAAACCATCCCAATGTGTCTAGCAAATATAAATATTGACCATGTGCACTTCTAGGCTTTGTTTAGGGTTGTCCCTGAAGAGAGTGAGCTAATGAGCTTACTAAACACACATTATGATAGTAACTGCCACCCATGACGGTTTCATGCATGAAATAGCTCTTTTGTGGGAATTCAAAAGTATCGCATGTGGTTATTTTGGTAAACTCAAGAGGAGTGACTATGTGTTAGTGTCTGTGAAACTATTTTAAATACATAGGTGATTTTTCAATGGAGAGAGGAGGAAATACCAATGTTAAAAAGCCAGAGTTAACTCATTCCGGGATTCTTTGTCCGCCAGTGCTCCCATGTTCTCCCACTCACCATCCACCTGCCCTTCCAAGCCCTTGGACACCAGCTCTAAGGTTGAGCTTCTTCATTTTTGACATCATAACAGTGCCAAAAGCTCTAGAGGTCCCTGATCTCTTTTCCTCAGTGAAAATCCCATGGGTGGACAACCTGAGAGGCCAATGTAAGGAGATTTTGTAAAGTGCATCCCTAGTAACTAAAACTAAGTTATCTTGCATTATCATCCAGGAACTTAAGAGCTCTTAATTTACTTGATGAAGTGGTTCTTGTGACCCCCTGTAAATTCCACATAAAATGTTAATACAAATGCCTTCCAGAAGCCACTGAATTTTTCCCCCCATGATTTTTATCTTTGTGTGGTGACATTTTAAAGCTATTAAGTTCTTTTTTAAAATTTTTATTGGAGTATAGTTGATTTACTGTGTATTCGTTTCAGGTGTATAGCAAAGTAAATCAGTTATACATATACATATATCCACTCTCTTTTTTAAAAATTTATTTATTTATTTTATTTTTGGCTGCGTTGGGTCTTTGTTGCTGCACCCGGGCTTTCTCTAGTTGTGGTGAGGAGGGGGCTACTCTTCGTTGTGGCACGTGGGCTTCTCATTGCGGTAGCTTCTCTTGTTGCGGAGCACAGGCTCTAGGTGCACAGGCTTCAGTAGTTCTTGTGAGTGGGCTCAGTAGTTGTGGCACACAGGCTTAGTTGCTCTGCGGCATGTGGGATATTCCTGGACCACAGCTCAAACCTGTGTCCCCTGCACTGGCAGGCAGATTCTTAACCACTGTGCCACCAGGGAAGTCCTATCCACTCTTTCTTAGATTCTTTCCCATATAGGTCATTACAGAGTATTGAGTAGAGTTCCCTATGCTATACAATAGGTCCTTATTAGTTATCTGTTTTATATATAGTCATGTGTATATGTCAATCCCAATCTCCCAATTTATCCCTCCCCCCTTTCCCTCCTGGTAACCATAAGTTTGTTTTCTACATCTGTGACTCTATTTCTGTTTTGTAAATAAGTTCATTTGTACCCTTTTTTTTAGATTTCACATATAAGTGATATCATATGATACTTGTCTTTCTCTGTTTGACTTAGTTCACTTGGTACGACTATCTCTAGGTCCATCCATGTTGCTGCAAGTGGCATTATTTCGTTATTTTTTACGGCTGAGTAATATTCCATTATACATATGTACCACATCTTCTTTATCCACTCCTCTGTCGATGGACATTTAGGCTGTTAAAGCTATTAAGTTCTTAAGAGAGTCACTTGGTCAGGTTTGGAAAAGAATCTTATAAGGAGATGAAGTCCAAGACAAATAACCTTCTGCACCTGACTCCATTCTGCCAACTGTGTGCACATTTCCATTTCACGAAAAATGGCAAATTTGGTCTTTACCTTCCTAAAGCCTATAGCAGTGTTCAGGCAATACTAAAGCTCCTTTCCCCATTTAGTTTCTTCTTCATTTATGCCTGGTCTCTCTATATCTTGGATATCCATGACAAAGCCAGTGAGACAAACAAGCAGAAAAGAAAAGTGGGGAAAGAGGACATTGCCTTCCCAGAGAAAACGGATGGTATTAAACACTGTGAAATTTACTAACAGCCAGCTACAAGCCAATGAAAACACTCCACTTTGGGGTTCAGTGGTTGAAGATTAACAAGCTGAGAGTTTCTTCTTCTCTTCAAGGAGCAGCATGCTTCCTTCTTGATGTTCCCCCAAACAGCTCTACCTAAGATGAAGATACAATCCCTCCTCCTGTGATTTATCAGGAAGCTTGCACATGACTTCTGATGAGCTTCCTCACTGAAAAGCAAAAGCTCATGTTTCTTAGAAAAACAGTGAGCAACAGAGATTTTTCCTAATGAACCAAAACGAGGGAATGCAGGAGCACCTGCGGTGTTTTTAGAGTTAAAGCAGCAGAAGCTACGTATGACTAGAATCAGGTGAAACTTGCACTAAAGATATGCCAGTGGCTTTCATTTTCCCTGAATCAGTGGTCCTCCAACTCTCTCCCATATTAGAACACACAGAAGCTTTGAAAACCTCCAGTGCCCATGGTACCCCATACCAATTATATCATCATCTCAGGAGGTTGGATCCAGGCATCAGTGCTGCTTTAAAACTTCCCACATAATTTCAGCAAAGGCTGAGAATCAGTACACTAAATTGAACACTTCGAGTGTCTGCAAGTATGGGGCTCTGTGCTTGGAGCATTTCTATCTCCAGGGTCCATTTATCCTTTCCTTCCACAAACATGTGATTATTCAGCAGCCACTCCCAAATAAAAACCAAGGTGAAGACTTGTGAAATCAAACAACAAAAATTCAGCCAGGTGCCATAACCCAGGCCAGTTTAAGAAGCAAGGTTGGAAGCAGTGGACCGTTCAGAACCTGAGATATATTTCTCATAGTGCTGACTTTATAAGGGCCAAAACTTCTTGGGACTAGCAAGCTTCATGCTCTCTTTTCAAGTAAAGAGCTGAACACTGACAGAACTCAGCCTTGGTATCCTCTAAAGATGGTCTGAAAATAGAAATCAATGGGAGAGTCCAAAAAGAAGTTTGATTTTCTAGCCTTACTTTTCAATATGTGAACTCTGTGTACTATAAACAAATCCAGAAGGAGATCAAGATGAGTTTATTAACTAATTTCTGGTGTTCAATTTGGTGATAATATTTTAGATAAATTAAAATTACTTGAATAATGATATACTAAGCAGGATAATCTACACAGTTAGAAGAATCTAAAAAAAATGCTAAAATCTATCATCTGTGCAGAGAGAATTCAAGCTTAAGTTTAGCCAGCTTACTCTTAGTATTTTCTCCACATCATTTACACTTCTCTTCTGGTATTGTTGTTGCTATCGTCTATTACCATTTGGATTCTTCAACTAAGTTGAAGTAGTATCTATTTATTTATTAATTTATTATTTCTTTTTGGCTGCGTTGGGTCTTTCTTGCTGCACGCGGCTTTCTCTAGTTGTGGCAAGCGGGGGCTACTCTTCGTTGGGGTGTGCAGGCTTCTCATTGCAGTGGCTTCTTTTGTTGCAGAGCACGGGCTCTCGGCACACGGGCTTCCGTAGTTGTGGCTCACGGGCTCTAGAGCACAGGCTCAGTAGTTGTGGCTCACAGGTTTAGTTGCTGCACGGCATGTGGGATCTTCCCGGACCAGGGCTTGAACCCGTGTTCCCTGCATTGGCAGGCAGATTCCTCACCACTGCACCACCAGGGAAGCCCCTAAGTTGAAGTAGTTTTAAAAGATAACATTAACACTGCCTAATTCATCACTTCCTAATTCTACCGTATGCCCTCACATATGTCAGGGAAGTCGAATCTTTATATATATAACTTTATTGGAGTATAATTGCTTTACAGTGGTGTGTTAGTTTCTGCTGTATAACAAAGTGAATCAGCTATACATATACATATATCCCCATATCTCTTCCCTCTTGAGCTTCCCTCCCATCCTCCCTATCCCAACCCTCTAGGTGGTCACAAAGCACCAAGCTGCTCTCCCTGTGCTATGCGGCTGCTTTCCACTAGCTATCTGTTTTACATTTGGTAGTGTATATATGTCACTGCTACTCTCTCACTTCATCCCAGCTTCCCCGTCCCCCAGTGTCAAGTCTGTTCTCTATGTCTGAGTCTTTATTCCTGCCCTGCCACTAGGCTCATCAGTACCATTTTTTTAGATTCCATATATGTGCGTTAGCATAGGGTATTTTCTCTTTCTGACTTCCTTCACTCTGTATGACAGACTCTAGGTCCATCCACCTCATTACAAATAACTCAGTTTCATTCCTTTTTATGGCTGAGTAATATTCCATTGTATATATGTGCCATATCTTTATCCATTCATCTGTCGATGGACATTTAGGTTGCTTCCATGACCTGGCTATTGTAAATAGAGCTGCAATGAACATTGGGATGCGTGTGTCTTTTTGAATTATGGCTTTCTCAGGCTATATGCCCAGTAGTGGGATTGCTGCGTCATATGATAGTTCTATTTTTAGTTTTTGAAGGAACCTCCATACTGTTCTCCATACTGGCTGTACCAATTTACATTCCCACCAACAGTGCAGGAGGGTAGGGAAGTAGATTCTTAAGTGTCTTCAAGTTCTTGCTCAGGTCAGGGATGTACTAATTACTTTTACTATAAGCCTAAGCTAGGGTCAGTAGATTTCCAGTGATTTTTATATTCCATCCTCTCCTTAAGTTCTATTCTCCAGAGCAGAGTGGTTTCTGTTGACATTAAGTTACTGCCTTTACCATTTAAAATCTTGGAAGGAAAAAGAAATCCCAAATATAATTTCCTATATTTTAGAATTAGGAAACAAGTATTTATTAACCACATATTTTGTGCAAGCTGGAGACACATCAGGAAATGAAACACAAAGTCATTTGAGCTTACAATCTATAAAGGGAGACACACAATTTTTAAAAAATAATGTATTATATATGAGGTGATAGTAAGTACCATGGAGATAAAGTGTGACTTATGTTTTTGGTTTTGTTTTTTACAATTTATTTATTTCTTTATTTATGGCTGTGTTGGGTCTTTGTTGCTGCGCGTGGGCTTTCTCTAGTTGCAGCGAGCAGGGGCTACTCTTCGTTGGGGTGCGCGGGCTTCTCACTGCAGTGGCTTCTCTTGTTGCCGAGCACAGGCTTTAGGCACGCGGGCTTCAGTAGTTGTGGCACGCAGGCTCAGTAGTTGTGGTGTACAGGCTTAGCTGCTCCGCGGCGTGTAGGATCTTCCCAGACCAGGGCTCAAACCCATGTCCCCTGCATTGGCAGGCAGATTCTTTTTTTTTTAATTTATTATTTATTTTTGTCTGTGTTGGGTCTTCGTTGCTGCATGAGGGCTTTCTCTAGGTGCAGCGAGCGGGGGCCACTCCTCGTTGTGGTGTGCGGGCTTCTCACTGTGGTGGCCTCTCTTGGTGCGGAGCACGGGCTCCAGGTGCGTGGGCTTCAGTAGCTGTGGCACACGGGCTCAGTAGTTGTGGTGCATGGACCCAGCTGCTCCGTGGCATGTGGGATCCTCCCGGACCGGGGCATGAACCCATGTCCCCTGCATTGGCAGGCGGGCTCTCAACTGCTGCGCCACCAGGGAAGCCCTGTCAGGCAGATTCTTAACCACTGTGCCACCAGGGAAGCCCCTGACTTATGTTTTAAAGAGCTTCTTGTGGAAGGCTTCACCCAGGAGGTAAGCTATGAGCAGAGACAGATGACACAAGGAGTAATTGAGGGGGTTGAATAAAAATACTATTTACACAGATACAGGTAGGTTTAAGGGGAAGAGATGGTGAGCACCCAGGGACTAGCTACAGAGGGAAGCCGTTACCACTCACAATCCTGAAGGGCCGGAGGAAAGGCACGGTGATATTGGAACCCGGCAAGAACCGTCACCAAGGGAGAGGGGCTGCTTGTCAGCAGAGGGGGCTGGAGGGGAAGGAACGCAGCCACTGCCCAAGCCCCCAGCAGGAAGGGGACAGTGGGGTGTGGAAGATGGACCCTCCCTTTCCTACATCCCACAGAACAAGGGAGCCTGGTAAAGCGATGCATAGAGGCCAGCCCCCTGCAGCCCAAGGAGCAAGGCTCAGGGAAAGCACCAAGGAAAGGGGGCAGATGGTGTGAGCCATCCCATGTTCTGGGGACAGCACTCCAACTGATCTCAGGTGGCCTCAGCCTGCAGCGGCTTGAAGCAGAATTCTGGTTCCCTGGCCAGAGATTGAAGTCCGGCTGCAACAGTGCGAGTGCTGAATCATAGCCACTGGACCCGTGGCCAGTGACAAGGCCCTGGCCCATTTGGCTTTGCAGAAAATGAACTTCCACAGAGAAACGGAAAGCAGTGAAACAAGGAAAGCGTTTATTAGGACGAGAAAGAGTACGTGTGGATAGACACACGGGCGGGCTCAGAGAGAGAGTCGCACCCTCGTGGTAGTTTAAATCACTTATATAGGGCATTTCTTCTGGCTTCCCTTTGACCATTCATCTTGCTTTGCCTGGTTCTGAGTCTGTATTTGGTATATCTCAGGGCCCTCCCATGCGTGCGTGCACATCTATTAGCTAGGATGGATTCCAGCAAAGAAGCCTATGAGTAGGTTGACATCAGTCCCCTTTTGACCTCCAAGGAGCTTTTCTGTGCATGTATAGACGGGAAGGTCTCCTTGACCTCGAGAATGAGAAATATGTGGTCTCTTATCTGGGTGGGGCTTAACTCCTTCTCCTCTTCGGCTTGGAGTATCTGTCCACAGCGGACTGACACATCCTAGGAACTGGAAGGGGCTCCAGGACATGATCTCAGTGAGCAAATGGAAACATTGTAGGAAACTGGGTCACTGAGGTGAGTAGGGGCAGAAAACATAGGACCATGTGGAGTCTACAAGGACTTTGTCTTTATTTTAATTAGGTGAGACGGAGATCACTGGTGGAGAGTTTTGAGCAGAGGAGGTACAGGCTGCTGTGTGGGAAACAGATTCTAAGGGGCTAGAATGGGAATGACTGCAGTCACTCAGAGAATAAATTAATTCAAGTCTCTCGACTTTGCATTAAAGAGAGAGACTCAAGCTCAGTCCGTATACCCAGTCCCCAGTCGTATGGAGGCATGATCACACTTGCATTTGGGCAAGAGTTCAGTCCATCATGGCTACAGACAAAGTGTTACCAAGTCCAAGCTCGCTCTGCTCACCACACAACGGGCCGATAAATCAGAGAGGGGGTGTGGAGGCAAGGCTTTTCCGACTTTATTCAGAAAGCCACAGACCGAGAAGATGGCAGACTAAAGTCTCCAAAAAAACCATCTTATCGGGGTTTGGATGCCAGTTTCTTTTATAGCACAGAGAGGGGGAGGAGATGCGGAAGTAAAGTAGGAAGGCCATAAGATTTGCAAATGTCCCCTGGAATGACCAGCCTCGGGGAGGAGATGTGTTCATTCCTTCTTTCTTGTAGCCGTCTACAGGTGGACAGGGTCCAGATGTTTCCCTGAACAAAGGCACTTTGGTTTAATATTCAGGCAGAGGGGCAGGGTTCCCTGAGGCAGGCCATTGTATATAGACAGTGTGCTTTTAGTGAACCAAAGCAACAGAAAGCAAAGGTTAAAGTAAAAGAAACAGATCCAACATGGAGTTGGATTTGGCTCTTCCCTGTTATAAAAGCATGTTAACTTTTGGAAAAGCTAGGTGTTTGTTTAGCTCTAGGCTGACAGAGCCACCCAATACCAGTCACTGTAACAGATGTGTCAAATGGACTTCTGGAATATTTGGTCCGTTTCTGTAATACACAGCTCATAGAGAATATTCTAATAACAAAAATAAGCCGTGACAAATATATATTCCAGGGTAAATTGAAATATATAGTGGGTAAACCATTGGTGCAGTCTGAGAGCCAGGAGTGGGCAAAATAGCCTCTAAAATTACCCAGCTGATAATTCCAGAAATCGGATGGGAGAATCTCACCCAGTGTGCAGATAATGGCCTTTAAGCCAATCTTTGTATCCCAGCTATGAGAATCAAGAGGGGCATGTGATCCCAGATCCCCAGCCGAGGTGCCCACAGGCCAATGAGAATAACTCCTGCCAGTTCCTTCCTCTTCTGACCCTTTGAAATGCAGATTACCTGGACAGCTTATTCAGGCATTTGTTGTTGTTGACAAACAGCAGAAGACCAGCAGGCCTGTTCCAAGGCTACTATTTACTACTTCTCTGTATACCTTAGTAACTCAATCTGAAAATGGAAAACAAAAACAAAAAAAACCTAACTTGCCCACCTTAAAGCCTTAAGTCTGAAGAAACATAATATACCTAAAAGTGCTTTATACACTATAGTTGGCAAATGCAGTTTTCTCTAATTTAACAAAATTTGGGGGAGAGTCTTCTGAATTCCACAAATATATCAGAATCTTCTATCCAATCACCCAGTTTGATGCTACAAGAGACAAAAAGAAAGACTTTAAGGGGCTAAATCTCAACCCATTTCTTTATTCAGCAAATTCTTATTGAAAACCTCTTAAGCGGGAGGCACTTTTGTAGATGCTAGGAAAAGAGTTGTGAGAAAGATAATCAGGGTACCTATCATCGTGGAGCTTACAGCCTCGTAAGCAGGAAGACAAATGAATGCCTTAATTAAGATAGGAAGTGCGTGATGGTTTAAATGAGGCATACCTTATATGTTGATGGACCCAGGAAATAACTCATAAAGAACATAGTACTTGAGTCAGGTCTAAAAGATTTTCAAACAACAGCAACATAAATGCACAATGTGGAAGAGAAGACAACATGTGTAGGAGAGCGTTTAGATCATGCTCCGGGAAACAGTCCAGTTTTCTTGAGGTTAGGCCACACCAAGGGAGGTACCAGCAGAAAAGGTTGAAAAATTGTGATGAAGCCCCAGCAAGACCAGCCAGCCTTAGCTGGATAGACCAGAGTTTATTCTGAAGTCAGCAGGCAATGGGGAAAGCAATGTGATTGATCCAGCCAGAATGGATTAGAATTGGAAAAGAGTAAAATGCGTGAAACTCATTGGGAGAGCATCACGCCATAAAATATTTTTTATACGTCACTAGGACTCAAATAATAATGAAACACTACAAAGCAGCATGCGAAGGTCATACACTTATCATGGATATGTAGAAAGCAAGAAAAAGATATCTAGCCAGAGTCTTCTATCCCCATGGACCTCCCCACCTTATAAATATCGTGCTTTCCAAACTTATGAATATAAAGGTCTCTCTTTAGCCTTGTTTAATATAGTTACCACATCCAAAGTGGGAGAAACCAGGATTCTACCTATATACAGAGCACAGACACTCACAGAGTGAATCCAGCCCCGGCCAGAATCTCACAAGCTAAAACATTTATTCACATAGCAACTACCCAACAGCTCCCCATTTCTGGTGGAGCAGAAATGACTCAGCCTCTTTCTCCCCAGTCACGTTGGAAATTCTGTTGATTTTCTTAAAAACATGAAGGAGAGATCATAAGCATCAGGAATAGATAAACCCAGCCATGATTTTAGGTAATAGAGCAGTGCCAGCTAGCAGCTGGATTGTTGGACAGACACATAATGTTTATGTGTGTGAGAGAGAAAAAAAGGAAAAGAAAGAGAGATTCCATG
The DNA here is from genome assembly GCF_025265405.1 of Mesoplodon densirostris. NCBI lineage: Eukaryota > Metazoa > Chordata > Mammalia > Artiodactyla > Ziphiidae > Mesoplodon > Mesoplodon densirostris. The sequence goes on from NC_082663.1 coordinate 13,947,646, forward strand.
GATCAGGCAGCATAAAGAAGAAATGAGGAGTTTGACTAGGGCACTTGTCATTCTCAAAGGACATTTGTGCATTGATTCTAACAAAATTTTCCTAGGGTGTAGATGTGTGAAAAATGTTTTTATGGTTAAGTTTAGATTTTAGCCTCAAGCTAAAAATATGTCAGATGATGCAGTTCTCCACCTGAAACAGTTTCCATAGACACGTGGATAAAGCTCACTATATTCTTGGCTCAACCAATCCATTGTACCTACAGAAGAACTGCAGCTCAGAGCTGTCTTATGAAGCTGTTCCATATCACATGCATTTCTAGTGCCATTCCCTCCGTTTATTTCCCCTTTCAGCTTGGAAGTCACTTCACTGCACCTGTTCATCTTTTGTCAAGTATTTATTTTTTGGCCAGCTCTTCCTGTTTCTTATAGGGATTTTTTTTTTACCTTTCTTTTTGAAGAGGACTGAATAATTCATAGAGCTTTCAAAACTAAGAGGGAGTGTGTGTGTGTGTATATTATATATGTGTGTGTGTATATATATATATTTCTTATGTATATGTATGTATGTGTATATATATATATATATATATATATATATATTTATGGGACAGAAAAGTCATCCTTACCACATTTCTAATCTAAGCATAGTCCTTTCTCACACAGCTGGCCCTGTACCACCATATTAAGCTCCGTACTGTGGAATTGCAAAGAAAGAAGAAAAATCTACTTTTCTTGGTGCTTGGGTCTATAGGGTCTGTTTATGTGTATAAGACATAGATTTTGTAGATAGATAGATAGATAGATAGATAGATAGATAGATAGATATAGATATACACATACTCACAGATACAACATATACCCACATGCTGTCAATCATTACAGTATTTTTAACTCCTAACTTTTAAGTATCCTGAAATACTGTTCTGTTTCCAGGGTTCTGCTGATTGAAATGATAGCATGTAAGATCATGTACACAGAAAAGGGTTGTAGTTGATATAAACAGATTTGAAAAAGCAACTTTTTAAACAGTTAGAATTTTGGTCTGAATGACTTGAAAATAATCCAGGAAACAAAAAAAATATAAAAATACTGGTCCATCAATTCTTCAGACACAGGGAATGGCTGTGTCAATGTCTTAGACAAGCCTGGAAGGGTCTTGCCATGCACTCTGCCCCAATCAGGAACTATGCAGAGACCTGAAAGAGAAACCTGAGCCAAAAAACCAATAAAATAAATCATTGATGGAAAGAGAAAAGAGCAAGAGCTCATAAGAATCTCTGTATAAATAGAATTGGTAAAGGTTGGAGCTTTTAAGGGGCTCATTAGAAGAATGTTGATGGTAATGATCAAAGATAAAAAAATAATCTTTAATGCTATTTTAAAGATATATACCTAAGAAAATGCCACCAAGTTCTTCTTCAGGGTCTTTCATGCAGAAATTTGCCTCTGGTACTGAGAATTGTAGGAAAATGAAAGAAAGTATGATATGTGAACTCAAGAGCCACTTTCCATGGGGGATGGAGAGACTAAGTGGTTATTGGGGGAGCTGTCTGGGGGCGATCCTGCTTGGGGGACCCTCATATCATCTGTGTCCACAAGAATGTAATCAGTTTATTCACACTAAGAAATGAATGATTGTTAGTGTTTTGCATTCACCTCTTTCAGACATATCCTCATTTTAGCCTGAGGGTGCAGGAGGGCATCTCCGAAGACAAAAGTCCATTACTGGGGGCAGGAAAGGGAAGTGATCCTCTTTACAGTCCTAAACTGTAAGCACAATCCTCTCTCATACAGCTGGCCCTGCACCACCATATTAAGATCTGTACTGAAGAATTGCAAAGAAAGAAAAAAAAATCTACTTTCCTTAGTGCTCAGGTCCATGGGGTCTGTTCATGGTGCTACCCACGAAGCCAGCCATGGTGAGAGAAAGGATAAAGCACCATATGAAAATAACTCAAATATCAAACATTGAGAGCAATGTTTGAGCAAACATTGAAGTGCACCGTACATAATCCCAATCAAATAACAAACATTGAAGTGCACTGTACGTAATCCCAGACACTGAAGGGCACCATACATAATCCCAGTCAAATAACAAATGAATCAATAAAACTGAATCCTATGATTGTAGAAATTGAAGCTGTGTTGACTAAATGTAGACAATTTGGTTCAACAAAGGAGAAAATCATTGTTACTCTAACTTCTGATAATATTTATTAATGTATATACCCATTGGCCCAATTAGTGGATTTCCACTTTTCTTTAGAACAATTTTACTTCACAATCTGGAGGTAAATTAGGTGAATAACTTGTGAAAAGGGCTTACTTAAAATTAAGAATCTTTAAAAGGTAGAGTACCCTGGATTCTTATTGAAACCTAAGTTATTCCAAAGAATATCAAGTAGAAACCTACTTAGCTTCAAAAGCATGTAGAAAAATCACAGAAATCAGAAATAGGTTGTTTAGTTGCCACTCCAGAAATAGATTCTTCATGGGCTACTCCAGTTTCTAAAAGCCATCTACTTTACCACCACAGTTTACTGAAAGAAGATGCCAGAAGCCCCAAATATTTCTTCTCTTACTGTATTTTTTTTTTTTTTTTCGATATGCGGGCCTCTCACTGTTGTGGCCTCTACCGTTGCAGAGCACAGGCTCCGGACGCGCAGGCTCAGCGGCCATGGCTCACGGGCCCAGCCGCTCCGCGGCATGTGGGATCTTCCCAGACTGGGGCATGAACCCGTGTCCCCTGCATCGGCAGGCAGACTCTCAACCACTGCACCACCAGGGAAGCCCTCTTACTGTATTTTTTAATTAATGAGTCATAATTGATTTCCCCACAAGATTTGTCCTGAGAAAACCACAGAACATTAGAGCAAACAAGAACCTGATAAAGCCAGAGTTAGGTTATATCACTCAATTTCACATAGTGCATTACCCTTTTTGAGTACAACCAAGGCCTAGATAATTCTCCCACCTCTAGAAGGATTTTTTGTTTTGTTTCGTTTTGTTTTGTTTGTTTGTTTTGTGGTATGCGGGCCTCTCACTGTTGTGGCCTCTCCCGTTGCGGAGCACAGGCTCCGGACGCGCAGGCTCAGCGGCCATGGCTCACGGGCCCAGCTGCTCCGCGGCATGTGGGATCTTCCCAGACCGGGGCACGAACCCGTGTTCCCTGCATCGGCAGGCGGACTCTCAACCACTGCGCCACCAGGGAAGCCCTAGAAGGATTTTTTAATCATACTCAGCACAATGTACTAAATACTCAGCCATGAATGTGAATGATTGGCTTTGCATTCTTAATGACTTTCAGGCAGGTGTGATAGCCTGTCTTGCTCTATATTGTACCGGTTTATTTTTTCAGGTTAATATCGTTCATTTTAGAATGCAAGTGTGAAGGGAATTTAACCGCATTCTTCAACAGTTAACTTGCTTTGTGCAGACTGTCCAAGGGAATGTGATTATAGGATGACCAGAAACCTGCACTTCATTAGGACCCAAAAGCCTTCTACTCCCAGGAACCCTGCTTCTCTTTTCCTGTCCAGTCTTCCAAATGGGGAGCGTCCATGCAGCTCCCTTTCATCTTGTTGCTCCTGGCCTTCTCTTTGTGACTGTAGAGTACACCGTGACAGTTTTATATTGGTTGTCTTGCTTTCACATGGCTGTGCTTTTTTTCCCCTTACAGCATATGTTTAATATTTAAGATGGAACAGAATGTTTAAAGTTGTGGCGTTATCAGTTTGTTTTCCTTAGAAGGCACAGATGCCCCAGTATGCACAGTCCTGGAACTCTTAACATCCTCATAGCACAAAGTGCCCAGCTTTGCATCTCTGTTTACACAATTATGATTATCTAAATGGTCGAATGTTTTGAGCCAGCACATTTTCGCTCTTTGCAGCCATTATGTTGATTGAAGACAACTGAACAATATACAAGGAAGAATTCGATGCTTTGATTAAAAGAAAAAAAGTGTCCAGATGACTTGAGGAAGCTGGTCAGTTCCCCATATGAGATGTACTTTGGCTTAAGTAGTGATGCTGGTATTCACAGTTTGCCCATGATTGAGTGGAGGGCTTACTCTTTAGGAGAGAACTTGCTAGCTTTCTTTGTGGTATCCCACATAGGTCTCCAGTTGGCTTGTACAGCTCAAGAGGCAGCGGCTCAGTACAATTCTTTCACCAAGTCCCCTAGACTGAGAGAAGTCACAGAGCTGTCCTCAGAAATCCGACACCATGTTGTCACTGTCAGTCCTTCCAGGCCAGTTCAGTTCTTGCCTCTCTGATCTCTGGTGAGCACGGTGTAGCCTCTCAACAGAAGTGCGATGATATGGATGGTGAAGTTTTCAAGTGGTAGGTCTAGGCAAGCAGATCAGAGCAAGCCCTGAAGGACTGACTGGTAACTTGCCTGCCAAATGTCTAGGTCAAGGGCATTTCCACAAAAGGTTGGGAGAGGAAGACAGCAGTCACCACGCTGATGACCTCTGGGCTACTTGCAGAAAATTCAGCAGGTTGAAGCCCAGGCAAGCCAAATGAGTACACTGAGGAGAAAAGTCCATTTCAAAGGATATGTTAAACTCCATGTGCAACATGTCAGGAATAAAAGAGTGGAAAACGGGACCCACCTAGGAAAGGAAATGTTTCTTAAAAGATCTGACTCTCAGTTCTTTGGTTGAAGGATTCTGACAAATGGTGCCTATCTAGAGGTCAATTCCCATCCCTTACCATGCCCTTTCCAGTATTGTGCCCACTGAGTGCAGACTATTAAATACAGGAGTTAGGAGGAGGGTGTTTAGATGTAAACATCATGAAATCTGATGAAGGCTCTCCTCACCCTTTGGTATTCTGGCACACTTCTCTCCAGAAAGATCAACACCTTCTTAGTTGCCATAGCTTTATCTTTTTATGGCCTCTGGTCTCTGCATGCACATGAAAACAAACTCTTTCTGACCAGCAACAATTTTTCCTTTCTTTGTGCAAAAATAGGGAGGAAGTAGGAGAACCCAGAATTTATTCAGACATTTGACTTTTTTTTTAAACATGGTTTTATTTCTCAATTTTGAAAGATAGAACCATGAAGAGATATTTTTGTGGAATCTCCTTTAAAGATTATACAACTTTGCAACGTAGCAACTGCCTTAATGTTTTGTTTTGTTTTGTTCTATTTTTCATGCAACTCAAAATTTTCAAAACAGATTAGAGGTCAGAGTGCCACTAATTCATTTCAAAAAAGTCCGGCACATGGGGCAATAGAATATATATCAATACTTGTATTGTCGTCCATGCTTTCACAATCTAGGGATCGAAACCTTGGACAATGACTTTCTCTTTATGTAACTTTTGGAAACTACATTTTTATAGCCCCTGGAAAGAGAAAGGAAGAATTGGAGAAGTAATGGTTATTTTAGGGACCTAAGCTTAAGGTTGACATTGTGAAATACAGCACCCTTAGAACATCCTATGGTAATTGCTACATTTCAAGGTGCAATATGTTATTATCTCTGAATCTTCATAGGTACAGCTTTCTATTGTGTTTATAATTTTTATCACTAAAGTCATAGGACTACTTCAAGCATTATTTTTCTTGGCTACTCTAATTTAAAGATGTATTCTTGTATTTTGATAGACTTCTAAGTTTTGAGCCAGATTTGTTCATACTAGGTTATCTGTTTAGTCAAATGTAAATTGCATCAGACCCTTTCTGACATTTTGTGTACTTATTTACAATGAAAACATACAAAACTCATAACCCTGATGTGAGTACACAATGCTCTTTGTTTCCTATTTTGAGTAGGTAACAATGCCAAACTCTAAAGAGGGGTATATTATAAACGCTTTGTGGCTTTTGTGGCAAAAGCAGAGGTTCTTTGCAATGATTAAGTATTAGATAGATTACGGTTGTGATGGGTTGCTTCTAATTTTATTTTGATAGTTACAGAATTCAAATCATAAGAAGAAAAACTATTTCCAGGGATAAAGGAGAGCTCTGTTCAAAGCTCAAAATGAGTTCCAGGTCTGTAAGATACAAAACAAAAGTTATGTTAATAACAAACCACACATTTGATATCTTGCACATTAATCTTGGTCCTAAATTTTTCCCTAAGAAAATGAAATACATCTCTATTTCATAACTGTTTGACTGTATTTATGTGAGTTATTTTTTTCATAATGAAGAAAAGTGTGTCCTTTACATTACATTACTGGCCAAAGATGATTATTAAAAGTACAAATACCTGACCATTTCTTTGTGGCTTGTGCTATTCTGTGATGTAATTAAGTATCATAATAGTCAATCACTGAATATTTAACTATTATTTCATAAGGCTCTTGACATGGCTGGAAGAGCTAAATGGACCATTCTGCAAAATGCAAAAATCATCTTTTTATTTCCTTGATCCATGAAGCCAATCTTTTAGCTATCAACCATGAATTTTTTTGTTATTCAGAATAACCTGAAATTAACTCTAAAACAATAAAACATTGAAATTTCTTCAAATCTAAAATTAAGCTGCCATTTTCAACTTATTTTCTGGTTTTGAACTGTTTTAAGAGATTTGATCTTCTCCTTAACCAAAAAGTACTAACTTAATGCTTAGAGGCCAACCTGCACATCATCTGACCCAGAATGAGGAATTTTTTTAAGGGTGTTCACCTTGAATGAGCTGAAACAATTCCTACCTCAAGGCTTCTATCTGCTCAACCTCTGAAGCATAAATCTGAAAATGTTTTTATTATCTTTGGAAGTAATCTTTGCTCCTATTAATTTAATAGAGAGAGATTTTAAAACCAAATGAATAAGTGTAACAACAAAAAATCTTGAGGAAAACCCAAGCCACCAGCCTGGCAAATGTTAAAGTGTTACCATTTGCTGGTAAAAAATAAAGTATTTTAAGTTCAGATCTAAAGTAATGAAAGTAAGCAGAGTGGTCCACCCATGAGAACCATCTGGATATCTTGGGTTAAGGGAGGCAAAGGGAAAAATGCAGAGGGCAGGATGGAGGGGGTAAATCCTGAGTTATTACCTCCCAGTCTACTCATGGGCCACCACCTACACCCTGACCCATGTTCCAAGGTCAAACCATGGCTTCCTGGGGAAACTAGAACTGTAACCTACTAAATATGAAACATCCTAGAATATGAAATATCCCTATATTATAAATGTTGAACCAGAATCTGCCATTTTGTTTGCTATGACTAAGTCTTGAATTTTGGTTAAAAGAGAAATAAAGGAACACATTGTCCAGAAAAGCTATTTTAAATAGAGATCATCTCCGACATATCAAATGTATACATCCTCCCCTCCTGGTTCCCAGCCCTGACATCAAGCATTTTTGTTTTAATGATCTCGGGATTAAGCGGGAGCTTTCAGCACTG